>NC_090446.1:397639426-398839426 GCF_031143425.1 Pleurodeles waltl
GAGAGTGATCCTCCATCTGCAAGATGGAGGATTTCTAAAAGTTAGTCACTTCAGCTCAGGACACCTTAGGGGCTGTCCTGACTGGCCAGTGACAACTCCTTGTTGTTTTCTTTGTTTCCTCCGGTCTTGCCGCCAAAAGTGGGGGCCGTGGCTGGTGGGGGCGGGCAACTCCACTAGCTGGAGTGTCCTGCGGTGCTGTGACAAAGGGGTGAGCCTTTGAGGCTCACCGCCAGGTGTTACAGCTCCTGCCTGGGGGAGGTGTTAGCATCTCCACCCAGTGCAGGCTTTGTTACTGGCCTCAGAGTGACAAAGGCACTCTCCCCATGGGGCCAGCAACATGTCTCGGTTGTGGCAGGCTGCTGGAACCAGTCAGCCTACACAGATAGTCGGTTAAGGTTTCAGGGGGCACCTCTAAGGTGCCCTCTGTGGTGTATTTTACAATAAAATGTACACTGGCATCAGTGTGCATTTATTGTGCTGAGAAGTTTGATACCAAACTTCCCAGTTTTCAGTGTAGCCATTATGGTGCTGTGGAGTTCGTGTAAAACAGACTCCCAGACCATATACTCTTATGGCTACCCTGCACTTACAATGTCTAAGGTATTGCTTAGACACTGTAGGGGCACAGTGCTCATGCACTGGTGCCCTCACCTATGGTATAGTGCACCCTGCCTTAGGGCTGTAAGGCCTACTAGAGGGGTGACTTATCTATACCTGAATAGGCAGTGAGAGGCTGGCATGGCACCCTGAGGGGAGTGCCATGTCGACTTACTCGTTTTGTTCTCACCAGCACACACAAGCTGGCAAGCAGTGTGTCTGTGCTGAGTGAGGGGTCTCCAGGGTGGCATAAAACATGCTGCAGCCCTTAGAGACCTTCCCTGGCATCAGGGCCCTTGGTACCAGTTACAAGGGACTTACCTGGGTGCCGTGCCAGAGTTGTGCCAATTGTGGAGACAAAGGTTCAGTTTGGGGAAAGAAAAACGGTGCTGGGTCCTGGTTTACAGGGTCCCAGCACACTTTCAAGTCATAACTTAGCATCAGCAAAGGCAAAATGTCAGGGGGTAACCATGCCAAGGAGGCATTTCCCTACAATGATACTTAGGTACCCAGGGGATTGGGATACCAGGGGTTCCCCATTGGTTGCTGCATGTATTGTGCCACCCATGGGAGCCCATGCAAAATGTCTGCAGACTGCCATTAAAGCCTGGGTGAAAAGGTGCATGCACCCTTTCGCCGCAGGTCACTGCACCAGGTTGCTGTAAGTCACTGCTATGGTAGGCCCTCTAAGCCCAGAGGCCAGGGTGCAGGTCCCTGTGTGTGAGGGCTCCCCTGCATGAGCAGAGGTGCCCCTACAAACTCCAGTAACATTGCACTGGTCTGTGCAAGTTCAGGGAAGCCATTTTACCTCTGTACTGGACACAGGTCACCATCTATATCCAGCTACATAATGGTAACTCCAAACCTGGACATCAAACATGTCAGAATCGTACATCAATATTGTTGCCAGTATTGGTTGTATGATTCCATGCAGTCCGAGGGCTCCTTAGAGGACTCACAGTATTGCTCCTACCAGTCTTCTTTGGTTTTCCCGGCATCCCATGCTGCTACCACACCTTAGACTGGTTTCTAAACTCCTGCAGCTTGTTTAAAGATGGTTTCTTCTTGGTTGTTTACCAGAGCCGCTGTCCCCTGGAGTTTCTTGGTCCTTTGGGTTGCAGGGCAGTCCTCTGAGTCGGCAGAGGTCGCTGGTCCCACTGGATGCGTCGCTGTGCAGGTTCTTTGAGTCTGGAGACAGGCCGGTAGGGCTGGGGCCAAGTCCGTTGTCGTCTCGATCTTCTCTGCAGGGCTTTCAAGTCAGCAGTCCTTGTTCAGGTCGTCAGGAATCTGGTTTTCTGGGTGTAGGGTTGCCACTAAATATTACATTTAGGGGTGTGTTTAGGGCTGTAGGGCAGTAGCCAATGGCTACTGTACCTGAGGGTGGCTACACCTTTTGTGCCTCCTCCCTTTTGGGGAAGGGGGGCACATCCCTAATTCTACTGGGGAAATCCTCCAAAGCAAGATGGAGGATTTTCTAAGGAAAGGGGTCACTTCAGCTCAGGACACCATAGCGGCTGTTCTGGCTGGAGGTTAGTGACTCCTTGTTTTTCTCATTATCTCCTTGGGGATTGCCGCCAAAAGTGGGGGCTGTGTCCGGTTTGAGGGGGAGGGTTGTTATCTCGACTAGCCGGAGTGCCCTGGGGCATTGTAACACCAGGGTTCTATTTGCACATCCTATTTGCAAAATAGGGGCTTAAATGGCTTGTACCTCTAGCCGATATTTGTGAAGGAGCTGCATGGTCTATACACACACCTTTACTGAACACTAATGTGTGGATGTTTCAGCACGCCAACAAACCAATTTTTGTCAGGCAGTGCCATTCACTCTTTTCCATACAACTACAACACCCAGAGGTTAGACACTTCTTTTGGCGGGCAATGCTTACGTCTATGCACAGCATGTGTACCTACAGCTACACATGCCATCAAACTGAAAATGTTAACTAACCCAGTAAGCATCTGTTCATGGAATATAGTACTGTAGATTCACATGCGCCCACCCTCCTCCCCAGATACCTGTGGCTAGTGCAATTCATTTACGTTCTTATTTGCATGAATATCTCTACTTACTCTTCCGCTACACTCCTTTCACACCCACCTGCGGGAAGACCGTGGTATTGTGCGTGGGCATCAACTGCATTGTTAGACTGAGGAGTCACTCAGCCTCATGACTTGAAAGACTTTTTCCAAGAGAAACTACTTGCACACTTCCGGACCCAACACTAGATGACAGGAATAAGCAAAGCATGTAAATCTACAGCACTACATGCCACAAAGGATGCGTTCTGGGTAAGTAACATTTTCCTTTTTAAAAATGTTTCGTTGGGTGGGTACGCTGTGCCCATGAATCTTGTGATAAGAAACAAGATATTTATAAAAATTAATAATTAAAAATAGCTAAGTAACATATGCACAATAATCCACAGTTATGAATTACATATTAAGCTGATAGGGATTCTAAAGTTTATCCTGGGATTAAAATTTCTTTAGTACCTTTCACATAGTGAAATAACAGATAAACTTGTTGTAGGAAGTTGGCTCTGTATGCACTATTTCAAAGTAAGGAATAGTATGCACAGAGTCCAAGGGTTCCCCTTAGAGGTAAGATAGTGGCAAAAAGAGAATTCTAATGCTCTATTTTGTGGTAGTGTGGTCGAGCAGTAGGCTTATCAAAGGAGTAGTGTTAAGCATTTGTTGTACACACACCGGCAATAAATGAGGAACACACACTCAGACAATTCCAGGCCTGTAGGTTTTTTTTATAGAAAAATATATTTTCTTAGTTTATTTTAAGAACCACAGGTTCAAGATTTACACATAATACTTCAAATGAAAGGTATTTCAGGTAGGTACTTTAGGAACTTTGAATTAGCAAAATAGCATATACAGTTTTCACATGAATGACATATAGCTATTTTAAAACAAGACAGTGCAATTTTCAACAGTTCCTGGGGGAGGTAAGTCTTTGTTAGTTTTTGCAGGTAAGTAAACCACCTACGGGGTTCAAGTTTGGGTCCAATGTAGCCCACCGTTGGGGGTTCAGAGCAACCCCAAAGTTACCACACCAGCAGCTCAGGGCCGGTCAGGTGCAGAGGTCAAAGTGGTCCCTAGGGTGGCCTAAGACATGCTGCAGCCCTTAGAGACCTTCCCTGGCATCAGGGCCCTTGGTACCAGGGATGCCAGTTACAAGGGACTTACCTGGATGCCAGGGTTGTGCCAATTGTGGAGACAATGGTACATTTTAAGTGAAAGAACACTGGTGCTGAAGCCTGGTTAGCAGGGTCCCAGAACACTTCTCAGTCAAGTCAGCATCAGTATCAGGCAAAAAGTGGGGGGTAACTGCAACAGGGAGCCATTTCTTTACACTTGTTCATATTTGTAACTGCAGTTTATAATTCTTGTTATCTTCTTTTATATTTTTACATTATCAATATTCTTAATTAGGGCAGTTGTTGTTTTTGCCTAAGGAATTGTCAGACTATTAGTAGCATTTTGATTTGTTTCAAATTATTTTCAGATTGAAAGCATCCAGTTAATGATGGATAGTGAAACTGGGCGTTCCAAAGGATATGGATTCATAACTGTGAGTATTTATATATATATATATATATATTTTGGTGTGCATCATAGTTTATTTTTGAGTCAACCAATGAAGAGAACTCATTATAAATTGCATTTGATGAGACAGAAAACACTCCTTTTAATTATTTTTTTTTTAATAATGAAGAAAGTTGAACTGGTGCTTCTGAATGACAAATTAATCAACAGATTCCGTGCTTCATGAAAATCTCCAGGCTGGATCTTGAAACTTTTCCTAGCTCTGCTGTGCAGTAGGTGGTCTGGCTCCATCACTAAACTGGAAATGGTGCAGTTGTGATGTCAATGGAGTCATGTAGTGATGCACCAATGGACCCCCCACACACCCTAAACCTTCTGATCCTGAGCTGCTCTCATGATTTCTTTTTCACATTTTCGTATTGTGCTTAAAAACATTTCCAAATTTGTAGGTGCTGTGTTGGGTATCTTCTAACAATATAAAACTGGACTCAAACCATGTTGGTCCTATAGTGGACATTTGTCTATTTCTGAGCCACACATCGTTTTCCTGGGACTGAAGCAAACTGGTATTAGTGTGACACGTGCAGCCCATGCACACCAAAGCCATCAAAGATCGCAAGGTCAGATTTTTATTGTCTTGTGATGAACATAGTTCTTGTCTCACCGTAAGGTCAGCCTTAAAGTAGTAATATTCACTGCCATTGAGATCCTCAAAGAGAAGAGGAAACACAGTAAGAGGACAACACCCCTAGACATCACTAAAAGGTAGGTCACTTTTTACACATTTCCTCCAGTGGAGTCCATGTTAAAGCCAGAGCTTGTTGAAATCACTCCACCGCATGAACTCATTCCAGCAGCGCCACTGACTTTGGTGTCTGCTGCTGGGCCTATTTTGGATCCTACTGCCTTTGCCAGATGTGGTATAGATCCGTTTCTATCTGGTAATTCCTGGAATCGAACTTGCTCAATTCTTCATTGCCACTGTGGTGCTATATAGACAGGTTGTGATTCCCCTCCAGTGTGCCTCTGGGACCTATGGGTGTGTTTGAGACTCAGTTTGTGTTTCTACTGGTGCCCCTGTCCTCTGACATTCAGTCTCAGATTTCCCCTTCTGGGAATGACCCTGGTGATTCTTGGACCCTCTATTGGCTTCACCGGTACCAACTAGGGGGCCGCCGCAAAAAAAAAACCAAAAAAACAGCATGTGAAGGCCCAAGCAGTTTTTAATGATGTCTAAGCGAGTCAGAGGTCAGCCGAAAAGGTCAGGTACAGAAAACTGTCAAAAAAGTAGCCCAGAATAAAATGGTCTAGACCCCGATTAGACAACAATACGTTTTACGTGGAGTGTACCTGTTAGTTTGCTACTGTTACTTCAGAGTGGGCCTAATTCAGAGAAGTGTACAATAATATCTTGCTTTTGTGAAGAGTGTAGTGGAGATTTTACCTGCACAATGAGCAGAGCTGCAATTGTAAGGAGAAGCCTACTTAATTGTAGAAGGTTATCATGACTGACTGAGGTTGTCCAGAAGTAAAGGAGCAAGATCACTCTAGTATACTGACCAGGTAAAACGTGTTAACTGTATCATGCATCGGCATCATTTCATGTTGCCACAAGACCTGGTGAGGCTACACAGACCGAGTACCTATTTATTCTATCAATGCCCCCAACCGTACACAGTCCCAGAAGGACCAGGATGCAGTTCACCTTCACAACCCAAGAGTATGACCTGGTTTTTAAATTTGTTTTGGCCTGCACATTTTTTTTCTTCACCTGAACCAATAAATGTTATAATTATGAGTTTAGTGGCATATGTGGCTGTCGATACACATGATCTGTATTATCCTGCCATTTAGTGTTTGTTCTGGAGTTGGGTAAGTTGTTTTTCTTCGATGGAGTCTTTCATGTCACAAGGTCGTGACTCCTTCTCTCAGTGATACTGCTCATTAACATCAAGTTCTTTGTTGAATTGTCTCTGAGGTCTGATTCCGACGTATATGCCGCTGCTCCCTGTTGGTTTAAGTTCTTTACAATTCTTCGGTTCTTTACTGCCCTTGATGGCATTGTTTTTGATCGATCTTTCACACTTAAACCAGTCTCTCGATTTTGCACAGTTCTGCCTATGCTCGGGATTCCTGAGCACGTTTAATGCCTGTGTATATAAAACTTTTCAATAGAAAACGGAAACCTTGGAAAAAAAAAAATCAGCCTACTAAATGCTACATTAGGGATTCATTTGTGTCCTTAAAAAAAGAAGCCAATTAAGAATCGGTAAAGGCACTAAATCAAGAAATAAGTAAACTTTTAGTGTCAAAGGAAGGTAAAATCCTGAGTATTAGGCCTCCAGTTTATTGTTCCTTGTGGACAAAGGCAAAGACAGAGAGGCAAGAAAAATTAGGCTTGTTTCCGTAACCCACTGCTCGTTGATCACTAGACTGCGTGTAATAGTCTCACTTAAACACAGTTCTGGAATGTGGAGTTACTGAAAAGAGACTGGAGGATGTCCATCAGTGGTGACACCTCCATCTGACAGTGTGCACAGCAGATAGGTGCAGCTACTCACTTGGCCAGTGTAAGGAAATGCCTCCTTGGCATGGTTACCCCCTTTTTGCCTTTGCTGATGCTATGTTTTGAATTGAAAGTGTGCTGAGGCCTGCTAACCAGGCCCCAGCACCAGTGTTCTTTCCCTAACCTGTACTTTTGTATCCACAATTGGCACACCCTGGCATCCAGGTAAGTCCCTTGTAACTGGTACCTCTGGTACCAAGGGCCCTGATGCCAGGGAAGGTCTCTAAGGGCTGCAGCATGTCTTATGCCACCCTGGAGACCCCTCACTCATCACAGACACACTGCTTACCAGCTTGTGTGTGCTAGTGAGAACAAAATGAGTAAGTCGACATGGCACTCCCCTCAGGGTGCCATGCCAGCCTCTCACTGCCTATGCAGTATAGGTAAGACACCCCTCTAGCAGGCCTTACAGCCCTAAGGCAGGGTGCACTATACCATAGGTGAGGGCACCAGTGCATGAGCACTGTGCCCCTACAGTGTCTAAGCCAAACCTTAGACATTGTAAGTGCAGGGTAGCCATAAGAGTATATGGTCTGGGAGTCTGTCATGCACAAACCCCTCAGCACCATAATGGCTACACTGAAAACTGGGAAGTTTGGTATCAAACTTCTCAGCACAATAAATGCACACTGATGCCAGTGTACATTTTATTGTAAAATACACCCCAGAGGGCACCTTAGAGGTGCCCCCTGAAACCTTAACTGACTATCAGTGTAGGATGACTGGTTCCAGCAGCCTGCCACACTAGAGACATGTTGCTGGCCCCATGGGGAGAGTGCCTTTGTCACTCTGAGGCCAGTAACAAAGCCTGCACTGGGTGGAGATGCTAACACCTCCCCCAGGCAGGAGCTGTCACACCTGGCGGTGAGCCTCAAAGGCTCACCCCTTTGTGCCAGCACCGCAGGACACCCCAGCTAGTGGAGTTGCCCGCCCCCTCCGGCCACGGCCCCCACTTTTGGCGGCAAGGCCGGACAAAATAATGAGAACAAGGAGTCCCTGGCCAGTCAGGACAGCCCCTAAGGTGTCCTGAGCTGAAGTGACTCTAACTTTTAGAAATCCTCCATCTTGCAGATGGAGGATTCCCCCAATAGGATTAGGGATGTGACCCCCTCCCCTTGGGAGGAGGCACAAAGAGGGTGTACTCACCCTCAGGGCTAGTAGCCATTGGCTACTAACCCCCCAGACCTAAACACGCCCTTAAATTTAGTATTTAAGGGCTTCCCTGAACCTAGGAAAACAGATTCCTGAAACTACAAGAAGACTGCTGAGCTGAAAAACCCCTGCAGAGGAAGAACAGAAGACACCAACTGCTTTGGCCCCAGACTTACCGGCCTGTCTCCTGCCTTCCAAAGAAACCTGCTCCAGCGACGCTTTCCAAGGGACCAGCGACCTCTGAATCCTCTGAGGACTGCCCTGCTTCAAGAAAGACAAGAAACTCCAGAGGACAGCGGCACTGCTCCAAAAGAACTGCTACTTTGTTTCAAGGAGCAGATTTAAAGACCCCTGCAACTCCCCGCAAGAAGCGTGAGACTTGCAACACTGCACCCGGCGACCCCGACTCGACTGGTGGAGAACCAACACCTCAGGGAGGACCCTCCGTCGACTCCGAGACTGTGAGTAACCAAAGTTGTCCCCCCTGAGCCCCCACAGCGACGCCTGCAGAGGGAATCCCGAGGCTCCCCCTGACCGCGACTGTCTGAACTCTATTTCCCGACGGCTGGAAAAGACCCTGCACCCGCAGCCCCCAGCACCTGAAGGAACGGAACTTCTGTGCAGGAGTGACCCCCAGGAGGCCCTCTCCCTTGCCCAGGTGGTGGCTACCCAGAGGAGCCCCCCCTTGCCTGCATGCAACGCTGAAGAGATCCCTTGATCTCTCATTGAAATCCATTGAAAACCCGACGCGTGTTTGCACACTGCACCCGGCCGCCCCCGCGCTGCTGAGGGTGTACTTTTTGTGCTGACTTGTGTCCTCCCCCGGTGCCCTACAAAACCCCCCTGGTCTGCCCTCCGAAGACGCGGGTACTTACCTGCTGGCAGACTGGAACCGGGGCACCCCCTTCTCTCCATTGAAGCCTATGTGGTTTGGGCACCTCTTTGACCTTTGCACCTGACCGGCCCTGAACTGCTGGTGTGATAACTTTGGGGTTGCTCTGAACCCCCAACGGTGGGCTACCTTGGACCCAAAACTGAAACCTGTAAGTGACTTACTTACCTGTTAAAACTAACATTACTTTACCTTCCCCAGGAACTGTGAAAATTGCACTGTCCACTTTTAAAACAGCTATTTGTGTTTTATGTAAAAAGTATACATGCTAATGAAATGATTCAAAGTTCCTTAAGTACTTACCTGCAATACCTTTCAAATGAGATATTACATGTAAAATTTGAACCTGTGGTTCTTAAAATAAACTAAGAAAATATATTTTTCTATAACAAAACCTATTGGCTGGATTTGTCGGAGTGTGTGTTCCTCATTTATTGCCTGTGTGTATGTACAACAAATGCTTAACACTACTCCTTTGATAAGCCTACTGCTCGACCACACTACCACAAAATAGAGCATTAGTATTATCTCTTTTTGCCACTATCTTACCTCTAAGGGGAACCCTTGGACTCTGTGCATACTATTCCTTACTTTGAAATAGTACATACAGAGCCAACTTCCTACAGCCAGCAACGAAAGAGGGTTCTTATCACTGCTTGAGAGGTGACTTTCGCTGCTCCGCGAGAAATAAATTAAAATCACCTTCCCCTTGGGACCACCTTGAGTGCATTGTGGGCCATACTCAAACTGCACCAAGACTTACTTAAACCCCACAGCGAGAAAAGCATATTAGAGGGAAATAACTCAAGTTGAAGGACGAACACAAATCAAAGTGCACAATATCCAAAAGCAAATGTAGGAGGCTGGCTCAATTTATGTTGCACACTGATGGTGTGGCACCCTGTACTGAGTCCAGGCAACTTAGTGAGTGTTTACGTGTCCAGATAGCAAAACCTCTCTAGGGATAGCTGTATGTGAGCAGCTAAAGCTTATCTAGGAGGAGTGTAAGAACTTACAGTACCACAATAGTCAGTCAGTAACTTCACAAGAAAGAACCACGCCGGGTTTGGCCAAAATAAAGTATTCTTCATTACAACACTAAGGCAGTACTAGCATCTCTTCTTGGAGATATCAACACGCAAAATATATACTTAAAAACAAATAGCATAGCAATACATGAGGCCGTTTGAAGGGACCAAACCATATACTAAGGAACTGGTATAAGAATGGAGGTGCCCTACCACGGTAAGTGTGTTGGAATCTCAGGGGCTGGGGGAGTAAGAAAACAGCAGAGGTAACTGTAATTCCACGGGTGCAGAGTTATTGAGCTGGGTGTCCCATAGGTTAACACAGAACCGTTGTGATCATATTTTAATGGATTCAGGCCCCTTACTAGTTGAATCCGAGGAAACCAGTTGGGCACAAGGAGGTTGGAGAGTGCCCCCACCGGTGAATACCCAGAAGACCTGAGTACCTACACCAGAGAGCCCAGGTACATATGGGTGAAGTGGCTTCAAAACTCTCATTGAAGTCAAAGGAAGCAGGTGGAGGATGTGAGGAACCTGAAAAAGAAGGGGACAGTGTACTGGCCCCTTGTTGCAGTAATCCTCCCCAACCTTGCCTGATATTTGATGCTAACTTGACTGAGTGTGCCCTGTAATCCTGCTAACCATACCCAAACGCCCATGTTCTTGACCTAAAACTGTACCATTGTTTTCACAATTGGTGCACCTCTGGCCCTCAGATAAGAACCTTGTAAAAGGTACCAGTGCTGCCAAGGGCCTTTGAACAGAGGGGGTTCCCTAAAGGCTGCAAAATATATTGTGCCACCCTAAGACCTCACTCACCAAGCACATGCACACTGCATTGCAGATGGTGTGTTGATAGGGAGGAAAAGGTAAAGTTGACATGGCATCCCTCTCAGGGTGCCATGCCCACAAACCACTGCCTATGGTGTAGGTAAGTCACCCCTCTAGCAAGCTTCACAGCCCTAAGGCAGGGTGCACTATACCACTGGTGAGGGCATAGCTTCATGAGCAATATTCCTCTTCAGTGTCTAAGCCCATTCTTAGACATTGTAAGTGCAGTGTGGCCATATTGAGTACATGGGCTGGGAGTTAGTCATTACGAACCCCACAGCTCCATGATGGCTTCACAGAAGACTGGGAAGTTTGGTATCTAACTTCTCAGCTCAATAAACCCACACTGTAGGAAGCTAGCCTGGTGTGTGGTGGACACAATGGTGTTTTCACCTTATACCAGGTCCAGGTATCCTCTGTTAGTAAACTGTAGGCAGTGTGTAGGAAGCCAGGGCTCTCTAGAGGTAGCTGTGGATGAGCAGCCAAGACTTATCTAAGAGACATGCAAAGCTTATGCAATACCATTATAGTCACAGGGCACTCTCAAACATGAAAGAACCACAGTGTTTAGGAAGCTGGCCTGGTGTGTGGTGGGTTCCTAAGGTACTTACACCAGGTATCCTCTCTTAGTGTGGTCTAGGCACTGTCTAGATTCCAGGCTCTTTAGAGGTAGCTGTGGATGAGCATCCAAGGCTTATCTAGGAGTCGTGTGAAACTCATGCAATACCACTATAGTCCCACAGCACTTACCCACATGAAAGAAAACACTGTGTTAAAAAATAAAGGTACTTTATTTTGGTGACACAATACCAAAAAGTACTAGATGCAACCCTCCTATAGGAGGCAAGTAACACACTAAATATATACACTAGTTATCAGCAATAGGCATAGAAAGTGATAGAACACAGTGCAAATGCAATTAGACAATAGTGACCTAAGGGGAGCCCAAACCATATACAAAACAAAAACGGAATGCGAACACAGGGATCCCTACCTAGCTTAGTTGAATGTGTACAGGGGACCTAGGGGCACTAGAAAACCCCAAAGTTAAGTACCACAGTGCCCCCATAGCGACCAGGAAGAAAGGAGTAAGTTACTGGATTTTCCCCAAACTACCCAAAAGAAAGGAAAAGAAGAAAATCTAACACCCAGACAAGACTGCAAGAAACCAGCGGTGGATTCCTGAAGAGGAAGACCTATGGAAGAAGGGGACCAAGTCCAAAAGTCACATGAGAGTCCAGGAGGAGTAGGAGCTACTACCCACCCAGCTGTGGATGCAGGAATCGTTCGACAGTAAGACGAAGACGGTCAGGAATGCAGCCCTGCAGCAGGTGAAGAGTTCCTGGAAGATGCAGTCAACGTCCATGCTGGATTGAAGATTGCAGTTTGGCAGTGGTGTGCAAAAGCCACCAACAAGCCTTGTCAAAGGCAGACGTTGCGGTGAAGAAACAATGGAGCTGCCGGGGACCAGCAAGGTCCAGGAGGACTCAAACCAGCCTTAGTAACTGCAAAAGACTGTTTACGGGGTGTACTGTCCTGTGTTGGCAGGCAAGGGCTTACCTCCACCAAAAGTGTACCGCTGGCAGAGAGGACTAAGAGGACTGCACCGGACCACCACCTGTGATGCAGGATCCACGCAACTCATGATAAGAGGAGATCCGTGCAGCTGCTCTTTGTTGAAGTTCGTGCCTGTTCATGCAGGGGAGTGACTACTTAATTCCAAGGGAAATTCCTTCTTCCTTCTTGTGCAGACTGAAGTCTTGCAGCCCTCAGAGGATGCACAGCCGGGGAAATCTTGCAGAAGCTGGAAGGCGCTGCGGAAACAATGTTGCAAGCAGAGTCTTTGTTGCGGATGCAGATTGTCGGTTCCTGGATGGGTACAGTCGCAGTTCCAGTGGCTAGATGTCGAAGTAAAGGCTGCAGAGGAGTCCTGCTGTAACCTTGCAAGCTGACTGAGGACTCGCTCACGCGAGAGACCCTAAAAAGCCCAGAAAGGGGGGGGGGGATTGGTCACCTAGTCAGGTGACCACCTATCAGGAGGGGGCTCTGACGTCACCTGCCTGACCTGGCCACTCGGATGCTCCCAGAGGTCCCTGCCAACCTTGGATTCAAGATGGCAGAACCCAGGAGCCCCCTGAAAAAGCTGTGGGCACCACCTCTAGGGTAGTGATGGACAGGGGAGTGGTCACTCACCTTTCCATTGTCCAGTTTCGTGCCAGAGCCATGACTGGAGATCCCTGAACCGGTGTAGACTGGTTTATGCATGGAGGGCAGCAAATGTGCCCTTCAGAGTATACCAGTACTGGCAGCAGGTTCGGACATGCTTGATACCAAACATGCTCAGGTTCGGCGTTACCATTATGTAGCTGGACACAAGTGACCACAGTGACCTGTGTTCTGTACACGGTTAAAATGGCTTCCCCGCACTTATAGTCCAGTGTAATGGAGCTAGTGTCTATAGGGGCACCTCTGCTCATGCAGGGGTGTCCCCACACACAAGGACCTGCACCCTGCCCTCTGGGCTAGGAGGACCTAACATAGGGGTGAGTAATAGTGACCTGGTGCAGTGACCTGTGGTGAAAGGGTGCATGCACCTTTTAACACAGGCTGCAATACCAGGCCTGCAGACACATTTTGCATGGGCACAATGCATGCTGCAACCCATGGGGAACCTGTGGTACCTTTAGTGATCTGGGTACCGAAGCACCATATTCTGGGGACTTACAAGGGGGCACCAGTATGCCAATTGTGGGGTGTGAAGTCCTAAGCAACCAAATTTAGAGGGAGAACACAATCATTGGGGTCTTGGTTAGCAGGATTCCAGTGAAAACAGTCAAAGCATACTGATAACAGGCAAAAAGCCGGGGCAACCCAACCGGGCCTGCCTGCCTGTCTGCACTCCTCGACGAACTCTGCATTAGAAGACCGCTTGTCCTGCAGCAGAGCCTCCAGCAACCTGGGAGGACTGCCTGCCTTCCAAAAAGACTCCAGTGGGCAGCAGACCGCCCACCCCCTCCCTCTCCTAGCTGTGTTTAAAGAGAGTACTCTTCAGCCTCAGGAACCCCGAAGACCTGACACCTGACGAGACCACTGCACCTGCTGTCACGACTTGAGTGGGAATGGACCTCTGGTGCCAAGAAAGTCACCCAGCTGTGCAGACTCCAAGTCCATTGTGGCTTCACTCCTCCTTTACTCCCTGAAGTTTTTGCTCACATGAACCCTCTCCTGCAGCTCCTGTGGTGAGAGAAACAGATGCCTCAAACAGCCACTGCACCTGTCGCCGCCAGCCCGAGTTGAAGTGGACCCCTGGTGTCGGCGACAACCCCAGGTCTCCTGAGTTCGAGACCACTGATCTTTCACTCCTCTGACTCCATGATGACCTCTGCAGTCTCAAACCGCAGGACTTCCCCACCCCCGGGTGCTTCTGGACAATGGAATCCTAACACCAAAGGAGATCCCTGCATCCATAGCCCCTGATCTCTGGTGAAGAGTACCAAAGATGCTCCTATGTCCCCAAGCACCCCACGCTTGCAACCTACCTGTTGCACCTCTGCACCCGGCTGCTCTAGTGCTGCTGAGAGGTTGCTGTTGTTTGGTCCTGACTCTTTTCCAGTACTCTGCTTAAGTCAGCAGTATTGGTTTACTGAGTCATCGTAAAGTGCTTATTTGCTGAAGTTTTCATTACATAGGTTAACAATGATTTTTGCATGTGAAAATAATTTATGCTTCAAAACATACTTACCTTGTAACGAAGTTCCTGGTTTCAAAGTATATATAAAAAGAAGCGTTTATTGTTCTCATTTGATCTTGGATTTATTCTTTGAGTGTCTTATTTATTGCTTCTGTGAGTACAATACATGCTCAGCACTGCCGTCTAATAATAAGCCTAACTGCTCGCCCACACTACACAAAGTAGAGCATTAGACCTATCTAAATTTGCCTCTGCAAACCAGTTGGGGATCCACTGGACTCTGCACAGTTTACTTCTTTTTATTGCACTGTATAGAGAGCCAGCTTCCTGCAGTGGACTAAAACATTTATTTAAAGGTATACTTAGCAGCAATAGTAGCATATACTAGGATTACATCATACAAGAGTTTCAAAATACCTGTTATAAAAAGATTCCTAGAGGGGGGGCAAAAAAGATTGCAGTCGCACCACCACCGTAGAACATAAATACAGTGCTCATTTAACTTGTGGCCAGACCTAAAATCACTTAAACTAACAACCGTGTTTGTGGTCGCAGTCACATCACTACGCAGAGTGAGTTAACTGCAAGCTCTAACAATATATGGACCATATCTACAAATACACAAGGAAAAAGTTCTGAGAAGTAACCCATAGTTCCTACTTCATGATCACTACCTACCTAATGTGATAATCTTCTTTAAACAACCAAAGACTGTGACAAACAGCCCTACACAATCTACTCTAGATGTAAAAAAAAAAAAAAAAAGGCTTTGATGTGCTCCTTAAAACAATACAAAGGGGTTCCACAAAATAAACCAGTAGTTGTCCTTTATGCAGAAGGAACCAGAGGGAAACCACTTAACAAGGGACAATCTCAAGATGGATTGGGGAGACAAATTACAGTGACCTGCACAACCAAATGCCCACTCTACAAGGAAAACGGGCACCTTAATAGCATTCCTTACAAACCTACCCATGGATGCCATTTCCGCGGCAGCAACATGGGCATCATCACACACCTTCGCAAAACATTGCTGTTTGGACATTCAGATGAACAAAGAAGCACAGGTGGAACAGTGTTAGTTGAAACACCTATTTGCCAACACTTCCTCTTTTTATCCCAGCCAAACCGCAGGAGGGGATATTGCTACATAATCTAATGCACAGCATAATAATTCAGAAAAGGATTCATGCTGCAAAACGAAATGATGACTTACCAGTAGGAGTAGTTTTGCAGCTTGAAGAGTCTTCTGGATTCACATGTGACCTACATCCCTCCCTAAAAAAGGGAGATATTGCGATCCGAGGAAAGAAGATGATAAACTATGGAAATATACTATCACAATGGGGAAAAAAGAATCTAAAGATGGGAGCTACAAGCAGGAACATACGGGATGCTGTTTTACGTCAGAGGTAACAGGCATACCACCAAATGGTGGTGGTTGAATCCTATAAGGGGAAGAAAAAAAAATCTGACCCAACCACTAGAATACTGCACAGCATGTGAATCCAGAACATTCTTCAAGCTGCAAAACTATTTCTACTGGTAAGTAACTATTTCATTTTGGTTGAAATAATTTCTTTTTTAGGCTGTTGAATAATAAAGAAGGAAGAAAAATGCTCAATGCTTAACCTCTGGTCCTGACCAAGAATTAAGTGCAGGCAAGTTATCTTTACTTTTGGTTTTGTCTAGTTTTGATTGATTATTTTTATTTCAGCCTTCACATACTTCTGTTTAACTAATTGATTTGTTTTTAATAAAAAATGTTTTGTTTTAGTTTTCAGATTCAGAATGTGCCAAAAAAGCACTAGAACAATTAAATGGTTTTGAGCTAGCTGGAAGGCCGATGAAAGTTGGCCATGTTACAGAACGTGCTGACGCTTCAAGCGCCAGTTCTTTTTTGGACAGCGATGAACTTGAAAGGACTGGGATTGATTTGGGAACAACTGGTCGGCTGCAGCTGATGGCAAGACTGGCTGAGGGTAAGTTTAAATTTTAAAAAAAAATTCTCAAGTTTATGTATGGTTCCAGCTTACAATGAATGTTGTATACGTTAAGATTTCTAGGGGTGAAACTAGTTGGCTACTAACTTTTTCTGTGAATGTCAGGTGGGTATGTTTCCTCATCATAGGATTGTGTTTAATATTCATAAAGTGTAGAACATTTTGCATACTTGCAGTAATTTCGGCACACTTTAAAATGTACAGTTCATTTTTAAAAGCATTTTCCCATGCACAGCATTCCTATAAGCAACCATGTGTGCCTTCTTGTAGGAAATGCCCTTCTTTCTGGCATGGTTACCCCCACTTTTTGCCAGATGTCAGTGTGCTTACACTGTTTTCAATGAGATTCTGCTGATCAGGACCCTAGTGATTGTGCTCTGTCCTCTAAATGTGGTTGTCTTGGTAATTCTTATACCCCGCAACTGGCTTACTGGTGTACCGCTCAGTCACTGGTAGTTGATACTTAAGTACCAGGACATTGGTACGCCAGGGTTCTCCCATGGGCTGCAGCATGTACTGTGCCACCCATAGGAGCCCATGCAAACTGTGCCTGCAGGCCTGCCATTGCATCATACGTGAAAAGTTGCACGCACCCTTTCACTGCTGGTCCCTAAGTCACCCCTATGGTAGGCCCTTTCAGCCCAAAAGGCAGGGTTTAGGTCCCTGTGAGCTCCAGTCCCAATTCCCTGGACTTTGTAAGTGCAGGGAAAGCCATTTTACCTGTGTGCTGGCCACATTTGATCGAGCTACCTAATGTTAACTCCAAACCTGGATATGTTGGGTATCAAACATGTCAAAAACATACCCCAATACTGATTCCAGTTTTGGTGACATGAGTCCATGCACTCTGGGGGTTCCTTAGAATATCCCCCAGTTCTGCCTCTGCCAGTCTCCCAGGATCTGCGGGCAGCCCGCACTGTTGCAGCCCATCAGAAATGATTCTGCCCTCCTGCTGCTTGACCAACTCAAGCAAGGGACTGTAGGAAAGTACACTCTTTTTTTGCATAGTTATCCACCGCTTTTTGCCTGCTGTATGTTTTGACTATGTTCACTGGGATCCTGCTAACCAGGACCCCAGTGATAGTGCTCCCACCCCCCCCCCTTTAAATTTGGTTGTCCCTGACTAGTACACCCCACTATTGGCATACTGATGCCCCCATGTAAGTCCCTAGTATATGGTACCTGGGTACCCAGGGTATTGAGGCACCAGGGTTTCCCCATAGGCTGCAGCATGTATTGTGCCACTCATTGAAGCCCATGCAAAAATGTCTGGAGGCCTGCTGTAGGAAGTTGGCTCTGTATGTGCTATTTCAAAGTAAGGAATAGCATGCACAGAGTCCAAGGGTTCCCCTTAGAGGTAAAATAGTGGTAAAAATAGATAATACTAATGCTCTATTTTGTGGTAGTGTGGTCGAGCAGTAGGCTTATCCAAGGAGTAGTGTTAAGCATTTGTTGTACATACACATAGACAATAAATGAGGTACACACACTCAGAGACAAATCCAGCCAATAGGTTTTGTTATAGAAAAATATATTTTCTTAGTTTATTTTAAGAACCACAGGTTCAAATTTAACATGTAATATCTTGTTTGAAAGGTATTGCAGGTAAGTACATTAGGAACTTTGAATCATTTCAATTGCATGTATACTTTTTAAGTTATTGACAAATAGCTACTTTAAAAGTGGACACTTAGTGCAATTTTCACAGTTCCTGGGGGAGGTAAGTTTTGGTTAGTTTTACCAGGTAAGTAAGACACTTACAGGGTTCAGTTCTTGGTCCAAGGTAGCCCACCGTTGGGGGTTCAGAGCAACCCCAAAGTTACCACACCAGCAGCTCAGGGCCGGTCAGGTGCAGAGTTCAAAGTGGTGCCCAAAACGCATAGGCTAGAATGGAGAGAAGGGGGTGCCCCGGTTCCGGTCTGCTTGCAGGTAAGTACCCGCGTCTTCGGAGGGCAGACCAGGGGGGTTTTGTAGGGCACCGGGGGGGACACAAGCCCACACAGAAATTTCACCCTCAGCAGCGCGGGGGCGGCCGGGTGCAGTGTTAGAACAAGCGTCGGGTTCGCAATGTAAGTCAATGAGAGATCACGGGATCTCTTCAGCGCTGCAGGCAGGCAAGGGGGGGCTTCCTCGGGGAAACCTCCACTTGGGCAAGGGAGAGGGACTCCTGGGGGTCACTTCTGCAGTGAAAGTCCGGTCCTTCAGGTCCTGGGGGCTGCGGGTGCAGGGTCCTTTCCAGGCGTCGGGACTTAGGTTTCAGAGAGGCGCGGTCAGGGGAAGCCTCGGGATTCCCTCTGCAGGCGGCGCTGTGGGGGCTCAGGGGGGACAGGTTTTGGTACTTCCAGTCGTAGAGTAGTCCGGGGGTCCTCCCTGAGGTGTTGGTTCTCCACCAGCCGAGTCGGGGTCGCCGGGTGCAGTGTTGCAAGTCTCACGCTTCTTGCGGGGAGATTGCAGGGTCTTTAAAGCTGCTCCTTTGGATAAAGTTGCAGTCTTTTTGGAGCAGGTCCGCTGTCCTCTGGAGTTTCTTGTCGTCGTCGAAGCAGGGCAGTCCTCAGAGGATTCAGAGGTCGCTGGTCCCTTTGGAAGGCGTCGCTGGAGCAGAGTTCTTTGGAAGGCAGGAGACAGGCCGGTGAGTTTCTGGAGCCAAGGCAGTTGTTGTCTTCTGGTCTTCCTCTGCAGGGGTTTTCAGCTAGGCAGTCCTTCTTCTTGTTGTTGCAGGAATCTAAATTCTTAGGTTCAGGGGAGCCCTTAAATACTAAATTTAAGGGCGTGTTTAGGTCTGGGGGGTTAGTAGCCAATGGCTACTAGCCCTGAGGGTGGGTACACCCTCTTTGTGCCTCCTCCCAAGGGGAGGGGGTCACATCCCTAATCCTATTGGGGGAATCCTCCATCTGCAAGATGGAGGATTTCTAAAAGTCAGTGTCACCTCAGCTCAGGACACCTTAGGGGCTGTCCTGACTGGCCAGTGACTCCTCCTTGTTTTTCTCATTATCTCTCCTGGACTTCCTGCCAAAAGTGGGGGCTGGGTCCAGGAGGCGGGCATCTCCACTAGCTGGAGTGCCCTGGGGCATTGTAACACGAAGCTTGAGCCTTTGAAGCTCACTGCTAGGTGTTACAGTTCCTGCAGGGGGGAGGTGTGAAGCACCTCCACCCAGAGCAGGCTTTGTTTCTGTCCTCAGAGAGCACAAAGGCTCTCACCGCATGAGGTCAGCAACTCGTCTCAGCAGCAGGCTGGCACAGACCAGTCAGTCCTGCACTGAACAATTGGGTAACATACAGGGGGTATCTCTAAGATGCCCTCTGTGTGCATTTTTTAATAAATCCAACACTGGCATCAGTGTGGGTTTATTATTCTGAGAAGTTTGATACTAAACTTCCCAGTATTCAGTGTAGCCATTATGGCGCTGTGGAGTTCGTTTTTGACAGACTCCCAGCCCATATACTCTTATGGCTACCCTGTACTTACAATGTCTAAGGTTTTGCTTAGACACTGTAGGGGCATAGTGCTCATGCACATATGCCCTCACCTGTGGTATAGTGCACCCTGCCTTAGGTAAGGCCTACTAGAGGGGTGACATACCTATGCCACAGGCAGTGGCAGGTTGGCATGGCACCCTGAGGGGAGTGCCATGTCGACTTAGTCATTTTCTCCCATCAGCACACACAAGCTGGCAAGCAGTGTGTCTGTGCTGAGTGAGGGGTCCCTGGGTCCATAGGGTGGCATAAGACATGCTGCAGCCCTTAGAGACCTTCCCTGGCATCAGGGCCCTTGGTACCAGAGGTACCAGTTACAAGGGACTTACCTAGGTGCCAGGGTTGTGCCAATTGTGGAAACAATGGTACATTTTAGGTGAAAGAACACTGGTGCTGGGGCCTGGTTAGCAGGGTCCCAGCACACTTCTCAGTCAAGTCAGCATCAGTATCAGGCAAAAAGTGGGGGGTAACTGCAACAGGGAGCCATTTCTTTACACCTGCCAACCAGCCTGCGTGAAAAGGTGAATACACCCTTTCACCACAGGTCACTGCACCAGGTCACTATTACTCACCCCTATGTTAGGCCCTCCTAGTCCAGAGGGCAGGGTGCAGGTCCTTTTTTTTTTTTTTAAGTGCATGTCTGCACAGGTCACTGTCACCCCTATGGCAGACCCTCCTAGGCCAGAGGGCCGGGTACAAGTAGGCCTGTGTTTCAGGCCACCCCTGCATGAGCAGAGGTGCACCTGCAGACTCCATTTTCCTGGCATTTGTGAGTGCCGGGAAACCATTTCACCTTTGTTCAGGACATAGGTCATTACCTGTGTCCAGCTACATAATGGTATCTCCGAACCTGGGCATGTTTGGTATCAAACATGTCGGAACTGTATCCCAATGCTGTTGCCAGTACTTGTATGATTTCATGCACTCTGGGGACCCCTTAGATGACCCCCAGTTTTGCTCCTACCAGTTTGCAGGGTTTTCCCAGGCAGCCTGCGCTGCTGCCATCCTACAAACCGGTTTCTGCCCTCCTGCTGCTTGACTAGCTCAAGCCCTGGAAGGCAGAACAAAAGATTTCTTTTGGGAGTGGGAGGCAACACCCCGCCCCCCCCCCCCCCCCCCCAAAAAAAATCCCCCTTGGAAATAGGTGTTAGATGGCTTGTGAGGGGTAGCTCCCTGAGCGACCGGTATGCTTTGGAGGGCACTTTTGGAGCCCTCATTGTATAAACAAGTTTGCACCAGTCCAGGGACCCCGGTCTCTCCTCTGGTGTGAAACTGGACATTGGAGAGGGGAGAGACCACTCCCCTGTCCATCACCACCACAGAGGTGGTGCCCAGGTGGCCACTTGATTCTGCCATCTTGAATCCCAGGTGGTTAGAGGCCCCTGAGAGCATCTGAGTGGCCAGGTCAGGCAAGTGATGTCACAGCCCCCTCCTGATAGGTGGTCACCCTGCTAGGTGACCAATCCCCCCTTCCTGGGCTGTGTAGGGTTTCCCTCTTGGATGGATCCTCAGATTTGACATACAAGATTCCAGCAGAACTTCTCTGAATTGTTTACTTCATCTTCTGTCCGGGACTGTAACTAGACCCTCCAGGATCTGACAGTCTGCAACTACAGCGATGACGACTCAGCCTCGTAACATTGTGTTCGATGGCATCTGTCGCTGTAGATACGCATGTTCTGCAATAGCTCGCCATCTGGTGTTGGGCCGGAGTGTTACAAGTTGTTTTTCTTCGAAGAAGTCTTTCGAGTCACGGGACCGAGTGACTCCTCCTTTTGTCTCCATTGCGCATGGGCGTCGACTCCATCTTCGATTGTTTTTTTTTCCGCCATCGGGTTCGGACGTGTTCCTGTCGCTCCGAGTTTCGGAACGGTAAATTAGCTAATTTCGGAAGATTTTCGTCGGTATTGTTGCGTTCGGGATCGGCGTACTTAGGTTCCACACCGCATCGAAGATCGAAGAGCTCCGGTGACCTTCGGGGTAGTTTTTCGATCCTCCGTCGGGGCCTGGTCGGCCCGACCGCGTGCTGAAAAACGCCGATGGAACGGACCCCGTTCCGTTTCTGCCCCAAATGCCACAATAAATACCCCTACACAGACCAACACTTGGTCTGCAACCTGTGCCTGTCACCTGAGCACAGCGAAAACACCTGCGAGGCCTGTCGTGCGTTCCGGTCCCGAAAAACACTCCGAGACCGTCGAGCCAGAAGACTTCAGATGGCGTCCGCACCGACAGCCCAACGGGAGTTCGAGGAACAGGAAGAGGAAGGTACCTTCTCGATCCAAGACTCAGACTCCGAAGGATTCGACGATACACAAACCGTGAGTAAGACGTCGAAAACCACACAAAGAAACATTTACAAGGCCCAGGGGACGCCACTGCCATCCGGCCATGGCTCCACCCATAAATTCGGTGACCGACCGTCGGCACCGAAAAAGGCCCAAACAGTGCCGAGATCGTCCGACTCCGGTCGAGACACCGGCACGCAGCCTTCTCGGGACCGAGAAAGTGCTGGAGACAAGCCTCGACACCGAGATGCCAGTGTGGACACGGCTCGACGCCGAGAAAGCGGCACCGAAACAGATCGACGCCGAGAAGTTTCGGCCCCGAAAAAGAAAAAAGTCACCTCGGAGCCGAAAAAACACGCAGACAGGGTTTCGATGCCGAAACAAACTGCAAGCGACCCAGCTTCAGGCTCTTATACAGAAGAGCACTCGCTAACCTCCCAAATGCAGAAGCATAGGTTTGAGGAAGAGCTACAAGCAACTGATGTGGACCATACGCAAAAGCGTATCTTCATACAGCAGGGGACAGGAAAAATAAGCACCCTTCCCCCCATTAGGAGAAAGAGAAGGTTGGAGTTCCAGACTGAACAGACACCACAACCAAAAGTGGTGAAAAGAGTTACCCCACCACCCTCTCCTCCGCCCGTGATTAACGTCTCACCAGCACAAACTCCATCACACTCCCCAGCTCACACCACCATGAGCCAGGGTGACCAAGATCAGGACGCATGGGACCTATACGACGCCCCAGTGTCAGATAACAGTCCGGAGGCATACCCTACGAAGCCATCTCCACCAGAAGACAGCACCGCGTATTCTCAAGTGGTGGCTAGAGCAGCACAATTTCACAACGTAAGCCTCCACTCAGAACAGGTCGAGGATGATTTTTTATTCAACACACTCTCCACCACCCACAGCTCATACCAAAGCCTGCCTATGCTCCCTGGTATGCTCCGGCACGCAAAAGACATCTTTAAGGAGCCGGTCAAAAGTAGGGCCATCACACCAAGGGTGGAAAAAAAGTATAAGGCGCCTCCTACAGACCCGGTTTTCATCACTACACAGCTGCCACCAGACTCTGTCGTTGTAGGAGCAGCTAGGAAAAGGGCCAACTCTCACACATCTGGAGATGCACCACCCCCAGATAAAGAAAGCCGCAAGTTCGATGCAGCTGTTAAAAGAGTCGCAGCACAAGCTGCAAACCAGTGGCGCATCGCGAACTCCCAGGCACTACTTGCGCGCTATGACAGAGCCCACTGGGACGAGATGCAACATCTCATCGAACATCTGCCCAAGGACTTCCAAAATAGGGCAAAACAAGTGGTTGAGGAGGGACAGGCCATTTCCAACAACCAGATCCGCTCCTCCATGGACGCTGCAGATACAGCTGCACGGACAATTAATACATCTGTAACTATCAGAAGGCATGCATGGCTCCGAACGTCTGGATTTAAACCACAGATTCAACAAGCAGTTCTCAATATGCCTTTTAATGAAAAAGAACTGTTCGGTCCAGAAGTGGACACAGCGATTGAGAAACTCAAAAAAGATACGGACACTGCCAAAGCCATGGGCGCACTCTACTCCCCGCAGAGCAGAGGGAATTACGGCACATTCCGTAAAACGCCTTTTCGAGGGGGGATTCGGGGTCAAAGCACACAAGCCAGCACCTCACAAGCCACACCGTCCAGTTACCAGGGACAGTATAGAGGAGGTTTTCGGGGACAATATAGAGGAGGGCAATTCCCTAGAAATAGAGGAAGATTTCAAAGCCCCAAAACCCCTGCTACTAAACAGTGACTCACATGTCACTCACCCCCTCCACACAACACCAGTGGGGGGAAGAATAGGTCATTATTACAAAGCATGGGAGGAAATCACTACAGACACTTGGGTTCTAGCAATTATCCAACATGGTTATTGCATAGAATTTCTACAATTCCCTCCAAACATACCACCAAAAGCACAAAATTTAACAACACACCATTCCAATCTCCTGGAGATAGAAGTGCAGGCACTATTGCAAAAGAATGCAATCGAATTAGTGCCAAACACACAAATAAACACAGGAGTTTACTCACTGTACTTTCTGATACCAAAGAAGGACAAAACGCTGAGACCAATCCTAGACCTCAGAGTAGTGAACACTTTCATCAAATCAGACCACTTCCACATGGTCACACTACAAGAAGTATTGCCATTGCTAAAACTACACGACTACATGGCAACTTTAGACCTCAAGGATGCTTATTTCCATATACCAATACACCCATCGCACAGGAAATACCTAAGGTTTGTATTCAAAGGAATACATTACCAATTCAAGGTACTGCCTTTCGGATTAACAACCGCACCAAGAGTCTTTACCAAATGTCTAGCGGTAGTCGCTGCACACATAAGAAGGCAGCAAATACATGTGTTCCCATATTTGGACGACTGGCTAATCAAGGCCCATTCGTTCATACAGTGCTCAAATCACACAAATCAGATCATACAAACCCTCTTCAAACTCGGGTTCACCGTCAACTTTACAAAATCCAACATTCTGCCGCGCAAGGTACAACAATACCTAGGAGCCATAATAGACACATCAAAGGGAGTAGCCACCCCAAGTCCACAAAGAATTCTAAATTTCAACACCATCATACAACGCATGTATCCAACACAAAAGATACAGGCAAAGATGGTATTACAACTCCTAGGCATGATGTCTTCATGCATAGCCATTGTCCCAAACGCAAGACTGCACATGAGGCCCTTACAACAATGCCTAGCATCACAGTGGTCTCAGGCACAGGGTCACCTTCTAGATCTGGTGTTAATAGACCGCCAAACTTACCTCTCGCTCCTGTGGTGGAACAACATAAATTTAAACAAGGGGCGGCCTTTCCAAGACCCAGTGTAAAGAAATGGCTCCCTGTTGCAGTTACCCCCCACTTTTTGCCTGATACTGATGCTGACTTGACTGAGAAGTGTGCTGGGACCCTGCTAACCAGGCCCCAGCACCAGTGTTCCTTCACCTAAAATGTACCATTGTATCCACAATTGGCACACCCTGGCATTCAGATAAGTCCCTTGTAACTGGTACTTCTAGTACCAAGGGCCCTGATGCCAAGGAAGGTCTCTAAGGGCTGCAGCATGTCTTATGCCACCCTAGAGACCCCTCACTCAGCACAGACACACTGCTTACAAGCCTGTGTGTGCTAGTGAGAACACAATGAGTAAGTCGACATGGCACTCCCCTCAGGGTGCCATGCCAGCCTCTCACTGCCTATGCAGTATAGGTAAGACACCCCTCTAGCAGGCCTTACAGCCCTAAGGCAGGGTGCACTATACCATAGGTGAGGGTACCAGTGCATGAGCACTGTGCCCCTACAGTGTCTAAACAAAACCTTAGACATTGTAAGTGCAGGGTAGCCATAAGAGTATATGGTCTGGGAGTTTGTCAAACACGAACTCCACAGCACCATAATGGCTACACTGAAAACTGGGAAGTTTGGTATCAAACTTCTCAGCACAATAAATGCACACTGATGCCAGTGTACATTTTATTGTAAAATACACCACAGAGGGCACCTTAGAGGTGCCCCCTGAAACTTAACCGACTATCTGTGTAGGCTGACTAGTTTTAGCAGCCTGCCACAAACCGAGACATGTTGCTGGCCCCATGGGGAGAGTGCCTTTGTCACTCTGAGGCCAGTAACAAAGCCTGCACTGGGTGGAGATGCTAACACCTCTCCCAGGCAGGAATTGTCACACCTGGCGGTGAGCCTCAAAGGCTCACCTCCTTTGTGCCAACCCAGCAGGACACTCCAGCTAGTGGAGTTGCCCGCCCCCTCCGGCCAGGCCCCACTTTTGGCGGCAAGGCCGGAGAAAATAATGAGAAAAACAAGGAGGAGTCACTGGCCAGTCAGGACAGCCCCTAAGGTGTCCTGAGCTGAAGTGACTCTAACTTTTAGAAATCCTCCATCTTGCAGATGGAGGATTCCCCCAATAGGGTTAGGATTGTGACCCCCTCCCCTTGGGAGGAGGCACAAAGAGGGTGTACCCACCCTCAGGGCTAGTAGCCATTGGCTACTAACCCCCCAGACCTAAACACGCCCTTAAATTTAGTATTTAAGGGCTACCCTGAACCCTAGAAAATTAGATTCCTGCAACAAGAAGAAGGACTGCCCAGCTGAAAACCCCTGCAGCGGAAGACCAGAAGACGACAACTGCCTTGGCTCCAGAAACTCACCGGCCTGTCTCCTGCCTTCCCAAGATCCTGCTCCAGCGACGCCTTCCGAAGGGACCAGCGACCTCGACATCCTCTGAGGACTGCCCCTGCTTCGAAAAGACAAGAAACTCCCGAGGACAGCGGACCTGCTCCAAGAAAAGCTGCAACTTTGTTTCCAGCAGCTTTAAAGAACCCTGCAAGCTCCCCGCAAGAAGCGTGAGACTTGCAACACTGCACCCGGCGACCCCGACTCGGCTGGTGGAGATCCGACACCTCAGGAGGGACCCCAGGACTACTCTGATACTGTGAGTACCAAAACCTGTCCCCCCTGAGCCCCCACAGCGCCGCCTGCAGAGGGAATCCCGAGGCTTCCCCTGACCGCGACTCGTTGAACCTAAAGTCCCGACGCCTGGGAGAGACCCTGCACCCGCAGCCCCCAGGACCTGAAGGACCGGACTTTCACTGGAGAAGTGACCCCCAGGAGTCCCTCTCCCTTGCCCAAGTGGAGGTTTCCCCGAGGAATCCCCCCCTTGCCTGCCTGCAGCGCTGAAGAGATCCCGAGATCTCTCATAGACTAACATTGAAAACCCGACGCTTGTTTCTACACTGCACCCGGCCGCCCCCGCGCCGCTGAGGGTGAAATTTCTGTGTGGACTCGTGTCCCCCCCGGTGCCCTACAAAACCCCCCTGGTCTGCCCTCCGAAGACGCGGGTACTTACCTGCAAGCAGACCGGAACCGGGGCACCCCCTTCTCTCCATTCTAGCCTATGTGTTTTGGGCACCACTTTGAACTCTGCACCTGACCGGCCCTGAGCTGCTGGTGTGGTGACTTTGGGGTTGCTCTGAACCCCCAACGGTGGGCTACCTTGGACCAAGAACTGAACCCTGTAAGTGTCTTACTTACCTGGTAAAACTAATCAAAACTTACCTCCCCTATGAACTGTGAAAATTGCACTAAGTGTCCACTTTTAAAACAGCTATTTGTCAATAACTTGAAAAGTATACATGCAATTTTGATGATTTGAAGTTCCTAAAGTACTTACCTGCAATACCTTTCGAATGAAATATTACATGTAGAATTTGAACCTGTGGTTCTTAAAATAAACTAAGAAAAGATATTTTTCTATATAAAAACCTATTGGCTGGATTTGTCTCTGAGTGTGTGTACCTCATTTATTGTCTATGTGTATGTACAACAAATGCTTAACACTACTCCTTGGATAAGCCTACTGCTCGACCACACTACCACAAAATAGAGCATTAGTATTATCTATTTTTACCACTATTTTACCTCTAAGGGGAACCCTTGGACTCTGTGCATGCTATTCCTTACTTTGAAATAGCACATACAGAGCCAACTTCCTACACCCAGTGCCACAATACGTAATAACAACAGATGCTTCCATGACAGGGTGGGGAGCACACCTCGATCAACACAGCATACAAGGACAATGGAACGTACATCAAACAAAACTGCATATCAATCACCTAGAACTTCTAGCAGTTTTTCAAGCACTAAAAGCTTTCCAACCAATAATAGTTCACAAATACATTCTCGTCAAAACAGACAACATGACAACAATGTATTATCTAAACAAGCAGGGGGGGACGCACTCCACGCAGTTAAGCCTGCTAGCACAAAAGATTTGGCATTGGGCAATTCACAACCAAATTCGCCTAATAGCACAGTTTATACCAGGGATCCAAAATCAACTCGCAGACAATCTCTCTCGAGATCACCAACAGGTCCACGAATGGGAAATTCACCCCCAAATTCTGAACACTTATTTCAAACTCTGGGGAACACCTCAGATAGACTTGTTTGCGACAAGGGAGAACGCAAAATGCCAAAACTTCGCATCCAGATACCCACACGAACAATCCCAAGGCAATGCCCTATGGATAAACTGGTCAGGGATATTTGCTTACGCTTTTCCTCCTCTACCTCTCCTTCCTTACCTGGTAAACAAACTCAGTCAAAGCAAACTCAAACTCATATTGATAGCACCAACTTGGGCAAGGCAACCCTGGTACACAACGCTGCTAGACCTATCAGTGGTACCCTGCATCAAATTGCCCAACAGGCCAGATCTGTTGACACAGCACAACCAAAAGATCAGACACCCAGATCCAGCATCGCTGAATCTAGCAATCTGGCTCCTGAAATCCTAGAATTCGGGCACTTACAACTTACCCAAGAATGTATGGAAGTCATAAAACAAGCCAGAAGGCCATCCACCAGGCACTGCTATGCAAGTAAATGGAAGAGGTTTGTTTGCTACTGCCATATTAATCAAATACAACCATTACACACAACTCCAGAACATGTAGTGGGTTACTTGCTTCACTTACAAAAATCTAACCTAGCTTTCTCTTCCATTAAAATACACCTTGCAGCAATATCTGCATACCTGCAGACTACCTATTCAACTTCCCTATATAAGATACCAGTCATTAAAGCATTCATGGAGGGCCTTAGGAGAATTATACCACCAAGAACACCACCTGTTCCTTCATGGAACCTAAATGTTGTCCTAACTAGACTTATGGGTCCACCTTTTGAACCCATGCACTCCTGCGACATACAGTTCCTAACCTGGAAGGTGGCATTTCTCATCGCCATTACTTCCCTAAGAAGAGTAAGCGAGATTCAGGCGTTTACAATACAGGAACCTTTTATACAACTACACAAAAATAAAGTCGTCCTCAGGACCAATCCTAAATTTTTGCCAAAGGTTATTTCACCGTTCCATCTAAATCAAACAGTGGAACTTCCAGTGTTCTTTCCACAGCCAGATACCGTAGCTGAAAGGGCACTACATACATTAGATGTCAAAAGAGCATTGATGTATTACATTGACAGAACAAAAAACATCAGAAAGAATAAACAACTCTTTATTGCATTTCAAAAACCTCATGCAGGAAACCCAATTTCAAAACAAGGTATAGCCAGATGGATAGTTAAATGCATCCAAATCTGCTACCTTAAAGCTAAACGACAGCTGCCCATTACACCAAGGGCACACTCAACCAGAAAGAAAGGTGCTACCATGGCCTTTCTAGGAAACATCCCAATGCAAGAAATATGTAAGGCAGCCACATGGTCTACGCCTCACACATTCACCAAGCACTACTGTGTAGATGTGTTATCCGCACAACAAGCCACAGTAGGTCAAGCCGTATTAAGAACATTATTTCAGACTACTTCCACTCCTACAGGCTGATCCACCGCTTTTTGGGGAAATAACTGCTTACTAGTCTATGCAGAACATGCGTATCTACAGCGACAGATGCCATCGAACTGAAAATGTCACTTACCCAGTGTACATCTGTTCGTGGCATCAGTCGCAGTAGATTCGCATGTGCCCACCCGCCTCCCCGGGAGCCTGTAGCAGTTTGGAAGTTACCTTCAATTATTTATATATGTATCATCTCAACCTTAAATAGGTGCATACTTAGTCACTCCATTGCATGGGCACTATTACTACAATTCAACTCCTACCTCACCCTCTGCGGGGAAAAACAATCGAAGATGGAGTCGACGCCCATGCGCAATGAAGACAAAAGGAGGAGTCACTCGGTCCCGTGACTCGAAAGACTTCTT
Source organism: Pleurodeles waltl (assembly GCF_031143425.1). Taxonomy (NCBI): domain Eukaryota; kingdom Metazoa; phylum Chordata; class Amphibia; order Caudata; family Salamandridae; genus Pleurodeles; species Pleurodeles waltl. Next base: position 397,669,324 of record NC_090446.1, read on the forward strand.
CGAAGAAAAACAACTTGTAACACTCCGGCCCAACACCAGATGGCGAGCTATTGCAGAACATGCGAATCTACTGCGACTGATGCCACGAACAGATGTACACTGGGTAAGTGACATTTTCATTCTCTGGCACCTTCGAGCAACTGCAACATTCCCTGGCTGTGCTTCCTCCATGGGTGACAAGTTTTAAGCCTGCACAAGCAGTAAGAAGGAATCTCCTTTAGAGTCACTCCCCTGCATCTGCAGGCACCAACTGAAACGACTTCCAGCCGTGTGGATTTTCTCTCCTACAAAACTGCCTGGGTCCTGCAACCCAGGCAGTGGGCAAGTGGTCTGGAGTGGTCCCCTTTGTCCTCTCTACCAGCTGTCCAATTTGGGAGACAGTGAGCCCTTGCCTCTCCTTGCAGAACCAGTACCCCTGTGCACTACGACTTATGCAGCTACAAAGGATTGTTGGCTCTTCTTCCAAGGGATCTTCAGGCTCAGTGTAGCCCTGGCCTCTAGCACTCTTCCCTGCAAAGCAGTCTCCTGTCTGCTGCTCCAGCGATGTGGGACTCCTCTCCAGGTGTGCTAAGTGAGCCTCACTGTGACTCCTGTGTCTGCTGCCTGCAAGTTGCCTGTGGGGGCTGCATCCTCAACTTCTGACTTTCCTCACTGCTGAGGGTCGCCTGGGACTCCCCTCCTTGGGTTAAGTCTCCCCAGATCGTCCTGGTCCCCAGGAGCTCTGCAAATCTTCATTTGTGACTTTGCCAAGGCTTGTTGTCTTCCACACCACTGACTGACCAACTCTTCTTCCGACCTGCGACATCAACTCCATCACTCCTGGAACTCTTCTCCTGCTCCTGTGCTGCAGAGCCGACATCTGGACTCCGTCGACCTGCTCCTGCCACAACCGGACACTCTAACTCGAACTGGACTTGGTCCCCTTCCTTTACATGTCTTCCTCTGTCAGGTTCCACCTTCTGTTCTCTGCAGTCTTGGCTGGATCTTGCACAGTCCATTTCCAAAGATTACCTGTGGGTTTGAGGAAAGACCAGTGTAGGAAAGTGCCCTTGTTGGCATGTTTGCCCCCCACTTTTTGTCTGATATTGATGTCAACTTTGAATAAGTGTGCGCTGGGACTCTGCAAACCAGGCTCCAGCACCAGTGTTCGTTCACAAAATCTTGACCTTTTTGTTTACACAATTGGCGCGCCCCTGGCGCACAGATACCTTCTTTGTAAAAGGTACCCATGGTGCCAAGGGCCCTGTGTCCAGGGAAGGTTCCCAAGGGCTGCAGCATTTATTATGCCACCCTGGGGGACCCTTCACCAAGCACATGCACACTGCCTTTACAGCTTGTGTGCGCTGGTGAGGGGGGAAAAAGACATTCGAAATGGCACCCCTCAGGTGGCATACCTACAAACCACTGCCTGTGGCATAGGTATGTCACCCCACTAGCAGGCTTTACAGCCCTAAGGCAGGGTGCACTATACCACAGGTGAGGGCATAGCTTCATGAGCAATCTGCCCCTGCAGAGTCTACGTCCATTCTTAGACATTGTAAGTGCAGTGTAGCCATATTGAGTATATTGTTTGGGAGTTTATTATTACGAACTCCACAGCAGCTTCACTGAATACTGGTATAGGAAGCTGGTCTGGTGTGTAGTGGGTTCCTAAAGTACTTACACCTTATAGCAGGTCCAGGTATCCCCTCTTATTGAAGTGTAGGCAGTGTCTTGAAGCCAGGATCACTAGAGGTAGCTGTGCAAAGCTCATGCAAAACCATTGTAGTCACACAGCACTTGCACACATGAAAGAAAACACTTGGTGTTACAAAAGTAAAGGTACTTTATTTTTGGTCACACAATACCACAAGCACTAGAAGGGCAACCCTGCAGTATGAGGTAATACACTAATTATATACACTAGTAAACACCGATAGGCATATAAAAGGTCAGAAACAGTGCAAATGTAGTTAAACAATCGTGACCCTAGGGGGAAACACAAACCATAAACTAAAAAATGGAATGCGAACACAGGACCCTCACCTAGGTAATTGGAATGTGTAGTGGGGAGCTGGGAGTACCAGAGAACTACAGAGGTAATACAGTAACCCCCCACCCCCAAAAGCAACTAGGAAAGCAGGAGTAAATCATTAGAAGTTCCCCAAATCCCCCAAAAGGAAGGAAAAGAAGAAGACACCCAGACATGACTGCAAAAAAGCAGCAGTGGATTCCTGGAGAGAAGGACCTGTGGAGAGAGGGGACCAAGTCCATGGGTCACAATGGAGTCCAGGAGGAGTAGGAGCTACTACCTTCCCAGCTGTACTTGAAGTTGGTTGACTGATGAAGAGACTCTCAGCAATGCAGCTCGGGAGCCAGTGCAGAGTTCCTGAGGGATGTACTAGATGTCCCATGCTGGAAGGAAGATTGTAGACTGGTGTTGGTGCAGGAATTCCACCAATGAGCGTTGTCAAAGGCAAATATTGCGGCCCAGCAGCAAAGTGGTGCTGCTGGGGACCAGCGTGGCGCACGAGGGTGAGTCGAAGGGTACCCTCTGCGACAGAACCCACAGGAGCAAAGACAGCACCCACAGAAGTCGCATAAGGAGCCCATACAGCACATAGAAGAAAGGTCCCACGTCACAGGAGAACCACGTGGAGGACTGTGCGTCGCAGGAAGGAGTACTGGGGGCCGGAGCTACACATTGCCTGAGGATCCCTTGGAAGAGATGCAAACAAGCCTTGGCAGCTGCAAGAGATGAGGGCCACGGGGGTACTATTGTGCGTGGGAAGGCAAGGGCTTACCTTCATCAAAGTTGGACAGCTGGCAGAGAAAAGACCAAGAGGACTACTCCGGACCACCACCTGTGATGTAGGATCCTCGCAGCTCGGGATAAAAGGAGATCCACGCAGCCAGTCGTTGTAATAGTAGGTGCCGGGAGATGCAGAGGAGTGACTCCTTCACTCCAAGGGAGATTCCTTCTTCCTTCTCATGCAGGCCAAGGGCTTGTCGCCCTCAGATGATGTACAGCCAGGGAAATGTTGTCGATAGCTGGAAGAAGCTGTAGAATCAATGTTGCAAGAAGAGTCATCTTTGTGGATGCGGATTGTCTGGTCATGGAGGGTCCAGTCGCGGTTCCAGTGGCTAGAAGTCGAAGTGGAGGTTGCAGAGGAGTACTGCTGGAATCTTGCAAGCCAGATCAGAGGACCCACCCAAGAGAGAGCCAGGTATGCACCTATCAGGCAGGGGCTCTAACGTCACCGGCCTGGCCTGGCCACTCCGATGCTTCAAGAGTTCCTTGCCAACCTTGGATTCATGATGGCAGAACCCAGGAACCCTCTGGAGGATGAGCTCTGAGAACCACCCCTGGGGTGGTGATGGACAAGAGTGGGCACTCCCCCTTTCCTTTGTCCATTTTCAGTACAATAAACCCACACTGCTGCAGAATCCTCAATCTTAGTTTGGAGGCCAGGCTCCAGTAGGGTTAGGTTTGTGTCCCCCTCCCCAAAGGCGGTGGACACAGTGTGAGTAGCCATTGGCTTCTGCCCTCTGACCCCTGTAATGCCGCTCGATCGAGGATTTAAGGGCTCCCCTGAACCCAAGTCTCCAGATTCGTGGTGACCTCACAAAACGAAAGGACGATTGCTAAGCTGAAGCCCTAGCAGAGAAGACGAAAACTAACTTGGCCCCAGCCATACCAGCCTGTCTCCTGCTTCAAAGAACTTGCCAAAAAAAGCAACGCATCCTTCGGGTCCAGCATCATGTGCCAAGCTCCAGAGCACTGCCCTTCATCACAAAGGATTAAGAACTCCTGTGGACAGTGGGCACTATCCAAGAAGAAGCTACATCTAAGGACTCCAGAGCCTCCCTGGATCTACGAGTCCTGACCACTCTGCATCCGACAGCCACAGCCTGTATCCAGGTGGGCCAACCGGCTAGAGAGGATCCCAAGGCTATTCTGAGCAAGTGCCCACCATGAGCTGACCTCTCCTGTCCCGCACGACGATGCCTGCAGTGTGAATCCAGAGGACCCCCTGACCTCGAAAGCTCTAGACGAAGATATCAGACGCCAAAAGGTACACTGTGCCTGCAGCCCCCAAGCCTTAGAGAACCCAACTTCCGGTGCAGCAACATTCAGCAGGCGATCCTCCTACTTGTCCAGACTGTGGTTTTCTGGAACCGAACCCAGCCCCCCCCCCCCCCCCCCCCCCCCCTCCCACACCTCACCTCACCCCCTCCCACACCGAAACCCCCCAAACCCCCCCCCCCCCTCCCCCCCCAACTCAAGCTGCAACATCTAAGTGACCCCCGGGGTCCCCTCATAGGAAAGCATTGGGAACCTGACGCTGTTTGCACCCGGCCACCCTTGCGCCGCTGAGGGTGTGAGTTTGGTGCCTACTTGTGACCACCCAGGTGCTCCTATAAACCCCACAGGTCTGACCTCCGAAGACGCGGGTACTTACCTGCAAGCAGATTTGAAACAGAGTGTTTCCAGTCTTCATAGGAGCTCGTGTTAAGCTTGCCTCAGCTTTGATCTCTGCAGCCGGACCTTTGCTGCTAGTGGTGGGTTTTTGAGGTTAACTTGAACCCCAACCAGTTGACTTCCTAACCCCAGAGACAGGAACTGAAAGTGTTGTGTTTACCTGCAAAATGTATTGACTTTTCTTCCCCCTGGAAACATTTGAAAATTGCTGTCAACTGTTAAAACAGATTATAGCCATGTATTCCAAAACTGTACAACTTGCCAATTCCAATCAGTGGTATTGATACATATGTGAAATACTTCTCAATTTATGTATTTACCTGCTACTTGAATCTTGTGATTCTAGAAATAAATTAACAAAATATTTTCGCTATATAAAAACATTTGGTCTTAAGTCATTGAGTGTGTGCTTCTTTTGTTGTCTGTGTACAACAAATGCTTTGCTCTACCCTCTGATAAGCTTAAGTGCTCATCCTCACTAACACACAAAAAAGAGCATTCGTGTTATTTACTTTAGCCTCTGTTAAGCATCTGGGGAACCCCTGGGCTCTGTGCACACTCATCTTGATATAGTATATAAAGAGCCAGCTTCCTACATTGGTGGATCAGCGGTGGGGTGTACGACTTTGCATTTGCTGGACTACTCTGCCCATACCTGATTACACAACTTAATTCCAAAAATGCCTTTAGAAACTGATTTTTTTAATTTTGAAAAATTAACCAAGGTCCTCGTAGGGCCTCTTAAGTCCCTATAGCCTTTCTTTTTAGATTTAAAAGTTTTTATAAGTTATGGGTTAGTAACAAAGTAGTTTTTAGTTCATAAAAGTAATTCTTAACTTTAGTAGCATAATGAACAGCTCCGAGGAAATAGTTGTGGGACTCAACCTCACTCCTTCTAGCGATGGAAAAGTCAAGATCTCCCTTCAATCTGTAAAAATTAGAACAGGTTCCAACCCTACCAAGGTCAAGCTCTGGGTTCTCTTGGCAGAGTACACCAGAGACCACCCTGCTGAAGAGTAATTGCTCCCCTCAGATAGGGAAGATGTTAGATATGAGGAGGATGGACTCCCTCCTCCTCACCTAAATAGGGAGATCGTGGTCCCAAGGTCCCTATCCCCAAACAGTGCTCACAGGATCTGTATCTTCTACAGTGGAGCCCAGCTCCTATAGGAACAATGAGGGCAGCCTCAACGAAGAGGATATCCTATTAACCAGGATATCCAAAAGATTAGCTTTACAACAGCTTCTAGCTATAGAGAGGGGTAGAGCAACAATGAGCTTAGCACCCATTAATTATGGCAGCAACATAAATATGGTTCGAGAGAATACTGATGTCCTAAAAATCCTCAAAGGGATTCTCTCTAAATATGAGGAAGGTGATATCACCAAATGGTTCACAGCTTTTGAGAGAGCTTGTGTAACCAGAAAGCTAAACAGATCTCACTTGGGAGCTCCCCTTTGGGAAATGTTTACTGGTAAGTGTAGGGATAGACTCCATATACTGACTGGTGCAGATGCCGAATCCAGGGACGACATTAAGGCTACCCTGATTGAGGGCTTTGGATTCTCAACTGAGGAGTACAGAATTAGGTTCAAGGGGCTCACAAAACTTCAAACCAGTCCTGGGTTGATTTTGTAGACCACTCAGTGAAAACACTTAATGGTTGGATAAGTGGCGGTTGAGTGCATAACTATAATGAGCTTTATAATTTATTTATGAAGGAACATCCTTTAAGTAAGTGCTTCAATGACATGTGGCATCAATATCTAGTAGACCTAGGTCCAGTTTCTCCCCAGGACTTGAGAAAGAAGGTGGACTATTGGGTAAAGACAAGGGTGACTAAGACTTCCACTGCAGGCCAGGGGTGTTTTGTAGAGCACGGGGGGGGGTCACAAGTAGGCACACAACACACCCTCAGCAGCACAGGGGCGGCCGGGTGCAGTGTGAAAAGCAGGCATCTGGTTTTGTATAGGAAACAATGGAGGGACCCGGGAGTCACTCGAGCGGGGCAGGCAGGCACGGAGGGGCCTTCTCGGGACAGCCACCACCTGGGCTAGGCAGAGGGCTGCCTCGGGGTCACTCCTGCACTGAAGTTCAGTTCCCTCTTGTCCTGGGGGCTGCGGGTGCATTGCTTGGTCCAGGCTTCGGGTCCCTTGTTACAGGCAGTCGCGGTCAGGGGAGCCTCTGGATTTTCTCTGCAGGTGTCGCTGTGGGGGCCCCAGGGGGGGTCGTCTCGGGCCTCTCACAGGTTTGCAGTCACCGGGGAGCCCTCCCAGTGGTGTTTGTTCTCTGGATTTTGAGCTGGGGGTGTCAGGTGCAGTGTGTGAAGTCTCACACGTCTGGCGGGAAGAGTGAGGTCTTTAAAGTTGAAGAAAAGTTGCAAGTTTGTTGCAGGTTGTTGAGCAGAGCCGCTGCTCACGGGCGTGTCTTGGGATTCGGGGCAGTCCTCTGAGGCTTCAGAGGTCGCTGGTCCCTGTTGGATGCGTCTCTGGTTGCAGGTTTTTGACTCTGGAGACAGGCTGGTAGGGCTGGGGCCAAAGCAGCAGTTGTCTTCTGTCGTCTCTGCAGGCTTGTAGGTCAGCAGTCCTTTGGTTTAGGTTGCAGGAATCTGATTTCCTGGGTTCTTTGGTGCTCCTAAATACAAAATTTAGGGGGGTGTTTAGGTCTGGGAGGGCAGTAGCCAATGGGTACTGTCCTGGGGGGTGGCTACACCCTCTTTGTGCCTCCTCCCTGTGGGGAGGGGGGCACATCCCTATTCCTATTGGGCGAATCCTCCAAAACTAAGATGGATGATTTCTGAAGGCAGGGCTCAGCTCAGGGCACCTAAGGGGCTGTCCTGACTGGTGGGTGACTCCTCCTTGTTTTTCTCATTATCTTAGGGGCGGGCATCTCCACTAGCTGGGGTGCCCTGTGGCAGTGTAACAAAAAGGGTGAACCTTTTGAGGCTCACCGCAAGGTTAGTTCCTGCATGGGGAGGTGAGAAGCACCTCCACCCAGTGCAGGCTTTGTTCCTGGCCACAGAGTGACAAAGGAACTCTCCCCATGTGGCCAGCAACTAGTCTGGTTGTGGCAGGCTGGCAGAAACTGGTCAGCCCCACACTAGAAGTCTGATTGGTATTCAGGGGGCATCTCTAAGATGCCTCTGGGTGCATTTTACAATACATTCCACAGTGGCATCCGTGTGCATTTATTGTGTTGAGAAGTTTGATACCCAGCTTCCCAGATTTCAGTGTAGCCATTATGGAACTGTGTAGTTCGTGTTTGACAAACTCCCAGACCATATACTCTTTATGGCTACCCTGCACTTACAATGTCTAAGGTTTTGCTTCGACACTGTAGGGGCATAGTGCTCATGCAGCTATGCCCTCACCTGTGGTATAGTGCACCCTGCCTTAGGGCTGTAAGGCCTGCTAGAGGGGTAACTTACCTATGCCACAGGCAGTGTGAGGTTGGCATGGCACCCTAAGGGGAGTGCCATGTCGACTTAGTCTTTTTCTCCCCACTAGCCCACACAAGCTGTGAGGCAGTGTGCATGTGCTGAGAGTGGGGTCCTCAGGGTGGCATAAGACATGCTGCAGCCCTTAGAGACCTTCCCTGGCATCTGGGCCCTTGGTACCAGGGTTACAGGGCTGTGCCAATTGTGGAAGTAAAGGGACAGTTTTGTGAAAGAACACTGGTGCTGGGGTCTTGGCATCAGCAAAGGCAAAAAGTCAGGGGGTAACCATGCCAAGGAGGCATTTCCTTACACTTGGCCTGTCCCAAATAAAATCCCCCTACCACTGCTTCAGTTAATACTGGTATAGCTAGTCTTCAGGTGGGATAAACAGTATACCCATAGCACATCAGGGTCTACACTGAAGCTACTCTAACCTCTGAGGGGGATGTAGTCACACTTAATGTCTGGGCGCCTAACATGCAAAATCACATACCTCACCTCTCAATAAATGGGATAGTAGAGGCCCCGAGGGATACAGGTTCCAGTGTCACCATGGTGACAAACTGGTTTCCCCAGGACAGTATTTGGCTGGACAAACTTATCCACACACCTTGGCTGATAATGTAACTAAGGTCCATCCCATGGCTATGGTGACTTTAGAATGGGGAGAGGTTACTGGCCTGAAACAGGTAGTGGTCTCTTCTGAATCCCAGTGGAATGCTTAGAAGGGAATGCTTTGGAGTCCTCATCTTGGTCTGAGATAGAGCTCAAACCCCATGCAGCCATGCTGGATATCCCTCAACTGGTGTGTGTGAGACAATTAGCATTAAGCAGAACACAGGGTGAAAGTGTTGGAGCCCTGAATAATGGCCCAACCTTCCAGGAGAAAAGGCAAGAAGACTGAGGGACCAACTTCGGAACAGCACAAGAAACAAGACCTCTCTTCCCAGGAAGTTGTCTTATCCCCTGAGGGAACTAAGTCCATGGAGCTTGAGCGTTACCAGGTAGAGCTCTTGCACCCAAGGGACCCTCAATGGAACAGGTGTGCCAGGGACAAGAGATTTGTCCCACTCTTGAAGGCCTAAGACAGCAAGCTGCTGCACGGGAAAGGGAGATGTCAATGGCTCCCACAGGGTCTATTAGGAAGATGGACTCCTTTACACTGAGGCCAGAGACCCCAAACCTGGTGCAACCAGGAGAGTGGCAGTGCCGCCATAATTTAGGGAGTTTATCCTAACTTTGGCCCATGACATCCCCCTAGCTGGGCATTTGGGACAAACAAAAACATGGAGTAGGCTTGTCAACCACTTCCACAACCACCCAATATGTCCCAGAAGGGGAAGGAGTGTTGCAGCTCCTGTGTCACCTGCCAAGCCAGTGGCCACCCAAAGGCCCCTCTCATTCGCTTCCTGTGGTGGGTGTTGCCTTTGAAAGGGCTGGTGTGGACATTGTGGGTCCACTTGAGCCACACACATTCTCAGGGTTGGTAGTGGATCATGCTACCAGACCCTTAAGCAATTCCCATTAGGTCTAGGACATCTCCTGCAGTAGCCAATGCCCTGATTGGTATTTTTACCAGAGTAGTGTTTCCTAAGGAGGTGGTTTCTGACAGAGGTACAAACTTCATGTCCGCTTACCTGAAACACATGTGGATTGAGTCTGGGGTGACGTAGAAATTCACCACACCATACCATCCACAAACCATTGGACTTGTTGAGAGATTCAACAAGACATTGAAGGACATGATCTTGGGGCTTCCTGAAAAACTCAAAGGAGATGGGATGTCCTCCTGCCATGCCTGCTTTTCGCTTACAGAGAAGTGCTTCAATAGGGAGTAGGGTTCCCCCCTTTTAACTTCTGGTTGGTCACCCTGTAAGGGGGACCAATGTTGCTTGTAAAAAAGGCTGGGGAAGACCCCTCCATGAACCTAAACAGGATGTGCTGCCCTGGTAGAATTCAAATTAGGGCAGAAGGTATGGGTTCTGGAGCCAGTGGCTCGCAGGGCACTTCAGGACAGATGGAATAGCCCTTACCCAATCCCAGAGAAAAAGTGAGGTCATCTACTTGGTGGACCTGGGCCACTAGCAGGACACCCAAGAGGGTGATCAAAGATCACCGCCTAAAGCTCTATAGTGACAGGTCAGGCATAACCATGCTGATGAACAGGAAGCAAAGAGTGAACCTCTCCCTGACCACCTCTTTCATGACCCTAAAGATGGGTCAGTCAATGGAGTTGTCCATTCACACACCCTCACATCCCAACAGCAAGCTAACTGCAGGGCAGGTCCTACTACAGTTTGCTTGGCTCTTCTTTTTGACCCCTGGACAGGCTTACCTGTGTACACATTATGTGGACACAGGAGACCGTTTACCTGTCAAAACACAAATATACAGTCCGAAGTCGGAGAGTATCAGATTGGAAGTACACAAGATGCTGGAGTTAGTGGTTGTAGGAAGTTGGCTCTGTATGTGCTATTTCAAAGTAAGGAATAGCATGCACAGAGTCCAAGGGTTCCCCTTAGAGGTAAAATAGTGGTAAAAATAGATAATACTAATGCTCTATTTTGTGGTAGTGTGGTCGAGCAGTAGGCTTATCCAAGGAGTAGTGTTAAGCATTTGTTGTACATACACATAGACAATAAATGAGGTACACACACTCAGAGACAAATCCAGCCAATAGGTTTTTATATAGAAAAATATCTTTTCTTAGTTTATTTTAAGAACCACAGGTTCAAATTCTACATGTAATATCTCATTCGTAAGGTATTGCAGGTAAGTACTTTAGGAACTTCAAATCGTCAAAATTGCATGTATACTTTTCAAGTTATTCACAAATAGCTGTTTTAAAAGTGGACACTTAGTGCAATTTTCACAGTTCCTAGGGGAGGTAAGTATTTGTTAGTTTTACCAGGTAAGTAAGACACTTACAGGGTTCAGTTCTTGGTCCAAGGTAGCCCACCGTTGGGGGTTCAGAGCAACCCCAAAGTCACCACACCAGCAGCTCAGGGCCGGTCAGGTGCAGAGTTCAAAGTGGTGCCCAAAACACATAGGCTAGAATGGAGATAAGGGGGTGCCCCGGTTCCGGTCTGCTTGCAGGTAAGTACCCGCGTCTTCGGAGGGCAGACCAGGGGGGTTTTGTAGGGCACCGGGGGGGACACAAGTCCACACAGAAATTTCACCCTCAGCAGCGCGGGGGCGGCCGGGGTGCAGTGTAGAAACAAACGTCGGGTTTTCAATGTTAGTCTATGAGAGATCTCGGGATCTCTTCAGCGCTGCAGGCAGGCAAGGGGGGGATTCCTCGGGGGAAACCTCCACTTGGGCAAGGGAGAGGGACTCCTGGGGGTCACTTCTCCAGTGAAAGTCCGGTCCTTCAGGTCCTGGGGGCTGCGGGTGCAGGGTCTCTCCCAGGCGTCGGGACTTTAGGTTCAAAGAGTCGCGGTCAGGGGAAGCCTCGGGATCCCCTCTGCAGGCGGCGCTGTGGGGGCTCAGGGGGGACAGGTTTTGGTACTCACAGTATCAGAGTAGTCCTGGGGTCCCTCCTGAGGTGTTGGATCGCCACCAGCCGCGTCGGGGTCGCCGGGTGCAGTGTTGCAAGTCTCACGCTTCTTGCGGGGAGCTTGCAGGGTTCTTTAAAGCTGCTGGAAACAAAGTTGCAGCTTTTCTTGGAGCAGGGTCCCGCTGTCCTCGGGAGTTTCTTGTCTTTTCGAAGCAGGGGCAGTCCTCAGAGGATGTCGAGGTCGCTGGTCCCTTCGGAAGGCGTAGGTCGCTGGTCCCTTCGGAAGGCGTCGCTGGAGCAGGATCTTTGGAAGGCAGGAGACAGGCCGGTGAGTTTCTGGAGCCAAGGCAGTTGTCGTCTTCTGGTCTTCCGCTGCAGGGGTTTTCAGCTGGGCAGTCCTTCTTCTTGTTGCAGGAATCTAATTTTCTAGGGTTCAGGGTAGCCCTTAAATACTAAATTTAAGGGCGTGTTTAGGTCTGGGGGGTTAGTAGCCAATGGCTACTAGCCCTGAGGGTGGGTACACCCTCTTTGTGCCTCCTCCCAAGGGGAGGGGGTCACAATCCTAACCCTATTGGGGGAATCCTCCATCTGCAAGATGGAGGATTTCTAAAAGTTAGAGTCACTTCAGCTCAGGACACCTTAGGGGCTGTCCTGACTGGCCAGTGACTCCTCCTTGTTGCTTTCTTTGTTCCCTCCAGCCTTGCCGCCAAAAGTGGGGGCCGTGGCCGGAGGGGGCGGGCAACTCCACTAAGCTGGAGTGCCCTGCTGGGCTGTGACAAAGGGGGGAGCCTTTGAGGCTCACCGCCAGGTGTCACAGTTCCTGCCTGGGGGAGGTGTTAGCATCTCCACCCAGTGCAGGCTTTGTTACTGGCCTCAGAGTGACAAAGGCACTCTCCCCATGGGGCCAGCAACATGTCTCTAGTGTGGCAGGCTGCTGGAACCAGTCAGCCTACACAGATAGTTGGTTAAGTTTCAGGGGGCACCTCTAAGGTGCCCTCTGTGGTGTATTTTACAATAAAATGTACACTGGCATCAGTGTGCATTTATTGTGCTGAGAAGTTTGATACCAAACTTCCCAGTTTTCAGTGTAGCCATCATGGTGCTGTGGAGTTCGTGTTTGACAGACTCCCAGACCATATACTCTTAGGGCTACCCTGCACTTACAATGCCTAAGGTTTTGTTTAGACACTGTAGGGGTACCATGCTCATGCACTGGTACCCTCACCTATGGTATAGTGCACCCTGCCTTAGGGCTGTAAGGCCTGCTAGAGGGGTGTCTTACCTATACTGCATAGGCAGTGAGAGGCTGGCATGGCACCCTGAGGGGAGTGCCATGTCGACTTACTCATTTTGTTCTCACTAGCACACACAGGCTTGTAAGCAGTGTGTCTGTGCTGAGTGAGGGGTCTCTAGGGTGGCATAAGACATGCTGCAGCCCTTAGAGACCTTCCTTGGCATCAGGGCCCTTGGTACTAGAAGTACCAGTTACAAGGGACTTATCTGAATGCCAGGGTGTGCCAATTGTGGATACAATGGTACATTTTAGGTGAAGGAACACTGGTGCTGGGGCCTGGTTAGCAGGGTCCCAGCACTCTTCTCAGTCAAGTCAGCATCAGTATCAGGCAAAAAGTGGGGGGTAACTGCAACAGGGAGCCATTTCTTTACAGTGGTTATAGAGCACTAACAGTCCCTTGGCAAGGTACTGGCCAGTGGTCTTAGTCCCCAAACCTCATACCAAGGATGGCAAGAGAAATATGAGGTTGTGTAGACTAGAGGGCTCAGCTCTGTCACCAAGACAGATGCACACCCTATACCCAGAGCAGACAAACCTATTGACAAGTTAGGTGCCACCAAATTCCTCAGTACCTTTTGATTTAACTGCAGGGTACTGACAAATTAGAATGACACCTGGAATAAAAGAAAATACAGAATTCTCAACACCTGATGGGATTATCGGTTCACTGTTTTCCCCTTTGGCTTAACCTCTTCTGTGCCTTGGACGAGATTATCTCGTCCAAGGCTACAGTTCCCCTGTGCCTTGGACGAGATCATCTCGTCCATGGCACAGGGGAACTTGGGGGCACGCTAGCGCGCCCCCCGTGCACCCCCCTTCCCCCCCCCAAGTCGGGGATGGAAGGGGAAGACCTTCCCCTTCCACCCCCGACCCCCCCACCCCCCCCCCCCTGTGACGTCAGCGCGCGCGCGCTGATGTGTCACAGGGGCCTCCCTCGTCGCGCTGGAAGCTCTGCTTCCAGCGCGATTGAAAAAGAAATGCAAAAGCATTTCTTTTTCAATCACTTGGGAGGCCCGGAGGGGCTTCAAAGGGAAGGAAAAGTATTTCCTTCCCTTTGAAGTCCCTCCGAGGGTTTCAAAAGCCGGATTGCTTGCAATCCGGCTTTTGAAACCCCACTAGACACCAGGGATTTTTTTTTTTTCTTAGAAATTGACAAAAGGGAGCGACCCCTTGGGCAAGGGTCGCTCCCAGGGGGGGCATTTTTTTGAAAAGGCCTTTTCTGCCCCCCCTGGGGGCAGATCGGCCTTATTAGGCCGATCTGCCCCCAGGGGGGGCAGAAACCTCTAGGCACCAGGGACCATTTTTTTTTATTGAGGTGGGGAGCGACCCCTTAGGCAAGGGTCGTTCCCCTTGGGGGAAAATTATATTTTGGCCATTTCTGCCCCCCTTGGGGGCAGATTGGCCTATTTTGATGAGGCCAATCTGCCCCCAAGGGGGGTAGAAACCACTAGACACCAGGGAGTTTTTTCTTTGCGTGAATTTCACGCAAAGGGAGCGACCACTTAGGCAAGGGTCGCTCCCTGGGGGGGGAGGGGAATTTATTTTAGGCCATTTCTGCCCCCCCCTGGGGGCAGATCGGCCTATTATTAGGCCGATCTGCCCCCAGGGGGGGAAGAAACCTCTAGGCGCCAGGGCAAAATTTTTTTTGTGTTTTTTTTTTTTTTTTTGTTCTTTTTTTTTTTTTTTTTTTTTTTTTTAGAGATGGGGAGCGACCCATCAGGCAAGGGTCGCTCCCCTGGGGGGCAAATTGTATTTAGACCATTTCTGCCCCCCTGGGGGCAGATTGGCCTATTTTAGGTCAATCTGCCCCCAAGGGGGCAGAAATCACTAGGCACGGGGGATTTGTTTTTTGGCGCCAATGTCACGCAGGGGGAGCGACCCCGTAGGCAAGGGTCGCTCCCGGGGGGGGGGTGGGGGTTGGGGGGGCAAATTTATTTTAGGCCATTTCTGCCCCCCCGGGGGACAGATCGACCTATTATTAGGCCGAACTGCCCCCGGGGGGGGGGGGGGGGGGGGCAGAACACTCTAGGCGCCAGGGCAATTTTTTTTTTGTGTTTTTTTTTTTTTTTGTTTCTTTTTTTAGAGATGGGGAGCGACCCATCAGGCAAGGGTCGCTCCCCGGGGGGGGGCAAATTGTATTTAGACCATTTCTGCCCCCCTGGGGGCAGATTGGCCAATTTTAGGTCAATCTGCCCCCAAGGGGGCAGAAATCACTAGGCACCGGGGATTTGTTTTTTGGCGCCAATGTCACGCAGGGGGAGCGACCCCGTAGGCAAGGGTCGCTCCCGGGGGGGGGTGGGGGTTGGGGGGGCAAATTTATTTTAGGCCATTTCTGCCCCCCCCGGGGGACAGATCGGCCTATTATTAGGCCGAACTGCCCCCGGGGGGGGGGGGGGGGGCAGAACACTAGGCGCCAGGGCAATTATTTTTTTTTGTTTTTTTTTTTTGTTTCTTTTTTTAGAGATGGGGAGCGACCCATCAGGCAAGGGTCGCTCCCCTGGGGGGGCAAATTGTATTTAGACCATTTCTGCCCCCCTGGGGGCAGATTGGCCAATTTTAGGTCAATCTGCCCCCAAGGGGGCAGAAACCACTAGGCACCGGGGATTTGTTTTTTGGCGCCAATGTCACGCAGCGGGAGCGACCCCGTAGGCAAGGGTCGCTCCCCGGGGGGGGGGGGTGGGTGTTGGGGGGGCAAATTTATTTTAGGCCATTTCTGCCCCCCCGGGGGGCAGATCGGCCTATTATTAGGCCGATCTGCCCCCGGGGGGGGGGGGGGGCAGAAGCCTCTAGGCGCCAGGGGAATTTTTCTTTTTTTTCTTTGTTTTTTTTTTTTTAGAGATGGGGAGCGACCCATCAGGCAAAAGTCGCTCCCCTGGGGGACAAATTGTATTTAGGCCATTTCTGCCCCCCTTGGGGGCAGATTGGCTGAGTTTAGGTCAACCTGCCCCCAAGGGGGCAGAAACCACTTGGCACCGGGGATTTGTTTTTTGGTGCCAATGTCACGCAGGGGGAGCGACCCCGTAGGCAAGGGTCGCTCCCGGCGGGGGAGGGTGGGGGTTGGGGGGGCAAATTTATTTTAGGGCATTTCTGCCCCCCCCCCCCCCCCCCCCCCTGGGGCCGGCTGAGCTACAGGCCAAACACCACAGGTAGGCACCTTGCAAAAAACACCTCTGTTTTCTGTGAAAAAATATGTTGTGTCCACGTTGTGTTTTGGGCCATTTCCTTTTGTGGGCGCTAGGCCTACCCACAGAAGTGATGTACCATTTTTATCGAGAGACTTAGGGGAACGCTGGGTGGAAGGAAATTTGTGGCTCCTCTCAGATTCCAGAACTTTCTGTCACCGAAATGAGAGGAAAAAGTGTTTTTTGGGCCAAATTTTTATGTTTGCAAAGGATTCTGGGTAACATAACCTGGTCAGAGCCCCGCAAGTCACCCCATCTTGGATTCCCCTGGGTTTCTAGTTTTCAAAAATGCACTGGTTTGCTAGGTTTCCTCAGGTGTCGGCTGAGCTACAGGCCAAAATCCACAGGTAGGCACTGCTTTTTATAAAAAAAATGTGATGTGTCCACGTTGTGTTTTGGGCCCTTTCCTTTCGTGGGCGCTAGGCCTACCCACAGAAGTGATGTACCATTTTTATCGAGAGACTTAGGGGAACGCTGGGTGGAAGGAAATTTGTGGCTCCTCTCAGATTCCAGAACTTTCTGTCACCGAAATGAGAGGAAAAAGTGTTTTTGGGGCCAAATTTTGATGTTTGCAAAGGATTCTGGGTAACATAACCTGGTCCGAGCCCCGCAAGTCACCCCTCCTTGGATTCCCCTAGGTCTCTAGTTTTCAGAAATGCACAGGTTTGGTAGGTTTCCCTAGGTGCCGGCTGAGCTAGAGGCCAAAATCTACAGGTAGGCACTTCGCAAAAAACACCTCTGTTTTTTTCCAAAATTTAGGATGTGTCCACGTTGCGCTTTGGGGTGTTTCCTGTCGCCGGCGCTAGGCCTACCCACGCAAGTGAGGTATCATTTTTATCGGGAGACTTGGGGGAACGCTGGGTGGAAGGAAATTTGTAGCTCCTCTCAGATTCCAGAACTTTCTGCCACAGAAATGTGAGGGACATGTGTTTTTTTAGCCAAATTTTGAGGTTTGCAAAGGATTCTGGGTAACAGAACCTGGTCCGAGCCCCGCAAGTCACCCCTCCTTGGATTCCCCTAGGTCTCTAGTTTTCAGAAATGCACAGGTTTGGTAGGTTTCCCTAGGTGGCGGCTGAGCTAGAGGCCAAAATCTACAGGTAGTCACTTTGCTAAAAACAGCTCTGTTTTCTGTGATGTGTCCACGTTGTGTTTTGGGGCATATCCTGTCGCGGGTGCTAGGCCTACCCACACAAGTGAGGTACCATTTTTATCGGGAGACTTGGGGGAACATAGATTAGCAAAACAAGTACTATTGCCCCTTGTCTTTCTCTACATTTTTTCCTTCCAAATATAGGAGTGTGTGTAAAAAAGACATCTATTTGAGAAATTCCCTGTAATTCACGTGCTACTATGGTCACCCCGGAATTCAGAGATGTGCAAATAACCACTGCTCCTCAACACCTTATCTTGTGCCCTTTTTGGAAATGCAAAGGTTTTCTTGATAGCAATTTTTTACTCCTTATATTTCAGCAAATGAATTGCTGTATAGAATGAAAACGCACTGCAGGGTGCAGCTCATTTATTGGCTCTGGGTTCCTCGGGTTCTTGATGAACCTACAAACCCTATATATCCCCGCAACCAGAGGAGTCCAGCAGACGTAACGGTATATTGCTTTCGATAATCTGACATTGCAGGGAAAAGTTACAGAGTAAAAAGTAGAGAAAAATTGATGTTTTTTTCACCTCAATTTCAATATTTTTCTTTTTCAGCTGTTATTTTCTGTAGGAAACCCTTGTAGGATCTACATAAATGACCCCTTGCTGAATTCAGAATTTTGTCTACTTTTCAGAAATGTTTAGGTTTCTGGGATCCAGCATTGGTTTCATGACCATTCCTGTCACTGACTGGAAGGAGGCTGAAAGCACAAAAAATTGCACAAATGGGGTATGCCCCAGTAAAATGCCAAAATTGTGTTGAAAAATTGGGTTTTCTGATTCAAGTCTGCCTGTTCCTGAAAGCTGGGAAGCTGCTGAGTTTAGCACCGCAAACCCTTTGTTGATGCCATTTTCAGGGGAAAAACCACAAGCCTTCTTCTGCAGCCACTTTTTCAATTTTTATTTTTAAAAAACGAAATTTTCACTGTATTTTGGCCAATTTCTTGGCCTCCTTCAGGGGAACCCACAAAGTCTGGGTACCTCTAGAATCCCTAGGATGTTGGAAAAAAAGGACGCAAATTTGGCTTGGTTAGCTTATGTGGACAAAAAGTTATGAGGGCCTAAGCGCGAACTGCCCCAAATAGGCAAAAAAAGGCCTGGCACAGGAGGGGGAAAAGGCCTGGCAGCGAAGGGGTTAAAGAATGCCTCTGCCACCTTCCAAAGGTTGGTGAATCAAGTCCTTGGTGGCTTGGAGTCCTTTAGTGCAGCATTTCTAGGCAATATGCTTAGCAGCAGTTCTCAAAGCTTCAGATTATTCTAAGCAGTTCATTGTGCAGACAGATAACCCTGAACATGGGATAGGAGCAGTCCTGTCCCAAACCAGTGAGGATGGCCTTGACTAGCCTGTTGCTTTTATTAGCAGGAGGTTTCTCCCAGGGAGCAGATTTGGAGTGCCATTGAGAGGGGTGCCTTTGCTGTGGTTTTGTCACTGAAAAGGCTATACTTTTTATTTCTTACTTAACTGTTCAAACTGACCACAGACCTCTCAGATGACTAATGCAAATGAAAGGAGAGCACCCTAAACTTTTGAGGTGATCCATATCCCTACAAGGACTGGACTTGTTCAGTGGAACACAGATTAGGGACTGCCTATGCTAATGTTGATGGACTTTCCAGGTTCTTCCACTTAGACAATGAAGACTCACTTGGGAAAGGTTAGTCTCATCCTCTTTCTTTTTTTTTTTTTAAGGGGGGGGGGGGGGTGGGAGAGGGTTTGTAGAAAAGTCTCCTTGTTGGCATGGTTGTCCCCTACTTTTTGTCTGATATTGATGCCAGCTTTGTGCGCTGGGACCTGCTAACCCGTGCCCAGCTCCAGTGTTCTTTCCCTTAAACTGTACCATTGTTTCCAGAGTTGGGACACCCTTGGCACACAGATAGGTCCCTTGTAAAATGTACCAGTGGTACCAACAGCTTTCTGGCCAGGGAGGGTCTATACAGGCTGCAGCGTGTATTGTGCCACCCTAAGGGACCCCTCACCAAGCACACACTCAGCCATTGCAGTTTGTGTGTTGGTGGGAAGAAAGACAGTTGACATGGTATCCCCCTCAGGCTGCCATGCCCACAAACCACTGCCTGTGGCATAGGTAAGTCACCCCTCTAGCAGGCCTTACAGCTGTAAGGCAGGGCGCCCTATACCACAGGTGAGGGCATAGCTTCATGAGCAATATGCCCCTACAGTGTCAAAGTCCATTCTTAGACATTGTAAGTGCAGTGTGGCCATGTCACGTACATGCGCTGGGAGTTTGTCATGACGAACTCCACATCTCCATGATGGCTTCACTGAAGTGTGGAAAGTTTGGTATCAAACTTCTCAGCACAATAAACCCACACTGATGCCAGTGTTGGCTTTATTGTAAATTGCACACGTTCTTAGAGATGCTCCTGTATTTTACCCAACCCTTTAGTGCAGGGCTGACCAGTCTGTGCCACCCTGCCACTAACAAATGTTTCTGACCCCATGGGGTGAGAGCCTTTGTACTCTGAGATCAGATACAAAGCCTGCTCTGGGTGGAGGTGCTTCACACCTTCCCCCTTGCAGGAACTGCAGCACTTGGCAGTGATCTTCAAAGGCTCTGGTCTCCTGTTACAGTGCCCCAGGGCACTCCAGCTAGTTGAGATGCTCCCCGAGCGCAAGCCTCACTTTTGGTGGCAGGTCCAGTGGTTTCCCTAGCTGAAGTGACCCCATCCTTGCAAAATCTTACATCTTGATTTGGGGGATAGGGACCAATAGGGTTAGGAATGTGCCCCCTACCCTCTGACCCCTGTAACCTTAATCACTAGATTCCAGGCAATCTTGAGAAGAAAGGACTGTCAAAGCATACCTCAGCAGTGAAGACTCCAGACGACAACTGACTTGGCCCCAGCTCTGTTTTCCTGTCTGCAGCTTCAAAGACCTGTGCTCTAAGAAGGCGAAGCATCCTGCAGGACCAGTGACCTCTACAAAACCCCCCAGAGGACTTCCTGCCCAGCAGAGGACCAAGAACTCCAGAGGACAGCGGCCCTGTCCAGAAGAAACTCTCCAAAAGGACTCCAGGGTCAACCCTGATCCGTGAGCCTTGCCCCCTCTGCACCTGATGCCCAAGGACCGAGTCCAGGTGCCCCACTGGTCAAGAAAAGGTCCTCAGGCGATTCAGACCTCAAGTCAATTCGGGGTTGACTCCTCCTGGCCAACACGGCACCTGCAACCTGAATCCAGAGGGCCCCTTGACCGCAGTTGGATCCGACGAAGAAAACGATGCCCAAGGAGACCCGTGCACCTCATCTACCTGTCCAGCCTTTGGTTTTCCGAATCCGACCCCATGCACCCAGCCTGCAGCATCTTTTGTGACCCCCGGGATTCCCTTATTGAAATAAATTGGACACCCAGCTCTGTTTGCATCCCAAGTCTCTTGACTCCTATGAAAAATTGCACTAAGTGTTAACTTTTGAAATTGAAAAGTTACTTACTTCTAAACTGCTTTACCTGCAAAAAAACTAAGTAAATTGATACATATGCTTGATGCCTATTTACAACTATACTTACCTGCAGCAAATACCTTCCAGTTCTAGTAATGAAGTAACAGTATGTTCGATGGCATCTGTCGCTGTAGATACACATGTTCTGCATAGCTCGCCATCTGTTGTTGGGTCGGAGTGTTACAAGTTGTTTTTCTTCAAAGAAGTCTTTCGAGTCACGGGACCGAGTGACTCCTCCTTTTGTCTCCATTGCGCATGGGCGTCGACTCCATCTTCGATTGTTTTCTTTCCGCCATCGGGTTCGGACGTGTTCCTGTCGCTCCGAGTTTCAGAACGGAAAGTTAGTTAGTATCGGAAGATTTTCGTCAGTATTGTTGCGTTCGGGATCGGCGTAGTTAGTCAACACCGCATCGAAGATCGACGCGCTCCGGTGCCCTTCGGGGTAGTTTCGATCCCCCGTCGGGGCCTGGTCGGCCCGACCGCGTGTCGAACAACGTCGATGGAACGGACCCCGTTCCGTTTTTGTCCCAAATGCCACAACAAATACCCGTATACAGACCAACATTTAGTCTGTAACCTGTGCCTGTCGCCTGAGCACAGTGAAGAGACTTGCGAGGCCTGTCGTGCGTTCCGGTCCCGAAAGACACTCCGTGACCGTCGAGCCAGGAGACTTCAGATGGCGTCCACGCCGACAGCGCACCGAGAGTTCGAGGAACAAGAGGAAGAAGAAACCTTTTCGATCCACGAATCGGACTCCGAGGAATTCGACGATCAAAGAACCGTGAGTAAAACGTCGAAAACAACACAGAAAAAAAGTGACAAGGCCCAGGGGACGCCACTGCCACCAGGCCATGGCTCCACCCATCAATTCGGTGACCGACCATCGGCACCGAAAAAGGCCAAAACAGTGCCAAGATCGTCCGACTCCGGTCGAGACACCGGCACGCAGCCTTCTCGGGATCGAGAAAGTGCTGGAGAAAAGCAACGACACCGAGATAGCGGTGTAGAAGCGGCTCGACGCCGAGACAGCGGCACCGACGAAGATCGACGCCGAGAGGTTTCGAGGCCAAAAAAGAAAAAAGCCACCTCGGAGCCGAAAAGAGATATTTTCATACAGCAGGGAACGGGAAGAATAAGCACCCTTCCCCCTATTAGGAGAAAAAGGAGACTGGAGTTTCAAACAGACCAGGCGCCACAAACCAAAATGGTGAAAAAGGTGACTCAGCCATCCTCTCCTCCACCTGTAATTAACGTCTCACCAGCGCAAACTCCGTCACATTCCCCGGCTCACACCACCATGAGCCAAGGTGACCAGGATCAAGACGCTTGGGACTTATATGACGCCCCGGTGTCGGACAACAGTCCGGAGGCATATCCAACAAAGCCCTCACCACCAGAAGACAGCTCAGCATACTCACGTTGTGGAATTGTGCTGCTCTAGCCACCACTTAAACCTCCACTCAGAACAAGTCGAGGATGACTTTTTATCAACACCCTCTCCTCCACCCACAGCTCCTACCAAAGCCTGCCTATGCTGCCAGGTATGCTTCAGCACGCAAAGGAAATATTCAAGGAGCCGGTCAAAAGTAGGGCAATAACGCCAAGGGTGGAAAAGAAGTATAAGGCACCTCCTACGGACCCTGTTTTCATCACCACACAGCTGCCACCAGATTCCGTCGTAGTAGGAGCAGCTCGGAAAAGAGCCAACTCCCACACATCTGGGGATGCACCACCCCCAGATAAAGAGAGCCGCAAGTTCGATGCAGCTGGGAAAAGAGTCGCAGTACAAGCTGCAAACCAGTGGCGCATCGCTAACTCTCAAGCACTACTTGCGCGCTATGGCAGAGCCCATTGGGATGAGATGCAACACCTCATCGAGCATCTTCCCAAGGAACTACAAAAGAGGGCAAAGCAGGTGGTTGAGGAAGGGCAGAACATATCAAATAACCAGATACGTTCTTCTATGGACGCAGCAGACACAGCTGCAAGAACAATTAATACATCTGTGACCATTAGAAGGCACGCATGGCTAAGAACGTCTGGGTTCAAACCAGAGATACAGCAGGCAGTGCTCAATATGCCATTCAACGAAAAACAACTGTTCGGACCAGAAGTGGATACGGCAATCGAAAAACTTAAAGAAGACACTGACACTGCTAAAGCCATGGGCGCACTCTACTCCCCGCAGAGCAGAGGAACCTACAGCACCTTCCGCAAGACACCCTTTAGAGGGGGGTTTCAGGGTCAGGCCACACAAGCCAGCACCTCGCAGGCAACACCGTCCAGCTACCAGGGACAGTACAGGGGAGGCTTTCGGGGCCAATACAGAGGAGGGCAATTCCCTAGGAATAGAGGAAAATTTCAAAGCCCAAAAACCCCTACAACCAAGCAGTGACTCAGATGTCACTCACCCCCTCCACACAACACCAGTGGGGGGAAGAATAGGTCATTATTACAAAGCATGGGAGGAAATAACTACAGACACTTGGGTCTTAGCAATTATCCAACATGGTTATTGCATAGAATTCCTACAATTCCCTCCAAACATACCACCAAAAGCACAGAATTTATCAAAACAACATTCCGAACTCCTGGAAATAGAAGTTCAAGCACTATTGCAAAAGAATGCAATCGAATTAGTACCAAACACACAAACAAACACAGGAGTCTATTCACTGTACTTCTTAATACCAAAAAAGGACAAAACACTGAGACCAATCCTAGACCTCAGAATACTAAACACCTACATCAAATCAGACCACTTTCACATGGTCACGCTACAAGAAGTGTTACCATTTCTAAAACTACAGGACTACATGACAACCTTAGACCTCAAAGACGCGTATTTCCATATACCAATACATCCGTCGCACAGGAAATACCTACGGTTCATATTCAAAGGAATACATTACCAATTCAAAGTATTGCCTTTTGGTTTAACAACCGCACCAAGAGTCTTTACAAAATGTCTAGCAGTAGTGGCTGCACACATCAGAAGGCAGCAAATACATGTATTCCCGTATCTAGACGACTGGCTAATCAAAACCAATTCACTAACAAAGTGCTTACAACACACAAATCAAATCATACAAACCCTTTACAAACTAGGGTTCACCGTCAACTTCGCAAAATCCAACATTTTGCCTTGCAAAGTACAACAATACCTGGGAGCCATAATAGACACAACAAAAGGAGTAGCCACTCCAAGTCCACAAAGAGTTCAAAATTTCAACAAGATCATACAACGCATGTATCCAACACAGACAATACAAGCAAAGTTGATATTACAACTCCTAGGCATGATGTCTTCATGCATAGCCATTGTCCCGAACGCAAGACTACACATGAGGCCCTTACAACAGTGCCTAGCATCACAATGGTCACAAGCAGAGGGTCACCTTCTAGATCTGGTGTTAATAGACCGCCAAACTTACCTCTCGCTTCTATGGTGGAACAGTATAAATTTAAACAAAGGGCGGCCATTCCAAGACCCAGTGCCACAATGCGTAATAACAGATGCTTCCATGACAGGGTGGGGGGAGCACACCTCGATCAACACAGCATACAAGGACAATGGAAAGTACATCAAACAAAACTGCATATAAATCACCTAGAAATGCTAGCAGTTTTTCAAGCATTAAGGGCTTTCCAACCAATTATAACTCACAAATACATTCTTGTCAAAACAGACAACATGACAACAATGTATTATCTAAACAAACGGGGGGACACACTCAACGCAGTTGAGCCTTCTAGCACAGAAGATATGGCGATGAGCAATTCACAACCACATTCGCCTAATAGCGCAGTTTATTCCAGGGATCCAGAATCAACTTGCAGACAATCTCTCTCGATCACCAACAGGTCCACGAATGGGAAATTCACCCCAAATTCTAAACACTTACTTCAGACTCTGGGGAACACCTCAAATAGACTTGTTTGCAACAAGAGAGAACGCAAAATGCCAAAACTTCGCATCCAGATACCCACACAGGCAGTCCCAAGGCAATGCCCTATGGATGAACTGGTCAGGGATATTTGCCTACGCTTTTCCTCCTCTCCCTCTCCTTCCTTATCTGGTAAACAAATTGAGTCAAAACAAACTCAAACTCATTTTAATAGCACCAACTTGGGCAAGGCAACCCTGGTACACAACACTGCTAGACCTATCAGTAGTACCCCACATCAAATTGCCCAACAGGCCGGATCTGTTAACACAACACAACCAACAGATCAGACATCCAGATCCAGCATCTAGCAATCTGGCTCCTGAAATCCTAGAATTCGGACACTTACAACTTACTCAAGAATGTATGGACGTCATAAAGCAAGCCAGAAGGCCGTCCACTAGGCATTGCTATGCAAGTAAATGGAAGAGGTTTGTCTGCTACTGCCATCCTAATCAGATCCAACCTTTACACGCAACTCCAAAGGACGTAGTGGGTTACTTGCTTCACTTACAAAAATCTAACCTAGCCTTCTCTTCCATTAAAATACACCTTGCGGCAATATCTGCATACCTGCAGACTACCTATTCAACTTCCCTATATAGGATACCAGTCATTAAAGCATTCATGGAAGGCCTTAAAAGAATAATACCACCAAGAACACCACCTGTTCCTTCATGGAACTTGAATGTTGTCTTAACAAGACTCATGGGTCCACCTTTTGAACCCATGCACTCTTGCGAAATACAGTTCCTAACCTGGAAGGTTGCATTTCTCATCGCCATTACATCTCTAAGAAGAGTAAGCGAAATTCAGGCGTTTACAATACAAGAGCCTTTTATACAACTACACAAAAATAAAGTCGTCCTAAGGACTAATCCAAAATTTTTACCAAAGGTTGTTTCACCGTTCCACCTAAACCAAACAGTGGAACTACCAGTGTTCTTCCCACAGCCAGATTCCGTAGTTGAGAGGGCACTACATACATTAGATGTCAAAAGAGCATTAATGTACTACATTGACAGAACGAAAAACATCAGAAAGACTAAACAACTATTTATTGCATTTCAAAAACCTCATGCAGGAAACCCAATATCAAAACAAGGTATAGCCAGATGGATAGTTAAATGCATCCAAATCTGCTACCTTAAAGCAAAACGACAACTGCCCATTACACCAAGGGCACACTCAACCAGAAAAAAAGGTGCTACCATGGCCTTTCTAGGAAACATCCCAATGCAAGAAATATGTAAGGCAGCCACATGGTCTACGCCACACACGTTCACTAAGCACTACTGTGTAGATGTGTTATCCGCACAGCAAGCCACAGTAGGTCAAGCCGTGTTAAGAACATTATTTCAAACCACTTCCATTCCTACAGGCTGAGCCACCGCTTTTGGGGAGATAACTGCTTACTAGTCTATGCAGAACATGTGTATCTACAGCGACAGATGCCATCGAACTGAAAATGTCACTTACCCAGTGTACATCTGTTCGTGGCATCAGTCGCTGGAGATTCACATGTGCCTACCCACCTCCCCGGGAGCCTGTAGCAGTTTGGAAGTTAGCTTCAACTTTGTACATTTGCATATATATTATTTTAACCTTAAATAGGTACATACTTAGTCACTCCATTGCATGGGCACTATTACTACAACACAACTCCTACCTCACCCTCTGCGGGGAAAACAATCGAAGATGGAGTCGACGCCCATGCGCAATGGAGACAAAAGGAGGAGTCACTCGGTCCCGTGACTCGAAAGACTTCTTCGAAGAAAAACAACTTGTAACACTCCGACCCAACACCAGATGGCGAGCTATGCAGAACATGTGAATCTCCAGCGACTGATGCCACGAACAGATGTACACTGGGTAAGTGACATTTTCAATATTTTTGCTATATAAAACAATTGGCCTTGAGTTAGTCATTGATTGTGTGCCTCATTTCTTGACTGTATGTGTACAGCAAATGCTTTGCACTACCCTCTGATAAGCCTAACTGCTCGACCACACTACAACAAGAGAGCATTAGTATTCTCTACTTTGGCCTTTAAGCCTCTGCGGTACCCCTGGACTCTGAACACTATACCTTATTTTGATATAGTATATACAGAGCCAGCTTCCTACACTCCTAGACAAGGAAACATGACTGTAGGAAAGCACCCTTTTTCCATGGTTTGCCCCCATGTTTTCCCTGGTTTCTGCTATGACTTTGACAGTTAGTGCACTGCACCAACTCCCCGCCCTGACCCCACTTTTGGCGGTGACTGTGTAGGAGGCTGGCTCAGTTTATGGTGTACACCTATGGTGTGGCACCCTATACTGACTCCAGGCATTCCTTAGTGATGGTGAATAGGTATCCAGATAGCAAAAGCTCTTGAGGTAGCTGAGGCGAGCAGCTAAAGCTTATCCAGGAGGAATTTAAAGCACTTGCAATACCACAGTAGTCAGATAATAACTTCCTCACAAGAAAGAACCACGCAAGTGTTGCAAAAATAAAGGATACTTAATTACAGCACTAGTACTAAACTGACATTGGTATATCTCCCTTTGGAGATATTACATACAATATACACATAAAATAACCATCTGAAATAGGATAGAAATACATAGGGCCCTAAGGGAGGTCAAAACCATATGCTAAAGTGGAATGTGAAAGTGACTCCAGCCAAAGTGTGGTGGTTAGCTGGGGGCAGTTGGAACACTAGAGGTAAGGACAGTAAGTGTTACACCCAAACCCCCCCCCCCGCAACCAGGAGTAAGTCATTTACCCACCCAGTGTCCCATAGGTAACACAGAGAGTAGTGGTTGAAGTTTGTGTAATTCAGGACCCTTCCCAGAAGAACCCAAGGAAACTCCATATCCTCTGGTGGGGGACCCATTCTCGCATTCCACTATATGGTTTGGCACCCCTATAGGGCCCTTTCTATTTCTTGCTGTTTATAATGTTTTCATGCTAGTTCCTGGTAATTACCTGTGTATATTTTGTGTGTACTTATCTCGAGAGGGGGGATTGCCTATAGTATTCTAGTTCAGTGTTACTATTATAAAGTACCTTTATTTTTGCCACATTGAGTGGTTCCTTTCATGTGTGATAAGTTACTGTGGTATTGCAAGCGCTTCACACTCCTCCTAGTTGAGTCTTGGCTACTCACCATAGCTACCACTAGAGATCCCTGGCTTCCTAGACACTAACACTTTCTAATAAGTGTTGCCTGGATCTGGCATAAGGTGCAAACACCATAGGTGTCCTCCACACACCAGACCAGCCTCCCACAGTACCCCTGTGTGAGCAGGGTGCCCCTACACACCCCAGGCCAATTCCTGGACTCTCGAAGTGTGGGGAAGCCGTCCTAAGTTATGTAGTGGACACTAGTCAACGCGAGTGGTCCAACTACAAAATGGCTTCTCTGAACCTAGGCATGTTTGGTATCAAACAGGTTGGAATCCTGCAACTAAACCTATTCCAGTGTTAGTTGCATGATGCCATTTACTCTGGGGGTTCCCTACGGGATCCCCCAGTTTTCTGCCTGTGCAGCCTTACAGGGTCTAGCTTCCAGCTCACGCTGCTGCTGACCCAGGCATTGTCCTGCCATCTTGCTGGTGAGCCAGGCGAGGGCCAGAGGAGCAGAACAAAGGAATTCTTTCAAGGGAGAGGTGTGACCACCTCTCCGTGTGTACTAGGTGTCTAAGGGCTGGGATGGCCTCTGGGCGGCAGCAGACTGCTTTGAAGGGAACACTTGGTGCACTCCTGGCATAACCTGGTTTGCACCAGTTCAGGAACCCCCGGTTCCTGCTCTGGCATGAAACTACACAAAGGACAGGGGAGTGACTACCTCCCTGTCCAGCTCCTCTCCTAGGGAGTTGCACAGAGCTCTGCCAGGTGGCCACTTGATTCCTCCATCTTGAAAATAACATGGTCAGATGCCTCTGGAAGCCTCTGACTGGTTAAGCCAGCTAAATTACGTCCCTTACCCCCTCTTATAGGTGGGTCCCTACATGGAGTGGCCAGCCCCCTTTTATGGTTATTTAAGTGCTCCCTCGTGGGTGGGCCCTCAGATTCGTTGAGGAAGACTCTACAAGGAACTATCTGCAAGACATCTGCTCCTGGCCTCTGGAACCTCTGCTTGTCTGCTTTGGCACTGAACAAATCTGCTTCTGTTGGGAAGGCTCCCATTGCAGCCTTGGTTCTCTGGATCCTGCAAGAATTCTGTAAAGACAAGGCTGTGCATTCTCAAGGGTCACAAGGACTGTTTGCACCAGAAAGCATGAAGGAAACCCCCTGTAGTGAAGGAGTCACTCTACTGCAACTGCAGGCACCTCAAGATAACGTCAACCGGTTGGTGTGTCTGCTGTCCCTGGACATCTGAAGATCCTGCTTCAGAGGTGGTGAGTCTGTGCCCTCCACTGTGTCCTGCTTGTCCTCTGTCCCAGTTGGGAGACGGTAGGCCCTTGCTCCTTCCACTGGACTGAAACCCCTGTGCACCCCGACTGTTGCACTTGCGAAGGCTTGTTGACTCTTCCTCCGGGAGATCTTTAGGTTCCAAGAATCCCTGGCCTCAGCACTCTGCAAACCGAAGATCAGCCCCTGTCCTGTAGCTCCCGCAACGTGGGACTTCTGTTTTGTTGGGCTGCTAAGGCCTCCTTGTGATTCCATGTGTCCAGCACCTGGGAGGGCTCCATCAACTTTTTATGACCTCCCTGGGTGCTGAGGGCCAGCCCTGACTCCCCTTGCTGGGTAGTGTCTCCTGTACCTTGCTGGTCCCCAAAACTTTGCAAACTCTTCTGCAACTCATGTTTGCATTTGCCAGTGCTTGTGGGTGACCTGGTAGGTCATTAACTCTCCTGCAATCCGGTGATCGTCAAGGGACAGCTCATAGGCAACTCCTGGGATCTTTTGCAACTCCTGGACCCTGCAGCTGGACTTCATTCACCGACTTGCAGCAACATCACCTTCAGGAGGGTGGGCATTGCCACCTGCACCACTTGGGCACCTCTAAGGGTGTTGGACTCTGTTCCCTTCCTTTGCAGGTCCTCCACATCTAGAATCCGTCCATGGGTTCCACCGGCCTGGTCCACGAGTTGTGACAGCAGCTGCACAATCTGAGGCATCCAGTCTTCAGAGAGCGACCCATCTCCCCTCTGCATCCAGATCACTGGTGTAGGTACTTCTCTTTTGGGTATCCTGGGGTGAGGGCACTCTCCTTCCAACCTCTTGCTTGATGGTTTCCTTGGTGTCCACCGGAAAGGGCCCTGAGTTCCAGAAACTCCATCCTATACTCTGGGCTAGTCTGTGGGACAACTGGGTGGGTAACTACCTTGCCCCTTGTTTTCTGGGGTCGCTTGTTGTACTTAACTCTGGTGTTTCTAACTGCCCCCAGCCCTAGATAACTACTGTCCTTACCTTGGTTGGGGTCACTACTTCACATTCCACTTTTATAGCATATTGTATTGCCCTCCCCTAGAGCACTGTGTATTTTTATGATATTTAGGATGGTTATCTTGTGTGTTATGTGTAATGTCTCCAAAGGGAGATGCACCATTGCCCGTTTAGTAGTAGTGCTGTAATAGTGTCCTTTATTTTTGCAGCACTTGTGTGGTTCATTCTTGTGAGTGCTTTACATTCCTTCTGGATAAGTTTTAGCTGCTCACCTAATCTACCTAGAGAGCTTCTGCTATCTAGACACTTATTCACTATCACTTAGTTGCCTGGACTCAGTATAGGGTACCACACCATTGGTATACACCATAAACTGAGCCAACCTTCTACAATTTCTTGCTGCTTCTGCGGAACCCGAAACACCTCTTTCAGTATACATAAATGGTACAAGAAAAGGGCATTGCAGAATGTTGATCAGAATGTCATTTTCCATATAGTCTCAGTGATGTAGTTTCCTGCTGAGTGCTGTAGGAGAATTTTTGGAGCGAATTTAGAAGAGCCTCTGAATGATTAACACTTTGTTATGGAAAAAGGCGGTGTCTGTGTCGAAACAGCTTGAAGAATGAAATGGAGCCAAAGAGGTTAACCCTGAATAGATTTAAAAAGAGGACTGCACCTTTAAGATCCTCTGAAGTACCTTATCCCACAATGCACTGTAGTGGCAGTTTGCCTGAAAGCGGCAGTTTTTTTTTCCCCTGCGCCTTCACGTAGAATCTCTGAACACCTCTGGTGTCTCTCACTTACAAATCTTTTTCCTCCACTTGTTGAGCTTTTCTAAAATCCCAGTACTTGACCATTTGACATCTCAAATGTTGAGTTGATTATTTATTTTTGACAGGTGTTGTAAGGAAATTGCTCCCTGTTGCAGTTACCCCCTACTTTTTGCCTGATACAGATGCTGACTTGACTGAGAAGTGTGCTGGGACCCTGCTAACCAGGCCCCAGCATTAGTGTTCTTTCACCTAAAATGTACCATTGTTTCCACAATTGGCACGCAGATAAGTCCCTTGTAAAGGGTACCAGTGGTACCAAGAGCCCTGTGACCAGGGAAGGTCCCTAAGGGCTGCAGTATATGTTGTGCCACCCTAAGGGACCCTTCACCTAACACATGCACACTGCCATTGCAGATTGTGTGTGGTGGTGGGGAGAAAAAGGCAAAGTCAGCATGGCATCCCCCTCAGGATGCCATGCACACAAAATACTGCCTGTGGCATAGGTAAGTCACCCCTCTAGCAGGCCTTACAGCCCTAAGGCAGGGTGCATTATACCACAGGTGAGGGCATAGCTGCATGAGCAATATGCCCCTACAGTGTCTAAGTCAATTCTGGCCATATTAAATATATGGTCTGGGAGTTTGTCAAAAACGAACTCCACAGCTCCATAATGGCTACACTGAATACTGTGAAGTTGGGTATCCAACTTCTCAGAATAATAAACCCACACTGATGCCAGTGTTGGATTTATTAAAAAATGCCAACAGAGGGCATCTTATAGATGCCCCCTGCATTTTACCCAATTGTTCAGTGCAGGACTGACTGGTCTGTGCCAGCCTTCTGCTGAGAGACGAGTTTCGGACCCCATGTGGTGAGGGCCTTTGTGCTCTGAGGACAGAAACAAAAGCCTGCTCTGGGTGGAGGTGCTTCACACCTCCCCCCTGAGGAACTGTAACACCTAGCAGTGAGCCTCAAAGGCTCAGGCTTTGTGTTACAATGCCCCAGAGCACTCCAGCTAGTGGAGATGCCCGCCCCCTGGACACAGCCCCCACTTTTGGCGGCAAGTCCAGAGGAGATAATGAGAAAAACAAGGAGTCGCCGCCCACCAGTAAGGACAGCCCCTAAGGTGTCCTGAGCTGACCCCTGCCTTTAGAAATCCTCCATCTTGAATATGGAGGATTCCCCCAATAGGGATGTTCCCCCCTCCCCTCAGGGAGGAGGCACAAAGAGGGTGTAGCCACCCTCAAGGACAGTAGCCATTGCCTACTGCCCTCCCAGACCTAAACACACCCCTAAATTCAGTATTTAGGGGTGCCCCAGAACCGAAGAAACTAGATTCCTGCAACCTGAAGACGAAGGACTGCTAACCTGAAGCCCTGCAGAGAAGACGGACACACCAACTGCTTTGGACCCAGCCCTACCGGCCTGTCTCCCCACTTCGAGAAAAACAGCGACCTCTGAAGCCTCAGAGGACTACCCTGCATATAAAAGGACCAAGAAGCTCCCGAGAACCTTAACCAGGGTAATAGTCTAGGTGTGAAACCGCCTTTTCTGTGACTCTTGTCCAAGCCGGCGGTATATCGAACGGCAACCGCCCATTTAGTGCAAAAAAGCCTGCTAGCTCACAGCTTTTAATGAGCTTTTCGACAATTTTGTCTTTCTCTCATAATGTAAATTTTGGTGGGCAGTGGGGACCGCTATTGTACATGATCCTTACTGAGTGTATGAAAAAAGTTGAGATTAAAGTCTCCTGAGACCAGCCAATAGGCAACATTAAATGTGTTTTTTGCATGGAGCAGATGTTGTAAGAGTTTTTTGGCTTCGTTTTTTTTCTCTTTTTGAGGTTTACGTACACATTGATCAAAATCGAGGGATCATTAATATTTTTTCCCAGCCATCCAAGCGAACAAACAGAAAAGGCTGTTCTCCCTTCTGTGGTCCTAACGGTTTCACCCCAAGTCTAGAGCTGATGTAGGTTACTAAACCTCCTGTGCCCTTCCAAATATTTTGTTTCACTGCTGGCTTGCTAAATTCCTCATATCCAATTGGGGCTCGTAAGTGCCCATGTTCCCTGCAACATTACAATATCATAAGAGCCCAGGAATTGAATAACATCAGGATCTTCCACTTGAGACTGAAGACCTCCTATATTCCGTGAGCAAGTACTTAATGATCCTTGTGTTGAAGGTAACCCCTGGGCTATCATTCCGTTTTTTGGCGGTATTTTGGGGGCTAGCACTGTTGGAAGCCTGGACCATTTGTCCTGGGAGTGGCCTTCTATTGAAAGATTGTCCGGGTGCAATCCTTCTTTGCTTATCCTCTTCCCAAATTTCTATTATCAAATCTAATTGGGGTGCAGCCCCTTCTCCTGAAGAGGTCTTGGCCAAATTCTCCAGTGTAAGGCTTCCCATTTGCCCCTCGTAAAACAGACCCGGTGTTTACTTCCTTCCTTTTTGAATGACGTCCCTGCGGTAACGGGTGAGGTTTTTTTTCTCCTAGGTGGAAACGTACCTCAATTCCCCAATCTTTTAGGATGCTTTTCCTTTCCATAATTTGCACAGGGAGTTACAGGGAAGCAAATACCACGGCAGTTGGTTCTGTTTGACTACCATGGGCTTGAATACATTTTATAGCAACAATGTCATCTGAAGTCACCTGTGCCAGGTCTGGGAGGGCATTTGTTAATTTGAGAACAGTAGAGCGGTTAAGCACATCTTGAGGACCTCTGGATTTGTATTCTGGGATCCATAGCTACTGTAGGCCCTGGTCTAACCTGGCCTGATTTAAGCTATTTGCCGAACTTTGCCTATAAGTGTGCCTGTTCTGTGTCCTCACATGGCGGTTCCCTCCTATGGCAGGTGCCTCCTCCATCCTGGGTAAGCCTCTGTTTGCTTGCCTAGGGAGGATCTAGACTCGACCTGGTCAGCTTCAGGAACTTTCGATCGGATTGCCACTTGCCAATCCTGAGGGGGCAGGGCCATGCCCCCCATGCCTCCCAATTCCGGCAGGTCCATTGTCTCTGAGGGGAGTGGGCCCCAAAGGGTCTGGTATCCTTTGTGGGGGCCCTTGGAAATTTATCCTCACATCCTCCTCCTGTATTTTGCCGGTTGGTGTTTCTGCACTGTCTCGAAGGGCCGCCTGAATGGTCTTCCTGCCCTTCCTTGCACATTTCCGCTCTTTGTCAAATGATATCAGTGGTGTCCTTCCGGGTCCCTAGGCTCCTCCATTTGATTAGGGTGTTCCGGAGCACTTCCTCGGGCAGCTGGGATTGTTGCTCTGATAGCGCTCCCCTCTGTATTACTTAACCTTCTAACTGGGGGTCCTCGCAGGCGGTACTGATTCACCTCCGGGGTTCCTAAACCTTGGGGCGTAACAGGCAGCCCCAGGGGCAATGGGATCTCCACACCCACATCCTTGCAAGAGGGTGGGGGGAAGGGTTGGATCTTTCAGAACTCCTTCAGAAATTGCTGGGAGTTGTACCAAACGATCTACTACCTCCTTACAGGAACAGATGTTAAAAATCATTAGGTTTTTTTTTTTTTTTTTGTGTCCTTGTTATTAATGAGTTCAATTCTTGTAGCTTGCCATCAATTCCTGCAACGAACACAGCCAATGTATTGAACAAATCTACCTGAATGTCAATTTTGTGAGACTGGAACTGCAGAGCTTTTACTGTTGTCTGCATTGAGTTCAAGATTGCAGCCCATATATCTGTTACGGGGGCCAAAGTGGCTGCCGACTCAATGGGCTCACTTTTTTGGGTTACCCCAAGGATGACCTGTGGCACACTATTAGACTGAGTGGGTCTCCCTATGCCCCTGACTTGCTCCAGTGCACTTATGGATGTCCCCTATGGGTCCGCATTTTTTGGACTAAAGGCAGGGAAATAATAGTATTTGAATTTGAGGCTCCTTGAGGGAACCTATTCCTTTTTCCCTGCAACCCTAAAAACTCGTCCTCTTCACTAGGTAGGTTGGAAGAGATAGACAGATAGAATGTTGTTTGGTCAGGCTTCCCCCACACAGGGTGACGCAAAACAGAACCCTGGCCACTTACAAGGGACACTGCCCAACCCCCAATTAGCCATAATGAACATGAATTTGGTGAACTCGCGGGTTCCCCATTAGGGCCGCTGCTGAAAACCACGGTTCAAGACCGAGATAAAAGCGCACAAAGCAAGCAGCAGCGTCACAAGACTATATCCAGTTGGCAGGGCTCCCACTGCAATACTGTTTCAATTTGCAACAAGATATCTGCAACATCCTTGGCTGTGCATCCTTTACTTCTTGCATGCAAGCAGGGTTCTTTTGACAGCAATCTCCCTTGAAGTGAAGGAGTCCCTCCCCTGCATCTGCAGACACCTCAAGATGACAATGGCCGGCTGGTGGATATTGCTATTCCATGGACAATGTAAAGGCTCTGCTCACAGGTCATGGATCTGTGGTCCTCTCCAAGTCCAACTTGTCTTCTGATGAACTTGGGAGACGATGAACCCTTGCTGCAGTCACTGGAACGGAACCTCTGTGCACCACAACTGTTGCTCTTGCCAAGGCTTGTTGGCTCTTCCTCCAAGAAGATAGTCGAGAATATCCAAGAAACCCCAGCCTCAAGCACTCTGCAAGTCCAAGATCAGCTTCCACTCTGCAGCTCCTGTGATGGGAGACTCCTGTTTTATTGTGGTACTGAGGCCTCTGTGTCTCCCTGTGCCTGCTGCCAGCGGGCCATGCATTGGGGCTCCTCTGACTCTGGCTTACTTTCCTTCCTGCTGAAGGACTGCCCTCTCTTCCAGGGGGCGAATCACTAGGATCTTGCTGGTCCTCCAAAACCTGCAATCTTCCTTGCATCCGCTATTTACATTTGCCAAGTCTTGTTGGTGGTCTGCCGACCACTGATTTTCCTGCAATCTGGCCATTGAGATGGGACAACCCATGGGTGACTCCAAGGATCTCCTTCATCCCCCTGGTCTGTTTCCTTAACTGTCTTGCAGGACCTTCAGCTACAAGAGGGTGGGCATTGCCTACCTGCACCGCATCTCCAAGTGGTCTGGACACTGTAACCTCCTTTTTCAGGTTCTTCACGTCTGGAGTCCACCATTTTGTTCCATCAACCTGGTCCACAGGTTGCAACAGAAGCTGTACAATTTAGACGTCCTTTGACCTTGAGGGTTTCCGATGCCACTTCACCCCTATGCACCTGGGCTTCCTGGTGTAGATACTATGGTTTTCTGAGTATCCGTGGGTGGGGGCAATATCCAACCTTCCTTGTGCCAACTGTTTTCCTTGGGTTCCACTGGGAAGAGTCCTGAATCCTTAAAAATCCTACCCCGATGGTCCTGTTAGCATTTGGGGCAACTCTGCACGTGGGCACCAATGGTATTTCTAGTACTTACCTCTAGTAATTTCCAACACCCCCCTAACCCCTGTGATTCCCCCCCCCCCCCCCCCCCCAATCCCCCAAAATAGGGCCCCATGTAATCTATGCTTTTTCTGCTTGTTGGTAAGTGTATGTTTTGTGTTGATATCTCCATGTGGAGATATAGCAATGTTAGTATAGCTTTAGTGTTTTAATAAAGAATAATTCATGTTCAGTGGCATGTGTGGTTGTATATACACATGCTTTGCGTAAGTCCGCCATCTAGTGTTCTGCTCGGTGTTTTGCAAGTTTTTTTTTTGTTAGAATTAGAAGAATCTTTGAGTCTCAAATGAGTGACTCCTCTAGGTGATACTGCGCATGGACATAGTCCTTTGTTAGGTTGTGTTCTCTCCGCCATCTGGTTCAGAGGTGTTTCCTCTCACTCTGGTATTTCTCTGCTTGGTCTCTTCTGAATTTTCCCTTTTGTCTTTAAGTATGGAAAAACGTGATCAAAATACTATACCGTCGCTTAAGGTACTCAATCTGAATTCCTGTTCCTGAAGTCGGCCGTTGACGTCCTTGGTCCTACTCCCTTCAAGTGCTGTCGAAATATTCAGGACTGATGGAACGGACTCATTTAGGCTCTGTCTTCGATGGCACTCCAAATTTCCCCACACTGATCAACACCTGGTGTGTAACTTGTGCTTGTCCCTGGAACATAAGGAAGAGAACTGTGACGCTTGTACGTCTTTTCGATCTAAGAAGACTCACCGGGACCAAAGAGCGCGTTGGTTTGAGATGGCATTGAAGACACCGGATGATACTCCCATCATCTTCGGAGAGGAACATGCCCAGGAGGAAGTCTGACATCAGGCAGCCCTCTCTATTCTAGATTCCGAGTCGGATGTTGTAGGAAGCTGGCCTGGTGTGTGGTAGGCACCTATGGTGTTGGCACCTTATACCAGGTCCTGGCATCCCCTATTAGTGAATGTAGTTAGTGTCTAGGAAGCTGTGGATGAGCAGCCAAGACTCATCTAGGAGACAAGCAAAGATTATGCAAAAACAGAATCACACAACAACTTATTACACATGAATGAAACCACAGTGTTAGAAAAATAAAGGTACTTGATTATAGTAACACAACACTAGATTACTTAAAGGGAGTCCCCCAACTGGAGGCAAGTGCACACTATATGTAGATATACACACAGTAATAATTGGGAATGGGCACTGGAAACAACAAGCATTGGTAAGGATTAATGAAAAATAGCTAGGACCCTAGGGGAGGACCAAACCATATACTAAAATAGTGGAATGGGAAGTGAAGTCCCCCACTCAAGGATATGGAGTTGTTAAATGCAAGCTCTAAGAACTAGGTACCCCAAGAGGTGAGTACGTAAGTGACCCCCAGTGACCAGGAGACACAGGTAAGTATCTGGCTTTCCCAAGGGCTAACAAGAGGACTTAGAAAATGGATTGTGCAAGAACATGGCCAGACTAGAAGAAACTAAAGTTGGATTCCGGAAGAAGAGGACCTGCAAAAGGACAGAGTCCAGTCCACAATGGAGTGTCCAGTGGGGGCAGGACCCACTACCCACCCTTCTGTGGCTGAAGATCCGGGTCGACTTGGAGAAAAGACCAGCTGTGGATTCCAGGAGCTGAATAGGAGTCCTTGGAGTGGTGCAGATGGTATCCTTCGTCGTGTCGCACATGGTCAGTGGTTTAGGAGAACCACCAACAAGCCTTGGCGAATGCAAGAAGGACCAGCAAGGTGTAGGGGACTCGACCCTTGCAGGGGAGTCCGGGTTGACCCTCAATAGTCCGAGCCAGCAGAAGCAGTCTCAGCCCGACAGGCAACCCACTGACCGCAGGCACAGTAAGTGTCAGTGAGGCCCAATCAGCACACTTGGAGAGGCGTCCCAAGTCGCTGGAGCAGCAGAGAGGAGACTGTTCTTGGCAGGATGAAGTGCTGGAGGCCAGGGTTACTCGGAGCCTAAAGATCCCTTGGAGCAGGAGACAATAAGCCTTGGTTGCTGCAAGAGTCATGGTGCACAGGCTTACTGTCCTGCATGAGAGGCGAGGGCTCACCGTCTCACAAGGTGGACAGCAGTCAGGGGACCGCTCCAGACTACCACCTGTTTTGCAGGATCCACGCAGTTCGGGAGGAGAGCATATCCACACATCGGGACGTTGTTTCCGTAGGTGCCTGCAGATGGAAGGGAGTGACTACTTCCCTCCAAGGGAGATTTCTTCTTAATTCTTGGCTGAAGTCTTGCCGAACCCAAAGGATACACAGCCGGGCAAATGTTGGAGTTGCTGGAAGGAGCTGGTAAAACATTGTTGCAAGAGCTGGTAAAACATTGTTGAAAGGCAAGGTCTTGACAGGATGCAGAGGAGTCCTGCTGGAGTCTTGCAAATCAAATCAGGGGACCCACCCACAAGGGAGTCCCTAAATAGCCCTAAAGAGGGGTTTAGTTACATTGCAAGGTGGCCACCTATCAGGAGGAAGTCTCTAACATCACCTGCCTGACCTGACCACTGAGATGCTCCAAGGGGCCTCTGCAGGTCTTGGTTTCCAGATGGCAGAATAGAGTGGCCACCTGCAGTTGCTTTGGGCACCACTCCTGGGTAGGTGACACAGGGGAATGGTCACCTCACCCTTTCTCTTCTCAATAGTGTGTGGTCCACTCCATTTGTCTTGGAGTGCCCTGGGAGCCACAGGTACCAGGATCCGCACCGTCTGTCCTAGCTGCTAAACAGTCCGCACAGCCTTCTGGTCATGACATTGCTTTTCCTATTTTGGTAGCCCTTTTAATGTATTCTGCCATTCTACATCTGTGGCCTAATACCTAGTCACCAGTGTCCTTTTTTGGAGGCTTGAGAGGCTGCTCCCAGCCTTCCTTCACAAAGCCAAGAGGACTCCTGACAGGGTGTCCAAACAAAAGTTCAGAGGGACTGTAGCCCACTCCCTTTTGAGGAACCTCCCTAGAGGCAAAGAGGAAGCAAGGTAACAAGACATCCCACCTCTTTCTGAGGTTCTCTGAGAGTCCCTTCATCATGCTTTGAGGGTTTTGTTACACCTCTCAATCCATTGGTTTGAGGATGGTAAGGAGTGGTGAATTTATAAGTGACACAACATTCTTTCCACGTGGCTTTAAGGTAAGCAGACATGAAGTTTTCATCTGTCTGATTGAACTTTTCTAGGAAAATCCACCCTTTATAAAAGTCCCAGGAGGGCTTTGGCCACTGCAGAGTTGTAGTGGCCCTAAGTGGAATGTCTTTTGGATGCCTGGTGGCCTGGTCCACCACTGCCAGTGTACATCTGTTTTCAGAGGCTGTTGGAGGGTCCAGGGTGTGATCAATATACACCACATCCTTCTCCAAGGGTACCCCATTCACTGGTAGTGTAATTAAGGGGTCTTTGTGGTGCCACCTGTCTTGCCACTGGCCTGGCAGGTGACACACGAGCAACACAACTCCTTGGTGTCTTCAGGCATGTTGGGCCAGTGAAAGTGAGGGACAAGCCTGTCCCAAGTTTTGCCCCAAGTGGCCTGCAAGGGCAATGCCATGTGCAAGAGTTAATGGTAAATCCCTGAACTTGAAGGATGACAAGTCTCCTGGTGGCACCAGGTTTAGGGTCCCTTGCTTGTGAGTAAAGGAGGCTGTTATCCCAGTACATCTTATGGATGCCACTGACAGCCCCTGCCTCTTGTGCTGCAGCTTGCTGCTTTAAGCCTTCCAGCGTGGGACAGGTTTTCTGTTACATGCTTAGTTTCTCCCTAGTGCCCCGCCTGTACCCAAGAGCGCTGCTGTGTCAGCTTTGAGCTCCTCTGGTATAGGTTCCACCCAAGGAGTAGATTCCTCTTTCAGGAGTAGATTCTTCACTGGAAGCTGTAATAGGGGGTAGCTTTTTACCCTGTCTGCTCTGGTGGTAAAATGGCCCAGGAGGCTTATACAGACTCCTGGGCTTCCTGTTCTCCTTGCTTTTTGGCCTGTGCTCCGATAAGTGAAAAAGATATGCCCAGGGATGTGCAGCATTGCTGTATTGGCCTCCAGCTCCACTTCAGGCCAAGCTGAGGTATCCAAGTCATTATCTACCATACATTCTACAGGTAGATCGGAGAACAATGCAACTTTTTTTTTCTTCTTTTTCTTCAGATCTAGTGACTCTTCCCCCCCCCCCAGCCAATAAAAATAGTCAAAATGGGGTGGCACAAAGTGTTATAGTGAGTATCAGTCACTTGGTAGGTGTGATCAAGTAGGTGTTGCTTACGTGATACCAGTTTTTCAGTCACCATAGTGACACTGGTGACACCAGTTTTCCAGTCACCATAGTCATACTGGCACCTGTGTCCCTGTAGGCCTCAGCCTCAATGCCATTTATTAAGGACTGCTGCTTCTACTTAACACAGCCTCCGTGGTCTCTGACTAGCCCAGAGCCCACTATACTCCCCAAGGTGAGTCCAGCTACACATTTGGACTGACTACTATTGTTACTGTTACAACTACTATTGCTAGGGGCACTAGGAGTAGAAGTGGCATTAGTAGTGGTATGGGGCTTGATGCCTTTCTTATGACCGGTGCTGTCACCTGCCCTATTGCCTTTATGCATACACATGTAGCACCAAGGTTTCTTAAACGATGGGGAAGAGGATTTAGTCCCACCACCAGAAGAGTTTTGTGTGTCTGATGAACTCTTTAGTTTTAGATTTGACCACACCTTTATCCTGATGCTTACCTGCATTCTTCTTTTTGTGGTCACCCCCCTATGTGAGTTTTTCTACTCACCTTGGTGCAGTACTATTTGTTTACCTCAGGTCAGGTCACAGTCCACCAGTTATTGATGCAGCTGATCAGAAATAGTTATTAAAAATGTGCTCTCTTAGAATCAAATTCTATAAGCCTTAGTGGTAATTTGCTTTTCTCCCAGGCAACCAGCCTTCCAGAGCGTTAATGGAGCAGTCCACAAAACCAATCTAATCTTGGGAATAATCCTTTTGGTTTACCTGCATTTAATCCTGCTTTCAGTGGTTAAGCTAAAGCAATCTAAAATTGCATTTGTGTGTGATGTATAACCATCTGCATCTTCCTCTCTGACAATGAGGCGTTTGTCTCTGCCTTTGTCAGAGAAGGAGATAAACAAGATTTCTGCCCACTGTCTTTGGGGGACCTACTCTACTTTGCAGGCCCTCTCAGAAGCAGTGAACCCTTTATGAATGTCATTTCCCACCTTGTAAGGTGGGACTATCTTGCTCAGGTTCCTAGAATCCTAATTTCCTCCCTGACCCTGGTGTCCCTAAAGCTAAGATTGCGCCCACCATTGGTAGCTAACCTAAAATCCTGTCTCTCTCCACTGCTAAGGCCTCCCTATATAGGGCTAGCTGTAGCTGCTGCAGCCTTAGCTTGGCCTCCCCCCAACCTCAATTTCCTAAGCTCCCTATCTAAGAAATCTTGCCCTGAGTTGGAGCACTGGGTCCCCTCAGATACTAAGGAGGACCTATCCCTCCTCTGGGAACTCTGAAACAACCCCCTAAGACTAAAGGTGGGCCTGCTGTTGTGTTCCCCAGATTCTTCCTGACCCCCCCCCCCCCCCTAATTCCCCCCCTCCCTCTCCCAATGTAGCTCAAATCTACCCTGTCTATGGTGGGAGGGTCAGTTTCTACTTGCTCCTCCTCCTGGCTTGCCTCCATTTTCCTGCCAGAGGAATAACCCCAGAAGTAGACTTTTATTGGGATTTTTCCTTGTCTTTAGTTTTCTAATGGCACACATCTCCCAATGTAGCTCAAATCTACCCTGTCTACGGTGGGAGGGTCAGTTTCTACTTGCTCCTCCTCCTGGCTTGCCTCCATTGTCCTGCCAGAGGAATAACCCCAGAAGTAGACTTTTATTGGGATTTTTCCTTGTCTTTAGTTTTCTCATGGCACACATCTCCCTCATCTCTTGGAAAGTAACACTCTCATAGTGAGAGTCTAGGACCTGAGTGGTGTGCTCCACTGAAGGCATCTTGGTAGAGTGGTGTGTGTACACCTGACTACTCTAATAGCCAGGCTCCCTAGAAGAGTTTGGAGCAATGGGTATGCTAGTCCCCTAACTTGACCAAACTAGGAGACTAGAAATTCTGATAACAAAATGCAGTGTGTACCTAACAACTATTAATCTTCTTTCCTATGGAAAGTAGCTAGTGACAAAGTGGTAAGGCAGTTGCAAGTGTCTCAAATCACCGTTGCACCACCAATGTAGGAAGCTGGCCTAGTGTGTGGTGAGCACCTATGGTGTTATCACCTTATAGCAGGTCCAGGTATATCCTGTTAGTGAAGTGTAGGCAGTGCCTAGAAAGCCAGGGCTCTCGAGGTAGCTATGGCCGAGCAGCCAAGCCTTATCTAGGAGACCTGCAAAGCTTATGCAATATCACTATAGCCACACAGTACTCTCACACATGAAAGAACCACAGAGTGTTACAAAAATAAAGGTGTTTTAGTAACGCAATACTAGAATACTGATGCTCATGCAGCTATGCCTCACCTGTGGTACCTATGTCAATGGCAGTGTTTTGTGTCCATGGCACCCTAAGGGGGATGCCATGCTGAGTTTGCGTTTTTCTCATCACCCCCAACACACACATTCTGCAATGGCAGTGTGTATGTTAGGTGAGGGGTCCCTTAGGGTGGCACAACACAAGCTGCAGCCCTTAGGGACCTTCCCTGGTCATAAGGCCATTGGTACCACTGGTACCTTTTACAATGGACTTATCTTTGTGCCTGGAGTGTGACAATTGTGGAAACAATGGTACATTTTTAGTGAAAGAACACTGGTGCTGGGGGCTGGTTAGCAGGATCCCAGCGCACTCCCAGTCTAGTCAGTATCTATATCAGGCAAAAAGTCGGGGGTAACTGCTGTGAGGAGCCATTTTCCTACAGTCTCCAAGACATGCTATCAGACTATAGACAACACATTTCTTCACAAACAGGGGTACCACCATCCACTCCGCCAGGTACAGTTTCTGTTCCAGCATAAATTATTCCGCCTCCTATTACACCCAGGATGACACTGCCATCACATGCTGTCTCCCCTCCTAGAGGTGATCCTTCCACCTCAGGGGATGACGCCAGAGAAGAAGGCGAACTAATCTCTCAACCAGATGACTGGGAGGATTACATAACACACCCTCCGGCCGATTCCCCTCCGGAAAATGTTTTGGGGGTGGTGGGGGGTGTTCATTCTATTATGGAGAGGGCGGCAGAAAGGTTTCACCTGCCCATCGCATTGAAGCATTCGGATTGCTTCTTATACGATTTCAAAGATCAGGCGCAGAAATCAATAAGGTCCCGTTCCCATCATTGACCACTTATGGCAGGAAGGTGTCAGGATTATGAAGAACCCCGCTATGGTGCCGACAGCCCTGCCACATATTTACAAGAAATACGAGGCTCCTGATTCTCCTGCATGCCTCAAGGGGCATCCTAGGCCCAATTCTGTAATCTCACTAGCTGCGCAGAGACTATCTAAGAGACGGTCGACGCCTTGACACTATAGGCAAAAGATTTTCCCTCATGTCGGCCGTTACAGTGAGAGCTGCTAATGCTTTAGCCATCCTGGCACGAAAGGATAGGCAGATGTGGTCCTACATCAAACCTATGATCGATCTAATGCCTGAGGAGCAAAG
This sequence comes from Pleurodeles waltl, assembly GCF_031143425.1. NCBI lineage: Eukaryota > Metazoa > Chordata > Amphibia > Caudata > Salamandridae > Pleurodeles > Pleurodeles waltl. Next base: position 397,712,921 of record NC_090446.1, read on the forward strand.
GCAGGATGCAAACAATCTTGCAAGGAGGAGAACGAGCCTCTTCTGAGATCATTGACACTGCCATGGACATAGCCTCAACAGGTTTTAGACAGTTGGCAGGCGCTGCTGTTCTGAGGAGTCAGGGTTGGCTCAGAGCCACTTAATTTCGACCTGAGGGGCAAAAAAATATTAGATCTGGCATATGACGGGGATATGCTCTTTTTCAGGCACCTAGATGAAGCCCTTCTTGCCATTAAGACAGACACTGAAACGGCTAGATCCTTAGGCGCTTTGCAGTATATATAGACTACTGCCTTTCAGGGGTGAAAGACGATGTGTTTCTTCTTCCTATAGAGGTTCATACTATTCCTTCCAGCAGTTTCGGCCCTACCAACAATTCAGAGCATCACAGTCTTATTGCCAACCAACTACAGCTGGTTTCTGTAATCAGGGAGCCCGTTGAAGAACCACACATCAACCCAGAGACACAGGACACAAACAATGACCTTGTCGCAGTATCTGCTGCTCAACCTTCCCAGCATCAAGTAGGGGCAAACATATCCAAGTATCTCCACAACTGGACTGGAAGACTATAACCTCGGATCAATGGGTATTGGACATAGTGGCTTATGGCCACACCTTGGAATTCACATTAAAACCACCAACCAATCCCCCCCCCCCCACCCCCCCCCCCCCCCCAAAAAAAAGGGGCACATTCCCCGCATCTTCACTTACTGAAAAAAAGAGACCAAAGTGATACTTCTCGTGGGAGCGATAGAAGAAGTTCCAATGGCCCAAAGAGGGAAAGGATTATTTTCCTGTTTTTTCCTTGTGCTAAAGAAAACACAGGATTGGACACCTATTCTACATCTCCGGCCTCTCAACAAGTTGCTCTGCAAACAAACTTTCAGAATGATCACTCCTTCAGACATATTAAATCTCCTAAACAATGGAGACTATATGACATCTCTAGACTTGGAGGACGCTGATTTCCACAGCATCGCAAATATCTTCAGTTCACAGTGGCTGGTACTCACTATCAGTTTCTAGTCCTTCGGACTCTGATCTGCTCCACTCATATTCGCCAAGTGTCTAGCCCCAGTAGCAGCCGCTCTCAGGAAGCGAGGTGACCAGGTCTTTCCATACCTAGACAACTGGCTACTAAAGGTGCCAACTCCATAAAGAACACTAGCAGCGACAAAAGACTGTATTGCACTCTTTCAAAAACTAGGTCTCGGTCAACTAGAGGAATCCTTCACAGTGCCAACTCAGAGAACAGCCGTTCTCGGAGCTATCCTTGACATGCAGCAGAACAAGGCTTTCCTTACACAGGAAAGACAAAATCATCTATCATCCTTGTCCAAAATAATATATAAAAAAGAAAGTTCATTTCAGTGAGGTACAAATCGCTGCAAGGGATATCTTCCACAATCAGCCTGGTACTAAATGCACGTCTCATTTTGAGTTCAGTGGAACCAATCACAAGGGTCGTTCGAGGATCGCATTCTTGTTACGGCAAAGATGATACAGGCGTTGGACTGGTGGGCTCACCAGTCTCATCTTTCTCAAGGCCTCACGTACATTCCGGTAGTCCCACAGTTTATAATTACGACGGATGCTTCAATGGAAGGATGGGGAGGTCATGTCCAAGATCTGCAGATCCAGGGGAAATGATCAAGCCATCAAAAGCTGATTTATATCAACAGCTTAGAACTCAAAGCTATTTTCCTCCCGAGGATACAAGGGTCTTGAGTGCTGGTGTGGCCAGACAACACAACCAGCATGTATTTTATAAACAAGCAGAAAGGCACGAGATCTGTAATGCTCTCGAAGGAAGCTCAGGTACTATGGGACTGGCTAACAAAACACATCTCCCTGAAGGTCGAACATGTTCCAGGAGTGCGCAACACATTAGTGGATGCACTCAGCAGGACCAACAGTGATTGTCACGAATGGGACCTGGATCAAGCCCAACTAGACAAAATATTTGCGACATGGGGGACGGACAGCTCTAGATCTCTTTGCAGCGAACTGCAATACCAAATGCCAATTTTACGCAACTCGTTATCCCCTCCCAAGGTCTCAGAGGAATCCCCTTTTGATGCGATGGTCCGGGATTTATGCGTATGCTTCCCATTAATTCCCAAAGTCATAGCCAAGATGAAGCCAGAGTTCTGTCGCCTAATACTAATTGCTCCCAGGTGGCCCAGGCAATACTGGTACACGGAGCTTCTTCGGATGTTGGAAACCATGCCGATATGTCTTCTTTCAACTTTAACGCTACTTTCAGTGCGTCAAGGGGAGATCTTAAATCCAGACCCAACGTAACTGCACTTGCATGCATGGCTCCTGATTTCCAGGAGTTCCAGCATCTCAGGATTACCCCAGAATGTAGAAGCATACTTTCTAAAGAGAGAGCAGGCAGCACCAACAAAACCTATAGACTTAAATGGGAGCGATTCTGTTGTTGGTGTCAAACATAACTTACACACGTATATGGCCTCTCTGGAACAAATGTTACCTTACCTGTTAATGCTAGCCAAATCCGTGCTTGGGCATTCCTCAGTGAAAGTGCATTTCGTAGCGATCTCCACATACAGAAGCTCTTCAGACACTGCCTCCCTTTGTTCATCATGATTAAACAGGCAATGCATGAGCGGTTTATTCAGGGTCTTTCCCCTAGTAATGTTGCCTCTTCCTGAGTGACACCTTAATGTTGTACTCTCACAATTAATGAAATCCCAGTTTGAACCTATACATAAGGCAGACCTCAGGTTCCTTACTTGGACGGTAGCTTTCCTCCTAGCAATCACTTCCACTCGAAGGGTCAGTGAAATCTAAGCCTTCACTACACAAAAAAACCTTTCTGCGTTTTACTGAGGATTTCGTCATTCTCAAAACACACCCAGAATTAATCCTTGCCTTCTCAATTTCATCTCAGTCAAGCAGTTATTCTCCGAACATACTTTCCCAAGCTAGCATCGCCAGCAGCAAAATGTCTCCACACATTGGATGTGAAGAGGTGTCTTAAGTTCTGTCTTCAACTAACTAAAATTGTTTGCAAGTATGATCAATTGTTACTCTCCTACGGACCTGGGCGACTGCATTCTGCAGTAACAAAGACAACGATAGCAAGGTGTCTGTCGGCAACCACTCAGTTGTGCCATTCTGTAGCAGGAAAACCTCTAGAAAGGCAGCCTAGAGCAAATTTAATAAGGGCGGCTTCTACCTCAGCGGCACTGTTTGCTGGATTTCTGTTGGAACAAATATGCTGGGCTGCTACTTGGAAGAGTACCCCCTCCTTCACAGAGCACTACTGCCTTCAGTCCACGCATAGGGCGGATGCGGCTGTGGGCAAAGCAGTTCTAAGACACCTGTTCCAGTAAGGTGAACCTCTGTTGTAATAAAGAATTTAATTTCGTTTTCTGGTAATCATATCTATTGTTCTTGTAACTTTATCATTACTATTGTTATTACTGTTACAAGTTCAACATCTCTGCAAACAGTGTGGTCACTGACTGCTATGCATAACTGATGATATCGGTGATATAAAATTCTTTCATGCCCACCGTCCGCTTCAATTTTATTATACTGCTTGTTCTGATTCAAGCATGTGAATCTATGAAAGATCAAATACTGGATAAGAAATTAGTTACTTACCTGTAACTGCGGTTATCCAGTATTGGTATCTTTCATAGATTCACATGCAACCCGCCCTCCTCCCCTTACAGGCTCCCTTTTACTGACTCAGGTAACATAGTTCACTCTAATGGAGAAAATCTGAGGCAGGGAGATTCTCTTGGGAGTGTTGTCGCTTCATTGGTTATAGTTCAATTTTGGTCCATTTTAAAAATGACATGAATAGGCTAGCAAATTTCAGGCCTATGTGCATTGTAGTCTCTATGGTTATTATTTACTGCTTTATAGGATACCGTGGGACTCCCACTTTGACGACGGGGAAGATTTAAGCATGGGAATCTATAAAAGATACCAATACTGGATAACCACAGTTACAGGTAAGTAACTCATTTCTTCTCCCCCTGTTCCAATTAAAAGTAGACTTGCCTTTCAAGAAACATTGGACACTGTCCTTAGAGAATATTTAGGAGGAGAAAAGACAAGTATCTAGATCACGCTCAGCCTTCATCTCACTTTTCTGGACTTCCTCCTACTCCTCCACCACCACAATTTCCTATATTTGTCTTACAGCCACAATTTCCTCCACAAGGGTCATCACCTCATGGAGATGAATTACATAAATTTCCACAGGATGTAGATCGATGGGATTTATATAATTCAGATCCCATGTGTCCTAATGACCTGGTTTGTATCCAGCAAGGCCTTCACCCTCTAAAGAAACAACAGCTTATTCTCAGGTTAATGCATGGACAGCTACATACCATAACGTACATATGCACACTGACCTCATTGAAGAGGATTTCATCTTTGATACATGGACCACCACTCAGTCCCTACCCATGCTGCCACGGATGCTTAGCCATGCCACAGATAACTTTAAAGAACCTGTCAGGGCAAGGGTTATTACCCCAAGGGTTGACAAAGTACAAGGAAGCACCGTCCGATCCTGTATTTATTAAATCACAACTACCTCTTGACTCTATAGTCTTAAGTGGAGCATGAAAGCATGCTAATAATCAGTTCACAGGAGATGCTCCTGATAGATAGCAAAAGAATTGGTGCAGCAGGGAAAAGAGTAGCTACACAAGCTGCTAATCATTGGAGAATTGCAAATTCCCTGGCAGTTTTGGCAAGATACGATGGGACCCACTGGGACGAGATGGAAGAACTGCTTCTGTACCTTCCACAGGAATATCAAAAAAGGGTTCAGGAGGGAGTCTTAGAAGGGCAGACCATCTCAGACAATCTCAAAAATTCTATTAGATATGCCATTGATTCAGCAGATACCACAGCACTTGTTGTAAACACCAGTGTTATTGTAAGAAGGCATGCTTGGCTGAGATGCTCAGGCTTCAAGCCAGAAATACAACAGGCAGTTCTCAACATGCCTCTCGATAAAGAGCACTTGTTGGCCTAGCAGTTGACCCCACCATTGACAAGCTGAAAAAAGATTGAGACAGCTAAACCTATGGGGACCCTACTAACTACACCAAGTAGGGGTCATTTTTGTAGACCACAGTTTAGTGGAGGTTTCAGAACATCCTATACAGAGCCTTCTAGCTCCCCAACGAAACAAGTAACAGCGCAAATACTAAAGGCAGAGGTAAGGCATCCACCTCTAGAGGTTCTGCCTCAAGCACATGGCAGTGACTGCTTACAGATTCCTCCAACACACACCTCTCCAGTAGGGGGAAGACTAGTACATTTCTGTCCCCAAAGGTCCAAAATAACCACAGATCAATGGACTCTATCAATTATCCAACATGGTTACTGTCTAGAGCTCATTTCCAACCCACCAAATATTCCCCCTCAGGTTCAAAACTTTCACACGACAATCTCATTCTTTTGAAAGAAGGGGTACTATCCCTTCTTATCAAAGGGGCTATAGAACCAGTTCCCTTGTCTCAACAAGAGTTACGAGTATATTCCCTGTACTTAATCTACCAAAGAAAGATGGGTCACTAAGACCAATTCTAGATCTCAGACCTCTCAACCTATACATCCTTTCAGAGCATTTCCATTTGGCCACTCTGCAAGATGTTACTCCCCTATTACATCAAGGCGATTTCATGAAAGCCTTTGATCTCAAGGATGCTTATTTTCACATTCCTATATATCCAGCACATCACAGGTAAATCAGATTTGTCATTGCAGAAAAACACTATCAATTCAAAGTTTTGCTATTCAGGGTATCAACCACTCCCAGAGTATTCTCAAAATGTCTAGTAGTAGTTGCCGCATTCTTCAGAAGACAACATATTCCCATCTACACATACTTGGATGACTGCCTTATCAAGGCGAATACCATCCAACAATGTCAGAATCATACTCTGTACACAGTAAATCTTCTACACATTCTGGGATTTACAATCACCTTTCTCAAGTCCCATCTCCAACCCTCACAGATGCAGCTTCTCAAAACTCACTCATGGTTAGCATATCCAAACCCAGCTCGCATTCAGGCATTCCAAACTCATCTGTGTCCATTACAGAAGAACCATACTTACAAAGTGGGAATAGTGATGCAGCTATTGGGGATGATGTCTTCATGTACTGCCATAGATCCTCATGCCAGACTACTTGTGTTTCTCACATCAATGTCTGTCTTGTCAGTGATCTCAATAACAGGGTTATCTCCAGGATCTAGAGTTGTTGGGCCACCAGACTCACTGCTCTCTGCAGTAGTGGAATACCATAAACCTCTCCAAGGGGTGGCCCTTTCAAGACCCTGTGCCTCAAATCACTCTCACTACAGATGCATCACAGATAGGTTGTTGGGCTTATCTCAACAGACTTGCAATCCAATGCAGGTGGTATCCCACTCACTAAATCAACTCTTTAGAGTTACTAGCAGTCTTTATAGCACTCAAAGCATTTCTGCCACAACTCTCCCACAAAGTGGTTCTAGTTCATACAGACAATGACAGCAGTCGATTATCTGCAGAAAGGTGGTGGGAGGACAAACTCATCTCAATTATCCCTTCTTGCTCAGACAATTTGGAAATGGCTAATTCAGTCTTATTAATTAACTGTCAGAATAGCTCCCAGGAATGGACTATCAGTTTGCAGACCTAAGCAGGACGCAGCAACAATTCCACGAATGGTAACTTCATCCACAAGTACTTCACCAATACTTTCATCTATGGGGAACACCTGAAATAGACCTCTACCGGGGAAAATCCAAAATGCCAAACTTCGCATCCAGATACCCACACCCTCAGTCAAAGGGCAGTGCTCTATGGATCAAGGATATTTGCTTATGCTTTTCTGCCTCTCACTCTCATTCCATTTCTGGTTCGCAAACTGAGACAAACATCACTCACTGTGATCCTTGTAGACCCCACATGGGCATGTCCGCCTTGGTACACAACACTGTTGGATCTGTCTGTGATTCCCCAACAGAAGCTTCCCAACATACCAGAGCATCGGACTCTAAAGAGCGGTCAAATCAGACATCCTGACCCCAAAGTACTCAATTTTGCGATATGGCGCCTAAGGTCATTGAGTTTGGATGTTTACAACTCCCCTCTGAAGGTATGGACATTCTTAGAGAGGCATGTACACCTACTACTAGACAGTGTTATGCTGCAAAATGGACTTTTGTATACTACTGTCAACCTAAACACTTTAATCCAGTCAAAGCATCAGTGCAAGACATTGTTACCTGCTGCATTTACAAAAGGCAAATTTAGCATACTCACTGAAACCTCTAATAGACACCAGGGATATATATATTTCATTTACTTTGTTTTTATGTATGTGGAGCGACCCCTTAGGCAAGGGTCGCTCCCCTGGGGGCCAAATTGTATTTAGGCCATTTCTGCCCCCATTGGGGGCAGATCGGCCTGTTTTTGGTAGGCCGATATGCAGAAACCACTAGACACCGGGGATTGGTGTGTGTGTGTGTGTGTGTGTGTTTTATTTGGGGGCAGCCCCTTGGGCACGGGTCGCTCCCCATGGGGGCACATTACTGTTGCCCAGATCTTCCCCCTTTGGGGGCAGATCGGCCTATTTTTGGAAGGCCCATCTGCCCCCAAGGGGGGCTGAAAGCCCACCAGAGACCAGGGAAGATTTTTTTTAATTACTTTTTTTTAATTAAGAGGGTGGGTGTATGGCCATACCCCCCACCCCACATAAATGAGGCCAAAGTTGTTCTGCCCGCCAGTGGACAATTACCCCCTATCCACACACTGGGGGGGGGGGGGGGGGGGGGAGAGGAGTCAGGGCAGAAAGTCTATTAGATGCCAGGGAATTTAAAAAAAAAATATATATATTGTTGGAAGGTGGCTACCAACCAGTATGGGCCTGGTTATGCCCACACTCCAACTGAAGGGGGTAATAGTTTTTCAGCTTTCCTCCCCACAGTAAAACGTCTTATCCCACGGCAAGCAAGAGGACATTTGATTATTTTGGGTTTTGGTTTCTCATTTGGGCCATTAGAGCTTGGTAACTCTCAAAATCGTTCCACTTGGAATGGTGAGGGCTGCACTTTTTTGACTTTGGGACTCTGCCATGTAGAAAAATCCACAGGACCTAGACACATTTGAAAACTAAACATTTGTTTGATTCCAGGATGATGTGCTTCACATGCACCCCACACCATTTTCTTACCCACAATGCCCTGCAAACTTCCAACTTTGCTAGCAATAACACATTTTTCCCACATTTTTGTGATGGAACCTTCCGGAATCTGCAGAAATCCACAAAATTCCTACCACTGAACATTCTCATCTATACTAAAAAAAAAATCTGCTGCACTTGTCTGATTTTTTTTTTTTTTTTCCCCTAACTGCCCTTTTGGACCCGATTTGGTTCCCCCCCTGAATTTTGACGTGTTTTTGGCTCTTCCCTGTCACAGGCACTTGGCCCACCTACACAAGTGAGGTACCATTTGCAAGTGAAGTATCATTTTTACCAGAAGACTGAGGGGAATGTCGGGTGGTAGGAAGTTTGTCCCGGTTATCCCACACAGAAATGTTGGGGAAATGTAATTTTTATTTTTTTTATTTAGCTAAATTTGAAGTTTGCAGAGGATTCTGGGTAAGAAAACATTGGGGGATCCACCCAAGTCCCACCTCACTGCACTCTCGCGGGTGTCTAGTTTTGAGAAATGTCTGGGTTTGGTAGGTTTCCCTGGATGGATGCTAAGCCCAGGACCAAAAACAGGTAGTTTTGTATTTGATATTGATGTGTCCATATAGTGTTTTGGGGCATTGCCTGTCGCAGGTGCTAGGCCTACCCACACAAGTGAGGTACCATTTTTATCGGGAGACTTGGGGGAAAGCTGGGTGGAAGGAAATTTGTGGCTCCTCTCAGATTCCCGAAGTTTGTCACCAAAATTTGAGGAAAAGGTTTCTCTTTTTTTTTTTTTTCTTTGTTTGGCCAAATTTTGAGGTTTGTAAAGGATTCTTCTGGTTAACAGAACCTGGAGAGTTCCCCACAAGTCACCCCATCTTGGATTCCCCTAGGTGTCTAGTTTTAAAAAATGCTCAGGTTTGCTAGGTTTCCCTAAGTGCCGGCTGAGCTAGAGGCCAAAATATACAGCTAGGCACTTTGCAAAAAACACATTTCAGTGTAAAAATGTGATGTCCATGTTTACTTCCACGAGCATCAGGCCTACCCATGCAAATGAGGTACCATTTTTATGAGGTACCATTTTTATTGGGAGACTTGGGGGAACACAGAATAGCAAAACAAGTGTTATTGCCTCTTGTCTTTCTCTACATGTTTTCCTTCCAAATGTAAGACAGTGTGTTAAAAAAAGAAGAAAAAAAAAAGTCTGTTTGAGAAATGCCCTGTAATTCACATGCTAGTATGGGCACCCTGGAATTCAGAGCACGTAACCACTGCTTCTCAACACCCTATCTTGTGCCCATTTTGGAAAACAAGGGTTTTCTTGATACCTATTTTACACTCTTAATTTTCAGCAAATGAATTTCTGTATACCTGGTATAGAATGAAAACCCATTGCAAGGTGCAGCTCACTTATTGGCTCTGGGTACCTAGGGTTCTTGATGAACCTACAAGTCCTATATATCCTTGCAACCAGAAGAGTCCAGCAGACGTAACAGTATATTGCTTTCAAAAATCTGATATTGCAGAAAAAAGTTATAGTAAAACGTGACGAAAGATGGCTGCTTTTTCAACTCAATTTCAATATTTTTTCATTTTAGTTATTTTCTGTAGGAAACCCTTGTAGGATCTACACAAATTATCCCTTGCTGAATTCAGAATTTTGTCTACTTTTCCGAAATGTTTGTTTTTCTGGGATCCAGCATTGGTTTCACACCCATTTCTGTCACTAACTGGAAGGAGGCTGAAAGCACAAAAAATTGTAAAAATGGGGTATGTCCCAGTAAAATTCAAAAATTGTGCTGAATTATTGGGTTTTCTGATTCAAGTCTGCCTGTTCCTGAAAGCTGGGAAGATGGTGATTTTAGCACTGCAAACCCATTGTTGATGCCTTTTTCAGAGAAAAAACCCACAAGCCGCCTTCTGCAGACCTTTTTTCCCTTTTTTAAAAAGAAAACAAAAAAACAATTTTCGCTGTATTTTGGGTAATTTCTTGGTCTCCTATAGGGGAACCCACAAACTCTGGGTACCTCTAGAATCCCTAGGATGTTGGGAAAAAAAAAGGACACAAATTTGATGTGAGTACCTTATGTGGACAAAAGGTTATGAGGACCTAAGGGAGAACTGCCCCAAATAGCCAAAAAAAGGCCTGGCAGCGAAGGGGTTAAAAGGGGCCTCACCCTTTAAGGGCCTACTTCTGTGTCTGGCTGATGGAATAAACTCAGTTTCAATCCTGTCATCTGTGTCACGTTTAATTCCCATATACCGACCAACATTCAGTTTGTAATCTCTATCTCTGGATAATCGGGAAGAGACTTGTGACACCTGCAGGTGATTTTGATCTAAAAAGACTCTTCGGGACCGCAGAGCTTGTCTTGTAATGGTGTCCAAGTCCACAGAAGAGACACCTGGTATTTTAAGTTAAGAACACGCGCAGGAGGAAGTAAGACGAGGGGCAGTATTTTCAGACCAAGACTCCGATCATCACTCCGATGATGATAGCCGCTACATACCTCTGGCGCAGTACGTGAGTGCAACTGCCCCGTCACACCACATAAAGACAATAAAAGACTCCAGCACTGGTCGTGGGTCCTCCACTGCCTTCATGCCATGGTCTGATCTGAAAAACCAGAACGGATGACCAACCTTCAAGTTCGGCACTGAGAACAAAGACCAAAGTGCCATCAGCATCGACAAAACAGACTTCTGCAGCCGGCTCAAAAATTGAAGGGATATCTTTGGAGCTGAAAAAACTGGCGGCAACTACGGAGCTGACATTTTCGGTTTGAGTTAAATACTCAGTGTCTAAACCTTCGGAGTCGAAAGCCACAAGTAGTAAACATAATACTTCTACCCAAAATCATTGGACATGCAACCTATTTTAGAGGTGATAGACGCTAAACAGTGAAAATTGCACATTCAAAAGGATGGAGCAATAATAATTGCTTCTACTCCAATGCCCTTTAAGAGGAAATTCACTTTTCAAGAGACCTTAAAGGATGCACCTCCACTAAAGAAAGGATTCAAAAACCAAGGAGCAAGAAGAGCCTACAAAAACAGCCTTCATCACCACATTAACCTGTCCTTTCTTCCACACCATCACCCACATATGAAACGCGCAGACATCCTCACTGTCATCACACACGGATGATCTTATTGATGTCCAGCAGGAAATGGATCCATATATAATCAATCCTGATCACATTATTCCAAATGGTCCAGACTTGTATCCTGCTAGACCTTCCCCACCAGAAGACACTACTGCATATGACCTGGTTAGTCAGAGCAGCTGCCTGCATACAGATCATATAGAGCAAGATTGCCTCTTCAACACATTAGCGTCCACACACTATCAGTGTCTCCCAGTACTTCCAGGAATGCTTAGACATTCATCTGACATTTTCAAAGAACTATTGAAGGCCAGAATTTCCACTCCTAGAGTGGATAAAAAATATAAACCAGCACCCTTAGACCCAGAGTTTATCAAACCTCAGTTACCACCTCACTCAATAGTGGTTAGTGCAGCGCGCCCCCCCTTTTTTTTTTTTGCCTGCCTGCATCATTGACCCCCCCGGGTTTCCCATTGAATCCTATTGCAAACCCGACGCCTGTTTGCACTCCGCACCCGGCCGCCCCTGTGCCGCTGAGGGTGTACTTTCTGTGCCTGCATGTGGTCCCCCCGGTGCCCTACAAAACCCCCCTGGTCTGCCCTCCAAAGTCGCGGGTACTTAACTGCTGGCAGACTGGAACCGGGGCACCCCTATTTCCATTGAAGCGTATGTGTTTTGGGCACCACTTTGACCTCTGCACCTGACCGGCCCTGAGCTGCTGGTGTGGTAACTTTGGGGTTGCCTTGAACCCCCCAACGGTGGGCTACTTTGAACCCTGTAAGTGTTTTACTTACCTGTGATCTTAACATTTACTTACCTCCCCCAGGAACTGTTGATTTTTGCACTTTGTCCCCTTTTAAAATAGCTTATTGCCATTTTTGCCAAAACTGTACATGCTAATGTGATAATTCAAAGTTCCTAAGATACCTGAGTGAAATACCTTTCATTTTAAAGTATTGTTTTGTAAATCTTGAACCTGTGGTTCTTAAAATAAACTAAGAAAATATATTTCTATATAAAAACTATTGGCCTGGAGTAAGTCTTTGAGTCAAAACAAACTCATTTTAATAGCACCAACTTGGGCAAGGCAACCCTGGTACACAACACTGCTAGACCTATCAGTAGTACCCCACATCAAATTGCCCAACAGGCCGGATCTGTTAACACAACACAAACAACAGATCAGACATCCAGATCCAGCATCGCTGAATCTAGCAATCTGGCTCCTGAAATCCTAGAATTCGGACACTTACAACTTACCCAAGAATGTATGGACGTCATAAAGCAAGCCAGAAGGCCGTCCACTAGGCACTGCTATGCAAGTAAATGGAAGAGGTTTGTCTGCTACTGCCATCATAATCAGATCCAACCTTTACACGCAACTCCAAAGGACGTAGTGGGTTACTTGCTTACCTTACAAAAATCTAACCTAGCCTTCTCTTCCATTAAAAAACACCTTGCGGCAATATCTGCTTACCTGCAGACTACCTATTCAACTTCCCTATATAGAATACCAGTCATTAAAGCATTCATGGAAGGCCTTAAAAGAATTATACCACCAAGAACACCACCTGTTCCTTCATGGAACTTAAATGTTGTCTTAACAAGACTCATGGGTCCACCTTTTGAACCCATGCACTCTTGCGAAATACAGTTCCTAACCTGGAAGGTTGCATTTCTCATCGCCATTACATCTCTAAGAAGAGTAAGCGAAATTCAGGCGTTTACAATACAAGAACCTTTTATACAACTACACAAAAATAAAGTCGTCCTAAGGACTAATCCTAAATTTTTACCAAAGGTTATTTCACCGTTCCACCTAAATCAAACAGTGGAACTACCAGTGTTCTTCCCACAGCCAGATTCCGTAGCTGAGAGGGCACTACATACATTAGATGTCAAAAGAGCATTAATGTACTACATTGACAGAACGAAAAACATCAGAAAGACTAAACAACTATTTATTGCATTCCAAAAACCTCATGCAGGAAACCCAATATCAAAACAAGGTATAGCCAGATGGATAGTTAAATGCATCCAAATCTGCTACCTTAAAGCAAAACGACAACTGCCCATTACACCAAGGGCACACTCAACCAGAAAAAAGGTGCTACCATGGCCTTTCTAGGAAACATCCCAATGCAAGAAATATGTAAGGCAGCCACATGGTCTACGCCACACACGTTCACCAAGCATTACTGTGTAGACGTGTTATCCGCACAGCAAGCCACAGTAGGTCAAGCCGTGTAAAGAATATTATTTCAAACCACTTCCATTCCTACAGGCTGAGCCACCGCTTTTGGGGAGATAACTGCTTACTAGTCTATGTAGAACATGTGTATCTACAGCAACAGATGCCATCGAACTGAAAATGTCACTTACCCAGTGTACATCTGTTCGTGGCATCAGTCGCTGGAGATTCACATGTGCCCACCCACCTCCCCGGGAGCCTGTAGCAGTTTGGAAGTTAGCTTCAACTTTGTACATTTGTATATATATTATTTTAACCTTAAATAGGTACATACTTAGTCACTCCATTGCATGGGCACTATTACTACAACACAACTCCTACCTCACCCTCTGCGGGGAAAACAATCGAAGATGGAGTCGACGCCCATGCGCAATGGAGACAGAAGGAGGAGTCACTCGGTCCCGTGACTCGAAAGACTTCTTCGAAGAAAAACAACTTGTAACACTCCGACCCAACACCAGATGGCGAGCTATGCAGAACATGTGAATCTCCAGCGACTGATGCCACGAACAGATGTACACTAGGTAAGTGACATTTTCAATACAGAGCCAACTTCCTACATAGTGCATCGTAGTATCACCCCTTCTGGAATGCCTGAAGTTGCCTGCAGCCTCTGCACGCGAGCCTCCTCTCCCGCAGCCTCTGTGATGACAAACCCAATGCCTGAAGCAACCGCTGCACCGGTCACCGCCAACCCAAGTTGAAGTGGACCCCTGGTGTCAATGACGTCCCCCAGCTCTTCTGGGCTCGAGTCCCCTGTGGTTTCACCCCTCCAGAACTCCCCACCTGCCGCCTCAGACCACAGGACCCTTTCAACCATGAGTGCTTCTAGACACACAAACCTGACACTCCTGCATCCCCGTCTCCTTGGACCTTGGAGAAGAGGACCAAAGGTGCACCTACTTCCCCGAGCACCCCATGTTTGTTACATTTGTGTTGGTTTTCCTCAACTGGCTTCCCAGGCAGAGCCTGCAGCCCCCCCAAACGGGATATCATTGAATATCCTAGATATTGCACTATGTCCACTTCTACAAGTGAAGAGAATTCATACTTAAAAACGTGCTTCTCTTGTAATGAAGTTCTTGATATCAAAGTATATACAAAAAAGTGTTATTTTTCTAATTTTGTCTCCGATTTATTCGTTGTGTATGTCTCATTTATTGCCTCTGTGAGTAGAACAGATGCTTAACACTACCCTTTGTAGGAAAATGGCTCCCTGTTGCAGTTACGCCCCACTTTTTGTGGAATATTGATGCTGACTTGACTGAAGTGTGCTGGGACCCTGCTAACTAGGCCCCAGCACCAGTGTTCTTTCACTAAATATGTACCATTGTTTCCACAATCGGCACAACCCTGGCACACAAATAAGTCCTTGTAAAAGTTACCCTGTGACCAGGAAAGGACCCCTCACCTACCACATGCACACTGCCACTGCAGATTGTGTGTGTTGGGGGGAGAAAAAGGCAAAGTCGACATGGCATCCCCCTCAGGATGCAATGCCCACAAAATACTGCCTGTGGCATAGGTAAGTCACCCCTCTAGCAGGCCTTACAGCCCTAAGGCAGGGTGCACTATACCACAGGTGAGGGCATAGCTGCATGAGCAGTATGCCCCTACAGTGTCCGAAGTCTGTTCTTAGACATTGTAAGTACATTGTGGCCATATTAAGTATATGGTCTGGGAGTTTGTCAGAAACAAACTTCACTGCTCCAAAATGGCTGCACTGAATATTGGGAAGTTTGGTATCAAACTTCTCAGAATAATAAACCCATACTGATGCCAGTGTTGGATTTATTAAAACATGCACCCAAAGGGCATCTTAGAGATGCCCCCTGTATTTTACCCAATCCTTCAGTGCAGGACTGACTGGTCTGTGCCAGCCTGCTGCTGAGAGATGAGTTTCTGACCCCCTGGGGTGAGAGACTTTGTGCCCTCTGAGGTCAGAAACAAAGCCTGCACTGGGTGGAGGTGCTTCACACCTCCCCCCTGCAGGAACTGTAACACCTAGCAGTGAGCCTCAGAGGCTCAGGCTTTGTGTTACAATGCCCCAGGGCACTCCAGCTAGTGGAGATGCCCGCCCCCTGGACACAGCCCCCACTTTTGGTGGCAAGCCCAGGGGAGATAATTAGAAAAACAAGGGCGAGTCACCCACCAGTCTGTCCTGAGCTGAGGTGACCCCTGCCTTTAGAAAATCCTCCATCTTGATTTTGAAGGAATCCCTCAATAGGAATAGGGATGTGCCCCCCTCCCCTCAGTGAGGAGGCACAAAGGGTGTAGCCACCCTCCAGGACAGTAACCATTTGGCTACTGCCCTCCCAGACCTAAACACACTAAATCTAGTGTTTAAGGGTACCCAAGAAATCAGTTTCCTGCAACCTGAACCAAAGGAGGACTGCTGACCTATAAGCCTGCAGATACGACGGACGACGACAACTGCTTTGGCCCCAGCCCAATCGGCCTGTCTCCAGAGTCGAAAACCTGCAACCAGCGACACATCCAACAGGAACCAGCAACCTCTCTGAAGCCTCAGAGGACTGTCCTGAATCCCAGAACCAAGAAACTCCAGTGAGCAGCAGCTCTGCTTCACAATCTGCAAAAACTTTGCAACAACTTATAAAAGACTTGACTTTCCACTCTGCAACAGACACCCCCTGCTCGAGATCCAGAGAACAAACACCACATGGAGGACTCCTCGGCGACTGCGACCTCGTGAGTAGCCCGAGATGACCCCCCTGAGCCTCCACGGCGACACCTGCAGAGAGAATCCAGAAGCTCCCCCTTGACCGTGACTGCTTTTAACAAGGGACCTGACGCCTGGTGCACCAGCACTGCACCCGCAGCTCCCAGGACCTGAAGGAACCGAACCTCAGTGCAGGAGTTACCCTCAGACGACCCTCTGCCTAGCCCAGGTGGTGGCTGTCCCGAGAACCCCGCTACCCCCCACCCCCTCGGTGCCTGCCTGCACCGCTAGAGTGGTCCCTCCATTGTTTCCTATACAAAACCCGACACCTGCTTTGCACACTGCACCCGGCCACCCCTGTGCCGCTGAGGGTGTGTTTTGTGTGCCTGTTCTCCATAGGTGCCTATGTGTTTTAGGCACCTCTTTACCTTACCGTCCCTGGGCTGCTGGTGTGGTAACTTTCGGTTGTCTTGAATCCCCAACGGTGGGCTGCCTATGCCCAGGAACTGAGACTTGTAAGTGTCTGTCTTAACTCACAAACTAACCTTTACTTACCTCCCCCAGGAACTGTTGATTTTTGCACTGTCCACTTTTAAAATAGCTTATTGCCATTTTAACAGACTGTATATGATACTGCTTTTATTCAAAGTTCCTAACTTGCCTGTGTGAAGTACCTTGAATTTTATGTGTTTACTCCAAATCTTGAACCTGTGATTTCTTAAAATAAGTTAAGAAAATATATTTTTCTAGATAAAAACCTATTGGCCTGGAATTGTCTGTGTGTTCCTCATTTATTGCGTGTGTGCGTTTCATCAATGCTTAACACTCCCCTCTGATAAGCCTACTGCTCGACCACAGTACCACAAAATAGAGCATTAGAATTATCTAATTTTGCCACTATCTTACCTCTAACGGGAACCCTTGGACTCTGCACACTATTTTTTTTACTTTGAAATAGTATTTGCAGAACCAAGGGCCAGATGTACCAAAGGATTTTACCCATTCTGTCTCTATGGGAAAAAGCTTTCGTACATATGGCCCCAACTTCCTACCTGATAAGCCTAATTGCTCACCCACATTACAACAAAGTAGAACGTGAGTGCTATCTACTTTTACCTCTGTAAGCCAATTGGGGATCCACTGGACTCTGCACTGTGTACTTCTTAGTACACCATATAGAGAGCCATCTTCCTACAGAAACTACCTGTGATGGCTAACTAAGATTACAAGTACTGATTCACTGATCTAAAAAAAAGGGAAAATATTCTAAAGACCTTTTTATTGTGTAAGTTACACTATAGACTCCAGAATCATATCACAATAAAACATAGCCTAATAAACATGTTAAATGGCCTTTTGTTGCACTGGTGATCACGTTTGTGGATTATTTGTTTATACTTCATTAGGTACTGGTTTACAGATTCCACCAGCAGCACAGCAAGCTCTGCAGATGAGTGGATCGTTAGCATTCGGAGCTGTGGCAGGTAAGATTTCTAATTGGCTTTTGCAAGCAAAATTAAACTGCCTCATTATATAGTGATTACAGATATAAACATTTTCACCTCCCCCCCACCCCCCCACCCCCGCACCACCACCACCCCCTGAATAACCAGTTGGTTTTGCAGCATGAATCCTTTACTGGTTTCACATGCTGTGCATTATTCCACCATCTAGTAGTTGGGTTCGACATGGTCTGTCTTTTTTTTTTTTTTTGCTTTCACAGTACCCAGGAAGTTCCTGTGTGTGGTAGCCATCTTTTCTTTTTCCCGCAGTTGGTCCTGGAAGCAGAAGCTCTTACGTTTTTAACAGCTACGCCAGTGGTTCCCAAACTTTTGACTTCTGTGGAACCCCACTTTGATTACTGGAACCCGGGCACCCTCCACTGAATCAGTATTGGAATCTGGGGACCCCCCTACTGAGTCACTACTGAGAGTTGGAGACCTAATCTGTTAATATTTAATTTTCTGAGCATTTGCGGACCCCCTGCGAAGGCTTTGCGGACCCCCCAGGGGTCCCTGGACCACTGGATCCAAAGAATCTAAAGTCAAACAGTTTTTGGAAGAAAATCGTCTAAAGACAGAAGAGAGGGAATGCTTCCCCAACACCCGGCGAGGGACCCCTCTGGCTTTCTCCATGTGGTCAGAGAATGAAGCAAGGTAAGGGGTCATGGAGAACACCCCTTTTAAGTATAGCCCCAGTTGCCATAAAAAATTCGCTCAGTTTGACCTGCACGGTCATCAACCTCTGCCTGCCGTCAGACCACTGGAACAAGGATTGTGAGGCCTGTGCCACGTTTGTGCCAAAGACTCTGAAAGCTTGTCGAAAACAGAGAGAACAACATTACACTGCAATGTTCAGTAAAAAAACGCAACCGTCCCTGAAGGACCTAGGCCTCTCCAGTGATGAACAAGCCGATGACGCAGAATCAACTCATGGTGGATCTGACATAGCCTTGAAGGGGACACTGAGGGGAAGCGCTTGGTGAAAAATTGGTGAAGACACCGAGAAAAGACCTGAGAAGGTAAGAAGAACGCCGAAACCCTTAGAAACCCAGTTCCCCGAAAAGAAGACACGTGGCAGCCCCAACGCCCAAGAAAACTGAGATTGAGGGCCAGCCTTGAAACAGGCCCATGGATCCCAGCACAGGGAAAACAATGAAGGCAGAGCGTCCAGTCAAAATTCACCACGGGCGAGAACCCTCGAAAGAGACCCTGAAACGTTCGGAGAAGGGACAGACTGCTCTTGACAAAGAGCTTCCTCGACGCTGGATGTTGAAAGGGCCTTGGAGGTTGTAAGGAAATGCCTCCTTGGCATGGTTACCCCCTGACTTTTTTCATTTGCTGATGTTAAGGTTTGATTTGAAAGTGTGCTGAGGCCTGCTAACCAGGCCCCAGCACCAGTGTTCTTTCCCTAACCTGTACTTTTGTTTCCACAATTGGCACACCCTGGCATCCAGGTAAGTCCCTTGTAAATGGTACCAAGGGCCCTGGTGCCAGGGAAGGTCTCTAAGGGCTGCAGCATATCTTATGCTACCATGGGGATCCCTCACTCAGCACAGACACACTGCTTGCCAGCTTGTGTGTGCTAGTGGGGATAAAAAGACTAAGTCGACATGGCACTCCCCTCAGGGTGCCATGCCAACCTCCCACTGCCTACAGGTATAGATAAGTCACCCCTCTGGAAGGCCTTACAGCCCTAAGGCAGGGTGCAGATACCATAGGTGAGGGCATAAGTGCATGAGCACTATGCCCCTACAGTGTCTAAGCAAAACCTTAGACGTAAGTGCAGGGTAGCCATAAGAGTATATGGTCTGGGAGTCTGTCATGCACGAACTTCACAGCACCATAATGGCTACACTGAAAACTGTGAAGTTTGGTATCAAACTTCTCAACACAATAAATGCACACTGATGCCAGTGTACATTTTATTGTAACATACACCCCAGAGGGCACCTTAGAGGTGCCCCCTGAAACCTTAACCGACTACCCGTGTAGGCTGACTGGTTTTAGCAGCCTGCCACACACCAGACATGTTGCTGGCCACATGGGGAGAGTGCCTTTCTCACTCTGTGGCCAGGAACAACTCCTGTACTGGTTGGAGGTGCTTCAAACCTCCCCCTGCAGGAACTGTAACACCTGGCGGTGAGCCTCAAAGGCTCACCCCCTTTGTTACAGCACCCCAGGGCACTCCAGCTAGTGGAGTTGCCCGCCCCCTCCGGCCACGGCCCCACTTTTGGCGGCAAGGCCGGAGGAGATAATGAGAAAAACAAGGAGTCGTTGGCCAGTCAGAAAAGCCCCTAAGGCATCCTGAGCTGAGGTGACTCTGACTTTTAGAAATCCTCCATCTTGCAGATGGAGGATTCCCCCAATAGAGATAGGAATGTGCCCCCCTCCCCTCAGGGAGGAGGCACAAAGAGGGTGTAGCCACCCTCAGGGCTAGTAGCCATTGGCTACTAACCCCCAGACCTAAACAAACCCCTAAATCAAGTATTTAGGGGCTCCCAGAACACAGCAAGATAGATTCCTGCAACCAAAGAAGAAGACGACTGCTGAGTTGAAAAACCCTGCAGAGAAGACGGAGACACCAACTGCTTTTGACCCAGCTCTACCGGCCTGTCTCCCCAATTCTAAAGACACTGCTCCAGCGACGCTTTCCCCAGGGACCAGCGACCTCTGAAGCCTCAGAGGGCTGCCCTGCATCTAGAAGGACCAAGAACTCCCGAGGACAGCGGTTCTGTTCACCAAAGACTGCAACTTTGCAACAAAGAAGCAACTTTGAAACAACACGCGTTTCCGCTGGAAGCGTCAGACTTGGCACTCTGCACCAGACGCCCCCGGCTCGACTTGTGGAGAAAAACCGCTTCAGGGAGGACTCCCCGGCGACTACGAGACCGTGAGTAGCCAGAGTTGACCCCCCCCGAGCCCCCACAGCAACGCCTGCAGAGGGAATCCCGAGGCTCCCTTTGACCGCGACTGCCTGCTTCAAAGACCCGACGCCTGGTAAAGACTCTGCACCCGTAGCCCCCAGGACCTGTAGGATCTGACCTCCAGTGCAGGAGCGACCCCCAGGAGGCCCTCTCCTTTGCCCAGGTGGTAGCTACCCCGAGGAGCAACCCCCCCCCCCCCCTTGCCTGCCTGCATCGCTGAAGAGACCCCTTGGTCTCCCATTGATTTCCAGTGGAAACCCGACGTGTTTGCACACTGCACCTGGCCGCCCCCGTGCTGCTGAGGGTGTACTTTCTGTGCTAACTTGTGTCACCCCCGGTGCCCTACAAAACCCCCCTGGTCTGCCCTCCGAAGACGCGGGTACTTACCTGCTGGCAGACTGGAACCAGGGCTCCCCCTTCTCCATTGAAGCCTATGCGTTTTGGGCACCACTTTGACCTCTGCACCTGACCGGCCCTGAGCTGCTGGTGTGGTAACTTTGGGGTTGCTCTGAACCCCCAACGGTGGGCTACCTTGGACCCAAACTTGAACCCCGTAGGTGGTTTACTTACCTGCAAAAACTAACAAACACTTACCTCGCCCAGGAACTGTTGAAAATTGCACTAAGTGTCTAGTTTTAAAATAGCTGTGTCATTCATGTGAAAACTGTATATGGTATTTTGCTAATTCAAAGTTCCTAAAGTACCTACCTGAAATACCTTTCATTTGAAGTATTAATTGTAAACCTTGAACCTGTGGTTCTTAAAATAAACTAAGAAAATATATTTTTCTATACAAAAACCTATTGGCCTGGAATTGTCTGTGTTCCTCATTTATTGCCTGTGTGTGTACAACAAATGCTTAACACTACTCCTTTGATAAGCCTACTGCTCGACCACACTACCACAAAATAGAGCATTAGAATTATCTCTTTTTGCCACTATCTTACCTCTAAGGGGGGGGAACCCTTGGACTTTGTGCATACTATTCCTTACTTTAAAATAGTGCATACAGAGCCAACTTCCTACAGAGGTTGAGAAGAAAATGCGAAGCCTGGAAGCCGAAAGGGTGACACCGAAGTACAAGAAAGAGTTTGGCGAGGTGCTGAAGCAATTTAGAATCCCGAGCATGCCTTCCATGACTAGACGTCGAAGAGGAAGAGACCGCCTTAGAAGCCCCTGCAACACCAGAACCACATAGGGAAGGGAGTGAGGAAGACTTCAATGACCCAGAAGGGGAGGAAGCAATGTTAGTTTTCAAGCAAGACTGAAATGACCTCGAAACAAAGCCCAGAAAAAGTCGACAACTACCCCTCGAGGCCTTAGCCCAAGACATCGCTTTCTACAATGGCCTGATCAAACTAGCTGTCCATAGTTGTGGAGTACCCTTGGAGGAAAAAGAACACTCTTGCTTCCTCTTGTATCTTCCTATGCTACCTAGCATACTGGAACAGGGAAAGAAAGCTTTCAGAGAACCAGCCTCCAGTAAAGGCAAAATACCACGAATAGAGAAGTATAAACCTTGAAAGGATCCCAAATACATACAAGAAAACACTGTGGCAGACTTCATTATTCTCACTACGGCCAGAAGTAGGAGTAATGCCCCCATACCTCCAATGGACCACCTCCAACGAAGGAAAGCAAATGATTGGACATAGGGAGTAAAATGGAAAGAGGAGCAGCAACAGTCGTGTATAGCCAGTTGTAATGCCCTCAACCGATATGGCCACCAACAATTGGGTGAAACGTAGGAGCTAATGGGAAAAAAAAAAAAAAACTCTCAGAAGAGTATAAGAGAAGAGCCGAAGCGATTATTTAGGACAGGAGAAATATCTTCAACACCAGTTTTTAAAATCTGCGTTAAACTCAGCAGGTACTGCTAGCAGACAAATGTGTACAGGCACAACCCTCAGAAGACCTGCCTGGCTCAGGATCGCAGACCTTAAACCTGGAGTCCAGGCCTCTGTAATTAATAAGCACTTTACAAGTAGAGGCCTTATTCGGACAGGAAGTAGGAGTCCTTGCAACAAATCAAAAAGGATGACCAGACGGCTAAGGCAATAGGTGCTGTACAATACAAGGGTACTTTCAGGAGAGGAAACACATCCAGAAGACCCTCAGGAAGGGGGACTTTACTCAGTGGGACAGCAGCTGCTATAACGGGGCCAAAGCACCACTCAACAGCCTGGCCAGCAATACCAGCAATGGCAACTCCCTGCAAGGCAGCCCTTTCGTAGTAGGGAGAGGGCCAGAGGACAAACCTGCAGAGGAGGTGAAGGAACTTCATGGTGACTCGCATTCAGCCTCAGACCCACACACAATACCGGTGGGAGATGGGAGGCAGAATAGTGTATTACCCACAAGAATGGACAAAAACAACAACTGACAAGTGGGTTTTAAATGTGGTACACCATGGTTACTGTATGGAACTAAAAAACCCTCCGGTTCCAAGATCACCAAAAGGGAAGAAGTATCAGGAAAAAGAACTGGTACAATTAAGGATGCAAATGAACGCCTACACAAACATGCAATAGAAATAGTACCAGATAGGGAGTTAAACAAGGGAAACTCAACTTATTTCTGGTGCCAAAACAGGACCTCGCACTAAGACCAATCCTGACCTCAGATTCATTCATCCACGCACAACATTTCAAAATGACAACACTACAAGAGGTCATCTCACTTCTACAAAAGGCGGACTACGTGGCAACCATAGACTTAAAATATGCCTACCTGCACATACCCATGAATCAGCGCACAAACAGTACCTCAGATTTGTACTCAAAGGCTTATCAGTTCAAAGCCTTAACCTTCGGAATAAAGTCAGCACCAAGGGTTTTTACAAAATGCCAGACAACTGTTGCAGCATTTATAAGGAAGGGGATTCATGTATACACCTACCTGGAAGACTGGCTGATAAAAGCAAATACAAAACTGAAATATCACAGGGATTCTAAAACAGTGCTAACCCTACAAAAACTGGGGTTCAGCATAAACCACAAGATATCATCCCCAGAACCACAAATTGAGAAGATCTTCCTAGGAGCAAGACTAGATGCAAGGAAAGCGTACGCATTCCCTACTCAGAAGAGAGTATAGAAAATCACAGAGCAAACCTGCCTTTAACAGAGGGGCCAATGTCTGACAGTGAGGACAGTCATGAAACTAATGGGCATGATGGCATCATGCATTCCCCTCATAACACATACAAGACCCCACTTGCACCCATTCCAGGAAGGGTAAGCAACTGCTGGTCACAAGCTACTGGGAGTTGGGAGGATCTAGTGGTTGTAACAGAGAATACAGAGGGAGATATAAAAATGGGCATCCAAAGACTTAACCAAGGGGACAAACTCATCTGTGACCATCACAACAGATGCATCTCACAAAGGAGGGAATACACACAGGCAACTTCAGAATGTGGGCTATTGGAACAAGGCATATGCAATAAAACACAAACTTCCTAGAGATGAGGACAGTGCTACTATCCCTGAAAGCCTTTCAAACACAAGTAGCAGGGAAAATCGTAGTAATCCAAACTGACAATACGACTAAATGTTCTACCTGAACAAACAAGGAGGTACAAGGTCTTTTACCCTAAGAAAAACTAGCCCAAGAGTCCTGGAAATGGGTGATTCAAGGGGTCAACTTGAAATCAGCCCACCTACTGAGGAAAGACCACATAATGACAAACTGGATGAGCAAACAGGAAAGGGGCTTACGTGATTGGGAGTTAAAACAAGAAAGCCTAAAAAAAAAATCTTCAGGATTTGGGGCACACCAACAATAGACCTGTTCGCATCTGCCGAAAATGGCAACTTTTCACATCCAGATGTCAACACCACCCGTCAGAATGGAATGCCCTGTCAGTAAACTGGTCACTAAAATCTGCCTGTGCCTTTCCTTCGACTCCGCTAATAACAAAAGTATTGGAGAAGGCCAGGCAACCAGGGACAAATCTCATCCTAATAGCCCCACAGTGGGCCAGACAAACCTAGTACTCAAAGCTACTTGAACTGATCTACGGACAAATGATGAAGATCAAAGTGGAGCAAGACCTGCTCACAATGCAAATGGGGCGAGGGTTCCACACAGAGCCATCAGCACTCAATATTACAGCATGGCGCCTGAATACAGACACAAACCTACGTCCTAGGATCATGGCAATATTGAAGGAGGGTAGAAAGCCAACAGCAAAGCAATGCTACGCATCAAAATGGAAAAGATACCTCCTATGGTATAATATCTTGGAAGACCCTATCTAGACAAACAGTAATAACCTACCTTGCATACCTGCTGGACAGCATAATCAGCTACCCATCTCTCAAAGCATATTTGGAAGCAATCGTGGCAGCTCTGTAAACAAACGTTTTTTCACAGCACCTGTATTAAAAAGGTTCCTGGAAGGATCCAAAATAATTCACCCCCGTGAACACTGTAGTAACACAATTTATGCCAAACATTTGAGCCTATGCACAAAGCAGAGCTTTGGTTTATCTCATTAAAAACAGCTTTTCTGATAGCCGTCACATTGCTACCAAGAGTTAGAGTTCTTCAAGCTCTAACAATACAGGAACCATACATGCAAATTCACAAGGTCCTTAGGACCAATCCTAAATCCCTACCTACGGTGTTGAGCAAATGCCACATCATCTAAAGCATCCAGTTGCCAGTATACTTTAAGAATCCACAGACACAACTGCAAAATAATTACATACTTTTGCTTTAAGAAGAGTGCTGATTTATTACCTGGAGGAAACAAAACCGTTTTGCAGGGGCAGCCAACTGTTAGTTTTATATGCCAAGTCCCGCAAGGGGTTACCTGTCACAGAGGGAGCTATTGCACGATGGATTGTGGAGACAATACCAACATGCTACACCTCAGCTGCCAACTGTCTACGGCATGACCTTAAAGCACGCTTAACAAGAAAGGTGCAGCACTAGCGTTCATGACAAATGTGCCCATAGACACTATCTGCAGAGCAGCATGATGGCACCCCCACACGCATTCACAAAGCATTGTGTGGACATACAAATAGATAAGGAAGCTCAAGTGGGACAGAAGGTACTACAGCTACTGTTTGTGTGCTCATCATTTGAGCCGGCCAAAAGAAGAAGAAAAAAGACAGACAATTCTGGATCTGACCACTAGATGGGGGAATAAGGCACAGCATATGAATCCAGAAAAATCTTAAGGGTGCATAACTACTCCCACTGTTAAGTAACAAATTCATTGTTTAAATATAGAACTGCCATAATCGTTGTGGCTTCGAAAGTGGTATGAATTGTGATGAGTTTTATTGAATTTATAACCGATTATTGTTCAACAAGTAATTTTGATTCTGGTAGATTCCTCACCTTTAGAATATTCCCAGGCCAGACTGGATCTGGACGATTTAAACAGCATTGATCTTCCTCGTCGGTTGGTGGCCCATGGGGCTCCAACTTGACCATGTTTCGTCCCAAATGTTACAGTGGATACATATTTAAGGACTGATGTCATTTTCTTTCTGCACCTTTGTAATTGGATCAGGAGCTAACTTTTCCTCATCATTTGACAGGTTTTTAAGATCCTGTTTATTTCTATTGTGCAAGGGAACTATGTCCTCTTCTAAAACTACAGGTTTTAAACCTTGCAGGGACTATCATAAATATCTTATAGACACCCCTCAAGTGCCTCTGGTGCTTGGATTCAGGACACACCTCGAAATTCTGTGAGGAGTTTGCCCTTATAAATCTGAAAACAATCCAGGCAGCTGTACGTTGTCAAAAACTGGGAAACAAAGGGTCTTGTTGGTCCTGTCTTAAGTCTGTTTTTTTTGAGGGCGCAGATCTATTTCTGCTCTCTGGACTGTTTCTGTGACAGATCCTCATTATGACCTAAGTCTTCCAGCAAGCTAAAGTCTAACCAGAAGTGCACACATCCTGAGAAGTCTCAAGGACGTTAGAGTACCTCTGTTATACTCGTCACCTACAGAGTAGCTTGTTATGCAGTTGATCCAATGCCATTTCCTGGTTGTAAAGAAATGGCTCCCTGTTGCAGTTACCCCCCACTTTTTGCCTGATACTGATGCTGACTTGACTGAGAAGAGTGCTGGGACCCTGCTAACCAGGCCCCAGCACCAGTGTTCCTTCACCTAAAAAGTACCATTGTATCCACAATTGGCACACCCTGGCATTCAGATAAGTCCCTTGTAACTGGTACTTCTAGTACCAAGGGCCCTGATGCCAAGGAAGGTCTCTAAGGGCTGCAGCATGTCTTATGCCACCCTAGAGACCCCTCACTCAGCACAGACACACTGCTTACAAGCCTGTGTGTGCTAGTGAGAACAAAATGAGTAAGGCGACATGGCACTCCCCTCAGGGTGCCATGCCAGCCTCTCACTGCCTATGCAGTATAGGTAAGACACCCCTCTAGCAGGCCTTACAGCCCTAAGGCAGGGTGCACTATACCATAGGTGAGGGTACCAGTGCATGAGCATGGTACCCCTACAGTGTCTAAACAAAACCTTAGACATTGTAAGTGCAGGGTAGCCATAAGAGTATATGGTCTGGGAGTCTGTCAAACACGAACTCCACAGCACCATAATGGCTACACTGAAAACTGGGAAGTTTGGTATCAAACTTCTCAGCACAATAAATGCACACTGATGCCAGTGTACATTTTATTGTAAAATACACCCCAGAGGGCACCTTAGAGGTGCCCCCTGAAACTTAACCGACTATCTGTGTAGGCTGACTAGTTTTAGCAGCCTGCCACAAACCGAGACATGTTGCTGGCCCCATGGGGAGAGTGCCTTTGTCACTCTGAGGCCAGTAACAAAGCCTGCACTGGGTGGAGATGCTAACACCTCTCCCAGGCAGGAATTGTCACACCTGGCGGTGAGCCTCAAAGGCTCACCTCCTTTGTGCCAACCCAGCAGGACACTCCAGCTAGTGGAGTTGCCCGCCCCCTCCGGCCAGGCCCCACTTTTGGCGGCAAGGCCGGAGAAAATAATGAGAAAAACAAGGAGGAGTCACTGGCCAGTCAGGACAGCCCCTAAGGTGTCCTGAGCTGAGGTGACTCTAACTTTTAGAAATCCTCCATCTTGCAGATGGAGGATTCCCCCAA
The DNA here is from genome assembly GCF_031143425.1 of Pleurodeles waltl. Lineage (NCBI taxonomy): Eukaryota > Metazoa > Chordata > Amphibia > Caudata > Salamandridae > Pleurodeles > Pleurodeles waltl. The sequence goes on from NC_090446.1 coordinate 397,740,686, forward strand.
TAGGGTTAGGATTGTGACCCCCTCCCCTTGGGAGGAGGCACAAAGAGGGTGTACCCACCCTCAGGGCTAGTAGCCATTGGCTACTAACCCCCCAGACCTAAACACGCCCTTAAATTTAGTATTTAAGGGCTACCCTGAACCCTAGAAAATTAGATTCCTGCAACAAGAAGAAGGACTGCCCAGCTGAAAACCCCTGCAGCGGAAGACCAGAAGACGACAACTGCCTTGGCTCCAGAAACTCACCGGCCTGTCTCCTGCCTTCCAAAGATCCTGCTCCAGCGACGCCTTCCGAAGGGACCAGCGACCTCGACATCCTCTGAGGACTGCCCCTGCTTCGAAAAGACAAGAAACTCCCGAGGACAGCGGACCTGCTCCAAGAAAAGCTGCAACTTTGTTTCCAGCAACTTTAAAGAACCCTGCAAGCTCCCCGCAAGAAGCGTGAGACTTGCAACACTGCACCCGGCGACCCCGACTCGGCTGGTGGCGATCCGACACCTCAGGAGGGACCCCAGGACTACTCTGATTCTGTGAGTACCAAAACCTGTCCCCCCTGAGCCCCCACAGCGCCGCCTGCAGAGGGAATCCCGAGGCTTCCCCTGACCGCGACTCTTTGAACCTAAAGTCCCGACGCCTGGGAGAGACCCTGCACCCGCAGCCCCCAGGACCTGAAGGACCGGACTTTCACTGGAGAAGTGACCCCCAGGAGTCCCTCTCCCTTGCCCAAGTGGAGGTTTCCCCGAGGAACCCCCCCCTTGCCTGCCTGCAGCGCTGAAGAGATCCCGAGATCTCTCGTAGACTAACATTGCGAACCCGACGCTTGTTTCTACACTGCACCCGGCCGCCCCCGCGCCGCTGAGGGTGAAATTTCTGTGTGGACTCGTGTCCCCCCCGGTGCCCTACAAAACCCCCCTGGTCTGCCCTCCGAAGACGCGGGTACTTACCTGCAAGCAGACCGGAACCGGGGCACCCCCTTCTCTCCATTCTAGCCTATGTGTTTTGGGCACCACTTTGAACTCTGCACCTGACCGGCCCTGAGCTGCTGGTGTGGTGACTTTGGGGTTGCTCTGAACCCCCAACGGTGGGCTACCTTGGACCAAGAACTGAACCCTGTAAGTGTCTTACTTACCTGGTAAAACTAATCAAAACTTACCTCCCCTAGGAACTGTGAAAATTGCACTAAGTGTCCACTTTTAAAACAGCTATTTGTCAATAACTTGAAAAGTATACATGCAATTTTGATGATTTGAAGTTCCTAAAGTACTTACCTGCAATACCTTTCGAATGAGATATTACATGTAGAATTTGAACCTATGGTTCTTAAAATAAACTAAGAAAAGATATTTTTCTATATAAAAACCTATTGGCTGGATTTGTCTCTGAGTGTGTGTACCTCATTTATTGTCTATGTGTATGTACAACAAATGCTTAACACTACTCCTTGGATAAGCCTACTGCTCGACCACACTACCACAAAATAGAGCATTAGTATTATCTATTTTTACCACTATTTTACCTCTAAGGGGAACCCTTGGACTCTGTGCATGCTATTCCTTACTTTGAAATAGCACATACAGAGCCAACTTCCTACACTGGTCCATTATCGGTGTTGCAACACAGCATTAACATTCAGTCTAGCACCAAAGTCCACCCTTAGCCCCGATGGAATCAGACCCTGTACACAGGAACCTTCCCTCAGAACATTTGCTGGATCCGCTGGAGATCAGAAGAGGACTGAATGTGCTGTTTGTGACCAGAGAGTAGCCCTGGAGGACTGGACCTGCTGCCTCATCTACATAGGGTAAAGAAGTAGACTCAGGCAGACCTGTGTAGCTACAGGGACACAACAAGAGTTTTTTCTGAAAGTACCAGTTGATCAGTGGCATCTGGACCTGGAGTGGAATTTATTGCTGGCCTCTGGCTTCTCCACTGAAATCATGGGACCTTAAAGGTGTACTCCCCAGGTTGTTGGGGCACAAAACGCAAGTTTAGAAGCTTTGAAAAACGTTTCCTGTAGTGCTTCAGCAGAACTCTAGGAAAGTGACCCTTTCTGTCATGGTCATTGTATGAAAGTACCCTCTTTTTGGCATGGTTACTGTAGTAAGCTGGCTTTGTATATACTATATCAAAATTCGATATAGTGTACACAGTCCAGTGCTTCCCCAGGAGGCTTAACGGAGGCTGAAGTAGAAAATGCTAATGCTCTCTTGTGGTCGAGCAGTTAGGCCTATCAGAGGGTAGTGCAAAGCATTTGTTGTGTACACACACCGACAGTAGAAGAAGCACACACTCATTGACTTAAATCTAGACCAGTGGGTTTTATATACCAACTATCTTTTCTTTGTTTTTCGAACCACAAGATTCAAGTTGCAGGTAAGTACTTCAATAGATTCATATTTCACACAGGTATCAACAATACTTGGTTTGAAATTGGTAAGTAATACAATATTTAAATTGACAATCTGTTTTGAAAATGGACACAGTGCAATTTTCAGAAACAGTTCCTGGGGGGAAGAAGTGTTAGATCGTTTTACAGTTAAGTACAACACTTATAGTTTCAGTCTCTGGGTTTTAGGAAGTCAACCGATTAGGGTTGAAGTTAAGCCCAATCACCCATCTCCAACAATACGGGGCCGGCCACTTAAAGAGGTCAAAGTTAAGCAATTTTAAAATGAGCACCTATGGAGACGGGGGTACATAGAATCAGGCCTGCCTGCAGGTAAGTACCAGCGGCTCAGAGGGCAGACCAGGAAGGATTAGAAGAACACTGGAGGGGCCCGATGAAGGCACCAAACACACACACCCTCAGTGGCGCAGGGGCAGCCGGGTACAAACAGGACGTGGTATTCCAATGCTGGTCTAAATGTGGACCCCAGGGGTCACTCAGAGGCTGCAGGAGAGATCGAGGGGGTTGTCTCGGGCACACCACCAGTCAGACCGGGAGGAGGGCCGCCAGATGAACATAGATGCACCAGGTTTTGGTTTCTCCAAGGCCTGGGGGCTGCGGGTGCAGTGTGTTTAGGCATCTGATATCTTCATCCAGAGCTTTCTCTGTCAGGGGTGATCTCTGGATTCCCTCTACAGGTGTCGTTATGGAGGGGTGGAGAAGTCAACCCAGGGTCGGCACTTAATCGCAATCGCCTGGGGACCCTCTCTTGCTGGATGGACCAGCTGGACACGGGCTGTGGGTCTTGGATGCACAGGGGTCAGGACTTGCATGTCCTGAGTGAGGTGGGAGTCATTGGTTGTAAGTTTTTCCTAGAGCTGCTGTCCTTTGGAGTTCTTGGTCCTTTTGGGTGCAGCGTAGTCCTCTGGAGTTTGGCAAATGTCGCTGGTCGCGTCGCTGTTTTTTTGCAGGTTCTTTGGAGCAGTAGACCAGCCGGTAGTGCTGGGGCCAAAGCAGTTGTCGTCTTCTTTCTTCTCTGCTGAGTGTTTCAGCTAAGCAGTCGTCCTGGTCAGGTTGCCAGGAATCTGGTGACCTGGGTTCAAGGAGGCCTTTAAATCCAAGATTTAGGGGCGTTTTAGGGGTCAGAGGGCAGTAGCCAATGGCTACTGTCCCGGAGGGTGGCTACACCCTCCTTATGCCCACTCCATTTGGGGAGGGGGGTTGTAAGGAAATGCCTCCTTGGCATGGTTAGCCCCTGACAGTTTGCATTTTGTAGATGCCAGTTATGATTGAAACTGGTCTGGGACCCTGCTAACCAAGCCCCAGCACCAGTGTTCCTTCCCTAAAACTGTACTTTTGTCTCCACAATTGGCACAACCCTGGCACTCAGGTAAGTCCCTTGTAACTGGTACCAAGGGCCCTGATGCCAGGGAAGGTCTCTAAGGGCTGCAGCATGTCTTATGCCACTCTAGGGACCCCTCACTCAGCACATGCACACTGCCTCACAGCTTGTGTGTCTTGGTGGGGAGAAAATGACTAAGTCGACATGGCACTCCCCTCAGAGTGCCATGCCAACCTCACACTGCCTGTGGCATAGGTAAGTCACCCCTCTAGCAGGCCTTACAGCCCTAAAGCAGGGTGCACTATACCACAGGTGAGGGCATATGTGCATGAGCACTATGCCCCAACAGTGTCTAAGCAAAACCTTAGACATTGTAAGTGCAGGGTAGCCATAAGAGTATATGGTCTGGTAGTCTGTCATACACGAACTCCACAGCACCATAATGGCTACACTGAAAACTGGGAAGTTTGGTATCAAACTTCTCAGCACAATAAATGCAAACTGATGCCAGTGTGCAATTCATTGTAAAATACGCCCAGAGGGCACCTTAGAGATGCCCCTGAATACGTAACCGACTTCTAGTGTAGGCTGACCAGTTTCTGCCAGCACTCTCCCCATGTGGCCAGCAATATGTCTGGTGTGTGGCAGGCTGGCAGGAACTGGTCAGCCTACACTAGAAGTCGGTTAGGTATTCAGGGGGCATCTCTAAGATGCCCTCTGGGCGTATTTTACATTTTCTCCCCACCAGCACACAAGCTGTGAAGCAGTGTGTATGTGCTGAGTGAGGGGTCCCTAGGGTGGCATAAAACATGCTGCAGCCCTTAGAGAACTTCCCTAGCATCTGGGCCCTTGGTACCAGTTACAAGGGACTTACCTGAGTGCCAGGGTTATGCTAATTGGGGAGAGAAAGGTACAGTTTAGGGAAAGAATACTGGTGCCGGTGGTATGGTTAGCAGGTTCCCAGCACACTTTCAAATCATAACTTAGCATCAGCAAAGGCAAAATGTTAGGGCGTAACCATGCCAAGGAGGCATCTCCTCACAACACGTCTCTGTTTAGAGACCCTGTTATCAAAGCCTTCATGGAAGGGCTAAAACGTATCATACCACCAAGAACACCTCCAGTGCCTACATGGGATCTCAATATTGTACTCACATGACTCATGGGTCCACCATTTGAACTCATGCATTCGTGTCCGCATCAATACCGAACGTGGAAAGTAGCATTCCTCGTTGCAATCACTTCATTACAAAGAGTTAGAGAAATACGAGCATTCACTATTGAACAACCCTTTATACAAGTACATAAACATAAAGTAGTACTTCGCACAAACCCAAAGTTCCTACCTAAAGTGATCTCACCCTTTCATATCAAACAGTGGAACTTCCAGTCTTCTTCCCATAGCCAGACTCAGTAGCAGAAAGAGCGCTGCATACATTGGACATTAAAAGAGCTTTAATGTATTACATTGACAGAACAAAATCATTTAGGAAAACTAAACAGTTATTCGTGGCATTCCAAAAACCACATACTGGAAATCCAATCTCAAAACAAGGACTAGCTAAATAGATAGTAAAATGCATCCAAATGTGTTACCTAAAAGCCAAACGGCAGCTACTAGTAACACCAAAAGCACATTCCACCAGGAAAAAAGGAGCAACAATGGCCTTTTTAGGAAATATACCAATGACAGAAATTTGTAAAGCAGCCACTTGGTCAACACCCCATTCATTTACCAAGCATTACTGTGTAGATGTGTTAGCAGTACAACAAGCAACAGTAGGACAGGCTGTACTAGAACACTATTTCAAACACCTTCAACTCCTACAGGCTGACCACCACTTATGGGAGGAAAACTGCTTTGTAGTCTATGCATAGTATGTGTATCTGCAGCTACACATGCCATTGAATGGAAAATGTCACTTACACAGTGTACATCTGTTCGTGGCATGTTCCGCTGTAGATTCACATGCGCCTCCCCACCTCCCCGGGAGCCTGTAGCCGTTTAAGTTACAACAAACATTTGTACATATGTATAAGTTCGATGGCATGTGTAGCTGCAGATACACATGCTTTGCACATCCCGCCATCTAGTGTTGGGCTCGGAGTGTTACAAGTTGTTTTTCTTCGAAGAAGTCTTTTCGAGTCACGAGATCGAGGGACTCCTCCCCTTTCGGCTCCATTGCGCATGGGCGTCGACTCCATCTTAGATTGTTTTTTTTCTGCCATCAGGTTCGGACGTGTTCCTTTTCGCTCTGTGTTTCGGGTCAGAAAGTTAATTAGAATCTCGGAAAATTCGTCGGTATTGTTTGCGTTCGGTATCGGGTTAGTTACAACAGATCAACACCGACTTTTGAAGAGCTCCGGTGGCCCTTCGGGTTTTTTTCGATCCCCCGTCGGGGCCTGGTCGGCCCGGCCACGTCTCTTCAAGGCTGATGGAACGGACCCCATTCCGCTTCTGCCCAAAATGTCACAACAAGTATTCTACAGATCAGCACTGCAGGAAGTTGGCTCTGTATGCACTATTTCAAAGTAAGGAATAGTATGCACAGAGTCCAAGGGTTCCCCTTAGAGGTAAGATAGTGGCAAAAAGAGATAATACTAATGCTCTATTTTGTGGTAGTGTGGTCGAGCAGTAGGCTTATCAAAGGAGTAGTGTTAAGCATTTGTTGTACATACACACAGGCAATAAATGAGGAACACAAACTCAGAGACAATTCCAGGCCAATAGGTTTTTGTATAGAAAAATATGGTTCGATGGCACCTGTCGCTGTAGATACGCATGTTTTGCATAGCTCGCCATCTGGTGTTGGGTCGGAGTGTTACAAGTTGTTTTTCTTCGAAGAAGTCTTTCGAGTCACGGGACCGAGTGACTCCTCCTTTTGTCTCCATTGCGCATGGGCGTCGACTCCATCTTCGATTGTTTTTTTTTCCGCCATCGGGTTCGGACGTGTTCCTGTCGCTCCGAGTTTCGGAACGGAAAAACATCTAAATTTCGGAAGATTTTCGTCGGTATTGTTGCGTTCGGGATCGGCGTAGTTAGAATCAACACAGCATCGAAGAGCTCCGGAGCCCTTCGGGGTAGTTTTCGATCCCCGTCGGGGCCTACTCGGCCCGACCGCGTGTAGAAGAACGCCGATGGAACGGACCCCGTTCAGTTTCTGTCCCAAATGCCACAAAAAATACCCCTATTCAGACCAACACTTGGTCTGTAACCTGTGCCTGTCACCTGAGCACAGTGAAGACACTTGCGAGGCCTGTCGTGCGTTCCGGTCCCGAAAAACACTCCGAGACCGTCACGCCAGAAGACTTCAAATGGCGTCCACGCCGACAGCGCACCGAGAGTTCGAGGTACAGGAAGAGGAAGAAACCTTTTCGATACACGAATCGGACTCCGAGGAATTCGACGATCCACGAACCGTGAGTAAGACGTCGAAAACCACTCATAAGAAGATTGTCAAGGCCCAGGGGACGCCACTGCCACCAGGCCATGGCTCCACCCATAAATTCGGTGACCGACCGTCGGCACCGAAAAAGGCCCAATCAGTGCCGAGACCGTCCGACTCCGGTCGAGACACCGGCACGCAGCCTTCTCTGGACCGAGAAAGTGCTGGAGACATACATCGACACCGAGATAGCGGTGTAGACACGACTCGACGCCGAGACAGCGGCACCGATGAAGATCGACGCCGAGATGTTTCGACTCCGAAAAAGAAAAAAGCCACCTCGGAGCCGAAAAAAGATGCAGACAGGGTTTCGGTGCCGAAACAACCTGCAACCGACCCAGTTTCAGGCTCTTATACCGAAGAGCAATCAATGACCTCCCAAATGCGAAAGCATAGGTTTGAGGAAGACCTGCAATCCACCGATGTAGACCATACGCAGAAACGTATTTGTTTGATGGCATATGTTGCTGCAGATACACATGTTGAGCACAGTCCGCTGCCTGGTGTTGGGCTCGGAGTATTACAAGTTGTTTTTCTTCGAAGAAGTCTTTTTTGGTCACGGGACCGAAGGACTCCTCCCTCTTCGGCTCCATTGCGCATGGGCGTCGACTCCATCTTAGATTGTTTTTTTCCGCTGTCGGGTTCGGACGTATTCCTTTTCGCTCCGTGTTTTGGTTCGGAAAGTTAGTCAGAATCTCGGAAGAAAGCGTCGGTATTGTTCCGTTCGGTATCGGGATAGTTAGGTACATCGACACCGATCATCGGAAGACTTTGGGGTAGCTTCGATCCCCCATCGGGGCCTGGTCGGCCCGACCGCGTGCGACATCGAAGCCGATGGAACGGTTCCGTTTCTGCCCAAAATGTCACAGTAAGTATCCTTATACAGATCAGCACATGGTCTGTAACTTGTGCTTGTCCCCCGAGCACAAGGAGGATACCTGTGAGGCCTGTCGAGCCTTCCGGTCCAGAAAAACACTCCGGGACCGAAGAGCCAGGCGTCTACAAATGGCGTCCACGCCGACAAAACAACGTTTCGACGACGAAGAGGAAACATTCTCGGTTCCGGACTCAGAATCCGGAGACTCCGACGTCGAACAACAACAACAAACAGTGAGTAAGACGTTGAAAATAAAAACCATCGAAAAAACAAAAGCCCAGGGGACGCCACTGCCAACAGGCCATGGCTCGACCCATAAAACCGGCGAGCCGTCGAAGGCGGCGAAAAAGGGCACGCCCATAGCGAAGACACCCGACTCCGGTCGAGGGAACGCCATGGAGCAACCTCGGAGCCGAGATAGCGGCTCCGAGAAGCAAAAACAAGATGTCGGCACCGAAAAACATCGGCACCGAGACACACTGCCGAAAGCCACAAAAATTCAGTCGGTACCGAAAAAAGATTCACTCTCGGCGCCGAAAAGTTCCACAGCTCCTTCCTACACAGAGGAACAAGGAATAAGTGGCCAAATGCACAGATTTGGACAAGAGCTCCAAAGTGTAGAATCCGACTACACACAAAAGAGACTGTACATCCAACAAGACACAGGGAAGATATCAACCCTTCCCCCAATAATGAGAAAAAGAAGGATCGGATTTCTCAAGGATGACGCACAACCACAAGCGAAAGTGGTTAAAAAAGTCACGCCTCCGCCCTCTCCACCACAACAGGCATCGCCGGCACAAACACCGCCACAAATGCACTCACCAGCGCAAACTACTATAAGTCAAGATAATCAGGATCAAGACGCTTGGGACCTATACGACACCCCAGTGCCGGACAATGATCCCGATTCATACCCCACAAAGCCGTCACCGCCAGAGGACAGTACCTCATACTCGCAACTGGTGGCTAGGGCAGCAGAATTCCACAATGTCCAACTGCATTCCGATCCTATAGAGGATGATTTTTTATTTAACACCCTCTCGGCTACACATAGCCAATATCAATGTCTCCCAATGCTACCAGGGATGTTACGGCACGCAAAACAAATTTTTGAAGAGCCCGTAAAATCAAGAGCCATCACCCCAAGGGTGGATAAGAAATACAAACCACCACCCACAGACCCAGTGTTTATTACTTCGCAGTTACCACCTGACTCCGTAGTAGTAGGGGCAGCTTGCAAAAGAGCAAATTCCCATACATCTGGCGACGCCCCACCTCCGGACAAAGAAAGCCGAAAATTTGATGCGGCAGGAAAAAGAGTCGCATCACAGGCAGCCAACCAATGGCGCATCGCAAATTCCCAAGCGCTGCTAGCCCGATATGACCGCGCACACTGGGATGAGATGCAACTTCTCATAGACCATCTTCCCCAGGAATACCAAAAAAGGGCGCAGCAAATAGTTGAAGAGGGACAAACGATCTCAAACAATCAAATCCGCTCTTCAATGGACGCAGCCGATACTGCAGCAAGAATAGTCAACACTGCTGTCACCATAAGGAGACACGCTTGGCTCCGCACTTCAGGGTTCAAACCTGAAATCCAGCAGGCTGTCCTTAATATGCCCTTCAATGAAAAACAACTTTTTGGCCCTGAAGTGGACACAGCCATTGAAAAACTTAAAAAGGACACAGACACGGCCAAAGCCATGGGCGCACTCTACTCCCCGCAGAGCAGAGGCTCTTTTAGAAAAACGCCATTTAGAGGGGGGTTTCGTGGCCAACCCACAGACACCACCAGCCAACAAACAAGAACCACACCATATCAGGGTTCATTCCAAAGGGGAAATTTCAGGGGATATAGAGGGGGTCAATTCCCAAGGAGTAGGGGAAGTTTCCAGACTCCAAAAACACCTCCACCTAAACAGTGACTTTCAAGTCACACAACCCCTTCACTCAACACCAGTGGGGGGAAGACTAAGCCAATTCTACCAATCTTGGCAGCAGATTACAACAGACAATTGGGTACTAGCAATAATCCAACATGGCTATTGCATAGAATTCCACAAATTCCCACCAAACATCCCTCCAAAAACACGCAAAATGTCACCGCAACATTTAGAACTTTTAGGACTAGAAGTTCAAGCACTACTGCAAAAGGATGCAATAGAGTTAGTACCAGTACAACAAAAAAACACAGGAGTTTACTCCCTGTACTTTCTAATTCCCAAAAAAGACAAAACATTAAGACCAATATTAGATCTCAGGACACTAAATACCTACATCATATCGGACCACTTTCACATGGTCACACTACAAGACATCATTCCACTGCTCAAACAGCAAGATTACATGACCACATTAGACCTAAAAGATGCGTACTTTCATATACCGATACATCCTTCTCACAGAAAGTACCTAAGGTTCGTATTCAAAGGAATACATTACCAATTCAAGGTGTTGCCATTCGGAATAACAACTGCACCAAGAGTATTCACAAAATGTCTAGCAGTAGTAGCAGCACATATCAGGAGACAACAAATACATGTGTTTCCTTACCTAGACGATTGCCTAATCAAAACCAACACAGTAAGAAAGTGCACAAACACCACATATGTCATACAAACCCTTCACAAACTGGGTTTCTCCATCAACTATACAAAGTCACACCTCGAACCGTGTCAGACACAACAATATCTAGGGGCAACCATCAACACATCAAAAGGAATTGCCACTCCAAGTCCACAAAGAGTTCAAGCATTCCACAAGGTAATAAGTGCTATGTTTCCAAACCAAAAGATACAAGCAAAATTTGTGCTAAAACTTCTAGGCATGATGTCATCGTGCATAGCCATTGTCCCAAACGCAAGACTACACATGCGACCCTTACAACAGTGCCTAGCATCACAATGGTCACAAGCACAGGGTCAACTTCTAGATCTGGTGTTGGTAGACCGCCAAACATACCTCTCGCTTCTATGGTGGAACAGCAACAATTTAAACAAAGGGCGGACATTTCAGGACCCAGTGCCTCAATACGTTATAACAACAGATGCTTCCATGACAGGGTGGGGAGCACACCTCAATCACCACAGCATTCAAGGACAATGGGACGTACACCAAACAAAATTTCATATAAATTACCTAGAACTCTTAGCAGTATTTCTAGCGTTAAAAGCCTTTCAACCCATAATAACACACAAATACATTCTTGTCAAAACAGACAACATGACAACAATGTATTATTTAAACAAACAAGGAGGAACACACTCGACACAATTGTCTCCTAACACAAAAAATATGGCAGTGGGCGATTCACAACCACATTCGCCTAATAGCACAATTTATTCCAGGGATCCAAAACCAACTAGCAGACAACCTTTTGCGAGATCACCAACAAGTCCACGAATGGGAAATTCACCCCCAAGTTCTGAACAATTACTTTCAAATTTGGGGAACACCCCAGATAGATTTGTTCGCAACAAAAGAAAACGCGAAATGCCAAAACTTCGCATCCAGGTACCCACACCGCGAATCACAAGGCAATGCTCTATGGATGAGTTGGTCAGGGATATTTGCATACGCTTTTCCCCCTCTCCCTCTCCTTCCATATCTAGTAAACAAATTGAGTCAAAACCAACTCAAACTCATACTGATAGCACCCACATGGGCAAGACAACCTTGGTATACAACTCTACTAGACCTTTCACTAGTACCGCATGTCAAACTACCCAACAGACCAGATCTGTTAACACAACACAAACAACAGATCAGGCATCCAAACCCAGCATCATTGAATCTAGCAATTTGGCTCCTGAAATCCTAGAATTCGGACACTTAGACCTCACACAAGAATGTATGGAGGTCATAAAACAAGCTAGAAAAGCTTCCACTAGACACTGCTATGCATCTAAGTGGAAAAGATTTGTTTGCTACTGCCATACCAATCAAATCCAACCATTGCATGCCTCTACAAAGGACATAGTGGGATACTTACTACATTTGCAAAAAGCAAACCTCGCTTTTTCATCTATAAAAATACACCTCGCAGCAATATCTGCTTACCTACAAACTACTCATTCATCGTCTCTATTTAGAATACCAGTTATTAAAGCATTCATGGAAGGGCTAAAAAGAATTATACCACCAAGAACACCACCAGTTCCTTCATGGAACCTTAACATCGTCCTAACAAGACTCATGGGTCCACCTTTTGAACCCATGCATTCCTGTGAAATGCAATATTTAACGTGGAAAGTCGCATTTCTCATTGCAATCACATCCCTCAGAAGAGTAAGTGAAATACAGGCATTTACCATACAAGAACCATTTATCCAAATACACAAAAATAAAATAGTTCTAAGAACAAATCCAAAATTTCTACCAAAAGTAATCTCACCATTCCATTTAAATCAAACAGTAGAATTACCAGTGTTCTTCCCACAGCCAGATTCCGTGGCTGAAAGGGCACTACATACATTAGACATCAAAAGAGCACTAATGTACTACATTGACAGAACAAAGTTAATCAGGAAAACAAAACAACTGTTCATAGCTTTTCAAAAACCACACATAGGAAATCCAATCTCTAAACAAGGCATTGCTAGATGGATAGTCAGATGTATTCAAACATGCTATCTTAAAGCCAAGAGAGAATTGCCTATTACACCAAAGGCACACTCAACCAGAAAGAAAGGTGCTACAATGGCCTTTCTAGGAAACATTCCTATGAGCGAAATATGTAAGGCTGCAACCTGGTCTACGCCTCATACATTTACTAAACACTACTGTGTAGATGTACTAAATGCACAACAAGCTACAGTGGGCCAAGCTGTACTAAGAACATTATTCGAAACTACTTCAACTCCTACAGGCTAAACCACCGCTTTTAGGGGAGGTAACTGCTTTATAGTCTATGCTCAACATGTGTATCTGCAGCAACATATGCCATCGAACTGAAAATGTCACTTACCCAGCGTACATCTGTTCGTGGCATTAGTCGCTGCAGATTCACATGTGCCCTCCCGCCTCCCCGGGAAGCCTGTAGCCGTTTAGAAGTAAATCTTGAATCTTAAACATTTGTACATTTGTAAATAATTATTATAAACTTTTTATGTACATACGTATTCACTCCATTGCATGGGCACTATTTATAGCAAACAACTCCAGCCTCACCCTCTGCGGGGAAAACAATCTAAGATGGAGTCGACGCCCATGCGCAATGGAGCCGAAGAGGGAGGAGTCCTTCGGTCCCGTGACCAAAAAAGACTTCTTCGAAGAAAAACAACTTGTAATACTCCGAGCCCAACACCAGGCAGTGGACTGTGCTCAACATGTGAATCTGCAGCGACTAATGCCACGAACAGATGTACACTGGGTAAGTGACATTTTCATTATACAGCAGGGGACAGGAAAGATAAGCACCCTTCCCCCTATTAGGAGAAAGAGAAGACTGGAATTTCAAACTGACCAAACACCACAAACAAAAATGGTGAAAAGGGTTACTCCGCCACCCTCTCCTCCACCTATAATTCACGTCTCGCCAGCACAAACTCCATCACATTCCCCGGCTCACACCACCATGAGCCAAGGTGACCAGGATCAGGACGCATGGGACTTATACGACGCCCCTGTGTCAGATAACAGTCCGGAGGCATACCCTACAAAGCCATCATCACCAGAGGACAGTACTGCATATTCTCAGGTGGTGGCTAGAGCAGCACAATTCCACAATGTAAGCCTCCACTCAGAACAAGTCGAGGATGACTTTCTATTCAACACCCTCTCTGCCACCCACAGCTCCTACCAAAGCCTGCCTATGCTCCCTGGTATGCTTCGGCACGCAAAAGACATCTTTAAGGAGCCGGTCAAAAGTAGGACAATCACACCAAGGGTGGAAAAAAAGTATAAAGCGCCTCCTACAGACCCTATTTTCATAACTTCGCAGCTGCCCCCAGATTCTGTCGTTGTAGGAGCAGCTAGGAAAAGGGCCAACTCCCACACATCTGGGGACGCACCACCCCCAGATAAGGAAAGCCGCAAGTTCGATGCAGCTGGAAAGAGAGTCGCAGCACAAGCTGCAAACCAGTGGCGCATCGCTAACTCACAGGCACTTCTTGCGCGCTATGACAGAGCCCATTGGGATGAGATGCAACATCTCATTGAACATCTACCCAAAGACCTACAAAAGAGGGCAAAGCAAGTGGTTGAAGAAGGACAGAACATTTCAAACAACCAGATACGCTCCTCCATGGACGCAGCAGACACAGCTGCAAGAACAATAAATACATCTGTGACCATCAGAAGGCATGCATGGCTACAAACGTCTGGGTTTAAACCAGAGGTTCAGCAGGCAGTTCTCAATATGCCATTCAACGAAAAAGAACTGTTCGGTCCAGAAGTGGACACGGCGATTGAGAAACTTAAAAAGGACACGGACACTGCTAAAGCCATGGGCGCACTCTACTCCCCGCAGAGCAGAGGAAATTACAGCACCTTCCGCAAAACACCCTTTAGAGGGGGGTTTCGGGGTCAGGCCATACAAGCCAGCACCTCACAGGCAACACCATCCAGTTACCAGGGACAGTACAGGGGAGGCTTTCGGGGCCAATATAGAGGAGGGCAATTCCCTAGGAATAGGGGAAAATTTCAAAGCCCCAAAACCCCTACAACTAAGCAGTGACTCACATGTCACTCACCCCCTCCACACAACACCAGTGGGGGGAAGAATAGGTCATTATTACAAAGCATGGGAGGAAATCACTACAGACACTTGGGTTCTAGCAATTATCCAAAATGGTTATTGCATAGAATTTCTACAATTCCCTCCAAACATACCACCAAGAGCACAAAATTTATCAAAACATCATTCCGAGCTCCTGGAGATAGAAGTTCAAGCACTATTGCAAAAGAACGCAATCGAGTTAGTACCAAACACACAAATAAACACAGGAGTTTATTCACTGTACTTCTTAATACCAAAGAAGGACAAAACGCTAAGACCAATCCTAGACCTAAGAATACTAAACACATACATCAAATCAGACCACTTTCACATGGTCACACTACAAGAAGTGTTACCATTGCTGAAACTACACGACTACATGACAACATTAGACCTCAAAGACGTGTATTTCCATATACCAATACATCCATCGCACAGGAAATACCTAAGGTTTGTATTCAAAGGAATACACTACCAATTCAAGGTACTGCCTTTCGGTTTAACAACCGCACCAAGAGTCTTTACCAAATGTCTAGCAGTAGTCGCTGCACACATCAGAAGGCAGCAAATACATGTATTCCCGTATCTAGACGACTGGCTAATCAAGACCCATTCGTTAATAACGTGCTCACACCACACAAATCAAATCATACAAACCCTCTACAAACTAGGGTTCACAGTCAACTTCGCAAAATCCAACATTCTGCCGCGCAAGGTACAACAATACCTAGGAGCCATAATAAACACAACAATAGGAGTAGCCACTCCAAGTCCACAAAGAATTCAAAATTTCAACAACATCATACAACGCATGTATCCAACACAAAAAATACAAGCAAAGATATTACAACTCCTAGGCATGATGTCTTCATGCATAGCCATTGTCCCAAACGCAAGACTGCACATGAGGCCCTTACAACAGTGCCTAGCATCACAGTGGTCACAAGCACAGGGTCACCTTACAGATCTGGTGTTAATAGACCGCCAAACTTACCTCTCGCTTCTATGGTGGAACAATATAAATTTAAACAAAGGGCGGCCTTTCCAAGACCCAGTGCCACAATACGTAATAACAGATGCTTCCATGACAGGGTGGGGAGCACACCTCGATCAACACAGCATACAAGGACAATGGAACGTTGTAGGAAGTTGGCTCTGTATGTGCTATTTCAAAGTAAGGAATAGCATGCACAGAGTCCAAGGGTTCCCCTTAGAGGTAAAATAGTGGTAGAAATAGATAATACTAATGCTCTATTTTGTGGTAGTGTGGTCGAGCAGTAGGCTTATCCAAGGAGTAGTGTTAAGCATTTGTTGTACATACACATAGACAATAAATGAGGTACACACACTCAGAGACAAATCCAGCCAATAGGTTTTTATATAGAAAAATATCTTTTCTTAGTTTATTTTAAGAACCACAGGCTCAAATTCTACATGTAATATCTCATTCGAAAGGTATTGCAGGTAAGTACTTTAGGAACTTCAAATCATCAAAATTGCATGTATACTTTTCAAGTTATTCACAAATAGCTGTTTTAAAAGTGGACACTTAGTGCAATTTTCACAGTTCCTAGGGGAGGTAAGTATTTGTTAGGTTAACCAGGTAAGTAAGACACTTACAGGGCTTAGTTCTTGGTCCAAGGTAGCCCACCGTTGGGGGTTCAGAGCAACCCCAAAGTCACCACACCAGCAGCTCAGGGCCGGTCAGGTGCAGAGTTCAAAGTGGTGCCCAAAACACATAGGCTAGAATGGAGAGAAGGGGGTGCCCCGGTTCCGGTCTGCTTGCAGGTAAGTACCCGCGTCTTCGGAGGGCAGACCAGGGGGGTTTTGTAGGGCACCGGGGGGGACACAAGCCCACACAGAAATTTCACCCTCAGCAGCGCGGGGGCGGCCGGGTGCAGTGTAGAAACAAGCGTCGGGTTTGTAATGGAAGTCAATGGGAGATCTAGGGATCTCTTCAGCGCTGCAGGCAGGCAAGGGGGGGGTTCCTCGGGGAAACCTCCACTTGGTCAAGGGAGAGGGACTCCTGGGGGTCACTTCTCCAGTGAAAGTCCGGTCCTTCAGGTCCTGGGGGTTGCGGGTGCAGGGTCTCTCCCAGGTGTCGGGACTTAGGATTCAAAGAGTCGCGGTCAGGGGAAGCCTCGGGATTCCCTCTGCAGGCGGCGCTGTGGGGGCTCAGGGAGGACAGGTTTTTGTACTCACAGTCTTAGAGTAGTCCTGGGGTCCCTCCTGAGGTTTTGGATCGCCACCAGCCGAGTCGGGGCCGCCGGGTGCAGTGTTGCAAGTCTCACGCTTCTTGCGGGGAGCTTGCAGGGTTCTTTAAAGCTGCTGGAAACAAAGTTGCAGCTTTTCTTGGAGCAGGTCCGCTGTCCTCGGGAGTTTCTTGTCTTTTCGAAGCAGGGGCAGTCCTCAGAGGATGTCGAGGTCGCTGGTCCCTTTGGAAGGCGTCGCTGGAGCAGGATCTTTGGAAGGCAGGAGACAGGCCGGTGAGTTTCTGGAGCCAAGGCAGTTGTCGTCTTCTGGTCTTCCTCTGCAGGGGTTTTCAGCTAGGCAGTCCTTCTTCTTGTAGTTGCAGGAATCTGATTTTCTAGGGTTCAGGGTAGCCCTTAAATACTAAATTTAAGGGCGTGTTTAGGTCTGGGGGGTTAGTAGCCAATGGCTACTAGCCCTGAGGGTGGGTACACCCTCTTTGTGCCCCCTCCCAAGGGGAGGGGGTCACAATCCTAACCCTATTGGGGGAATCCTCCATCTGCAAGATGGAGGATTTCTAAAAGTCAGAGTCACCTCAGCTCAGGACACCTTAGGGGCTGTCCTGACTGGCCAGTGACTCCTCCTTGTTGCTTTCTTTGTTCCCTCCAGCCTTGCCGCCAAAAGTGGGGGCCGTGGCCGGAGGGGGCGGGCAACTCCACTAAGCTGGAGTGCCCTGCTGGGCTGTGACAAAGGGGTGAGCCTTTGAGGCTCACCGCCAGGTGTTACAGCTCCTGCCTGGGGGAGGTGTTAGCATCTCCACCCAGTGCAGGCTTTGTTACTGGCCTCAGAGTGACAAAGGCACTCTCCCCATGGGGCCAGCAACATGTCTCTAGTGTGGCAGGCTGCTGGAACCAGTCAGCCTACACAGATAGTCGGATAGGTTTCAGGGGGCACCTCTAAGGTGCCCTCTGGGGTGTATTTTACAATAAAATGTACACTGGCATCAGTGTGCATTTATTGTGCTGAGAAGTTTGATACCAAACTTCCCAGTTTTCAGTGTAGCCATTATGGTGCTGTGGAGTTCGTGTTTGACAGACTCCCAGACCATATACTCTTATGGCTACCCTGCACTTACAATGTCTAAGGTTTTGTTTAGACACTGTAGGGGTACCATGCTCATGCACTGGTACCCTCACCTATGGTATAGTGCACCCTGCCTTAGGGCTGTAAGGCCTGCTAGAGGGGTGTCTTACCTATACTGCATAGGCAGTGAGAGGCTGGCATGGCACCCTGAGGGGAGTGCCATGTCGACTTACTCGTTTTGTCCTCACTAGCACACACAAGCTGGTAAGCAGTGTGTCTGTGCTGAGTGAGAGGTCTCCAGGGTGGCATAAGACATGCTGCAGCCCTTAGAGACCTTCCTTGGCATCAGTGCCCTTGGTATTAGAAGTACCAGTTACAAGGGACTTATCTGGATGCCAGGGTCTGCCAATTGTGGATACAAAAGTACAGGTTAGGGAAAGAACACTGGTGCTGGGGCCTGGTTAGCAGGCCTCAGCACACTTTCAATTGTAAACATAGCATCAGCAAAGGCAAAAAGTCAGGGGGCAACCATGCCAAGGAGGCATTTCCTTACAAACGTACATCAAACAAAACTGCATATAAATCACCTAGAACTGCTAGCAGTTTTTCAAGCACTAAAGGCTTTTCAACCAATAATAGTTCACAAATACATTCTCGTCAAAACAGACAACATGACAACAATGTATTATCTAAACAAACAAGGGGGGACGCACTCAACGCAATTGAGCCTGCTGGCACAAAAGATATGGCGTTGGGCAATTCACAACCAAATTCGCCTAATAGCACAATTTATCCCAGGAATTCAGAATCAACTCGCAGACAATCTCTCTCGAGATCACCAACAGGTCCACGAATGGGAAATTCACCCCCAAATTCTGAACACTTACTTCACGCTCTGGGGAACACCTCAAATAGACTTGTTTGCGACAAGAGAACGCAAAATGCCAAAACTTCGCATCCAGATACCCACACAGGCAGTCCCACGGCAATGCCCTATGGATCAACTGGTCAGGGATATTTGCCTACGCTTTTCCTCCTCTCCCTCTCCTTCCTTATCTGGTAAACAAACTCAGTCAAAACAAACTCAAACTCATATTAATAGCACCAACTTGGGCAAGGCAACCCTGGTACACAACGCTGCTAGACCTATCAGTAGTACCCCACATCAAACTGCCCAACAGGCCGGATCTGTTAACACAACACAACCAAACGATCAGACACCCAGATCCAGCATCGCTGAATCTAGTAATCTGGCTCCTGAAATCCTAGAATTCGGACACTTACAACTTACCCAAGAATGTATGGAAGTCATAAAGCAAGCCAGAAGGCCATCCACCAGGCACTGCTATGCCAGTAAATGGAAGAGGTTTGTTTGCTACTGCCATATTAATCAAATCCAACCATTACACGCAACCCCAAAACATGTAGTGGGTTACTTGCTTCACTTACAAAAATCTAACCTAGCTTTCTCTTCCATTAAAATACACCTTGCAGCAATATCTGCATACCTGCAGCCTACCTATTCAACTTCCCTATATAGGATACCAGTCATTAAAGCATTCATGGAGGGCCTTAAAAGAATTATTCCACCAAGAACACCACCTGTTCCTTCATGGAACCTAAATGTTGTCTTAACTAGACTTATGGGTCCACCTTTTGAACCCGTGCACTCCTGCGAAATACAGTTCCTAACATGGAAGGTTGCATTTCTCATCGCCATTACCTCTCTAAGAAGAGTAAGCGAGATTCAGGCGTTTACAATACAAGAACCTTTTATACAACTACACAAAAATAAGGTTGTCCTAAGGACTAATTGTAAGGAAATGCCTCCTTGGCATGGTTGCCCCCTGACTTTTTGCCTTTGCTGATGCTATGTTTACAATTGAAAGTGTGCTGAGGCCTGCTAACCAGGCCCCAGCACCAGTGTTCTTTCCCTAACCTGTACTTTTGTATCCACAATTGGCAGACCCTGGCATCCAGATAAGTCCCTTGTAACTGGTACTTCTAGTACCAAGGGCCCTGATGCCAAGGAAGGTCTCTAAGGGCTGCAGCATGTCTTATGCCACCCTGGAGACCTCTCACTCAGCACAGACACTCTGCTTGCCAGCTTGTGTGTGCTAGTGAGGACAAAACGAGTAAGTCGACATGGCACTCCCCTCAGGGTGCCATGCCAGCCTCTCACTGCCTATGCAGTATAGGTAAGACACCCCTCTAGCAGGCCTTACAGCCCTAAGGCAGGGTGCACTATACCATAGGTGAGGGTACCAGTGCATGAGCATGGTACCCCTACAGTGTCTAAACAAAACCTTAGACATTGTAAGTGCAGGGTAGCCATAAGAGTATATGGTCTGGGAGTCTGTCAAACACGAACTCCACAGCACCATAATGGCTACACTGAAAACTGGGAAGTTTGGTATCAAACTTCTCAGCACAATAAATGCACAGTGATGCCAGTGTACATTTTATTGCAAAATACACCCCAGAGGGCACCTTAGAGGTGCCCCCTGAAACTTAACCGACTGTCTGTGTAGGCTGACTAGTTCCAGCAGCCTGCCACACCAGAGACATGTTGCTGGCCCCATGGGGAGAGTGCCTTTGTCACTCTGAGGCCAGTAACAAAGCCTGCACTGGGTGGAGATTCTAACACCTCCCCCAGGCAGGAGCTGTGACACCTGGCGGTGAGCCTCAAAGGCTCACCCCTTTGTCACAGCCCAGCAGGGCACTCCAGCTTAGTGGAGTTGCCCGCCCCCTCCGGCCACGGCCCCCACTTTTGGCGGCAAGGCTGGAGGGAACAAAGAAAGCAACAAGGAGGAGTCACTGGCCAGTCAGGACAGCCCCTAAGGTGTCCTGAGCTGAGGTGACTCTAACTTTTAGAAATCCTCCATCTTGCAGATGGAGGATTCCCCCAATAGGGTTAGGATTGTGACCCCCTCCCCTTGGGAGGAGGCACAAAGAGGGTGTACCCACCCTCAGGGCTAGTAGCCATTGGCTACTAACCCCCCAGACCTAAACACGCCCTTAAATTTAGTATTTAAGGGCTACCCTGAACCCTAGAAAATTAGATTCCTGCAACTACAAGAAGAAGGACTGCCTAGCTGAAAAACCCCTGCAGAGGAAGACCAGAAGACGACAACTGCCTTGGCTCCAGAAACTCACCGGCCTGTCTCCTGCCTTCCAAAGATCCTGCTCCAGCGACGCCTTCCAAAGGGACCAGCGACCTCGACATCCTCTGAGGACTGCCCCTGCTTCGAAAAGACAAGAAACTCCCGAGGACAGCGGACCTGCTCCAAGAAAGGCTGCAACTTTGTTTCCAGCAGCCTTGAAAGAACCCTGCAAGCTCCCCGCAAGAAGCGTGAGACTTGCAACACTGCACCCGGCGACCCCGACTCGGCTGGTGGAGATCCAACACCTCAGGAGGGACCCCAGGACTACTCTGATACTGTGAGTACAAAAACCTGTCCCCCCTGAGCCCCCACAGCGCCGCCTGCAGAGGGAATCCCGAGGCTTCCCCTGACCGTGACTCTCTGAAACCTAAGTCCCGACGCCTGGAAAAGACCCTGCACCCGCAGCCCCCAGGACCTGAAGGACCGGACTTTCACTGGAGAAGTGACCCCCAGGAGTCCCTCTCCCTTGCCCAAGTGGAGGTTTCCCCGAGGAAGCCCCCCCTTGCCTGCCTGCAGCGCTGAAGAGATCCGTTGATCTCTCATAGACTAACATTGCGAACCCGACGCTTGTTTCTACACTGCACCCGGCCGCCCCCGCGCTGCTGAGGGTGAAATTTCTGTGTGGGCTTGTGTCCCCCCCGGTGCCCTACAAAACCCCCCTGGTCTGCCCTCCGAAGACGCGGGTACTTACCTGCAAGCAGACCGGAACCGGGGCACCCCCTTCTCTCCATTCTAGCCTATGCGTTTTGGGCACCACTTTGAACTCTGCACCTGACCGGCCCTGAGCTGCTGGTGTGGTGACTTTGGGGTTGCTCTGAACCCCCAACGGTGGGCTACCTTGGACCAAGAACTGAACCCTGTAAGTGTCGTACTTACCTGGTAAATCTAACAAAAACTTACCTCCCCCAGGAACTGTGAAAATTGCACTGTGTCCACTTTTAAAGTAGCTATTTGTCAATAACTTGAAAAGTATACATGCAATTGAAATGATTCAAAGTTCCTAATGTACTTACCTGCAATACCTTTCAAACAAGATATTACATGTTAAATTTGAACCTGTGGTTCTTAAAATAAACTAAGAAAATATATTTTTCTATAACAAAACCTATTGGCTGGATTTGTCTCTGAGTGTGTGTACCTCATTTATTGTCTATGTGTATGTACAACAAATGCTTAACACTACTCCTTGGATAAGCCTACTGCTCGACCACACTACCACAAAATAGAGCATTAGTATTATCTATTTTTACCTCTATTTTACCTCTAAGGGGAACCCTTGGACTCTGTGCATGCTATTCCTTACTTTGAAATAGCACATACAGAGCCAACTTCCTACATTGGTGGATCAGCGGTGGGGTACAAGACTTTGCATTTGCTGGACTACTCAGCCAATACCTGATCACACGACAAATTCCAAAATTGTCATTAGAAATTGATTTTTGCAATTTGAAAAGTTTTCTAAATTCTTAAAAGACCTGCTAGGGCCTTGTGTTAGATCCTGTTTAGCATTTCTTTTAGAGTTTAAAAGTTTGTAAAAGTTTGAATTAGATTCTAGAACCAGTTGTAGATTCTTAAAAAGTATTCCAACTTTTAGAAGCAAAATGTCTAGCACAGATGTGACTGTGGTGGAACTCGACACCACACCTTACCTCCATCTTAAGATGAGGGAGCTAAGGTCACTCTGTAAAATAAAGAAAATAACAATGGGCCCCAAACCTACCAAAATACAGCTCCAGGAGCTTTTGGCAGAGTTTGAAAAGGCCAACCCCTCTGAGGGTGGCAACTCAGAGGAAGAGGATAGTGACTTGGAGGAAAATTCCCCCCTACCAGTCCTATCTAGGGAGAACAGGGTCTCTCAAACCCTGACTCCAAAAATAATAGTCAGAGATGCTGGTTCCCTCACAGGAGAGACCAACACCTCTGAAATCACTGAGGATAACTCCAGTGAAGAGGACATCCAGTTAGCCAGGATGGCCAAAAGATTGGCTTTGGAAAGACAGATCCTAGCCATAGAGAGGGAAAGACAAGAGATGGGCCTAGGACCCATCAATGGTGGCAGCAACATAAATAGGGTCAGAGATTCTCCTGACATGTTGAAAATCCCTAAAGGGATTGTAACTAAATATGAAGATGGTGATGACATCACCAAATGGTTCACAGCTTTTGAGAGGGCTTGTGTAACCAGAAAAGTGAACAGATCTCACTGGGGTGCTCTCCTTTGGGAAATGTTCACAGGAAAGTGTAGGGATAGACTCCTCACACTCTCTGGAAAAGATGCAGAATCTTATGACCTCATGAAGGGTACCCTGATTGAGGGCTTTGGATTCTCCACTGAGGAGTATAGGATTAGATTCAGGGGGGCTCAAAAATCCTCGAGCCAGACCTGGGTTGACTTTGTAGACTACTCAGTAAAAACACTAGATGGTTGGATTCAAGGCAGTGGTGTAAGTAATTATGATGGGCTGTACAATTTATTTGTGAAAGAACACCTGTTAAGTAATTGTTTCAATGATAAACTGCATCAGCATCTGGTAGACCTAGGACCAATTTCTCCCCAAGAATTGGGAAAGAAGGCGGACCATTGGGTCAAGACTAGGGTGTCCAAAACTTCCACAGGGGGTGACCAAAAAAAAGGGGTCACAAAACCTCCCCAGGGGAAAGGTGGTGAGGCAGCCAAAAATAAAAATAGTAAAGAGTCTTCTACATGCCCCCAAAAACCTGCACAGGAGGGTGGGCCCAGAGCCTCTTCACAAACCAATCCTGGGTACAAGGGTAAAAACTTTGATCCCAAAAAGGCCTGGTGTCGAAACTGTAGTCAGTCTGGACACCAAACTGGAGACAAGGCCTGTCCCAAGTAAAGTTCCACTCCAAACTCCAATCCAGGTAACACTGGAATGGCTAGTCTCCAAGTGGGATCAACAGTGTGCCCAGAGCAAATCAGGGTCCACACTGAAGCTACTCTAGTCTCTGAGGGTGGGGTGGATTTAGCCACACTAGCTGCCTGGCCCCCTAACATGCAAAAATACAGGCAGCAGCTCTTTATTAATGGGACAAGTGTAGAGGGCCTGAGGGATACAGGTGCCAGTGTCACCATGGTGACAGAAAAACTGTTTTCCCCTGGCCAATACCTGACTGGAAAAACTTATACAGTCACCAATGCTGACAATCAAACTAAAGCACATCCCATGGCAATGGTAACTTTAGAATGGGGAGGGGTCAATGGCCTGAAACAGGTGGTAGTCTCCTCAAACATCCCAGTAGACTGTCTGCTTGGAAATGACCTGGAGTCCTCAGCATGGGCTGAGGTAGAACTAAAAACCCATGCAGCCATGCTGGGTATCCCTGAACTGGTGTGTGTAAAAACAAGAGCACAATGCAAGGCACAGGGTGAAAAAGTAGAGCTGGAGTCTGGAAAAATGGCCCAGCCTACCAAGAGAAAAGGAAAGTCAGTTGGGAAACCAACTGCAACACAGTCAGAAAAAGAGAACCTCTCTTCTCAGGAAGAAGTTCTGCCCTCTGAGGGAACTGAGCCTTTGGAGCTTGAACCTTATCAGGTTGAGCTCTTAGGCCCAGGGGGACCCTCAAGGGAGGAGCTGTGTAAGGGACAAGAAACCTGTCCCTCTCTTGAAGGCCTTAGGCAGCAAGCTGCTGAAGAGTCCAAGGGCAAGAAAAATGGAACACATAGGGTCTATTGGGAAGATGGACTCCTGTACACTGAGGCCAGAGACCCCAAACCTGGTGCCACTAGGAGAGTGGTAGTGCCTCAGTCGTTCAGAGAGTTTATTCTGACCTTGGCCCATGATATTCCCCTTGCTGGGCATTTGGGACAAACCAAGACGTGGGAGAGGTTAGTCAACCACTTCTACTGGCCCAATATGTCCAACATGGTTAAGGAGTTTTGCCTCTCCTGCCCCACCTGTCAATCCAGTGGTAAGACAGGTGGGCACCCAAAGGCACCCCTCATTCCACTTCCAGTGGTGGGGGTCCCCTTTGAAAGAGTGGGTGTGGACATAGTTGGTCCACTGGAACCTCCCACAGCCTCAGGAAACATGTACATCCTAGTAGTAGTGGATCATGCTACTAGGTATCCTGAAGCTATTCCCCTTAGGTCGACTACTGCCCCTGCAGTAGCCAAGGCCCTCATTGGTATCTTTACCAGAGTGGGTTTCCCTAAGGAGGTGGTGTCTGACAGAGGTACCAACTTCATGTCAGCATACCTAAAACACATGTGGAATGAGTGTGGAGTGACTTACAAATTCACTACACCATACCATCCACAAACTAATGGCTTAGTTGAGAGATTCAACAAGACATTAAAAGGCATGATCATGGGGCTCCCAGAAAAACTCAAAAGGAGATGGGATGTCCTCTTGCCATGTCTGCTTTTTGCTTACAGAGAGGTGCCACAGAAGGGAGTAGGATTCTCCCCCTTTGAACTTCTGTTTGGCCACCCTGTAAGGGGACCACTTGCTCTTGTTAAAGAAGGCTGGGAGAGACCTCTTCATGAGCCTAAACAAGACATAGTGGACTATGTACTTGGCCTTCGCTCTAGAATGGCAGAGTACATGGAAAAGGCAACCAAAAACCTTGAGGCCAGCCAACAGCTCCAGAAGTTTTGGTATGACCAAAAGGCTGCACTGGTTGAGTTCCAACCAGGGCAGAAAGTCTGGGTTCTGGAGCCTGTGGCTCCCAGGGCACTCCAGGACAAATGGAGTGGCCCTTACCCAGTGCTAGAAAGGAAGAGTCAGGTCACCTACCTGGTGGACCTGGGCACAAGCAGGAGCCCCAAGAGGGTGATCCATGTGAACCGCCTTAAGCTCTTCCATGACAGGGCTGATGTGAATCTGTTGATGGTAACAGATGAGGATCAGGAGGCAGAGAGTGAACCTCTCCCTGATCTTCTGTCATCAGACCCAAAAGATGGCACAGTAGATGGAGTGATCTACTCAGACACCCTCTCTGGCCAACAGCAAGCTGATTGTAGGAGAGTCCTACAACAGTTTCCTGAACTCTTCTCCTTAACCCCTGGTCAGACACACCTGTGTACCCATGATGTGGACACAGGAGACAGCATGCCTGTCAAGAACAAAATTTTTAGACAGTCTGACCATGTTAAGGAAAGCATCAAGGTGGAAGTCCACAAGATGCTAGAATTGGGAGTAATTGAGCGCTCTGACAGCCCCTGGGCTAGCCCAGTGGTCTTAGTCCCCAAACCTCACACCAAAGATGGAAAGAAAGAGATGAGGTTTTGTGTGGACTACAGAGGGCTCAATTCTGTCACCAAGACAGATGCTCATCCAATTCCTAGAGCTGATGAGCTCATAGATAAATTAGGTGCTGCCAAATTCTTAAGTACCTTTGACTTGACAGCAGGGTACTGGCAAATAAAAATGGCACCTGGAGCAAAAGAGAAAACAGCATTCTCCACCCCTGATGGGCATTATCAGTTTACTGTTATGCCCTTTGGTTTAAAGAATGCCCCTGCCACCTTCCAAAGGTTGGTGAATCAAGTCCTTGCTGGCTTGGAGTCCTTTAGCACAGCTTATCTTGATGATATTGCTGTCTTTAGCTCCACCTGGCAGGATCACCTGGTCCACCTGAAGAAGGTTTTGAAGGCTCTGCAATCTGCAGGCCTCTCTATCAAGGCATCCAAATGCCAGATAGGGCAGGGAACTGTGGTTTACTTGGGCCACCTTGTAGGTGGAGGCCAAGTTCAGCCACTCCAACCCAAGATCCAGACTATTCTGGACTGGGTAGCTCCAAAAACCCAGACTCAAGTCAGGGCATTCCTTGGCTTGACTGGGTATTACAGGAGGTTTGTGAAGGGATATGGATCCATTGTGACAGCCCTCACTGAACTCACCTCCAAGAAAATGCCCAAGAAAGTGAACTGGACTGTGGAATGCCAACAGGCCTTTGACACCCTGAAACAAGCAATGTGCTCAGCACCAGTTCTAAAAGCTCCAGATTATTCTAAGCAGTTCATTGTGCAGACAGATGCCTCTGAACATGGGATAGGGGCAGTTTTGTCCCAAACAAATGATGATGGCCTTGACCAGCCTGTTGCTTTCATTAGCAGGAGGTTACTCCCCAGGGAGCAGCATTGGAGTGCCATTGAGAGGGAGGCCTTTGCTGTGGTTTGGTCCCTGAAGAAGCTGAGACCATACCTCTTTGGGACTCTGTAGGATGTTGGCTCTGTATGTGCTATTTCAAAGTAAGGAATAGCATGCACAGAGTCCAAGGGTTCCCCTTAGAGGTAAAATAGTGGTAAAAATAGATAATACTAATGCTCTATTTTGTGGTAGTGTGGTCGAGCAGTAGGCTTATCCAAGGAGTAGTGTTAAGCATTTGTTGTACATACCCATAGACAATAAATGAGGTACACACACTCAGAGACAAATCCAGCCAATAGGTTTTTGTATAGAAAAATATCTTTTCTTTATTTTAAGAACCACAGGTTCAAATTTAACATGTAATATCTTGTTTGAAAGGTATTGCAGGTAAGTACATTAGGAACTTTGAATCATTTCAATTGCATGTATACTTCAAGTTATTGACAAATAGCTGCTTTAAAAGTGGACACTTAGTGCAATTTTCACAGTTCCTGGGGGAGGTAAGTTTTTGTTAGTTTTACCAGGTAAGTAAGACGCTTACAGGGTTCAGTTCTTGGTCCAAGGTAGCCCACCGTTGGGGGTTCAGAGCAACCCCAAAGTCACCACACCAGCAGCCCAGGGCCGGTCAGGTGCAGAGTTCAAAGTGGTGCCCAAAACACATAGGCTAGAATGGAGAGAAGGGGGTGCCCCGGTTCCGGTCTGCTTGCAGGTAAGTACCCGCGTCTTCGGAGGGCAGACCAGGGGGGTTTTGTAGGGCACCGGGGGGGACACAAGCCCACACAGAAATTTCACCCTCAGCGGCGCGGGGGCGGCCGGGTGCAGTGTAGAAACAAGCGTCGGGTTCGCAATGTTAGTCTATGAGAGATCTCGGGATCTCTTCAGCGCTGCAGGCAGGCAAGGGGGGGGTTCCTCGGGGAAACCTCCACTTGGGCAAGGGAGAGGGACTCCTGGGGGTCACTCCTCCAGTGACAGTCCGGTCCTTCAGGTCCTGGGGGCTGCGGGTGCAGGGTCTCTCCCAGGTGTCGGGACTTAGGATTCAAAGAGTCGCGGTCAGGGGAAGCCTCGGGATTCCCTCTGCAGGCGGCGCTGTGGGGGCTCAGGGGGGACAGGTTTTGGTACTCACAGTATCAGAGTAGTCCTGGGGTCCCTCCTGAGGTGTTGGATCTCCACCAGCCGAGTCGGGGTCGCCGGGTGCAGTGTTGCAAGTCTCACGCTTCTTGCGGGGAGCTTGCAGGGTTCTTTCAAGGCTGCTGGAAACAAAGTTGCAGCCTTTCTTGGAGCAGGTCCGTTGTCCTCGGGAGTTTCTTGTCTTTTCGAAGCAGGGGCAGTCCTCAGAGGATGTCGAGGTCGCTGGTCCCTTTGGAAGGCGTCGCTGGAGCAGGATCTTTGGAAGGCAGGAGACAGGCCGGTGAGTTTCTGGAGCCAAGGCAGTTGTCGTCTTCTGGTCTTCCTCTGCAGGCGTTTTCAGCTAGGCAGTCCTTCTTCTTGTAGTTGCAGGAATCTAATTTTCTAGGGTTCAGGGTAGCCCTTAAATACTAAATTTAAGGGCGTGTTTAGGTCTGGGGGGGTTAGTAGCCAATGGCTACTAGCCCTGAGGGTGGGTACACCCTCTTTGTGCCTCCTCCCAAGGGGAGGGGGTCACAATCCTAACCCTATTGGGGGAATCCTCCATCTGCAAGATGGAGGATTTCTGAAAGTTAGTCACCTCAGCTCAGGACACCTTAGGGGCTGTCCTGACTGGCCAGTGACTCCTCCTTGTTATTCTCATTATTTTCTCCGGCCTTGCCGCCAAAAGTGGCCTCAGCACACTTTCAATTGTAAACATAGCATCAGCAAAGGCAAAAAGTCAGGGGGCAACCATGCCAAGGAGGCATTTCCTTACAGACTCACTTCCTAGTTCAAACTGACCACAGACCTCTCAAATGGCTGATGCAAATGAAAGGTGAAAATCCTAAACTGTTGAGGTGGTCCATCTCCCTACAGGGAATGGACTTTATAGTGGAACACAGACCTGGGACTGCCCATGCCAATGCAGATGGCCTTTCCAGGTTCTTCCACTTAGAAAATGAAGACTCTCTTGGGAAAGGTTAGTCTCATCCTCTTTCGTTTGGGGGGGGGGTTGTGTAAGGAAATGCCTCCTTGGCATGGTTGCCCCCTGACTTTTTGCCTTTGCTGATGCTATGTTTACAATTGAAAGTGTGCTGAGGCCTGCTAACCAGGCCCCAGCACCAGTGTTCTTTCCCTAACCTGTACTTTTGTATCCACAATTGGCAGACCCTGGCATCCAGATAAGTCCCTTGTAACTGGTACTTCTAGTACCAAGGGCCCTGATGCCAAGGAAGGTCTCTAAGGGCTGCAGCATGTCTTATGCCACCCTGGAGACCTCTCACTCAGCACAGACACTCTGCTTGCCAGCTTGTGTGTGCTAGTGAGGACAAAACGAGTAAGTCGACATGGCACTCCCCTCAGGGTGCCATGCCAGCCTCTCACTGCCTATGCAGTATAGGTAAGACACCCCTCTAGCAGGCCTTACAGCCCTAAGGCAGGGTGCACTATACCATAGGTGAGGGTACCAGTGCATGAGCATGGTACCCCTACAGTGTCTAAACAAAACCTTAGACATTGTAAGTGCAGGGTAGCCATAAGAGTATATGGTCTGGGAGTCTGTCAAACACGAACTCCACAGCACCATAATGGCTACACTGAAAACTGGGAAGTTTGGTATCAAACTTCTCAGCACAATAAATGCACACTGATGCCAGTGTACATTTTATTGCAAAATACACCCCAGAGGGCACCTTAGAGGTGCCCCCTGAAACTTAACCGACTGTCTGTGTAGGCTGACTAGTTCCAGCAGCCTGCCACACCAGACACATGTTGCTGGCCCCATGGGGAGAGTGCCTTTGTCACTCTGAGGCCAGTAACAAAGCCTGCACTGGGTGGAGATGCTAACACCTCCCCCAGGCAGGAGCTGTGACACCTGGCGGTGAGCCTCAAAGGCTCACCCCTTTGTCACAGCCCAGCAGGGCACTCCAGCTTAGTGGAGTTGCCCGCCCCCTCCGGCCACGGCCCCCACTTTTGGCGGCAAGGCTGGAGGGAACAAAGAAAGCAACAAGGAGGAGTCACTGGCCAGTCAGGGCAGCCCCTAAGGTGTCCTGAGCTGAGGTGACTCTAACTTTTAGAAATCCTCCATCTTGCAGATGGAGGATTCCCCCAATAGGGTTAGGATTGTGACCCCCTCCCCTTGGGAGGAGGCACAAAGAGGGTGTACCCACCCTCAGGGCTAGTAGCCATTGGCTACTAACCCCCCAGACCTAAACACGCCCTTAAATTTAGTATTTAAGGGCTACCCTGAACCCTAGAAAATTAGATTCCTGCAACTACAAGAAGAAGGACTGCCTAGCTGAAAAACCCCTGCAGAGGAAGACCAGAAGACGACAACTGCCTTGGCTCCAGAAACTCACCGGCCTGTCTCCTGCCTTCCAAAGATCCTGCTCCAGCGACGCCTTCCAAAGGGACCAGCGACCTCGACATCCTCTGAGGACTGCCCCTGCTTCGAAAAGACAAACTCCAGAGGACAGCGGACCTGCTCCAAGAAAGGCTGCAACTTTGTTTCCAGCAGCCTTGAAAGAACCCTGCAAGCTCCCCGCAAGAAGCGTGAGACTTGCAACACTGCACCCGGCGACCCCGACTCGGCTGGTGGAGATCCAACACCTCAGGAGGGACCCCAGGACTACTCTGATACTGTGAGTACAAAAACCTGAGCCCCCACAGCGCCGCCTGCAGAGGGAATCCCGAGGCTTCCCCTGACCGCGACTCTCTGAAACCTAAGTCCCGACGCCTGGAAAAGACCCTGCACCCGCAGCCCCCAGGACCTGAAGGACCGGACTTTCACTGGAGAAGTGACCCCCAGGAGTCCCTCTCCCTTGCCCAAGTGGAGGTTTCCCCGAGGAAGCCCCCCCTTGCCTGCCTGCAGCGCTGAAGAGATCCGTTGATCTCTCATAGACTAACATTGCGAACCCGACGCTTGTTTCTACACTGCACCCGGCCGCCCCCGCGCTGCGGAGGGTGAAATTTCTGTGTGGGCTTGTGTCCCCCCCGGTGCCCTACAAAACCCCCCTGGTCTGCCCTCCGAAGACGCGGGTACTTACCTGCAAGCAGACCGGAACCGGGGCACCCCCTTCTCTCCATTCTAGCCTATGCGTTTTGGGCACCACTTTGAACTCTGCACCTGACCGGCCCTGAGCTGCTGGTGTGGTGACTTTGGGGTTGCTCTGAACCCCCAACGGTGGGCTACCTTGGACCAAGAACTGAACCCTGTAAGTGTCGTACTTACCTGGTAAATCTAACAAAAACTTACCTCCCCCAGGAACTGTGAAAATTGCACTAAGTGTCCACTTTTAACCCCTTCGCTGCCAGGCCTTTTCCCCCTCCTGTGCCGGGCCTTTTTTTGCCTATTTGGGGCAGTTCGCGCTTAGGCCCTCATAACTTTTTGTCCACATAAGCTAACCAAGCCAAATTTGCGTCCTTTTTTTCCAACATCCTAGGGATTCTAGAGGTACCCAGACTTTGTGGGTTCCCTTGAAGGAGGCCAAGAAATTGGCCAAAATACAGTGAAAATTTCGTTTTTTTTCAAAAAAATTGGAAAAAGTGGCTGCAGAAGAAGGCTTGTGGTTTTTCCCCTGAAAATGGCATCAACAAAGGGTTTGCGGTGCTAAACTCAGCAGCTTCCCAGCTTTCAGGAACAGGCAGACTTGAATCGGAAAACCCAATTTTTCAACACAATTTTGGCATTTTACTGGGGCATACCCCATTTGTGCAATTTTTTGTGCTTTCAGCCTCCTTCCAGTCAGTGACAGGAATGGTCATGAAACCAATGCTGGATCCCAGAAACCTAAACATTTCTGAAAAGTAGACCAAATTCTGAATTCAGCAAGTGGTCATTTGTGTAGATCCTACAAGGGTTTCCTACAGAAAATAACAGCTGAAAAAGAAAAATATTGAAATTGAGGTGAAAAAACCATCAATTTTTCTCTACGTTTTACTCTGTAACTTTTCCCTGCAATGTCAGATTATCGAAAGCAATATACCGTTACGTCTGCTGGACTCCTCTGGTTGCGGGGATATATAGGGCTTGTAGGTTCATCAAGAACCCGAGGAACCCAGAGCCAATAAATGAGCTGCACCCTGCAGTGCGTTTTCATTCTATACCGGGTATACAGCAATTCATTTGCTGAAATATAAGGAGTAAAAAATTGCTATCAAGAAAACCTTTGCATTTCCAAAAAGGGCACAAGATAAGGTGTTGAGGAGCAGTGGTTATTTGCACATCTCTGAATTCCGGGGTGACCATAGTAGCACGTGAATTACAGGGAATTTCTCAAATAGATGTCTTTTTTACACACACTCCTATATTTGGAAGGAAAAAATGTAGAGAAAGACAAGGGGCAATAGTACTTGTTTTGCTAATCTATGTTCCCCCAAGTCTCCCGATAAAAATGGTACCTCACTTGTGTGGGTAGGCCTAGCACCCGCGACAGGATATGCCCCAAAACACAACATGGACACATCACAGAAAACAGAGCTGTTTTTAGCAAAGTGACTACCTGTAGATTTTGGCCTCTAGCTCAGCCGCCACCTAGGGAAACCTACCAAACCTGTGCATTTCTGAAAACTAGAGACCTAGGGGAATCCAAGGAGGGGTGACTTGTGTGGCTCGGACCAGGTTCTGTTACCCAGAATCCTTTGCAAACCTCAAAATTTGGCTAAAAAAACACATGTTCCTCACATTTCTGTGGCAGAAAGTTCTGGAATCTGAGAGGAGCCACAAATTTCCTTCCACCCAGCGTTCCCCCACGTCTCCCGATAAAAATGATACCTCACTTGTGTGGGTAGGCCTAGCGCCCGCGAGAGGATATACCCCAAAACACAACGTGGACATATCACAGAAAACAGAGCTGTTTTTAGCAAAGTGACTACCTGTAGATTTTGGCCTCTACCTCAGCCGCCACCTAGGGAAACCTACCAAACCTGTGCATTTCTGAAAACTAGAGACCTAGGGGAATCCAAGGAGGGGTGACTTGCGGGGCTCGGACCAGGTTCTGTTACCCAGAATCCTTTGCAAACCTCAAAATTTGGCTAAAAAAACACATGTTCCTCACATTTCTGTGGCAGAAAGTTCTGGAATCTGAGAGGAGCCACAAATTTCCTTCCACCCAGCGTTCCCCCACGTCTCCCGATAAAAATGATACCTCACTTGTGTGGGTAGGACTAGCGCCCACGAAAGGAAAGGGCCCAAAACACAACGTGGACACATCACATTTTTTTATAAAAAGCAGTGCCTACCTGTGGATTTTGGCCTGTAGCTCAGCCGACACCTGAGGAAACCTAGCAAACCAGTGCATTTTTGAAAACTAGAAACCCAGGGGAATCCAAGATGGGGTGACTTGCGGGGCTCTGACCAGGTTATGTTACCCAGAATCCTTTGCAAACATCAAAATTTGGCCCAAAAAACACTTTTTCCTCATTTCGGTGACAGAAAGTTCTGGAATCTGAGAGGAGCCACAAATTTCCTTCCACCCAGCGTTCCCCTAAGTCTCTCGATAAAAATGGTACATCACTTCAGTGGGTAGGCCTAGCGCCCACAAAAGGAAATGGCCCAAAACACAACGTGGACACAACATATTTTTTCACAGAAAACAGAGGTGTTTTTTGCAAGGTGCCTACCTGTGGTGTTTGGCCTGTAGCTCAGCCGGGGGGGGGGGGGGGCAGAAATGCCCTAAAATAAATTTGCCCCCCCAACCCCCACCCTCCCCCGCCGGGAGCGACCCTTGCCTACGGGGTTGCTCCCCCTGCGTGACATTGGCACCAAAAAACAAATCCCCGGTGCCTAGTGGTTTCTGCCCCCTTGGGGGCAGGTTGACCTAAACTCAGCCAATCTGCCCCCAAGGGGGGCAGAAATGGCCTAAATACAATTTGTCCCCCAGGGGAGCGACTTTTGCCTGATGGGTCGCTCCCCATCTCTAAAAAAAAAAAAAAAACAAAGAAAAAAAAAGAAAAATTCCCCTGGATTCCCCTTGCCTACGGGGTCGCTCCCCCTGCGTGACATTGGCGCCAAAAAACAAATCCCCGGTGCCTAGTGGTTTCTGCCCCCTTGGGGGCAGATTGACTTAAAATTGGCCAATCTGCCCCCAGGGGGGCAGAAATGGTCTAAATACAATTTGCCCCCCCCAGGGGAGCGACCCTTGCCTGATGGGTCGCTCCCCATCTCTAAAAAAAGAAACAACAAAAAAAAAAAACACAAAAAAAAAATTGCCCTGGCGCCTAGAGTGTTCTGCCCCCCCCCGGGGGCAGTTCGGCCTAATAATAGGCCGATCTGCCCCCAGGGGGGGCAGAAAAGGCCTTCCCAAAAAATTGCCCCCCCTGGGAGCGACCCTTGCCAAAGGGGTCGCTTTGTTGCGTGACATTCGCGCGCAAAAACAAACTCCCTGGTGTCTAATGGTTTCTGCCCCCCTTGGGGGCAGATTGGCCTTATCAAAATAGGCCAATCTGCCCCCAAGGGGGGCAGAAATGGCCTAAATATATATTGCCCCGTAGGGGAGCGACCCTTGCCTAACAGATCGCTCCCCACCTAAAAAAAAAGAATTCATCACAAAAAAACAAAAAATGGTCCCTGGTGCCTAGAGGTTTCTGCCCCCCCTGGGGGCAGATCGGCCTAATAATAGGCCAATCGGCCCCCAGGGGGGGGGCAGAAAAGGCCCTCCTAAAAAAAATGCCCCCCTGGGAGCGACCCTTGCCCAAGGGGTCGCTCCCTTTTGCCAATTTCAAGAAAAAAAAAAAAAATCCCTGGTGTCTAGTGGGGTTTCAAAAGCCGGATTGCAAGCAATCCAGCTTTTGAAACCTGTGAGAGACTTCAAAGGGAAGGAAATACATTTCCTTCCCTTTGAAGCCTCTCGGGCCTCCCCCATGGGATTGAAAAAGAAATGCAAAAGCATTTCTTTTTCAATCGCGCTGGAAGCTCTGCTTCCAGCGCGATGGGGGAGACCCTGTGACTAATCAGCGCGCGCTCGCGCGCTGACGTCACAGGGGGGTTGGGGGGGGTCGGGGGTGGGAGGGGAAGGGCTTCCCCTTCCATCCCTGACTTGGGGGGGTGGGGGGGAACCCCACAGAGGGAGCGAGAGCGCTCCCTCTGGGCTGTGTGCCGAGGACGTAGTGGTTACGTCCTCGGCACAGCAGCACTGTGCCGCAGGACGTAACCACTACGTCCGCGGCACAGAAGGGGTTAAAACAGCTATTTGTCAATAACTTGAAAAGTATACATGCAATTGAAATGATTCAAAGTTCCTAATGTACTTACCTGCAATACCTTTCAAACAAGATATTACATGTTAAATTTGAACCTGTGGTTCTTAAAATAAACTAAGAAAAGATATTTTTCTATAACAAAACCTATTGGCTGGATTTGTCTCTGAGTGTGTGTACCTCATTTATTGTCTATGTGTATGTACAACAAATGCTTAACACTACTCCTTGGATAAGCCTACTGCTC
Source organism: Pleurodeles waltl (assembly GCF_031143425.1). Classification (NCBI taxonomy): domain Eukaryota; kingdom Metazoa; phylum Chordata; class Amphibia; order Caudata; family Salamandridae; genus Pleurodeles; species Pleurodeles waltl. The sequence continues at coordinate 397,776,556 of NC_090446.1, forward strand.
GACCACACTACCACAAAATAGAGCATTAGTATTATCTATTTTTACCACTATTTTACCTCTAAGGGGAACCCTTGGACTCTGTGCATGCTATTCCTTACTTTGAAATAGCACATACAGAGCCAACTTCCTACACTAATCCTAAATTTCTACCAAAAGTTATTTCACCGTTCCATCTAAATCAAACAGTGGAACTTCCAGTGTTCTTCCCACAGCCAGATTCCGTAGCTGAGAGGGCACTACATACTTTAGATGTCAAAAGAGCATTAATGTATTACATTGACAGAACAAAGAGCATCAGGAAAACTAAACAGCTATTTATTGCATTCCAAAAACCTCATGCAGGAAACCCAATATCAAAACAAGGTATAGCCAGATGGATAGTTAAATGCATCCAAATCTGCTACCTTAAAGCTAAACGACAACTGCCCATTACACCAAGGGCACACTCAACCAGAAAGAAAGGTGCTACCATGGCCTTTCTAGGAAACATCCCAATGCAAGAAATATGTAAGGCAGCCACATGGTCTACGCCTCACACATTCACCAAGCACTACTGTGTAGACGTGTTATCCGCACAACAAGCCACAGTAGGTCAAGCCGTATTAAGAACATTGTTTCAGACTACTCCCACTCCTACTGGCTGAGCCACCGCTTTGGGGAGATAACTGCTTACTAGTCTATGCAAAACATGCGTATCTACAGCGACAGATGCCATCGAACTGAAAATGTCACTTACCCAGTGTACATCTGTTCGTGGCATCAGTCGCTGTAGATTCGCATGTGCCCACCCGCCTCCCCGGGAGCCTGTAGCAGTTCGGAAGGTACCTTCAACTATTTGTATATATATTATTTTAACCTTAAATAGGTACATACTTAGTCACTCCATTGCATGGCCACTATTACTACAATACAACTCCTACCTCACCCTCTGCGGGGAAAAACAATCGAAGATGGAGTCGACGCCCATGCGCAATGGAGACAAAAGGAGGAGTCACTCGGTCCCGTGACTCGAAAGACTTCTTCGAAGAAAAACAACTTGTAACACTCCGACCCAACACCAGATGGCGAGCTATGCAAAACATGCGAATCTACAGCGACTGATGCCACGAACAGATGTACACTGGGTAAGTGACATTTTCATTTTCTTAGTTTATTTTAAGAACCACAGGTTCGAATTCTACATGTAATACTTTGCATGAAAGGTATTGCAGGTAAGTACTTTAGGAACTTTGAATAATCACAATAGCATATATACTTTTCAAATAAAACACATATAGCTATTTTAAAACTAGACACAGTGCAAATTTTACAGTTCCTAGGGGAGGTAAGTTATTGTTAGTTCTTGCAGGTAAGTAAACCACCTATGGGGTTCAAGTTTGGGTCCAAGGTAGCCCACCGTTGGGGGTTCAGAGCAACCCCAAAGTTACCACACCAGCAGCTCAGGGCCGGTCAGGTGCAGAGTTCAAAGTGGTGCCCAAAACACATAGGCTTCAATGGAGAAGGGGGTGCCCCGGTTCCAGTCTTCCAGCAGGTAAGTACCTGCGTCTTCAGAGGACAGACCAGGGGGGTTTTGTAGGGCACCGGGGGGGGGGGAGGGGACGGACACAAGTTAGCACAGGAAGTACACCCTCAGCAGCACGGGGGCGGCCGGGTGCAGTGTGCAAACACACGTCGGGTTTGTAATAGGAATCAATGGGAGACCAAGGGGTCTCTTCAGCGATGCAGGCAAAGGGGGGGCTCCTCCGGGTAGCCACCACCTGGGTAAGGGAGAGGGCCTCCTGGGGGTCACTCCTGCACTGGAGTTCGGTTCCTTCGGGTCCTGGGGGCTGCGGGTGCAGAGTCTTTACCAGGCGTCGGGATCTGAGGAGCAGGCAGTCGCGGTCGGGGGAGCCTTGGGATTCCCTCTGCAGGCGTCGCTGTGGGGGCTCTGGGGGGGGCAACTCTGGCTACTCACGGTCTCGCAGTTGCCGGGAGTCCTCCCTGAAGTGGTTGTTCTGCACAAGTCGAGCCGGGGGCGTCGGGTGCAGAGTAGCAAGTCTCACGCTTGCGGCGGGAAACGCAAGTGGTTTCAAAGGTGCTGTTTTGTTTCAAAGATGCAGTCTTTGGTGAACAGGGCCGCTGTCCTCGGGAGTTCTTGGTCCTTCTAGAGCAGGGTAGTCCTCTGAGGATTCAGAGGTCGCTGGTCACTGGGGAGAGCGTCGCTGGAGCAGTGTCTTTAGAAGGGGGGAGACAGGCCGGTAGAGCTGGGGCCAAAGCAGTTGGTGTCTCCATCTTCTTTGCAGGGTTTTTCAGCTCAGCAGTCCTCTTCTTCTTAGGTTGCAGGAATGTGAGTTCCTAGGTTCAGGGGAGCCCTTAAATACTAAATTTAAGGGTATGTTTAGGTCTGGGGGGTTAGTAGCCAATGGCTACTAGCCCTGAGGGTGGGTACACCCTCTTTGTGCCTCCTCCCAAGGGGATGGGGTCACATTCCTATCCCTATTGGGGGAATCCTCCATCTGCAAGATGGAAGATTTCTAAAAGTTAGTCACCTCAGCTCAGGACACCTTAGGGGCTGTCCTGACTGGCCAGTGACTCCTCCTTGTTGTTCTCATTATTTCCACCAGCCTTGCCGCCAAAAGTGGGGCCGTGGCCGGAGGGGGCGGGCAACTCCACTAGCTGGAGTGCCCTGTGGTGCTTGAACAAAGGGGGTGAGCCTTTGAGGCTCACCGCCAGGTGTTACAGCTCTTGCATGGGGGAGGTGATAAGCATCTCCACCCAGTGCAGGCTTTGTTACTAGCCACAGAGTGACAAAGGCACTCTCCCCATGTGGCTGCAACATGTCTCGAGTGTGGCAGGCTGCTAAAACCAGTCAGCCTACACAGGTAGTTGGTTAAGGTTTCAGGGCGCACTTCTAAGGTGCCCCATGGGGTGTATTTTACAATAGAATGTACACTGGCATCAGTGTGTGTAGGAAGTTGGCTCTGTATGTGCTATTTCAAAGTAAGGAATAGCATGCACAGAGTCCAAGGGTTCCCCTTAGAGGTAAAATAGTGGTAAAAATAGATAATACTAATGCTCTATTTTGTGGTAGTGTGGGCGAGCAGTAGGCTTATCCAAGGAGTAGTGTTAAGCATTTGTTGTACATACACATAGCCAATAAATGAGGTACACACACTCAGAGACAAATCCAGCCAATAGGTTTTGTTATAGAAAAATATCTTTTCTTAGTTTATTTTAAGAACCACAGGTTCAAATTTAACATGTAATATCTTGTTTGAAAGGTATTGCAGGTAAGTACATTAGGAACTTTGAATCATTTCAATTGCATGTATACTTTTCAAGTTATTCACAAATAGCTATTTCAAAAGTGGACACTTAATGCAATTTTCACAGTTCCTGGGGGAGGTAAGTTTTTGTTAGTTTTACCAGGTAAGTAAGACACTTACAGGGTTCAGTTCTTGGTCCAAGGTAGCCCACCGTTGGGGGTTCAGAGCAACCCCAAAGTTACCACACCAGCAGCTCAGGGCCGGTCAGGTGCAGAGTTCAAAGTGGTGCCCAAAACGCATAGGCTTCAATGGAGAGAAGGGGGTGCCCCGGTTCCAGTCTGCCAGCAGGTAAGTACCCGCGTCTTCGGAGGGCAGACCAGGGGGGGTTTTGTAGGGCACCGGGGGGGACACAAGCCCACACAGAAATTTCACCCTCAGCGGCGCAGGGGTGGCCGGGTGCAGTGTTAGACCAAGCGTCGGGTTCGCAATGTAAGTCAATGAGAGATCAGGGGATCTCTTCAGCGCTGCAGGCAGGCAAGGGGGGGCTTCCTCGGGGAAACCTCCACTTGGGCAAGGGAGAGGGACTCCTGGGGGTCACTTCTGCAGTGAAAGTCCGGTCCTTCAGGTCCTGGGGACTGCGGGTGCAGGGTCTTTTCCAGGAGTCGGGACTTAGGTTTCAGAGAGTCGCGGTCAGGGGAAGCCTCGGGATTCCCTCTGCAAGCGGCGCTGTGGGGGCTCAGGGGGGGACAGGTTTTGGTACTCACAGTCGTAGAGTAGTCCGGGGGTCCTCCCTGAGGTGTTGGTTCTCCACCAGCCGAGTCGGGGTCGCCGGGTGCAGTGTTGCAAGTCTCACGCTTCTTGCGGGGAGTTGCAGGGTTCTTTGAAGCTGCTTCTTGAAACAAAGTTGCAGTCTTTTTGGAGCAGGTCCGCTGTCCTCGGGAGTTTCTTGTCGTCGTCGAAGCAGGGCAGTCCTCAGAGGATGCAGAGGTCGCTGGTCCCTTTGGAAGGCGTCGCTGGAGCAGAGTTCTTTGGAAGGCAGGAGACAGGCCGGTGAGTTTCTGGAGCCAAGGCAGTTGTTGTCTTCTGGTCTTCCTCTGCAGGGGTTTTCAGCTAGGCAGTCCTTCTTCTTGTTGTTGCAGGAATCTAATTTTCTAGGGTTCAGGGTAGCCCTTAAATACTAAATTTAAGGGCGTGTTTAGGTCTGGGGGGTTAGTAGCCAATGGCTACTAGCCCTGAGGGTGGGTACACCCTCTTTGTGCCTCCTACCAAGGGGAGGGGGTCACAATCCTAACCCTATTGGGGGAATCCTCCATCTGCAAGATGGAGGATTTCTAAAAGTTAGTCACCTCAGCTCAGGACACCTTAGGGGCTGTCCTGACTGGCCAGTGACTCCTCCTTGTTGCTTTCTTTGTTCCCTCCAGCCTTGCCGCCAAAAGTGGGGGCCGTGGCCGGAGGGGGCGGGCAACTCCACTAAGCTGGAGTGCCCTGCTGGGCTGTGACAAAGGGGTGAGCCTTTGAGGCTCACCGCCAGGTGTCACAGCTCCTGCCTGGGGGAGGTGTTAGCATCTCCACCCAGTGCAGGCTTTGTTACTGGCCTCAGAGTGACAAAGGCACTCTCCCCATGGGGCCAGCAACATGTCTCTAGTGTGGCAGGCTGCTGGAACTAGTCAGCCTACACAGACAGTCGGTTAAGTTTCAGGGGGCACCTCTAAGGTGCCCTCTGGGGTGTATTTTGCAATAAAATGTACACTGGCATCAGTGTGCATTTATTGTGCTGAGAAGTTTGATACCAAACTTCTCAGTTTTCAGTGTAGCCATTATGGTGCTGTGGAGTTCGTGTTTGACAAACTCCCAGACCATATACTCTTATGGCTACCCTGCACTTACAATGTCTAAGGTTTTGTTTAGACACTGTAGGGGTACCATGCTCATGCACTGGTACCCTCACCTATGGTATAGTGCACCCTGCCTTAGGGCTGTAAGGCCTGCTAGAGGGGTGACTGACCTATACTTGCATAGGCAGTGAGAGGCTGGCATGGCACCCTGAGGGGAGTGCCATGTCGACTTACTCGTTTTGTTCTCACTAGCACACACAAGCTGGCAAGCAGTGTGTCTGTGCTGAGTGAGAGGTCTCCAGGGTGGCATAAGACATGCTGCAGCCCTTAGAGACCTTCCTTGGCATCAGGGCCCTTGGTACTAGAAGTACCAGTTACAAGGGACTTATCTGGATGCCAGGGTCTGCCAATTGTGGATACAAAAGTACAGGTTAGGGAAAGAACACTGGTGCTGGGGCCTGGTTAGCAGGCCTCAGCACACTTTCAATTGTAAACATAGCATCAGCAAAGGCAAAAAGTCAGGGGGCAACCATGCCAAGGAGGCATTTCCTTACAGTGTGCATTTATTGTGCTGAGAAGTTTGATACCAAACTTCCCAGTTTTCAGTGTAGCCATTATGGTGCTGTGGAGTTTGTGTTTGACAGACTCCCAGACCATATACTCTTATGGCTACCCTGCACTTACAATGTCTAAGGTTTTGTTTAGACACTGTAGGGGTACCATGCTCATGCACTGGTACCCTCACCTATGGTATAGTGCACCCTGCCTTAGGGCTGTAAGGCCTGCTAGAGGGGTGACTGACCTATACTTGCATAGGCAGTGAGAGGCTGGCATGGCACCCTGAGGGGAGTGCCATGTCGACTTACTCGTTTTGTTCTCACTAGCACACACAAGCTGGCAAGCAGTGTGTCTGTGCTGAGTGAGGGGTCCCCAGGGTGGCATAACATATGCTGCAGCCCTTGGAGATCTTCCCTGGTATCAGGGCCCTTGGTACCAGAGGTACCAGTTACAAGGGACTTACCTGGATGCCAGGGTGTGCCAATTGTGAAAACAAAAGTACAGGTTAGGGAAAGAACACTGGTGCTGGGGCCTGGTTAGCAGGCCTCAGCACACGTTAAAATCAAAACATAGCATCAGCAAAGGCAAAAAGTCAGGGGGTAACCATGCCAAGGAGGCATTTCCTTACAAAAACCTATTGGCCTGGAATTGTCTGAGTGTGTGTTCCCCTTTTATTGCCTGTGTGTGTACAACAAATGCTTAACACTACCCTCTGATAAGCCTACTGCTCCACCACACTACTACAAATTAGAGCATTAGAATGATCCCTTTTTGCCACTATCTTACCTCTAAGGGGAACCCTTGGACTCTGTGCATGCTATTTCTTACTTTGAAATAGTACATTCAGAACCAACTTCCTACACTTTATTTTTGCAATAATGTGTGGTTCTCTTCATGTATGTTAAGTTGCTGTGTGACTGCTGTGGTATTGTAAGGTTCGATGGCATCTGTCGCTGTAGATACACATGTTCTGCATAGCTCGCCATCTGGTGTTGGGTCGGAGTGTTACAAGTTGTTTTTCTTCGAAGAAGTCTTTCGAGTCACGGGACCGAGTGACTCCTCCTTCTGTCTCCATTGCGCATGGGCGTCGACTCCATCTTCGATTGTTTTCTTTCCGCCATCGGGTTCGGACGTGTTCCTGTCGCTCCGAGTTTCGGAACGTAAAGTTAGTTAATATCGGAAGATTTTCGGCTGTATTGTTGCGTTCGGGATCGGCGTAGTTAGAGTCAACACCGCATCGAAGATCGACGCGCTCCGGTGCCCTTCGGGGTAGTTTTCGATCCCCCGTCGGGGCCTGGTCGGCCCGACCGCGTGTCGAACAACGTCGATGGAACGGACCCCGTTCCGTTTTTGTCCCAAATGCCACAACAAATACCCGTATACAGACCAACATTTGGTCTGTAACCTGTGCCAGTGAAGAGACTTGCGAGGCCTGTCGTGCGTTCCGGTCCCGAAAGACACTCCGTGACCGTCGAGCCAGGAGACTTCAGATGGCGTCCACGCCGACAGCGCACCGAGAGTTCGAGGAACAAGAGGAAGAAGAAACCTTTTCGATCCACGAATCGGACTCCGAGGAATTAGACGATCAAAGAACCGTGAGTAAGACGTCGAAAACAACACAGAAGAAAAGTGACAAGGCCCAGGGGACGCCACTGCCACCAGGCCATGGCTCCACCCTTGAATTCGGTGACCGACCATCGGCACCGAAAAAAGGCCAAAACAGTGCCGAGATCGTCCGACTCCGGTCGAGACACCGGCACGCAGCCTTCTCGGGATCGAGAAAGTGCTGGAGAAAAGCAACGACACCGAGATAGCGGTGTAGAAGCGGCTCGACGCCGAGACAGCGGCACCGACTAAGATCGACGCCGAGAGGTTTCGACGCCAAAAAAGAAAAAAGCCACCTCGGAGCCGAAAAGAGATACAGGCAGGGTTTCGGTGCCGAAACAACCCGTAACCAACCCAGGTCCAGGCTCTTATACAGAGGAACAATCACTGTCCTCTCAGATGCGAAAGCATAGGTTTGAGGAAGAGCTGCAATCCACCGAAGTGGACCATACGCAAAAACGTATCTTCATACAGCAGGGAACGGGAAGAATAAGCACCCTTCCCCCTATTAGGAGAAAAAGGAGACTGGAGTTTCAAACAGACCAGGCGCCACAAACAAAAATGGTGAAAAAGGTTACTCCGCCACCCTCTCCTCCACCTGTAATTAACGTCTCACCAGCGCAAACTCCGTCACATTCCCCGGCTCACACCACCATGAGCCAAGGTGACCAGGATCAAGACGCTTGGGACTTATATGACGCCCCAGTGTCGGACAACAGTCCGGAGGCATATCCAACAAAGCCATCACCACCAGAAGACAGCTCAGCATACTCAAGTGGTGGCTAGAGCAGCACAATTCCACAACGTAAACCTCCACTCAGAACAAGTCGAGGATGACTTTTTATTCAATACCCTCTCCTCCACCCACAGCTCCTACCAAAGCCTGCCTATGCTGCCAGGTATGCTTCGGCACGCAAAGGAAATATTCAAGGAGCCGGTCAAAAGTAGGGCAATAACGCCAAGGGTGGAAAAGAAGTATAAGGCACTTCCTACAGACCCTGTTTTCATCACCACACAGCTGCCACCAGATTCCGTCGTAGTAGGAGCAGCCCGGAAAAGAGCCAACTCCCACACATCTGGGGATGCACCACCCCCGGATAAAGAGCCGCAAGTTTGATGCAGCTGGGAAAAGTCGCAGTACAAGCTGCAAACCAGTGGCGCATCGCTAACTCTCAAGCACTACTTGCGCGCTATGACAGAGCCCATTGGGATGAGATGCAACACCTCATCGAGCATCTTCCCAAGGAACTACAAAAGAGGGCAAAGCAGGTTGTTGAGGAAGGGCAGAACATATCAAATAACCAGATACGTTCTTCTATGGACGCAGCAGACACAGCTGCAAGAACAATTAATACATCTGTGACCATTAGAAGGCACGCATGGCTAAGAACGTCTGGGTTCAAACCAGAGATACAGCAGGCAGTGCTCAATATGCCATTCAACGAAAAACAACTGTTCGGACCAGAAGTGGACACGGCAATCGAAAAACTTAAAAAAGACACTGACACTGCTAAAGCCATGGGCGCACTCTACTCCCCGCAGAGGAACCTACAGCACCTTCCGCAAGACACCCTTTAGAGGGGGGTTTCGGGGTCAGGCCACACAATCCAGCACCTCGCAGGCAACACCGTCCAGCTACCAGGGACAGTACAGGGGAGGCTTTCGGGGCCAATACAGAGGAGGGCAATTCCCTAGGAATAGAGGAAAATTTCAAAGCCCAAAAACCCCTACAACCAAGCAGTGACTCAGATGTCACTCACCCCCTCCACACAACACCAGTGGGGGGAAGAATAGGTCATTATTACAAAGCATGGGAGGAAATAACTACAGACACTTGGGTCTTAGCAATTATCCAACATGGTTATTGCATAGAATTCCTACAATTCCCTCCAAACATACCACCAAAAGCACAGAATTTATCAAAACAACATTCCGAACTCCTGGAAATAGAAGTTCAAGCACTATTGCAAAAGAATGCAATCGAATTAGTACCAAACACACAAACAAACACAGCAGTCTATTCACTGTACTTCTTAATACCAAAAAAGGACAAAACACTGAGACCAATCCTAGACCTCAGAATACTAAACACCTACATCAAATCAGACCACTTTCACATGGTCACGCTACAAGAAGTGTTACCATTGCTAAAACTACAGGACTACATGACAACCTTAGACCTCAAAGACGCGTATTTCCATATACCAATACATCCGTCGCACAGGAAATACCTACGGTTCGTATCAAAGGAATACATTACCAATTCAAAGTGTTGCCTTTTGGTTTAACAACCGCACCAAGAGTCTTTACAAAATGTCTAGCAGTAGTGGCTGCACACATCAGAAGGCAGCAAATACATGTATTCCCGTATCTAGACGACTGGCTAATCAAAACCAATTCACTAACAAAGTGCTTACAACACACAAATCAAATCATACAAACCCTTTACAAACTAGGGTTCACCGTCAACTTTGCAAAATCCAACATTTTGCCTTGCAAAGTACAACAATACCTGGGAGCCATAATAGACACAACAAAAGGAGTAGCCACTCCAAGTCCACAAAGAATTCAAAATTTCAACAAGATCATACAACGCATGTATCCAACACAAACAATACAAGCAAAGATGATATTACAACTCCTAGGCATGATGTCTTCATGCATAGCCATTGTCCCGAACGCAAGACTACACATGAGGCCCTTACAACAGTGCCTAGCATCACAATGGTCACAAGCACAGGGTCACCTTCTAGATCTGGTGTTAATAGACCGCCAAACTTACCTCTCGCTTCTATCGTGGAACAGTATAAATTTAAACAAAGGGCGGCCATTCCAAGACCCAGTGCCACAATGCGTAATAACAGATGCTTCCATGACCGGGTGGGGAGCACACCTCGATCAACACAGCATACAAGGACAATGGAACGTACATCAAACAAAACTGCATATAAATCACCTAGAAATGCTAGCAGTTTTTCAAGCATTAAAGGCTTTCCAACCAATTATAACTCACAAATACATTCTTGTCAAAACAGACAACATGACAACAATGTATTATCTAAACAAACAGGGGGGGACACACTCAACGCAGTTGAGCCTTCTAGCACAGAAAATATGGCGATGGGCAATTCACAACCACATTCGCCTAATAGCGCAGTTTATTCCAGGGATCCAGAATCAACTTGCAGACAATCTCTCTCGAGATCACCAACAGGTCCACGAATGGGAAATTCACCCCCAAATTCTAAACACTTACTTCAGACTCTGGGGAACACCTCAAATAGACTTGTCTGCAACAAGAGAGAACGCAAAATGCCAAAACTACGCATCCAGATACCCACACAGGCAGTCCCAAGGCAATGCCCTATGGATGAACTGGTCAGGGATATTTGCCTACGCTTTTCCTCCTCTCCCTCTCCTTCCTTATCTGGTAAACAAATTGAGTCAAAACAAACTCAAACTCATTTTAATAGCACCAACTTGGGCAAGGCAACCCTGGTACACAACACTGCTAGACCTATCAGTAGTACCCCACATCAAATTGCCCAACAGGCCGGATCTGTTAACACAACACAACCAACAGATCAGACATCCAGATCCAGCATCGCTGAATCTAGCAATCTGGCTCCTGAAATCCTAGAATTCGGACACTTACAACTTACCCAAGAATGTATGGACGTCATAAAGCAAGCCAGAAGGCTGTCCACTAGGCACTGCTATGCAAGTAAATGGAAGAGGTTTGTCTGCTACTGCCATCATAATCAGATCCAACCTTTACATGCAACTCCAAAGGACGTGGTGGGTTACTTGCTTCACTTACAAAAATCTAGCCTTCTCTTCCATTAAAATACACCTTGCGGCAATATCTGCATACCTGCAGACTACCTATTCAACTTCCCTATATAGGATACCAGTCATTAAAGCATTCATGGAAGGCCTTAAAAGAATTATACCACCAAGAACACCACCTGTTCCTTCCTGGAACTTGAATGTTGTCTTAACAAGACTCATGGGTCCACCTTTTGAACCCATGCACTCTTGCGAAATACAGTTCCTAACCTGGAAGGTTGCATTTCTCGTCGCCATTACATCTCTAAGAAGAGTAAGCAAAATTCAGGCGTTTACAATACAACAACCTTTTATACAACTACACAAAAATAGTCGTCCTAAGGACTAATCCTAAATTTTTACCAAAGGTTATTTCACCGTTCCACCTAAATCAAACAGTGGAACTACCAGTGTTCTTCCCACAGCCAGATTCCGTAGCTGAGAGGGCACTACATACATTAGATGTCAAAAGAGCATTAATGTACTACATTGACAGAATGAAAAACATCAGAAAGACTAAACAACTATTTATTGCATTCCAAAAACCTCATGCAGGAAACCCAATATCAAAACAAGGTATAGCCAGATGGATAGTTAAATGCATCCAAATCTGCTACCTTAAAGGAAAACGACAATTGCCCATTACACCAAGGGCACTCTCAACCAGAAAAAAAGGTGCTACCATGGCCTTTCTAGGAAACATCCCAATGCAAGAAATATGTAAGGCAGCCACATGGTCTACGCTACACACGTTCACCAAGCACTACTGTGTAGACGTGTTATCCGCACAGCAAGCCACAGTAGGTCAAGCCGTGTTAAGAACATGATTTCAAACCACTTCCATTCCTACAGGCTGAGCCACCGCTTTTGGGGAGATAACTGCTTACTAGTCTATGCAGAACATGTGTATCTACAGCGACAGATGCCATCGAACTGAAAATGTCACTTACCCAGTGTACATCTGTTCGTGGCATCAGTCGCTGGAGATTCACATGTGCCCACCCACCTCCCCGGGAGCCTGTAGCAGTTTGGAAGTTAGCTTCAACTTTGTACATTTGTATATATATTATTTTAACCTTAAATAGGTACATACTTAGTCACTCCATTGCATGGGCACTATTACTACAACACAACTCCTACCTCACCCTCTGCGGGGAAAACAGTCGAAGATGGAGTCGACGCCCATGCGCAATGGAGACAGAAGGAGGAGTCACTCGGTCCCGTGACTCGAAAGACTTCTTCGAAGAAAAACAACTTGTAACACTCCGACCCAACACCAGATGGCGAGCTATGCAGAACATGTGAATCTCCAGCGACTGATGCCACGAACAGATGTACACTGGGTAAGTGACATTTTCATTCTTTACACTCCTCCTAGATAAGTCTTGGCTGCTCAACATGGCTACCACTAGAGAGCCCTGGCATCCTAGACACTATCTCACTAATAGGGGTGGCCTGGTATAAGATGCCAACACCATAGGTGTCCACCATACCAGCCTCATACAAGTACTGCAAACAAGGGACCAGTTACCTACACCCTGCCTTTGGGCTGAAGTGCCTACCATAGGGGTGACTTACAATGTTTTAGTGCAGTGACCAGGGTTATTGGTGAAACAGTGCATTGAACATTGCACGGCGTGCAATGGGAGGCTTGCATATAGTTTGCTTGGGCTCCATGGATGGCACAGTAGATGGTGTAGCCCGTGGAGGGGCCCTGGTGTACCAATGCTCTTGGTTTCTAGTTACCATATACTAGGGACTTGCATAGGTGCACGAGTATGCCAATTGTGAGTGTCGAAAGTTTATCGGACATTTAGAGTATAGTGAACAGTCACTGTGATCCTGGTTAGCAGGATCCCCAGGAACTGCAGTCTAAACACACTGACATCAGGCAGTAACTATGCTAGAAAAATTGCACTTTCCTACAATGACTATTGATGAGGATCCCATGGAAGAGAAGGATAAGTTACTTAACTGTACTTCTAGTGCTCTTCCAGGGGAATCCTCATCAAATTCATAAGAAACCCACCCACCTCCCCGGAGAAACCTTGCATCCAGCAATTAATACACAACTATTTCCGGTTCTGCGTATCACCGTAAAGTACTGCCCTAACTGTTACCTTTGGGGCTTGATGGGATACAGGCGCTGCTCTCCTCGACACCACTAACTGGATGACTACTAACCACCTCAAGCTTAACTCCAACAAAACCGAGATCATCATCTTCGGCCCCAACAAAACCACATGGGACTACTCCTGGTGGCCCACCGCCCTAAGCCCCGCACCCACCCCTGCAAACCACGCACGCAACCTCAGCATCATCCTGGACCCCTCCCTCTCCATGACACAGCAAATCAATGCCCTAATCTCCTCCTGCTTCCACACACTCCGCGCACAAAAAAAAAAAAAAAAAAATCCTTCAAATGGGTTCCCCCAGAGACTAGGAAGATAGTCACCCGTGCACTTAGCAGCAGACTAGACTACGGTAACGCCCTTTACGCCGGCACCACACTCAAACTCAAACTCCAGAGAATCCAGAACACAGCCGCACGCCTCGTCCTTGGCCTCCTCTGCTATGAACTAATCTCACCACACCTCAAATCCCCCCTTCACTGGCTTCCCATAGACAAAAGATCCTCATCCACGCTCACAAATCCCTCCACAACTCCGGCCCAACCTACCTCAACGAAGGGGTGAACTTCCACACGCAACCTCCGATCAGCCGACCTCGCCCTAGCCACAGTCCCCCGCATCCAACGCACCATCCCAGGAGGCAGGTCCTTCTCCTACCTCGCCCCCAAAACCTGGAACTCCCTCCCCGCCAACCTTCGCACAACCAAAGACCTCCTGCTCTTCAGAAAGAACCTTAAGACATGGTTGTTCGAACAATGACCCTCCTTGCCATCCCTCCCCCCCAACCCCCCCAGCACCTTGAGACCCTCACGGGTGAGTAGTGCGCTCTATACAAAATTTTGATTGATTAGTCATGGAGCCAGTTTTCTTCGGTCATGTTTTAATGCAGCCTTTTGGCTAACAGTGCCTGTGCTTTTCCTTGAAGTTTTCTCTTCAATAAAGGCTTAGTTTGCACTCTGTTTCTTTTCTTATTTACAGAAATGCTTAAATCTGATGAAATGTTACTAAAATAACTTAATGTAACTTAGGAATTTTTCAGCTTTTATTGTAGGCTACATGTATGTAAATACATGTGCATATACATTTTTTAAAACATTTTATGCTATACATATATATAATAAATTTAAAATGTGCTCTGGGGTCCCCACACATAGCCGGGAATGTTCAGTGCTTATGAGGTTGAGGACCGCCCCTGGTAAAGAACTAGGATTACAGTTAGGTAACTTATCCTTTTCTTGGTGTAAAAGAACAATTTTTATTGATTGTGCTAATGTCTTCCTTTTTCTGTTATAGATTTGCAAACCAGACTTACACAGCAAAGTGAAGGTAAGCACAGAACCATTTTGAAAAATATAAACTTCCTTTAAGTAGTGTTGTTTCATTTTTAAGACCAGGGGGTATCAAATTTATACCATTCTTTATGTAAAAACTGATATTGAGTTACTTGTAACCAGTGATACATACCTACTGAAGCAAGTGAGTGACGTCCACATGGTCTCACATCCCGAGATAATCATAGTTCTGTGTAAAAACCTAGTATAGTGAGGTTTAAGGGAATGGTTATACTTGCATCAATCTTTTTTTCCGTTATGTTTCATGGGTATACTCAATTAAGGTTTGCTCATCTGTACGGTTATGTTCTCCTTTTTCTTCAAATTGTGTGAACTACAGTGTGCAAGTTCTCTCACAGAGGAAGAGTGCATGTTCCCAAGAACGTCATTGATCCTGGACGATGAGATGTAGAATGAGCTCCAGCCTGAGTTTGGGCCAGGAGGTGTCACGAAGTGGTCTTTAGTGTGGCCCCATTTGAGCAGCCCTAATGCTCAGAATGTAAGAAATATGTCTTTGGGGAAACTGTTGTCCTGGACATTACTTGAGCCTAGACCACCAGTTTCGGGGTCTTTGGAAACAGCTCATCTCAACATTCTGTTTCAAATAAGATTATCGAAGATGTACACAATGATTTATAATGCACTTTATATCCAAGAAAGTAAGTCTTTGTTTAGGAGGTTCTGATTTGCAACTTAATTTGAAAGTCTTGTAGGTCCATCAAAGCACCTGATCCATCTCCAGCCAGTAGAATGGGGTGTGAAGGTCGAACTGGGTAATTGGGAATTACTGGCCTGTTGCTAGTTAACAGGATAAATTTAGACAAAATAAATACGTATAAACCAATGAGAAACTTATGGCGCAACATCAAATCTGAAATAGCCAAATATTATGCCCCAAATAAAAGAAAACAAAATGGCCAAAAAGTGTCAAATGCAATGGTGCCATAGCATAGTGAAATGGTGCGTTGCTTGGAGTGTGGAGTGATGAGTAAGAAATACATCACACATTTTATATATTAAAATATTAGTGATATACAATTGATGTATTTGTTTCACATGACAAACTCATTTGGGAAATTTCTCAGGGCATTGAGGATTTCACTAACATTCATGCCATGAGTATAATTGAAGGCCGTTTGAGACAGTGCAGGCTTCAAGCTGTCTTGTGTAATTAAAAACCATTTTTTGAGAGTCTTAAAAGTCAACAGTTTTTAGAGATTTTTTTCAAACTTTCAATACAAGTTAATCTTGTTTTAGTTTCCAGCTGCTTAAACACCACATCAGTGTTAGCATGGTTCTGTTTCTTGCTTAAGTTGAGATGATTCAGTTTTCCCTCATATTACAATGGTCAATACTCTGTTGCTTGTTGCTTTGTTTTGGGCTGTCTAACGTCCTTATGAATGCTGAGGTGCCCCCCTTAGCCATTGGACTACACATCCTGTGCTGTAATTGGCTACTTAGTGTGGTTCTTTTTGAAAGTACGATCATATTGTTGGGCTTCCAGTTTAACCAAGTTCACTGGAAACTCATACCCCCGTGTTATGATTGGTGGCTACATCTCAGTATCAAAATAGTAGTCTAGATTGCATATTCCAAAATCACCTTTTTTTGATTTTATTCACTCAGAATACCCTTGAGTCTCTTGGTGGTGATACTTCATTTTATTAGTAGTATGGTTATGCAGCATTTTTCTGAGAAGTTTCACTAGTTTTGCTGTTAGAACATTGGTGCTCTTAATTTCAGACTAAGAAAATTGTAATTCACTTTTATGGAAATATAGCTTTATTGTACCAGATTTTTTTTTCTGCTGGTTTGTACCTATGCACCCATCACTTTTCCCTCTGACAGTGAGCCACTGGTTATGCCCCAATTTCTGTTAATGAATGCAGCCTAGCCATTTTTGAAATTTTATAAATTATTCATGAATCAGCATTGGGAGCATTTGTAATTGGCTTTTGCTCTGCAAATTTATATTTTTGCACAGTTTTGTCTTAATAATACCAGAGGAACGTTTTTCCTCCTTTGAAACGCATGGCCACCCTATGTTTATTTTCACCTTTGGGCGAGCTCTTTTCTGCTTCTACAGGCTTAATGGAACAGTGTGACTGGGCCATCCGGAAGTCCTCTTCAGTGGGCCCATCAGCAGCCAAAGTGTCTACAGCTGTATAAGGGATTGAGGCTCCGACAGTGTCAGCTTGCAGTATGTCCAACGTTTACTGATACACTCCAAAGATGCGTTCTAATCCAGTCAGTATTTTTTTGATCATGTCATTTTAAGTGGAGCTGGGTGTGTGCCAGATAGTTGAAAAGCTTGCTGGTTCCACCTCTAATTTATCCCAGTTAATCCTTGAATCAGTTGGACAGTGGAGAGAATGTCAATGAATTTAGTAGGTACTGGACAGAATCCTGTGTGGGTAAGTAATCAAGGCTTAATTAAGCGAGTGGAGTGGCACAGTCTAAGATTAGTGTGGCCCAAGTTATCAGTAGGTGCTCAGTGGTCAGTTTAATGGACTGCCAAGGAATAGTCAAGGGCCCAGTTTTTTTTTTCTTGTCGGCAGGGGTTAGAAAATAGTGGGCCTGTTCCCTCTGTGCAAAGTAATGCCCAATAATTTAGAGCCTCTCAGTTCCTACCGATTACGGTTGAAGTATTTGAGTGGCACGGCATCCATGGCGTCTGGTGGTGCCCAAAGAAGTTTTGTGTGACTAGGGACTGTTATTCAGGTACAAGGTAATGGGAAGCATACCTCCGACTGGTCTCTGACACCAGAAGGATAGTGCAGACTGCTCCGGGGAACCCAAAATGTCACTCTTGAGAGGCGGTGGCGATTGCCTTTTCAACCTTGGCTATGTGGTAACCGATGTTTGTGGAAGGTATATTAATAGTTGGGTGCACCGGCTTTTTTACCTCTACATGGAAAGTCTCTCCATTGTTCTGTTTTAATTCCCCCCCCCCCCCCACCCCCCCCACCCCTCCCCTAACTGGATAAGCCTGGTGAGTTAAGGATGTAGTAATTGTAGTCCCTTTGAAGAATTAGAGATGCCCTTGTCGATGTGACAGGCCGCCCACACATTTCCGATGTGAAACATCTTTCCAGACAGTGCTCCTCAAAGACTGGAGGTTTGCCTAGTTAGTTGCAAAGTGTAACCTTCGCTGCTTAGCTAGCAGAGATGTTTAATTACAGGTTGTCTCGTCCAGTAGTTTTTTTCATTATTTTAGTGATGTACAAGAAGATTTTGTACACAGTAAAAGAAAACGGAAGAACCAGGAGTAGAACCAGTGTGTGGTTTCCACACCAGCCTGGAATTAGACATGTGAATACCGGTGGAGATGCCTTACTGATTGACCTCTGAGGGGGAAGCCCTGTGTGGCTCAACATTTCTTTGAATTGCATCTGCCGACATTAAATTACCTGATCTAATGACTCGGTTGACCTGTGTGAGGACAGCCTTACCAATTGGGACTGTCCAGAAGCCATGAGTTAGCCTGTGCCCCTACTGCCCAGGAGAAGCCAGAAAAGTGTTGCTTTGCTGTCATAATTGAGAGGGGCGAGTCTGTGCCATCTCTGAAATGTCTACATCTGTTTCTGCTGTTGAACTTTGAAGCCCAGAGAAATAAACTTCAACCTCTGTCTCGGGTCCTTTTTAGGCGGCGGGACAAAGTCACCCAAATTCTGGAATTGTTACAACATTATTCCTAATTGCTCAGATTTGGCCCGTTTACCTCCTAGTTAAGACCAGAACAGTAGATCACTAGGTGCCCTAATCACAGGAAAATCTTGATTGTGAAGGATGGTTTCAAAGAAAAAATCTGTATTAGGGACATGTAGAATATACTAACACACTATTTTTCTTCTTGTTCATATCTGGGTACCAATGCAGACGGAATGGCACAGTGACTTGAAAAAGAAGCATCCGTAGCAGATTACCAACCTGGTTGAAGGCTATTTGAAAAAAAAACAAAAAAAAAACCATAAATACCACATTAACAATTTACTAATTATTATATCAATTTAATAGATTAAGAAACGGAAGATAAAATATTTTAGTTGTGCCAGCAAATGTAAGAAAGATAACTTTCCCCAAGCCCAACATTAAATCTGTTCTGTACAGGGTGTTCTTCACTTTGAATTGCTCTAATAAGTTTTGGTAACTTACATTTGTTTTTTTTTTTTAATCAAAAAAAAGTCCACAGTTATGTTAGTCAGTTGAAGACAGTGCTGGTGTGAAGGACTTCTTTCAGGAGGAACACATCAAACTAGTCTGTTATAGCATCACAAGGGCGAGGTAGGGCCATGTTACCTGGGAATTTTGTCTTTAGGGTAACTCAGTAAGAATCTCAACCTAAAGCATGTTAAGTTTAGTTAGTGGCGCTATATACATATACTTTGCATACTCCTTCCATCTAGTGGTGGGCTCGGACATGTGCAGCTTATTTGTCTTCGAAGAAGTTCTTAGACTTATGAGGTATATGGTGTTTCCACCTATAACCAGTAATGTGCATTGGCATCAGGTCTGTTTTGTTTACTTGCAAACCATCAAGGCCCCCCACTCTTCCCTTCCTCTCCCTCCCACAGCTGGTTCTGCAGTGTTCTCTAGTATTAGATCTTTCGTAGTTTCACATGCTTGAATCATTCCCCATCGTCGGAGTGGGAGTCCCACTGAACTTTAATAAAGCAATGTGTATTACTATAACAGATTGACTGCCATTGAACCATAGACTTCACAGCCTGTCGTTCCAACATAAAAGAAAAAATACCAAACCACAAATTTTAGCAAATCAGGTGACCGCACCCTCTGGAACACTCCCAACAGAGGCTGATTCCCTCCGATTTCTTTTACCGCACTTGGTATGATTGGAGTCACCTTGAGCTTTGCTCAATCTTCTAGTATTGTCTCAGCTCTTCAAAGGATTTATACTTCCAAGATCATCACTTAAAATTTACTACATAAATAATTTGACTGGACAGCATGACCCAACTCCCTAAAAAAGGATTATTCAGATTCTGTGGATCTTGTGGAAAAAAGAGGCCCATTCTGATGACCCTCATAAACTCTATTGCCTCTTTCCGGACCATGAAGTGACAGACTGTAAAATCTGTTGCACCTTTTCTCAGAAGACCTCAAAGGACAGGGAGGGAAGACTTTTACTGTGGCCCAAAAGTCTAAAAACTAAGGAGTGACCTTTATCTGAAGAAGATAGTGACCAGTCTTCAAGGACTTCAACCTCCCTCAAAAGCGACAGATCTGGAGACGTCTCCACAAAACTACCTTCAAAGGCTTTAAAGAAGTCTAAACAACTACTTCTGGGCATGGAGAGAGGCTTGAGGACCTCCTTTCTTCCCCAAAAAAGGACAGAATTGTCTCAGAAAACGTTTGCTCAAAGCCTTCCACTCCTTCCCTAACAAATGAACTTTCCAAACGTGCTTCACAGTCTTTAACATCGACAATCATTAAAGAAAGCCTCAAGCTCCACATTTGTAGTCTCGTAGACAACTGCACTAAGGCTCCTTTGTCGATGACAGAATCTACAATGATGACATCAACATTTACTGCAGCCTCATCTATGATCCTCTCCTTCACTGTTGACAATTGTAACAAATCTTAAAGCGCTGTTGAGAAAGATTAATCTGCCTCTCCTTAAGTTATCGATAAAGGTCCTGTCGACGGCACAGTTCTCGCTGGCACAATCTCATTTGCTGTTGACGCAGTCGATAACAAGGATCTCATTGATGATGATACTGTCTGATAAGTTTGTCTACTGTAATACCAGTGACGTTGGACTCGTCGACAACATTGATTATTCAGTTGACTACGATGATGGTGTTTGTAGGAGGCTGGCTCAGTTTATGGTGTACACCTGTGATGTGGCACCCTATACTTATCCAGACACCCCAACCCTTAATGATAGTATTTTGGTTTCCGGATAGCAAGAGCTCTCTAGGGGTAGCAGTGGTTCGCAACTAAAGCTTATCTAGGAGAAGTGTAAAGCACTTGCAATACCTCAATAGTCAGTAACCAATCACAAGAAAGAACCACACCAGATGATGCAAAAATAAAGGTTTCTTTATTACAACACTATAGTTATATTAACATTGCTACATGTCTTCCTGGGGATAGCAGCACACAAATGCACACTTAGTAACAGTCAGCAAAAGCATAAAAATACATGGAGCCCTATGAGGGGTTCAAACCATATACTAGGAAAGTAGTATAATAGTGGAGGTCCCCAACCAAGATAGGTGTGTTAGGATCCCAGGGGCTGGGGGATTAGGAAGCTACCATAGGTAAGTACTAGAAGTCTTACAGGAGCCAGAGTGCAGAGTTGTTACTGTGCCGGTTGTACCACAGGCTAACACAGGACTGTTACAGTTGGATTTATATGGATTCAGGACCGTTCCCAGTGGACCCTGAGGAAACCAGTTGTCACAAGTAAGGTTGGACAGTGCCCGACCCGTGGATACCCCGAAGACCAGAGTACCTACATCAGGAAGCCCAGGTGCATGGGGGGGGGGGGGGGGGGGTCGAAACTCCTTCACTCTCAGGTGTCTAGTTGCTGTGGGACCTCTGGACCAGGCCAGTGGAACCAGAAGCTGGATTGAGGGGGAGAAGAACCTGAAAAAGAAGGGGACTGTGTCCATGCGGTGCAGGTAGGCAATGCCCACCCTCTTGGAGGCGAAGTTCCCGCAGGACAGTAAGAGAAGTCGTCCAGCTGCAGAGTCCAGGAAATCCATGAAGTCGCCCACAAGCTGTCCCACCTCTGTCGCCGAATTGCAGGAGGGTCAGTGGCCAGCAGGACCACCAACAAGCCTTGGCAAATGCAAATAGCTGTTGAGTAAGTTTGCAGATTTTGGAGGACCAGCAAGATCCTAGTGACTCGAGTCTCTGAGGTAAGTCAGTGCAGGACTTCAGCAGGAAGGAAAGCAAGTCAGAGGAGCCCCCACGAGTGACCCAGTGGTGGCAGGCACAGGGAGACGGAGGCCTCAGCAGCACAACAAAAGAGGAGTCCTGTGTTGCAGGAGTTTCAGAATCGAAGCTGATCTTGGAGTTGCAGAGTGCTGGTGTCACGTAGGCTCTCATTATTCTAAAGAGACTACTGGATTTTGAGAGGCAAGATCGTTCACAGTGTGGGGGACTAAGTGTAAGGAAATGCCTCCTTGGCATGGTTGCCCCCTGACTTTTTGCCTTTGCTGATGCTATGTTTACAATTGAAAGTGTGCTGAGGCCTGCTAACCAGGCCCCAGCACCAGTGTTCTTTCCCTAACCTGTACTTTTGTATCCACAATTGGCAGACCCTGGCATCCAGATAAGTCCCTTGTAACTGGTACTTCTAGTACCAAGGGCCCTGATGCCAAGGAAGGTCTCTAAGGGCTGCAGCATGTCTTATGCCACCCTGGAGACCTCTCACTCAGCACAGACACACTGCTTGCCAGCTTGTGTGTGCTAGTGAGGACAAAACGAGTAAGTCGACATGGCACTCCCCTCAGGGTGCCATGCCAGCCTCTCACTGCCTATGCAGTATAGGTAAGACACCCCTCTAGCAGGCCTTACAGCCCTAAGGCAGGGTGCACTATACCATAGGTGAGGGTACCAGTGCATGAGCATGGTACCCCTACAGTGTCTAAACAAAACCTTAGACATTGTAAGTGCAGGGTAGCCATAAGAGTATATGGTCTGGGAGTTTGTCAAACACGAACTCCACAGCACCATAATGGCTACACTGAAAACTGGGAAGTTTGGTATCAAACTTCTCAGCACAATAAATGCACACTGATGCCAGTGTACATTTTATTGCAAAATACACCCCAGAGGGCACCTTAGAGGTGCCCCCTGAAACTTAACCGACTGTCTGTGTAGGCTGACTAGTTCCAGCAGCCTGCCACACTAGAGACATGTTGCTGGCCCCATGGGGAGAGTGCCTTTGTCACTCTGAGGCCAGTAACAAAGCCTGCACTGGGTGGAGATGCTAACACCTCCCCCAGGCAGGAGCTGTGACACCTGGCGGTGAGCCTCAAAGGCTCACCCCTTTGTCACAGCCCAGCAGGGCACTCCAGCTTAGTGGAGTTGCCCGCCCCCTCCGGCCACGGCCCCCACTTTTGGCGGCAAGGCTGGAGGGAACACAGAAAGCAACAAGGAGGAGTCACTGGCCAGTCAGGACAGCCCCTAAGGTGTCCTGAGCTGAGGTGACTAACTTTTAGAAATCCTCCATCTTGCAGATGGAGGATTCCCCCAATAGGGTTAGGATTGTGACCCCCTCCCCTTGGGAGGAGGCACAAAGAGGGTGTACCCACCCTCAGGGCTAGTAGCCATTGGCTACTAACCCCCCAGACCTAAACACGCCCTTAAATTTAGTATTTAAGGGCTACCCTGAACCCTAGAAAATTAGATTCCTGCAACAACGAGAAGGACTGCCTAGCTGAAAACCCCTGCAGAGGAAGACCAGAAGACAACAACTGCCTTGGCTCCAGAAACTCACCGGCCTGTCTCCTGCCTTCCAAAGAACTCTGCTCCAGCGACGCCTTCCAAAGGGACCAGCGACCTCTGCATCCTCTGAGGACTGCCCTGCTTCGACGACGACAAGAAACTCCCGAGGACAGCGGACCTGCTCCAAAAAGACTGCAACTTTGTTTCAAGAAGCAGCTTTAAAGAACCCTGCAACTCCCCGCAAGAAGCGTGAGACTTGCAACACTGCACCCGGCGACCCCGACTCGGCTGGTGGAGAACCAACACCTCAGGGAGGACCCCCGGACTACTCTACGACTGTGAGTACCAAAACCTGTCCCCCCTGAGCCCCCACAGCGCCGCCTGCAGAGGGAATCCCGAGGCTTCCCCTGACCGCGACTCTCTGAAACCTAAGTCCCGACGCCTGGAAAAGACCCTGCACCCGCAGCCCCCAGGACCTGAAGGACCGGACTTTCACTGCAGAAGTGACCCCCAGGAGTCCCTCTCCCTTGCCCAAGTGGAGGTTTCCCCGAGGAAGCCCCCCCTTGCCTGCCTGCAGCGCTGAAGAGATCCCTTCATCTCTCATTGACTTACATTGCGAACCCGACGCTTGTTCTAACACTGCACCCGGCCGCCCCCGCGCCGCTGAGGGTGAAATTTCTGTGTGGGCTTGTGTCCCCCCCGGTGCCCTACAAAACCCCCCTGGTCTGCCCTCCGAAGACGCGGGTACTTACCTGCTGGCAGACTGGAACCGGGGCACCCCCTTCTTTCCATTGAAGCCTATGCGTTTTGGGCACCACTTTGAACTCTGCACCTGAGCTGCTGGTGTGGTAACTTTGGGGTTGCTCTGAACCCCCAACGGTGGGCTACCTTGGACCAAGAACTGAACCCTGTAAGTGTCTTACTTACCTGGTAAAACTAACAAAAACTTACCTCCCCCAGGAACTGTGAAAATTGCACTAAGTGTCCACTTTTAAAGTAGCTATTTGTGAATAACTTGAAAAGTATACATGCAATAGAAATGATTCAAAGTTCCTAATGTACTTACCTGCAATACCTTTCAAACAAGATATTACATGTTAAATTTGAACCTGTGGTTCTTAAAATAAACTAAGAAAAGATATTTTTCTATAACAAAACCTATTGGCTGGATTTGTCTGAGTGTGTGTACCTCATTTATTGTCTATGTGTATGTACAACAAATGCTTAACACTACTCCTTGGATAAGCCTACTGCTCGACCACACTACCACAAAATAGAGCATTAGTATTATCTATTTTTACCACTATTTTACCTCTAAGGGGAACCCTTGGACTCTGTGCATGCTATTCCTTACTTTGAAATAGCACATACAGAGCCAACTTCCTACACTAAGTCTGACCCACAGTGGATGACACTTGTCACTCTAAATCCAGGTTTTGCTCCGGCTAACTAGCAGTGCCTCATCTCTCCCTAATGGTAGAGATAATTGGGCAGCCGAGCGCATGACATCTTAGTACTTCTCAGGGAAGTCGTGGTCACTCAGGTCACAACCGGTTCTCTCATACACCGTACGGTCTTGTAGATAAATGACAAAGGCAGTTTAAGTTTTAAAGATTGGTTTAATAAAACGACTGCATTCTAGATAGCAAAGCGTGAGCTGCAATAACCAGAACTATACAACACAGTAAAATTCAAATAGTAACGATCGGAGTGAAGCACAAGAATAAGGCGATCATAATGCTGCTAGATTATTTTCTCAAGTTATATTTAGAGCACTGCCTGTTAAGCTCTAAGCCTGCCTTTCAGGTTCCCCCGGGAGGACATCAACCCTCCTACCTGAGCAAAGGCCTGTAATCTGCAACGGGGCATTCAGCATCTAGTTGTTGGTCCCTGGCTGGAATCTCCCTCTTAACGTATACTAGGAATAGGAAGTGTTTTTATGACTAACACGCAGGTGTTCTAAGAAAATGTCCCTAGGTCTGTTTTGTTTACTTGCAAACCATCAAGGCCCCCCACTCTTCCCTTCCTCTCCCTCCCACAGCTGGTTCTGCAGTGTTCTCTAGTATTAGATCTTTCGTAGTTTCACATGCTTGAATCATTCCCCATCGTCGGAGTGGGAGTCCCACTGAACTTTAATAAAGCAATGTGTATTACTATAACAGATTGACTGCCATTGAACCATAGACTTCACAGCCTGTCGTTCCAACATAAAAGAAAAAATACCAAACCACAAATTTTAGCAAATCAGGTGACCGCACCCTCTGGAACACTCCCAACAGAGGCTGATTCCCTCCGATTTCTTTTACCGCACTTGGTATGATTGGAGTCACCTTGAGCTTTGCTCAATCTTCTAGTATTGTCTCAGCTCTTCAAAGGATTTATACTTCCAAGATCATCACTTAAAATTTACTACATAAATAATTTGACTGGACAGCATGACCCAACTCCCTAAAAAAGGATTATTCAGATTCTGTGGATCTTGTGGAAAAAAGAGGCCCATTCTGATGACCCTCATAAACTCTATTGCCTCTTTCCGGACCATGAAGTGACAGACTGTAAAATCTGTTGCACCTTTTCTCAGAAGACCTCAAAGGACAGGGAGGGAAGACTTTTACTGTGGCCCAAAAGTCTAAAAACTAAGGAGTGACCTTTATCTGAAGAAGATAGTGACCAGTCTTCAAGGACTTCAACCTCCCTCAAAAGCGACAGATCTGGAGACGTCTCCACAAAACTACCTTCAAAGGCTTTAAAGAAGTCTAAACAACTACTTCTGGGCATGGAGAGAGGCTTGATGACCTCCTTTCTTCCCCAAAAAAGGACAGAATTGTCTCAGAAAACGTTTGCTCAAAGCCTTCCACTCCTTCCCTAACAAATGAACTTTCCAAACGTGCTTCACAGTCTTTAACATCGACAATCATTAAAGAAAGCCTCAAGCTCCACATTTGTAGTCTCGTAGACAACTGCACTAAGGCTCCTTTGTCGATGACAGAATCTACAATGATGACATCAACATTTACTGCAGCCTCATCTATGATCCTCTCCTTCACTGTTGACAATTGTAACAAATCTTAAAGCGCTGTTGAGAAAGATTAATCTGCCTCTCCTTAAGTTATCGATGAAGGTCCTGTCGACGGCACAGTTCTCGCTGGCACAATCTCATTTGCTGTTGACGCAGTCGATAACAAGGATCTCATTGATGATGATACTGTCTGATAAGTTTGTCTACTGTAATACCAGTGACGTTGGACTCGTCGACAACATTGATTATTCAGTTGACTACGATGATGGTGTTTGTAGGAGGCTGGCTCAGTTTATGGTGTACACCTGTGATGTGGCACCCTATACTTATCCAGACACCCCAACCCTTAATGATAGTATTTTGGTTTCCGGATAGCAAGAGCTCTCTAGGGGTAGCAGTGGTTCGCAACTAAAGCTTATCTAGGAGAAGTGTAAAGCACTTGCAATACCTCAATAGTCAGTAACCAATCACAAGAAAGAACCACACCAGATGATGCAAAAATAAAGGTTTCTTTATTACAACACTATAGTTATATTAACATTGCTACATGTCTTCCTGGGGATAGCAGCACACAAATGCACACTTAGTAACAGTCAGCAAAAGCATAAAAATACATGGAGCCCTATGAGGGGTTCAAACCATATACTAGGAAAGTAGTATAATAGTGGAGGTCCCCAACCAAGATAGGTGTGTTAGGATCCCAGGGGCTGGGGGATTAGGAAGCTACCATAGGTAAGTACTAGAAGTCTTACAGGAGCCAGAGTGCAGAGTTGTTACTGTGCCGGTTGTACCACAGGCTAACACAGGACTGTTACAGTTGGATTTATATGGATTCAGGACCGTTCCCAGTGGACCCTGAGGAAACCAGTTGTCACAAGTAAGGTTGGACAGTGCCCGACCCGTGGATACCCCGAAGACCAGAGTACCTACATCAGGAAGCCCAGGTGCATGGGGGGGGGGGGGGGGGGGTCGAAACTCCTTCACTCTCAGGTGTCTAGTTGCTGTGGGACCTCTGGACCAGGCCAGTGGAACCAGAAGCTGGATTGAGGGGGAGAAGAACCTGAAAAAGAAGGGGACTGTGTCCATGCGGTGCAGGTAGGCAATGCCCACCCTCTTGGAGGCGAAGTTCCCGCAGGACAGTAAGAGAAGTCGTCCAGCTGCAGAGTCCAGGAAATCCATGAAGTCGCCCACAAGCTGTCCCACCTCTGTCGCCGAATTGCAGGAGGGTCAGTGGCCAGCAGGACCACCAACAAGCCTTGGCAAATGCAAATAGCTGTTGAGTAAGTTTGCAGATTTTGGAGGACCAGCAAGATCCTAGTGACTCGAGTCTCTGAGGTAAGTCAGTGCAGGACTTCAGCAGGAAGGAAAGCAAGTCAGAGGAGCCCCCACGAGTGACCCAGTGGTGGCAGGCACAGGGAGACGGAGGCCTCAGCAGCACAACAAAAGAGGAGTCCTGTGTTGCAGGAGTTTCAGAATCGAAGCTGATCTTGGAGTTGCAGAGTGCTGGTGTCACGTAGGCTCTCATTATTCTAAAGAGACTACTGGATTTTGAGAGGCAAGATCGTTCACAGTGTGGGGGACTAAGTGTAAGGAAATGCCTCCTTGGCATGGTTGCCCCCTGACTTTTTGCCTTTGCTGATGCTATGTTTACAATTGAAAGTGTGCTGAGGCCTGCTAACCAGGCCCCAGCACCAGTGTTCTTTCCCTAACCTGTACTTTTGTATCCACAATTGGCAGACCCTGGCATCCAGATAAGTCCCTTGTAACTGGTACTTCTAGTACCAAGGGCCCTGATGCCAAGGAAGGTCTCTAAGGGCTGCAGCATGTCTTATGCCACCCTGGAGACCTCTCACTCAGCACAGACACACTGCTTGCCAGCTTGTGTGTGCTAGTGAGGACAAAACGAGTAAGTCGACATGGCACTCCCCTCAGGGTGCCATGCCAGCCTCTCACTGCCTATGCAGTATAGGTAAGACACCCCTCTAGCAGGCCTTACAGCCCTAAGGCAGGGTGCACTATACCATAGGTGAGGGTACCAGTGCATGAGCATGGTACCCCTACAGTGTCTAAACAAAACCTTAGACATTGTAAGTGCAGGGTAGCCATAAGAGTATATGGTCTGGGAGTTTGTCAAACACGAACTCCACAGCACCATAATGGCTACACTGAAAACTGGGAAGTTTGGTATCAAACTTCTCAGCACAATAAATGCACACTGATGCCAGTGTACATTTTATTGCAAAATACACCCCAGAGGGCACCTTAGAGGTGCCCCCTGAAACTTAACCGACTGTCTGTGTAGGCTGACTAGTTCCAGCAGCCTGCCACACTAGAGACATGTTGCTGGCCCCATGGGGAGAGTGCCTTTGTCACTCTGAGGCCAGTAACAAAGCCTGCACTGGGTGGAGATGCTAACACCTCCCCCAGGCAGGAGCTGTGACACCTGGCGGTGAGCCTCAAAGGCTCACCCCTTTGTCACAGCCCAGCAGGGCACTCCAGCTTAGTGGAGTTGCCCGCCCCCTCCGGCCACGGCCCCCACTTTTGGCGGCAAGGCTGGAGGGAACACAGAAAGCAACAAGGAGGAGTCACTGGCCAGTCAGGACAGCCCCTAAGGTGTCCTGAGCTGAGGTGACTAACTTTTAGAAATCCTCCATCTTGCAGATGGAGGATTCCCCCAATAGGGTTAGGATTGTGACCCCCTCCCCTTGGGAGGAGGCACAAAGAGGGTGTACCCACCCTCAGGGCTAGTAGCCATTGGCTACTAACCCCCCAGACCTAAACACGCCCTTAAATTTAGTATTTAAGGGCTACCCTGAACCCTAGAAAATTAGATTCCTGCAACAACGAGAAGGACTGCCTAGCTGAAAACCCCTGCAGAGGAAGACCAGAAGACAACAACTGCCTTGGCTCCAGAAACTCACCGGCCTGTCTCCTGCCTTCCAAAGAACTCTGCTCCAGCGACGCCTTCCAAAGGGACCAGCGACCTCTGCATCCTCTGAGGACTGCCCTGCTTCGACGACGACAAGAAACTCCCGAGGACAGCGGACCTGCTCCAAAAAGACTGCAACTTTGTTTCAAGAAGCAGCTTTAAAGAACCCTGCAACTCCCCGCAAGAAGCGTGAGACTTGCAACACTGCACCCGGCGACCCCGACTCGGCTGGTGGAGAACCAACACCTCAGGGAGGACCCCCGGACTACTCTACGACTGTGAGTACCAAAACCTGTCCCCCCTGAGCCCCCACAGCGCCGCCTGCAGAGGGAATCCCGAGGCTTCCCCTGACCGCGACTCTCTGAAACCTAAGTCCCGACGCCTGGAAAAGACCCTGCACCCGCAGCCCCCAGGACCTGAAGGACCGGACTTTCACTGCAGAAGTGACCCCCAGGAGTCCCTCTCCCTTGCCCAAGTGGAGGTTTCCCCGAGGAAGCCCCCCCTTGCCTGCCTGCAGCGCTGAAGAGATCCCTTCATCTCTCATTGACTTACATTGCGAACCCGACGCTTGTTCTAACACTGCACCCGGCCGCCCCCGCGCCGCTGAGGGTGAAATTTCTGTGTGGGCTTGTGTCCCCCCCGGTGCCCTACAAAACCCCCCTGGTCTGCCCTCCGAAGACGCGGGTACTTACCTGCTGGCAGACTGGAACCGGGGCACCCCCTTCTTTCCATTGAAGCCTATGCGTTTTGGGCACCACTTTGAACTCTGCACCTGAGCTGCTGGTGTGGTAACTTTGGGGTTGCTCTGAACCCCCAACGGTGGGCTACCTTGGACCAAGAACTGAACCCTGTAAGTGTCTTACTTACCTGGTAAAACTAACAAAAACTTACCTCCCCCAGGAACTGTGAAAATTGCACTAAGTGTCCACTTTTAAAGTAGCTATTTGTGAATAACTTGAAAAGTATACATGCAATAGAAATGATTCAAAGTTCCTAATGTACTTACCTGCAATACCTTTCAAACAAGATATTACATGTTAAATTTGAACCTGTGGTTCTTAAAATAAACTAAGAAAAGATATTTTTCTATAACAAAACCTATTGGCTGGATTTGTCTGAGTGTGTGTACCTCATTTATTGTCTATGTGTATGTACAACAAATGCTTAACACTACTCCTTGGATAAGCCTACTGCTCGACCACACTACCACAAAATAGAGCATTAGTATTATCTATTTTTACCACTATTTTACCTCTAAGGGGAACCCTTGGACTCTGTGCATGCTATTCCTTACTTTGAAATAGCACATACAGAGCCAACTTCCTACACTAAGTCTGACCCACAGTGGATGACACTTGTCACTCTAAATCCAGGTTTTGCTCCGGCTAACTAGCAGTGCCTCATCTCTCCCTAATGGTAGAGATAATTGGGCAGCCGAGCGCATGACATCTTAGTACTTCTCAGGGAAGTCGTGGTCACTCAGGTCACAACCGGTTCTCTCATACACCGTACGGTCTTGTAGATAAATGACAAAGGCAGTTTAAGTTTTAAAGATTGGTTTAATAAAACGACTGCATTCTAGATAGCAAAGCGTGAGCTGCAATAACCAGAACTATACAACACAGTAAAATTCAAATAGTAACGATCGGAGTGAAGCACAAGAATAAGGCGATCATAATGCTGCTAGATTATTTTCTCAAGTTATATTTAGAGCACTGCCTGTTAAGCTCTAAGCCTGCCTTTCAGGTTCCCCCGGGAGGACATCAACCCTCCTACCTGAGCAAAGGCCTGTAATCTGCAACGGGGCATTCAGCATCTAGTTGTTGGTCCCTGGCTGGAATCTCCCTCTTAACGTATACTAGGAATAGGAAGTGTTTTTATGACTAACACGCAGGTGTTCTAAGAAAATGTCCCTACGTAAGGATGTGTATTTTCTACGAATACTGGAGACTAAACTTCTACCACGTTTACCGGCAATGTACCAGACAGTAGCCTTGACTGAAGCACAGGGCGATCAAGAATGCATTATTTGAGAACACAGTGCTGAACTAAGCTAAACAGTGTGATAGAAGAAATTAAAACAAGACCGTAAAACTGGTTATTGTAAAATAAAAGTGCAAAGCAGAATAAAATGTATCTAGGGCAAAGTGCACAGCGGCCTAGTGTGTTTAATGTGCATGAGGCTATACTAAAAGTGGCTACACTACATTGGAGGCTGGGGCTTCTTGGAGTTCAAAGATCTTGTTGGAGGAATAGCCAACAAGCCTTGACAAGAGCAACAGTCTTGGTGCACAGATGGTTCTGGTCCAGGGGGCTGCAGCAAGGTTCCATAATCTCCAAAGTTGGTCAGAAGACAAGTAGGACCCAGAGAGGACCACAGAACCACCACCTGTAAGTAGAGCCTTTACATTGGCCATCAGACAGCAGGATCCACCAGCCGGTCTTCATTATCTTGAGGTGCCTGCAGATGCTGGGGAGTGACTCCTTAACTCCAAGTGAGATTCCTTTTTGCTTCTTGGATGGAGAGACAGTTCTTGTGACCTTAGAGGATGCATAGCCACGGATGTTGTTGACATCTTGCTGGAGAAACAATGTTGCAGTGGTAGCCCTCCCAGCTGGATACAGTCTTGTTTCAGTTGCAAAAGCAGACCAGCAGCGGTTCAGGAGGCCAGGAGCAGAAGATGTCTTACCGAGACTTCCTTGGAGAGTCTTGCTCGACGAATCTGAGGACCTTAAGTAAAGTTAAAAAGGGGTTCATCACCCTTTGTATTGACCCACCTATCAAAGGGCGTCAGGGTATGACGTCTACCTGGCCTAAGCAGTCTGATGTTCCCAGGGGGCTCTGCCTGTCTTGTTCCCAAGGTGCCAGAATCAACCGGCACCCTGGCAGAGCACTGTGTACCTCCCTACGGAAGGAGCTGGACGGGGGGGGGAGGGGTCCTGAAGTGGTGCAAACAGGATTATGCAATGAGGGCACCAAATATTCCCTTCGAAGCAGTCTGGTAGCACTCAGAGGCCACCCCAGCCCAGAGACAACTATTTCAAAGGGAGCTGGAAATCCTTTGTCCTGCCTTCCCCTGCTTGCTTTAGGCTCATTGGCAGGAGGGCAGAACAGTGTCTGGGGTCTGCAGCAGGGTGGGCTAGCAGGCAGAACTGGGGGTTCCTCTTTGGAACCCCCAGAGTACATGAAATTATGCAGTTAGCACTGAAATCGGTGTAGTTGCATGATACAATAATGTTTGGTACCAAACATGTCTAGGTTCAAAGAAGCCATTATGTAGTTGGACTACTTGTGTTGACCAGTGTCCGTTTCATACCTTAAGATGGCTTCCCTGCATTTACAAAGCCCAGGGGAATGTAGTCTGAAGCTTGTAGGGGTACCTTGCTTATGCAGGGAACCCTCACACGTATGTACATGCACCCTGCCTTTTGGCTGACGGGCCTACCAGAGGGGTGTCTTGGTGTTTAAGTGCAGTGACAAGGATATGAGGCAATCCTCGTATCCGAAGTGAAAGGTGCATGCACCATTTCACCCAGGCTGCAATGGCAGGTCTGCAGACAGTTTGCATGAGCTCCCATGGGTGGCACAACACATGCTGCGGGGGGTGGGGGGCGGGGGGGGGGGGGGAGAGAGAGACAGGCAGGGAGGGTGACCCCTGGTGTACCAATGCCCTGGGTACCAAAGTACCATATACTAGGGACCTACATGGGTGCACCAGTATGCCAATTGTGGGGTGTAAAAGTTTATCAGTGTAAGGAAATGCCTCCTTGGCATGGTTGCCCCCTGACTTTTTGCCTTTGCTGATGCTATGTTTACAATTGAAAGTGTGCTGAGGCCTGCTAACCAGGCCCCAGCACCAGTGTTCTTTCCCTAACCTGTACTTTTGTATCCACAATTGGCAGACCCTGGCATCCAGATAAGTCCCTTGTAACTGGTACTTCTAGTACCAAGGGCCCTGATGCCAAAGAAGGTCTCTAAGGGCTGCAGCATGTCTTATGCCACCCTGGAGACCTCTCACTCAGCACAGACACACTGCTTGCCAGCTTGTGTGTGCTAGTGAGGACAAAACGAGTAAGTCGACATGGCACTCCCCTCAGGGTGCCATGCCAGCCTCTCACTGCCTATGCAGTATAGGTAAGACACTCCTCGAGCAGGCCTTACAGCCCTAAGGCTGGGTGCACTATACCATAGGTGAGGGTACCAGTGCATGAGCATGGTACCCCTACAGTGTCTAAACAAAACCTTAGACATTGTAAGTGCAGGGTAACCATAAGAGTATATGGTCTGGGAGTCTGTCAAACACGAACTCCACAGCACCATAATGGCTACACTGAAAACTGGGAAGTTTGGTATCAAACTTCTCAGCACAATAAATGCACACTGATGCCAGTGTACATTTTATTGTAAAATACACCACAGAGGGCACCTTAGAGGTGCCCCCTGAAACTTAACCGACTGTCTGTGTAGGCTGACTAGTTCCAGCAGCCTGCCACACCAGAGACATGTTGCTGGCCCCATGGGGAGAGTGCCTTTGTCACTCTGAGGCCAGTAACAAAGCCTGCACTGGGTGGAGATGCTAACACCTCCCCCAGGCAGGAGCTGTGACACCTGGCGGTGAGCCTCAAAGGCTCACCCCTTTGTCACAGCCCAGCAGGGCACTCCAGCTTAGTGGAGTTGC
Organism: Pleurodeles waltl; assembly: GCF_031143425.1. Lineage (NCBI taxonomy): Eukaryota > Metazoa > Chordata > Amphibia > Caudata > Salamandridae > Pleurodeles > Pleurodeles waltl. Next base: position 397,810,138 of record NC_090446.1, read on the forward strand.
CCGCCCCCTCCGGCCACGGCCCCCACTTTTGGCGGCAAGGCTGGAGGGAACAAAGAAAGCAACAAGGAGGAGTCACTGGCCAGTCAGGACAGCCCCTAAGGTGTCCTGAGCTGAGGTGACTCTGACTTTTAGAAATCCTCCATCTTGCAGATGGAGGATTCCCCCAATAGGGTTAGGATTGTGACCCCCTCCCCTTGGGAGGAGGCACAAAGAGGGTGTACCCACCCTCAGGGCTAGTAGCCATTGGCTACTAACCCCCCAGATCTAAACACGCCCTTAAATTTAGTATTTAAGGGCTACCCTGAACCCTAGAAAAGCAGATTCCTGCAACTACAAGAAGGACTGCCCAGCTGAAAACCCCTGCAGCGGAAGACCAGAAGACGACAACTGCCTTGGCTCCAGAAACTCACCGGCCTGTCTCCTGCCTTCCAAAGATCCTGCTCCAGCGACGCCTTCCAAAGGGACCAGCGACCTCGACATCCTCTGAGGACTGCCCCTGCTTCGAAAAGAAAAGAAACTCCCGAGGACAGTGGACCTGCTCCAAGAAAAGCTGCAACTTTGTTTCCAGCAGCTTTAAAGAACCCTGCAAGCTCCCCGCAAGAAGCGTGAGACTTGCAACACTGCACCCGGCGACCCCGACTCGGCTGGTGGCGATCCAACACCTCAGGAGGGACCCCAGGACTACTCTAAGACTGTGAGTACAAAAACCTGTCCCCCCTGAGCCCCCACAGCGCCGCCTGCAGAGGGAATCCCGAGGCTTCCCCTGACCGCGACTCTTTGAATCCTAAGTCCCGACGCCTGGGAGAGACCCTGCACCCGCAGCCCCCAGGACCTGAAGGACCGGACTTTCACTGGAGAAGTGACCCCCAGGAGTCCCTCTCCCTTGCCCAAGTGGAGGTTTCCCCGAGGAACCCCCCCCCTTGCCTGCAGCGCTGAAGAGATCCCGAGATCTCTCATAGACTAACATTGCGAACCCGACGCTTGGTTCTACACTGCACCCGGCCGCCCCCGCGCCGCTGAGGGTGAAATTTCTGTGTGGGCTTGTGTCCCCCCCAGTGCCCTACAAAACCCCCCTGGTCTGCCCTCCGAAGACGCGGGTACTTACCTTCAAGCAGACCGGAACCGGGGCACCCCCTTCTCTCCATTCTAGCCTATGTGTTTTGGGCACCACTTTGAACTCTGCACCTGACCGGCCCTGAGCCGCTGGTGTGGTGACTTTGGGGTTGCTCTGAACCCCCAACGGTGGGCTACCTTGGACCAAGAACTAAGCCCTGTAAGTGCCTTACTTACCTGGTTAACCTAACAAATACTTACCTCCCCCAGGAACTGTGAAAATTGCACTAAGTGTCCACTTTTAAAACAGCTATTTGACAATAACTTGTAAAGTATACATGCAATTTTTATGATTTAAAGTTCCTAAAGTACTTACCTGCAATACCTTTCAAATGAGATATTACATGTAGAATTTGAACCTGTGGTTCTTAAAATAAACTAAGAAAAGATATTTTTCTATAACAAAAACCTATTGGCTGGATTTGTCTCTGAGTGTGTGTACCTCATTTATTGTCTGTGTATGTACAACAAATGCTTAACACTACTCCTTGGATAAGCCTACTGCTCGACCACACTACCACAAAATAGAGCATTAGTATTATCTCTTTTTGCCACTATCTTACCTCTAAGGGGAACCCTTGGACTCTGTGCATACTATTCCTTACTTTGAAATAGTGCATACAGAGCCAACTTCCTACAACCAGCAACTAAATTTAGAGGAGAGCCCAGAAACTGGGGTCCTGATTAGCAGGATCCCAGTGCACTACAGTCTAAGCACACTGACACCAGACAAAAATTGGGGGTAGTCATGTCAGAATGATATGTTCGATGGCATATGTTGCTGCAGATACACATGTTTAGCACAGTCCGCTGCCAGTCCGCTGCCTGGTGTTGGGCTCGGAGTATTACAAGTTGTTTTTCTTCGAAGAAGTCTTTTTTGGTCACGGGACCGAAGGACTCCTCCCTCTTCGGCTCCATTGCGCATGGGCGTCGACTCCATCTTAGATTGTTTTTTTCCGCTGTCGGGTTCGGACGTATTCCTTTTCGCTCCGTGTTTCGGTTCGGAAAGTTAGTCAGAATCTCGGAAGAAAGCGTCGGTATTGTTCCGTTCGGTATCGGGATAGTTAGGTACATCGACACCGATCATCGGAAGACTTTGGGGTAGCTTCGATTCCCCCATCGGGGCCTGGTCGGCCCGACCGCGTGCGACATCGAAGCCGATGGAACGGACCCCGTTTCGTTTCTGCCCAAAATGTCACAGTAAGTATCCTTATACAGATCAGCACTTGGTCTGTAACTTGTGCTTGTCCCCCGAGCACAAGGAGGATACCTGTGAGGCCTGTCGAGCCTTCCGGTCCAGAAAAACACTCCGGGACCGAAGAGCCAGGCGTCTACAAATGGCGTCCACGCCAACAAAACAACGTTTCGACGACAAAGAGGAAACATTCTCGGTTCCGGAATCAGAATCCGGAGACTCCGACGTCGAACAACAGCAACAAACAGTGAGTAAGACGTCGAAAATTAAAACCATCGAGAAGACAAAAGCCCAGGGGACGCCACTGCCAACAGGCCATGGCTCGACCCATAAAACCGGCGACCCGGCGAAGGCGCCGAAAAAGGGCACACCCATAGCGAAGACACCCGACTCCGGTCGAGGGACCGCCATGGAGCAACCTCGGAGCCGAGATAGCGGCTCCGAGAGGCAAAAACAAGATGCCGGCACCGAAAAACATCGGCACCGAGACACACTGCCGAAAGCCACAAAAATTCTGTCGGTGCCGAAGCCGAAAAAAGATTCTCTCTCGGCGCCGAAAAGTTCCACACCTTCATCCTAAACAGAGGAACAAGGAATAAGTGGCCAAATGCACAGATTTGGACAAGCGCTCCAAAGTGTAGAATCAGACTACACACAAAAGACTGTACACCCAGCGCAAACTACCATAAGTCAAGATAATCAGGATCAAGACGCTTGGGACCTATATGACACCCCAGTGCCGGACAATGATCCCGATTCATACCCCACAAAGCCGTCACCGCCAGAGGACAGTACCTCATACTCGCAACTGGTGGCTAGGGCTGCAGAATTCCACAATGTCCAACTGCATTCCGATCCTATAGAGGATGATTTTTTATTTAACACCCTCTCGGCTACACATAGCCAATATCAATGTCTCCCAATGCCACCAGGGATGTTACGGCACGCAAAACAAATTTTTGAAGAGCCCGTAAAATCAAGAGCCATCACCCCAAGGGTGGATAAGAAATACAAACCACCACCCACAGACCCAGTGTTTATTACTTCGCAGTTACCACCTGACTCCGTAGTAGTAGGGGCAGCTCGCAAGAGAGCAAATTCCCATACATCTGGCGACGCCCCACCTCCGGACAAAGAAAGCAGAAAATTTGATGCGGCAGGAAAAAGAGTAGCATCACAGGCAGCCAACCAGTGGCGCATCGCAAATTCTCAAGCGCTGCTGGCCAGATATGACCGCGCACACTGGGATGAGATGCAACTTCTCGTAGACCATCTTCCCCAGGAATACCAAAAAAGGGCGCAGCAAATAGTTGAAGAGGGACAAACGATCTCAAACAATCAAATCCGCTCTTGACTGGACGCAGCCGATACTGCAGCGAGAACAGTCAACACTGCTGTCACCATAAGGAGACACGCTTGGCTCCGCACTTCAGGCTTCAAACCTGAAATCCAGCAGGCTGTCCTTAATATGCCCTTCAACGAGAAACAACTTTTTGGCCCTGAAGTGGACACAGCCATTGAAAAACTTAAAAAGGACACAGACACGGCCAAAGCCATGGGCGCACTCTACTCCCCGCAGAGCAGAGGCTCTTTTAGAAAAACTCCATTTAGAGGGGGGTTTCGTGGCCAACCCACAGACACCACCAACCAACAAACAAGAACCGCACCATATCAGGGTTCATTCCAAAGGGGAGGTTTCAGGGGATATAGAGGGGGTCAATTCCCAAGGAGTAGGGGAAGATTCCAGACTCCAAAAACACCTCCACCTAAACAGTGACTTTCAAGTCACACAACCCCTTCACTCAACACCAGTGGGGGGAAGACTAAGCCAATTCTACCAATCTTGGCAGCAGATTACAACAGACAATTGGGTATTAGCAATAATCCAACATGGCTATTGCATAGAATTCCACAAATTCCCACCAAACATCCCTCCAAAAACACGCAGAATGTCACCACAACATTTAGAACTTTTAGGACTAGAAGTTCAAGCACTACTGCAAAAGGATGCAATAGAGTTAGTACCAGTACAACAAAAAAACACAGGAGTTTACTCCCTGTACTTTCTAATTCCAAAAAAAGACAAAACATTAAGACCAATATTAGATCTCAGGACACTAAATACCTACATCATATCGGACCACTTTCACATGGTCACACTACAAGACATCATTCCACTGCTCAAACAGCAAGATTACATGACCACATTAGACCTAAAAGATGCGTACTTTCATATACCGATACACCCTTCTCACAGGAAGTACCTAAGGTTCGTATTCAAAGGAATGCATTACCAATTCAAAGTGTTGCCATTCGGAATAACAACTGCACCAAGAGTGTTCACAAAATGTCTAGCAGTAGTAGCAGCACATATCAGAAGACAACAGATACATGTGTTTCCTTACCTGGACGATTGGCTAATCAAGACCAACACAGTAAAAAAGTGCACAAACGACACCACATATGTCATACAAACCCTTCACAAACTGGGTTTCTCCATCAACTATACAAAATCACACCTTGAACCGTGTCAGACACAACAATATCTAGGGGCAACCATCAACACATCAAAAGGAATTGCCACTCCAAGTCCACAAAGAGTTCAAGCAATTCCACAAGGTAATAAGTGCTATGTTTCCAAACCAAAAAATACAAGCAAAATTTGTGCTAAAACTTCTAGGCATGATGTCATCATGCATAGCCATTGTCCCAAACGCAAGACTACACATGCGACCCTTACAACAGTGCCTAGCATCACAATGGTCACAGGCACAGGGTCAACTTCAAGATCTGGTGTTGGTAGACCGCCAAACATACCTCTCGCTTCTATGGTGGAACAGCAACAATTTAAACAAAGGGCGGACATTTCAGGACCCAGTGCCTCAATACGTTATAACAACAGATGCTTCCATGACAGGGTGGGGAGCACACCTCAATCACCACAGCATTCAAGGACAATGGGATGTACACCAAACAAAATTTCATATCAATTACCTAGAACTGTTAGCAGTATTTCTAGCGTTAAAAGCCTTTCAACCCATAATAACACACAAATACATTCTTGTCAAAACAGACAACATGACAACAATGTATTACTTAAACAAACAAGGAGGAACACACTCAACACAATTGTGCCTCCTAACACAAAAAATATGGCAGTGGGCGATTCACAACCACATTCGCCTAATAGCACAATTTATTCCAGGGATCCAAAACCAACTAGCAGACAACCTTTCGCGAGACCACCAACAAGTCCACGAATGGGAAATTCACCCCCAAGTTCTGAACAAGTACTTTCAAATTTGGGGAACACCCCAGATAGATTTGTTCGCAACAAAAGAAAACGCAAAATGCCAAAACTTCGCATCCAGGTACCCACACCGCGAATCACAAGGCAATGCTCTATGGATGAGTTGGTCAGGGATATTTGCATACGCTTTTCCCCCTCTCCCTCTCCTTCCATATCTAGTAAACAAGTTGAGTCAAAACCAACTCAAACTCATACTGATAGCACCCACATGGGCAAGACAACCTTGGTATAAAACTCTACTAGACCTTTCACTAGTACTGCATGTCAAACTACCCAACAGACCAGATCTGTTAACACAACACAAACAACAGATCAGGCATCCAAACCCAGCATCATTGAATCTGGCAATTTGGCTCCTGAAATCCTAGAATTCGGACACTTAGACCTCACACAAGAATGCATGGAGGTCATAAAACAAGCTAGAAAAGCTTCCACTAGACACTGCTATGCATCTAAGTGGAAAAGATTTGTTTGCTACTGCCATACCAATCAAATCCAACCATTGCATGCCTCTACAAAGGACATAGTGGGATACTTACTACATTTGCAAAAAGCGAATCTCGCTTTTTCATCTATAAAAATACACCTTGCAGCAATATCTGCTTACCTACAAACTACTCATTCATCGTCTCTATTTAGAATACCAGTTATTAAAGCATTCATGGAAGGGCTAAAAAGAATTATACCACCAAGAACACCACCAGTTCCTTCATGGAACCTTAACATCGTCTTAACAAGACTCATGGGTCCACCTTTCGAACCCATGCATTCCTGTGAAATGCAATATCTAACCTGGAAAGTCGCATTTCTCATTGCAATCACATCCCTCAGAAGAGTAAGTGAAATACAGGCATTTACCATACAAGAACCATTTATTCAAATACACAAAAATAAAATAGTTCTAAGAACAAATCCAAAATTTCTACCAAAAGTAATCTCCCCATTCCATTTAAATCAAACAGTAGAATTGCCAGTGTTCTTCCCACAACCAGATTCCGTGGCTGAAAGGGCACTACATACATTAGACATCAAAAGAGCACTAATGTACTACATTGACAGAACAAAGCTAATCAGGAAAACAAAACAACTGTTCATAGCTTTTCAAAAACCACACATAGGAAATCCAATCTCTAAACAAGGCATTGCTAGATGGATAGTCAGATGTATTCAAACATGCTATCTTAAAGCCAAAAGAGAATTGCCTATTACACCAAAGGCACACTCAACCAGAAAGAAAGGTGCTACAATGGCCTTTCTAGGAAACATTCCTATGAGCGAAATATGTAAGGCTGCAACCTGGTCTACGCCTCATACATTTACTAAACACTACTGTGTAGACGTACTAAATGCACAACAAGCTACAGTGGGCCAAGCTGTACTAAGAACATTATTCCAAACTACTTCAACTCCTACAGGCTAAACCACCGCTTTTAGGGGAGGTAACTGCTTTATAGTCTATGCTAAACATGTGTATCTGCAGCAACATATGCCATCGAACTGAAAATGTCACTTACCCAGTGTACATCTGTTCGTGGCATTAGTCGCTGCAGATTCACATGTGCCCTCCCGCCTCCCCGGGAAGCCTGTAGCCGTTTAGAAGTAGATCTTAAATCTTAAACATTTGTAAATAATTATTATAAACTTTTTATGTACATACGTATTCACTCCATTGCATGGGCACTATTTATAGCAAACCACTCCATCCTCACCCTCTGCGGGGAAAACAATCTAAGATGGAGTCGACGCCCATGCGCAATGGAGCCGAAGAGGGAGGAGTCCTTCGGTCCCGTGACCAAAAAAGACTTCTTCGAAGAAAAACAACTTGTAATACTCCGAGCCCAACACCAGGCAGCGGACTGTGCTAAACATGTGAATCTGCAGCGACTAATGCCACGAACAGATGTACACTGGGTAAGTGACATTTTCATTTTCTTGTCAACAGTGTAGGTACGTAGCAACTATTCACCAGTTGACAGCACCAGCAAAAATTACTGTATAGACATTTTCTCCATTACCTTTATCCCTCTAAGGGAAATATCTTCTCCAGACACAATTATTCCAGCCCACACCTCCAAGTAAGGGGTTTCCCTACCCACGTTCACGCCTCTTAGATGAGGATGACTATTTCGATGAGGAGGGTCCCTTTGTAGTGGTTCGTAGCCTATCCCAGCTGCATGTCAAATACTAGGACTTTGAGGAGGATGACTAGCACTGTCATTAGGAGCGCTATTACTCTCAGAACAATGCCACTATAACTATTCAAACGAAGACCAACCAGAACCTTCCATCCAAATGCCCATGTCTCTGGCGAGCAATGATTATGCAATATTATGCTGAGGGAAACCCCACTAAACTGAGTATGCAGCTGTCACCCCTCTCCCTATGTTAGGAGATACCTTGGCTGACCCCTGAGCTGACAATGCTCCTTCTACAGATGAAGAAAGAGATGGTGAAATTAAAGACATTACCTCAGTTCCCAGTGAGTGTGACAACTATCTCATCCCCACTCCATCCCCACCAGTGGCAGCACCATTAGTCCCTCCACCAGAGGACATTGGCAACTTGCGTAATTTACTGGAGAGACCAGCAAAAACTATTTGAACTTCCACTGCTTACCAAACAAACAGACCGTTTCCTATGTGATTTCAAAGAACAGGCCGAAAGATCTGTGAGGGCTATCCTGATTATAAATTTTCTTTCGCAAGAAGTTTTAAAGCCATGAAGAATCCAGCTATGGTTTCAGCTGTCAGCCCACGGGTAGATTAGAAGTACAAAGCTCCCAATGACTCCAACTTGTCTGATCGGGCAGCCGTAGCCAGACTGGTATTGCAAGCAGTGCAACAGTGATGTAAGAACCCTTCCACACTAATTTCCTCTCTGGACATTGATAGTCGTCAACTCAATAATACTGGTGTGAGATTCTCCACCATGGCAGCCTTGACAATAAGAGCAGCAAACTCACTGGCTATACTGAGCCGTTATGACCGCCAGACGTGGTCAGATATGTCCCCCTACATTGATTTGCTCTGAGGATGCCAAATGCGAATCTCGAAGATGCTCCATGTGGTTGAGAGGATATCGGCTGAGAATTCACTACGCCATTGATGTTGCCGACACTGGGTTAAGACAACTTGCGGGAGAGGTGGTTCTTCGCAGACAAGGATGGTTAAAATCCACTTCCTTCTGACCAGAGATCCAAAGTAGGATACTGGACACATGCCATTTGATGGTGAATCATTATTTGAACTCAAGGATGATGACCTACAGTCCATAAAAGCTGTAACGGATACAGCTAAATCCCTTGGTACTCTCCAGTACAGGAAGCATCCCTTATGAGGCGCTAGAGACAGAGGCTTATTTATTTAGGGGAGGATAACAGCCCTACCAGCAACAGTAACGATCAGGGCAAGCACAATACTGTCCTCCGTATGTCCAACAGCAGCAATTTAGACAACCACCAGTGGCTGCAAATAAGCATTCCACCCGGGGGAACATTATCTGCTTGTGGCAGAGATGCAAACAGAAAGCAGTGAGCACAGTTTTGTACCGACTGCCCCCCTTTCTCCAACAACCCGGATTGGAAGTCAAATTGCAAACCACTCTGATTAGTGGTCCACAATAACATCGGACAATTGGGTTTTCAATGGGATTTCCCGAGGACACACTCTGTGTTCCTCCAAAAGCCTTTAACTACCCCTCCAGCAGGGTTACCTCTCCCTCATTTAACACAACTCCTTAAAGAGGTAGCCATCATGTTAAAAATGGGTGTGGTTCTATTTCCGTTTCTTTCTAGTAAAAAAAATAAAAAAAAAACCCTCAGGGGATTGGAGTCCTATTCTTCACCTCCAGAGGTTCAACACATTTGTGAAGAAGCAATCTTTTTTTGCATGGTGACGCTCCAGAATATATTACACCTACTGAACTTGGTAGATCATGTGACTTCACTAGACTGCCAAGACTCCTACTTCCACGTCCCAATACACTCGAAACACGACAAATTCCTCCCCTTCACGGTAGCCAGTACCCACTTACAATTCAAGGTCATTCCATTCGGGCTAAAATCAGCCCTCAAGATTTTCACCTAGATGCTAGCCCCAGTAGCAGCTCATCTCGGACAACAAGAAATCCAAGTCTTTCCACACTTGGACGATTGGCTTATAAAAGCTCCAACACATCAACAAGCAGCAACAGCCACTCCAATCTGCTTTTCATTGTTCACCAAACTGCCTCCCTGTCAACCATCAAAAATGTCACGTACAACCCACAGAACACTTAACATTCTTGGGAGTTTTCAGAGACTCTAGACTAAGCATTTCCCTCTCAGGACAGGCAGAAGCGGATTGCACAACTAGCCCACAAACTGCCAGAAAAAAGTCAATTTCTGTCCAGACCTACAAATTCTTCATGGGAATGCTTTCTTGCTGCATCCCTCTTGTCCCAATTTGCCGACTACAGATGCGCCCACTACCAGAAGAATTGGACAAAGAATGGCTCCAGGCACAGGGGTCTTTTGAGGACCTCATTTAAATAACTTCAGCAATGAAAGCAGCCATGTCTTGGTAGGCACAAGCTTCAAATCTGTTCAGGGGGCTCCCATATCGTCAACAAATTCCCAACTGTCATTGCAACAGATGCCTCCCTACAAGGTTGGGTTGCCCATGTACAGGACTTAGATAAGCGGCAAGTAGAGTCCAGGCAGAAGAAAACGTCATCTGCTGACGCTCAAAGCTATTGCCTTAGCACTGAAGTAGTTTTTCCCCAGGATAACACTCATCGGTGCTCATACAGAAAGACTATACCACCATTATGTTTTATCTCAACAAACAGGGGGAACACGCTCACCAGTGCGATCTCGTCAGACGCAGGACATATGGACCCGGGCTCATCAACATCAAATCTTACTCTCCGAATATGTACCAGAGCTGTCCAACCTCCTTGGAGATTCGATAATCAGGACCAGCAAAACTTACCACGAGTGGGAGCTAGACCAGCACATTCAGGACAGACTCTTCCACCGGTGGGGCAAGCCGAACTTTGGCCTATTCGCTATGAGAGAGAACAAGAAATGGCCATTCTTTGCAAGTTGATATCGCCAGGAGGGATTGTGGGGGGGATGCGTTTTCAATTAGATGGTCAGGAATGTATGGTTACGCTTTTTTCCCCCAATCCCATTGATCCCAAAGGTGCTCAACAAAATGAAGAGGAAGCCTTTCAGACTTCTCCTTGTAGCCCCCAAGTGACCCAGGCAATTCTGGTTCATTGAGATCCTACTATTTTTGGACCAACCCCATGTCCAGCTCAAGCTGGTACCAGCATTGTTAACTAGGACCAGGTCTGGTGTCCTGACTTGACATCTGTACACTTATCAGCCTGGCTCCTGAGTTTAATGATTTCTCCATGAAACACATGCCATCAGATAACAGGGAAATTATTGCCAAAGCAAAAGCAGACACAATTAACAGAGCATATAAATTCAAGTGGAAACACTGGCGCCCACACACCTAAGGCATTAATGTCCACCCTATCACATCATCGTCTGAGCAAATCCTCCCATATCTGCTTCACCTTGCAAGGTCCGGCTTGTTCTTCATAAGAGTTCTCCTGGCAACAAGTATTCAACACTCCAGTGATGCACCGTCTCTGTGGTCTAGTCACATGATAAAACAATTCCTCAAAGGCCTCTTTCGGATATATCCTCCTGTCTGAACATATCCTCCTGTCCGAACACCTCCACCAGCGTGGTACTTGAATATAGTGTTTGGACAACTCATGAAGTCACCAATTGAGCCCAACCACAGGGCACAATTGAAGTACCTTACGTAGAAAACAACACTTTTACTGGCTCTTAACATCTGCCAAAAGAGTGACACTCATGCCTTTACCATCAACAAACCCTTTCTTCAGTTCATGACAGTGTCACACTTCGGACCAATCCTAAGTTTATTTCTAAGGTGCCGTCATTCTTCCACCTGAATGAACCAGTGGTTCTACGATCATTCTTCCCAAATCCTCAGACAGTTGCAGGAAAATCTTTCCATTCTCTAGTTGTCAAACAATGAATAAAGTTTTGTTTACACAGGACCCATCAGCTCAGTAAAGCAGATTGTTTCTGGCATTTGGTGGTATCAGAAAAGGTCTTCCAGTAAGTAAACAAACCATTGCCAGATGGATTGCATCAACTATACAGTTTTGTCATGCGCAAGCAGGAAAGCCATTGCAGGACTAAGTCTAGGCCCATTCAACCAGCACTGTTTTCACATCTGCAGCTCTTCTTGCTGGAGTACCTCTCCCGCATAGCTGCCGAGCAGCAACTTGATCTAGCAGGCGCACATTTATGAAGAATTATTGCCTGGATGAGACCCATAAAACTGATGCAGCTGTGGGGCAGGCAGTGTTAAGACATCTGTTTCAGTAAGGTGAGCCTCTTAGCTTTTTTTCCCCCACATCTGCTAAAAGTATGTTAATATGGTATGGCAATTATTCTCTTCCTTTATTGCTTGTTGTTCTGATTCAAGCATGTGAATTTATGAAAGATCCAATACTGGAGAAGAAAATTAGTTACCTTTAACTGTGGTTCTCCAGTATTGGTATCTTTCATAAATTCACATGCAACCCACCCCCTCCCCTCCTAGCCCAGAGGGCAGGGTGCAGGTACTTGCGTATGAGGGCAACCCTGCATGAGCAGAGGTGCCCCCATGAACTCAATCTCCATTTTCCTGGACTTTGTGAGTGCGGGGACGCCATTTTACGCGTGCACTCCACATAGCTCACTACCTGTGTCCAGCTACATAATCATAACTCCAAACCTGGGCATGTTTGGTTTCAAACATGTCGGAATCATGCCCCCCCCCCATACTGTTGCCAGTAATGGGTGTATGATTCCATGCACTCTGGGGGCGGGAGGGCTTCTTAGAGGACCTCCAGCTTTGCTTCTACCAGCTTTCTGGGGTTCTCTGGGCAGCACTCCCTCCTGCCACCCCTTAGACAAGTTTCTGCCCTCTTGCTGCTTGAACAGCTTAAGCCCAGGAACGCAGAACAAAGGATTTCGTTTGGGAGAGGAAGGCAGCTCCCTTTGGAAATAGGTGTGACTGGCTTGAGAGGGGTAGCCTCCCCAAGCCACTGGTATGCTTTGAAGGGCACATTTGGTGCCCTTTTTGCATAAACCAGTCTGCACTTGTTCAGGGACCTTGAGTCCATGCTCTGCCACCAGACTGGACAAAGGAAAGGGGAGTGACTCCTTCCCTGTCCACCCCCACCCTAGGAGTGGTGCCCGGAGCTCCTCCAGATGGCCCCTTGATTCTGCCATCTTAAATCCAAGGGGGGCAGAGGCCTCTGGGAGTATTTAAGTGGCCAGGTCAGGCAGGTGATGCCAGATCCCCCCCCCCCCCCCTCCCCCTCCTCCTGATAGGTAGTCACCTGGCTAGCTGACCAGTCCCCCTTCCAGGGCTATTTAGGGTCTTTCTCTTGGGTGTAGTCCTCAGATTGAACGTGCAAGATTTACAGCAGGACTCATCTGCAATGTTTACTTCGACTTCTGGCCACTGGAACTGCAACTGGACTTCACAGGAACCTACAATCTTCAGCTCCAGCAAATACTTTGCCCTGCAACATTGTTCTGTCTCCTTCCAGCAACTACTACATTTCCCTGGCTGTGCATCCTCTGAGGACTGCAAGTCTTCAGCCTACACCAAGAAGTAAGAAGGAATCTCCCTTGGAGTGAAAGAGTCACTCACTTGCAGCCACAGGCACCAGCTACAACGACTACCAGCCACATGGCTCCTCTCTCCTGCAACTCTGCGTGGATCCTGCAAAACAGGTGGTGGTCCTGGGTGGTCCCCTTAGTGCCCTCTACCAGCTATCTGACTTTGGAGGTGGTGAGTCTTTGCCTCTCCTTGCAGGACGGTACCCCTGTGCACGTGACTCTAACAGCTACCAAGGCTTGTTGGCTCTTCTGTGGGTTATTTGGGCTCTGTGTAGCCCCAGCTTCCAGCATTCTTCCCTGCAACGCGTGGTCTCCTGCCTGTTGCTCCAGCAATGTGGGACTCGTTTCCACGTTTGCGGAGTGGGCGTTACTGCAACTCCTCTCCCTGCTGCCTGTGAGTTGCCTTTGGTGGCTGCATCCACAACTTCTTGCTATCCTGGCTGCTGGTTGATGCCTGGGACTCGCCTCTGTGGGTTGAGTCCCCTTGGACCTTCCGGGATCCCAGCAGCTCTGCCAATTCTCCAGCAACTCTTGTCTTAGCCAAAGCTTGTTGGTGGTTTTTCCACACCACTGACTGCAACTCTTCTTCTGACTTGGGACACTGCCTACATCACTTCTTGAACTCTTCCTCTGCTCCTGTGCTTCATAGCCGACTCCTGGTCCTCACTGTCGACCTGGTCTTGCAGCTCCAGAAGGATGGGTAATGGCTCTTGCCCCAACCGGACACTCAAACTAGACTTGGTCCCCTTCATTTGCGGGTCCTCTTTTGTCTGGATCCATCTTCTGTTTCTTGCAGTCTTGCTTGGGTCTTGCACAGTCCTTTTCCAGAGTTTCTCTTTGTGTTTGAGAAAACCCATGTATTTACTTCTTCTCTCTTGGTCGCTGGGAGTCAGTCTTGTACTTAACCTTTTGGGGTTCTAGTTTGTCCAGCTCTCCTCTACAGATTCCTCTTACCTGGGCGGGGGGCCCTCATTCGCATTCCATTTTTTTAGTATATGGTTTGGGCCCCCTCAGGGTCACTATTGTCAATTTTTTATTGCTTTCTATGCTCATTCCTAACAATTAAGGTGTATATAATAGTGTTACCTCACCTAATAGAGGTCTGCCTGCATATTATTTTATTATTTGTGTTGCTAAACTATAAAGTTCCTTTATTTTAGTAACAGTGTGGTTCTTTCATGTAAGTGCTGTGTGACTATGTGGTATTGCTGAAGCTTTGCATGTCTCCTAGATAATCCTTTGCTGCTCCTCCACAGCTAACTCTAAAGAGCCTGGCTTGTAGACACGGACTACACCTCACTAATAGGAAATGCCTGGTATAAGGTGATACCATAGGTACTCGCCACACACCAGGGCAGCTTCCTACACTCGCCTCAGAATTTCAAGCACAAGTGTGAATCAATAATATGTCTGAGGGCCTCGACCTCTTTTTAGGAGTGTTCTACCGGTGCTGTTGCCTGATTGGTTAGGAAAAAAATATATATATATATAAAACCTTTGGTTCAATGCCAGTCCATCTATTATATTAATACACATTGCCTTATTATAGTACTGCAGGACTCCCAGTTCGATGGGAAATTATTCAAGCATATAAATCTGAGATATCAATACTGGGCAACCACAGTTGCATGTAAGTTACTCATTTTCTTACTGATCGAGCTCTGGATCAATGCCATCTCAGATTTTTGTCTTGTTGACTTGGTTTATCCTTTCCCCTTGACATGGGAAATACTTTCAGCATTTCAGGTTCTTAAAGTATTCGCGTTTGCTGGCTTTTGACCTCCAGGATACAGAAGCTATCCTTGGCACCTTTGTGAAAAAAATTAACAGACTGATGGAACGGGCACCCTTTCAAAACTGACCCCAGTGTCACTCCAAAGTATCCTTGGATAGACCAGTACCAGGTCACTCTCTCACCTGAACATGTAAAGACCTTGTGTCCAGCTTGCCCCGCCTTCTCTTAAGAGAAGGCCATGCTGTATCAGTGTGATCAGCGATTTCCTTCCTTCCTTCCTTCCTTGTAAAAGGGACCAGTGGTACCAAGACCTTTTGTGACAAGAGGAGATGCCCCTGTATTTTAAAACCCTTTAGTGTAAGGCTGACCAGCTTGCCGCTAAAACACAGGTTTCTGACCTCAAGGGGTGAGAGCCTTTATGCTCTCCGAGGTCAGAAACAAAGCCTGATCTGGGTGGAACTGCTTCACACCTTCTCCTGCAGGAACTATAACACTTGGCAGTGAGTCTCAAAGGCTCAGGCCTCCTGTTAGTGCCCCAGGGCACTCTAGCTAGTGGAGATGCCAGCCCCAGGACACAGCCTCACTTTTGGTGGCAAGTCTGGCGGGAAAATTAGGTAAAGCAGGTAGGTGTGACCACTCAAGCCAGGACCCACCCCTAAGGTGTCCAGAGCTGAAGTGACCCCCCTCTCTGCAGAATCTTCCTTCTTGGTTTGGAGGACAGGGACAAATGGGGTTAGGACAGTGCCCCTTCCCCAAAGGGAGTGGACACAGGAAGTGTGAAGTCACCCTTGGGGATAGTAGCCATTGGTACTGCCCTAAGACCCCTTAAACACACCTAAATCTAGGATTTAAGGGCTCCCCTGAACCTAGCTCACCAGAGTCCTTTCGACCAGAACAAGAAGAAAGGACTGCTAATCCGAACCCACACCAGTTAAGACCCCGGACGATAACTAACTTGGCCCCAGCCCTAACAGCCTGTCTGCAGCTTCAAGGACTCTGCTACCAAAAGGCGGCACATCCTGCAGGACCAGCAACCTCTCCAAATCCCCATAGGACTGCCTGCCCATCAGAGGACCAAGAACTCCTGAGTGCAGTGGCTCTGTGAAGAAGACACCCTCCAAAAGAACTCCAGAACTTCCCCGGATCCGTGAGTCCTGCCCACTCTGCACCAGACACCCGTGTCCAGGTGACCCATCGGTCCAGAGCAGCTCCCCAGGCAATTCTGACCTTGTGTCCACCCTTGTTTGACCCCCTACTGGCCAACACGATGACACCTGCAGCCATAATCCGGAGGATCCCCCTAACCGCAAGAAAACATGGCAAAGATTCCTGAGGCCAAAAGGTACCACTGCACCCGCAACCCCCTGGACTTGGGAAATCCGAACACCAGTCCTGCAACGTTCAGCAGTCGGCCAGGACTGTTCAGAATGCACTGTCACCTTTTAAAAGTGAAAAGTGTTACTTGCCTGTAAACCGTTTTCTTTGCTAAATCTAAACAAAGTGCCATTGATGTATATGTTGGATACCTGCTTGCAAATGTAGTTACTTGCAACAAGGTCCTTTTGGTTCTAGAAATAAAGTAACAAAGTATATTTTTCCAATATAATTACATTTACCTGGAGTTAGACGTTTGTGTGCCTCATTTATTGGCTGTGTTTATGTACAACAAATGCTTTGTACTATTCTCTGATAAGCCTACCTGCTCGACCACACTACCACAAAAGAGAGCATTAGTATTATCTACTTCAGCCTCTGTTATGCCTTTGGGGAACCCCTGGACTCTGAGCACACTATCTCCTTTTGATATAGCATATACAGGGCCAGCTTCCTACACTCTCCCAACATTTTTGAGCACAGGAAGTAGAAGAGGAGGAAACTGGAACATCTGGCTCAGTGTCTGCAATGGAGTCCTGAAGCCAGCTCCCCTTCTGCATTGGAACAGCAGGATCCAAAAGAGCAGCAAGTATTTGGCCGTGAGTACATGCCTCTCACACTTGGGTTGCACAACACCACCGTGCAAAGGCAGAGCACTTCCCTATTATGGGATGGGTGCCAAGCCCACAGACCCATCAACAGGTCTTTGTTCCGCCACTGCCTTGGTTGGCACCGACCCAAACCCGTGAGAACAAATACTCACTTCACTAGAATCCAAGGACCCTATCAAACGTCAGCTGTGCTTGGCACAAGAAATTCTGTCAACACCATCTCCGACACCAAAATGAGTTCTGAAACCACATTTGGCTTTGAAAGCTATCTCTGCACTGAAATTGCTGAGCTTTTCTATGTCTCGGCTTCCGTCGACAACAGGCATTGAGATCCAATACTCCAGCATGTTCAGTAGAAGCTGGATGTGTGCCGAGGGACTCTTGCCCCCCCCCCCCCTACACACTGCAAATATCACCAAAACAGCTACCTAAGGAGCAGGGCACTCTCCCAAGAAAATGAAGACTAACCTCTGAGGAGCAGCTTGTCTTTAAACCAGCTCCACTGCCAAAGCTTAGAAAACCTTACGATCTGGATTAGCCTTTCGTGACCATGTGCACCTGATCGCCCCACCTCCTCTACAGGTGCCATCCCCGTGTGTGCCACCTCTGCAACAACCCCCAGCGTGCTTACCACTTCCCTCTGTTGGAGGGGGAAGTCCCTCTTACCCATTAGATCCCTACAAGGCCCTTTTTGATCCTGAACCCAGAAGTGTCCTGTGGAGTGACTGATGTCTATTCTCCCCCACCAGACAACCTGACCACCTATTACGAGGTTATTCATAGGGCTGCTACCTTTCATAAGGAAGATGAAAACTTAACGGTCAAGGCAATGTCCACAGCACACGCTGCAGTTTATGCCAGTTATAGGAAGCTGGCTTCCTATATAGTGCACTAAAAAGTACACCATGCAGTATCCAGTGGATCCCCAATTGGTTTGCCGAGGCAAAAATGTAGAGGACTAATGCTCTATTGTGTGGTAGTGTGGGTGAGCAGTTAGGCTTATTAGAGGGTAGTGCTAAGCATTTATTGTACCCACAGAGGCAATGAATGAGAAACACTCAAAGAATACATTTGAGAACATATTAGAAAAGTTACTCTTCTTTCTATATATTTTTAAAACCGAAGAACTTCGTAATCAAAAAGCACTTAATGAAGCATAAATACTTTTCAGTTTCAAAAATCAACACTTAGTGTAATTCTCAGAGTTCTTCCATGTTAACTTATGGAGGAAAACCGAGTTCAGCAAACACAGGGTTAACAACGACTTAAAAGGCCAATCTCTGAGTTATGGTACGTACTGGGCACTGATGAGAACCACACCAGGGGGGTCACTCAGTGTAGCACTTGGGCAGCCGGGTGAAGAAAGGCATTGGGTGCCCAAAGGTTTCCTATGGGAACTTGATCCTCGTGAAGACAGGCTGCAGGCTCTGGCTAGGGAGCCAGTCGGGTACAGCAAACAGGTAGGTTGTAGACTTGGGGTGCGTGGGGACATAGATGCACCATTGGTCCTTTTCTCCATGGCCCAGGGACCACCAATGCAGGCAGTGTCTTTAGGGGTCAAGTTTCCTCGTCCAGTAGCACGGTCAGGAAGTCCTGCGCGTTGAGGCTGCAAGCGTCGTAGGAGAGTCCTGCAAGGAGGGGCAGGGGACCCAACGTGCACTCAAGCTCAGGATAGCTGAGGGACTTTGTTGGCACCATTGTCCCATCTCTGATGGGGTCAGGGTGATGGGTGCAGTGGCTGTTGGAGGTGTAAGGTTTTTCTCTCACCACAAGGCTGCGGGAGAGGGGGCTTGTGTGCAGGGACTGCAGGTGCAACTTGAGGGGGGGTGATGGTGAGATCGCACTGGACTTGGACTCTGGATGACTAGAGAACCTTACTGGCACAGTTGGTTGGCTTCACCTTGGGTCGTGGACATCTTGTGCAGAGGTAATTTCGGGTGTCTGGTTTTTGCTGTTCCGGAGGCTGCAGAGTCCTTTCTTGAGACTGTTTCAAAGCAGAACCACTGCTCACAGTCTTGAGTCTTAATGGAAGGCAGGTAGTCATCCAGGGTTCCTTAGTTTCAGGACAAGTTGTCGTTTTGGGCAGTGTCTGTCGAGGTCAGTAGGCAGTTTAGTGGGGCTTGTTGTGCTTCTGCTTTTCCTTTTCTGCAGGTGCAACTTATCTTTGTCCTTTGCTTCTTAAGTCGTCAGGATCTGAGCTCTCAGGTTCAGGGGTGCCACTTAAATATTCAATTTGGGGGCGTTACAGGATGTTTCAGGTAATATCCAATGGGCTAACCACCTTTAGGTTGACTACACCCTTGTTATGACCACTTCTACTGGGAAGTAGGCATAACCCTAAGCCTAGTTCCTAACTCCTTCTCAGATGGAGGAATTTAAAGTGCACATCTCCTAATCTGCCTAATTTTCCTGCTTGTGCTGCCACCAAAGGTGAGGTGAGGACAGTGGTGTCGGTCATCTCCTCCATCTGGAGAGTCCTAGGTCACATTACACATGCGGCTAGGACTTCGAAGCTTCTTGCCCTGGAATGTCCATCCTTCTTGGATGAGATAATACCCCTGCCAAGTGCAGGCTTTTGTCTCTGGCCCTTAAGAGCGCTGGCTCTCACATTGGGGGGGGGGGGGCAGAAATGCATCTATGGCGGCTGAACTGGTCAGGACCACTCAGTTGTAGGAAAGTGCAATCATTCTGGCATAGTTGCCCCCACTTTTTGCCTGATCTCAGTGTGCTTGGACTGTAGTTCACTGGGATATTGCTAACCAGTGTAGGAAGCTGACCTGGTGTGTAGTGGGCACCTAAGGTGTTTGCACCTTATACAGGTTGAGGCAACCCGTGTTAATTAGTGAAACCGTGTCTAGGAAGCCAGGGCTCTCTAGTGGTAGCTGTGGTGAGCAGCCAAGATCTATCTAGGAGTGTAAAGCACTTGCAATACCACAGTAGTCACACAGCAACTTATCCCAGATGGAAGGAACCACAGGGTTGCAAAAATAAAGGTACTTTGTTTTAAAACTGAACTAGATTACTTACAGGCAGTCCCCCAACTGGAGGTAAGTATACACTATATATATACACAGTAAGTATTAGGAATTAACGTAGAAAAACAAGCATTGGCAAGAAATAGCAGAAATTAGGGCTTTATTTTGGGGGGGGGGGGGGGGGGGGGTTTGGCAGGAACCATACACTAAAATAGGGGAATGTGAAGTCAGGTCTGTAGGAAACTGGCCCTGGTGTGTGGTGGACACCTATGGTGGTGTCACCCTATACAAGGTTTAGGTATCCCCTATTAGTGAAGTGTAGGCAGTGTCTAGGAAGCCAGGGCCCTCTAGAGGTAGCTGTTGAGGAGCAGCCAAGACTTATCTAGGAGATATGCAAAGCTTATGCAATACCAATATAGTCACACAGCACTATCACACATGAAAGAACCACACGGTGTCACAAAATTAAAGGTGCTTTATTATAATAACACAAATACCAGAATACTGATTTGGCAATTCCCCAACTGGAGTTAAGTAAACACACCATTATATACACATTAGCAATTAGTAAAGAACATAGAAAGCAATAAGCATTGGCAAGAGTATAAGTAAATAGTGAGGGCTCTAGGTAAGGGCCAAACCATATACTAAAAGTGGAACTCCTTTGTGTAGTTTTGCACCAGATCAGGCTTCCCCACACTTAAGAAATCCAGTGCATTGGAACTGGAGTTCTTAGGGGACCCTCTGCTGAAGCAGGGGTGCCCCCACACACAGGAACCTGCACACTACTCTTTAGGGCTGAAAGGTCCTTCCATAGTGGTGACTTGCAGTGAAAAACTTTAACAGGAGGCTTGAGCCTTGGATGCCCACTGCCAAGTGTTAACGTTCCTGCTAGGAAGAGGTGTGAAGCACCCTACCCAGAGCAGGCTGTATCTGGCCTCAGAGCACAAAGGCTCTCACCCTATGAGGTCAGAAGCCTGCCTTTTAGTGGCAGGCTGGCACAGACTGGTCTGTCCTGCACTAAAGATTTGGGAAAAAATATAGGGGGCAGCCTTATGTGTGGTTTGTAGAATAAATCCAGCACTGGTATTGTGCTGAGAAGTTTGAAGCTTTCAGTCAAGCCATCGTGGATCTGTGGAGTTTTGTAATGGCAAACTCCCAGCCCTTGTACTTAATATGGCCACATAGCACTTAAAATGTCTAATAATGGACTTAGGCACTTTAGGGGGTTCATTGCTCATGCAGGTGTGGAACCTGCCTTGGGGCTGTGAGATCTGCTAGAGGGGTGACTTAACTATTCCATAAGCAGTGGGTTGTGGGCATGGCACCCTGGACAAGGTGCCATATCGACTTTACCTTTTTCTTCCCACGAGCACACACAATGTGCAACGGCAGTGTGCATGTGCACGGTGAGGGCTGTAAGGCCGGATAAAGGGGTGACTTTTATATATTGCGTGCAGTGTTAGAGGACATGGCACACGGGGATTGACCATGTCGAGAGGCACTTTCCTACACCAGTTGTAGGAAGTTGGCTCTGTATGTGCTATTTCAAAGTAAGGAATAGCATGCACAGAGTCCAAGGGTTCCCCTTAGAGGTAAAATAGTGGTAAAAATAGATAATACTAATGCTCTATTTTGTGGTAGTGTGGTCGAGCAATAGGCTTATCCAAGGAGTAGTGTTAAGCACTTGTTGTACATACACATAGACAATAAATGAGGTACACACACTCAGAGACAAATCCAGCCAATAGGTTTTTATATAGAAAAATATCTTTTCTTAGTTTATTTTAAGAACCACAGGTTCAAATTCTACATGTAATATCTCATTCGAAAGGTATTGCAGGTAAGTACTTTAGGAACTTCAAATCATCTAAATTGCATGTATACTTTTCAAGTTATTCACAAATAGCTGTTTTAAAAGTGGACACTTAGTGCAATTTTCACAGTTCCTAGGGGAGGTAAGTATTAGTTAGGTTAACCAGGTAAGTAAGACACTTACAGGGCTTAGTTCTTGGTCCCAGGTAGCCCACCGTTGGGGGGTTCAGAGCAACCCCAAAGTCACCACACCAGCAGCTCAGGGCCGGTCAGGTGCAGAGTTCAAAGTGGTGCCCAAAACGCATAGGCTAGAATGGAGAGAAGGGGGTACCCCGGTTCCGGTCTGCTTGCAGGTAAGTACCCGCGTCTTCGGAGGGCAGACCAGGGGGGTTTTGTAGGGCACCGGGGGGGACACAAGCCCACACAGAAATTTCACCCTCAGCGGCGCGGGGGCGGCCGGGTGCAGTGTAGAAACAAGCGTCGGGTTCGCAATGTTAGTCTATGAGAGATCTCGGGATCTCTTCAGCGCTGCAGGCAGGCAAGGGGGGGGTTCCTCGGGGAAACCTCCACTTGGGCAAGGGAGAGGGACTCCTGGGGGTCACTTCTCCAGTGAAAGTCCGGTCCTTCAGGTCCTGGGGGCTGCGGGTGCAGGGTCTCTCCCAGGTGTCGGGACTTAGGATTCAAAGAGTCGCGGTCAGGGGAAGCCTCGGGATTCCCTCTGCAGGCGGCGCTGTGGGGGCTCAGGGGGGACAGGTTTTGGTACTCACAGTATCAGAGTAGTCCTGGGGTCCCTCCTGAGGCGTCGGATCTCCACCAGCCGAGTCGGGGTCGCCGGGTGCAGTGTTGCAAGTCTCACGCTTCTTGCGGGGAGCTTGCAGGGATCTTTAAAGCTGCTGGAAACAAAGTTGCAGCTTTTCTTGGAGCAGGTCCGCTGTCCTCGGGAGTTTCTTGTCTTTTCGAAGCAGGGGCAGTCCTCAGAGGATGTCGAGGTCGCTGGTCCCTTTGGAAGGCGTCGCTGGAGCAGGATCTTTGGAAGGCAGGAGACAGGCCGGTGAGTTTCTGGAGCCAAGGCAGTTGTCGTCTTCTGGTCTTCCGCTGCAGGGGTTTTCAGCTAGGCAGTCCTTCTTCTTGTAGTTGCAGGAATCTAATTTTCTAGGGTTCAGGGTAGCCCTTAAATACTAAATTTAAGGGCGTGTTTAGGTCTGGGGGGTTAGTAGCCAATGGCTACTAGCCCTGAGGGTGGGTACACCCTCTTTGTGCCTCCTCCCAAGGGGAGGGGGTCACAATCCTAACCCTATTGGGGGAATCCTCCATCTGCAAGATGGAGGATTTCTAAAAGTTAGTCACCTCAGCTCAGGACACCTTAGGGGCTGTCCTGACTGGCCAGTGACTCCTCCTTGTTTTTCTCATTATCTTCTCCGGCCTTGCCGCCAAAAGTGGGGGCCTGGCCGGAGGGGGCGGGCAACTCCACTAGCTGGAGTGTCCTGCTGGGTTGGCACAAAGGAGGGGAGCCTTTGAGGCTCACCGCCAGGTGTGACAATTCCTGCCTGGGGGAGGTGTTAGCATCTCCACCCAGTGCAGGCTTTGTTACTGGCCTCAGAGTGACAAAGGCACTCTCCCCATGGGGCCAGCAACATGTCTCGGTTTGTGGCAGGCTGCTAGAACTAGTCAGCCTACACAGACAGTCGGTTAAGTTTCAGGGGGCACCTCTAAGGTGCCCTCTGTGGTGTATTTTACAATAAAATGTACACTGGCATCAGTGTGCATTTATTGTGCTGAGAAGTTTGATACCAAACTTCCCAGTTTTCAGTGTAGCCATTATGGTGCTGTGGAGTTCGTGCTTGACAGACTCCCAGACCATATACTCTTATGGCTACCCTGCACTTACAATGTCTAAGGTTTTGTTTAGACACTGTAGGGGTACCATGCTCATGCACTGGTACCCTCACCTATGGTATAGTGCACCCTGCCTTAGGGCTGTAAGGCCTGCTAGAGGGGTGGCTTACCTATACTGCATAGGCAGTGAGAGGCTGGCATGGCACCCTGAGGGGAGTGCCATGTCGACTTACTCGTTTTGTCCTCACTAGCACACACAAGCTGGCAAGCAGTGTGTCTGTGCTGAGTGAGAGGTCTCCAGGGTGGCATAAGACATGCTGCAGCCCTTAGAGACCTTCCTTGGCATCAGGGCCCTTGGTACTAGAAGTACCAGTTACAAGGGACTTATCTGGATGCCAGGGTCTGCCAATTGTGGATACAAAAGTACAGGTTAGGGAAAGAACACTGGTGCTGGGGCCTGGTTAGCAGGCCTCAGCACACTTTCAATTGTAAACCTAGCATCAGCAAAGGCAAAAAGTCAGGGGGCAACCATGCCAAGGAGGCATTTCCTTACACCAGTGCTGAAGGTCATGCTGAAGATGGCGTTGGGTACTTTATAAAGAGCCTATCAAAACCAGGCTCATTATCCCAGGGGTGGATAAAAAATATAAAAGTCCACTGCCTCCACCCCCTTTAGATTTGTGACCAGCTTCCTCTGGACTCCCTGGTAGTTCATATGACCCAGAAACGCACAACCGCGGATGGAGTCCCTGCTACCCAAAAAAAATTATGTAGCAGCCAAATAAGTTTCTGCTCAGTCTGACACACATTGGAGAATTGCAAACTCCTTTGGTTTGCTCTCCCAGTATGATAGTTTACTGGGAAAAGACGGAAAAACTCCTCCAGTTCCTTTCAGAGCAATACATTTATCATGGCCAAGAACTGGTCACGGAGGGCAAAACAATATTCAGTTTTCCATTAATTCAGCTGATACTGCTGCTTGAGGTAATAATTCCCACGTTCTCATAAAGCACCACACTGGTATTCATCTTTCACTACGAGCCAGAGGTTCAACATGTTATAACAGCCATTCATTTGGGAATATCTCTTTGGCTGTAGGTGGATCAGATGCTGGAGAAGATTAAAAAAATATGCTGTTATGGCCAGGCCATGGGCTCCATGCAGACACCCTATCATAGTGACTCCTTTTGCAGGTCCGTGGACAGGGGAAGCAGTAAAAAATACATTATCGTACACCCTTGCCATTTTACCCACACCAACAGTTAACAGTCCATGCCAACAGTGAACCAAGAGGCAATCCAGTTGTAATGTCCACTGTTTGGCTAGCCAGGGCTCCTGTTATACATGATCATCATAATAGTTTATTAAACCAAACAGAGAAGGTTTTTGTTTTATTACAGTGCATACCCTGATGTCCTGTATTTCAAGGTCTCTTATGTGATGATAACGAAGAATGGAGGGCAAGTTAAGTAAAATATTGCCTAGTATCACGCAGTTTGGTATAGTGGGAAAGCTAGGATTAATAAGCCCCTCCTTGCCCAATTGCCTCCACTTTGCTTGCATCACTGAGGCCCTCATTCACATCACAGACCAAACTTTGTGGCCCCTGGGAAAATGTTTGCGTGTAGCTATGCCTTGTTGGGTTTTTGGGGAAGCATTTGTCCATCCAGAGATTGTGAGCGTCCCAAAAATAGGGCTTCTACATCAATGAACTCAAAATGTTCTCCCAAAGGTGGATTTCCCCTGTTCCACTCATAACTAACCATAGAGCTGCTAGTGTTCTTTCCAGAGCATGATTCTTTGGCAGAGAGAAGACTCAACGGCGTCCTCCTGTAATGGATAGAACAAAACACTTTCTCAAAACTCTGCAACTTTTTATCGCTTTCAGCAAACCACATCAATGGGCATGCCCCATCCAAAGTTGCTATTGTTACGTGTGTTGTCAAGTGCATTCTAACTTGCTGTTCTAAGACTGAAAGGTAGCTGCATGTCCCTCCTAGACCGTAGTCCACTCACAAGTAAGGGGCCTTCATAATCTTGCTTGGCAACATTCCCATTATGTAAAGCAGCAACCTGGTCCACGCCACACATTCACCATGCACTACTCTTGTGTTGTAGTCGGAGCACCCCAAGAAGCAAATTCTATCCAAGCTTTTTTACAAACTCTGTTCTCTGCAACACCCTATGGCTAGCCACCACTTTAGGGAGGACTGCTTTACCATCTATGCAGTGCATGTTAATCTATAAGTATGCATGGCATGAACAGAACATGTTACGCTGTAAATATCTGTTTGTGGCATGTAGTGCTGTAAATTCACATATGCCCTTTCACATCTCCACATGTCAAAGTTTGTTGCATATGAATTTTTATCTTTCTTTTATGTAGTCATCAAACTTTATTTTGCTGTTTTCAATATTCATCCCCACCTGCTGTGCAGAAAACACTCATAGTTGAATGATACCCCCCGTCAGTTAATAGAAGGAATCACCACACCTCGTTGACCCAAAGTACTTTGTAGAAAAAACAAGCTGTACTTGTCTGAGCCTAACACTAGATGACTGTAGTAGTCGGAGCATCTGAATCTACAGCATAAAATACCATGGACAGATGCTTATGGGGTAAGTAAAACATACACTTTCCAGCAGGCTGCGCACCCTTCTCAAATACGCCTTCAACATCAGTTTTAAAATGGTAGGAGATTTAGATGTTTTTTTAAGCTTATATCTTTCTGCTGAGGGGCATATAATTAGTCTTTTGGTGGAAAAATACCTGAAAACTACAGTAAAATAGAGGGAAGTCATTGACTCCGGAGCAATGAACTACTGTAATCAAGGAATTTTCAGAGGCACACAAAGTCTATCCTAAATCTATATTGAATATTATAGTTGTGTTGTCCACTGTAGGCGCAGCCTTAAAAGAAGGAAAAAAGTCTGCCTAAATGTAGTGGCAGTATTCTTGCTAAATCAATTAGAAACTAAAAGAACAGTACATTTTAATAGAAAAATAAATAGTGCTAACTAGTAGGTAGTTCCATGAACTATCATAGAAACACTTTTGTTTTAATGCACATCACAGGAAAAAAGTGTTCTTAATGGCACTGCAAAAGGTATTATTGGCTTTGAATTACTGTAGTCTTAATTTAAACTCACAAGGCGCACTACAAATTGTTTTTTTATTGTTTATTAATTTTTACATGATGCTGACGAGACATTTGTCTCTGTGTCTGATCCAAGTATGTACCTGCCATACTTGCAAGTAAAACAGACGGGGCAGATTGTCTGTGCCAAATTGCAGTTTTTATCAAGAGTGGAGGGAGGGGATCACTAGTTGCATTAGACAGTAGTTATGAAGTTTATTTTACAATTCTCAATGTCATGCAGGTTGTGATAGCTTGGCCAGAAAACATACTGGTGTCCTGTAGAACTAGTCCACACTATCAGGAAAACTGAAAACATTTTTCAGACTTATTTTACCGCCACACCAAGGCAGCCCCTTTTTCTAATGCAGAGTAAATCATTTGGATTGTTAGATGTATTCACAGTCTGTATATCAAGTGAGACAAACTCATTTTATAAACGCAAAGGATTACTTGTTATTGGTTTGAGACTTGTTAATGTGATCTTGCAGCCTCCCTAGGACATGAATTCAGTAAACTACAAATCTAGAGAGATTGAGACAAATCTTTACTGAACAAAAAGTTAGACCTCATAAACATAATAATTTGAGATAGTATTTGTCCCTGTGTAATGTGGTTTGAAGAGCCATGATCATTAGCCCTGTCACCACCACAAAGCCAGAGGTCGCCTTTAAGGGGGGGGAAAAGCGTGCCATATTCTGAACCTAAAGCTAGATGGTGATAGAGTACACTACATGAAAGTTTAGAATTGTAATTGCTACAAAGCATTTGTCACCTGTAGTTATAAACAGGTCTTTTCCCTCATCTTAACAATGGATTAAGCAAAAGAGGCCACTCTGAAATAATTCTTACAACACTGTAGTGTACCAGAAGTTTCTCAATAGGTTAGCATTAGACACGGGGCTCAATGTTTCATTTTAACCGCTTTATTTTTACATTTAAAAAAATAGGCCCATGGGAGCACACAGATTCAGTATTCTGCATCAACTACACATCATAGGAGCAATAGTCAGGTTACATAATAAAGTAATCTGCATCAGGTAAGTAGAAGAGTATGTATACTGAACAGATATAACAATGTCTTTTGACCTTGAAGTCTGCATTTGACCAGTATCTTAATATTCATCAATGGTTTCGGTTTGAGTGCTGTTATTTTCAGAGCTGACTGATGGCTGTTGGGCCATTCTCTGCTCAGCTTATGTTGCACAGGAGTGCGGAAGGATGTCTATCATCATGGACAGTGCCTGACATGAGCTTACCATGGCCCTTTATTTTTCCATGGCACATAATTTCCACATTTTAGTGCACTGCATTTATTTCAATCGTAAGTCTGTGAAGTTCCACACTTTGGTTTTAGTTCACTTAACGGTAAGGAGCATCATTGGTACTAGTTTGCTTAGGCTTGACTTTAATGGATATGTACTTTGCTTTAATCTCCCTCATAAACCAGTGGGTTAAGTGGAATCATCATTCTCGTGATTTCTCATGTAAGCTTCTGAACTGGCCCTCATCTGAGGGCAGGTCCACAGCTAGTGTTAAAATGTATCTGTTCAGAGGCATGTGTTGCAGGTTGTTTTTCTTTGGAGCACTTTCAAATCTGGATCAAGTGAGTCCTCTGTGATATTGTGCATGGGCATAGACTTCTTTGTTAGATTGTTTTCTCTCTGCCGTCTGTTTCGAACGATTCTTCACTCCATCTTTTGACTTCCTCTGGTTCAAAATCGCTTTCTGCATTCTCTTAGTCAACGGTATTGTTTTCTTGATCGTGTATCTTTGCGTTAGTCTCCACTCGCAGGTCCAGGCACCGACCGCGTGCCCTCCGGAGCAGACTCACTCTTTTCCAGCGTACCGTACCAAACTGCACTGACCCCAATGATGAGTTGATGGAATTGGTGCAGTTTTGTTTCTGTCCTTGGTGCCATTCACAATCAACATCACCCCGCCCCAACAACTGACCTGCCTCTCCCCCGTCCACCAGGAAGCTACTTGCGACACCTGCAGTTCCTACTGGTAGAAGACCCTTCGAATCCAAAGAGCTTGTTGGAGATGGTGTACATGATTCTGGGTGACACCCAGGACATCTTTGGGGAGGAACACACCAAGGAGGAGCGGGAACAAGTGGAGGCCTTTTCAATCCTAGGTTCTGATGTGCATTCTGATATCGAAAGCCACAAATTAACATCTGTGCAACCTGTGAGTACCGTGGCCCCTCCTACCCACCTTAAGACTATTAAAAAGGCCCTTGCAGAGGTCCCCTGACTGCCATTAGGCCATGGCCAGATATCAAAAACAGTTCTGCCCCAAAAAAAGACAAGACTAAACCAACGTCTTTGGCATTGACCTCCGGTTCTTTGGTCCGAGACATATTTGACATTTAGATCAGGGCTTTGGCTCTGAGCCTACCAGCTTCCACCTCTACTTTGGTGTCTACGAAAGGACAAGCTGGATAAGCTTTAGCTGCTTGCCTCAGCTACTCCTAAAGAGCTTCTGCTATCTGGACACTAAACACAATCACTAAGCGTTTCCAGGACTCAGTATAGGGTGCCACACCATATGTGTAGGAAGTTGACTCTCTATATACTATATCAAAGTGAGATAGTGTGCACAGAGCCCAAGGGTTCATCTTAGAGGTTGATAGTGGCAAAAGTAGATAATTCTAATGTTCTGTTTTGTGGTAGTGGGGTTCCCTAACAGGATGGCCAAACAGAAGCTCAGAGGGAAAACACTACTCCCTTCTGTGGCACCTCTCTGTAGGTGAAAAGCAGGCATGGCAAGAGGACATCCCATATCCTTTTGAGATTTTCAGGGAGCCCCATGATCATGCTCATCAATGTCTTGTTAAATCTCTCCAAAAGACCATGTGGATGGGGTGGTATGGTGAATTTGTAAGTCACCCCACACTAATTCCACATGGGCTTAGGTACGTTGACATGAAGTTGGTACCTCTGTCAGAAACCACCTCCTTAGGAAATCCTACTCTGATAAAAATACTATTGAGTGCTTTTGCTACTGCAGGGGCAGTAGTTGACCTAAGGGGAATTGCCTCAGGGTACCTAGTAGCATGATCCACTACTACTAGGATATACTGATTCCCTGATGCTGTGGGAAGTTCCAGTGGACCCACTATGTCCACTCCAGCTCTTTCAAAGGGGACCCCCACCACTGCAAGTGGAATGAAGGGGGCCTTTGGATGACACAGGAGGTGCAAAACTCCTTTACCTTCTGGGACATATTGGGCCAGTAGAAATGGTTGACTAATTTCTCTGATGTCTTGGTTTGTCCCAAATGCTCAGCAAGGGGAATGTCATGGGCTAAGGTCAGAATGAACTCCCCAAACTCCTGAGGCACTACCACTCTCTCACTGGCACCAGGTTTGGGATCTCTTGCCTGAGTGTAAAGGAGTCCATCTTCCCAATAGACCCTGTGTGTTCCACTGACAGTTGCTTTTTCTTGCTCAGCTGCTTGCTGTCTTAGGCCTTCAGGAGAGGGACACGTTTCTTGCACCTTACACAGCTGTTCCATTGAGGGTTCCACTGAGCCCAAGAGCTCAACCTGGTAAGGCTCCAGCTCCATGGACTCAGTTCCCTCAGGGGATAGAACATCTTCCTGGGAAGAGAGCTTCTGTTTCTTGTGCTGTGTTGAAGCTGGTTCCCCAGTCTTCTTTACTTTACTCTTGGAAGGTTGGGCCATTATTCCAGACTCCAACACCTCTTTTTCACCCTGAGCCCTGCTTTGTGCCCTTGTCTTGACACACACCAGTTTAGGGATACCCAGCATGGCTGCATGGGTTTTGAGTTCTACCTCAGCCCATGCTGAGGACTCCAGATCATTCCCTAGCAGACATTCTATTGGCATTGCAGAGGAGACTACCACCTGTTTCAGGCCAGTGACCCCTCCCCATTCTAAAGTTACCATTGCCACGGGATGGACTTTAGTTTGATTGTCAGCCCTAGTGACTGGATATGTCTGTCCAGCCAGGTACTGTCCTGGGGAAACCGGTTTGTGTGTCACCATTGTGAGCTTCTACTCTAGTCCTATTGATTTAAGAGCTGCTGCCTGTACTTTTGCATGTTAGGTGGCCAGGCAGAAAGTGTGGCTAGGTCCACCCCACCCTCTTGAGACTAATGTAGCTTCAGTGTGAACCCTGATTTGCTCTGGGCACACTGTTGATCCCATCTGGAGACTGGCTATTCCAGTGCTAACTGGAGTAGTATTTGTTGTGGGACTTTTCTTGGGACAGGCCTTGTCTCCAGTTTGCTGTCCATGTTGACTAAAGATTCGACACCAGGCCTTCTTGAGAACAAAGTTTTTACTCTTATATCCATTTGAGGATTGTGAAGGGGCTCGGGCCCGCCCTCCTGAGCAGGTTTTTGGGGCCCTGTAGAAGACTCTTTACTTTTTCCCTTGGATGTCTCACCACTCTTCCCCTGGGGAGGCTTTGTGACCCCTTTCATCATATCATCTGTATATTTCAAAGTAAGAAATAGTGTACACAGAGTCCAAGGGTTCCCCTTAGAGGTAAGATAGTGGCAAAAGTAGATAATTCTAATGCTCTATTTTGTAGTAGTGTGGTCGAGCAGTAGGCTTATCAGAGGGTAGTGTTAAGCATTTGTTGTACACACAGCAATAAATGAGGAAACACTCTAGGACTTAACTCCAGGCCAATAGGTTTTATATAGAAAAATCTTCTTCATTTTAGAACCACAAGATTTGAATTAAGTACATAAAATGCAAGGTACTTCACACAGGTAAGTATGTGACTTTGATTCAAAGCAGTAGTACACACAGTTTAGGTTAAAATGGCAATAAGCTATTTTAAAGTAGGCACAGTGCAAACATCTGAGGGAGGTAATCACCAGTTTCAGGGGGAGGTAAGGTTGGTTAGGTTTTGCAGGTAAGTAAAGCACTTAGTCAGCCTCCTGGGCATAGGCAGCCCACCGTTGGGGGTTCAAGGCAACCCCAAAATCACTGCACCAGCAACACAGGGCCGGTTAGGTTCAGAGGTCAAAGGAGGGCCCAAGACACATAGGCGCCTATGGAGACCAGGGGTGCTCTGGTTCCAGTCTGCTAGCAGGTAAGTACCTGCGTCCTCGGGGAGCAGACCAGGGGGGGTTTGTAGAGCACTGGTGGGACACAAACAGGCACACAACACACCCTCAGTGGCACAAGGGCGGCCGGGTGCAGTGTGCTAAGTAGGCATCTGGTTTGCTATTGAAAGCAATGGAGGGACCCGGGGGTCACTTAGGCAATGCAGACAGGGCTCAGGGGGGCTTCTTGGGCCAGCCACTGACTGGGCTAAGAAGAGGGCTACCTACTGGTAACTCTTGCACTGGAAGGTGGATCCCCTCGGTCCTGGGGGCTGCTGGTGCAGTGCTTGGTATAGGCGTCAGGTTCCTTGTTACCAGGCAGTTGCGGTCAGGGGGGAGCCTCTGGATCCTCTCTTCAGGTGTCGCTGTGGGGGTGCAGGGCGGTCGACTCAGGTTACTCATGTTGTCGCAGTCGCCTGGGAGTCCTCTCTGCAGTGTTAGCTCTCTGGAGCTTGAGCCGGGGGCATCGGGTGCAGAGTGAGAATCACGTTTCTGGCGGGAAGGGAGAGTTCTTTCAAAGTTGTAAAATTTTTGCAGTTTGTGAACAGTGCTGCTGTTCTCTGAAGCTTCTTGGTCCTTCAGCTTCAGGCCAGTCCTCGGAGTCCCTCTCGGATGCGTTGCTGTGCGGGTTTTTCTGAGGCTGGTAGGGTTGGGGCCCAAGTCAGTTGTCTGTCTCTGCGGGGCTTTCAGGTCAGCAGTCCTTCTTTGTGTAGGTTGCAGGAATCTGATTTACTGGGTTCACGGACGCCCCTAAATACTGAATTTAAGGTGGTGTTTAGGTATGGGGGGCAGTAGCCAATGGCTACTATCCTTGAGGGTGGCTAACACCCTCTTTGTTCCCCATCCCTGTTCCTATTGGGGGAATCCTCCAGTCTCAAGATGGGGGATTTATAAAGGCAGGTGTCACCTCAGGGCACCTTAGGGGCGTTCCTGACTGGTGGGTGACTCCTT
This sequence comes from Pleurodeles waltl, assembly GCF_031143425.1. Classification (NCBI taxonomy): domain Eukaryota; kingdom Metazoa; phylum Chordata; class Amphibia; order Caudata; family Salamandridae; genus Pleurodeles; species Pleurodeles waltl. The sequence goes on from NC_090446.1 coordinate 397,842,979, forward strand.
ATTTTTCTTATTATCCTCTCCTGCCTTGCCGCCAAAAGTGGGGGCAGTAGCCGATGGGTTGGGCATCTCCACTAGCTGGGATGCCCTGGGGTGATGTAACAAAAGGCATGTGCCTTTGAGGCTCACTGCCAGGTTTTAGTTCCTACAGGGGGAGGTGAGAAGCACCTCCATCCAGTACAGGCTTTGTTCCTGGCCACAGAGTGACAAAGGCACTCACCCATGTGGCCAGAAACTCGTCTGGTTTTCGCAGGCTGGCAGAAACTGGTCAGCCTACACTAGGAGTCGGACTGGTATTCAGGGGGCATCTCTAAGATGCCCTCTGGGTGTATTTTACAGTAAATCCCACACTGGCATCAGTGTGTGTAGGAAGTTGGCTCTGTATGTGCTATTTCAAAGTAAGGAATAGCATGCACAGAGTCCAAGGGTTCCCCTTAGAGGTAAAATAGTGGTAAAAATAGATAATACTAATGCTCTATTTTGTGGTAGTGTGGTCGAGCAGTAGGCTTATCCAAGGAGTAGTGTTAAGCATTTGTTGTACATACACATAGACAATAAATGAGGTACACACACTCGGAGACAAATCCAGCCAATAGGTTTTTGTATAGAAAAATATCTTTTCTTAGTTTATTTTAAGAACCACAGGTTCAAATTCTACATGTAATATCTCATTCGAAAGGTATTGCAGGTAAGTACTTTAGGAACTTCAAATCATAAAAATTGCATGTATACTTTTCAAGTTATTGACAAATAGCTGTTTTAAAAGTGGACACTTAGTGCAATTTTCACAGTTCCTGGGGGAGGTAAGTTTTTGTTAGTTTTACCAGGTAAGTAAGACACTTACAGGGTTCAGTTCTTGGTCCAAGGTAGCCCACCGTTGGGGGTTCAGAGCAACCCCAAAGTTACCACACCAGCAGCTCAGGGCCGGTCAGGTGCAGAGTTCAAAGTGGTGCCCAAAACACATAGGCTAGAATGGAGAGAAGGGGGTGCCCCGGTTCCGGTCTGCTTGCTGGTAAGTACCCGCGTCTTCGGAGGGCAGACCAGAGGGGTTTTGTAGGGCACCGGGGGGGACACAAGCCCACACAGAAATTTCACCCTCAGCAGCGCGGGGGCGGCCGGGTGCAGTGTAGAAACAGGCGTCGGGTTCGTAATGTTAGTCTATGAGAGATCTCGGGATCTCTTCAGCGCTGCAGGCAGGCAAGGGGGGGATTCCTCGGGGAAACCTCCACTTGGGCAAGGGAGAGGGACTCCTGGGGGTCACTTCTCCAGTGAAAGTCCGGTCCTTCAGGTCCTGGGGGCTGCGGGTGCAGGGTCTCTCCCAGGCGTCGGGACTTTGGATTCAAAGAGTCGCGGTCAGGGGAAGCCTCGGGATTCCCTCTGCAGGCGGCGCTGTGGGGGCTCAGGGGGGACAGGTTTTGGTACTCACAGTATCAGAGTAGTCCTGGGGTCCCTCCTGAGGTGTTGGATCTCCACCAGCCGAGTCGGGGTCGCCGGGTGCAGTGTTGCAAGTCTCACGCTTCTTGCGGGGAGCTTGCAGGGTTCTTTCAAAGCTGCTGGAAACAAAGTTGCAGCCTTTCTTGGAGCAGGTCCGCTGTCCTCGGGAGTTTCTTGTCTTTTCGAAGCAGGGGCAGTCCTCAGAGGATGTCGAGGTCGCTGGTCCCTTTGGAAGGCGTCGCTGGAGCAGGATCTTTGGAAGGCAGGAGACAGGCCGGTGAGTTTCTGGAGCCAAGGCAGTTGTCGTCTTCTGGTCTTCCTCTGCAGGGGTTTTCAGCTAGGCAGTCCTTCTTCTTGTAGTTGCAGGAATCTAATTTTCTAGGGTTCAGGGTAGCCCTTAAATACTAAATTTAAGGGCGTGTTTAGGTCTGGGGGGTTAGTAGCCAATGGCTACTAGCCCTGAGGGTGGGTACACCCTCTTTGTGCCTCCTCCCAAGGGGAGGGGGTCACAATCCTAACCCTATTGGGGGAATCCTCCATCTGCAAGATGGAGGATTTCTAAAAGTCAGAGTCACCTCAGCTCAGGACACCTTAGGGGCTGTCCTGACTGGCCAGTGACTCCTCCTTGTTGCTTTCTTTGTTCCCTCCAGCCTTGCCGCCAAAAGTGGGGGCCGCGGCCGGAGGGGGCGGGCAACTCCACTAAGCTGGAGTGCCCTGCTGGGCTGTGACAAAGGGGTGAGCCTTTGAGGCTCACCGCCAGGTGTCACAGCTCCTGCCTGGGGGAGGTGTTAGCATCTCCACCCAGTGCAGGCTTTGTTACTGGCCTCAGAGTGACAAAGGCACTCTCCCCATGGGGCCAGCAACATGTCTCTAGTGTGGCAGGCTGCTGGAACTAGTCAGCCTACACAGACAGTCGGTTAAGTTTCAGGGGGCACCTCTAAGGTGCCCTCTGTGGTGTATTTTACAATAAAATGTACACTGGCATCAGTGTGCATTTATTGTGCTGAGAAGTTTGATACCAAACTTCCCAGTTTTCAGTGTAGCCATTATGGTGCTGTGGAGTTCGTGTTTGACAGACTCCCAGACCATATACTCTTATGGCTACCCTGCACTTACAATGTCTAAGGTTTTGTTTAGACACTGTAGGGGTACCATGCTCATGCACTGGTACCCTCACCTATGGTATAGTGCACCCTGCCTTAGGGCTGTAAGGCCTGCTAGAGGGGTGTCTTACCTATACTGCATAGGCAGTGAGAGGCTGGCATGGCACCCTGAGGGGAGTGCCATGTCGACTTACTCGTTTTGTCCTCACTAGCACACACAAGCTGGCAAGCAGTGTGTCTGTGCTGAGTGAGAGGTCTCCAGGGTGGCATAAGACATGCTGCAGCCCTTAGAGACCTTCCTTGGCATCAGGGCCCTTGGTACTAGAAGTACCAGTTACAAGGGACTTATCTGGATGCCAGGGTCTGCCAATTGTGGATACAAAAGTACAGGTTAGGGAAAGAACACTGGTGCTGGGGCCTGGTTAGCAGGCCTCAGCACACTTTCAATTGTAAACATAGCATCAGCAAAGGCAAAAAGTCAGGGGGCAACCATGCCAAGGAGGCATTTCCTTACAGTGTGCATTTATTGTGCTGAGAAGTTCGATACCAAACTTCCCAGATTTCAGTGTAGCCATTATGGAACTGTGGAGTTTGTGTTTGACAAACTCCTAGAGCATATTCTCTTTATGGCTACCCTGCACTTACAGTGTAAGCAAAACCTAAGACATTGTAGGGGCATAGTGCTCATGCACTTATGCCCTCACCTGTGGTATAGTGCACCCTGCCTTAGGGCTGTAAGGCCTGCTACAGGGGTTGCTTACCTATGCCACAGGCAGTGAGAGGTGGGCATGGCACTCTGAGGGGAGTGTCATGTTGACTTAGTCATTTTCTCCCCACCAGCACACACAAGCTGTGAGGCAGTGTGCTGAGTGAGAGGTCCCCAGGGTGGCATAAGACATGCTGCAGCCCTTAGAGACCTTCCCTGCAACAGGGCCCTTGGTACAAGGCGTACCATTTACAAGGGACTTAACTGTGTGCCAGGGTTGTGCCAATTGTGGGGACAAAGGTATAGTTTAGGGAAATAACACTGGTGCTGAGGCCTGGTCAGCAGGGTCCCAGCACACTTTCAATCATAACTGGCATCTACAAAAGGCAAAATGTCAGGGGGTAACCATGCCAATGAGGCATTTCCTTACAATAGGTGTACCCCATAAACTGAGCCAGCCTCTAACAGCTACCACTGTTTCTGACAAGCCTTCTCCTCCTGATCCACCTAATACATGTGCCCCCCCCCCCGCTCCGCTTACTGCAGGAGATTTTACACCTCATGGTTCCCCTTTATACACCTTGGGAAATTTGGGTGGAACACGGCAGGATGGAGATCCATGGGACTAATATGACCCTGACCCCATGTTGAGCACTGACCCAGATTTGTACCCCTCCACAAGATAGTATGTATTAACAGCAGGCAGTGGCATGGGGAGCTGCCTTCCATAATGTGGAGCTGCACAGGGACCCTGTAGGAAGCTGGCCTGTGAGTGGACACGTATGGTGTAGGTACCTTATAGTAGGTCCGGGCAACCCCTATTAGTGAATGTAGGTAGTGTCTAGGAAGCCAGGGCTCTCTAGAGGTATAAGAGACATGCAAAGCTTATGGAATACCACATTCATCCCACAGTAACTTATCACACATGAAAGAACCACAGTGTTTCAAAAAACAAATGTACTTTATTATAGTAACACAACACTAACTTAATTATAGGCAGTCTCCCCCGACTGGAGGTAAGTACACACTGTATATGTTCAATGACCTGTGTAGCTGCAGGTTCACATGCTATGCATAGGTCCTGCCATCTAGTGTTGGGCTTGGAGTGTTACAAGTTGTTTTTCTTCAAAGAAGTCTTATTTCGAGTCAGGATCGAATGACTCCTTTCGGTGATAGTGCACATGGGCATCGACTCCTTCGTTAGATTTTCTTTCTGCTGTCGGGTTCGGACATGTTTCCTCTTGCTCCGAGACTTTTGAATCAGAAACTTTATAATAACTTTATTCTTCCATTGGTATTGTTTCGATTGCGTTTCCATCTGCAGTCGAGCCGACCGTATCATCTGAAACCAGAAAAATTCCTTTTGTGCGCTTGCGCCCTACTCGGGCCTACCACATCGGAGGCTGATGGATCGAACTCCATTCCAATTATGTCCACAATGTCATGCAAAATTCCCCTACACAGATCAACTCTTGGTATGTAATCTCTGTCTGTCTCCCGAACATTAAGAAGACTGTGAAGCTTGTCTGTCGTTCTGGTAAAAAAAGACACTGCGTGACCGCAGAGCTAGGAGACTTGAAATGGCGTTGAAGCATACAGAGTCCACTGACTCCTTAGAAGAAGAGCAGGCCCAGACAACTGTTTGGATCCAGGACACCGACTTCGAAGCAGACTCTGATGAAGACAGCCAACCAATCACTGTGGCTCAGCATGTGAGTACACCTGCCCCTACGCCCACTTCCAAGAGACCTATTAAGGCCTTGGGTCCACTGCCAGAGAGCCATGGTTCCACCTGAAAAAAACTAGTCGGCGACCGACCTTATGGTTCGGCGCTGAAAAAGGCCACACCTGTTTTGATGCCGTCCACACTCTTCGGAGTCAAAAATTTGATGTGTGGCTTGGAAGCCAAAACCACAGGCTCTATCTTCGGGACCAAAAAAGTAATCCACTTCGGAGCCGAAAAAATCTTCTTATATGGAGAAACAAGGATTTTTGAGCAGATTAAAACACAGCTCAAAGACAATTGAGGATCAATCCTCTAAAACAGCTAGAACATTAAAATAACTTTCTGAAGCCTCAGATACTCAGCCCTTCCTTGAAATCATGGACAACAAACAAAGGATGCATATCCAAAAGAATAACGGGAAGATCATTGCTTAACCACCTCCACAAACTAAGATAAAGCTGGCGTTTCAAGAGACTCTTGACACTGCTCCACCACCAGCAAAGATATTTAAAAATAAGGAGAAACAATTACCTTTACATATTTCCCCACCACATTCGGCATAGCTTTCTTTCTCTCCATCACCTACTATCCCACCACCATTGCCTTCACCAACACATTCCCATACATATTCGCATGGCGATACAGTTGACCCCTGGGACTTGTATGATCCAGATCCCATACCACTGAAAGACCCAGACCTCTATCCGTCCAAGCCTTCGCCACCAGAATATAGCACGGCTTATAAACAGGTCATTTCAAGAGCAGCTGCACATCATGGGATTCAAATGCACAATGAGCCTTTGGAGGAGGATTTTCTTTTCAACACATTGTCCTCCACCCATCACAATACCAGTGCTTGCCGATGTTGCCTGGTATGCTTAGACATGCAGACGACTTATTTAAAGAACCTGTTAAGGTGAGAATTTTAACTCCCAGAATAGACAAAAAATAAAAGCCAGCACCAACAGATCCGGTTTATATTACACAACAGGTAGCGCTAGACTCTGTAGTCAGCGCTGCTAGGGAAAGGGCCAATAGCCAGTCTTCAGGGGATACCCCTCTCCCCGACGAGGAGAGCATAAAGTTTGATGCTGCTGGTAAGAGGGTAGCTACACAAGTCGCTAACCAATGGCGCATTGGCAATTCACAAACCCTGCTAGCGAGATATGACGGGGCACACTTGGACGAAATGCAGGAATTTTTACAATACCTGCCAAAAGAACGTCAAAAAAGGGCTCAACAAATTGTTGAAAAAGGTCAGGCAATTCGCAATAACCAAATAAGATCTGCTCTTGACACAGCAGATACAGCAGCTAGAAGCATAAACACTAGCATAACCATCTGAAGGCATGCATGGTTAAGATCTTCTGGGTTGAAACCAGAGATCCAACAAGCAGTGCTTAATATGCCCTTTGATTTAAAAAAAATAAATAAAATAAAAAACAATCTATGTGGACCTGAGGTTGACACAACTATTGAGAAGCTCAGGAAGGACTCTGACACTGCAAAAGCTATGGGAGCTCTGTATACTACAATTTAGAGGAGGCTTCAAGCCCCAGTCTGCAGAGGCTTCCTGTAAGGAAATGCCTCCTTGGCATGGTTACCCCCTGACTTTTTGCCTTTGCTGATGCTATGTTTTGAATTGAAAGTGTGCTGAGGCCTGCTAACCAGGCCCCAGCACCAGTGTTCTTTCCCTAACCTGTACTTTTGTATCCACAATTGGCACACCCTGGCATCCAGATAAGTCCCTTGTAAATGGTACCCCTGGTACCAAGGGCCCTGATGCCAAGGAAGGTCTCTAAGGGCTGCAGCATGTCTTATGCCACCCTGGAGACCCCTCACTCAGCACAGACACACTGCTTGCCAGCTTGTGTGTGCTGGTGAGAACAAAACGAGTAAGTCGACATGGCACTCCCCTCAGGGTGCCATGCCAGCCTCTCACTGCCTATGCAAGTATAGATAAGTCACCCCTCTAGCAGGCCTTACAGCCCTAAGGCAGGGTGCACTATACCATAGGTGAGGGCACCAGTGCATGAGCACTGTGCCCCTACAGTGTCTAAGCAAAACCTTAGACATTGTAAGTGCAGGGTAGTCCTAAGAGTATATGGTCTGGGAGTCTGTTTTACACGAACTCCACAGCACCATAATGGCTACACTGAAAACTGGGAAGTTTGGTATCAAACTTCTCAGCACAATAAATGCACACTGATGCCAGTGTACATTTTATTGTAAAATACACCCCAGAGGGCACCTTAAAGGGTGCCCCCTGAAACCTATCCGACTATCTGTGTAGGCTGACTGGTTCCAGCAGCCTGCCACACTAGAGACATGTTGCTGGCCCCATGGGGAGAGTGCCTTTGTCACTCTGAGGCCAGTAACAAAGCCTGCACTGGGTGGAGATGCTAACACCTCCCCCAGGCAGGAGCTGTAACACCTGGCGGTGAGCCTCAAAGGCTCACCCCTTTGTCACAGCCCAGCAGGGCACTCCAGCTTAGTGGAGTTGCCCGCCCCCTCCGGCCACGGCCCCCACTTTTGGCGGCAAGGCTGGAGGGAACAAAGAAAGCAACAAGGAGGAGTCACTGGCCAGTCAGGACAGCCCCTAAGGTGTCCTGAGCTGAGGTGACTCTGACTTTTAGAAATCCTCCATCTTGCAGATGGAGGATTCCCCCAATAGGGTTAGGATTGTGACCCCCTCCCCTTGGGAGGAGGCACAAAGAGGGTGTACCCACCCTCAGGGCTAGTAGCCATTGGCTACTAACCCCCCAGACCTAAACACGCCCTTAAATTTAGTATTTAAGGGCTACCCTGAACCCTAGAAAATTAGATTCCTGCAACTACAAGAAGGACTGCCTAGCTGTAAACCCCTGCAGAGGAAGACCAGAAGACGACAACTGCCTTGGCTCCAGAAACTCACCGGCCTGTCTCCTGCCTTCCAAAGATCCTGCTCCAGCGACGCCTTCCAAAGGGACCAGCGACCTCGACATCCTCTGAGGACTGCCCCTGCTTCGAAAAGACAAGAAACTCCCGAGGACAGCGGACCTGCTCCAAGAAAAGCTGCAACTTTGTTTCCAGCAACTTTAAAGAACCCTGCAAGCTCCCCGCAAGAAGCGTGAGACTTGCAACACTGCACCCGGCGACCCCGACTCGGCTGGTGGCGATCCAACACCTCAGGGAGGACCCCCGGACTACTCTACGACTGTGAGTACCAAAACCTGTCCCCCCTGATCCCCCACAGCGCCGCCTGCAGAGGGAATCCCGAGGCTTCCCCTGACCGCGACTCTTTGAACCTAAAGTCCCGACGCCTGGGAGAGACCCTGCACCCGCAGCCCCCAGGACCTGAAGGACCGGACTTTCACTGGAGAAGTGACCCCCAGGAGTCCCTCTCCCTTGCCCAAGTGGAGGTTTCCCCGAGGAATCCCCCCCTTGCCTGCCTGCAGCGCTGAAGAGATCCCTAGATCTCCCATTGACTTCCATTACAAACCCGACGCTTGTTTCTACACTGCACCCGGCCGCCCCCGCGCTGCTGAGGGTGAAATTTCTGTGTGGGCTTGTGTCCCCCCCGGTGCCCTACAAAACCCCCCTGGTCTGCCCTCCGAAGACGCGGGTACTTACCTGCAAGCAGACCGGAACCGGGGCACCCCCCTTCTCCCCATTCTAGCCTATGTGTTTTGGGGCACCACTTTGAACTCTGCACCTGACCGGCCCTGAGCTGCTGGTGTGGTGACTTTGGGGTTGCTCTGAACCCCCAGCGGTGGGCTACCTTGGACCAAGAACTAAGCCCTGTAAGTGTCTTGCTTACCTGGTTAACCTAACAAATACTTACCTCCCCTAGGAACTGTGAAAATTGCACTAAGTGTCCACTTTTAAAACAGCTATTTGTGAATAACTTGAAAAGTATACATGCAATTTTGATGATTTGAAGTTCCTAAAGTACTTACCTGCAATACCTTTCGAATGAGATATTACATGTAGAATTTGAACCTGTGGTTCTTAAAATAAACTAAGAAAAGATATTTTTCTATATAAAAACCTATTGGCTGGATTTGTCTCTGAGTGTGTGTACCTCATTTATTGTCTATGTGTATGTACAACAAATGCTTAACACTACTCCTTGGATAAGCCTACTGCTCGACCACACTACCACAAAATAGAGCATTAGTATTATCTATTTTTACCACTGTTTTACCTCTAAGGGGAACCCTTGGACTCTGTGCATGCTATTCCTTACTTTGAAATAGCACATACAGAGCCAACTTCCTACAGGAACCCTTGGACTCTGTGCATACTATTCCTTACTTTGAAATAGTGCATACAGAGCCAACTTCCTACAAACAATTAACACAAAAAAAGGGATTGCCACTCCAAGTCCACAAAGGGTAAAAGCATTCCAAAACGTATTAAAGCCCATGCACCCAAACCAAAGGTTCCAGGTAAAATTAGTGATGAAACTACTAGGCATGATGTCCTCATGCATAGCCATTGTCCCAAACGCAAGATTACACATGGGGCCCTAACAACAGTGCCTAGCAACACAATGGTCACAAGCACAGGGTCAACTTCAGGATTTAGTGTTGATAGATGCCAAACATACACCTCGCTTTAATGGTGGAATACTATAAATTTAAACCAAGGTGTGGCCTTTCCAAGACCCAGTGCCTCAATACGTTATCACAACAGATGCTTCCATGATGGGGTGGGGAGCACACCTCAACCAACACACCATCCAGGGACAATGGGACACTTCCAACAGAAACAACTTCATATAAATCAGTTAGAACTACTAGCAGTGTTTCTAGCGTTGAAAGCATTTCAACCACTAATAGCCCACAAACACGTTCTTGTCAAAACAGACATGACATCAATGTATTATCTGAACAAACAAAGAGGGACACACTCGACACAATTGTGTCTCTTAGCACAAAAGATTTGGCATTGGGCGATTCACAACCACATTCGCCTAATAGCGCAATACATACAAGGAATTCAAAACCAGTTAGCCGACATACTGTCGGGATCACCAACAGATCCACGAATGGGAAATTCATCCCCAGATACTACAAACCTACTTCCAAAGATGGGGAACACCGCAAATAGACCTATTTGCAACAAAAGAAAACGCAAAATGCCAAAACTTCGCATCCAGGTACCCACAGCCTCACTCCCAAGGCAATGCGTTATGGATGAGTTGGTGTAAGGAAATGCCTCCTTGGCATGGTTGCCCCCTGACTTTTTGCCTTTGCTGATGCTATGTTTACAATTGAAAGTGTGCTGAGGCCTGCTAACCAGGCCCCAGCACCAGTGTTCTTTCCCTAACCTGTACTTTTGTATCCACAATTGGCAGACCCTGGCATCCAGATAAGTCCCTTGTAACTGGTACTTCTAGTACCAAGGGCCCTGATGCCAAGGAAGGTCTCTAAGGGCTGCAGCATGTCTTATGCCACCCTGGAGACCTCTCACTCAGCACAGACACACTGCTTGCCAGCTTGTGTGTGCTAGTGAGAACAAAACGAGTAAGTCGACATGGCACTCCCCTCAGGGTGCCGTGCCAGCCTCTCACTGCCTATGCAAGTATAGGTCAGTCACCCCTCTAGCAGGCCTTACAGCCCTGAGGCAGGGTGCACTATACCATAGGTGAGGGTACCAGTGCATGAGCATGGTACCCCTACAGTGTCTAAACAAAACCTTAGACATTGTAAGTGCAGGGTAGCCATAAGAGTATATGGTCTGGGAGTTTGTCAAACACGAACTCCACAGCACCATAATGGCTACACTGAAAACTGGGAAGTTTGGTATCAAACTTCTCAGCACAATAAATGCACACTGATGCCAGTGTACATTTTATTGCAAAATACACCCCAGAGGGCACCTTAGAGGTGCCCCCTGAAACTTAACTGACTGTCTGTATAGGCTGACTAGTTCCAGCAGCCTGCCACACTAGAGACATGTTGCTGGCCCCATGGGGAGAGTGCCTTTGTCACTCTGAGGCCAGTAACAAAGCCTGCACTGGGTGGAGATGCTAACACCTCCCCCAGGCAGGAGCTGTAACACCTGGCGGTGAGCCTCAAAGGCTCACCCCTTTGTCACAGCCCAGCAGGGCACTCCAGCTTAGTGGAGTTGCCCGCCCCCTCCGGCCACGGCCCCCACTTTTGGCGGCAAGGCTGGAGGGAACAAAGAAAGCAACAAGGAGGAGTCACTGGCCAGTCAGGACAGCCCCTAAGGTGTCCTGAGCTGAGGTGACTCTGACTTTTAGAAATCCTCCATCTTGCAGATGGAGGATTCCCCCAATAGGGTTAGGATTGTGACCCCCTCCCCTTGGGAGGAGGCACAAAGAGGGTGTACCCACCCTCAGGGCTAGTAGCCATTGGCTACTAACCCCCCAGACCTAAACACGCCCTTAAATTTAGTATTTAAGGGCTACCCTGAACCCTAGAAAAATGAGATTCCTGCAACAACAAGAAGGACTGCCTAGCTGAAAACCCCTGCAGAGGAAGACCAGAAGACAACAACTGCCTTGGCTCCAGAAACTCACCGGCCTGTCTCCTGCCTTCCAAAGAACTCTGCTCCAGCGACGCCTTCCAAAGGGACCAGCGACCTCTGAGGACTGCCCTGCTTCGACGACGACAAGAAACTCCTGAGGACAGCGGACCTGCTCCAAAAAGACTGCAACTTTATCCAAAGAAGCAGCTTTAAAGAACCCTGCAATCTCCCCGCAAGAAGCGTGAGACTTGCAACACTGCACCCGGCGACCCCGACTCGGCTGGTGGAGAACCAACACCTCAGGGAGGACCCCCGGACTACTCTACGACTGTGAGTACCAAAACCTGTCCCCCCTGAGCCCCCACAGCGCCGCCTGCAGAGGGAATCCCGAGGCTTCCCCTGACCGCGACTCTCTGAAACCTAAGTCCCGACGCCTGGAAAAGACCCTGCACCCGCAGCCCCCAGGACCTGAAGGACCGGACTTTCACTGCAGAAGTGACCCCCAGGAGTCCCTCTCCCTTGCCCAAGTGGAGGTTTCCCCGAGGAAGCCCCCCCTTGCCTGCCTGCAGCGCTGAAGAGATCCCTTGATCTCTCATTGACTTCCATTGCGAACCCGACGCTTGTTCTAACACTGCACCCGGCCGCCCCCGCGCCGCTGAGGGTGAAATTTCTGTGTGGGCTTGTGTCCCCCCCCCGGTGCCCTACAAAACCCCCCTGGTCTGCCCTCCGAAGGCGCGGGTACTTACCTGCTGGCAGACTGGAACCGGGGCACCCCCTTCTCTCCATTGAAGCCTATGCGTTTTGGGCACCACTTTGAACTCTGCACCTGACCGGCCCTGAGCTGCTGGTGTGGTGACTTTGGGGTTGCTCTGAACCCCCAACGGTGGGCTACCTTGGACCAAGAACTGAACCCTGTAAGTGTCTTACTTACCTGGTAAAACTAACAAAAACTTACCTCCCCCAGGAACTGTGAAAATTGCACTGTGTCCACTTTTGAAATAGCTATTTGTGAATAACTTGAAAAGTATACATGCAATTGAAATGATTCAAAGTTCCTAATGTACTTACCTGCAATACCTTTCAAACAAGATATTACATGTTAAATTTGAACCTGTGGTTCTTAAAATAAACTAAGAAAAGATATTTTTCTATAACAAAACCTATTGGCTGGATTTGTCTCTGAGTGTGTGTACCTCATTTATTGGCTATGTGTATGTACAACAGATGCTTAACACTACTCCTTGGATAAGCCTACTGCTCAACCACACTACCACAAAATAGAGCATTAGTATTATCTATTTTTACCACTATTTTACCTCTAAGGGGAACCCTTGGACTCTGTGCATGCTATTCCTTACTTTGAAATAGCACATACAGAGCCAACTTCCTACAGTTGGTCAGGGATATTTACATACGCTTTTCCCCCTCTCCCACTCCTTCCGTATCAGGTAAACAAATTGAGTCAAAACAAACTCAAACTAATACTAATAGCACCAACTTGGGCACGACAACCTTGGTACACACTACTACTAGACCTGTCAGTAGTGCCTCATATCAAACTGCCAAACAGACCAGATCTGTTAACTCAACACAAACAACAGATAAGACACCCGAATCCAGCATCGCTCAATCTAGCAATCTGGCTCCTGAAGTCTTAGAATTTAGACATTTAGACCTTACACAAGAATGTATGGAGGTCATTAAACAAGCTAGAAAACCTACTAGAAGACATTGTTATGCAAACAAGTGGAAAAGATTTGTTTATTACTGCCATAATAATCAAATTCAACCACAACATGCTTCTGCAAAAAACATTGTAGGCTATTTATTACACTTAGAAAAATCAAAACTAGCATTTTCTTCTATCAACATACATCTCACTGCAATATCTGCCTACCTGCAGATTACACATTCAACATCACTCTTTAGAATCCCTGTCATCAAAGCATTTATGGAGGGTTTAAAAAGAATCATACCCCCCAAGAACACCACCAGTTCCCTCGTGGAACCTCAATATTGTATTAACAAGACTCATGGGTCCACCATTTGAACTCATGCACTCTTGTGAAATGTAATACTTATCCTGGAAAGTAGCCTTTCTAGTAGCCATCACATCTTAGAAGGGTAAGCGAAATACAAGCATTCACTATACAAGAACCCTTTATACAAATACGTAAACATCAAGTGGTGCTCCGTACAAATCCAAAGTTCTTACCAAAAGTTATATCACAGTTCCACCTAAACCAAACAGTGGAACTCCCAGTCTTTTTTCCACAACCAGACTCAGTAGCCTAAAGAGCCTTACATACAATAGACATCAAAAGAGCACTAATGTATTACATTGATCGAACAAAACAATTTCGCAAGACAAAACAATTGTTTGTAGCCTTCCAAAAACCTCATGCAGGAAATCCAAAATCCAAACAAGGCATTGCCAGATGGATAGTGAAATGTATTCAGACCTGCTATATTAAAGCAAAAAGAGAACTGCCGATTACACCAAAGGCGCACTCCACTAGGAAAAAAGGCACCACAATGGCCTTTCTAGGAAACATACCAATGACAGAAATCTGTAAGGCAGCCACATGGTCTAAGCCTCATACATTCACAAAGTATTACTGTGTAGATGTGTTAACACAACAAGCCACAGTAGGACAGGCTGTATTACGAACATTATTTCAGACAACCTCAACTCCTACAGGCTAAGCCACCGCTTTTGGGGAGATTACTGCTTACTAGTCTATGCACAGCATGTGTATCTGCAGCTACACATGCCGTCGAATGGAAAATGTCACTTACCCAGTGTACATCTGTTCGTGGCATGAGACGCTGCAGATTCACATGCCTCCTCCCGCCTCCCTGGGAGCCTGTAGCCGTTATAAGTTGGATGAAACTTGTAAATATATACTCTTTTTTTTAGACACATTATGTGCATACATACTTACTCCATTGCATGGGCACCTTTACTATATACACAACTCCTACCTCACCCTCTGCGGGGAAAAAAATCTAAGATGGAGTCAATGCCCATGCGCAATGGAGCCGAAAGGGAGGAGTCCCTCGGTCTCGTGACTCAGACTTCTTCGAAGAAAAACTTGTAACACTCCGAGCCCAACACTAGATGGCAGGATAATGCACAGCATGTGAATCTGCAGCGTCTCATGCCACGAACAGATGTACACTGGGATATATATATATATATATATGTTCGATAGCATGTGTAGCTGCAGATACACATGCTTTGCACATCCCGCCATCTAGTGTTGGGCTTGGAGTGTTACAAGTTGTTTTTCTTCGAAGAAGTCTTTTCGAGTCACAAGATCGAGGGACTCCTCCCCTTTCGGCTCCATTGCGCATGGGCTTCGACTCCATCTTAGATTGGTATTTTTTTCTGCCATCGGGTTCGGACGTGTTCCTTTTCGCTCCGTGTTTCGGGTCGGAAAGTTAGTTAGAATCTCTGAAAAATCGTCAGTATTGTTTGCGATCGGTATCGGGTTAGTTACAACAGATCGACACCGACTTTTGAAGAGCTCCGGTGGCCCTTTGGGGTTTTTTCGATCCCCCGTCGGGGCCTGGTCGGCCCGGCCACGTGTCTCTTCAAGGCTGATGGAACGGACCCCATTCCGCTTCTGCCTAAAATGTCACAACAAGTATCCGTATACAGATCAGCACCTGGTCTGTAACTTGTGTTTGTCTCCAGAGCACAGAGAAGATACTTGTGAAGCCTGTCGAGCGTTTCGGTCGAGGAAGACATTAAGAGACCGAAGAGCGAGAATACTGCAGATGGCGTCGGCGCCGACAGGACAAAGGCATTTGGAGGAGGAAGAAGAAACCTTCTCCATCCAGGAGTCTGACTCGGACGAGCTCGATCCTGAAGAAACGCCTAAAACCGTGAGTAAGACCTCGAAACGTAAAACTCACGAGAAGACCACAAAAGCCCAGGGGACGCCACCGCCAACAGGCCATGGCTTAACCTGAAAAATATGTGACGGATCATCAGCACCGAAAAAGGGCACGCTTGTGTCGAAGTCATCCGACTCCGGTCGAGATACTGGCACACAGCAATCTCGGGCCTGAGACAGCGGCTCAGAGCAAGTTCGGCACCGAGACAGTGGCACCGAAATGGGTCGGCACCGAGAGACCACGACGCCGAAAATAAAGGTTTCGTCGGAGCCGAAAAAGGCGACTGAAAAAGTTTCGATTCCGAAACATCCAGCCTCGGAACCGAAATCAGGTTCCTACACAGAGGAACAGGGATTGTCCTCCCAAATGCAAGGACATAAGTTCGGACAAGAACTAGCATCAATGGAGCCAGACTACACTCAAAGGAGGCTCCACATTCAAAAGGACACAGGGAAGATAAGCACTCTTCCCCCAATTAAAATGAAAAGAAGACTTGCCTTTTAAGAAAAGGACAAGCAGCCACAGGCAAAGGTGGCAAGACAAACAACTCCACCACTATCAATGCACACATCACCGGTAGCCACTCCACCACTGATGCAATCCCCGACTCGTACTGCAATGAGTCAAGATGATCCCGACGCATGGGACCTTTATGATGCTCCGGTATCAGATAACAGCCCAGACTGTTACCCAGCGAGACCATCGCCACCTGAGGACAGTACATCCTACACGCAGGTGGTCTCAAGGGCAGCTGCTTTTCATAACGTCACCTTGAATGCAGAACCAATTGAGGATGACTTATTGTTTAATACACTATCCTCCACTCGTAGCCAATACCAGAGCTTACCTATGCTACCTGGAATGCTAAAACACTCCAAACAGGTATTTCAGGAGCCTGTGAAAGGCAGGGCCATAACTCCAATGGTGGAGAAAAAGTACAAGCCCACCGCCAACAGACCCTGTGTATATTACGCAGCAATTAACACCAGACTCTGTGGTTGTAGGGGCAGCTCGCAAGAGAGCAAACTCTCACACCTCGGGAGACGCACCACCTCCAGACAAGCAGAGTCGCAAATTCGATGCTGCAGGGAAAAGGGTTGCAGCACAAGCAGCAAACCAATGGCGCATTGCCAACTCACAAGCACTTCTGGAAAGATATGATAGGGCTCATTGGGACGAAATGCAGCATTTCATAGAACACTTACCCAAAGAGTTCCAGAAAAGGGCACAACAGGTGGTGGAGGAAGGACAAAGTATCTCAAATCAGATACGGTCAGCTATGGATGCAGCAGATACAGCTGCCAGGACAGTAAATACTGCAGTAACAATAAGGAGACACGCATGGTTGCGTACGTCAGGATTCAAGCCGGAAATACAACAAGCCGTGCTGAATATGCCTTTTAATGGACAGCAGTTGTTTGGGCCCGCGGTGGACACTGCTATTGAGAAACTTAAAAAAGACACTGATACGGCAAAAGCCATGGGCGCACTCTACTCCCCACAGAGCAGAGGCACATTTCTCAAAATACAATTTTTAGAGGGGGGTTTCGAGGTCAACCTACAGAACCCACAACCTCACAAGCAAGGTCCACTTATCAAAGCCAATATCAGCAGGGAAGTTTTCGGGGACAATATAGAGGGGGACAATTCCAAAAAATAGAGGGAAGTTCCAAAGCCCCAAAACTCCTCAAAACAAGCAGTGACTTCCAAGTCACAAATCCTCAACACAACACCTGTGGGGGGGGCGGGGGGGAGACTAAGCAATTTTTACAGACATTGGGAGGAGATAACAACAGACACTTGGGTACTAGCAATTATCCAGCATGGTTATTGCATAGAATTTCTCAAATTCCCTCCAAACGTCTTAACGAAAACACACAATATGTCGAAACGCATGGATCTTCTAGGACTAGAGGTTCCGGCATTGCTACAAAAAGGAGCAATAGAATTAGTACCAATTCAACAGAAAGGAACAGGAGTTTACTCGCTGTACTTTCTCATACCCAAAAAGGACAAAACACTGAGACCTATATTAGGTCTGAGAACATTAAATACCTACATCAAATCAGACCACTTTCACATGGTGACATTACAAGACGTAATCCCACTGCTCAAACAACAAGACTATATGACAACACTAGACCTAAAGGATGCATATTTCCATATACCAATACATCCTTCACACAAAGTACCTAAGATTTGTATTCCAAGGGGTACACTACCAATTCAAAGTGTTGCCATTCGGAATAACTACTGCGCCAAGAGTTTTTACAAAATGCCTGGCAGTAGTAGCTGCGCATATCAGAAGGCAGCAAATACATGTGTTCCCGTACCTAGACGATTGGTTAATCAAAACCAACACACTAGAACGGTGTTCACAACACACAAAGTACGTCATAGAAATCCTACACAAACTAGGTTTCTCACTCAACTACACAAAGTCACACCTTCAGCTGTGTCAGACACAGCAATACTTAGGGGCAACAATAGACACAGCAAGAGCGATTGCCACTCCAAGTCCACAAAGAGTACAAGCATTTCACAATGTAATACAGGTCATGTATGCAAATCAAAGGATACAAGTCAAAATAATAATGAAACTCCTAGGCATGATGTCCTCATGCATAGCCATTGTCCCAAACGCAAGATTGCACATGCGGCCCTTACAACAGTGCCTAGCATCACAATGGTCACAGGCACAGGGTCAACTTCTAGATCTAGTGTTGCTAGACCGCCAAACATACACCTCGCTTCAATGTTGGAACAATATAAATCTAAACCAAGGGCGGCCTTTTCAAAACCCAGTGCCTCAATTCGTAATAACTACAGATGCCTCCATGATAGGGTGGGGAGCACACCTCAATCAACACAGCATCCAAGGACAATGGGACACTCAGCAAAAACAGTTTCACATAAATCACCTAGAACTATTGGCAGTATTTCTAGCGTTAAAAGCATTTCAACCAATAATAAGCCACAAACACATTCTTGTCAAAACAGACAACATGACAACAATGTATTACCTAAACAAACAGGGAGGGACACACTCAACACAGTTGTCTCTCCTGACACAGAAAATATGGCATTGGGCGATACACAACCACATTCGCCTAATAGCACAGTTCATTCCAGGGATTCAGAATCAGTTAGCAGACAATCTCTCTCGGGATCACCAACAGATCCACGAATGGGAGATTCACCCCCAAGTACTACACACTTACTTCCAAAATTGGGGAACACCACAAATAGACCTGTTTGCAACAAAAGAAAATGCAAAATGCAGAAACTTCGCATCCAGGTACCCACAAGATCAGTCTCTGGGCAATGCGTTATGGATGAGTTGGTCAGGGATATTTGCATACGCTTTTCCCCCTCTCCTTCCATATCTAGTAAACAAGTTGAGTCAAAACAAACTCAAACTCATACTCATAGCACCAACTTGGGCAAGACAACCTTGGTACACAACACTACTAGACCTCTCAGTAGTACCTCATATCAAACTACCAAACAGACCAGATCTGTTAACTCAACGCAATCAACAGATCAGACACCCCAATCCAGCATCGCTGAATCTAGCAATTTGGCTCCAGAAGTCTGAGTTCAGACACTTAGACCTTACACAGGAATGTATGTGTAAGGAAATGCCTCCTTGGCATGGTTGCCCCCTGACTTTTTGCCTTTGCTGATGCTATGTTTACAATTGAAAGTGTGCTGAGGCCTGCTAACCAGGCCCCAGCACCAGTGTTCTTTCCCTAACCTGTACTATTGTATCCACAATTGGCAGACCCTGGCATCCAGATAAGTCCCTTGTAACTGGTACTTCTAGTACCAAGGGCCCTGATGCCAAGGAAGGTCTCTAAGGGCTGCAGCATGTCTTATGCCACCCTGGAGACCTCTCACTCAGCACAGACACACTGCTTGCCAGCTTGTGTGTGCTAGTGAGGACAAAACGAGTAAGTCGACATGGCACTCCCCTCGGGGTGCCATGCCAGCCTCTCACTGCCTATGCAGTATAGGTAAGACACCCCTCTAGCAGGCCTTACAGCCCTAAGGCAGGGTGCACTATACCATAGGTGAGGGTACCAGTGCATGAGCATGGTACCCCTACAGTGTCTAAACAAAACCTTAGACATTGTAAGTGCAGGGTAGCCATAAGAGTATATGGTCTGGGAGTCTGTCAAACACGAACTCCACAGCACCATAATGGCTACACTGAAAACTGGGAAGTTTGGTATCAAACTTCTCAGCACAATAAATGCACACTGATGCCAGTGTACATTTTATTGTAAAATACACCACAGAGGGCACCTTAGAGGTGCCCCCTGAAACTTAACCGACTGTCTGTGTAGGC
Source organism: Pleurodeles waltl (assembly GCF_031143425.1). Lineage (NCBI taxonomy): Eukaryota > Metazoa > Chordata > Amphibia > Caudata > Salamandridae > Pleurodeles > Pleurodeles waltl. The sequence goes on from NC_090446.1 coordinate 397,862,676, forward strand.
TGACTAGTTCCAGCAGCCTGCCACACCAGAGACATGTTGCTGGCCCCATGGGGAGAGTGCCTTTGTCACTCTGAGGCCAGTAACAAAGCCTGCACTGGGTGGAGATGCTAACACCTCCCCCAGGCAGGAGCTGTAACACCTGGCGGTGAGCCTCAAAGGCTCACCCCTTTGTCACAGCCCAGCAGGGCACTCCAGCTTAGTGGAGTTGCCCGCCCCCTCCGGCCACGGCCCCCACTTTTGGCGGCAAGGCTGGAGGGAACAAAGAAAGCAACAAGGAGGAGTCACTGGCCAGTCAGGACAGCCCCTAAGGTGTCCTGAGCTGAGGTGACTCTGACTTTTAGAAATCCTCCATCTTGCAGATGGAGGATTCCCCCAATAGGGTTAGGATTGTGACCCCCTCCCCTTGGGAGGAGGCACAAAGAGGGTGTACCCACCCTCAGGGCTAGTAGCCATTGGCTACTAACCCCCCAGACCTAAACACGCCCTTAAATTTAGTATTTAAGGGCTACCCTGAACCCTAGAAAATTAGATTCCTGCAACTACAAGAAGGACTGCCTAGCTGAAAACCCCTGCAGAGGAAGACCAGAAGACGACTACTGCCTTGGCTCCAGAAACTCACCGGCCTGTCTCCTGCCTTCCAAAGATCCTGCTCCAGCGACGCCTTCCAAAGGGACCAGCGACCTCGACATCCTCTGAGGACTGCCCCTGCTTCGAAAAGACAAGAAACTCCCGAGGACAGCGGACCTGCTCCAAGAAAGGCTGCAACTTTGTTTCCAGCAGCCTTGAAAGAACCCTGCAATCTCCCCGCAAGAAGCGTGAGACTTGCAACACTGCACCCGGCGACCCCGACTCGGCTGGTGGAGATCCAACACCTCAGGAGGGACCCCAGGACTACTCTAAGACTGTGAGTACCAAAACCTGTCCCCCCTGAACACCCCCAGCGCCGCCTGCAGAGGGAATCCCGAGGCTTCCCCTGACCGCGACTCCTTGAATCCAAAACCCGACGCCTGGGAGAGACCCTGCACCCGCAGCCCCCAGGACCCGAAGGACCGGACTTTCACTGGAGAAGTGACCCCCAGGAGTCCCTCTCCCTTGCCCAAGTGGAGGTTTCCCCGAGGAACCCCCCCTTGCCTGCCTGCAGCGCTGAAGAGATCCCTAGATCTCCCATAGACTAACACTACAAACCCGACGCTTGTTCTAACACTGCACCCGGCTGCCCCCGCGCCGCTGAGGGTGAAATTCCTGTGTGGGCTTGTGTCCCCCCCGGTGCCCTACAAAACCCCCCTGGTCTGCCCTCCGAAGACGCGGGTACTTACCTGCTGGCAGACTGGAACCGGGGCACCCCCTTCTCCATTGAAGCCTATGCATTTTGGGCACCACTTTGAACTCTGCACCTGACCGGCCCTGAGCTGCTGGTGTGGTAACTTTGGGGTTGCTCTGAACCCCCAATGGTGGGCTACTTTGGACCAAGAACTAAGCCCTGTAAGTGTCCTACTTACCTGGTTAACCTAACAAATACTTACCTCCCCTAGGAACTGTGAAAATTGCACTAAGTGTCCACTTTTAAAACAGCTATTTGTCAATAACTTGAAAAGTATACATGCAATTTTTATGATTTAAAGTTCCTAAAGTACTTACCTGCAATACCTTTCGAATGAGATATTACATGTAGAATTTGAACCTGTGGTTCGTAAAATAAACTAAGAAAAGATATTTTTCTATACAAAAACCTATTGGCTGGATTTGTCTCTGAGTGTGTGTACCTCATTTATTGTCTATGTGTATGTGCAACAAATGCTTAACACTACTCCTTGGATAAGCCTACTGCTCGACCACACTACCACAAAATAGAGCATTAGTATTATCTCTTTTTACCACTATTTTACCTCTAAGGGGAACCCTTGGACTCTGTGCATGCTATTCCTTACTTTGAAATAGCACATACAGAGCCAACTTCCTACATTGGTGGATCAGCGGTGGGGTACAAGACTTTGCATTTGCTGGACTACTCAGCCAATACCTGATCACACGACAAATTCCAAAATTGTCATTAGAAATTCATTTTTGCAATTTGAAATTTTTCTAAATTCTTAAAAGTCCTGCTAGGGCCTTGTGTGTTAAGTCCCTGTTTAGCATTGTCTTTTAGAGTTAAAAGTTTGTTAAAAGTTTGAAATTAGATTCTAGAAACAGTTTTAGATTCTTTAAAAAGTATTCCAACTCTTAGCAGAATAATGTCTGATACAGAGATGCAGGTGGTGGAACTCGACACCACACCTTACCTCCATCTTAAGATGAGGGAGCCAAGGTCTCTCTGTAATATAAAGAAAATAACCATTGGCTCCAGACCTACCAAAATTCAGCTCCAGGAGCTGTTGGCAGAGTTTGAAAAAGCCAACCCCTCTGATGATGACATCACAGAGGAAGAAATTAGTGACTTGGAGTCCAATGTCCCTCCTCCAGTCCTAAATAGGGAGAACAGGACCCCTCAAGTCCTGTCTCCAACTGTGTTAGTCAGAAATAGTGAGTCCCTCACAGGAGGGTCCCACATTTCTGAAATCACTGAGGATGCTCTCAGTGAAGATGACCTCCTGTTAGCCAGGATGGCCAGAAGATTGGCTTTAGAGAGACAGCTCCTAGCCATAGAAAGGGAAAGACAAGAGATGGGCCTAGGACCCATCAATGGTGGCAGCAATATAAATAGGGTCAGAGATTCTCCTGACATGTTAAAAATCCCCAAAGGGATTGTGACAAAATATGAAGATGGTGATGACATCACCAAATGGTTCACAGCTTTTGAGAGGGCTTGTGTAACCAGAAAAGTGAACAGATCTCACTGGGGTGCTCTCCTTTGGGAAATGTTCACTGGAAAGTGTAGGGATAGACTCCTCACACTCTCTGGAAAAGATGCAGAATCTTATGACCTCATGAAGGGTACCCTGATTGAGGGCTTTGGATTCTCCACTGAGGAGTATAGGATTAGATTCAGGGGGGCTCAAAAATCCTCGAGCCAGACCTGGGTTGACTTTGTAGACTACTCAGTGAAAACACTAGATGGTTGGATTCAAGGCAGTGGTGTAAGTAATTATGATGGGCTGTACAATTTATTTGTGAAAGAACACCTGTTAAGTAATTGTTTCAATGATAAACTGCATCAGCATCTGGTAGACCTAGGACCAATTTCTCCCCAAGAATTGGGAAAGAAGGCGGACCATTGGGTCAAGACAAGGGTGTCCAAGACTTCAACAGGGGGTGACCAAAAGAAAGGGGTCACAAAGACTCCCCAGGGGAAGGGTGATGAGACAACCAAAACTAAAAATAGTAAAGAGTCTTCTACAGGCCCCCAAAAACCTGCACAGGAGGGTGGGCCCAGAGCCTCTTCACAAAACAATGGGTACAAGGGTAAAAACTTTGATCCCAAAAAGGCCTGGTGTCATAGCTGTAAACAGCATGGACACCAAACTGGAGACAAGGCCTGTCCCAAGAAAGGTTCCACTCCAAACTCCCATCCAGGTAACACTGGTATGGCTAGTCTCCAAGTGGGATCAACAGTGTGCCCAGAGCAAATCAGGGTCCACACTGAAGCTACTCTAGTTTCTGAGGGTGGGGTGGATTTAGCCACACTAGCTGTCTGGCCGCCTAACATGCAAAAATACAGACAGCAACTCTTAATTAATGGGACTAGAATAGAGGGCCTGAGGGATACAGGTGCCAGTGTCACCATGGTGACAGAGAAACTGGTTTCCCCTGGCCAATACCTGACTGGAAAAACTTACACAGTCACCAACGCTGACAATCAGAGAAAAGTACATCCCATGGCAATGGTTACTTTAGAATGGGGAGGGGTCAATGGCCTGAAACAGGTTGTGGTCTCCTCAAATATCCCAGTGGACTGTCTGCTTGGAAATGACCTGGAGTCCTCAGCATGGGCTGAGGTAGAACTAAAAACCCATGCAGCAATGCTGGGTATCCCTGAACTGGTGTGTGTGAAAACAAGAGCACAATGCAAGGCACAGGGTGAACAAGTAGAGCTGGAGTCTGGAAGAATGGCCCAGCCTACCAAGAGAACAGGAAAGTCAGTTGGGAAACCAACTGCAACACAGCAAAAGAAAGGGAACCTCTCTTCTCAGGAGGAAGTTCTGCCCTCTGAGGGAACTGAGCCTTTGGAGCTTGAACCTTATCAGGTTGAGCTCTTAGGCCCAGGGGGACCCTCAAGGGAGGAGCTGTGTAAGGGACAAGAAACCTGTCCCTCTCTTGAAGGCCTTAGGCAGCAAGCTGCTGAAGAGTCCAAAGGCAAGAAAAATGGAACACATAGGGTCTATTGGGAAGATGGACTCCTGTACACTGAGGCCAGAGACCCCAAACCTGGTGCCACTAGGAGAGTGGTAGTGCCTCAGCTGTTCAGGAAGTTCATCCTAACATTGGCCCATGACATTCCCCTTGCTGGACATTTGGGACAAACCAAGACGTGGGAGAGGTTAGTCAACCACTTCTACTGGCCCAATATGTCCAACATGGTTAAGGAGTTTTGCCTCTCCTGCCCCACCTGTCAAGCCAGTGGTAAGACAGGTGGGCATCCAAAGGCCCCCCTCATTCCACTTCCAGTGGTGGGGGTTCCCTTTGAAAGAGTGGGTGTGGACATAGTTGGTCCACTAGAACCTCCCACAGCCTCAGGAAATATGTATATCCTGGTAGTAGTGGATCATGCTACCAGGTATCCTGAAGCTATTCCCCTTAGGTCGACTACTGCCCCTGCAGTAGCCAAGGCCCTCATTGGTATCTTTACCAGAGTGGGTTTCCCTAAGGAGGTGGTGTCTGACAGAGGTACCAACTTCATGTCAGCATACCTAAAGCACATGTGGAATGAGTGTGGAGTGACTTATAAATTCACTACACCATACCATCCACAAACTAATGGCTTGGTTGAGAGATTCAACAAGACATTAAAAGGCATGATCATGGGGCTCCCAGAAAAACTCAAAAGGAGATGGGATGTCCTCTTGCCATGTCTGCTTTTCGCTTACAGAGAGGTGCCACAGAAGGGAGTAGGATTCTCACCCTTTGAACTTCTGTTTGGTCATCCTGTAAGGGGACCACTTGCCCTTGTTAAAGAAGGCTGGGAGAGACCTCTCCATGAGCCAAAACAAGACATAGTGGACTATGTACTTGGCCTTCGCTCTAGAATGGCAGAGTACATGGAAAAGGCAACCAAAAACCTTGAGGCCAGCCAACAGCTCCAGAAGTTTTGGTATGACCAAAAGGCTGCACTGGTTGAGTTCCAACCAGGGCAGAAAGTCTGGGTTCTGGAGCCTGTGGCTCCCAGGGCACTCCAGGACAAGTGGAGTGGCCCTTACCCAGTGCTAGAAAGGAAGAGTCAGGTCACCTACCTGGTGGACCTGGGCACAAGCAGGAGCCCCAAGAGGGTGATCCATGTGAACCGCCTTAAGCTCTTCCATGACAGGGCTGATGTGAATCTGTTGATGGTAACAGATGAGGATCAGGAGGCAGAGAGTGAACCTCTCCCTGATCTTCTGTCATCAGACCCAAAAGATGGCACAGTAGATGGAGTGATCTACTCAGACACCCTCTCTGGCCAACAGCAAGCTGATTGTAGGAGAGTCCTACAACAGTTTCCTGAACTCTTCTCCTTAACCCCTGGTCAGACACCCCTGTGTACCCATGATGTGGACACAGGAGACAGCATGCCTGTCAAAAACAAAATCTTTAGACAGTCTGACCATGTTAAGGAAAGCATCAAGGTGGAAGTCCACAAGATGCTGGAATTGGGAGTAATTGAGCGCTCTGACAGCCCCTGGGCTAGCCCAGTGGTCTTAGTCCCCAAACCTCACACCAAAGATGGAAAGAAAGAGATGAGGTTTTGTGTGGACTACAGAGGGCTCAATTCTGTCACCAAGACAGATGCTCATCCAATCCCAAGAGCTGATGAGCTCATAGATAAATTAGGTGCTGCCAAATTCTTAAGTACCTTTGACTTGACAGCAGGGTACTGGCAAATAAAAATGGCACCTGGAGCAAAAGAGAAAACAGCATTCTCCACACCTGATGGGCATTATCAGTTTACTGTTATGCCCTTTGGTTTAAAGAATGCCCCTGCCACCTTCCAAAGGTTGGTGAATCAAGTCCTTGCTGGTTTGGAGTCCTTTAGCACAGCTTATCTTGATGATATTGCTGTCTTTAGCTCCACCTGGCAGGATCACCTGGTCCACCTGAAGAAGGTTTTGAAGGCTCTGCAATCTGCAGGCCTCTCTATCAAGGCATCCAAATGCCAGATAGGGCAGGGAACTGTGGTTTACTTGGGCCACCTTGTAGGTGGAGGCCAAGTTCAGCCACTCCAACCCAAGATCCAGACTATTCTGGACTGGGTAGCTCCAAAAACCCAGACTCAAGTCAGGGCATTCCTTGGCTTGACTGGGTATTACAGGAGGTTTGTGAAGGGATATGGATCCATTGTGACAGCCCTCACTGAACTCACCTCCAAGACAATGCCCAAGAAAGTGAACTGGACTGTGGAATGCCAACAGGCCTTTGACACCCTGAAACAAGCAATGTGCTCAGCACCAGTTCTAAAAGCTCCAGATTATTCTAAGCAGTTCATTGTGCAGACTGATGCCTCTGAACATGGGATAGGGGCAGTTTTGTCCCAAACAAATGATGATGGCCTTGACCAGCCTGTTGCTTTCATTAGCAGGAGGTTACTCCCCAGGGAGCAGCGTTGGAGTGCCATTGAGAGGGAGGCCTTTGCTGTGGTTTGGTCCCTGAAGAAGCTGAGACCATACCTCTTTGGGACTCACTTCCTAGTTCAAACTGACCACAGACCTCTCAGATGGCTGATGCAAATGAAAGGTGAAAATCCTAAACTGTTGAGGTGGTCCATCTCCCTACAGGGAATGGACTTTATAGTGGAACACAGACCTGGGACTGCCCATGCCAATGCAGATGGCCTTTCCAGGTTCTTCCACTTAGAAAATGAAGACTCTCTTGGGAAAGGTTAGTCTCATCCTCTTTCGTTTGGGGGGGGGGGGGTTGTGTAAGGAAATGCCTCCTTGGCATGGTTGCCCCCTGACTTTTTGCCTTTGCTGATGCTATGTTTACAATTGAAAGTGTGCTGAGGCCTGCTAACCAGGCCCCAGCACCAGTGTTCTTTCCCTAACCTGTACTATTGTATCCACAATTGGCAGACCCTGGCATCCAGGTAAGTCCCTTGTAACTGGTACTTCTAGTACCAAGGGCCCTGATGCCAAGGAAGGTCTCTAAGGGCTGCAGCATGTCTTATGCCACCCTGGAGACCTCTCACTCAGCACAGACACACTGCTTGCCAGCTTGTGTGTGCTAGTGAGGACAAAACGAGTAAGTCGACATGGCACTCCCCTCAGGGTGCCATGCCAGCCTCTCACTGCCTGTGCAGTATAGGTAAGACACCCCTCTAGCAGGCCTTACAGCCCTAAGGCAGGGTGCACTATACCATAGGTGAGGGTACCAGTGCATGAGCATGGTACCCCTACAGTGTCTAAACAAAACCTTAGACATTGTAAGTGCAGGGTAGCCATAAGAGTATATGGTCTGGGAGTCTGTCAAACACGAACTCCACAGCACCATAATGGCTACACTGAAAACTGGGAAGTTTGGTATCAAACTTCTCAGCACAATAAATGCACACTGATGCCAGTGTACATTTTATTGTAAAATACACCACAGAGGGCACCTTAGAGGTGCCCCCTGAAACTTAACCGACTGTCTGTGTAGGCTGACTAGTTCCAGCAGCCTGCCACACCAGAGACATGTTGCTGGCCCCATGGGGAGAGTGCCTTTGTCACTCTGAGGCCAGTAACAAAGCCTGCACTGGGTGGAGATGCTAACACCTCCCCCAGGCAGGAGCTGTAACACCTGGCGGTGAGCCTCAAAGGCTCACCCCTTTGTCACAGCCCAGCAGGGCACTCCAGCTTAGTGGAGTTGCCCGCCCCCTCCGGCCACGGCCCCCACTTTTGGCGGCAAGGCTGGAGGGAACAAAGAAAGCAACAAGGAGGAGTCACTGGCCAGTCAGGACAGCCCCTAAGGTGTCCTGAGCTGAGGTGACTCTGACTTTTAGAAATCCTCCATCTTGCAGATGGAGGATTCCCCCAATAGGGTTAGGATTGTGACCCCCTCCCCTTGGGAGGAGGCACAAAGAGGGTGTACCCACCCTCAGGGCTAGTAGCCATTGGCTACTAACCCCCCAGACCTAAACACGCCCTTAAATTTAGTATTTAAGGGCTACCCTGAACCCTAGAAAATTAGATTCCTGCAACTACAAGAAGAAGGACTGCCTAGCTGAAAACCCCTGCAGAGGAAGACCAGAAGACGACTACTGCCTTGGCTCCAGAAACTCACCGGCCTGTCTCCTGCCTTCCAAAGATCCTGCTCCAGCGACGCCTTCCAAAGGGACCAGCGACCTCGACATCCTCTGAGGACTGCCCCTGCTTCGAAAAGACAAGAAACTCCCGAGGACAGCGGACCTGCTCCAAGAAAGGCTGCAACTTTGTTTCCAGCAGCCTTGAAAGAACCCTGCAATCTCCCCGCAAGAAGCGTGAGACTTGCAACACTGCACCCGGCGACCCCGACTCGGCTGGTGGAGATCCAACACCTCAGGAGGGACCCCAGGACTACTCTAAGACTGTGAGTACCAAAACCTGTCCCCCCTGAACACCCCCAGCGCCGCCTGCAGAGGGAATCCCGAGGCTTCCCCTGACCGCGACTCCTTGAATCCAAAACCCGACGCCTGGGAGAGACCCTGCACCCGCAGCCCCCAGGACCCGAAGGACCGGACTTTCACTGGAGAAGTGACCCCCAGGAGTCCCTCTCCCTTGCCCAAGTGGAGGTTTCCCCGAGGAACCCCCCCCCCTTGCCTGCCTGCAGCGCTGAAGAGATCCCTAGATCTCCCATAGACTAACACTACAAACCCGACGCTTGTTCTAACACTGCACCCGGCTGCCCCCGCGCCGCTGAGGGTGAAATTCCTGTGTGGGCTTGTGTCCCCCCCCCGGTGCCCTACAAAACCCCCCTGGTCTGCCCTCCGAAGACGCGGGTACTTACCTGCTGGCAGACTGGAACCGGGGCACCCCCTTCTCCATTGAAGCCTATGCATTTTGGGCACCACTTTGAACTCTGCACCTGACCGGCCCTGAGCTGCTGGTGTGGTAACTTTGGGGTTGCTCTGAACCCCCAATGGTGGGCTACTTTGGACCAAGAACTAAGCCCTGTAAGTGTCCTACTTACCTGGTTAACCTAACAAATACTTACCTCCCCTAGGAACTGTGAAAATTGCACTAAGTGTCCACTTTTAAAACAGCTATTTGTCAATAACTTGAAAAGTATACATGCAATTTTTATGATTTAAAGTTCCTAAAGTACTTACCTGCAATACCTTTCGAATGAGATATTACATGTAGAATTTGAACCTGTGGTTCGTAAAATAAACTAAGAAAAGATATTTTTCTATACAAAAACCTATTGGCTGGATTTGTCTCTGAGTGTGTGTACCTCATTTATTGTCTATGTGTATGTACAACAAATGCTTAACACTACTCCTTGGATAAGCCTACTGCTCGACCACACTACCACAAAATAGAGCATTAGTATTATCTCTTTTTACCACTATTTTACCTCTAAGGGGAACCCTTGGACTCTGTGCATGCTATTCCTTACTTTGAAATAGCACATACAGAGCCAACTTCCTACAGTATGGAAGTTATAAAACAAGCTAGAAAACCAACCACTAGACATCGCTATGCAAATAAGTGCAAAAGGTTTATTATTGCCGTAATAATCAAATTCAACCCTTATACGCATCTGCTAAAGACATCCTAAGCTACTTGCTAAATTTGCAAAGTCAAAACTAGCTTTTTCATCCATTAAGATACATCTTACCGCAATTTCAGCTTACCTGCAAATTACCCACTCAACTTCACTATTTAGGATACCAGTCATAAAAGCCTTTATGGAAGGCCTAAAAAGAATTATACCACCAAGAACACCACCAGTTCCTTCATGGAACCTCAACATTGTCTTAACACGACTCATGGGGCCACCTTTTGAGCCCATGCACTCATGTGAAATGCAATATTTAACATGGAAAGTTGCATTTCTAATTGCCATCACATCTCTAAGAAGAGTAAGTGAAATCCACGCATTTACCATACAAGAACCATTTATTCAAATACACAAGCATAAAGTAGTTCTACGGACAAATCCACATTTTTTTATCAAGTCATATCACCGTTCCACTTGAATCAAACACTAAAACTACCAGTGTTCCTCCCACATCCAGATTCTGTAGCTGAGAGAGCACTACATACATTAGACATCAAAAGAGCGTTAATGTACTACATTGACAGAACCAAACAAATTCGGAAAACAAGACAATTTGTTGCTTTCCAAAAACCTCATTCAGGAAATCCAATTTCCAAACAAGGCATTGCTAGATGGATAGTTAAATGCATTCAAACCTGTTATCTCAAAGCAAAGAGACAACTGCCTATTACACCAAAGGCACACTCAACTAGAAAGAAGGGTGCTACTATGGCCTTTCTAGGAAATATACCTATGACCGAAATCTGTAAGGCAGCCACATGGTCTACGCCTCATATGTTTACCAACACTATTGCGTGGATGTGTTAACAGCACAACAAGCCACAGTAGGCCAGGCAGTACTACGAACTTGGTTTCAAACAACTTCAACTCCTACAGGCTGAACCACCGCTTTTGGGGAGATAACTGCTTACTAGTCTATGCAAAGCATGTGTATCTGCAGCTACACATGCCATTGAACGGAAAATGTCACTTACCCAGTGTACATCTGTTCGTGGCATGAGTCGCTGCAGATTCACATGCGCCCACCCGCCTCCCCGGGAGCCTGTAGCCGCTTCAAAGTTGATCTTGAACATTTGTAAATTTGTAAATATATCACCTTAAAATACATTATGTACATACATGTTTACTCCATTGCATGGGCACTATTACTGTAATACATAACTCCTACCTCACCCTTTGCGGGGAAAACAATCTAAGATGGAGTCGACGCCCAATATATATATGTGAAAATGGCTCCTTGTTGCATTTACCCCCCACTTTTTGCCTGATATTGATGCTGCCTGGACTAAGTGTGCTGGGACCCTGCTAACCAGGCCCCAGCACCAGTGTTCCTTCACTAAAAATGTACCATTGTATCCACAATCGGCACACAGATAAGTCCCTTGTAAAAGGTACCAGTGGTACCTATGGCCAGGGAAGGTCCCTAAGGGCTGCAGCATGTGTTGTGCCACCCTAAGGGACCCCTCACCTAACACCTGGACATAGTAGCCATAGCAAACTGTTTGTGTTGGTGGGGAGAAAATGCCAAAGTCGACAAGGCATCCCCCTCAGGATGCTATAGAGACAAAATAAGGCCTGTGCCATAGATACGTCACCCTTGTAGCAGGCCTTAAAGCTCTAAGGCCGGGTGCACTATACCACAGGTTAGAGCATAGCTGCATGAGCAGTATGCCCCTACAGTGTCCTAAGTCAATTCTTAGTCATTGTAAGGACAGGGTGGCCATATTATTAAGTATATGGTCTGGGAGTTTGTCAAAACTCCACAGTTCCATAATGGCTACACTGAATACTGGGAAGTTTGGTATCAAGCTTCACAGAATAATAAACCCACACTGACGCCAGTGCTGGATTTATTACAAAATGCACACAGAGAGCTTCTTAGAGATGCCCCCTGTATTTTACCCAACCCTTCATTGCAGGACTGACTGGTCCGTTCCAGCCTGCCACTGAGTCGAGTTTCTGACTACACGGGGTGAGAGCCTTTGTGTTCTCTGGGGCCACAAACAAAGCCTGCACTGGGTGGAGGTGCTTCACACCTCCCTCCTGCAGGAACTGTAACACCTAGCAGTGAGCCTCAAAGGCTCAGGCTTCGTGTTACAATGCCACAGGGCCCACCAGCCCCCTTTGGCGGCAAGTCCGGAGGATATAATGAGAAAAACAAGGACGAGTAACCCTCCAGTCAGGACAGCCCCTAAGGTGTCCTGAGGTCACCCCTGCTTTAGGAAATCCTCCATCTTGTTTTGGTGGATTCCCCTCAATAGGATTAGGAATGTGCCCCCCACAGGGAGGAGGCAGAAAGTGGTTGTAGCCACCCTCAAGGACCGTAGCCATTGGCCCCCCAAAGACCTAAACAAACCCGTAAATTGAGTATTTAGGGATGACCCTGAACCCAGGAAATCAGATTCCTGCAATCTGAAAGCCCTGCAAAGACTGAGACAACTGACTTGGCCCCAGCCCTACCGGCCTGTCTCCAGACTCAAAGAACCTGAACAGCGACACATCTAGTGGGACCAGTGACTTTTCAGGACTCGGAGGACTGACCTGCACCTAAAGGACCAAGAACCTCCTCTTTGGACAGACCTGCACCTAGTGGACAAGAACCTCATGAGCACAGCAGCTCCGTCCAGAAACAACAAAGAAAGCAACTTTAAAGAGACTCCAACTTCCCGCCAGAAGCGTGAGTCTTCACACTCTGTACCTGACGCCCCCGGCTCGAGTTCAGGACAACAAACACTGCAGAGTGGACCCCCAGGCAACTCCAACGATGTGGACACCCTGAGTCGACCTCCCTGCACCCCGACAGCGACGCCTGCAGAGAGGATCCCCCTGACCGCGACTGCCTGGTAACCAGGACGCCTAGACCAAGCAATGTACCCGTAGCTCCCAAGACCGAGAGGAACCACCTACCAGTGCAGGATTGACCAGCAGGCTGCCCTCATCCTAGCCCAGTCGGTGGCTAGCCTGAGAAGCCCCCCCCCCCCCCCCCCCCCCCCCCCCCCCAACCGACCTGCACCTTCGACAGTGACCCTGGGGTCCCTCCGTTGTTTTCAATACAAAACCAGATGCCTACTTTGCACACTGCACCCGGCCACCCCTGTGCCGCTGAGTGTGTTTTGTGTGCTTGTGGTTTCCCCTTCCCTCCCCATGCTCTACAATCCCCCCCTGGTCTGCTCCCCGAAGACGCAGGTACTTACTAGCAGACTGAAACCAGAGCAACCCTGTTCTCCATAGGCGCCCATGTTATTTGGGCCCAACTTTCACCTCTGTACCTGATGGGCCCGGTGTTGCTGGTGCTGGGTATTTGGGGTTGCCTCGAACCCCCAACGGTGGGCTGGCTATGCCCAGGAGACTGAACTTGTAAGTGCTTTATTTACCTGCGAAACTAACCAATACTTACCTCCCCCAGGAACTGTTTATTTTTGCACTGTCCACTTTGAAAACAGCTGTTTGCCATTTTTACCAATACTGTGTATACTACTGTTTTAAAATAAAGTTCTATACTTACCTGTGTGAAGTACCTTACAATGTATGTACTTTTCTAAAATTTGAATCTTTTGGTTCTAAAATAAATTAAGAAAATAATATTTTTCTATATAAAAACCTATTGGCCTGGAGTTAAGTCTGAGTTTGTGTTCTCATTTATTGCCTGTTTGTGTACAACAAATGCTTAACTCATACCCTCTGATAAGCCTACTGCTCGACCACACTACCACAAAATAGAGCTTTAGTATAATCTTTTATTGCCACTATCAAACTCTAAGGGGAACCCTTGGACTCTGCGCACTATCTCTCACTTGGAGATGGTATATAAAGAGTGAACTTCCTGTGTAACAATAGTAAGCTGATGGGGGTAGGAGCCACCAGAAAAACAGTGTAACCAATAAACGTATGCTGTCCTGGACAGGTTTGAGCTACCTCAAAACTTGTCATCTGTTCTCTTATACTGTTCTTTGGTGGAAGAAAACATTTTCATCTATCTCTGACTTGTTGGGAACTATGAGCCATATGCCTGCTGGATATTGTAGAGAATTAATACAAAATTAGACGTAAAGGTCACTCACCACAGGGCCCACCAAGGTGACAACCTTTTGCTCTAACCCAAATGGTTCTGAAATCAAACATCATAATAAAGATAGTCCTTACGTTACAAAACATTTGAGTAAAATTGCATCTACTTTTAGTTGGTTATGCAAGGCTCCCTCAACCAAAAGTTTGACTTAATTTGAACAAACCCTCAAAATATGGCTATCAACATCAGCGTGGACAGTGTCCCCCGCTGTGCTATAGGACAGTTATAACTGTATCATTGAAAACTGAGAAATGTAGTGTTTACCTTAGTGGTGAGCCTGTCAACTTGAAACAAGTGTCACAGTAACCAAATTGAACATCATCCACCAGTCAGGCCAGTATTCAACTGTCCTGCATCTTTCTTATGCTAAACATCAGATTGTGCATGAGATTTCTTGATTATCTAAGCAGTCAAGTGATAGTCTTCAGGAACCCAGACACATTCTTCATGAAACTGACACCACTATCTTGTGTGAAATAAATCCTGAGGTAAGTAATCAAGTCACTCAGTTGAAGCACAGATAATAGCGCACTGGCCTCTGATAATAAATATCTCCATTAGAGCAGTCCCACCTATGCCGTACCTTCGTTCCTTCCGCTTCCAGAAACACAGTACAGATTGTAGCTATTCATTTATTAGTATTCAACTAGTCCTCCATTATTTTCGAAGTTTTTTTTTTTTTCTTTCAGATGGACTGATATTTATAAGATGCTTTCCAGGTTACATATAACCCAAGACCTAGGCCTCAAATGTTGTTACTCATAAAGCATGGCAACACATCAGATTTTCACTAGATAAAACTGCTAACTAAAACAAAGTATATGGATATAGAGAAATTTTATTGTGTGCTGAAAAGTTCTCCAGGATTCTGCACAAGCTTGATTTTTAATTCCTTGATTGACGTGAAAATTGATAATTCTATTTCCAGGTAAGTAACCTTTCTTTCACTTATGATCTTGGCTGCTGTAAATACAGTTTTTATTTACTGATTAAGATTAGGATGCAGTTATTTTATCACATACACTTCTCATCCAGGAGCTTGTCAAAATGGAAATCTTGGAAAACACTTGAGGAAATTTAAATACCTGATAATGGACGGAAAATCATGCCTTTTGCACTAGTGCTGATCCAATGTCTTTTGTTCACTTAGATTTGGGTAGATTTGAGTACGTTTTGAAAATTTGAAAGCATTGTACCAGAAGAAAGTAAAACGACGACGTTGGTCTTTAATCCCCTCAGGTCTTTGTAACCCTAGATTAGCTAGAAACGGGGTGTCTCCTAAGAGTGGGCAAACATTCTTCCTTGTTCTACCATGTTTTAGTGCTGCAGGTCGTAAATGTATACCATTATGAAGCCAATCATCTACAACATCTGCTGGTTCCTGCTTGATAAATTTGAATAATTTTTAAAGTTCACCCTCGCTAATTTAGTTCTTAAGTGATTGAGCTGTGCATGATCAGTCTGGTATTAATTGTAATTTGGGGAGGTGGGTAATCATAAAAGCAGCATTACTACCAAAAATAAAACTCAATACTTTTGACAAAAGAATAAACAACAACATTGACATATTCCTTTTTCTTTCAGATTGCTATTCCATTCCAGTGGAGAAATAATCATTTTAAGTTTTTGCAAGCTACTACTTAGCCACTCCCACCATTACAGATCTAGATAACACAAGGTGCTGCTGTGCTTTTTGGTGATTAAAATATGCTTGCACAGGCCTGAGACGCTTCCAGTATGAATAACACAATTATAGTCTTTTATTCAGTCCATTGATATCTGGTGGTGTTATCTCTAGTGTGTTACCATTTCTCATTGGACTGCAACAAAAGGCTGTGTTGTAATTGTACACACTGTTTAAATGTTTTACGTTGAAATTGGAGTTAGCGGATTGGAGATGATTTGTATAGGTTCCCTTTCTATGCACTTGTCATGACATTTTTAACCTGTTAATGTCTGCCAGATATGGGAGAAACCCGAAACTACATTGTAAAGCTGTGCACTGCTCCATATCTGCATACTGTTGGATTCATATACTCAATGCAGGGCTGTGAGGAATAGAAAATATTTTTCCAGCATTTAATCTTATATAGGTTTAATTGCTGTTAAAATAGTCTCATATGTCAACCCGGGAATTCTATGATAAAAACCAAAACAGAATGTTAAACATTTTTTTTTTAAAAAGGGGTCTTTCCTACATGCCTTTAAGTTTGTGTTTACACCTTCCACCTTGCTCTGCAATACTCCCTCCTACTAAGTTTCTGTTTTACTGCTCTTACCATTGGTTCTAGTGCATCATGATTTTTCAAGTTCACTACTCATCTTTCATGTGTTTAATTGGACTTAATCTATTGTGAGTGCAGGTTTGTGTGTTCTCCAGTGCTGCCTGAACCAACCACTATGTACCTTTCCTTTATATGATAGAATCCCACAAGAAAGAAAAGGGTCTCTTATGCTTATGCTTGTGCTCATTGTGGGCAGAAGAATATTACTTCAGATGATCCACACCAGTAGTATTATTTGCTATTTGAAACTTGGCGCTGACCGTACTGAATGTGACCCATCTTTTTCTCAAGGGACACGAAAAGAAGGTGCCTTTGGTGTAGTGCTCTTTTAATTAGAACAAGAGATTGAAAAATCAAAGGAACAGTCCATAGTGGTTTTCAAAGCAATCCCAAGCCCAATCAAGGGAGAGGCTGTTGTTGTCCTACAGCAAGGCTCCTCCAGACATGGGCCTCAAAAAAACTATTTTATCAATAGTGTACCATCTACCTCTACAAAGCAGTCTCACTCCATCTTTTGACATGCCCCCTCCATCATCTAGTTCAGTATCTGTGTTCTCTTGTAGGGAATTTCTGTGTACAGTCATAACCATGGAATAGTCCCGCCCACGTTTGGGGACCCCAGAGAATCTCTTCAATATATCTTAAGTATAGAATCTTGCTTATCTTCCTGAAGACCTGTGGAAACACTTAAGATAGATACGGACAATGCAGCCTACATGCATAGGCTACAAAGAGCCAAATAATCATCATGATGTCAAAAAAGGGCCAACACATTATAATTAAGTATATTTTAGGATGTTTTGGAAACAGCACAAATCTCCTTCACAGACCCCCTTTTATGATAGAAATGAAGAAGTGCAAGGTATAGTAACCCCTTAGGCTGTCATTATATGGCTGAAATAGAGAAAGTTTCTTTGAGAACATCGAGACCACCAGTATCCCAACTTGGTCAGCAGGTGGTAGTTCCTTCAGTTCTGTTTTCTGGCTCCTGCTGACAGGACACTAAAGCATTGACCTCCACTTGTTTTTTTTTTTTTTTTTTTTCCTCACTAAAATATCTGGTCTAAACTTGACAACACTTATACTACGTCTTTCAGCTCTTCCTGCTATTTTCGGGGCAAAATGTGGATTACCTGTAATTAAATAAGAACCTTGAACCTCCTAGAGCAGTGGTTCTCAACCTTACATCTGTGGACCCCCACTTTATCATTACTGGCACCCAGGGATCCCCACTGAATCATTATTGGAATTCGGGGGACCCCCTATTGAATCATAACTGAAAGCTGGGGACCTAATCTGTTAATATTTCATTTTCCAAGCAGTCGCGGACCCCCTGAGGAGGCTTTGCAGACCCCCAGGGGTCCCCAGACCACAGGTGGGGAAGTCCTGGAGTATTTATAACTACTCCCACTGTGACCGAGATAGGTCACAAATCACCTCTATTAACGCCTACCTAAATTTGCTTGATGTTACGTGGATACCCTGCTTGATTCACCTTGTAGAGATTTCCGAAGATGCTGACTCACTTGACTTCATAGACATTTAAATAGATAATAAATAAAAGCAAATTTTCAGGTGATTATGGTTTGCAGACATTCTTGGGTTAATTACTGCACTGTACTTAGAATTGCATAGACACACTATGGTGTTTTTGATCACACTGAAAACCTAGGGTTAATATCAAAAGATCACAGTGCAATGTTTGCATAATTCTTGGAACATCTGGTTAATGTCTAAAACACAAGCAAGCAGTTTTATCAATGTTACATCACAGTGTAAGTTGAGCATAGCAGTGACAAACTTAGCGATAACAAACATAGTTATAAAAATTGTACAAAATAATTTCCTTTCTGCAATATATAGC
Organism: Pleurodeles waltl; assembly: GCF_031143425.1. NCBI lineage: Eukaryota > Metazoa > Chordata > Amphibia > Caudata > Salamandridae > Pleurodeles > Pleurodeles waltl. The sequence continues at coordinate 397,880,758 of NC_090446.1, forward strand.
AAATAATGAGCTTTACTATGCAACAAGCGGCGAGCTTTCCAGCGACCTTAAAAGCCAATGATGTGCCTTAAGTGCACCGCGCTCCAAAACATTGAACTGTTGAATATCAAGTTAGCAAATGTCCGGTTTTCACAGATAAATGCCTTTCGTTCGCATGCTTCGTGTTACTGCCTTTTTAGTAGTCGGTGTTCTCGATCTCTGTCCCCCCAGAAGCGGCATCCAGGATACAGGATTGAACACGAAGATCAAATGTGGAGAAGCAGAGACTCCTCTGCAGCCGGTGACCCTTACAGCTCAGTCTGGGTGTGGTTTAAATACCTGTTGCACCTAGCCACAGCCAGTCTGACTCATAGGGTGCCTCACCCAGTCTGAGTCATAGGGATGGTGGAGGCTAAACAAGCATTGGTATCTGTAAAACATTCTAATGGAGTTACAACAAACATTGGTCCCTGCAAAGGCAGATTATTGGCTGAAGAGTTATTTACTGGAGCACACCCAGGTATGCAGGCCTGACAAAAACACGTCCATAAGAGGTTGTATTATCTGCCTTCCTGAGTTACATCTTTCTGATGCCTGTCATCTGCAATAAGTTTTCCAGGTGCACTCCGCGCGACAGAGAGCAAAAGAGGACATAATACCTGCGAGACACAACTCCTGTCCCAGTCAATGTTGAGGCATGCGTCAGCCCCAACCTGTTTGACGTCGAGGAAGCGTGGTCGCTCAACGTTGTCCTAACACCACTCAACATCAGGTGATTACAGGAGTTACCTAAGAAGCAAGGAAGATTCAGACAAATAATAATTTTTTCTCCTCTTGTATTTCTCCTCGACGCCCATCTTACACATCACCGTTTGTCTCTCGATGTCAATCTTCCATGTGGTGTCGACGACAAACCAGAAGCCTTCAACGAAGAACTTCAACGTCATACACCTACGATACAGCGACGCATGCTTTGTAGGTGTATGACGTCAAAGTTCTTTGTTGAAGGGTTCTGGTTTGCCATCGACCCCACGTGGAAGATCGACATAGAGAGAAACAGCGATGTGAAAGGTTGTCTAGGAGAAATACAAGAAAGAGGAGAAAAAATTATTCTTCATCTGAAATTTCTCCTTCACTGTTAGTGCTACTTGTCACCATCTCCTCATCACCTCCTCTAAAGTCAACTCCTCAGCTACCTCCACGGATACTTACTAGTCCTGTAGAGCCTCCTCCTGTAACCCCACCAGCACCTACAACTCCCACAAAGCTCCAGATCAAGAAATCACTCATGCCATTCTTCTACAGCTTTCAGACATGACCACTGTTATGGGTCTCACTGTAGATCAAGATTTTGCTCCCATTGATGGCATACAGACTATTCCTCATCTTTTACCAGAGTCTACTCACCCACTTTGACCGACTCGCCACCACCTTGAGTCTTACAAATTGGAGATGTGAACTCATTTCAAGAGGTTCCACTCCGTGGGGCTGCAAAACTAAATATGCCAATGTCCGTACCTACACCATCCACATCGATAATGTTTGAGATATTACATCATCACCGTACATTCCACCAAAGCCAGCCACTTTCCACTAGGAACCCCACCAACACCGACTGACCATGCTCGCAACTTGGGGTTCATCCTCGACTCCTCCCTCACCCTGTCTAAACAGATCAACGCAGTCTCCTCCTCCTGCTACAACACACTCCGCATGCTCCGTAGAATCTACAAGTGATCCCTCCAGAAACCAGAAGAACTGTGACACAGGCCCTCGTCAGCAGCAGACTGGACTACGGCAACGCACTCTACACAGGCATCCCAGCAAAAGACCGACTACGCCTCCAACGCATCCAAAACGCCTCCGCCAGACTGATCCTCGACGTACCCTGCCACAGCCACATCTCCCACCACCTGAGAAACGTTCACTGGCTCCCCGTGGACAAGAGGATCACTTTCAAGCTTCTTACCCACACCCACAAAGCGCTCCACAACACTGGACCAGCTTACCTGAACAACAGACTCAGCTTCTACACCCCCACCCGTCAGCTCCGCTCCACCAACCTCGCCGTCGTCCCCTGCATCCGAAGAAAGACCTCCGGCGGCAGATCCTTCTCATACCTCGCTGCCAAAACTTGGAACACCCTCCCCACCAACCTACGTCAGACCCAAGACCTACTCACCTTCAGAAGACTCCTCAAGACCTGGCTCTTCGATCAGTAACTCCCCCACCCCCCTCCAAGCGCCTTGAAACCCTCACGGGTACGTAGAGCGCTTTACAAATCGAATTTTTGATTGATCAACGCACTGCTATGAGACCTTTATTACCTCTAGTCCCGCGTCTCCTAGAACCAGTCAGGGACTTGTTCCTCACTCCTGCCACTGCCAAACCTGCGCCATCCAGGATTCAAAAGAAATATTGTCCGCCAGAACAGGATCTGTTTTTCTTTGTACACATCCACCACCTGATTCTGTTGTTGTTGTGGTTGCTAAAAAACTTGACTCTACTTCTTTCATCCTTGTCTCCACCGGATAAGGAAAGCCAGAAACTGGATGGCACAGGCCAGAAGGTCTGAACTACAGCAGGTATTTCAATGAAAACAGCAAGTGCTATGGCCCACTTGGACAGGTGCGACCACGCACTTTGATTGCATACAATTCGCAGACCACCTGCCAAAAGACAAAAAAGGGGATCATAAATTAATGAGCAATGGTTTCAAATCAAATTGTGTGGCTGCTGATTATTCCATCCTTGCTGCAACTTTTACTACCATGGAATATCCTTGTGAAGACATTCTAGGCTCTGTGTAACGTCCTTAAAACCAGAAGCGCAGCAGTGCATTCAAAAAGTAACTTTTACAGGTTCCACTTTATTTCTCTCACGCGGACGAGATGACAAGAATACCAGAACTAGACACTTTAAAGCTGTGAATATTGAAAAACCTGCAGAGCAGCGTAAATCATACCACCCATATCACCGTAGGGTTTACTCCAAAAGGGTTCAAACTCCTCATTGAGTGCTGTCTAGATCTCAACAGCACCAGAGATCATCTCAAACCCAGCTCAAGCAAACAAGTTGACGTTCTCAACAAGCCACCTAAGGGGGATGACAACCATCCATGTCAACCTTGAGTCCTATCTTCCCCTCTTCCTTTATCCACTCTGGTAGGAGGAAGCATTGCTCATTTCCTGGAAGACTGGCAACGCATCTCAACAGACACCTGGGGTTTGAATATTGTGCAGGACTGAAATTGTCTCCGGTTTATCACCCCTCCACCGTACATTCCACCAAAGCCAGCCACTTTCCATCTCGACTTAATCAGGACAGAACCAGTTCCCACCAATCAGTGTGGGAAAGGATTTTAATCAAGGTATTTCCTGGTACCAAAGAAAGACCAGCACAAGTTCAGGCCCATTCTTGACCTAAAGGTAGCCAACAAATGGATCTGAAAAGAGAAGTTCAGGATGCTGGCTATACATCAGATATTACCCCAGCTTTATCAGGGAGATTGACTTTGCTACATTGACCTTCACAATGCATACTTCCACATACCCATCTCCAGGAAGCATCAGATATTTCTCAGGTTTTTTTATGGGACATGACCAGTACACAATACTACCATTCGGCCTCAAGTCAGCACCCAGGACATACTCCAAATGCATGACTGGTGGCATCTCGTCTAAGAAAACACTGAATCGTCATCTGTCCCTAGCCAGATGATTGGCTCATAAAAGCATCCACCTCTCACAAAGCCCAACTGCATTTCAGTTGAACTTACCAACTCCTACATCAGTTGGGTCGCCACGTGAACCTCGTCAACGTCATCACTAGTCCAGATGTTGCATCACTTAGGGGCCACCATCGACAACATTCATGAAAAGGTGTTTCCTTCAGAGGAGTGATGCTTATCGATCCTTCAGAAATGCAGCGGCAAGATAAGTCTCATCCCTCCTCGAGTCGATGGCCTACATCTTTCTCACTCCAAGTGCTCGACTTCGCATGCGGCCTCCTCAGGAGTGCTGAGAGGACCAATGGAAACAGCTGACTGGCAAGTAGGAGGACAGGATATTGCACTCCTCATTTGTGACACGATCCCTCAAGTGGTGGTGTTTTTCAAACAATCTACTCAGATGACGTTCCACCAAGAGGTACCCTCTCAAACAGTCACGGATGCCTTGTTGCTCGAATGGGGAGCTCATATGGATCATCTTCAGATTCAAGGCTCTTGGTCTCCGAGATAACGTATCATATCCGTCTCAGAGTTCCATGCAGTTCATCTAGCTCTCAAAGCGTTTCACCTGTCATTCACCACCGATAACCTGCTTGTTAAAACAAATAATACAACCACCGCGTATTACCTGAACAAACAGGGTGGCAGCAGGTGCACAGCTCTTTCGCTAGGCACCTGGACAATCTGGAACTGGCTTCTGGTCAGGATCCTGAAAATAACAGCAACTCACCTTTCAGGTGTACAGAACATTCAAGTGGACGCTCTCAGCAGAACTCTCAAATCACAAATGAGTCCTTCACAACAAGGTCATTCAAAGTATCTTCTCCATTTGGGGCACCCCTTCTATGGTTCTGTTTGCCACAGAAGAAAATAAAAAATGCTGCAACTTCGCATCCAGGTAGTACCATCCAGGGTGTAGGAAGATGGCTCTGTATATACTATTTCAAAGTAAGAAATAGTGTGCACAGAGTCCAAGGGTTCCCCTTAGAGGTACAATAGTGGCAAAAGTAGCTAATTCTTATGCTTTATTTTGTAGTAGTGTGGTCGAGCAGTAGGCTTATCAGAGGGTCGTGTTCAGCATTTGTTGTACACACACAGGCAATAAATGAACACACACTCAGACTTACTCCAGGCCAGTGGGTTTTTGTATATTGAAAAATCTTTTCTTAGTTTATTTTAGAACCACAAGATTCAAGATTTGAAGTAAATACACAGGTTTAAGATTTACAGCAAACACGTTAAGGTACTTCACTTAGATACTTTAGGAACTTTGAATAAAAGCAATATCATATACAGTCTTTGTAAAAAAAAAAAAAAAAAAAGGCAATAAGCTATTTTCAAAGTGGACACACTGCCAAAATCAACAGTTCCTGGGGGAGGTAAGTAAAGGTTAGATTAGGAGGTAAGTAAAACACTTACAAGTCTCAGTTCTGGGGCATAGCCAGCCCACCGTTAGGGGTTCAAGGCAACCCCAAAGTTACCACACCAGCAGCTCAGGGCCGGTCCGGTGCAGGTGTCAGAGGTGCCCAAAACACATAGGTGCCTATGGAGAACAGGGGTGCTCCGGTTCCAGTCTTCCAGCAGGTAAGTACCTGTGTCCTCGGGGGGCAGACCAGGGGTGTTTTGTAGAGCACGGGGGGGGGGACACAAGTAGGCACACAAAACACACCCTCAGCGGCACAGGGGCAGCCGGGTGCAGTGTGCAAAGCAGGCGTCTGGTTTCAGGTAGGACACAATGGAGGGACCCGGGGGTCACTCTAGTGGTGCAGGCAGGCACAGGGGGGATTCTCGGGACAGCCACCACCTGGGCTATGCAGTGTCGCCTGGTGGTCCCTCCTGCACTGGTGTTCGGTTCCTTCAGGTCCTGGGGGCTGCGGGTGCAGTGTTGGTTCCAGGCATCAGGGCCCTTGTTACAGGCAGTCGTGGTCATGGGGAGCCTCTGGATTCTCTCTGCAGGCGTCGCTGTGGGGGCTCATCTCTGGTTACTCACGGGCTCGCAGTCGCCGGGGTGTCCTCCCTGAGGTGTATGTTCTATGGATCTTGAGCCGGGGGCGTCGGGTGCAGTGTGTGAAGTCTCACGCTTCCGGCGGGAAACGTGCAGTCTTTGAAAGCTGCTTCTTTGTTGCGAAGAAGTAGCTGGTTTGAACAGGGCCACTGTTCACAGGAGTTTCTTGGTCCTTTAGTCCAGGGCAGTCCTCTGAGGCTTCAAAGGTCGCTGGTCCCTGTCGGATGCGTTGCTGGAGCAGGTTTTCGAAGTTGGAGACTGGCCGGTAGGACTTGGGCCAAAGCAGTTGTCGTCTTCCTCCTTCTCTGCAGGCTTGTAGGTCAGCAGTCCTTCTCGTTTCTTTAGGTTTCAGGAATTTTGTTTCCTGGGCTCTGGGTAGCCCCTAAATACTGCATTTAGGGGTGGGAGGGCAGTAGCCAATGGCTACTGTCCTTGAGGGTGGCTACACCCTCCTTGTGCCTTCTCCCTGTGGGGTGGGGGACACACCCCTAATCCTATTGGGGGTATCCTCCAAACTCCAGATGGAGGATTTCTCAAGGTAGGGGTCACCTCAGCTCAGGACACCCTACGGGCTGTCCTGACTGGTGGGTGGTGACTCCTTTTTTTTTTTCTCATTATCTCCTCCAGCCTTGCCGCCAAAAGTGGGTCGAGTGGCCGGAGGGGTGGGCATCTCCACTAGCTGGGATGCACTGGGGCACTGTGACAAAAGGGGTGAGCTTTTGAGGCTCACCGCCAGGTGTTACTTCCTGCAGAGGGAGGTGAGAAGCACCTCCACCCAATACTGACTTTGTTCCTGGCCACAGAGTGACAAAGGCACTCTCCCCATGTGGCCAGCAACATGTCTGGTGTGTGGCAGGCTGGCAGAAACTGGTCAGCCTACACTAGAAGTCGGGTTGGTATTCAGGGGGCATCTCTAAGATGCACTCCGGGTGTATGTTACAATAAATTGCACACTGGTATCAGTGTGCATTTATTGTGCTGAGAAGTTTGATACCAAACTTCCCAGTTTTCAGTGTAGCCATTATGGTGCTGTGGAGTTAGTGTTTGACAAACTCCCAGATAATATTCTCTTATGGCTACCCTGCACTTACAATGTCTAAGGTTTTGCTTAGTCACTGTAGGGGCATCGTGCTCATGCGCATGTGCCCTCACCTGTGGTATAGTGCACCCTGCCTTAGGGCTGTAAGGCCTGCTAGAGGGGTGACTTACCTATGCCACAGGCAGTGTGAGGTTGTGCCATGTCGACTTGGTCTTTTTCTCCCCACCAGCACACACAAGCTGGCAAGCAGTGTGCGTGTGCTGAGTGAGTGGTCCCCAGGGTGGCATAAGACATGCTGCAGCCCTTAGAGACCTTCCCTGGCATCAGGGCCCTTGGTACCAGGGGTACCAGTTACAAGGGACTTACCTAAGTGCCAGGGTTGTGCCACTTGTGGAGACAAAGGTACCATTTAGGGAAAGAACACTGGTGCTGGGGCCTGGTTAGCAGGGTCCCAGCACACTTTCAAATCATAACTTCGCATCAGCAAAGGCAAAAAGTCAGGGGGTAACCATCCCAAGGAGGCATTTCCTTACACAGAGACACTGGGTAATGCCTTGCAGATCAACTGGTCTAGATAACCTTCTTTACCAGTCACTCTGTCCACATCTCAAACTGCCATTCAGACCAGACCTGCTGGTGAAATTCAGAAGCCACATGGTAAACCCCAATCTCTGCCCCTAGAGTTTGACAGCATGGCTCCTGAGTTAGTGCAGTACGGACATTTTAACTTGCCAAAAGACTGCATGGAGATCCTCAAAGAAGCTAAGAGTCCTTCCACTCTGGCTTAAAATTCTCTTCCATAAAAGTTCATCTGGCAGCTCTTACTGCCTAAAGGAAATGTCCCTAGCAAACCTTTCTTTGAAATCTCACTCATCAAAGATTTCTTACAGGAGTTAAAGGTTGTTTTCCCCTCCCATCAGACTGCTGTCGCCTCTTGGGAACTTAATGTAGCACTTTCCCATCTCATGAGAGATCCATTTAAGCAGCTTTCCTGGAAGCAATAACATCAGCTCACCAGGTCATTGAGATACAATCACTATGCTCTCACAAACCATATACTGTTTTTCACTCCAACAAAGTACTAATGAGGACTCCACCGAAAGTTCTTCCTAAAGTAGTTTTGGATTTCTATGTAAACCAGACCATCTCATTACCTACTTTCTGAAAAGTTGTCTCCACTAACTAGACGTTAGGAGGGTTCTCAAATTTTATTTAGATAAAACTAAGGATATTTGTTGTTCTGACCAATTGTTTATTAACTATTGTCCAGTACTTACTGGTTTGGCCTCTTCCAAATAATCCATCTGGAGATGGATGGTTTCATGTAAATTGTTCTGCTACCAAAAAGCTAATAAACCTCTACTAGCTAAACCAAAGGGACATTCCACTAGAGCAAAAGCAGCTACTGCGTCTCTACTACGTAACATCCTAATTCCAGAACTTTGCAAAGCAGCTGTAGGAAAGTACCCTCTTTTTGGCACAGTTACCCCCACTTTTTGCCTGCTGTCAGTGTTTGACTGTTCATTGGGTTCCTGCTAACCAGAACCCCAGTGACTGCTCTCTCCCTCTAAATGTGGTTCTCTTGACTTTCTGCACCCCACAATTGGCATACTGCTTGCCCCCATGTAAGCCCTTAGTATGTGCTACATCGGTACCCAGGGCATTGGGACACCAGGGGCTGCAGCACGTATACCACCCATGGGAGCCCATTTAAAATGTGTCTGCAGGCCTGCCACTGCAGCCTGCGTGAAAAGGTGCATGCATCCTTTCCCTACAGTTCATTTCACCAGGTCACTGAAAGTCACCCCTATGGCATGCCCACCTAGGCCAGAGGGCAGGGTACCTGTGTGTGAGGTCACCCCTGCATGAGCAGAGGTGCCCCCATGAACTCATGGACTTCGTGAGTGCAGGGAAGCCATTTTACCCATGTACTGCACATAGGTCACTACCTATGTCCAACTACATAATAAGTCCCAACCTAGGCATGTTTGATATCCAACATGTCTGAATCATACCCCAATACTGTTGCCAGTATTGGTTGTTTGATTCCGTGCACTCTGGGGGCTCCTTAGAGGACCCCCAGTATTGCTCCAACCAGTTTGCAGGGTTTTTCCTGGCAGCCCGTGCTGCTGCCTTTCTACTGACCGGTCTCTGTCCTCTGCTGCTTGAACAGCTCAAGCCCAGGAAGGCATAACAAATGATTTCCTTTGGGAGAGTGAGGCAGCACCCTCTTTCTTTGGAAATAGATGTTACATGGCTAGGAAGGGGTAGCTTTCCCATTCCACTGTTATGCTTTGAAGGGCACATTTGGTGCCCTCCTTGCATATAAAGGTTGCACTTGTCCAGGGACCCCCGGTCCCTGCTCTGGTGCGACAGTGGAAGGGGGAGTTACCACTCCGCCTGTCCATCACTGCCACCGTGGTGGTGCCCAGAGCTCCTTCAGGTGGCCACTTGATTCTGCCATCTTGAATCCAAGGTGGGCAGGGTCCTGTGGGAGCATCTGAGTGCCCAGGTCAGGCAGGTGATGTCTCAGCCCACTCTTGATATGGGTCAACCTGCTAGGTGACCAGTCCCACTTTTTGGGCTATTTAGGGTCTCCCTCTTGGGTGGGTCCTCAGATTGGGCATGCAAGATTCCAGCAGGACTCCTCTGCATCGTTTACTACATCTTCTAGCCACTGGGACTGCAACTGGACCCTCCCTACTTCCAGCAGCACTTCCCAGGAATCTCCCTTGGACTGGTGCAAGGAGGGAACCAAATGTACCCTTCAAAGCATACCAGTGGCTTGGGGTGGCTACCTCTCCCAAGCCATGTCGCATCTTTTTCCAAGGGGAAAGGGTGTTGCTTCCCTCTCCCACAGGAAATCCTTTGTTCTGTCTCTCCCTGCTTGAGCTGGTCAAGCAGCAGGATGGTACAAACCCGTCTGGAGGGTGGCAGCAGCACGGACTGCTAGCAAAGCCCGAAAGACTAGTAAGACCAATACTGGTGGTCCTCTAAGGAGCCCCCAGAATGCATGGAATCATTTTTCCAATACTGGCAACAGTATTGGGGTATGATTCCGACATGTCCAGGTTCGGAGTTACCATTATGTAGCTGGACACAGGTAAAATGGCTTCCCCACACTTACTAAGTCCAGTGCAGTGGAACAGGAGTTTGAGAGGGCACTGCTGCTCATGCAGGGGTGCCCTCACACACAGGTATGTGCACCCTGCCATCTGGACTAGGAGGGCCTACCATCAGGGTGACTTGCAGTGACCTGGTGTAGTGACCTGTAGTGAAAGGGTGCATGCACATTTCACACAGGCTGCGATAGCAGGCCTGCAGACCCATTTTGCATGGGCTCCCATGGGTGGCACAATACATGCTGCAGCCCATGGGAACCCCTGGTACCCATATGCCCGGAGTACTTAAGTAACATATACTAGGGACTTAGAAGGGGGCACCAGTCTGCCAATTGTGGGGTGTGCAAAGTCCTAGGCAACCAAATTTAGAGGCAGAGAGCACTCACTGAGGTCCTGATTAGCAGGATCCCAGTGAAAAGAGTCAAAGCATACTGACCGGAGGCAAAAAGTGGGGGTAACCTTGTGAAAAACAGGGTACTTTCCTACACAAAGTACTCGCTCTTTCCTGTCCACCACAAAATTTAGGGATGGGTTTGGTTCTCTTTGCATTGCTTATGACTGTACATGAATATCCTTTACGAGAGGGGAATAGTTTCTTACCTGTAACTCCTGTTGTCTTGTAGGGGATATTTCCATGATGAAGTATAAGCAACCCTCCTGCCTCAACAGTGGAGTGGTCAGAGATATCCTTTTAATTCTCATAGGTCGCACATGGCCTTGAAAAAGAACTGAAACTGCTGCTACTTGCTGAGCATGTTGGGATACTGGTGGTTGTTGGGTTCTTGAAGAAAGTCTCTATTTTAGCCATATAATGACAGCCTATGGGGTACTATACCCTGCCCTCCCTCATTTCTATCATAAAAAGGGGTTTGTGAAGATTTGTGCTGTTTCCAATACATACTTAATTATAATGTATTGGCCCTTTTGTGACATCATGATGAAGAGTTGGGTCTATGCTAATAGGCTACAATACCGGTCTCTAAAGTGTTTCCATAGGCCTTCAGAAAGAAAGGTGGGATACTACACTTGATAAGATATACTGAAGAGATGCTCCGAGGTCCCTGCACATGGGCGGGACTATTATGTGATTATGACTTATCATGGAAATTCCCCTACGAGAGAACAGCAGTTACAGGTAAAACTATTACTTCAAAGCCATTGAACAGACAAAGAGCACTGTGTGGTTTATGGTAGCTGAGACTGTACTGATATGGACTTTGGCGCGATCAGCATATGTGCTACTTTCTTGATCAACATTACCTCGGATGTTGAAGCATTGCCTTCAGTGTCATATCTGGACATCGTCCCTGCATTTTTTCACCAAACATAAATGTCAGTGGCTGTTAAGTGCAGGGGAGGATGCCAGGTGGCACAGGAAAGTTAAAGCTAGGAATAAGAAGACAAAAATATGCCTCAAAGAATGTGAAGGTGCTAAATATTTGAAGGATAGACTTCTCTCAAAAGAAAGACATTCGTCACAGAGTAACACCTCCCCTAGGGCCGAAGGATGTGGATAGATAAGTTTGAAGCATGTGCGGCTGTGGATGTTCATGCTTTGCATACTCCTGCCATGTAGTTGTGACCAGATGTGTGCAAGTTGTTTTTCTTCTAATAACTCTTTTGTCTTGAGGTACAGTGAATCCTCCTCTTGGTGGTACTGTGCATGGGCTTTTACTCCATTTTTAGAATACTTTGTTCGGTGGCATGTGTAGCTGCAGATTCACATGTTGTGCATAGTCCGCCGTCTGGTGTTGGGTCGGAGTGTTACAAGTTGTTTTTCTTCGAAGAAGTCTTTTCGAGTCCCGAGACCGAGGGACTCCTCCTCCTTTGTTCCATTGCGCATGGGCGTCGACTCCATGTTAGATTGTTTTTTTTCCGCCATCGGGTTCGGACGTGTTCCTTTTCGCTCCGGGTTTCGGGACGGAAAGATAGTCTTAACTTCGGAAAACTACGTCGGTATTGTTTCGCTCGGTATCGGGTAAGAATAGAATCGACACCGAATCGTGAAGAGCTCCGGTAGCCCTTCGGGGTAATTTCGATCCCCCGTCGGGGCCTGGTCGGCCCGACCGCGTGTAACATCGACACTGATGGAACGGACCCCGTTCCGATTCTGTCCTAAATGCCACAATAAATATCCATATACAGACCAACATTTGGTCTGTAACTTGTGCCTGTCGCCCGAGCACAAGGAAGAAACGTGTGAGGCCTGTTGTGCGTTTCGGTCCCGAAAAACGCTCCGTGACCAGCGAGCCAGAAGATTGCAGATGGCGTCCACGCCGACAGGACACCGAGAGTTCGAGGGACAAGGAGAAGAAGAGGAAGCCTTCTCCATCCATGAATCAGACTCTGAGGAATTCGACGTCGAAGAAACCGTGAGTAAGACGTCGAAGCAAGCACCACACAAGAAAACAGACAAGGCCCAGGGTACGCCACTGCCAACAGGCCATGGCTCAACCCATAAAGTAGGTGACCGTCCATCGGCACCGAAAAAGGCCGAACTGGTGCCGAGATCGTCCGACTCTGGTCGAGACACAGGCACGCAGCAATCTCGGGACCGAGAAAGTGCTGCCAAAAAAGATCGACGCCGAGACATCGGAACCGAAGCTGCTCGACGCAGAGACAGCGGCACCGAGGAAGATCGACGCCGAGAAAGCTCGACGCCGAAAAAGAAAAAATTCTCCTCGGAGCCGAAAACAAGCAGAGACACAGTTTCAGTGCCAAAACGACCAGCAACCGAACCAACTGCCAGCTCATATACAGAGGAACAATCACTGTCCTCTCAAATGCGCAAACACAGATTTGAAGAAGAGTTACAGACCACTGATGTAGACCACACACAAAAGCGGATCTTCATACAAAGTGGGACAGGGAAGATCAGCACTCTTCCCCCCCCCCCCCCAATCAGGAGAAAAAGGAGACTCGAGTTCCAAACACAAGAACAAACACCACAAAAAATGGTGAAGGAGGTAACTCCGCCACCCTCTCCTCCACCTGTAACTCACACATCACCGGCACAGACTCCGTCACATTCACCGGCTCATACCACCATGAGCCAGGACGCTTGGGACCTATACGACGCCCCAGTATCAGACAATAGTCCTGAGTCGTACCCTACCAAGCCCTCACCACCTGAGGACAGCACAGCGTATGCACAGGTGGTAGCTAGGGCAGCAGAATTCCATAACGTGTCGTTACACGCAGAACCTGTCGAGGATGACTTCCTTTTCAACACCCTCTCCTCCACCCATAGCTCCTACCAAAGCCTACCTATGCTTCCAGGAATGCTAAGGCACGCAAAGCAGATCTTCAAAGAACCTCTCAAAAGTAGAGCGATTACTCCAAGGGTGGAGAAAAAATATAAAGCACCGCCCACGGACCCTGCTTTTATCAAATCACAACTGCCACCAGATTCAGTCGTGGTAGGGGCAGCTCGCAAGAGAGCCATCTCGCACACATCAGGCGATGCACCACCTCCAGATAAAGAGAGCCGCAAGTTCGACGCAGCTGGGAAAAGGGTCGCAGTACAAGCTGCAAACCAGTGGCGCATCGCGAACTCTCAGGCGCTCCTAGCGCGATATGATAGAGCCCATTGGGACGAGATGCAGCATCTCATCGAGCATCTACCCAAAGAATTTCAAAAACGGGCAAAACAAGTGGTTGAGGAGGGACAAAACATCTCCAATAACCAAATACGCTCCTCTATGGACGCAGCGGACACAGCGGCAAGAACAATAAATACTGCAGTAACCATAAGAAGGCACGCATGGTTGCGCACATCTGGCTTTAAACCGGAAATACAGCAAGCGGTGCTCAATATGCCGTTCAATGAACAACAATTGTTTGGACCCGAAGTGGACACGGCAATTGAGAAATTGAAAAAAGACATGGACACAGCCAAGGCCATGGGCGCACTCTATTCCCCGCAGGGCAGAGGCACTTTCGGCACCTTCCGCAAAACAACCTTCAGAGGGGGGTTTCGGGGTCAAGACACACAAGCCAGCACCTCACAATCTACACCGTCTACCTACCAGGGACAGTACCAAAGGGGAGGCTTTCGGGCCAGTATAGAGGAGGACAATTCCCTAGAAACCGGGGAAAATTTCAAAGTACAAAAACCCCTGCAACCAAACAGTGACTCACAAGTCACTCAACCCCTTCACACAACATCAGTGGGGGGAAGACTAAGTCAGTTTTACAAATCTTGGGAGGAGATAACAACAGACACTTGGGTCTTAGCAATTATCCGACATGGTTATTGCATAGAATTTCTCCAACTCCCTCCAAATGTCCCACCAAAAACACAGAATATGTCAAAACAGCATTTAGACCTTCTAGAACTAGAAGTTCAAGCATTACTGCTAAAGGACGCAATAGAATTAGTACCATGTACACAAATAAACACAGGAGTTTACTCACTGTACTTTCTAATACCAAAAAAGGACAAAACACTGAGACCAATCCTAGATCTCAGAACACTAAACACCTACATCAAATCAGAACACTTTCACATGGTCACGCTACAAGACGTGTTACCACTGCTAAAGCAACAAGACTACATGACAACCTTAGATCTAAAGGATGCATATTTCCATATACCGATACATCCCTCGCACAGGAAATACCTAAGGTTCGTATTCAAGGGAATACATTACCAATTCAAAGTGTTGCCGTTCGGTATCACAACCGCACCAGGAGTATTTACAAAATGCCTAGCAGTAGTAGCTGCACACATCAGAAGGCAGCATATACACGTATTCCCGTACCTAGACGATTGGCTAATCAAGACCAACTCCCTCACAAAGTGTTCACACCACACAGATTATGTCATACAAACCCTCTACAAACTCGGTTTCTCCATCAACTATACAAAATCTCACATTCTGCCGTGCAAAACACAGCAATACTTAGGAGCGACAATCAACACAACAAAGGGAATAGCCACTCCAAGTCCACAAAGGGTTCAACATTTTCACAAGGTTATACAAGCCATGTATCCAACACAAAAGATACAGGCAAAGACGGTATTAAAACTCCTAGGCATGATGTCCTCATGCATAGCCATTGTCCCAAACGCAAGACTGCACATGAGGCCCTTACAACAGTGCCTAGCATCACAGTGGTCACATGCACAGGGTCACCTTCTAGATCTGGTGTTGATAGACCGCCAAACATACATCTCGCTTCTATGGTGGAACAGTATAAATTTAAACAAAGGGCGGCCTTTCCAAGACCCAGTGCCACAATACGTGATAACAACAGATGCTTCCATGACAGGGTGGGGAGCACACCTCAATCAACACAGCATCCAAGGACAATGGGACGTACATCAAACAAAGCTGCATATAAATCGCCTCGAATTGTTAGCAGTATTCCTAGCGTTGAAAGCATTTCAACCCATCATAACCCACAAATACATTCTTGTCAAAACAGACAACATGACAACAATGTATTATCTAAACAAACAGGGGGGAACACACTCGACACAGCTGTGCCTCATGGCACAAAAGATATGGCAATGGGCAATTCACAACCACATTCGCCTAATAGCACAATTTATTCCAGGGATCCAAAATCAACTAGCAGACAATCTCTCTCGAGATCACCAACAGGTCCACGAATGGGAGATTCACCCCCAAATTCTAAACACTTACTTCAAAATTTGGGGGACACCTCAAATAGACTTATTTGCAACAAAGGAGAACGCAAAATGCCAAAACTTCGCATCCAGGTACCCACACAGGCAGTCTCAAGGCAATGCTCTATGGATGAACTGGTCAGGGATATTTGCGTACGCTTTTCCCCCTCTCCTTCCATATCTAGTAAACAAATTGAGTCAAAACAAACTCAAACTCATACTAATAGCACCAACATGGGCAAGACAACCTTGGTACACAACACTACTAAACCTGTCAGTAGTACCCCATGTCAGGTTGCCCAACAGACCAGATCTGTTAACACAACACAAACAACAGATCAGGCATCCAAACCCAGCATCGCTGAATCTAGCAATCTGGCTCCTGAGATCCTAGAATTCGGACATTTAAACCTCACCCAAGAATGTATGGAAGTCATAAAACAAGCTAGAAGACCATCCACTAGACACTGCTATGCAAGCAAATGGAAAAGATTTGTTTGCTGCTGCCATAATAATCAAGTTAAACCATTACATGCATCTCCAAAGGATGTAATGGGATACTTGCTACATTTACAAAAATCAAATCTAGCCTTCTCTTCCATAAAGATACACCTCGCAGCAATATCTGCATACCTGCAAATTACCCATTCAACTTCACTATTTAGGATACCTGTCATTAAAGCGTTTATGGAAGGCCTGAAAAGAATTATACCACCACAAACACCACCTGTTCCTTCATGGAACCTCAACATCGTCTTAACAAGACTCATGGGCCCACCTTTTGAACCCATGCACTCTTGCGAAATGCAATTCTTAACGTGGAAGGTTGCATTTCTCATTGCCATCACATCTCTAAGAAGAGTAAGTGAAATTCAGGCGTTTACTATACAAGAACCTTTTATTCAAATACACAAAAATAAGGTAGTCCTAAGAACCAATCCAAAATTTTTACCAAAAGTTATTTCACCGTTCCACTTAAATCAAACGGTAGAACTACCAGTGTTCTTCCCACAGCCAGACTCAGTAGCTGAAAGGGCACTACATACATTAGACATCAGAAGAGCACTAATGTACTACATTGACAGAACAAAAGAAATTAGGAAAACAAAACAACTGTTTATTGCATTTCAAAAACCTCATACAGGAAACCCAATATCAAAACAGGGTATAGCCAGATGGATAGTTAAGTGCATCCAAACCTGCTACCTTAAAGCAAAGAGAGAACTGCCCATTACACCAAGGGCACATTCAACCAGAAAGAAAGGCGCTACCATGGCCTTCCTAGGAAACATTCCAATGAACGAGATATGTAAGGCAGCCACATGGTCTACGCCTCACACATTTACTAAGCACTACTGTGTAGACGTGCTATCCGCACAACAAGCCACAGTAGGTCAAGCCGTACTAAGAACTTTATTTCAGACTACTTCCACTCCTACAGGCTGAGCCACCGCTTTTGGGGAGATAACTGCTTACTAGTCTATGCACAACACGTGTATCTGCAGCTACACATGCCACCGAACGGAAAATGTCACTTACCCAGTGTACATCTGTTCGTGGCATTAGTCGCTGCAGATTCACATGTGCCCACCCGCCTCCCCGGGAGCCTTTAGCCGTTTGGAAGTTAGCTTCAACATTTGTACATTTGTAAATATATTACTTAAACCTTAGTTGGTACATACTTATTCATTCCATTGCATGGGCACTATTACTAACATACACAACTCCTACCTCACCCTCTGCGGGGAAAACAATCTAACATGGAGTCGACGCCCATGCGCAGTGGAACAAAGGAGGAGGAGTCCCTCGGTCTCGGGACTCGAAAAGACTTCTTCGAAGAAAAACAACTTGTAACACTCCGACCCAACACCAGACGGCGGACTATGCACAACATGTGAATCTGCAGCGACTAATGCCACGAACAGATGTACACTGGGTAAGTGACATTTTCCTTCTGCCATCTGGTTTGGATGAGTGCTAATGCTCCGGTTCCAGACCGTTACAGTACTTTGTCTCATGCCTTACCTCATCTAAAGTGTTTTTAATCGCACTTTCTTATTTTGCTTCTTGAAGAATAGCTACATCGGTCGTCCGGTCCATGCACTTCAACCATGGCCCTTTTGGCTTCACCATTAAGGGCCATCTTCCTCGGTCTTCCCCAGTTTATCCAAAGGATGCCCTACTGTTGATGGGACAGACACCCTTCAGATTCTGCCCTCGCTGTAACATGAAATATCCCTGAACAGACTTGCATTGAGTCTGTAACCTGTTTGTCCCCAGAACAAAAGGAGGCAGAATGTGAGATTTGGGGATCTTTCTGTTCCAAGAACACCAATATAGTTGTGCACATCACATAGAAATGCATAGAAGCTTCTAAGACACTCCCTATATCGTCTGCCATCAAGACGTCAATGAAGAATAACACCCAGAGGCATCTGCTGTGATGGAAGAAGCATTCTCTCCAGTGAGCAGTTCTGGGTCCAATCTCAGTCGACCTAGAGATGCTGGAAATTACACTGGCTCAACAGTCGGTGAGTACAGTTCCCCCCCCCCTCTCTCAACCCTGTGTTGGACATTCTAAAAGACACATAGCCTCCTCTGATCAAGAGCCCCTTGGTCCACCCTTGTTCTCTGGCCATGGTCGGCACAGAGTAACCGTTTCTGATGCCCTCCCCATGCTTGGCGCTGAAACACAAGCTGAAGCCTTCAGCATTGAGCACCTCTGCTCCCAGGCAACTCTGGTGTTGTGCCAATAATCTACATGCACCACAGTGACTCAGAGTCGAACTTGAGCACTGAAACACAACATAGCTCGGACCCAAAAACTTAAAGGCCAGCTTCAAAACCTGATTTTTGCAAGACAGCCGAGCCTAGCCTTCACAAAATGCAGGAGATGTTGAATACTTGACAGAAGCAAATCCATATTAAGCCTCATACTGGCTGTATTATTGCCAAGCCTTCAGCCACCTTCCACTATCCAAAATACAGTTGTCTTTCCGGACTCTCCAATAACTCCAAAACAGAGGAAGAAATCAGACAAAGCATCTAGTCCTTTGGCTCTTTCACCACCTGCATCATCACCACCACCTCCACAACTGCCTCCGCAACTTTACCCACCCCATTCATTGTCTCCACCACGTTCTTGGAGAGCCCCTAGACATCTCTCTAGGATTCCCCCCAATGTTATTCAGGGCAAGACTCCTTTGGGATACCGCCACACACTGACTCTTAGGACACCTATGATGTGGATACTCCAGGCGACACGGACCCAGACTTAAATCCAGCCCGTCCCTCCCAGTCTGATGATTCTGCAGCTTATCAGGAGTTAATAGTAGATAGGGTTGCTGCCTTTCATGATGTATAACTCCACCAGGAACCTCAAGAAGAGTATGTTCGATGGCATGTGTGGCTGTAAATACACCTGCTCTGCATACTTCCGCCATCTAGTGGAGCGTTACAAGTTGTTTTTTTCTTCAAGTATAATTTTCGAGTTACGGGATTGAGTGGTGACTCCTTCTCTGCATCGAGTCCTTTATTAGATTTTCTTTCCACGGTCTGGTTCGGACGTGTATTTCTTTGCTCTGTCTTGGATTTGCTTCAGTCCAAGACTTGCTTTCCTTTATTCAACTGTATTATTTTGATTGTTTTATATTGGGTCCAATACTGACCACGCGCCCTTCGGGGTGGGCCTTGTCTGGCCTTCGTCCAAGCGGCACTGAGGAAAATGCTGAACTGATGGAATGGAACCTGTTCTGTTTCTGCCCTCTGCCATTCCAAGTTCCTCCACACCAGCCTTCACCAGGTGTGTAACTTGTGCCTCTCACTTGATCACCAGTAGGGTACCTGCGAGTCATGCCAGTTGTTCAGATAAAAGAAGACCCTTTGGGATCAAAGAGTGCGCAGGCTGGAGATGGTGCATAAATCCCTAGAAGACACCCCAGACATCTTTGGGGAAGAACACACGTAGGAGGACCCTGAACAGAATGAGGCTGTCTCCATACAGGATACAGACTCAGATGTTCAGTCAGACATGGAGCGCCACTAGGTAACGGTGCATCGAATGAGTACTATGGGCCCTCCTGCCCCCACTAAGACTTATAAAACCCTTACTGAGGTCACTGGACAGCCTCTAGGTCTTGGTTGGTCTTGGAAGGACATTTATGCTCCCCTGCCTGGCGGCTCTACACCGAAAAGAACAAAGACTACTGCTACATCTTCCTTATCGACGACCTCCATTTTGATCAGAATGTTATCCACCAAATACTCTGCACTGACCATATCAAAGCAGCTCAGAATCTGTTTTGGCTTCAAGCCAGATATTCAGCAAGCGGTGCTTGAAATGCCCTTTCACAAGGAGCATCTATTTGGCCCTCAAGTTGACTCCACATTTGAGAAATTAAAAAAAGATAGAGACACTGCAAAGTTCATGGGGGCACTACAGTCCCAAACACACATTTGGTTTTTTCATCGCCCAGCATACAGAGGTGGCCATAACAACCTCTGACCCAAACACCTCCCAAACTAAACAAGTCTCAAACTCTTGCTCTTCAGGTTCTTTCAGAGGGTCATATAGGGGCAACTACCACCTGTGGCTCACAGTCTTCAGGAAAGCACTGATTATATAAATCTCCCTAAACCACACACCACACCTGTAGGGGGCCGCCTTAAGTATTTTCACACGCGATGGACAGACATAACATTATCCAGCATGGTTTTTGTCTGGAGTTTACTGACACACCTCCAATTATTGCTCCTCGCACACACAGGTTATCTCACAAACATATTGCCCTTCTAAATGAAGTGTTGTTTCTGGCCCGCAAAGGGACCATAGAGCCTGTCCCATTACAGTATCCAGGAACAGGAGTATACTCCCTATATTTCCTAATCCCTAAAAAGGGCGGGTCCCTCAGACCCATACTGAATTTCAGACCTCTAAATCACAATATTCTATAGTAACACTTTCACATGGTTACTCTTCTGGATGATGTTCCATTCCTTCTGCAAGGCAAGTTCATGACTGCTCTAGATCTGAAGGACGTCTACTTGTACATCCCCATCCACCCTGCACACTGCAAATACGTAAGATTTGTGTTCACAGGAAAACATTATCAATTCACAGTTCTCCCTTTTGGGGTCTCAAACGCTCCAAGTGTATTTAACAAGTGCCTAGCCATTGTTGCAGCACATCTCAGAAGACAGAAAATACATGTGTTCCCTTATTTAGATGACTTGCTCATCAAAGCCAGCACACTACAGCAGTGGCAATCCCACACTCAAACCACAGTAAACCACCTTCACAAATTAGAGTCCACAATCAACTTTTTCAAATCCCGCCTACAACCTCTTCAAATTCAACCATATCTAGGAATCATTTTCAATGCAGAGCTGGGGTTAGCATACCCCAATCCAGCCTGCAGTCAGTTTCCAGCATCATCATCGTTAGTATTAGGAGAATCTCACACAATCAAGGTTGTCATGCATCTCTTAAGGATGATGGCATCCTGTATTGCCATCATCCCTCATGCCAGACTCCACATATGTCCACTACAGTAATTTCTCATCAGTAGTCTGTCACAGGGTCAACTTCAGAATCTAGTGTTAGACCACTAAACTTACCTCTCTTCAATGGTGGGACTCCATCCAACCTATTAAAAGGGTGGCTTTTTGAGACCCATTATCACAACTCATTCTGACCATGGATGCATCCCTAATGGGTAGGGGGTGCACATCTTCAGGACTTCACAGTCCAAGGCACCTGGGATCTCAATCACCAATCCATGCACATCAATTATCTGGAACTTCAAGCGGTATTTCTAGCTCTGAGAGCTTTCATTCCTCACCTGTCACACAAAGTTGTCTTAGTCTGTTCGAACAACATGACCGCAGTGTATCCTCTACAAAAGCAGGGAGGAAAACATTGTCATTTCAGTTATCACACCTTGCACAAACAGTGTGGAAGTGGGCTCATCATCACCACATTTTCCCCCGTGCAGAGTATCTCCCAGGAATGGACAACAGGTTTGCAGATCTGCTTAGCAGGATTGCATCAACAAGTCCATTAATGGTAACTCCACCCACAAGTCCTCCAAAAATACTTCCAAAAGTGGGGACTTCCTCAAATAGACCTTTTTGCCACAGTTGAAAACGCAAAATGCCCAAGCTTTGCATCCAGATACCCACGTCCTCTGTCCAAGGGAAATGCTGTATGGATGAACTGGTCAATGATATGTGCCTATGCTTTTCCACCTCTCCCTCTCATTCCATTTCTGGTTCGGAAACTCAGACATCTCTCCCCATGACCCTGGTAGCTCCCACTTGGGCGCGTCAGCCATGGTACACAACACTTCCAGGCCTCTTGCAGGTTCTCCACAAGAAGCTCCCCATCAGGCCGGACCTTCACACAGGAACAAGGACAAATCAGGCATCTATAATGGCTATATTAGGGAAGTCACTCAACCTTGCGATGTGGCTCTTGATGTCCATAGTTTGGTTACCTCCAGTTACCTTCTCAGTGTATGGAGATTCCTCGGGAAGCTTTTGGGCCAACATGTAGAGCATGTTATGCAGCAAAAAGGAAACGTTGTGTTTGCTACTGCCAATCCAAAAACATTGACCCCATTAAAGCATCTATCAAAGATATTGTTTGCTACTTGCTTTACTTGCAAAAACCGAACTTGCCTTATACTTCAATCTGATTAAATCTTGCAGCCATAGCTGCATATTTACAACACAGGCAGCTTACTTCTCTGTTCAGAGTCAGTTATTAAAGCCTTCATGGACGGACTTAAAAGAAATCCCACCAAGACTACCCCAGGTAAAATCCTTGAATCTTAATATAGTACTCACTAGGCTCATATGCCCTCCTTTTAAGCCACCTCATTCTTGTCCTTTTCAGTTCCTTTATTGGAAAGTGGCTTTTTTTAGTCGCTATTACATCACTAAAACGTGTAGGAGCGCTCCAGGCATTAACTTTAGGAGAACTTTTCTTTCAAATACACAAAGGCAAGGTGGTGCTCCGCACAATCCCAAGATTCCTACCAAAAGTAGTTTCTCAGTTAGGCATCAATTTAACCATTGTGCTGCTGGTTTTCTTTCTGCAGCCTGACTCAGTGGCAGAAAGAGCGCTCCACACTTCAGATGTCAAAAGGGCAATCATGTATTACATTGACAGGTCGAAAGAATTTAGGAAACTGAAACAGCTTTTTGTAGCTTTTTCAGTACCACATAGGGTTAATGCAGTCTTAAAAAATAGCATAGCTAGGTGGATCGTTGAGAGCATACAAACTTTTTATGCTAAAGCAGAAAGACAGCTGCCGTTAACTCCTAGAGCACATTCTACTAGGAAGAAAGATACCACAGTGGCGTTCTTGGGAAACATGCCTTTAGCTGACACTTGTAAAGCAGCTTTTTGGTCTACACCGCATACTTTCACAAAGCATTACTGTGTAGATGTACTAGCATGTCAGTCATTGTAGGACAGGCTGTCTTAAGAACACAATAGGCTAGTCACTACTTTTATGGAAGGACTGCTTTACAGTCTATACAGAATGTGTACCTACAGCCACACATTCCATTGAGCGGAAAATTTTACTTACCCAGTAGACATCTGTTTGTGGCATGTAGTGCTGTAGATTCACATGCACCCTCCCTGGATGCCTGTGGCAGTTAGTTTCCTTATAATTGTCAATATTTGTACATATGTACATACTGTTGCATGGACATCTGTCTATACTTCTATACTTTCTCACGGGAAAACAGTCTAACAAAGGACTGTATGCCCATGCACAGTACCACCAAGGAGGAGGAGCCACTCTATCCCATGACTTGAAAATGTGTCTTGAAGAAAAACAGCTTGTAACACTCCGAACCCAACACTGGGAGAAGTATGCAGAACATGAGAATCTACAGCACTACATGCCACAAACAGATGTCTACTGGGTAAGTAACATTTTCCTTGCTCTTTGAGACACTTCCATTTTCGCAAAAGTCCACCCAATACTTCGATGCTAAAGGGCATGTTAAGGCATAAAGAGGATATTTTTAAAGACCCTATTAGGGCTAGGATAAATACTCTGGGTCGATTCAAGGGGGGGGAAAAAAACACAAGCCCCAGATTCTGCATATAGTAGTGGACAAGTACCACCAGACCTGCTGGTGATTACAACTTCTCACAAGCGGGCCAACTCACAAGCTAGCAGGGTGTCACAATCCACCAGTCAGAGGTGTGGACTCTAGCTCAGGGGAGCCGGGGGATGTGTTGGAACCAGTGGTCCTCCTCAGATTGTTTCAGGGGTAACTGGTGCAGTGGTTGCTGAAGGTGTTGGGTTTTCTCACACGACAAAGCTGCTGGAGAGTGTGCCTGCATACAGAGGCTGCAGGCAACTTGGAGTCCAAGAGAGGTGAAAACTGAGTGGACTCTGGACAGCTGGGGACCCTTGCTGGCACAGTTAATTGGCTTCACCTTGGGTTGTGGACGTCTGGTGCAGAGGTCATTTCGGGTGTCGGGTCTTTGCTGTTCCAGAAGCTGCAGTTTCCTTTCTTGAGTCTGAAATGTGTCTTAATGTGGCTGAACTGGTCCGGACCAATCAGTCAACACACTATTAGCAGGTACGTTTTCAGGGGACACCTTTAAGGTGCCCTCTGGGTGCGGTTATTAATGAATCCCTCACGGGCATCGGAGAAGATTTATCCATCTGAAATGTTTTATACCAAACATCCCTACATTCAGAGAAGCCATCATGTCGCTGGGAAACTCGTAGTGATCAGTGTCCAGCACATATATTTAAATTGGCTTCTCTGGTCATGTACTATGTCTGAGAATTGACAAAGCAGTGGCATATCTGCTGGAGCATATATCCCCACACATGTAATATAATGTACCCTGCCTTTGGGCTGATAGAAGGTGCACTGTGCGATTTGGGGGGTTGGGGGGGTGTATGAGGGTGAATATGTGGGGTGGGGAAATCTGGCACAGGGGTCCTGGTTATCAGGAACCCAGTGCACTTTCAGGCAACATTACAATCCTTCATTTGAATTCAGTCTGGTGGATGTGTAGGAAGCTGGCTTTTGGTTACAGTAGTCCTGACACTTTTTGCCCAGTTTCTGATGCAACTTTGACTGACGTACACTGGGCTCCTGCTAACCATGTCCCCAGTGCCAGTGTTGCTTCCCCCAAAACAAGACCACTGGTCACTTGATCCCCAAGTGGCCAGGCCTTTAGCACCTCTGTAAGTCTCTAGTAAGTGGTACCTCTGATACCTAGGGCATTGGTACTAAAGAGTGTGCCTAAGAGCTGTGTCACAGCTTGTGCCACTCTAGGTGACCCAACACCAAACCCATAAAGACTGTCACTACAGGCTGCGTGACAAGGTGCTCTACAAAGTGGAAACAGGACCTGACACATACTTGTACAATACATGTAGTATTTGTAAGTCACCCCTACAGCAGGCGTTGCAACCCTAAGGCAAGGTGCCCTATATTACATTTGTGGACATATCTGCAAGAGCCTGCTATGTCTATTCTTAGACCTAGTAAGTGATCAGGGAAGCCATTTTAAGTACATGTGCTGGACACTAGTGTTGGAGGCTGGCTCAGTTTATGGAGTACACCTATGGTGTGGCACCCTAACCCGAGTCCGGGCAAGCCTTAGTGATAGTGTTTTGGTGCCTAGATAACTAAAGCTCTCAAGGGGTAGCTGTGGAAAGCAGCTTAGGGTTATCAAGGAGAAGTGTAAAGCACTTGCAAAACCACAGTAATCAGTCAATAACTGTTAAACAAGAAATAACTACACTAGGTGTTGGAAAAATAAAGTATTCTTTATTAGAACACTAAGTCTATAATATAGTTGGTATATCTCCACACACAATATACACTTAACAAGCAGGAAAAGCATAGAAATACATGGAGTCCTATGATGGCAGCAAATCATATACTAAGAAAGGGGATTAAGAATGTAGGTACTCAACCAGAGTAAGTGTGTTAGAATCCCAAGGGGTGGGAATTAAGAAATTACCTGAGGTAAGTACTAGAAATCCCACAGGCATTCGGGTGCAGAGTTATTGAGCCAGGCATCCCATAGGCTAGCAGAGGACTGTTGTGGTTGCATTTTTATGGATTCAGGAGCTTTCCCAGTGGACCACGAGGAAACGAGGTTGCACAAAGGGTGGATAGTACCCCCAGGCTAGGTTCTGGACGAGAACAACCTGAAGAAGGGGACAGTGTCTAGACCATTGAGGAGTCCAGGTGGTGCAGGCAGGCAATGCCCACTCTTGGAGGTAAATTTCCTGCAGGATGGTGAAGGTGGAAGTCCAGCTGCGGAGTCCAGGGGGATGCAGGAATTCTTTGGAGTTGTCCACGAACTGTCCCACATCGGTCACTAGATTGTGGTTGCTGGCCACGGACCCTTCTGCAAACAGGCCTTGGCAAATGCAATTGGTTGTTCCAAGGAAGATTGCTGGTTTTTGATGACCAGCAAGGTCCTAGTGACTCGACCTTTGGAGAGGAGTCAGGGCAGGCCTTCAGCCAGAGTCAGAGGAGCCCCCACGAGTGGCCCACTGGCAGCAGACAGAGGGAGTTGCAGGGAGATCTCCGCAGCACAACAGAAGAGGAGTCCCACGTCACAGAAGCTACAGAGTGAAAGTTGATCTTGGAGTTGCAGAGTGTTGATGGCTGCGTCTTGGAACCTGAGGATCTCCTGGAGGAAGTAGACCAACTTTGGCAAGAACAACAGTTGGTGCACAGGGGTTCTGTTCCAGTGTCTGTTACTAGGGCCCACTGTCTCCCAGGTTGGTCATGATACAAGGGGGGCCCAGGGAGGACCAATGAACCACCACCTGTGTTGCAGAGCCTTTCACTGTCTGTGGGACATCAGGATCCGTCAGCTGGTGGTTGTCATGAGGTGCCTGCGGATGCAGAGGAGTGAATCCTTCAAGGGAGATTCTTGCTTCCTGGATGCAAACGGTCCTTGTGACCCTGGAGGTTGCACACCCACGAATGTTGCAGATATTGTGCCGGAACTGGAGAAACAATGTTGCAGTGGGAGCCCTCCCAACTGGATACAGTCTTGTTTCAGTTCCAAAAGCAGACCAGCAGTGGTTCTGGAGGCCAGGAGTAGAAGATGTCTTGTAGGGAGTTCCTTGTAGAGTCTTGCTCGATGAATCTAAGAATCCATCATCTTGGTAGCCCTTAAGTATCCCTAAAAGGGGGTTGGTCACTTTCTATAGTGACACCTATCCGAGGGAGTCCGAGACGTCATCTACCCAGTCAGATGCTTCCAGTGGCCTCTGCCTACCTTGTTTCCAAGATAGCAGAATCAACCCTACCTGGCAGAGCTCAGTGTACCTCCCTGGGGAAGGGGCCTGGACAGGGGGGTGCCCCCCCACCTCCTGTCCTTTGTGTGGTTTCACACCAGAGCAGGACCCAGGAGCTACTGCACTGGTGCAAATCGGTTTATGTAAGGAGGGCACCAAATGTGTCCTTCAAAGCAGCTGGGAGGCCACCCCAGCCTAGAGACACCTACAGGGAGTGCAGAATTATTAGGCAAATGAGTATTTTGACCACATCATCCTCTTTATGCATGTTGTCTTACTCCAAGCTGTATAGGCTCGAAAGCCTACTACCAATTAAGCATATTAGGTGATGTGCATCTCTGTAATGAGAAGGGGTGTGGTCTAATGACATCAACACCCTATATCAGGTGTGCATAATTATTAGGCAACTTCCTTTCCTTTGGCAAAATGGGTCAAAAGAAGGACTTGACAGGCTCAGAAAAGTCAAAAATAGTGAGATATCTTGCAGAGGGATGCAGCACTCTTAAAATTGCAAAGCTTCTGAAGCGTGATCATCGAACAATCAAGCGTTTCATTCAAAATAGTCAACAGGGTCGCAAGAAGCGTGTGGAAAAACCAAGGCGCAAAATAACTGCCCATGAACTGAGAAAAGTCAAGCGTGCAGCTGCCACGATGCCACTTGCCACCAGTATGGCCATATTTCAGAGCTGCAACATCACTGGAGTACCCAAAAGCACAAGGTGTGCAATACTCAGAGACATGGCCAAGGTAAGAAAGGCTGAAAGACGACCACCACTGAACAAGACACACAAGCTGAAACGTCAAGACTGGGCCAATAAATATCTCAAGACTGATTTTTCTAAGGTTTTATGGACTGATGAAATGAGAGTGAGTCTTGATGGGCCAGATGGATGGGCCCGTGGCTGGATTGGTAAAGGGCAGAGAGCTCCAGTCCGACTCAGACGCCAGCAAGGTGGGGGTGGAGTACTGGTTTGGGCTGGTATCATCAAAGATGAGCTTGTGGGGCCTTTTCGGGTTGAGGATGGAGTCAAGCTCAACTCCCAGTCCTACTGCCAGTTCCTGGAAGACACCTTCTTCAAGCAGTGGTACAGGAAGAAGTCTGCATCCTTCAAGAAAAACATGATTTTCATGCAGGACAATGCTCCATCACACGCGTCCAAGTACTCCACAGCGTGGCTGGCAAGAAAGGGTATAAAAGAAGGAAATCTAATGACATGGCCTCCTTGTTCACCTGATCTGAACCCCATTGAGAACCTGTGGTCCATCATCAAATGTGAGATTTACAAGGAGGGAAAACAGTACACCTCTCTGAACAGTGTCTGGGAGGCTGTGGTTGCTGCTGCACGCAATGTTGATGGTGAACAGATCAAAACACTGACAGAATCCATGGATGGCAGGCTTTTGAGTGTCCTTGCAAAGAAAGGTGGCTATATTGGTCACTGATTTGTTTTTGTTTTGTTTTTGAATGTCAGAAATGTATATTTGTGAATGTTGAGATGTTATATTGGTTTTACTGGTAATAATAAATAATTTAAATGGGTATATATTTTTTTTTGTTAAGTTGCCTAATAATTATGCACAGTAATAGTCACCTGCACACACAGATATCCCCCTAACATAGCTAAAACTAAAAACTACTTCCAAAAATATTCAGCTTTGATATTAATGAGTTTTTTGGGTTCATTGAGAACATGGTTGTTGTTCAATAATAAAATTAATCCTCAAAAATACAACTTGCCTAATAATTCTGCACTCCCTGTAGTTTTAAAGGAGAGGTCACACTCCCTCCTACAGGAAACCCTTTTCGCTGATTTCCCCTGCTTCAGTTAGGCTCAGCAGCAGGAGAGAAGAATCATGTCTGCAGCATCGTGGACTGGCAGGAAGACCATGCAAGGCTGTACATGCAGAACTATGGGTTCCTCTAAGGAACTCCCAGAGTACATGGTATCATGCAGCTGGCACTGGACTTACTGTAGCTGCATTGTTTCAACATGTTTGATACCAAGCATGCCTATGTTCAGAGAAGCTATTATGTAGTTGGACCACTCGTGTTGACCAGTATCCACTACATACCTTAAGATGGCTTCCTGCACTGGCAAAGCCCGGGAATAGTCTGAGGTTTCTAGGGGTACCTCTGCTCATGCAAGGATACCCTCACAATTGGGAGCATGCACCCTGCCCTTGGGCTGAAAGGCCTACGAGAGGGGTGACTTAGTGTCCAAGTGCAGTGATCATGATATAAGGCAAGCTTTACATCTGAAGTGAAAGGTGCATGCGCCATTTCATGCAGGCTGCAATGGCAGGCCTGCAGACGCAGTTTGCTTGGTCTCCCACAGGTGGCATAATACTTGCTGTAGCCGATGGGCGAACCCTGGTGTACCAATGCCTTGGGTACCAAAGTACCATATACTAAGGACTTAAATGGGTGCACCAGTATGCCAATTTTGGGGTGTAAGTTTACCAGCAAGTGAATTTAGAGAAAAGAGCACAGACACTAGGGTCCTGATTAGTAGGATCTAAGTGTACTAAAGTCTAAACACACTATTGGGCAAAAAGCGAGGGCAACTGTCAAAGATGCTACTTTCCTACATCTAGTCACTATTAGTTCCCCAGCTACATGATGGCTTCACTGAAACTAGTGATGTTTGTTATCAAACATCTCGTATTAATAAGCCCTCACTGATTCCAGTGATAGATTTATTAATACATGCATCTAGATGGCACCTTAGAGGGGCCCCTTGAAAACCTACCAACTACTGGTGTGCTGACCGACTGGTTTCCACAAGCCTGCCATCAACATACAACTTTCTGACTCCCAAGGGAGAGAGGGCCTCTGTTCTCAGGCAGTCAGGAACAAAGCCTGCTCTGGCATGGGTGTTACAAACCCTGCCCAACAGGATGACCTGCCAATCTGCATTCCAAGGCAGGGGGCTTCAAGGAGCCCACTGCATTTGATATGCCGATATGGCTTCCCTCAGAGGGGAGTCCTTTAAGTCATTAAGTACCTGTATGCTTTTTCAGTTTCTTTCCCATAGGATTACAATACGGCACTTGAGGCTGAAAAGCACTGCTGCACCAGACACCTCAGTATTTGGTGTTGCCATGGACCTTTCCCCAGACTTACCTTAAGTCCAGAAGATTGGTCCTGTAAGTTGCTGCGAAGTACCCATAAGCAGTATATCCCCCAACCCCCTCCCCCCAAAAGGATAACATTAGCATTGCAATTTTTTTTTAAAGTGTTAACTTTTGATAACTTGAAATGTACTTATTTGATTATCATTGATCTTGGTCTAAATTCATATAAAAGTACGTACTATTTTTATAAAGTGTTGTTGGTTTTCTTTACCCTCTGATAAGCCTAACTGCCTACCCTCTGATATGCATCTAATATGCCTAACTATTGCCCACACTTCCACAAAAGAGAGCATTTAGGGTGTCATTTGTGCCTCTGTAATTCTTTTGGGGTTTGCCTGGACTCTCTGCACAGTGTACCTCTTTTTGGTCCACTATATCAGGAGCCAGCTTCCGACAGCATGGGTCACTCATCTTGGCAGTTACTGTCGTCTTGTTCTCCTTTCTCCTTATTTCAGCAGGCATTTTTTAAAAAATTGAATATCATAATAATGTTACCATCTGTTTGTAATGTGTGGCTGTAGGTACACTTGTGTCGCATTTTCCTATCTAATGTTGGGTGCATACATTTGCAACTTGCTTTTCTTAGAAGATGCCTGAGTCACAAGACCTATAGTGACTCCACCCTTGGTCCATGGTGCACACTGGCTCCACCTCTTATTGTTTTCGTCCTCTATTGGGCTTGGACGGTCAGAAACTCTGGTCCCTGATGGATGTGGACACTGATTCTTTTTTCTCTGTTTCAGTGACTCACTTTTCAAACTGTGATGCCAGAGGCTTGTGTCCTCACTGTCGCTTCTTGGAGACTGCCAGGGTATGGAAGTTGTACCTAGGGCAGAATTGGAAGGATGTAACACCCAACACTCTTAGAGCAGTGGTTTTCAAACTTTTTAATGCCGTGCCCGCCCCAGACGGGGGGGAAAAAAACAAACCCTCCCCTTCAGAATTATTCACAATTTTTCTATTAAGTTGGCAATGTTTAAATACATCTAGACTTGTTTAAACATTGCAGTATACCTCTGTTACACTTCTAAAAATGCAATAAATGTTTTTCTGCTTTAAAAAAAAAAAAAAAGCAGTGTTTTCTTCATAATGCCTCTTTTGGCTAGAGCCTGGTGCCCCCTCAATTTGAAGACCCCTGCCCTAGAGAGACCATCACAAGGTCTGCAATGTCTACCTTTACCCAGATTGCAGAGAGTTCCTGCTAAGCCTGAGTCACCTTTCGCTGGAAGAAAACCCAAAGGTTTTGAAGGGAAAGGAGCTGGACAAACCGCTGGATTTACAGCTGAGCCTTGTTGGAGACGCTTATTTTCAAAGCTGAAGACATGCAAGATTTAAGGAAAAAAACATGCATTCCTACATTACATGCAGAAGAAAGTCCAGAAGCCACCTTGTCCACAAGCTCTAACTTCAAAGAGGATTCTTATTTCCTTCAGGCAGCAGGGAAACACACACCTGTATCTCTGTCAAATCTGTGTGTGTCTACGGTGCCACACAGAAAAGTCTGAGGCCCTGAAGCATCCTTAGATGAAAGTAATGAATCGCTCCAGATTTTACTCCTAAAGGCCATCTACTCCCAAAACGGTCTGAGACAGACTAGCCTTACACCATTGCCACCCACACCTCCACCACTGCCATTCTAGTATCTTCCACATGACCCACTAGACACTCACTCTGAGCCTGGCAGTCTTTAATACCCACAAGATATCTGTGATAGACCCTTCAGGAGATGATCCTTGGAAGAGGGAGTATGGTAGACCTTCAAGACGACCTGACCTCTTACTTGCCAAACCATCCCCACGTGATACTACAGCATTCCATGCTGTAATACAGCTAGCTGCACAGCACCATTTGTCAAATTGCATACTGTGCAGGATGAGAACTACTTATTCGAGATCCTGTCCAGGGTTGGGTGTGCTAAGGCAATACCTTCCCACACCGAAAGGAATGCTCACATCAGCCACCGTCAACTTTACTAAGCTGGTAATGGTAGGGTGGTCATTTTTTGAGCTGAGAATGTGTAAACCTGCTCATGCCTTTAAAGAAGCTTTAGCAAAAACTGCAGGGAACCCTTCCAACTAATAAGCGGTCAGAGCCAATTGATGCTGCTGGGAAGCAAATGGGTCTTGGGGCAGCCACTCATTTAAAAATTGTATATTCCGTGGCTCTTCTATTGAGGGACGACTAGTACTACTGAGAGGAAGTGGAGGAGCGCCTCAGGGAAGCCCATCATTACTAAGTTGGCTGCTGAATGGGGGGAAAACCATCAGCAGTGCCACCATAAGCAGGCAAAAGTACCTTGAGTGTCCCTTTGGATGGAGAGCATCTGTTCAGTCACCAGGTTGACTGGATGATTAAATAATAAATAAGAAAAGAAAAAGTATGCCAATTTTGTAAAATTCATGGATGCCCTACAGCCCCCTGTCCTAGGTTGCCTTTACAGAGGTAGCAAAACAGGAAGTGCATGCAGGCTCAGTTCAGAGAGCCCCATATCAACATCACCAGATACAGCAACCCAGGGCCTTCCAAAGAGGTCCCTAGAGGGAAAATGACATGGGCACAAGAGGTGCCTTTCAGAGGCAATCCTTCCGTTCTCCTGACCACATCACACTTGCCAAGGGAAACTTGAGGCACTTCCTCGCTCAGTGGGAAAACCTCCTCTGAACAATGTGTCATAACTACTGTGCCAAAAAGGGTATAGCCTCGAATTCTACTTAACCACTAGCAACATCCTACTGCACTGCCATATAAATTAGTTGAGATCATATTCACCTTATAGAGGAAGAAGTTCAAGTATTTCTAGCAAAGGGCACCATGTAACCAGTACCCACTGATCCTCATTTTCCCACCATTGAACAGGTTCATCCTTTCTGACCACTTTCTTATGATCACCTTAGAATATGTCTTCCTGCTGCTACGCCAAGGATCGTTCTTTTCAGCAATTAATCTAAAAGATGTGTACTTCCACATACCTGTCTACCTAGTGCATCGCCAGTACTTGCGGTTCATGGTATGTGGATGACCAGTTCATACTGTTAGCTTTGGAGAGTCTACAGCTCCAAGGGTGTTTACAAAGTACCTAGTAGTATTGCACCTGCACTGAAATGCCATACATGGCTTTTCATACTTAGATTAGCTGATCAAGAAGCAGCGGTAAGTGGCAATCCCTAGATTACATTCAAACAGTTTTGCTTCTTCACAGCCTAAGCGAAACAGTTACGTCTAAAACCACATCAGATTCTTTCTGTTCTTTGTTTCATTCACCTTTTTAATTTGAACTGGACCATTTAGCTGTCAGTTTATTTTCCACAACCAAAGTGTAGCAGGAAGGGCCCTTCAGACTCTGAATTTTAAGAGGGCTGT
This sequence comes from Pleurodeles waltl, assembly GCF_031143425.1. NCBI lineage: Eukaryota > Metazoa > Chordata > Amphibia > Caudata > Salamandridae > Pleurodeles > Pleurodeles waltl. The sequence goes on from NC_090446.1 coordinate 397,914,072, forward strand.
CATGTATTACATTGATAAAACTAAGTCTCTTAGAAAGTCTCATCAACTTTTTGTAGCCTTTGCCAAACGCTATAGTGGCCATGCCATCTGTAAAGCTGGTATTGCAAAGTGAAGAGACTATCTATACTAAGATCAGACGCGCAATGTCCCGCCTTCTAGAGCTCACTCTCCGTACAAAAAAAGGTGCCACCCTAGCCTCTTTGGGTATTGTCTATTTAGTGGATATCTGCAAAGGCTGCTACTTGGTCAGTGCTGCATATTTCACAATACATCATTGTGTAGATTTTTAACATGTCAATGGGTTTAGTTGGCCAAGCTGTCCTACACCTTTTCAAAAAGCTGCCACGTCTGTTCACTCGCCACTGCTTTAGAGAGTAACTACTTTCTAGACTATGCAGAGCATGTGAATCTACAGCCACACAATCTACTTACGGAAAATATTATTTACCTTGTAACCACCTTGTTGAAATGTAGTGCTTTTGATTCACATTCACCCATTTCCTCCTCCCCAGAAGCTAGCTGTGATCAGATATTTGCATGCCTTTGTACTCCCTTTACTATGTAGACACACACTCTTCAACACCACGCTCCACAACACTACTGGCCCACTGAGCAGAAAACAATGAAGTGGCGCTGGTGCATTTGGACCAAGGGAGGAGTCACTACAGGTCCTATGACTGATTTAATCAAAGATGGATTTGACTGCAACTTGACAGTCCTCTTACAGAGCAGCGACTGCTACACCACTCCCACTTGTTCCTAGATAATCTCCAGTACACCTCCATTCTGCACACAGTCTGTGCACTCTGTCAGATCCCGGTAGTTCATGTTTCCTGTAGGACCCATTTGAGTGTTAAATGCCCGAATGTTTGGACAACCCCTGGGAGGACTACAAGGTGGATGGTCCTGATGATCCCACTGTAGAACCCTATCCTTCTAAAGCCTCTTTACCTAAAAATAACACTACCTACCACAAGATTATACAAAGAAAAATGCATGCCGTGCAAGTCAAAGATCATTCCTGGTGCAAACTCTATAGAATAGAAATAACTCCTGTTGTTGCCTGGCATGCCAAGTATAGCTGTGCATAAGTTTAGGGAGCTAGTGAAGGTGAAATTGGTCCTCCTCCGGGTAGAAAAAAAGCTTAAGCCCGCCCCTGACACCCAAGTCTACATTTAGGGTGAAATGCTAACAGATTCCTTTGTAGTGCATATCGCATGCAAACTGCCTTTGATGCAGGCAACATTGGATGTGCCTTTACCCGGAAAGTAGAGCAGATGCGTGGACTCTCCTGGCAATCTCACAAGGCTGCCACCCAATTGTACATTGCCAGGTACATAGGCCTCCTCTCGATTTTATCAATAAATAAATAAAGCATTATTGGGAGAAGATAGAGGATTCATGTCTTGGAAGCCCACAAACGAGGGAACAGGAATTTGTGACGGTGGACAAGGATGTTAGCAGTGCTGCTATTAGTTGTGTGGTAGATACTGCTGTCTGGGTTGTCAATACCACATTCCTGCTCTGTCACCACGCTTGCCTCATTCTCATAAAAGATGCAACAGCACCTCCTGAACATGCCTTTGGATAGCATGCATATTTTTGGCCCTCAATTCAATGGCATGCTTTATAAAGTCAGGTAGGATATAGACATTGTGAAGTCCATGGGCGTTCTCCAGTCTCCTTACCCTAAATCCAGCTTTCATTCAAGCAGAGAGAGATGGGGCAAAAGCTGCAGCCTCAAACCAGAAGCAACCAGATAAGCAGCAATGGTCCCCAACAGATGCAGCCCTTCCAAGGGTCCACCCTCAAACATATTACAGGGAAAGCATACAGTAACCTAGAGAGGGTGTGGCTTCCCATAGACTGCTCCCTCTTTTTGAGATGGGGCTTCCTGTTATTATAAGAATGGTAATGAAGTTACTGGAAATTACATATTGCATAACAATGGTGCTGGATGTCACATCGCACATCCCTACACTTCTACTTCCTTTGCGAGGAAGTGGTCACAAGCGAAGGGAGATTTGGAGGATCTAATGCAGGCTTCTCCAACAAGTAGCTTGTGAGCCTCTAGTAGCTCTCCCATCTACCTGTAAGTTGCCCTCCTGTGGACAGATCAGCCCACTAAATTAGACAGTTTTGTTTGATTGAATAATATATTTATTCCAAAATTGCAAAGTGTGTTTTTGAGATGAAAATGTTTATTTTCAATACTCATAAGCTAATGCTTAGAGAAAGTCACATTTTAATTTTTTTTTAAAGCTATTTGAGTGATGAGATAGCACTGGGGGAGACTTTGTATTAGTATCTAATTATCTTTGTGCCACAAGCACTGCAACTATGGTTAATATATATTAACTATGTAAAGGCATTGTTTGTACCCTTTACTAACCCTCAAATGGACAGTCTCCAACACATGAGATTAATTGCCAGATGTATGCAAACTTGTTATGCCAAAGTCAAGCTCACACTAGTGTGCCTGCTAAAAATGGATTTGCCATGCAAAAAGGATGCCTCCTTGAATTTTTTAGCATCTTTTTAGCAGACATCTACAAACTCGCTACTTGGTCGCCTTCATAAGTTCACAAAACCCTTTGATTGCAAAGTGAGTTCTGCCTACTTAATTCCATTGGATTTTCTGCTTTTTACCACCTGGTATAAGGTTGCAGCTACACAGCTAGAATAAAAGGCTCTCGTCTAGTTAGATGTCAGTCTGCACTTGAGTGCCATTTTTGTGCAGCCTGGTATCTGTGCCCAAGTAGTCTGTTGCATCAGGAACCCTTTAAGGATGGGTACTACCTTGGGTTAGGCCTTATAATGTGAGTGGGCACTCATGGCGTAAGTCTATAGCTCTTACTGAAGGCGATACTTAAACTCTGTTACATACTATAGGCAAAATCTGCACTAAAGTACACTTTCAATCTAGAGTATAGATTCACAGCGCACGACATCAGGCCTAACTCCATATTACTTTTTAAAAATTGTCACATTTCCCTGATTCAGCTCCTAATTGGATTACAGGCCTGTATCATAATACACAATTACCCACAGTAGCAGTGAACCTCATATAGTGAGAAATAAGCATTTAAAGGCTTTGTTCCCTAGGAGAACTGAGCAGAAAGCAAAGCACATGACGGTTTGCTATGTTTCTTTCATTTCTCCTGGGCAAGATAAAACCCCTATGAGTAGGCAAAACTTGGATTTATTATTTGTGATGTGGAGGAGGTATGCGTGGGTCCCACTCTCCGAGCCAGAGTTTTGCCCTGAGGACCCCATTCCCAGGTGCATTGCTCCTAGAAGTGTCAGGGGCACTGCCAATGTCTTTTTTTTTTTTCTTCTTTTTTTTCTTTGTTTTATTTTTTTAAGCGATATGAGGCTGCAGAAAGCACAGCACCTCCCTGGAGCAGAACATGGACTGCTGTGCTTTGCTGCCCTGAGACAGTTAAGTGCTACAATGGGTATTTGGTTCCCTGTTAAAGACAGTTGTGGTCATAATACTTCTAAAGGACTTACATCCTTGGTACCTAATAAACACAATTTCTTAAAACTACTGTGTTGACATCCAAGTCCAACAGACTTTTGTTGAGTAAACTATTAAGCACCCCTCGTCTTTCATCAGCTTAGTAGCTAACACTTTACAGTCTGTGCAGAGCATGTTTCTGTAGCCATAAGTGCTACAAGTGGGAAATGTTTCCCTGTTACTATCTGTTTGCAGCACATAAGTGTGAATTCACAAGCTCCAACCCTACTCCCTGAAAGCCAGCGATGGTCAAATGTTTACTTTTCTTGTTTTTCACAATATACAATGCACTTTTTCCGTACTACTGTTACAGTACTCACCTGAGGAGCGCGAAAGCATTGTAAGGTGGATCTGTTTTAATGGTGCATTTCAAAGAAGAAAAACAAGTTGCAAACGTCCAGGCCCAGCACTAGATGGTAGGATGATGCAGAGCATGTGAACCTACAGCACTACATGCCATGAACAGATAGTTACAGGATGAGAAACATTTTCTGTATAAAAGATCTGGATTTTGCCAGATTTGGACAAATAGGGACACTATGAAGCAGTGTGCCCATAACATTGGTAAAATGAGATTTAATCTCTACTTTATAAAAAGGTCCCTACTTCTCTCCAGTGATTTTTAAGATAACCAATTTCCTGAATATTAGTGTTTTCTTAATGTGCGATGTCTGCATTTCTAAAGGCGTTCAAAATTTTAAAAATGTTAATTTAGCAAAAAATAAGTTGGCCAGTGCCAGGCTTATTTGCTTTGAGCAGTTTGGTGCTCCTATGAAATGTGATAATTGCATATCTTTTAAATTACGCATATCCAGAATGCTCCTAGCTGTTTACTTCATACAGCTAATACTAATTGGGGGCACATTTCATGCATGACAATCTTTCAAGCCTGTCATGCTGAAGCTCTAAGCTATTGCTGCTCTAAAATCATTGTTTTATATTGCAAATGAGGTACCTGCGCAAAGTTCAACAGCAGCAGGCTTTTAACTAGCTGCAGTATACTTAAGCGCATATAGTCTGTTATGGTCCTATTCACCGATGTAAATGTATGCTTTTGCAGCCATGCGTGTATTAGCTGAAATATGCTCAGGCAAAAAAGAAAGTCCTGTACATCCTGTTATTAGACATGCCCCAAAGCTGCAGCAGAGCATATACATATAATTAAAAAAAAAAGTTATGAGTATATTGTGAGGCTATTTAAGACTAAGCAGCAAGGTTTTGCCAGCCAAATTCTTTGTGGGTACTCTTGGTAACCACTGATGTACAGGACCCTCACTACTGTTGCACTACAATTGGGGCAACAAACTTTGAGTGCTTTACTATTCAGGCATAAATAAATCGCATACGTTTAGCATGATACAATAAATGAAACCCAAGCTATGTGTTCTCTCCATGCCTTTGTAAAGCAGTGCAGCTCTTCACTTAGACTATTTCTGGACTAGCAGAAGCCCTGTGATGGTGCTCCATTTGTCTACCAGATATATTGTTACCGAAGGTAAGTAACTTGGATTTTACTGCCTTTATCCAGTCCATAAGACTAAAGAATGCAAAATGTGTTGTACTTTCTCTACCAAAACTTTGAAGGATAGAAAAGGGAAATTATTATTGTGGCAAAAAAAAGGCTCAATCCCAAAAAAACGTATTCAGAAGACAGTGACTCCTAAAAGTCAAACAAAACAGCCTGATCTTTAGAAGGCATACTGAGGAGAGCAGTAAATCCCTCAAACTAACCATCAAGAGAGGGAATCTAAGAAAAAGAAGTAAAAACATTTCTCCCCTTCGGCAATTTCAGCTGCTCCTTCCACGCCTTCAAAGCCACTAAAAGGCATGACTCAGGCTTCCTCTTCTGACCAGTTGAAAATGAAAAAGAAATTGCCCTTTAAGATTTGATATACAAGAACATTACAGTAGACCGCAAGATCGTAGGCGACTGTCTAGACCATATCAGTAAGACTGTCTACGGAAGTGACAATGACATCCTCCATCGATACGCCCATCTCCGTGTCACAGGTTGTGGAGACGATGGGTGTAGGATGTTGTCTCAGTTAATGGTGTACACCTATGGTGTTGCACCCTATACTAAGTCCAGACAACCTTTATTGATAAGGTTTAGATGTCCAGATAGCAAAAGCTCTCTAGGGGTAGCTGTGGTGAGCAGCTAAAGCTTATCTAGGAGTGTAAATCACTTGCAGTGTGTCAATACTCAGTGTAAGGAAATGCCTCCTTGGCATGGTTACCCCCTAACATTTTGCCTTTGCTGATGCTAAGTTATGATTTGAAAGTGTGTTGGGACCCTGCTAACCAGCCCCCAGCACCACTGTTCTTTCCCTAAACTGTACCTTTGCCTCCACAATTGGCACAACCCTGGCACTCAGGTAAGTCCCTTGTAACTGGTACCCCTGGTACCAAGGGCCCTGACACAAGGGAAGGTCTCTAAGGGCTGCAGCATGTCTTATGCCACCCTGGGAACCACCCCCCCCCCCCCCCCCCCCCCCCCCCCCCCAGCACATGCACACTGCCTCACAGCTTGTGTGTGCTGGTGGGGAGAAAATGACTAAGTCGACATGCCAACCTCACACTTCCTGTGGCATAGGTAAGTCACCCCTCTAGCAGGCCGTACAGCCCTAAGGCAGGGTGCACTATACCACAGGTGAGGGCTTATGTGCATGAGCACTATGCCCCTACAGTGTCTAAGCAAAACCTTATACATTGTAAGTGCAGGGTAGCCATAAGAGTATATGGTCTGGGAGTTTGTCAAACACGAACTCCACAGTTCCATAATGGCTACACTGAAATCTGGGAAGTTTGGTATCAAACGTCTCAGCACAGTAAATGCACACTGATGCCAGTGTGCAATTTATTGTAACATGCACCCAGAGGGCATCTTAAAGATGCCCCCTGAATACCAATCCGACTTCTAGTGTAGGCTGACCATTTTCTGCCAGCCTGCCACACACCAGACATGTTGTTGGCCACATGGGGGGAGAGTGCCTTTGTCACTCTGTGGCCAGGAACAAAGCCTGTACTGGGTGGATGGGCTTCTCACCTCCCTCTGCAGGAACTGTAACACCTGGCGGTGAGCCTCAAAGGCTCACCCCTTTTGTTACAGTGCCCCAGGGCATCCCAGCTAGTGGAGATGCCCGCCCCTCCGGCCACTGCCCCCACTTTTGGTGGCAAGGCTGGAGGAGATGATGAGAAAAACAAGGAGGAATCACCCACCAGTCAGGACAGCCCCTAAGGTGTCCTGAGCTGAGGTGACCCCTGCTTTTAGAAATCCTCCATCTTAAGTTTGGAGGATTCCCCCAAATGGATTAGGGATGTGCCCCCCTCCCCACAGGGAGGAGGCACAAAGAGGGTGTAGCCACCCTCAAAGACAGTAGCCATTGGCTACTGCCCTCCCAGACCTAAACACACCAATAAACTCAGTATTTAGGGCCCCCCAGATCCTGCAACCTGAAGAAACGAGGACTGCTGACCTACAAGCCTGCAGAGAAGGAGGAAGACAACTGCTTTGGCCACAGCCCTACTGGCCTGTCTCCAACTTCGAAAACCTGCAACCAGCGACGCATCCAACAGGGACCAGCGACCTCTGAAGCCTCAGAGGACTGCCCTGGACTAAAAGACCAAGAAACTCCCGTGAGCAGCGGCCCTGCTCAAAACCAGCTACTTCTTTGCAACAAAGAAGCAACTTTCCAAGACTGCACATTTCCCGCCGAAAGCGTGAGACTTCTCACTCTGCACCCGACGCCCCCCGCTCGAGATTCAGAGAACCAACACCTCAGGAAGGACTCTCCGGCGACTGTAACCAGAGACGAGCCCCCACAGCGACGCCTGCAGAGAGAATCCAGAGGCTCTCCCTGACCGAGACTGCCTGTAACAAGGGACCCGATGTCTGGAACCAACACTGCACCCGCAGCCCCCAGGACCTGAAGGAACCGAACTTCAACGTAGGAGTGACCCCCAGGTGACCCTCTGCCTAGCCCAGGTGGTGGCTACCCCGAGGAGCCCCCGTGCCTGCCTGCATCGCTGAAGAGACCCCTTGGTCTCCCATTGAAACCTATTGAAAACCCGACGCATGTTTGCACCCGGCCGCCCCCATGCTGCTGAGGGTGTACTTTTTGTGGACTTGTGACCCCCCCCCCCCCCTCCCAGTGCCCTACAAAAACCCCCTGGTCTGCCCTCCGAAGACGCGGGTACTTACCTGCTGGCAGACTGGAACCGGGGCACCCCCTTCTCCATTGAAGCCTATGTGTTTTGGGCACCACTTTGACCTCTGCACCTGTCCGGCCCGAGCTGCTGGTGTGGTAACTTTGGGGTTGCTCTGAACCCCCAACGGCGGGCTACCTTGGACCCAAACTTGAACCCCGTAGGTGGTTTACTTACCTGCAAAAACTAACAAACTCTTACTCCCCCCAGGAACTGTTGAAAATTGCACTGTCTAGTTTTAAAATAGCTATATGTGATTTATGTGAAAACTGTGTATGCTATTTTGATTATTCAAAGTTCCTAAAGTACCTACCTGCAATACCTTTCATTTAAAGTATTACATGTAAATCTTGAACCTGTGGTTCTTAAAAAAAAAACTAAGAAAATATATTTTTCTATACAAAAACCTATTGGCCTGGAATTGTCTTTGAGTGTGTGTTCCTCATTTATTGCTTGTGTATGTACAACAAATGCTTAACACTACTCCTTTGATAAGCCTACTGCTCGACCTCACTACCACAACATAGAGCATTAGTATTATCTCTTTTTACCTCTAAGGGGAACCCTTGGACTCTGTGCATACTATTCCTTACTTTGAAATAGTGCATACAGAGCCAACTTCCTACAGTTGTGCTACATAATTGTAACACCGAAGCTAGGCATATTTGCTATCAAACATGTTGGAATCGTACCCCAATACTAATTCAGTAGTGGTGGCATGAATACATGCACTCTGGGGGCTTCTTAGAGGATCCCCCAGTGTTGCGCCTACCAGTCTTTCAGGATTTGTGGGTAGCCTGCACTGCTGCAGCACACTCAGACAGGTTTCTGCCATCCTGCTGCTTGACCAGCTCTGGCAGGGCAAAGGCAGAACAAAGGATTTCCTGTGGGAGAGGAAGGCCGCACTCTCTCCCTTGGAAATAGGTGTTACAAGGTTGGGAAGGGGTAGACTCTCCAAGGCCCCGGTTTGCTTTGAATGGCACATTTAGTGCTCTCCTTGTATAAACTGGTTTGCACCAGTCTTGGGACGCATGAAACTGGACAAAGGAAAGGGGAGTGACCACTCCCCTGACCACCACCACCCCCAGGGTGTTGCCCAGAGCTCCTCCAGGTGGCCACTTGATTCTGCTATCTTGGAAACAAGATGTGCAGAGGCCTTTCGGAGCATCTGAGTGTCCAGATCAGGCAGGTGACGTCAGTGACCACCTCTGATAGGTGATCACTGTGCAAAGTGACCAGGCTCTTTTAGGGCTATTTAGGGACTCCCTTGCCGGTGGGTCCCCAGATTCGGCGTGCAAGACTCCACCAGCACTCCTCTGCATCGACCTCTTCTGCTCCGACCTCTTCTGCTTCTGGCCACCGAAACTGCTATTGGACTTCGCAGGAACCAAGCAAGCCTGCAACTCGTGAGACTGCCTCACCTTGCAGCATTGTTTCTCCAGCTACTTCCAGCATTTGCAACATTTCCACAGCTGTACATGGTCTGGGGTTGGCACGACTTCAGCTGCACCAAAGAAGCAAGGAGGAGTCTCCCTTGGAGTGAAGGAGTCACTCCCCTACATCCTGTGGAGAAGTGTGGCTCAATGGTTAGAGCGGCAGACCCTGATGCAGAAATCTGGCCCGGGACCAGGGTTCAATTCCCGCCTTGGCAGCTCTTGGGCTCAATTTCCATTTCCTCGGACCTGATAATTCTCACATCGGTGCCTAATCTAATTCATGGGTCCCACTCTGTAACTCTGGGCAATAGCTTGCTTAATCTCCACAACGGCCCCAACAGCGCTTGGATGCCTGGCTTCACCTTGGAGGTTGCCCAGGAGTGGGCACCTCACAGGGAAAAGCCAGGAGGGGTTCCACAGTGGTATGCGTACAGCGCCTTGAGACCCTAACGGATGAGTAGTGCGCTATACAAGTACGAAGTTTACAGTTTACAGGCACCTAAATGAAGGATGACTGGCTGATGGGATCATCTGCCATCTGGCTCCAGGAAGAATTTACAACACAGGTGGTGGGTCTGAGTGGTCCCTTTGGTCCTCTCTACTTGATCTCCATCTTGGGAGACAGTGAGTCCTTGCCTGTCCTTGCAGGACTTGTACCCCTGTGCACAGTGATACTTGAAGCAACCAAGGCTTGTTGACTCCTGTGCCTAGGGATCTTAAGGCTCAAAGTAGCCCTTGTCTCCAAGACTTCATCCTTGCCAGGACAGTCTGTCCTCTGCTGCTCTATCGATGTGGGACTCCTCTCCAGGTGTGCTGACTGGGCCTCACTGCAACTTACTGTGCCTGCTGCCATTGGGTTGCCTGTGGGGGCTGTGACTGCTTCTGCTGGCTTTCCTGACTGCTGAGGGTAAGCCTGGACACCACTCCAAGATTGAGTCCCCTGGACCTTGGTGGCTCTCTTCTTCACTGCAAATCTTCTTTTGCTTCAAGTTGCTTTTGCCAAGGCTTGTTGGTGGTCCTCCTGACCACTCTGCGACCCAGCTGATCTTCATCGTCCCCTGTCAACCCTGATCTTCATCCACAGAAGGGTGAGTTATGGCTTCTGCCCTCTCTGGACACTTCTGTGTGTACTGGACTCTGTCCCCTTTATTTGTAGGTCCTTTTCTCCCCCAAATCAACCTTTGGGTTCCACCGGACTGGTTCTGGTCTTGCAAGCATCCTTTCTTGAGTCCACTTGTTAGTCTTCGGGAGGATCAGGTTATTTATCTTTACTCTTGGTCGCTGGGGGTCACCCAGATACTCACCTCTTGGGTTCAGAGTTCTCCCAGCTCCCCTCTAACTATTCCATATCCTTGGGTGGGGGACCCACCTTTGCATTCCACTATTTTAGTATATGGTCCCCCATAATGTTTGTTGTTTCTATACAATAATAATTCTTTACAACTAGTGTACTTACCTCCAGTTGGGGGAAGTACCTTTATTTTTGCAACACTGTGTGGTTCTTTTCGGGTGTTATAAGTTGTTGGACGACTGCTGTGGGATTACAAGTTCTTTACACTCCTCGTAAATAAGTCTTGGCAGCTCACCAAAGCTACCACTAGAGAGCCCTGGCTTTCTAGAAACTGTCTCACTCACTAATAGGGATTGTGTGGACCTGATATAAGGTGCAAACAACATAAGTGGCCGCCACACACACACCAGGCCATCTTCCAAGAGACTGTATATGGATATAGCCTCCACAGGCTTCAGACAACTGGCAGTGGCAGCTGTCTTGAGATGCCAGGGATGGCTCAAAGCAACATCATTTCGACCTGAGGTTCAGTCGAAGATATCTGATATGACCTATGATGGGGACATGCACTTTGGCATGCATATGGACGAAGCCCTTCTTGCCATCAAAACAATTACGCTAAGTCCTTCAGAACCTTGCAATATAGAAATTGTCCTCTCGTGGTTCCCTCAAACACAAGAAACCAAGGTAATGGAGACCTATCCTAGGCTCTGACAACTAAACAAATATATCCACCAACACTCCTTCAGAATTATTACTCTCTATATCCTGCACCTACTGAACGACAGAGACTGACATCTCTAGACCTGGAGGATGCATATTTTGAAATTCCTATTCATCCTAAATACTGCATATATCTGATTCCTGGTAGCTGGTACCCATTTTCAATTGAGATCTCCCTTTCGCACTGATGTCAGCCTGGCACCTTCACCAACTGCTTGTCTCTGGTGGCAGCCTCTCTCAGAAAACAAGGTCATCAGGTATTCCCTTACCTAGACGACAGGCTGCTAAAAGCTTCAGCTCCACAGCAAGTGTTCAAAGCCATGAAAGCCTGTCTAGCACTTTTTCACAAATTGGGCCTGTCAACAAACAAAGGTCCTCAACTACTCCTACTCAATCAGTGACATTTCTAGGAGCTTTCCTAAACACAATTCAACATAAACCCTACCTCTCCCAAGAAAAACAAGAGGCTAGTGGCCTTGGCCCGCAAAATATCAAGAAAGAAATTGTTTCGGTGAGATCGTTCATATTGCTCCTTGGCATGATCTCTTCAGCAATCGCTCAGGTCCCATTCTCAGGATGAGTTATAGGAGGAACTACAGCTTCAATTGATTCAGTCTCAAGGCACCTTGAAATATTTAATATCCATAACACCAAAAATTATAGATGTGTTAAAATGGTGGTCCTACAAACCTGATTTCTCAAGGCATTATGTATGTAACATTGGTTCCTGAGTTCTTCATCATGACGGATGCTTCAATGGATGTCTGGAGAGGCCACCTACAAATCCAGTGGAAATGTTCAACACGTCATCATCAAATGGACATCAACAGCTTGGAGCTCAAAGCTATTTTCCTCACACTGCAATCCTTTCTCCCAAGTATAGAAGGATCTTTGGTGCTGGTCCGTACAGACAGTGCAACCAGCATGTATTATATCAACAAATAGGTTGACGCGAAATCTTGGACACTCATAAGAAGCCCAGTAATTATGGGACTGACTCAAAATACACAACATCTCCTTAAAAGCCCAGCATGTCTCAGGAGGTAGCAACACTCTAAAATGTACTCAGCAGGGCCAAGGACAACTACCACAAATGGAAATTACACCAAACCCAACTAGACAAGATATTCACACGATGGGGGGAAAACCTACCCTGGATCTCTTAACAAACAGCAGTGCCAGATTTAAGCCAGTCAATATCCCCTCTCAGGTTCATTGGGGAATGCCCTTTTGATGCAGTAGTCTGGGATTTATGCATACACCTTTAGCCCCCACCCGTTTCTCAATTCTCATAGCTCCCAAGTGTCCCAGACCGTTCTGGTACATGGAATTCATCCTCATGTCGGAAGCCACACTGATAATCCTTCCACAGATTCTAACGCTCCTGTCAATGAACCAGGGCCAGTTACTTCATTGGAACCAGCTTCACTACATTTAGACGTATGGCTCCTGAATTCAGTTAAGTTATACGTTTACACATCACTCAGGAGTGTAGAGACTATTATCTAAAGCCAGAGCAGATAAAACAAATACAACATACAGATTAAAATGGAAACCTTTCTGTTTCTAGTGCGAGCAAACTGACTTACACAAGTACTAAGCCTTTCTAGAACACATCTTGTCTTATCTCCTATCGGTAGCATAATCGGACTTGATCCGTTCTTCAGTAAACGTACCCTTAGCAACAAAATCCAGATAGAGGTGATCGACAAACAGTATCTTTGTTCCTCACGACTAAACAGTTCATGAAGGGTTTGTTTAGAGCATTTCCTCCGGTGATGGCTTCAACCCCAGAATGGCATCTTAACGTATTCCTCTCACAATTAATTAATTCTCCTTTTGAACCATTTATAAAGCTGAACTGAAGTTCCTCACATGGAAGGTGGCTTTCTTGCTTGCTATCGCGTCTATCAGAAGGATTAGTGAGATTCAAACTTTCACTACACAAGAGTCTTTCCTACACTTTACAGAGGAGTTCGTCCTCCTCAGAACAAATCCAGATTTCATCCCAGAGGTTCCCTCTCAATGAGTCAATAATTCTTAGCTCGTTTTTCCCAATCCAACCAAACCAGCAGAAATGCCTCTCCATACCTTGGATGTTAAGCGTTGTCTCAAATTCTACCTCAGATGTACCAAACCTGTTCGTAAGACTGATCAACTGTTACTGTTCTGTAGACCAGGACTGCAGTAACAAAAGCAACAATATGAAGGTGGCTTTCAGTAGCCATCCAGTTTTGCCATTCCAAAGCTGGCACACCACTAGCAAGACAAGCTAAAGCGCAGATGACAAGGTCAGTTTCCTCCTCTGCTGCTCTGTTTGCAGGAATTCCACTGGAACAAATATGCTGTGATGCAACTTGGAAGATCACCCACTCGTTAACACAGCACTACTGCCTCCAGTCAACTCAGAAGTGACACTGCAGTAAAATAAGCAGTCCTGCATCATCTGTTCCAATAAGGCGAACCTCTCAATAGACAAATTTTACTTATGCAAAATGCGCACATTACTGTTTAATCCTAAGCGTCTGTAAGTTTGTGGTACTGGTATAAAGTTTGAGATCTGCATGTATGTACGCTTATTTATGAACACACATTATTCCTGTTGTATATTGTGTACTTACACATGTGAATTCTGTTGCCCATCATCCTCTAATCGTGTTTAGTAAATGACTATATTGCTTGCAATCTTGATTCAAGAAGGTGAATTTATGTATTATCCAATGCTGGATAATGAGCTACTTTCCTGCAACTGCGGTTATCCGGTATTGGTATCTTTCATAGATTCACATGCGGCCCACCTTCCTCTCTGTAGAGGCTCCCATTTATATTTTAGAATATTTTTTATTGTGGTGCTTGAAAATCTGAGGGAAAGAGCCTCTTTTGGGAGTATTCTAGAGTGTTGGCACCTGATTTGTCAGTTTGTTTGGTCCTTTTTTTAAAAAGGACATAGGCTAGTAAACTGAGGGCCCACAGCCATTATAGCCTATTGTTTCTTACATACTGCTTTCTAAGATACCATGGGACTCTCACTTTGTGGAATGATTCAAGCATGTGCATCTGTGAAAGATACCAATACTGAATAACTGCAGTTACAGGCGACTCTTTTTGAAGCAGGGCCCAAATGCTATGAAAGTTCTGTATCAGGGAATCTTCATTGACTATCATAAGCACAGAATAGTCTCCTTGTTTAGAAAACGGTAAAATCTTTGTCGGGGGGGGAGAGGACTGGGGGACTTTTTAAAAACGTTCACAAACCTGTTTAAATAGTAAGACATAGCAGAATATATGGCAGTGTAGCTCTATAGGTTGTGGCTTTGAAAAAACTGAGAATAGGACACTGCACATTTAGGGACCTCCTGACCTCCAGTGCCCTGCCCTGCCAGTGGCAGTTTACGCAGTTCCTTTTGCCAAACAAAATAGCAGTGTAGTTATTTACTTTTATCTCATCCCTCTGTGAGGAGGTAGTTGTTTATGATCTCAGAGGGGATTCCTTTGAGCGAGAACCAGAAGTACAGGCAAGAAACCGTTCCTTCTCTCGTAGGGGATTTCCATGTATAGTCATAAGCATTGAATAGTTCCGCGCGCCTGCGGGGACCCCGGAGCACTGATGTGAAGTATATTCTTAAGTGCAAACACCAGCCGTTTAAAGAAAAGGTCTGTCAAAAAACACTTAAGAATAACATTGTGCAGCCTATGTGAACAGCTACACAGGCCAAATTGTTGAAAAGAAAATCAATAGTAGTGTAAATTAATGTTCAAACACCTATTTATTCTAGAAATGTAATAACAAATACATTCTCATACTTTATTTACACCTCTGATGAGAATAAAACAATGCAGGGCAGTGTAGCCCATAGGCTGCCATTATACAGAATGTAAATAGAGCTGTGCCTTTAAGAAAAGTAAAGTCTTCCTGTTTCCCATCATGCACAGCAAAAGGCAGTTGCCTCGGTTCTTTTTTCCGGCTCCTGCTGACAGGACCCTGAAGCATTGAGCTCTACCTCACAAAAGCTTTTGTGACAGAAATTCATTGAAATATCTTCTGAATTTCATTTTCACTCGACGTTTTTACCTTTGAGTGATCATTTTCTACTGATTTCTGTTAAATTCTGACAGAATTTTGAGGTTTTTCTAGTTAGAAATGCCTTCACTTTTTGATAAATGTCCTTCTTGTGGAAGAAAGAAGGCTAAAACAGATTCACATAGGGTCTGTATAATTTGTCTTCCATCCAGCCACAAACCGGAGTCGTGTGACATCTGTAAAACCTTCTCTAGAAGAACCCTTCGTGACAGAGAGAAGATCCGACTCCAGGCGAAAGAGGACAGGAGAAAAAGTGGCCATTCCACTACAGAGCGAGGAGAAGGTCAGACTTCTACCAGGGCTCAACCTGTTTCCTCCATGACTCCTTCCAGACCTGCTGAAAAACGACATAGATCTCCGACGACGTCGAGAGCGTCGACGTCGAAGCAGGGAACGGCGCCAACATGTTCGCCGTCGAGGAGTGCTTCGCCGGCGAGAAAACGACATCGTTCGCCGTCGACAGCTATTTCGCCGTCGAGGCGGCGAAGACACCCGACGTCGAGAGGATCTGGGTCGCCGTCGACACGGCGAACACAGTCCACGCCAAGGAGATCCGAGTCGGGCTCGCCGTCGACACGGCGAGGGAGATCGCCGTCGAGAGACAGTGTTCGCCGTCGGAGGCGTTCACCGTCACTGCACCGACGTCGAGGTTCGTCGTCGAGAGGTTCTCAGCGGCGAGACGAGTCGACGTCTAGAGGCACTCGGCGTCACCGCAGTTCGACGTCGAGGAGTGCTTCGACGTCGAGAAGACCATCTAAGAGGCCTAGAAGGGTTTATACAACCTCAGAATCCTCGGCCTCGCTTATCCTACTTCCAGCATCACCACAGCTCTCACAAAGGCAGTCGCCTTTACCACAGACGCCGGTAACACCTACGGCTCCTCTTCCGGCGCCTCCTCCAGAACCTGTTCCGAGGACTCCAACGCGATCTGCAGGGCGTTCTGGTTATTCCTCGAGACGTACATCTACCTCAAGGCACCGTCGTCAATCACATCATGGACATTCTTCATCGTCCACACGAGACTACTCTCCAACCTTATCAGACTCACCATCCCCAAGAGTGTCTCCCATAGATGATGTCAACACATTTCAGGAGGTCTTAGTGAGAGGGGCAGCCAAGCTGAATATCCCGCTAGCAGCTCCAGCCCAATCGACATCAGTAATCTTTGAGACCTTGCATCAAAGGACATCTTCACGACCTTTACTTCCACTGGTTCCGGGTCTTATTGAACCGGCAATGGACATTTTTCTCACGCCGGCTACAACAAAGTCTGCTCCTTCCAGACTCATTAAAAAGTACCGTCCACCAGAGCAAGATCCTCTATTCTTGAGGTCGGACCCAGTACCAGACTCGGTAGTTATAGTGGCAGCGAAGAAATCGCATTCGACGTCACCGTCTTCCTCTGCTCCCCCAGACAAAGAAAGCAGAAAGATCGATGCTGCAGGAAGAAAAGTATGCTCGACGGCATCTATCACCATGAAAGCAGCCAGTGCCACTGCTTTATTAGGGAGATATGATCGATCCCTCTGGGACTCTATACTACAGTTCTCAGAGCATCTCCCTAGGGACAAAAGGGAAGATTTCCTAGAGGTCGTGAGCGAGGGAGCAATGGTTTCTAACCAGATCATAAGTGCTGCGGCAGATGCTTCAACTCTATCCGCACATAACTATGCTCATGGTATAGCGCTCAGGAGACATGCATGGCTGCGGCTTACATCGCTTAAACCCGAAGCACAGCAGAGGATACAGAACCTGCCTTTCTCAGGCTCCACTTTATTCGGCTCTCATGCCGATGATGAGATGGCCAGAATGAAGTCGAAGCTGGATACCTTAAAAGCGGTAGGCATAGAGCGACCTAAAGAACAGCGAAAGGGATTCCGCCCATATCAAAGAAGACTGTTCACCCACAGGTATCAGGCTCCACATTGGTCGTCTTCACGCCCTCAGCAGCAGCAGCAGCATCAGAGGGGCTTCTCCAGAAAGTTGACAAGGGGTCGTTCAACACCTCAGACCCAGACACCTCGACAAACTCCCACGTCTAGGCCCTGAATCTTTGCTTCCCCCTCCTCCGTTACCCACTCCGGTAGGGGGAAGTATCTCAAATCATCTAGACGAGTGGCTACGCATCACAACAGACGCCTGGGTATTGAATATTGTGAGACATGGTTACGCTCTCAGATTCACCAGTTCTCCACCATCTGTTCCACCCAAAACAGCCAACCACCATCTCGAAGCTCTGCAGTTAGAGGTCAATATCCTATTGCAAAAAAGAGCCATAGAACCCGTTCCCATCAGCCAACATGGGAAGGGGATTTATTCGAGATATTTCCTTGTACAGAAAAAAGACAAACAAGAGTTTCGTCCCATCTTAGATCTGAGGACAGCAAACAAATGGATTCGCAAAGAAAAATTCAGGATGTTAGCCTTACACCAAATTTACCCACATTTACGTCAGGGCGACTGGCTATGTGCGATAGATCTTTGCGACGCTTACTTCCATATCCCAGTAGCCAAGAAACATCGAAAATTCCTAAGGTTCACTGTCGGAAAACGCCATTACCAATTTGCAGTTCTACCGTTCGGCCTAAAATCAGCGCCAAGGACTTTTTCCAAATGCATGGCGGTAGTAGCCGCCCACTTGAGGAAACAGCGAATATTCGTCTATCCCTATCTAGACGATTGGCTCATAAAGGCCTCCAGCTATCTCGAGGCACAGCAGCATTTCGAATGGACTCTACAACTGCTACAAAAACTTGGTCTTCAAGTCAATCTTCTGAAATCAACAGCAACACCTGTTCAGAGGTTGCATTACTTAGGGGCCATTGTAGATACCAAGCTAGGAAAGGTGTTTCCTTCGGAGGAACGACGGTTATCGATTCTCCAAAAGTGCAAACAACTGCAGGAAAGACCTCAAGCCACTGCAAGAATAATAGCTTCTCTACTGGGCTCGATGGCGTCTTGTATCCATCTGGTTCCCAATGCTCGTCTCCATATGAGACCATTGCAGGAAAATCTAGAGGATCAGTGGTGTCAACTGAGGGACGATTGGGAGAACAAAGTCCTGCTGTCTCCTCACACCCTACAATCCCTCAAGTGGTGGTGTTTGCCCAGCAATCTCTTGGTGGGGATTCCGTTCCAACAACGACCTCCATCTCAAACCATCGTAACAGATGCGTCACTGCTCGGATGGGGGGCGCACATGGAACATCTTCGAGTCCAAGGCGAGTGGTCACAGAAAGAGAGTCTCTATCACATCAACCTGCTGGAACTTCGCGCAGTCCACCTTGCGCTCAAAGCCTTCCTTCCCTCTCTGAGAACGGAAACTCTCCTTCTTCAGACAGACAACGTGGCCACTATGTACTACGTGAACAAACAAGGAGGCACCAGGTCCAGAATTTTATCCAGAGAGGCCCAGACAATCTGGCATTGGCTTCTAGCCAGGAACCTGTCGCTAGTGGCAACTCACCTGCCCGGCATCCAGAATGTTCAAGCGGATGCCCTCAGTCGGGTAATAAGCGAGAACCACGAATGGGTACTACACGACGACGTCGTTCATTCCATTTTCGCACTCTGGGGTACCCCTTCTACAGACCTATTCGCAACCCCAGAAAACAAAAAATGCCAAAACTTCGCCTCCAGATATTACCATCCAGGGACACTGGGGAATGCCCTATGGATAAGCTGGTCAGGGGCATTTCTTTACGCCTTTCCACCGCTTCCCCTGATTCCGGCAGTTCTCCAGAAGCTGTCCAATGCTCAGACCAAAATGATCCTAATTGCTCCGGAGTGGCCACGCCAGTGGTGGTTCCCAGACCTTCTTCACCGGTCACTCAAACCACACATCAGGCTACCATATCGCCCGGACCTTCTCACGAAGTTCAGAGGGCAGATATCTCATCCCAACCCCTCATCGTTGAGTTTGGCAGCATGGCTCCTGAGCTAGTGCAATATGGACATTTGAACTTACCTCAGGACTGTATGGAAATTCTGAGGGAAGCAAAACGCCCTTCCACACGATCAGCCTATGCAAGCAAGTGGAAGAGATTCTGCATTTGGTGTTTACACAACAACATTGACCCGGTTTCTTGTGGAGAACAATCTATCTTACCATACTTGTTAAGTTTGGCAAAATCGGGCTTACAACTGTCGTCAATAAAAGTTCACTTGGCGGCGATAACAGCATACAGAAAGAGTCCTTCACAAACTTCCTTTTTTCGGATTCCGATTATTAAGGATTTCCTAGAAGGTTTAAAAAAGGTTTTTCCTCCCATTAGAAAGCCTTCTCCTCCATGGGAACTGAACGTTGTCTTATCACGTCTGATGCTGCCGCCATTCGAGCCGATACACAAGGCATCGCTGCAGCATCTCACATGGAAAGCTGCTTTTCTGGTGGCAATCACTTCAGCGCGTAGGGTCAGCGAAATCCAGGCCCTTTGCGCTCAGGAACCCTACACGGTTTTTCATTCTGCAAAAGTGGTAATGAGAACTCATCCAAAATTTCTACCTAAGGTAGTCTCCGACTTCCATGTGAACCAAACAATTTCATTACCGACTTTCTTTCAGAATCCAGCTACTCCTGCTGAGAGAACTCTGCACTCTCTGGATGTAAAGAGAGTATTGAAATTTTACTTGGACAGGACAAAAAGCTTACGAAAATCACAACAGCTTTTTATTAACTATGGCCCAATCAGAACAGGTTTGGGCACATCTAAACAATCTTTATCCAGGTGGATTGTTTCATGTATAATGTTATGTTATCAGTTAGCAAACAAATCCCTTGGTGGTAGACCAAAAGCCCACTCGACCAGAGGGAAAGCAGCTACTGTAGCCTTGATGAGAAATGTCCCTTTGGCAGAAATATGCAAGGCTGCCACTTGGAGGTCGGTCCATACCTTTACTAAGCATTACTGCCTTGATACAGACGCTAGGGCAGATGCTCAGGTTGGACAGGCTTTGCTCAAGAATTTGTTTGCATGATTCATGTTTTTCTCAGTATTCTTATATCGACTCCACCGCGGCTATGGGGATGGGCTTGCTACTCTATTCAATGCTTATGACTATACATGGAAATCCCCTACGAGAGAAGGAATGGTTTCTTACCTGTAACTCCAGTTCTCTCGTAGGGGTATTTCCATGATAGTCATAAGCAACCCTCCCTCCTCCCCGGTGGAGTTGACATAGAACATGAATATTATGGAGGTGGGTACTCCAACAAATGTTTTGTTTTTTCTTCATGTCAGGTAATAGCCTCCAAAAAAGAACTGAGGCAACTGCCTTTTGCTGTGCATGATGGGAAACAGGAAGACTTTACTTTTCTTAAAGGCACAGCTCTATTTACATTCTGTATAATGGCAGCCTATGGGCTACACTGCCCTGCATTGTTTTATTCTCATCAGAGGTGTAAATAAAGTATGAGAATGTATTTGTTATTACATTTCTAGAATAAATAGGTGTTTGAACATTAATTTACACTACTATTGATTTTCTTTTCAACAATTTGGCCTGTGTAGCTGTTCACATAGGCTGCACAATGTTATTCTTAAGTGTTTTTTGACAGACCTTTTCTTTAAACGGCTGGTGTTTGCACTTAAGAATATACTTCACATCAGTGCTCCGGGGTCCCCGCAGGCGCGCGGAACTATTCAATGCTTATGACTATCATGGAAATACCCCTACGAGAGAACTGGAGTTACAGGTAAGAAACCATTCCTTCTCGATCTTGGGGGATCTCCATCAACAATCATAAGCATTGAATAGATTAGCAAGCTCATTGTGAAAAATTCTGCAAGAGAGGAGATAAAACATGAAATAGTGTAATTGGGAGAATGCTTCTCAGATAGGCTTCCCTGACTTGGGCATCGACCTTAGCATCCAAGTCAAGACCGTGTCTTGAAGGTGTGAACCAGCTTTGCTAATCTTGGCTATTGGGATGTTCCCAAGTCATGTAGCACTAGCTGTTTTACCTCTGGTGGAGTGGGCTCTGGGTCTACCAGGTAAGGTTTTGATTAAGGATTATGCAGGAGAGAATCCATCTAGACAAGGAGTGTTTAGAAGTGGTAGATCCTGTCCACAAAGGACTATTATTGACCAAGTTGTTTTGACTTCCTTAAAGCTTTTATTATATCTAAACAAAACCTCAACACACTTCCAACATCAAGAGTATCAAGAAACTTCTCTGCAGGAGAAGTGTTTTGAAAAATGTAGGCAATTTAATAGTAAGATTGGCAGGGAAATCAGACTTTTTTTTTTTTTTTTTAAAGGAATTCAGCACTACTCTTTTGCTATAGAATACTGTGTATGGATCATGTGAGGGATAGGGCCTTTATCTAGCAAACTCTAGGTGCAGAATTAATTGCTACCAAGAAAGAAGCTGTCCATAATGGTTTTGGATAGAATCCTTATGAGTTCAAAGGGATGACCTATGAGGTGAGAAAAGATGAGTTTTTACTCCCATGGAGGTGAAGGTCTCCTTAGAGAAAGATACATCTTCATAACACCTGGAAAATCCTTGACCAAGGGCGTTCTGAAAAATGGCGTTTGTGAAGGACCTTTTAAGTAGGTTGCACCAACTGAGATGAATTGCAACATTGTTTTAGCAAGGAGGAGGAGGTATGGAAGAACTGCCTCTTCTCAGCACCTAAGAGGATTGAAATTGTGTTATTTTAACATTGACAATATAGTCTGTTCCATGGCTGCAAAATGTAATATCTGTGTCAAATGTCTTCTGGCCTTTCTGGAGTAAGGAGCCGTGGATGTAACTTTGAAGGAACTGGTTGTGGGTCCCCACACACGGGCGGGACTCAGTGCTTATGTTTTTAACAGAGATTCCAATGAAAGAACTAGAATTACAATAGAAACCATTACTCCTTGCATCCACAAAGAATGAAGGCAACCTGCAGGGTCAACATGCAGCTCATGTAGCGTCCTCCATCTCTCGTTCCCAAGGCATAAAAATATGCTCAGTCTCTCACTCTCCTGTCTACATACCCTGGGGAAGCCAAGGGCATCAATGGCGTGGTGAGTGTTTTGCACTGAGGTGTTAATAGGATGCCTTCCACCTGGAGGGTGAGTAAAATGGCCTGAGATGTGATCCACTAATCAGCTGCCACCCACTGCAAGGTGTTGTATAGTCCGGCATGAGTGCATAGTAAGCACTCTAGACTAGAAGTATACTTTGGGGGTGCCATCTAATCAGTAGAATACAGCTATACTGTAAAATATAAACATGGAGCATCTCTTGTTGGCTTGTGGCTTATACAAACCTCTGAGGGAATACATAATCTGGGCCACAGTATCAAACAAGTCAGGGTGCCAAGGATCTTCCAGACTATGCTTATATTTCGGATATATCTGTAGAACAGCCCAGTGAGGTGTTTGCATCTTTTTGCGGATATTACTCAATTGATTTAAGGCTTCTTATGGCTGGATGAATTCCTGGCTACATGGCAGTTGATTTGTCTAATAGTTCCAAATTGAGGGCACCAAGGGGATACTTGTATATGTAATGAGTTCTTGTTGGGTGCCTGCACGGTACTAAGCTATGCACAGCTTTAACCACTTAAAAGCAGTTTCCAGTCCAGCCTCATGGTTGCAGGTCTTTAGTCTGTTATGCGGTCAGTGTCTAATGGTAGCAGTACAGAAGTTCATTTAAGGAAACTATTAAACTCATTCACATTACTTCCTCCCAAAATTATTATGGCATGTAAATATTTGAATGCACGGTGTGTGAGATAAGTAGGAAAAAATCAACGTGTATGCAGAATCACTGTTCTTCCATTTGTACAGTTTCACTGCAACTCGTTTCCACAGTGAGTCTGATTGCAGCCCACAAAACCTGCAGTTGAATTTGCTAACTTGGTAGTACTGCGGCTTTCAAAAACAAGTCTAAGTATAGAGATCATTATATAGCGAACTCTAAACTTAAGTTGCTCTGTTAAGATGAGATTTAGATTGGCGATATGTTTTTTTTAAATACACATCACATGCTTATTTGATTACATTTCATTGTTGTTTGGATCACCCTTCTCTGCAGGAAACTATCTGCATTTGAAGTTTTAAAAGTTGGAAGCAACCTCCCACTATTGTATACCACTTGTTCATTTTTAAGCTTTTGTTTCTACTCACTTAATACACTTATCTGATTAGTTGCTTTTGGGGTTAAGATCCAAATAATTAATTGCTATAATGTGATCCTTCTCAGGCTCAAGTTTGTGCCTGCATACAGAATGTTTCAGGCTTATTTTCTGTGGGTATTGTGTAATAGATTGAACAATTTTGCTCCATATTGAGGTGCGCTTAGATGGTTGCCCTTAGTGTTCTCTGCATTATGGTTAGAAGCACATGCAAGCGATGTGAACGCCATGAATTTCTATCTGGTTAGCTCAAAGGGTATTCTATAGGTAGGCCAAACATTTAAAATGATTGTGGGAGTCTGGCTCAGTTTATGGTGTATACCTATGGTGTGGCACCCTGTACTTGGTCCAGGCAACCCTCTGTGATAGTGAATAGATGTCCAAATAGCAGAAGCTCTTTAGGGTAGCTGAGATGAATAGCTAAAACCTATCCAGGAGGAATGTAAAGCACTTGCAATACCACAGTAACTAGACAGTAACTTACTCAAAAGAAGAAACAAAACACACAAGTGTTGTAAAAATAAAGAATACTTTATTACAGCACTAATACTAAACTGACATTGGTATATCTCCCTTTGGAGATATTACTTAAAATGCACACACAAAATAACCATCAGAAATAGCATAGAAATATACATGGCCCTAGCAGAGGGCCACACCATATCCTAAAGTGGAATGTGAAAGTGTCTTCAGCCAAGGTAAGTGTGGTGGTTAGCTGGGGGCAGTTTGGAGCACCAGAGGTAAGGACAGTAAGTGACCCCAGCAACCTGGAGTAAGGCAGTTACCCATCCAGTTGTTCCTTAGGCGAACAGTGTTGGTGGTAGTTTGAGAAATTCAGGGCCCTTCCCTGTGGATCTTGAGGAAACCGGCAGGCAAGAGGATGGATGGAGAGTGCCCCTACCCCAGGATACCCATAAGACAAGAGTACCCACACCAGGGACCCAGGTGCAGATAGGTGAAGGGACTCTCTCTGAAGACTGTGGATGCCTTGGATCGTCCAGCTGCTGTCACGACACGTGGACCAGGTCTCGGTGGAACCCAGGGACAGATTCCGGACGTGGAAGACCTGCAAAGGAAGGAGACAGAGTCCAGCAATGGTGGAGGTTCCCAGGTGGTGCAGGTGGCAATGTCCACCCACCTGAATATGAAGTTCCTGCAAGTCAGTAGAAAATGTCCAGCTGTTGGGTCCAGGAGCTGCTGAAGATCCCAGGAGTTGCCTACGAGCTTTCCCTAGAGGGTTGCCGGATTGCAGGAAGGTCAGTGACCAGCCAGGTCACCAACTAGCACTAGCAAGTGCAAATAGGAGTTGCAGAAGAGTTTGCAAAGTTTTGGGGACCAGCAAGGTCTAGGAGACTCTACCTAGGAGGGGGAAGTCAGGGCTGGCTTTAGCACACAGGAAGGCCAGCAGAAGTCTGTGAGCCCCCACAAGTGACCCACAGGTGCTGGACAGAGGGAGCCACAAGGAGACCTTACCAGTCCATCAAAACAAAAGTCCAATGTCTCAGGAGCAGCGGGACAAGGACTGATCTTCACTTTGCTGACTTCTGCTGGGAGTCTGCAAGTGCAAAAGTCGCGGTGCATAGGGGTGCCGGTACAGTGGCAGGAGCAGGGGCCCACTGTCTCCCAAGTTGGATAGAAGATGAGGAAGACCCAGAGGAGACCACAGACTCAGCACCTGTGTTTCAGAATCTTCAGATGTCCGTGGACAGCAGACCCCACCAGCTGGTCAAAGTTGTCTTGAGGTGACTGCCGTTGTAGGGGAGTAACTCCTTCACTCAATGTGAGATTCCTTTGTGCGTCCTGGTGCAAGCAGAGTCCTTGTGATCCTGGAGGATGCACACCTTTGGATATTGCAGAATTCGTGCAGGATCTGAGAAAGAGTGCTGCAATGGGGAGCCTTCCCACCAGAAGCAGACTTGTTTGGTTCCAGCGAAGACCAGCAGCGGTTCCAGAGACAAGGAGCAAAAGATGTCTTGCAGAAAGTTCCTTGAATCTTGCTTGACAAATCTGAGGGCTCGCCCACAAGGGAGCCCTTAACCCTAAAAAGGGTTGGTCATTCTCTGCAGTGACCCACCTATCGGGGGGTGATCAGGGACGTTATCTACCTGGCCTAACCACCCAGATGCTCCCAGGGGCCTGTGCACATCTTATTTTCAAGATGGCAGACTCAAGTAGCTACCTGTCAGAGCTCTGTGCACCTCCCTAGGGGAGGAGCTGGACATGGAGGTGGTCACTCACCTGTCCTTGGTATATTATGTGCCAGAGCGGGAGCCAGAGGTGTCTGAACTGGTGCAAACCAGATTATGCAAAGAGGGCACCAAATGTGCCCTTCAAAGCAGTCTGGTATTGCTCAGAGGTCATCCTACCCCAGCCCTTAGACACCTATTGTACAGGGAGAGGTGGTTGCACCTCTCCCTTGCAGAAATCCTTGGTTCTGCTCCTCTGGACTGAGCCTGGCTGAACATTTTCTGGGGTCAGCAGCAGCGTGAACTTGGAGCTGGATCCTGTAAGCCTGCACAGGCAGAACTGGGGGGTCTCCTAGGGATCCCCCATAGTAACTGGTATCGTACAACTAACACTGGAATTGTTGTAGTTGCATGATTCCAACATGTTTGATACCAAACATGCCTATGTTTGGAGAAGCCACTATGTAGATGGACCCCTCGTGTTGACCAGTGTCCAATACATACCTTAAGATGGCTTCCCTACACTTAGAAAGACCAGGGAATGGAGTCTGGGGGGCTGTATGGGGTGCCCTGGTCATGCAGGGGTACCCTCACACTTAGAGACGTCCACCCTGCCCTTGGGCTGAAGGGCCTACCATAAGGGTGACTTAAGTCTAGGTGCAATGGTTAGAATTGACAGTGAAAGGGTGCATGCACCCTTTCATCAGGTTGCAGTGGCAGGCCTGCAGTCAGTTTGCATGGGCTCCTATGGGTTGCAAAATACATGCTGCAGCTCGTGGGGGACCCCTGGTGTCCCTATGCCTTGAGTACCTAGGTACCATATACTAAGGACTTGCATGGGTGCACCAGTATGCCAATAGTGGGTGTGACAAATTACTAACTGCATTTAGGGGAGAGAGCACAGTCACTGGGGTCCTTGAAGGCAGGATCCCAATAAACTGCAGTCCAAAAACAGACCAAATAAAAAGTTGGGGTAACTATGCCAGAAAGCTGGCACGTTCCTACAATTATTAAAACTAATCATTTAAAAGCAAAAACCTGAGAAAACACTGGAGTCAATGAAAGTTTGAAACTGTTAAGACGTTAAATTAAAATATTTTCATGTTAGTGTAATTTAATGAAAAGATTAGCCTTAGAGTGAGGTTCGCCATATTGGCTGGGGAAGGGATATTATGATTAAATTGAAGGTGAGGATTACAGTTTGGCAGTGTGGTAGGGTTAAAGGTGAGATTAGAGGTAGGTCTCCATACGAGCAGGTTAAGTGTTAGGGAGAATAAGATTAGTGTGGTTGGCTCTGGAATAGGCTTTCTGATTAGTATACCTTAAATTAGTGGTTTATTAAAAGAATGTGTAATGCCTGATCATATAAAACATTCTAAATTGACTTTTATACATACCACATTGCCATAGACTGTACTATACTTAGTCCTGGTCCTCATTTTTAATTGAAACCTTTGCCTTTTCTCTTTTTGAACTTTCAAGCTAGTTTAACACCATTTTTATCCACATTCCTCTGTGATGTTAGCTTTCATGTGTAAAATCTGGTATATCGGATAGGTTAAAGTGACTGACAGTTTCAGCAGCTTAATCTGCAAACTGAGGTTTTGCTCGCCTTTGACCGATGTAGGTCCCTTATATTTGGATAAACATAAATATCGTTTGGTCTCTTCTTCCTCTTATTAGCTGGTAGTCTACTGTACCATTCAACCAATGCTTTAGTACTGGAAAACGTCTGTTTTATAATTGTGACAAGTTAAATTGTAAAAAAAGATCAAATGGTAAATTATACAGGATGAAAATAGTAAAGGTAATCTTTTGAATATTTTGAAGATAAAAGCTGTGGTAAAACTGGCGTGTTAAACTTGCTTTTCTCTTTTTAAAACAAAAACAGCACTGGCTGTAGCTGCAGCTGCTGCTGCGTCTGCTTCTGCTGCTGCGGCAGCCATTTCTTCAGTTCAAGTCTCTGCTGCAGCTACTCCATCCTCTTCACAGCCACTTGCAACACAATGCTTTCAACTTTCCAACATGTTCAATCCCCAAACGTAAGTTCATGTAAATAACTTATTTTCTTAATACATTTGTACTTGGAGGGAGTTTTTTTCACTGTGCCTCTTGGTCTTTAGGCTACGGTAGTCGCAAGAAACTAGCAGAAAAATTGAATTGTATAATCCTTGTCCTTTTTTTCTCTACAAATTGTTTCAAAAGGCAAGTTAAAATAAATGTATTAACCTAGTTAAATCCAGAAACTAACACTGTATACGCAGCAGCTATTGAGCTTTCCTACTGCTCTTTGAAACTTAAAAGTGAACTCTTCCAAATTTTTGTTGTTAGATGTAAGTTGTGTGTATTGATAGATGATGCTGTGCCTCTCTCCCCCACTCCCAAAATCAAGCACAAGAGGTGTTTTGAAGTATGGATGTTACGTTGATTCACATGCTGGGGATTATTCTGCCATGTAGTTGTTTGGTGAGGGACACTGTGCTGAGCCCTTGATTTGTTTTTCCTCTATGCATCGCCTGGTACCATTTGATGCTGACATGCCCCCAGGAAGCTCCTGTGCTTTGCAGCCGTATTCAGATTTGTTTTCCTGCGGCTGGTCAGGAAACAATAGCAGAAGCTCCAATGGAAATTGAGGGAAATAAACAACATACACTGATAGTATTAAGGGGGAGTTGCCGGAACTAAGCACTGCAACCCTCCTCTAAGCAACCTTCCCCCACAGCCCTCATCACCACTAAAGTGGTAGTTCTAAACACCACAGCGTCGGCCCTTTTGGAGCAGAGCACAAGTAAGTGACCAATCCTGCACACAACAGGGTCCCGACCACATAACACCAGTGGTGGGGCTGAATAGAAGACCTCCTCTATGAATGGAAGAATGCCACATCAGACAAATGGATACTCTGTATCATTCAACACGTGTAGGAAGCTGACTCTATATAGTGCACTAAAAAGAAGTACACCGTGCAGGGAGTACAATAGATCCCCAATTAGTTTTCAGAGTCAAATGTAGACAGGACTAATGCTCTACTTTGTGGTAGTGTGGGTGAGCAGTTAAGCTTATCTGAAGGTAGTCCTAAGTATTTGTTGTGCTCGCAGAGGCAATAGATTCAACACATACACAGTGACCAGGAGAGCAGTTAAGTACCTGGTTTTCCCCAAAAATAACAGGAGGGCTTTGGAAAAGGATTGTGCAAAACCCCCACCAGACTGGAAGAACCCAAAGGTGGATTCGGAATAAGACCTGCAGAGGAAGGGGACCAAGTCCAGTTCGTGGTGGTGTCTGGTTGTAGCAGGAGCCACAACCCACCCTTCTTTGGATGTGGGACCAGGTGGACGGGGGGGGAAGACCAGTTGTGCAGCGCTGACGAGGAGTTCATGAAGTGATGCAGATAGTGTCTCCCTTTGATTGTCTGGTTGCAGTGGGTCAGTGGTACTGAAGAACCACCAACAAACCTTGGCAAATGCAAAAGAAGAAAAGGATGACCAGCAAGGCCCAAGGCACTCACCCTAGGAGAGGGAGTCCATGGTGACCCTCAGCAGTCGGGTGAGTCACCAGAGTATGCAACCCCAACAGGCAACCCATTGGCAGCAGGCACAGCAAGTCGCAGCGAGGCCCACTTAGCACACCTGAAGAAGAGTCCCATGTTGCTGGAGCAGCAGAGAAGAGATTGTGCTTGGCAGGAAGAAGTGCTGGGGACTGGGGCTACACGAAGCCTGAAGATCTCTTGGAGCAGGAGCAAACAAGCCTTGGTAGCTGCAAGAGTCGCAGTGCTCAGGGGTACTGTCCTGCAAGGAGAGGTAAAGGGCTTACCGTCTCCCAAGCTAGGCAGTTGGCAGAGCGAACCAAGGGGACCCCTCCAGACCACCACCTGTGATGCAGGATCCACACAGTTCTGGAGGATATCAGATCCGTCCAGCCAGTCGATGTAGTTAGTGCCTGTAGATGCAGGAAAGTGACTCCTTCACTCAAAGGGAGATTCCTTCTTTCTTCTTGGTGCAGGCTGAAGTCTTGTAAACCTCAGAAGATGCACAGCCAGGGAAATGTTGCAGTTGCTGGAAGGAGCAGGAGAAAGTGTTACAAAGCAGAGTCGTTGCAGATTGGTGGTTACTGAAGAGTCCAGCTGCGGTTTCAGTGGCCAGAAGATTAAGTAAACAATGCAGAGCAGTCTTGCTGGAATCTTGCAAGACATCGAATCTGAGGACCCACCCAAGATGGAGACACTAAATAGCCCTAAAAGGGGGCTTGGTCACCTGCAAGGTTACCACCTATCAGGAGAGGGCTGTGACGTCACCTGTCTGACCTGGTCACTCAGATGCTCCCAGGGGCCTCTGCCCATCTTGGATTCAAAATTGCAGAAACGAGTGGCTACCTGAGGGTGCTCTGGGGCCCCACCCCTTGGGTGGTGATGGACATGGGTCCTGTATCTGGCATTCCACTTATTTGGGTTCTTCCAGTCTGGTCTGAGTCTTGCACAATCCCTTTCCAAAGTCGTCCTGTTATTTTCGGGGAAAACCAGGTACTTACCCCTGGTCACCTGGGTCACTCTGTTACTCAACTCTTGGGGGTTCCGTTTCCCAGTCACCATGCCACCCATGCCACTCACTCAGTGTATGGCCAGGGCCTTAGATTCCTCTGGACTTGTGGGACAGGGAGACCGCAGTCCACCCCTGCAGGAGCGTCCATGCCTTCCTAGTCTGTCCCCATATCTCAGATCATTTGGAGGAAGGATTCACCATCACCTGCCCCACTGGTAATCAGGTGGGTTTTGCAGATCAGCCGAAGGGTTTTCTCCCTCCTCTTCGAGGTTTCCCCTCTGGCCATGTCTCCATCCTCCGGCCATTTACTGGTAGATCTGGCAGTTCTCTGTGATGGAGTTGCAGCTCTCTTGGCCAAGGGAGCCATAGAGACGGTCCTTGCGCCAGAAGTAGGTTGTGGTTGTTTTGCTACTTTCTGTGCCCAAAAAAACTAGGGCCTACATCCTATCCTATCCTAGCCCATCAGGCCCTCAGTCTCCAAGAAGTTCAAAATGCTCACTCAGGCTCAGGTCCTGTTTGCCTTGGACCCCGAAGACTGGATGGTAAGGTTGGACTTGCAGGACGCTTACTTCCATATACCTGTCTTGCCTGCCCACAGGCACTACTTGCAATTCATGGTAGGTCACAAGCACTTTCTATTTACCATTCTCCCCTTCAGCTTTTCCAGCGCCCCTCAGGTGTTCACGAAAGTTATGATGGTTGCAGCTCATCTGCGCAGTTTAGGGGTTTTGCTCTTCCCCTACCTCGACGACTGGCTGTTGAAGCCGAACACACCCCAGAAAGTCGTCTCCTGCCTTCAGACTACGACGAACCTTCTGCACACACTGGGGTTCACTAGAAACATGCTGAAGTCACACCGGACTCCCACTCAGACACTCCCTTACATCGGAGCTGTTCTGGACACAGTGCATTCTCTGGCTTACCCTCCCAAAAAGCAAGTCCAGGATATTCAGATGTTTCCTCCTATATCCTGGTTTTGGTGACAATGACTCTGAAGCTGCTGGGCCTCATGGTCTCCTACATCCTGCTGGTGCACATGCCAGATGGCATATGCGGGCTTTGCAGTGGCACATGAAGTTCCTGTGGGCACAGCATCAACGGAATCTCTCCGACATGGTCCATATCTTAGAGGGGACTGCAAAAGACCTGCAATGTTGGCTTTCAAATCAGGATTGGATTAACGTCAGATCTGCATTCCCCAACCAGATTTTACAGTAGTGACAGACGCGTCACTACTGGGATATGGTGGCCACATGGGAGAGGCAGAGATTAGAGGTATCTGCTTTCTGGCCTAGTCGAGAATCCACATCAACCTTCTGGAGTTCTGGGCGATCATGCTTGCATTGATAGTGTTCCTTCCCTCTGTCAAAAGGAAAGTGGTGCAGGTGTTCACGGACAACACTACTGCCGTGCGATACTGCAACAAACCGGGCGGAGTGGGGTCCTGGACCCTTTGTCAAGGCGCTCTGTGCCTCTGGATGTTTCTGACCCATCAGGACATTCCTGGGGGGGGTTCAACATCTGGCAGGTTCTCTGAACGCCAGAGCAGGTGAACTCCGCTGTCGATGCATAGTTGCTCACGAATGGTATCTCCATCCGGAGGTGGCGCAAGGTCTTTCAGCAGTGGGAAGAGCCTTGGTTAGATCTGTTTGCCTTTGCAGAGAATGCTCAGTCTTCTGTTTTACGCATGGAATTTCCAAGGCAACACTTGCTCGGCATTGCTTTTTGTCTCTAGTGGAACTCAGGCCTCCTTTATGCCTTCCCACCTATACCACTTCTGTTCAGAGTTCTGAAAAAGATCAAGAATGACTGGCCCAAAGTAATCCTTGTGACTACGGACTGAGCTCAGAGACTGTGGTATCCAGAGCTACTGAGCATGGCCACAGATCCTCCAGTCAGACTGCCCCTTCAGGAAGATCTTCTGTCACAGCAACAGAGGACGGTCCTCCACCTGAACCCGTCCAATGTTTGCTTTCATGCATGGAGATTGAGCGGCAGCAGTTGACCGCTTTTAACCTTCCACCTGAAGACTGATGTTACCTTGGCAGCCAGGTGTCCCTCCACCAAAGTGGTATACGCCTGTTAGCATAAATGTGTGGCTTGGTGTACCAACAAGTCTGCTTATTCCCTCTGCTTCTCTTTCTGATGTTCTTTTGTTTGTTCTTTCTTTAGCCTAGCAGGGCTCTGCTTTGGCCACCCTTAAAGGTTACTTATCAGCTATCTCTACCTTTTTTAGATTGCTGGGCCAACCTTTCCTTTTCCAGTCTCCTGTTGTTGGTAGAGTCCTTAAGGGACCCACCCATTTGTTTCCTCCCACTACGTTAATTATGCCCCAGTGGTACCTCAGTCTAGTCCTCACTTAATATGTGCCCCTTTTGTGCCATTGCACAATTGTCCTTTGGGTCTCCTGTAGGAAGTTGGCTCTGTATATACTATCTCAAAGTAAGAGATGGTGTGCACAGAGTCCAAGGGTTCCCCTTAGAGGTAAGATAGTGGCAAAATTAGATAATTCTAATGCTCTATTTAGTGGTAGTGTGGTCGAGCAGTAGGCTTATCAGAGGGTAGTGTTAGGCATTAGTTATACACACACAAGCAATAAATGAGGAACACACACTCACTTACTCCAGGCCAACAGGTTTTTATATAGAAAAACATATTTTCTTAGTTTATTGTGGGGACAAGTAGGCACACAACACACCCTCAGCGGCAGGCACAGGGGTGGCCGAGTGCAGTGTGCAAAGCAGGTGTAGGGTTTCAGATAGGAAACAATGGGGGGGACCCGGGGGTCACTCTAGCGATGCAGGCAGGCACAGGGGGTGGAGAGGTGCTTCTTTGGACAGCCACCACCTGGGCTAGGAAGAGGGTTGCCTGGGGGTCACTCTTGCACTGAAGTTCGGTTCCTTAAGGTCCTGGGGGCTGCGGGTGCAGTGCAGGTTCCAGGCGTTGGGTCCCTTGTTACAGGCAGTCGTGGTCAGGGGAGCCTCTGTATTCTCTTTGCAGGTGTCACTGTGGGGGCTCAGGGGGGTCGTCTCTGGCTACTCACGGGGTCGCAGTCGCCAGTGAGTCCTCCCAGTGGTGTTTGTTCTCTGGATCACGAACTGGGGGCGTCTGGTGCAGAGTGGGAAGTCTCATGCTTTTGGCGGGGAAACGTGAAGTCTTTAAAGTTGTAGAAAAGTTGCAAGTTTGTTGCAGATTGTTGAGCAGAGCCTCTGCTCACAGGAATTTCTTGGTCCTGGGTGTCAGGGCAGTTTCTCAGAGGCTTCAGAGGTCGCTGGTCGCAGCTTTTCGACTATGGAGACCGGCCGGTAGGGCTGGGGCCAAAGCAGCAGTTGTCATCCGTCGTCTCTGCAGGCTTGTAGGTCAGCAGTCCTTCTTTGTAGTTCAGGTTGCAGGAATCTGGTTTCCTGGGTTCTGGGGTTCCCCTAAATACTAGATTTAGGGGTGTGTTTCGGTCTGGGAGGGCAGTAGCTACTGTCCTGGAGCGTGGCTACACCCTCTTTGTGCCTCCTCCCTGTGGGGAGGGGGCACATCCCTAATCTTATTGGGGGGAAACCTCCAAAACTAAGATGGAGAATTTCGAAAGGCAGGGGTCACGTCCGCTCAGGACACCTTAGGGGCGGTCCTGACTGGTGGGTGGTGACTCCTTGTTTTTCTCATTATCTCCTCCAGACTTGCCGCCAAAAGTGGGGGCAGTGGCCGGAGGGGCGGGCATCTCCACTAGCTGGGATGCCCTGGGGCGCTGTAACAAAAG
This sequence comes from Pleurodeles waltl, assembly GCF_031143425.1. NCBI lineage: Eukaryota > Metazoa > Chordata > Amphibia > Caudata > Salamandridae > Pleurodeles > Pleurodeles waltl. The sequence continues at coordinate 397,947,936 of NC_090446.1, forward strand.
CGGTGAGCCTTTGAGGCTCACCACCAGGTGTTATAGTTCCTGCAGGGGGAGGTGAAAAACACCTCCACCCAGTACAGGCTTTGTTCCAGGCCAACCAGTGATAAAGGCACTCTCCCCATGTGGCCAGCAACTTGTCTGGTCTGTGGCAGACTGGCAGTAACTGGTCAGCCTACACTAGAAGTCGGATGGGTATTCCGGGGGCATCTCTAAGATGCCCTCTGGGTGTATTTTACAATAAAGTGCACACTGACATCAGTGTGAATTTATTGTGCTGAGAAGTTTGATACCCAACTTCCCAGATTTCAGAGTAGCCAATATGGAACTGTAGAGTTCGTGTTTGACAAACTCCCAGACCATATAGTCTTATGGCTACCCTGCAGCCAAACCTTAGACACTGTAGGAGCATAGTGCTCATGCACATATGCCTTCACCTGTGGTATAGTGCACCCTGCCTTAGGGCTGTAAGGTCTGCTAGAGGGGTGACTTACCTATGCCACAGGCAGTGTGATGTTGGCATGGCACTCTGAGGGGAGTGCCATGTCGACGTAGTCATTTTCTCCCCACCAGCACACACAAGCTGTGAGGCAGTGTGCATGTGCTGAGTGAGGGTTCCCCAGGGTGGCATAATACATGCTGCAGCCCTTAGAGACCTTCCCTGGCATCAGGGCCCTTGGTACCAGGGGTACCAGTTACAAGGGACTTACCTGAGTGCCAGGGTTGTGCCAATTGTGGAGACAAAGGTACAGTTTAGGGAAAGAACAGTGGTGCTGGGGCCTGGTTAGCAGGGTGCCAGCACACTTTCAAGTCATAACTTAGCATCAGCAAAGGCAGAATGTTAGGGGGTAACCATGCCAAGGAGGCATTTCCTTACTTCTCCAGTATTGGATCTTTCATAGATTCACATGCTTGAATCATCCCCGTCGTCGAGGTGGGAGCCTCACGGTAAACTTAAATATATAAAAAGCAGTAAGTCAGTAAAAGTAAAACCAGTAGGCCCTAGTAGGCCTCATAGGGTATTTTACAGTCTATCCACTTTGTTTTGTGAAAAGACCCAAACTTGAGTATCAACCAATCAGGATTCAGCCCCTCCCAAACACTCCCAACAGAGGCTGAATTCCCTCAGATTTTCTACTGCACGTCGTGTGAAGGGAGTCTCCCTGAGCTCTGCTCAGTTTTTTTCCTATTTTCTGACTGAAGATTGTTTTTTCTCTCAGGAAACTAGTTACAACTTTACTATGTCTGAAAAGGCAAAGAAGGGTCTGTTCAGAGACTGTGACAACTGTGGGAAGAAGAGACTACATATTGATGACCCCCACAAGAAGTGTATTTACTGCCTTCATCCAGACCATAAGGTGAGAGACTGCAAAATCTGTCGCACCTTTAGTAAAAAAACCCTCAAAGACCGAGAGGGTAGACTTCTCTTATGGCTGCAAAAACAGAAAGCCTTAGAGCATCCTTCATCAGACAGCGAAGAGTCACCACAAACTTCTCGCCCTCAGAAAAGAACAGGTGAGAGAGATAGAGGTGCGGATGAACCACCAAGAAAAATGCACAAAAAGACAAAACAAGTCTTAACTTAAGAGGCAGTTAAACATGGACCAAAAAAGGTTCATTCAGAACCTACTACGCCGTTACACCGGAAAAGCACCTCAAAGAAACCATCCCTGTCTCTGTCACCACAAAAAGAGCCAGAAAAACTCTTGTCGGTGAAAAAACAACCGTCGACGACCGCCCCGTCGACGACAGTGTCGACGGTAACAGCGACCACGGTATCGTCTACGTTCACAACACCATCATCACCGATGATTATGACGTCGTCGCCGTTGTCATCGACGATTATTACTGCAAAAATCTTCAAAAGAGCTTCGTCGGCAACCACAGCGTCGACAGCGGAGGCCTCCTGGGTTCACAAATCATCCAGGGCACTAAAAAACCCATCTACGCAAGATACGTCGGCGAAGCGACCGTCGTCGGTAAAATACCCGTCGACGAAGGGACCGTCGACTAAGGACCCATTGACAAAGACGCAGTCATGGACGGAAGTGTCGACGAGAGACCCGTCGACGAGAGACCCGTCGACGAGAGACCCGTCGACGAGAGACCCGTCGACGAGAGACCCGTCGACGAGAGACCCGTCGACGAGGGACCCGTCGACGAGGGACCCGTCGACGAGGGACCCGTCGACGAGGGACCCGTCGACGAGGGACCCGTCGACGAGGGACCCGTCGACGATGGAACCGACGATCACCACAGCATTAACAGTTTACAAACCTTGGGACATTTCACCAGATCATTCCTCATACTATCATGAGGTCTCCACCAGATTCTTACCCCTTTCCCTTATTAATATAGGGGACAAGCCATCTGACATTTTGCCGATACATACATCACCAAGTAAAGTGCTGCCATACCCACCGCAACATCTTTTGGACGATGATGATGATGAGGATCAAGGAATGTTTGGGGCAGCTAGTAGCCCGTCCCAACTAAATGTCAAGAGTTTGATGAAGAAGAGGATCAACATTACCAGCATAGTTATGCTTCAACATCTTATCCACAGGCAAACCAACCATCGCCACTGGCTATGCCTAGCACATTAGTGACAGATTTACAACATATGTTGAAGGACTACTATAAAAGGTTCCCACCGTCAACTCAGTCCACGCCACCTAGACCTCAGAGTTACCAGCAAGCTCAAACTACTAATGTTTCCGAAAAGCCACAGGCTAGTAGACCTGTAACTAGCCAAGCTCCGGAAGCTTACCTCTCGTCGGACGACGAAAGGGAAGAGGGCGAGCTAGCAGATTCAGCGGCTAGTGATTGGGACGATTATCTCGTTCCCACACCATCTCCACCTCCAGCAGCTCCAGTGGATTCTCCTCCAGAAGACATAGGAGGTTTCCATAATATCATAGAGAGAGCGGCGAAACGTTTTGGCCTGGCAATTGTTTCCCATGAAACTGAGTGTTTTTTGTATGACTTTAAAGAGCCGTCAAAGAGATCTGTAAGAGCCATACCGATTGTGGATTTCTTATGGCAGGAGGGTTTGAAGGCAATGAAAAACCCGGCAACAGTGCCTTCACAAATGCCAAGGCTAGAGAAAAAATACAAGGCCCCAGATGATTCTCCGGCCTGTTTAGTCTCACAGCCGAAACCTGACTCGGTTATATCACAGGCGGCTCAACGACGATCCAAAAACCCCTCTACGCCTATTGCGTCTCCCCCAGACAAAGAGGGAAGGAGACTAGACAATATCGGTAAGAAATTCTCCTCGGTTGCTGCAGTAACGGTCAAGGCGGCCAATTCCCTCGCCATCCTGGGAAGGTACGATCGCCAGATGTGGGCAGACATGTCCGCTTTTGTAGATTCACTGCCAGAAGATCTCAAGGTGGAAGCCAAAAAGGTCTTGCAGGAGGGAGAAAGGGTCTCCGCAGAGATAATAGACACTGCAATAGATATTTCCCTCACTGGCTTTCGACAATTAGCTGGAGCAGCAGTCCTGCGCAGACAAGGGTGGCTTAAAGCTACTTCATTCAGACCAGAAGTCCAGACTCGTGTTCTCGACATGCCCTTCGATGGAGAGAGTTTGTTTGGCAAACATGTCGACGACATGCTGCAGGCTATCAAGACGGATACCGATACAGCAAAATCCCTAGGTACCCTGCAATATAAAAAACTACCTTTTCGTGGAGCAAGGGGTAGAGGTAATTACTCCTTTCGAGGTGGATACCAACAATACAGGTCACAATATCCATCTTCCTCCACAGGACCAGGACATCCGCACCATCAACAACAGCAGCATTATCGATTACCACCAGCCGCAGCTTACAAACATCCGGCTAGAGGAAGAGGAGCTGCCCGAGGAAGAGATACAGGCAGAAAGCAATGACCAGCGGATAATCTCAACACCTCCCCAATCAATATTGAAGGTCGGAGGTCGCATAAATTCTTATTTCCCCAAGTGGAAGGCTATAACATCGGACAGATGGGTACTAGATGTAGTGACCAGAGGTCATACTCTGGAATTCATGCAAACACCACCCAGTGTCCCTCCATCGGGTACACCGCCTCCGAGGTTGAGCCAACTTCTCAGGGAAGTAAGAATAATGCTAACAAAAGGAGCAATAGAACCAGTCCCTTTATCTCAAAAGTACAAAGGATTCTACTCCCGGTTTTTCCTTCTAAAGAAACCATCAGGAGACTGGCGCCCCATCCTGGACTTGAGAGCACTAAACAAGTTTCTAAAGAAACAATCGTTCAGGATGGTAACGTTGCAGGATGTCCTGCGTCTCTTAAACACGGGAGATTGGATGGCATCCCTAGACCTCCAGGATGCTTATTTTCATATCCCCATATATCGCAAACATCGCAAATTTTTAAGGTTCAGGGTAGGACGTATGCACCTCCAATTCCGGGTTCTACCATTCGGTCTCAAATCAGCCCCCAGAATCTTCACAAAAATGTTAGCTCCAGTAGCAGCACATCTTCGCCAGTCAGGTATCCAGGTCTTCCCTTACCTGGACGACTGGCTTATAAAGGCACCCTCAAAATTCCAAGTAACAAATCATATTTCCTATTGCCTTCAATTGTTACACAGCCTGGGGTTTGTAGTCAACTACCAGAAATCTCAGATATACCCCAAACAAGAATTGAGTTTCTTGGGAGCAATTTTGGACACAGTACGCAGCAAAGCGTACCCATCACACGAGAGGAAACAAAAGTTAACCTCTTTGGCAGACAACCTATCCAGAAAAAAGTTAGTTTCAGTCCGCATCTACAAATCATTGCTCGGACTGATATCATCGTGCATTCCGCTAGTCCCAGATTGCAGGCTCCATATGCGACCCCTGCAAGAGCAATTGGACATACAATGGACACAGGTCCACGGCTCCTTCGAAGACAAGATTCGCATAACGCCTCTAATGAAGAACACTATGAGGTGGTGGGCGACTCCAACCAATTTCTCAAAAGGGCTGTCTTTTCTTCTTCAAACACCAAGTTACATAGTAACAACGGATGCCTCTCTAGAAGGATGGGGTGCACACTGCCAGGACCTGCAAATCAGCGGACTCTGGAATCAGCAAGAGAGCCAGCTCCACATCAATTATCTAGAACTCAAAGCAATACACTTAGCTCTAAAAGCTTTCTTGCCAAAGATACAATGTTCAAGCGTCTTAATCCGGACGGACATGACCAGCATGTTTTATCTAAACAAGCAAGGAGGCACAAGATCCCTACAACTCTTGCAGCTAGCCCAACAAATTTGGACATGGGCCATCACACAATATTTCACTAAAAGCAGAGCATGTGCCAGGACAGATCAATGTTCTAGCAGACACCCTGAGCAGGACAGTGATTCCTTATCACGAGTGGGAGCTAGACCAGAAAATTCTCAATGGCCTGTTTCTATTATGGGGCAAACCGAACTTAGACCTATTTGCCACTCTCGAGAACAAGAAATGCCAGTTCTACGCAAGTTGGCTTCCCCAAAAAGATTCGTGGGGGAATGCGTTTTCGATGAGATGGTCAGGAGTTTATGCCTACGCTTTTCCTCCGATCCCGCTCATTCCGAGAGTCATCAGAAAAATGAAGACGGAGGGGTGTCGACTTCTACTAATAGCTCCCAGATGGCCCAGACAAATATGGTATACGGAGCTCCTCATGCTCTCCGAACGACCACATCTACCACTCAGACAGAGTCCGACTCTTTTAACGATGCACCAGGGACAAGTCACACACCCAAATCCGTCGTCTCTTCATTTGTCGGCTTGGCTCCTGAACACAATGAATACTTAAATCTCAAAATTTCCCCAGAGTGTAGAGACATCTTAGCAAAAGCTAGAGCTGACACTACCAACAAAACCTATAGACTTAAATGGAAACGGTTTTGTATTTGGTGTGCAGCGGAAAATATACATCCTTTATCTTCTACTCCGGAACAGATACTTCCATATCTCCTGCTCCTGGACTTGCATATTCTTCCATACGGGTACATCTGGCAGCAATTTCCAGATACCGCAGATCACCAGACAGACTCTCTTTGTGTTCCACAAGAATTGTCAAACAATTTATGAAGGGCCTTTTTCGGGTCTTCCCGCCAATTAGGAAACCTCTGCCTCTATGGTCATTGAATGTTGTGTTGATGCAGCTCATGAAAGCTCCTTTTGAGCCGATCCACAAAGCTGACCTAAAATTCCTCGCATGGAAAACAGCGTTACTGTTAGCTCTTACTTTGGCAAAAAGAGTCAGTGACATTCAGGCGTTCACTATCAAACAGCCGTTCCTCCAGTTTACAAACTCAGGTGTCATCCTGGGGACAAATCCTAAATTCATTCCGAAAGTTCCCTCAACATTTCATTTAAATGAACCAGTCATCTTAAAAACCTTTTTTCCAAATCTGCAAACAGTGGCGGAAAAAACATTACATTCTCTCGATATTAAAAGATGTTTAAAGTTTTATCTACAGAAAACTCAGGCCATCCGCCAGTCGGATCAATTATTTGTAGCATTCGGCGGAACAAAGAAGGGACACGCAGTGTCCAAACAGACTTTAGCAAGATGGATTGGCCTGGCGATTCAATTCTGCCATTCAAAAGCAGGAAAGCCGCTCCACACCAGGGTGAGAGCCCACTCTACAAGATCGGTAGCCACTTCAGCTGCACTCTTTGCAGGTGTACCACTACATAGCATCTGTAGAGCAGCGACATGGTCCAGCCAACACACATTTACAAGACATTACTGTCTAGAGGAGACTAACCAGGTCGATACAGCAGTGGGACAAGCAGTGCTGAGGCATCTATTTCGTTAAGGTGAGCCTCTTACACATCCCACCACCACACTCGAGGTATGGTCATTAATGGTTCATTTTCTTATACTGTTTAACGTGTCGTATTCTCCATAATAATAGCATAAATTGTGTCAGGATTTCTTGCCACACACCTTTTATTGCTCTTATATTCGGATGTCTATGAATATAAATATAATTATATGTAAGTGCATATTTAAACTGAACTAATGTGAATCACATCACGTATAGAATTACGATGGAATTACAGTCAATGTAATTCAGTAAGTAAGAAAACATTACTGCTCGTTACTCTGATTCAAGCATGTGAATCTATGAAAGATCCAATACTGGAGAAGAAAATTAGTTACTTACCTGTAACTGCAGTTCTCCAGTATTGGTATCTTTCATAGATTCACATGCGACCCACCCTCCTCCCCTCAGAGGCTCCCCTATTATACAGATATTAAACTTCACACTCCTACTAGAAAATCTGAGGGAATTCAGCCTCTGTTGGGAGTGTTTGGGAGGGGCTGAATCCTGATTGGTTGATACTCAAGTTTGGGTCTTTTCACAAAACAAAGTGGATAGACTGTAAAATACCCTATGAGGCCTACTAGGGCCTACTGGTTTTACTTTTACTGACTTACTGCTTTTTATATATTTAAGTTTACCGTGAGGCTCCCACCTCGACGACGGGGATGATTCAAGCATGTGAATCTATGAAAGATACCAATACTGGAGAACTGCAGTTACAGGTAAGTAACTAATTTTCATCTCCTTACTCTCAAAACTGTTTTTCTTGTTGCCATCACATCTCCTCGTGGAGTGATTAAGCTTCAAACTGCCTACCAAACCCCCATTTTTGTCTGTTCATCCTAACAAAGTGGTGCTTCGTACGAGGGCCGCCTTCCTTCCCAAGGTTGTTACACCTTTTTATGTAGGCCAGTCCATCACTTTGCCTACTTTTTACACACACCCACATCCTTATCCGGGTGGAAGATCAACTCTTTTTTGGATATGTGGGGGTGATAGGAGGGAAGGTGGTGCAGAAGTATACCATCTCATGATGGGTACTTCTTTGCGCCAAAATATGCTATGCTTTGTGTAGGAAAGTACCCTCTTTCTTGGCATGGTTACCCCTATTTTCTGCCTGTGGACAGTGTTTCATTGTGTTCACAGGGATCCTGCTAACCAGGACCCCAATGATTATGCTATCTCCCTTCTAACTTGGTTACATGTACCATTTTCACCCCACATTAGGCATACTCGTGCCCCCATGTAAGTCCCTAGTATATGGTATCCAGGGCATTGGGGTACCAGGGAATCCTCATGGGCTGCAGCATGTATTATGCCACCCATGGGGAGACCATGCAAAGTGTAACTGGAGGCCTGCCATTGCAGCCTGCGTGAAAGGGTACGTGCACCCTTTTTCACTACAGGTCACTGTAAGTCACCCCTATGAGCAGGGTGCAGGTACCTGTGTGTGAGGACATCCCTGCACGTGCAGAGGTGCCCCCAAGGACTCCAGTTCCATTTTTCTGGATTTCGTGAATGCGGGGACGCCATTTTACGCCTGTACTCGAAATAGATCACTACCTATGTTCAGCTTTATAATGGTTACTCCGAACCTAGGCATGTTTGGTATCAAACATATCGGATTCATACCCCAATACTGTTGCCAGTATTGGCAGTATGATTCCCTGCACTCTAAGGAGCCACCAGAGGACCCCCAGCATTGTTCCTGCCAACCTTCTGGGGTTTTCTGGGCAGCCCAAGCTGCTGCCACCTCTGATAGGTTTCTGCCCTCCTCCTGTTGCCTGATCTGATCGATCCCAGGAAGGTAGAACACAGGATTTCCTTTTGGAGAGGGAGGTAACACCCCCTCTCCCTTTGGAAATAGGGGACACTGGCTGGGGAGGAGTAACATTCCCAGGCCACTGGTTTGCTATGAGGGGCACATTTGGTGCCCTCTGTGCATAAACCAATCCACACTGGTTCAGGGATCACCAGTCCTGCTCTGGTGCAAAAATGGACAATGAAAAGGGGAGTGAACACTCCCCTGTCCATCACCACCCCAGGGGTAGTGCCCAGAGCTCCTCCAGAGGGTCCTTGGGTTCTGCCATCTTGTTTCTAAAGTTGGCAGGGAACTCTGGAAGCATCTGAGTGGCCAGGCCAGGCAGGTGACGTCAGGGCCCCCTCCTGATAGGTGCTTCCCTGTTTAGGTGATCAATTCCCCTTTCAGGGCTATTTAGGGTCTCTCTTGGGTGGGTCCTCAGATTCAGTTTGCAAGATTCCAGCAGGATTCCTCTGCAATCTTTACTTCTACTTCTGGCCTCCTGAACTGGAACCTCCAGGACCCGACAAGCTGCTTCTAAGAAGAAATGACTCTTTAGCAACCTTGTTTTCCAGGGCTCCTGCCAGCTTTGCAACAATTTCCTCACTGTGCATCCTCAGACTGCAAGTCTTCAGCCTGCACAAGAAGGGGGAGTCACTCCCCTGCAACTGCGGGCACCAACGACCAGCTGCGTGGATCCCCTCTCCTGCTGAGCTGCGTGGATCCTGCATCACGTGTGGTGGTCTGAAGTAGTCCTCTTGGTCCTCTGCCAGCTGTCCAACTTAGATGGAGGTAAGCCTTTGCCTTCCCATGCAAGACAGCACCCCTGTGCACTGTGTCCCTTGGAGCTGCCAACACTTCATTGCTTCTCCTCCAAGGGATCTTCAGGCGACGTGTAGCTCCAGCCCCCAGCACTCCATTCTGCAAAGCACAGCCTCCTGCATGGTTCTCGTGTGGCGTGGGATCCCCTGTTGTAATGCTGCGTGCGCTCCTTCAGCGACTCATGTGTCCTTATCCTGTGGGACTCCTTAGGGTTCTGCCTCTGCTCCTGTGGACTCTCTGCAACAATGAGGGTCTTCTGTGACTCCCCCCTGTCTGGGTTGATTCCTGGGCCTTGCTGGTCCCCGGCAGCACCTCTTTTCCACTAAGCAAGAGTTTCTTTGCCAAGTCTTGTTGGTTGAAAAGCCTGCACGGACACTGGTCTGCAATCTTCCATCTGGTGTGGGACATCTTGTATACCCATCTGGAACTCTTCTCCAGCTCCTGGGCTGCAGTGCTGACCTGTTCTTCAGTACCATCGACAAACTCCTGCATTCACAGCTGGGTGGGTAGTACCTCCTACTCCCCTTGGAGTCCGCTGTGACTCTTGGACTTGGTACCCCCTCTCCACAGGTTTTCTTCCTTTAGGAACCCACCGCTGGTTTTCTTGCAGTCTACTCTGGGTGTCTTTTTCTTTTTCTCCTTTTGGGTGGTTTGGGCAAAAAAACAGTGTTTTACTCCTGCATTCCTGGTCACTGGAGAGGGTAGTGGGTGGGGTTGCGCGTACTGTGTTGCTTACCTTATGTGGTTCTCTGGTACTCCCAGCTCCCCTCTACACATTTTACTTATCTAGGTGGGGGTACCTTGTTCACATTACATTTGTTTTTGGTATACGGTTTGTGCTCCCCCCAGGTTCACTATTGGTTATTAATGTTTGCAGTTTTCGAACTTTTTCTTTGGCTGTTTCTGATTACTAGTGTGTATATTTAGTGGATTACTTAACTCCTGAGGGTGGGTCACCTGTCTAGTATATTGTGGTGATTTGTGCCCAGAGCTCCTCTAGGGGGCCACTTGATTCTGCCATCTTGAATCCAACTCCAGCGACGACTCCGCTTTGCAACATTTTCTCCAGCTCCTTATTGCAACGTTTTCCTGACTGTGCATCCACTGACAGCGACGAATGTTCAGCCTGCCCAAGAAGTAAGAAGGAATCTCCCTTGGAGTGAATGAGTCACTCCCTTGCATCCGCAGGCACCAACTGCAACGACAACAGTGCATGGGTCCTCTCTCCTCCGTAACTGCGCGGATCGTGCATCACAGGTGGTGATCAGGAGTGGTCCCCCTGGTCCTTTCTTCCAGATTTCTAACTTGGAAGATAGTAAGCCCTTGCCTCTTTTTAGGACAGTACCCCCTGTGCACTGTGACATTTGCAGCTGCCAAGGTTGGTTTGTTCCTCCTTCAAAGGATCTTCAGGCTCCTTGTAGCCCTGGCTCCCAGCACTCCTTCCTGCAAAGCACTAATCTTTCATAGATTGACATGCGACTCACTCCTCCCCTCAGAAGCTCACCTTTCTCTCTGTATAAGTGGTTCTTCTAAACTTGTGCTTCAGAAAATCTGAGGGACTAGAGCTTCTCACAGGAGTGTGCTAGAGGGCAAAACAACCTGATTAGCTGAAACTTGTTTTTTTTTTTTTTAATCAACTAATGTTACAAAAGTGAAGGTCCTTCAGACACTGTTTAACATTACATTGCTGTCATAAGGTACCGGGGGAATCATCTCGACGACTGGGAATGATTCAAGCATGCAAATCTATGAAATATTCCAATATTGGTAAACTACAGTTACATGTAAGTAACTTATTTTCTACTTATTACACCTACTTGCCCTCACATGTATGGGAAAAATACAATCTAATGTGAGGTTTGTCCTGGTGTACTGTAGTTTCAGGTGAAATTTCTTAGGTCACCTCAAAACCAGCCTCTATTCTTAAAGTTTGGAGGTATCCTTAGAAAGATATACTAATTATCTGTTTTGACTTTTGGTTGATCAAGGTAAGTAATCTTTTTCTTCTCTAAGCGTAAAGACCTGGCTTTACCATTTTGCAGCCCTACATTGTTTATATTGTTACTATAAATAGTGATTGTTAATGAGGTATCAACTTTATTCTTGATAATGTCTTTTTTACAGAGAAGATGAGCCTGGTTGGGACACAGAAATTAAAGATGATGTGATTGAGGAATGTAATAAACATGGCGGAGTTATTCACATTTATGTGGACAAAAGTTCCACACAGGTATGTGCTGTAGATACATAAATGTTTTACATTATTATTATACTGTTACTAGTCTTTATGGTCTTGCAGCAAGAGGAATGTCTTACAACCTTGGTCATTATGTAGCAGTTTCTTCACAGCACTTTGATATGAATCTCCTTTGCAGTCCAGTATCAGTAACTATTTGGCATTTTGACTCGCTTCTAGGTTCACCTGCAGTGTAATATTCCATCATCTAATAGATGGGTTAGGAAGTTTCCCTACTCTTCTTTTTATCTGTTTACAGAGGTTTTGACAGCAGGAGAGAAGTTTAACGCCCCAATAATATTTGAGGACTAAAGCAACAACAAGTTAGAGAGGCTGTTGCTGCAGCGTGAGATCAAGGAATGTCTACACAAGTTGCAATAAAGGGTTCCGCAAGAGTAGGAAAACAAAGATCTACTCAGCTTGTTTCCTAGTACCAAAGCCAGGCAATGTTTTCGACCTATTGTGTATATTCGTCTCCAAGAAATGTATAAAGTCACAAAAGTTCAAGATTCACTCTGCAAAAGCAAATAGTTACATACTTGTAGGAATTTTATGTGGTATCTACATCTGACCGCAGATTCCTTACCTTAGAATTCTATCCCAGGTGCCAGACTGTATTCAGATATTTTTACCCCTGCAGTACCTCTGTGCGTCGGAAGAGGGAGTTATGCGACTCCATAGCAACATAGTCCACCATATGTGATGTCACTGTAGTTCATAATAATTCTCTCTCAGACTTCGGTTCCTTCTTTTCTGCACTGCATCGCTGATCAGGAGTGTCTGGTACAGCACCAGTGGTGCCTGTAGACTTAGATAACTTCCTACCCCCTTCTCAGGCTTTTTAAGGTAAGGGAAACGAGCTGGAGTTTAGCAACCCTGTAGACAAGACTCCAGCCTTCACTAGGAGATGGTTGGCTGATTGAGTTGGAAGAGTCTAGTGGCCTTGAGTTCTTGCCGTCTTCAGACCTCTTTTTCTTCCCCAGCCTTACAACGGAGGCAAGCTCCCGCTCGGCTCCTTCGCAGAGGTACTAAAGAGGGCATCTGTATTCCTAGGCTTGCAGCACCCCTCTGTGGAGGTCACCACTGACCCCTTGTTAACAGTGCTTCACCAAGGTCAGAGGGGATTGGAGCCTGCGCTATCATTTAGTGAGACATTCTGACATTTTATTGGGGATCTGGGATAAACCTGCAATGGGGCCCCTGTGGACAGATCCATAGGTCCATAGACAACCCCTCCACCTCCCCGGAGACCTGGCTTGTCTTGTCCGGCACCCGACTCTGACGTTTTGTGATTTAGACTGCTACCATCTCTTCTGACCTCCGTGTCCTCCTGCCTAACGTTCCTCTGGACAGGGAGTCCAGGTGGCTGTAATCTTGTGAAAGGAGTATTTTCTCCTTAACCAGCTCGGCCCCTGTGATTGATCAGCACCTTTTGGATTGTCTTTCCCATGCATTGTAGGACTCAGTGGCACACCTGCTTTTCGCTTCTGGATGAGAACCGTAGTTAACTTGACCAGACACTTCAGGATGGGCAAGAGCCTGCTAGGTTTGTCATAAGGTGTTGTATGGCTACCACAGACTCAGTTGCCCATGCCACAGACTGTTGACCATGCCATGGTTCCCCCTGTAGCACTATGCCAGATCATAGGCTGCATTGTTGTGGTTTTTCGAAGAGCAGATCGTTGAAATTGAGAAAGAGGAAAAGGCTTGAGGCTGAAATGGCCGTGCTTTTCCAAAAGAAAATAGTTCAACAGTCTGAAGGGATTCAGGATCCGACAGAAGACTTCAACAATGATGGACATTTCTGAGGTAGAAGTCTAGAAAATTCGGCCTCCACTCAAACCTGAGCCTGAAGGGGAAGATGATCAAGAAGTAATGTATTAGCCTTCAGAGGGTGGTGAATATATAAGGAATATCAATGAGAAGATTTAGAAGGGGGGGGGGGGGGGGGTTTCCACCTGAGGAGGAAGTAAAGACTTCTCCTACAAACCATTCCCCCTTTAGCTTGAAGAGGATAACCCCCAGCCATGTTTTCCTCTTAGAAACACTGCTGTCAACTCAGTCAAGAAACCAATATCTGCCAATGCTTCCAAGCATTCTTAAACAAGGCAGGGACACCTTTTAAGAGACAGCCACTTGGAGAGCAGTCACACCAAGGGCTGGAAAGAAGTACAAGTTATCTTCAAAAGATCCTGAGTACATTAAAGGTACTGTCCAAGCAGACTCCATAATAACTTTGACTGCAAGTAAGAGAGTGAACATCCCCTCGACATCGGTGCCACCTCCAGATAAGGAAATCAAAAGGATGGAACTTAAAGGTTGCAGGATTGAGCGGAGTGCTGCAAACTAATGGCTTATTGCCAATTCTTATAATGCATTATTTATTAATCACACACACATCAGCATTGGGAGGAGATAGTAAAACTGATTTAAACATCTCCCCGAGCAGTGTAAAAATAGGGCAACACATCTGGTAGAAAGCATTAAGAACAGCAAACACTTGCTTAAAATCTTCCCTTACATGTCTAGTCGCCAATTAATGATGGGGGTCACGCCAAGGCTTCACGTCTTAGTTGAGAATTTAAGGCTTCATACCTGAAATACAAGCTAACACAATAAACACTGCATATAATGGACAACCACTATTTGGAAACTGTCAATGAAAGCCTCAACCAACCAAAGGAGGGCCATGAAACCACAAAGTCCATGGTTACTGTAGGACAGTACCCTCTTTTTGGCATGGTTACCCCCACTTTTTGCCTGCTGTCAGTGTGTTTTGACTGTGTTCACTGAGATCCTGCTAAATTTGGTTGTTCCCGACTCAGTACACCCCATCATTGGCATACTTGTGACCCCATGTAAGTCCCTAGTGTATGGTGCATAGGTACCCAGGGCTTTGGGGCACCAGGGGTTCCCCATGGGCTGCAGCATGTATTGTGCCAACCAAGGAAACCCATGCAAAATGTGTCTGCAGGCCTGCCATTGTAGCCTGCGTGAAAAGGTGCAGGCACCCTTTCACCACAGGTCACTGTAAGTCACCGCTATGGCAGGACCTCCTAACGCAGAGGGCAGGGTGCAAGTAACTGTGTGAGAGCACCCCTGCATGAGCAGTGGTGGCCCTTCGTACTCAAGCTCCATTTTACTGGACATTGTAATTGTGAGGAAACCATTTTACCCACGTACTGGAAACAGGTCACTACTTGTGTCCAGCTACATAATGGTATCTCTGAAGCTGGGCAGGTTTGGTATCAAACATGTCGGAATCATACCTCAATACTATTGCTAGTAGTGGTTGTATGATTACATGCACTCTGGGGGCTCCCTAGAGGACCCCCAGCATTGCTCCTACCAGTTTTATGTGGTTTTCCTAGGACTCCCCTCCTTGGGTTGAGTCCCCCTGGACCTTCCTGGTCCCCGGCAGCTCTGGAAATCTTCACCTTCGACTCTTGCCTTTGCCAGGGCTATTTGTTTGTTTTTTTCCACACCACTGACTGACTGCAACTCTTCAAAATTGGGACATTTACTTCATGACTCATGGAGCTCTTCTCCTGCTCTGCACAGCCAACTTTATCTTCACAGTCGACCTGGTCCTGCATCTCCAAAAGGGTGGGTAGTGGCTCCTGCCCCAACCAGACACTCCAACTCAAACTGGACTTGGTCCCCTTCTTTTGCAGGTCCTCGTGTCCGGATCCACCTTTTGTTCCTTCCAGTCCTGCTGCTTCGGTCTTGCACAGTCCTTCTACAAGTTTACCTGTAGGTTTGGGGGAAAAAACAGGTACTTTCCTCTTCTCTCCTTCTGGTCGCTGGGGGCCACTCTGGTACTTTTTTGAGGTTCCTAGTTCCTCCTGCTCCCCTCTACAGATTCCACTTCCTTGGGTTAAGGACTGACTTTCACATTCTACTTACTTAGTATGTGGTTTAGTCTTCCCCAGTGTCACCATTATTTTCTGTTATTTCACTGTTTTCTATTGTCTTCTATCCCAATTCCCCACTACTAATGTGTACATAAGTGTGTTTACTCACCTGCTAGTGGAGTATTGCCTATACAGTGTTTTAGTATTTGTGTTACCATAATTAATTACCTCAGTTTTTGTAACCCTATGTGGTTCTTTCATTTGGGTAAGTGCTGTGTGACATTAGTGGTATTGGATAAGCTTTGCATGTCTCCTAGATAAGTCTTGGCTGCTCATCCACAGTTACCTCTAGAGAGGTCTGGCTTCCTAGACACTTCCAGCACCTCACTAATATGGGATACCTGGACCCGGTATAAGGTGATAACACTATAGGTGCTCACCACACACAAGGCCGGCTTCCTACATTGGTGGTGCAGTGCTGGGATAAGACACTTGCCTTACCACTCGGTCACTAGTTACTTTCCACAGGAAAGACCATTACTAGCTGTAGGTACACTTAGTGTTAGGGTTCTAGTCTCCTGAGTTTGGGTAAGCTAGGGGTCTGGCATAGCCCTTGCTCCAAACTTCACTGGGAGTCTAGTGTTGGAGTAGTTAAGGACACCTAAACTACTTTAGCAGGAAAATCTCTTCAGCAGAGCACAACTCTCAAGTCCCAGATTCTCGATATGATTCTTGCCTTCCAAGAGCTTAAGGAGATGTTATCTGAGAGAAAACCTGAAGAGAGGGAGAAATCCCAACTAGAGTAATCTTCTTGGCTTACTCCTCCAGGCAGACCAGGGCAATGCTGGTAGCCAGGAGGAAGAAGTAGAAGCTGGCCCTCAGACTTGGGCTGCACTAGGGAGGGTCAGGAAGAACCTAGGAAACGCCACAGTCCTGTTAGGAGCACTGCAAGTAGTGAAAGGGGGGGGGGGGGGGGGAGGGGCAGGCATTCTAGTAGGCCCATCTTTACTCCTAGAGGGTTCCCAAGAGGAGGGATAGATCCTCCTCGGTCCATTCCCATGTCTCCTCAGTCTGAGGGACCCACTACTCCACCTCAGGGGAAGATTCCCTAGATAGGGAGCTTAGGCAGCTGAGGTTGGAGGAGGCCATGCTGAGGCTGCAACAGCTGACCCTAGATAGGGAGGACTTGGCAATGGAGAGGGAAAGACGAAGTTTGGGGTTCGTATCCCATGGTGGCAGCAGTTTCAATTTCTGGGATACCAGGGTCAAAGAGGACTCTTTATTCTAGAAACATGAACAAGGTAGTCCCACCTCACAAGGTGGGAGCTATCATCTATAAATTGATCATTTCTTTGGAGAGGGCCTGTAAGTTACAGAGGGTCCGCCAAAGGCAGTAGGCCGCAATTTTCAGGCTCTCATTCTCTCACAAAGGACGAGACAAACTCCTCACTGTCAGAAGAGGATGCAGACAATTACAGTTTTAAAAGCAGCACAGTTAAAAGGGTGCAGTCTAACTTCTGAACAGTATAGGATTAAGTTTAGAGAGACCAAGAAAGAGCCCTCCCAGGATTGGATAGATTTCGTAGACCGCTCTGTGAAAGCTTTGAAAGACTTTACTCCCATGCAAACAGAAAGGGACTGTATGAAGTTGGCTCTGTATATACTATTTCAAAGTAAGAAATAGTGTGCACAGAGTCCAAGGGGTCCCCCTTAGAGGTAAGATCGTGGCAAAAGTAGATAATTCTAATGCTCTATTTTGTGGTAGTGTGGTCGAGCAGTAGGCTTATCAGAGGGTAGTGTTAAGCATTTGTTGTACACACACAGGTAATAAATGAGGAACACACACTCAGACTTACTCCAGGCCAATAGTTTTTATATAGAAAAATATATTTTCTTAGTTTATTTTAAGAACCACAGGTTCAAGATTTACATTAAACACTTTAAATGTAAGGTACTTCACTTAGATACTTTAAGAACTTTGAATGAAAACATTAATTTACAGTCTTTGTAAAAATGGCAATAAGCTATTTTCAAAGTGGAGACAGTGCAAAAATCAACAGTTCCTGGGGGAGGAAAGTAAAGGATAGATTAGGAGATAAGTAAAACACTTACAAGTCTCAGTCCTGGGGCATAGGCAGCCCACCGTTGGGGGTTCAAGGCAACCCCAAAGTTACCACACCAGCAGCTCCGGGCTGGTCAGGTGCAGAGGTCAAAGAGGTGCCCAAAACACATAGGCGCCTATGGGGAACAGGGGCGCTCCGGTTCCAGTCTGCCAGCATGTATGTACCTGCGTCCTTGGGGGGCAGACCAGGGGAGTTTTGTAGAGCACTTGGGGGGGGACTCAAGTAGGCACACAACACACCCTCAGCGGCACAGGGGTGGCCGGGTGCAGTGTGCAAAGTAGGCATCGGGTTTTGTATAGGTTTCAATGGAGGGACCTGGGGGTCACTCTAGCGGTGCAGGCACGCACGGGGGGGGGCTTCTTGGGACAGCCACCACCTGGGCAACGAAGAGGGTCACCTGGGGGGTCACTCCTGCGTCGCAGTTCGGTTTCTTGAGGTCCTGGGGGCTGCAGGTGCAGTGTTGGTTCCAGGAGTCTGGTCCCTTGTTACAGGCAGTCGCGGTCAGGGGGAGCCTCTGGAATCTCTCTGCAGGCGTCGCTGTGGGGGCTCCGGGGGGTCTTCTCTGGTTACTCACGGGCTCGCAGTCGCCGGGGAGTCCTCCCTGAGGTGTTAGTTTTCTGCAGGTTGACCCGGGGGCGTCCGGTGCAGAGTGTAGAGTCTCACGCTTCCGGCTGGAAATGTGAAGTCTTTGGAAGTTGCTTCTTTGTTGCAAAGAAATAGCTGGTTTTGAACAGGGCTGCTGTTCAAGGGAGTTTCTTGGTCCTGTAGTCCAGGGCAGTCCTCTGAGGCTTCAGAGGTCGCTGGTCCCTGTCAGATGCGTTGCTGGAGCAGGTTTTCGAAGTTGGAGACAGGCCAGTAGGGCTGGGGCCAAAGCAGTTGTCTTCCTCCCTCTCTGCAGGCTTGTAGGTCAGCAGTCCTTCTTTCTTCAGGTTGCAGAACCCTCCCTAGGTTCTGGGGTGCCCCTATATACTGAATTTAGGGGTGTGTTTAGGTCTGGGAGGGCAGTAGCCAATGGCTACTGTCCTTGAGGGTGGCTACACCCTCTTTGTGCCTCCTCCCTGTGGGGAGGGGGGCACATCCCTAATCCTATTGGCGGAATCCTCCAAACTCAAGATGGAGGATTTCTCAAGGGAGGGGTCACCTCAGCTCAGGACACCTTAGGGGCTGTCCTGACTGGTGGGTGACTCCTCCTTGTTTTTCTCATTATCTCCTCCTACCTTGCTGCCAAAAGTTGGGGCAGTGGCCAGAGGGGCGGGCATCTCCACTAGCTGGGATGCCCTGTGGTGCTGTAACAAAAGGGGTGAGCCTTTGAGGCTCACCGCCAGGTGTTACAGTCCCTGCAGGGGGAGGTGAGATGCACCTTGTAGGAAGTTGGCTCTGTATGTGCTATTTCAAAGTAAGGAATAGCATGCACAGAGTCCAAGGGTTCCCCTTAGAGGTAAGATAGTGGTAAAAAGAGATAATACTAATGCTCTATTTTGTGGTAGTGTGGTCAAGCAGTAGGCTTATCCAAGGAGTAGTGTTAAGCATTTGTTGTACATACACACAGGCAATAAATGAGGAACACACACTCAGAGACAAATCCAGCCAATAGGTTTTGTTATAGAAAAATATATTTTCTTAGTTTATTTTAAGAACCACAGGTTCAAATTTTACATGTAATATCTCATTTGAAAGGTATTGCAGGTAAGTACTCTAGGAACTTTGAATCATTTCATTAGCATGTATACTTTTTACATAAAACACAAATAGCTGTTTTAAAAGTGGACACAGTGCAATTTTCACAGTTCCTGGGGGAGGTAAGTTATTGTTAGTTTTAACAGGTAAGTAAGTCACTTACAGGTTTCAGTTTTTGGTCCAAGGTAGCCCACCGTTGGGGGTTCAGAGCAACCCCAAAGTTATCACACCAGCAGCTCAGGGCCGGTCAGGTGCAAAGGTCAAAGAGGTGCCCAAAACACATAGGCTTCAATGGAGAGAAGGGGGTGCCCCGGTTCCAGTCTGCCAGCAGGTAAGTACCCGCGTCTTCGGAGGGCAGACCAGGGGGGTTTGGTAGGGCCCCGGGGGGGACACAAATTAGCACAGAAAGTACACCCTCAGCAGCGCGGGGGCGGCCGGGTGCAGTGTGCAAACACGCGTCGGGTTTCCTTCAGGTTTCAATGAGACCAAGGGGTCTCTTCAGCGATGCAGGCAAGGGGGGGCTCCTTGGGGTAGCCACCACCTGGGCAAGGGAGAGGGCCTCCTGGGGGTCACTCCTGCACAGAAGTTCCGTTTCTTTAGGGGCTGGGGGCTGTGGGTGCAGGGTCTTTCCCAGCCGTCGGGAAATGGAGTTCAGACAGTCGCGGTCAGGGGGAGCCTGGGGATTCCCTCTGCAGGCGTCGCTGTGGGGGCTCAGGGGGGACAACTTTGGTTACTCAGTCGTAGAGTCGCCGGATGGTCCTCCCTGAGTTGGTTGTTCTCCACCAGTCGAGTCGGGGTCGCCGGGTGCAGTGTTGCAAGTCTCACGCTTCTTGCGGGGAGTTGCAGGGGTCTTTAAATCTGCTCCTTGTAACAAAGTTGCAGTTCTTTTGGAGCAGTGCCGCTGTCCTCAGGAGTTTCTTGTCTTTTTCGAAGCAGGGCAGTCCTCGGAGGATTCAGAGGTCGCTGGTCCCTTGGAAAGCGTCGCTGGAGCAGCCTTCTTTGGAAGGCAGGAGACAGGCCGGTAAGTCTGGGGCCAAGGCAGTTGGTGTCTTCTGTTCTTCCTCTGCAGGGGTTTGTCAGCTCAGCAGTCCTTCTTCTTGTTAGTTGCAGGAATCTGTTTTTCTAGGTTCAGGGGAGCCCTTAAATACTAAATTTAAGGGCGTGTTTAGGTCTGGGGGGTTAGTAGCCAATGGCTACTAGCCCTGAGGGTGGGTACACCCTCTTTGTGCCTCCTCCCAAGGGGAGGGGGGTCACATCCCTAATCCTATTGGGGGAATCCTCCATCTGCAAGATGGAGGATTTCTAAAAGTTAGTCACTTCAGCTCAGGACACCTTAGGGGCTGTCCTGACTGGCCAGTGACTCCTCCTTGTTGTTTTCTTTGTTTCCTCCAGCCTTGCCGCCAAAAGTGGGGGCCGTGGCCGGAGGGGGCGGGCAACTCCACTAAGCTGGAGTGTCCTGCGGTGCTGTGACAAAGGGGTGAGCCTTTGAAGCTCACCGCCAGGTGTTACAGCTCCTGCCTGGGGGAGGTGTTAGCATCTCCACCCAGTGCAGGCTTTGTTACTGGCCTCAGAGTGACAAAGGCACTCTCCCCATGGGGCCAGCAACATGTCTCTAGTGTGGCAGGCTGCTGGAACCAGTCAGCCTACACAGATAGTCGGTTAGGTTTCAGGGGGCACCTCTAAGGTGCCCTCTGTGGTGTATTTTATAATAAAATGTACACTGGCATCAGTGTGCATTTATTGTGCTGAGAACTTTGATACCAAACTTCCCAGTTTTCAGTGTAGCCATTATGGTGCTGTGGAGGTTGTGTAAAACAGACTCCCAGACCATATACTCTTATGGCTACCCTGCACTTACAATGTCTAAGGTTTGGCTTAGACACTGTAGGGGCACAGTGCTCATGCACTGGTGCCCTCACCTATGGTATAGTGCACTCTGCCTTAGGGCTGTAAGGCCTGCTAGAGGGGTGTCTTACCTATACTGCATAGGCAGTGAGAGGCTGGCATGGCACCCTGAGGGGAGTGCCATGTCGACTTACTCATTTTGTTCTCACTAGCACACACAAGCTGGTAAGCAGTGTGTCTGTGCTGAGTGAGGGGTCTCCAGGGTGGCATAAGACATGCTGCAGTCCTTAGAGACCTTCCCTGGCATCAGTGCCCTTGGTACCAGGGGTACCACTTACAAGGGACTTATCTGGATGCCAGGGTGTGCCAATTGTGGAATCAAAAGTACAGGTTAGGGAAAGAACACTGGTGCTGGGGCCTGGTTAGCAGGCCTCAGCACACTTTCAATTCAAAACATAGCATCAGCAAAGGCAAAAAGTCAGGGGGTAACCATGCCAAGGAGGCATTTCCTTAAACACCTCCACCCAGTACAGGCTTTGTTCCTGGCCACCGAGTGACAAAGGCACTCTGCCCATGTGGCCAGCAACATGTCTGGTGTGTTGCAGGCAGAAACTGGTCAGCCTACACTAGAAGTCGGATTGGTATTCAGGGGGCATCTCTAAGATGCCCTCTGGGTGCATGTTACAATAAATTCCACACTGGCATCAGTGTGCATTTATTGTGCTGAGAAGTTTGATACCAAACTTCCCAGATTTCAGTGTAGCCATTATGGAACTGTGGAGTTCGTGTTTGACAAACTCCCAGACCATATACTCTTGTGACTACCCTGCACTTACAATGTCTAAGGTTTTGCTTAGACACAGTAGGGGCATAGTGCTCATGCACATATGCCCTCACCTGTGATATAGTGCACCCTGCCTTAGGGCTGTAAGGCCTGCTAGAGGGGTGACTTACCTATGCCACGGGCAGTGTGAGGTAGACATGGCACTCTGAGGGGAGTGCCATGTCGACTTAGTCTTTTTCTCCCCATCAGCACACACAAGCTGTGAGGCAGTGTGCATGTGCTGAGTGGGGGGGGGGAAGGGTCCCCTGGGTGGCATAAGACATGTTGCAGCCCTTAGAGACCTTCCCTGGCATCAGGGCCCTTGGCACCAGGGGTACCAGTTACAAAGGACTTATCTGAGTGCCCAGGTTGTGCCAGTTGTGGGGACGAAGGTATAGTTTAGGAAAAGAACACTGGTGCTGGGGCCTGGTTAGCAGGGTCCCAGCACACTTTCAATCAAAACTTATCAGCAAAGGCAAAAAGTTAGGGGGTAACCATGCCAAGGAGGCATTTCCTTACAGCGTGTGAATCCAGAAAATTCTTCTAGCTGCAAAACCGCACCTTCAGGGATTAAACTATTTTGTTCTTTTGACGTGGAGATGTCTGAGCTCCTCCTACAGTTATCCAAAGCCCTTACGGATACCTTGTTGGGAACCTGATCCAAACATTACTCTGGCCCACTGGCCCCCCCATAACTGGACAATGCTACCGCCCTTGACAATCCTTTTAGTTTCAGCACCCTTCACCTGAAAGCCTGGTATTGCAGGCATCTGAGGGACCGTAACCAACACATTCATAACTGCTCCACTAGTAGGGAATCAAAACGGTTGGAACAGTTAGAAAACAGTCTTCTTGTTTACCAGCTTGGCCCTTGGGTCAGTGAATGCCATCTGACTGCTGGGGTGGATATTCTCATGCCCTTTGGTACTCAGTGGCTCCAGTTCTACAAGATGTCTCTGATCTATGACCAGACCTCTCCCGGGCCATAGAGGAAGGACGTGGCATGGCCAGCTTTACAATTCATTGTTTCGTGTATGCCACTAATTCGATTGGGTGGGCCATTGGCACCATTGTTGCCATGTGCAACCATGCTTGGCCAGGTACACCAGTTATTTAGGCAATGTCCAGTTGACCCTCATGGACATGCCTGTTTGGCGACAACGCAGATTCTACTCTCAAATGGTTCAAGGAGAGCAGGGTGACACTCCCAGGGCTTCTCTGCCCAACCTTCTCAGCCTTATCTGTCCTACCTTTACTTTTGTGGCTTCGGCAGAGATGCATACCGTCAGCCAATCCAACGACAGCTTGGTACCCAACAGTTTTACAGTCCGTGTGGTGCCCACCGCTCTGTGCTTCAGGTCAATGAGCCACCCAGTTCACTATGCCAAATCCTCTGTGTGCCCATTATTAGAGCACAGCTATCCAGTAGGAGGCAGGCAGTACCGATGATTCCCTGTTTAGCAAGTTGTAACACAAGGCAGGTGGGTTCATAAGTGCTATGCACTACCTTTCCTTTCTGCACTGCCGCACCTTTCAGCATTTGTGCCACTGTCTCTCCCCTAGTCTGTTTTGCAGCAGGAAGTGCAAGTCTTTTTGGCCTGGGGGGGGCGATAGAGAGGGTTCTGATGTCAGTAATAGGATGTGGTTGCTATTCCGGTTTCCGTCTGTGCCCAAGAAGGATGGAGGCCTTTGTCATTGCTTAGCAATGCCTTTTTCCAGTAACAGAAATTCATTATGCTCACACTTGCCCCAGTCCTGTCTGCCCTCGATCCTGGAGACTTGATTTTGGCTTTGGACCTGCAGGACACCTGTTTCCATATAACCCTCCTGCAGACCTATCGGCGCTACCTATGTTAATGGTGGGACAGGAGGATTTTCAGTTTGATGTGCTCCCCCTTGTCTGCTCACAAAAGGGATGGGGGTGGTGGCAGCACTTCTTCGGAGGTCAGGGGGTGCCAGTCTTCCTCGACAACTAGCTGTTGAAGGTGGGCTCCAGCCACCTCTTGGTCTCTGCAAACCTTCCGTCATCCCTGAGGTTTACTATCAACGTGCCAGCCACACCTGACTCCTCAGGCACTCCTTCATAAGAGGCATTCTGGAACGAGATCTGTTTTATGCCTTTCCCCCAGAAAAGAGAATGCAGGACATTCTGACTGATCCACATCATTAACTGTGGTCCTAAATTTCAATGGCCTGGCTGGGACTGATGGGCACCTGCATTTTGCTGGTCAAGCAGATTAGGTGGCATGTTTGGGCTATGCAGTGGAATCTGAAGTCTCAGTGGACCAACATCAAGGGGATTTCTCCAAACACTTTCAGCTTTCCGAGGAGACTGCAAAAGATTTATAGTTGTGATTTATTTTCCTCGAATGGATCAGTGGTAGACCCCTTCACCACCCAGAGCTCAGTTGTGGTGATGCAATGTTTTTGAGGGTGGGGGGGGGGGGGTGTCTGGCTGGGTGTAGTCATCTGGGAAAGATGGAGGTCAGAGGCTTTTAGTTTCCAACAAAGTCCCAGTTCCATATCAGCTATATGTAGCTGGGTTCAGGTTCTCATGGACAACACCACTTGGGTGGTACGGCAACAAACCGAGCAGGATGGGTTCCTTCAAAACCTGTGCCACAATTCCTAACACCTCTGTAAATGTATAGATGAACAAGGAATCTTCCTGGTGGTGAACCACCTGGCAGGATTATCAAATGCCACGGAGTACGAGCTCCGCTGTCAGCACGTAGTGGATCACAAATGTCAGTTACATACTGAGGTGACTCAAGGTCTCTTCTGCGAATAGGGAGAACTTTGGCTTGATCGGTTTGACACCACTTAGAACACATCATTTGAGATCTCCTCCGTGTTGGATTTCTAAAGGGATCTCTCACTCAGACGCTTTGCATCTTGATTGGAATACAGCACTCCTGTATGCCTTTCTGCTGATATGACTCCTACTCAAGTTCTGAAGATCTGGACTGACTGAGGTCGTCATTTTTATGACCCCAGACTCGGCACAGAGTTTAGTTTCCAAAACTCCTGGGCATGTGTATCTATCCTCCAAACAGAATGCCCCTCCAGAGGATCTGCACCTGGACCTTCACAATCTCCATCTTCATGTTTGGAGATCGACCGGTGACAGCTGAACACCTTCGACCTTGCTCAAAAGGTAGATGTCACCTTAGCATCCATGTTTTCCTCAAAGAAAAAAATATATACCTTTTTGTTGGGACAGATTTGTGGCTTGGTGCATTACTCAGCAGATAGAGCCCCTTCAGGCAAAGTTTTCTCACAACGTTTTGTTGTTTTTTCCTACCCTGGCATGGCCTTGCTCTTGGCACTGCTCGTTTTGCTGTTTCCACATGAGCCTTAATTGTTTACGTCTCCAGTTGTGTACTTTTTAAAAGGTTTAGGGCATTTTGTTTCATTGCTCTTTTGTCATGCAACAGTGGGGCCCAAACATGGTCCTAACGTTTGATGTGCACTCCCATTTGAGTTGCTTTAAAGGTGTTACTTGTGGTTCCTCACCCTCAACAGCGTTCCTCATCTCCATAACATTGGTGCAGCTTGTGATTGAGCTTCAAGCTCTGTTTCAACCCCACCGTACGCCACCACCTTCCCAGACAAATTGGTTGTGCTAACCCAGTTTTCTTCTTTCTCTGTATTTGTAACGCTGTACCACTTAAGTCATAACATCACCTTGCAGCTTTTTCTGCTTCACATCACCCCTCTATGGAGGAGGAGCAACTCTATCACTTGGACTTCAAAAGAGCACTGAACTTTTACACAGATTGTATAAAAAATAAACGAGGTGGATGATCAGCTCTTGGTGCAGTTTTCTGGAGCGCAACAGATGAGAACTATGTTCTGCTGGATCATGCTCTGCCATATTCTAAGTAAGTGGAATGCGAAATAGTGAACCCAACCAAGGTGTGTGTGGGAGTTAGCTAGGGACTGGGGGGGGGGAGATAAAAACACCAGAGGTAAGTATGGTAAATGTTGCCAGCTACCAGGTGCAGAGCGTTTACCCACCTAGTCGTCCCATAGACTAACGCAGGGAAGTAGTGGTTGGAGTTTTTCAGGACCCTTCCAAGTGGACCCTAAAGAAACTAACAGACAAGAGAAAGGTTGGGGAGTGCCCCCATCCGAGAATACCCAAAAGACTTACACCAGGGGACTCTGATGCAAAGGGGAGAAGGGACTCTCTCTGAAATCAGTGCCACCCTCGGATTCTCCAGCTGCTGTCACCACCTGTGGACCAGTCCAGTAGAACCCCAGGATGGATTCCGAATGTGAAGAACCTGAAAAGAAAGGAAACAGAGTCCAGCACCCTCGGAGGTGCCCAGGTGGTGCCGATGGCAATGCCCACCCTCCTATAGGTGAAGTTCCTGCAAGTCGGTGGAGGAAGTACTCCAGCTGCAGGGTCCAGGAGCTGCAGAAGATCCCAGGAGTTGTCTGAGCTGTCCCTCGATGGTCGCCGGATTGCCAGAGTGTCAGTGACCAGCCAGGTCACCAACAAGCACTGGCAAATGCAAGCAGGAGAATATGTATTGGCAGAGTTTTGAGGACCAGCAAGGTCCAGGAGACTCTACCCCTAAGTGGGAGCCAGGGCTGGCCTTCCGCAAGTAGGAAGGCCACCAGAAGTCGTTGAAGCCCCCACAACTGACCCACAGGAGATGAACACGGAGTCCCAAGGAGCCCTCAACAGCACACACAGAAACAGAAATCCCACGTCACAGGAGTTGCAGGACAGGGGCGGCATCTTCGATTTGCAGAATGCTGGGGCTTCTTGGTGCCTGAAGATCTACTGGAGGAAGAGTCAGCAAACCTTGGCAAGAGCAACAGTCTCAGAGCACAGGAGTTCTGGTCCATTGGCAGGAGCAAGGGGCCCAGTGTCTCCCAAATTGGTCAGAAGACAAGTAGGACCCAGAGCAGGCCACTGATTGACCACCTATGATGCAGAGCCTTTCAAGGTCTGTAGGACAACAGACCCCACAGGTGGGTTGACATTGTCTTGAGGCCCCTGCGGATGCAGGGGAGTGACTCCTTCACTCCAAGGGAGATTCCTTCCTGCTTCCAGGTGCAAACAGTCTTTGGGACCCTGGAAGTTGTAGAATTCTTGCAGGATCCAGAGAAACAATGTTGCAATGGGGGCCTTCCCACCAATGGTAATTGTTTCAGTTTCAAAGCAGAGCAGCAGCAGTTCCAGAGACCAGGAGCTGATGTCGTCTTGCAGGGAGTTCCTTGTACAGTCTTGCTCGAAAAATCTGAGGACCCACCATTGTGGGAGTCAATAAGTAACCCTAAAAGGGAGTTGGTCACAGGTTAAAGTGGCCACCTATCAGAGGGGGGTCAGGGACGTTATCTACCTGGCCTAACCTCCCAGGGGCCTCTGCAGATCTTATTTTCAAGATGGCAGAATCAAGTAGCAACCTGGCAGAGCTCTGTGCAGCCAGCCCACGCTACTGCCGACCCTAGATACCGTTCTGCTCTCCTGCTGATGTGCCTGGCTCAGGCAAAGGGAGGCAGAACAAGGGTTTCTTGCAAGAGAGGTGTGATTCCCCCCCCCCCCCCACCTCCACCCCCCCACCATTGTGTTTTAGGTGTCTAAGGACTGGGGTGGGGTTTCATTTGGTGCCCTCCTTGCATAATCCAGTTTGCACCAGTTCAGGAACCCCCGGTTACAGCTCAGGCACGAAACTACACAAAGGACTGGAAAGTGACCACCTCCCTGTCCAGCTCTTCCCCTAGGAAAGTGCCCAAAGCTGTGCCAGGTGGCCACTTTATTCTGCCATCTTGAAAATAAGATGTGCTGAGGCCCTTGGGAGCATCTGACTGGTTAGGCCAGGTAGAAGAGGTCCCTGACCCCTCTGATAGGTGGGTTACTGCAGAGAGGGACCATCACCCTTTTAAAGTTATTTAAGGGCTTCCTAACGGGTGGGTCCTCACATTTGTCAAGCAAGACTCAACAAGGAGCTATCTGCAAGACATCTTCTGCCCGTGGCCTTTGGAACCGCTGCTGGTCTTTGCCTGTAACCAAACAAGTCCGCTTCTGGTGGGAAGGCTCCCACTGTAACATTGTGTTCGGTGGCATGTGTAGCTGCAGATACACATGCTGTGCATAGTCCGCCGTCTGGTGTTGGGTCGGAGTGTTACAAGTTGTTTTTCTTCGAAGAATTCTTTTCGAGCCACGAGACCGAGGGACTCCTCCCACTTAGGTTCCATTGCGCATGGGCGTCGACTCCATCTTAGATTGTTTTTTTTCCGCCATCGGGTTCGGACGTGTTCCTTTTCGCTCCGTGTTTCGGGTCGGAAAGTTAGTCAGAATCAACGGAAAATTCGTCGGTATTGTTTAGTTCGGTATCGGGATAGTTAGGGCAAATCGACCCCGAGCCTTAAAGAGCTCCGGTAACCCTTTGGGGTATTTTCGATCCCCCGTCGGGGCCTGGTCGGCCCGACCGCGTGCAACATCGAGACTGATGGAACTGACTCCGTTCCGATTCTGTC
This sequence comes from Pleurodeles waltl, assembly GCF_031143425.1. Taxonomy (NCBI): domain Eukaryota; kingdom Metazoa; phylum Chordata; class Amphibia; order Caudata; family Salamandridae; genus Pleurodeles; species Pleurodeles waltl. The sequence goes on from NC_090446.1 coordinate 397,976,432, forward strand.
CTAAATGCCACAGTAAATATCCTTATACAGACCAACATTTGGTCTGTAACTTGTGCCTGTCCCCCGAGCACAAGGAAGAGTCGTGTGAGGCCTGCCGCGCGTTTCGGTCGAGAAAAACGCTCAGGGACCGAAGAGCCAGGAGGTTGCAGATGGCTTCCACGCCGACAGGACAACAAGGGTTCGAGGAGGAGGAGGAAGAAGAAACTTTCTCCATCCGCGATTCGGATTCCGAAGAATTCGACGTCGACGAGCAACCAACCGTGAGTAAGACATCGAAAGAAAGAACACACGAAAAAACAGACAAAGCCCAGGGGTGCCACTGCCAACAGGCCATGGCATAACCCATAAAGTAGGTGACCGTCCATCGGCACCGAAAAAGGGCGAGCTGGTGCCGAAGTCGTCCGACTCACGTCGAGACACAGGCACGCAACACTCTCGGGACCGAGAGAGTGGTGCAGAAAAGGCTCGACACAGAGACAGCGGCACCGAAGCTACTCGACACAGAGACAGCAGCACCGAAGCTACTCGACACAGAGACAGCGGCACCGAAGCTGCTCGGCACAGAGATAGCGGCACCGAAGATGGTCGGCACCGAGATGCCAAGACACCGAAACAGAGAAAGATCTCGTCGGAGCCGAAAACAACTAAAGACACGGTTTCGGTGCTAAAACACCCGGCAACCGAACCAAAAACCAGTTCCTGCTCAGAGGAACAATCACTGTCCTCCCAACTAAAAAGACACAGGTTTGAGGAGGAATTACAAACTACAGAGGTAGATCACACTCAAAAGCGGATCTTTATCCAAAGGGGTACAGGGAAAATCAGAAGAAAAAAGAAACTTGACTTCCAACAACAAGACAAGCCACCACAAGCAAAGGTGGTAAAGAGGGTAACTCCACCACCCTCTCCACCACAGTCAACTCATGTATCACCGGCACAGACTCCACCACAATCACCAGCTCATACCACCATGAGCCAGGATGATCAGGCAGCATGGGACCTCTATGATGCTCCAGTATCGGACAATAGTCCAGAGTCGTACCCAACTAAACCCTCACCACCGGAGGACAGTACAGCATATGCACAGGTGGTAGCTAGGGCAGCCGAATTTCATAATGTATCTCTACATTCGGAGCCTATTGAGGATGACTTCCTCTTTAACACCCTGTCCTCCACCCACAGCCATTATCAAAGCCTTCCCATGCTCCCGGGAATGCTAAGGCACGCTAAACAGATTTTCAAGGAGCCTGTTAAAAGCAGAGCAATAACTCCAAGGGTGGAGAAAAAATACAAGGCACCGCCCACAGACCCTGCTTTTATTACATCACAACTGACACCAGATTCAGTAGTCGTAGGAGCAGCTCGTAAAAGAGCCAACTCGCAGACATCAGGCGACGCAACACCTCCGGACAAGGAGAGCCGCAAGTTTGATGCAGCTGGGAAAAGGGTTGCAGCACAAGCTGCAAATCAGTGGCGCATCGCCAACTCGCAAGCACTCCTAGCGCGATACGACAGGGCCCATTGGGACGAGATGCAGCATCTCATCGAGCACCTCCCCAAAGAATTCCAGAAACGAGCGAAACAAGTGGTTGAAGAGGGGCAGAATATCTCCAACAACCAAATACGTTCTTCTATGGATGCAGCAGATACAGCTGCAAGAACAATAAATACTGCTGTGACAATAAGGAGGCACGCATGGCTGCGCACATCTGGCTTCAAACCTGAGATACAACAGGCAGTGCTCAATATGCCGTTCAATGAACAGCAATTGTTTGGCCCAGAAGTGGACAATGCAATTGAAAAATTAAAAAAGGACACTGACACTGACACAGCCAAAGCCATGGGCGCACTCTATTCCCCGCAGGGCAGAGGCACATTTGGCACATTTCGCAAAACAACTTTCAGAGGAGGGTTTCGAGGTCAAGCCACAGAAGCCAGCACCTCACAAACAAGACAACCTACCTACCAGGGACAATATCAAAGGGGTGGCTTTCGAGGCCAATACAGAGGGGGCCAATTCCCAAGAAACCGGGGAAAGTTTCAGGGTCCCAAAACCCCTCAAAATAAACAGTGACTCACAGGTCACACAACCCCTTCACACAACACCAGTGGGGGAAGACTAAGCCAGTTCCACAAATCATGGGAAGAAATAACAACAGACACTTGGGTCTTAGCAATTATCCAACATGGTTATTGCATAGAATTTCTCCAACTCCCTCCAAATGTCCCACCGAAAACACACAATATGTCAAAACAGCATATGGACCTTCTAGGACTAGAAGTTCAAGCATTACTGCAAAAAGACGCAATAGAATTAGTACCAAAAACACAAAAGAACACAGGAGTTTACTCACTGTACTTTCTAATACCGAAAAAGGACAAAACTCTGAGACCAATATTAGATCTCAGAACACTAAACACCTACATCAAATCAGACCACTTTCACATGGTCACGTTACAAGACGTAATACCACTACTGAAACAGCAAGACTACATGACAACGTTAGATCTAAAAGACGCGTATTTCCATATACCGACACATCCCTCGCACAGGAAATACCTAAGGTTCGTATTCAAAGGAATACATTACCAATTCAAAGTGTTGCCATTCGGAATAACAACAGCACCAAGAGTCTTTACAAAATGTCTAGCAGTAGTAGCTGCACATATCAGGAGGCAGCAAATACACGTGTTTCCGTACCTAGACGATTGGTTAATCAAAACCAACTCGCTAACAAAGTGTTCACACCACACAGATTATGTTATACAAACCCTTTACAAACTAGGTTTCTCCATCAACTATGCAAAGTCACACCTTTTGCCGCGTCAAACACAGCAATACTTAGGAGCGACAATCAACACAACAAAAGGGATAGCCACTCCAAGTCCACAAAGGGTTCAAAATTTTCACAAGGTGATACAAGCTATGTATCCAACACAAAAGATACACATTTGCGTACGCTTTTCCCCCTCTCCTTCCATATCTAGTAAACAGATTGAGTCAAATCAAACTCAAACTCATACTAATAGTACCAACATGGGCAAGACAACCTTGGTATACCACACTACTAGACCTGTCAGTAGTACCTCATGTCAAACTACCCAACAGGCCAGATCTGTTAACACAACACAAACAACAGATCAGGCATCCAAACCCAGCATCGCTGAATCTAGCAATTTGGCTCCTGAAATCCTAGAATTTGGACACTTAAACCTCACACAAGAGTGTATGGAGGTCATAAAACAAGCTAGACGACCATCCACTAGACACTGCTATGCAAGTAAATGGAAAAGATTTGTTTGTTACTGCCATAATAAAGTCCAACCATTGCATGCATCTCCAAAAGATGTAGTAGGATATTTAGTACATTTACAAAAATCAAATCTAGCTTTCTCTTCCATAAAAATACATCTCGCAGCAATATCTGCTTACCTGCAGATTACTCATTCAACTTCCCTATTTAGAATACCTGTCATTAAAGCGTTTATGGAGGGCCTAAAGAGAATTATACCACCAAGGACACCACCTGTTCCTTCATGGAACCTCAACATTGTCTTGACAAGGCTCATGGATCCACCTTTCGAACCCATGCATTCTTGTGAAATGCAATACTTAACGTGGAAAGTTGCATTTCTCATTGCCATCACATCTCTAAGAAGAGTAAGTGAAATACAGGCGTTTACCATACAAGAACCATTTATTCAAATACACAAAAATAAGATCGTTCTAAGAACAAATCCAAAATTCTTACCAAAGGTTATCTCACCGTTCCACTTAAACCAAACAGTGGAATTACCAGTGTTCTTCCCACAGCCAGATTCAATAGCTGAAAGGGCACTACATACATTAGACATCAAAAGAGCGCTAATGTACTACATTGACAGGACAAAAGAAATTAGGAAGACAAAACAACTATTTATTGCCTTCCAAAAACCTCATACAGGAAATCCAATTTCAAAACAAGGTATCGCCAGATGGATAGTAAAGTGCATCCAAACCTGCTATCTTAAAGCAAAAAGAGAACTGCCTATTACACCAAAGGCACACTCAACCAGAAAGAAAGGTGCTACTATGGCCTTTCTCTGAAATATTCCAATGACCGAAATATGTAAGGCAGCAACATGGTCTACGCCTCATACATTTACTAAACACTACTGTGTAGATGTGTTATCTGCACAACAGGCCACAGTAGGTCAAGCCGTACTAAGAACTTTATTTCAAACTACTTCCACTCCTACAGGCTGAACCACCGCTTTTGGGGAGATAACTGCTTACTAGTCTATGCACAGCATGTGTATCTGCAGCTACACATGCCACCGAACGGAAAATGTCACTTACCCAGTGTACATCTGTTCGTGGCATTAGTCGCTGCAGATTCACATGCGCCCACCCTCCTCCCCGGGAGCCTGTAGCCGTTTAGAAGTAGATTTTGAACATTTGTACATTTGTAAATATTACATTAAACCTTCATTTTGTACATACGTATTTATTCCATTGCATGGGCACTATTAGCATACACAACTCCTACCTCACCCTCTGCGGGGAAAACAATCTTAAGATGGAGTCGACGCCCATGCGCAATGGAACCGAAGTGGGAGGAGTCCCTCGGTCTCGTGACTCGAAAAGACTTCTTTGAAGAAAAACAACTTGTAACACTCCGACCCAACACCAGACGGCGGACTATGCACAGCATGTGAATCTGCAGCGACTAATGCCACGAACAGATGTACACTGGGTAAGTGACATTTTCCTTCTCTGGATCCTGCAAGAATTCAGCAACATCCAGGGCTGTGCATCCTCCAGGGTCACAAGGACTCTGTTAGCACCAGGAAGCACGAAGGAATATCCCTTGGAGTGAGAGAGTCGCTCACTTGCATCCGCAGACTCCTCAAGGCATCGTCGACCGGTTGCTGGGGTCTGCTGTCACTTGACATCCGAAGAACCGGCTTCACAGGTAGTGTAGGAAGTTGGCTCTGTATGCACTATTTCAAAGTAAGGAATAGTATGCACAGAGTCCAAGGGTTCCCCTTAGAGGTAAGATAGTGGCAAAAAGAGATAATACTAATGCTCTATTTTGTGGTAGTGTGGTCGAGCAGTAGGCTTATCAAAGGAGTAGTGTTAAGCATTTGTTGTACATACACACAGGCAGTAAATGAGGAACACACACTGAGAACAATTCCAGGCCAATAGGTTTTTGTATAGAAAAATATCTTTTCTTAGTTTATTTTAAGAACCACGGGTTCAAATTCTACATGTAATACTTTGCATGAAAGGTATTGCAGGTAAGTACTTTAGGAACTTTGAATAATCACAATAGCATATATACTTTTCAAATAAAACACATATAGCTATTTTAAAACTAGACACAGTGCAATTTTCACAGTTCCTAGGTGAGGTAAGTAATTGTTCGTTTTTGCAGGTAAGTAAACCACCTACGGGGTTCAAGTTTGGGTCCAAGGTAGCCCACCGTTGGGGGGTCAGAGCAACCCCAAAGTTACCACACCAGCAGCTCAGGGCCGGTCAGGTGCAGAGTTCAAAGTGGTGCCCAAAACACATAAGCTTCAAAGGAGAAGGGGGTGCCCCGGTTCCAGTCTGCCAGTAGGTAAGTACCTGCGTCTTCGGAGGGCAGACCAGGGGGGTTTTGTAGGACACCGGGGGGGACACAAGTTAGCATGGAAAGTACACCCTCAGCAGCACGGGGGTGGCCGGGTGCAGTGTGCAAGCGTCCGGTTTGTAATTGAAATCAATGGGAGACCAAGGGGTCTCTTCAGCGATGCAGGGGGGGGGGGGGGGGGGCTCCTTGGGGTAGCCACCACCTGGGCAAGGGAGAGGGCCTCCTGGGGGTCACTCCTGCACTGGAGTTCCGATCCTTCAGGTCCAGGGGGCTGCGGGTGCAGGGTCGTTTCCAGGCATCGGGATCTGAGAGTCAGGCAGTCGCGGTCAGGGGGAGCCTCGGGATTCCCTCTGCAGGCGTCGCTGTGGGGGGTCAGGGGGGGCAACTCTGGCTACTCACGGTCTCGCAGTCGCCGGGGGAGCCTCCCTGAAGTGTTTCTCCACAAGTCGAGCCGGGGGTGTCGGGTGCAGAGTAGCAAGTCTCACGCTTCCGGCGGGAAACGCAGTTGTCTTGAAGTTGCTCCTTTGAAACAAAGTTGCTGTCTTGGGTGAACAGGGCCGCTGTTCTCGGGAGTTTCTTGGTCCTTTTAGAGCAGGGCAGTCCTCTGAGGATTCAGAGGTCGCTGGTCCTAGAGAAAGCGTCGCTGGAGCAGTTTTCTTCTGAAGTGGGGAGACAGGCCGGTAGAGCTGGGGCCAAAGCAGTTGGTGTCTCCGTCTTCTCTGCAGGGTTTTTCAGCTCAGCAGTCCTCTTCTTCTTAGGTTGCAGGAATCTATCTTGCTTGGTTCTGGGAGCCCCTAAATACTCAATTTAGGGGTGTGTTTAGGTCTGGGGGGTTAGTAGCCAATGGCTACTAGCCCTGAGGGTGGCTACACCCTCTTTCTGCCTCCTCCCTGAGTGCCCTGAGTGGAAGGGGGCACATCCCTAATCCTATTGGGGGAATCCTCCATCTGCAAGATGGAGGATTTCTAAAAGTCAGTCACCTCAGCTCAGGACACCGTAGGGGCTGTCCTGACTGGCCAGTGACTCCTCCTTGTTTTTCTCATTATCTCTCCTGGACTTGCCGACAAAAGTGGGGGCTGTGTCCAGGGGGCGGACATCTCCACTAGCTGGAGTGCCCTGGGGCATTGTAACACGAAGCCTGAGCCTTTGAGGCTCACTGCTAGGTGTTACAGTTCCTGCAGGGGGAGGTGTGAAGCACCTCCACCCAGAGCAGGCTTTGTTTCTGTCCTCAGAGCACAAAGGCCCTCACCACATGGGGTCAGAAACTCATCTCTCAGCAGCAGGCTGGCACAGACCAGTCAGTCCTGCACTGAACAATTGGGTAAAATACAGGGGGCATCTCTAAGATGCACTGTGTGCATTTTTTAATAAATCCAACACTGGCATCAGTGTGGGTTTATTATTCTGAGAAGTTTGGTACCAAACTTCCCAGTATTCAGTGTAGCCATTATGGAGCTGTGCAGTTCGTTTTTGACAGACTCCAAGACCATATACTATTATGGCTACCCTGCACTTACAATGTCTAAGGTTTTGCTTAGACATTGTAGGGGCGTAGTGCTCATGCACCTATTCCCTCACCTGTGGTATAGTGCACCCTGCCTTAGGGCTGTGAGGCCTGCTAGAGGGGTGACTTACCTATGACACAGGCAGTGTGAGGTTGGCATGGCACCCTGAGGGGAGTGCCATGTCGACTTAGTAATTTTCTCCCCATCAGCATACACAAGCTGGTAAGCAGTGTGTCTGTGCTGAGTGAGGGGTCCCTAGGGTGGCATAAGACATGCTGCAGCCCTTAGAGACCTTCCCTGGCATCAGGGCCCTTGGTACCAGGGGTACCAGTTACAAGGGACTTACCTAGGTGCCAGGGTTGTGCCAATTGTGAAAGCAATGGTACATTTTAGGTGAAAGAACACTGGTGCTGGGGCCTGGTTAGCAGGGTCCCAGCACACTTCTCAGTCAAGTCAGCATCAGTATCAGGCAAAAAGTGGGGGGTAACTGCAACAGGGAGCCATTTCTTTACAGTAGGTAACTGACTTGCTCCTGGTTGCTGGGGTCACTTACTGTGCTTAACTCTGGTGTTCCCAACTGCCCAATGTGCATGCATAATTCTAATATATTCTGGATTACTTAGTTTATTTAAATGTTCTGTGTTTGGAAAAAAAAACTCTTACCTATCCCAAATATCCAGCAAGTTTCACATAAATCCTCTCACTCTGAAGTCAGAAAGAAAAGTAGATAAACACCCCTAAGACAGCACCTGACCTCAGTCTTTTAATGCACAGCCTATGTGATGGAATACGAGCAAGATTTAAAGGCCTGACCACAGAATGCGGGTTTGTGGAAGGATTAATTAAACACGGTTTTGGGGAACGGAGGGTCGAACTGAACCAGAGAGTCTAAAGCAAATAAAGCCGGCAAATGGAAAGACGTTAGAAACCACAAAGCCAGGGGTAATCACCGAGCAGAATGCACTCCTAGGTCAACTTTCTGAAAGTCCATAAGATGTCTGTGGCAACCAGACAGCTCCACTGTCTGGTAGGCTGTGACTTAAGTGTTACTGGTGGTAAGTAACCTTTTCAATAGTTATATTTTCTTGTAGAAAAGATAGAAAATTTCAAAAGAGCAATTTTGAGTTCACCCTCGAGGAAATGTTTACATTTCCTATTTATTTTTGCTTTTAAAACATGGAGAATTGTTTTTTTTTGTTTTTTTTTATCAGCAGTCGCTTTTTAAAATGTATATACATTTGGATTACACGTGTACTAAAACCAATAATATAAATCAAAGGTTTCATTGAGCTACTTTGTGCTTTTATGTATGGAGTATTTGATCTCCAGTGTAAATATGGTTCTGAAGCTTACTGATCATAGAAGTAGCTATTTCGCTCTGATTTTTACATCCCGTACTGCTTTGTTTTTAGAGATTGTACTTTGTTTAAATATTAACATGTTTGTGTTACTCTCGTGACTAAATCTTGTTTTGTAAAAATCAAAGCATTTTCTCTTTAAACTGCTTACCTCAGAAAAGGTTGCATTAGTGCAGATCTTGGTTTGTTGTATGAGTTTTCAATTATTGGTAGGAACATATTCTTCACACATTTTGATGGATCAACATGTCTCTTTTATTCTAGGGAAATGTGTATGTAAAATGCCCATCAATCGCTGCAGCAGCTGCAGCTGTGAATGCTTTACATGGAAGATGGTTTGCAGGTACGTAAATAAAATATGTATGTTTAATGTCTGAGACAGCCCTTGGTTTGAAAGCAGCGTTCTTGGAATCATAACATACTTGGTGGTTTTGCAGTTTCTCCCTATTCTACTGTAGATTCACATGCTACACATTACTCTGGTGCTTAGTGTTCACATCCTGATGCATTCTGTATAAAGTTTTCTTTTGACGAGTCAACCATTGGTGGAGTTCAACATTGAGTATAAGCCCACAGATCCCTGGGACATTTGTTCTTGCTTCAAAGCATTTATTGAAACATAAAATAATTTCAGCTTCTTTTTTTACACTAAGTAGCACCCTTTATCTTTGGTCACATTCAGATGGTTATGCTGTCGAGTTTTGGAAGCAAAACATGTTTGCTCTTTGGGTTCCATAGGTGCCCTCATATTAAAGGACATGGAAAATACTTGACCAAATTACTATTGAATATTTGCCTAGTCTGATGGTCACAAAGTCTTTAATCTCTGCTTACTGAAGACCATAAATTGGTAAAATATGCGCACTCAATTTAAACCAAGCACTTTAAAAGTGAGGGGAAAAACTACTTTCGGTTCATTATACTATCAGTCAACTAAAAGTGCAGAGTTGCGATTAGTACAGGATGATGAAGACTGACACCTTGTACACTCGAGGAGCGCAAAGAACACCATCATTGTGACATGGCAGATATGACTGAGATGGAGGTGCCAAAAACGCTACCTAACAAGCTGAATTATCCTAATGTTTTAGTAGTGCAAGTCTTCAGAGCCGAAAACATTCGATGGTAATGCAAAAACAAAACCTTTATTGTGAAAATGATAAGTGCTGAAAAGGCATGCAGAGACAACACAGTAGTAAAAAACAAGATACTGATTTCCTAAAGAAGCCTAAACTCTCTTGCACAGCTTTGAAAGATGGTTATGACCAGTTGAAGGCTAAAGCAGCCAGAAACAATTGTTTCCCCCCATAGAAATATAAGGATTTGTTGTGAAGCGTTTCATGGCTGTTGCTCAGTCGTGACCCTGCTCCTCCTGTTGAGGCCTCCTCCTTAGTCTTCATAAGCAGCAAGGGACTAATTGACTCTGCCTTTTTTTTTTTTCTTCTTTTTAACAGTGAAGAGTGCACACCTGCACCAAACTGTAGGGTGGGTACGTCCAGGGGTGGATGTGAATCTCTCTCTGGGCGAGATGGTGCAAAACAAAACCCCATCCCAGTCCAACAGAATGGACAAATATGCAGTGACCTAGCCTGCATCTGATGCCACAGATGCACCGCCTGTCCCCTGGCAAAACACAGCCCTCCCTTTGGGAGAATCTAGCTGCCATTTTATTACTTAAAGGGCACCCTTGACACAAAGCTGGATGGTGTGACGGTAGACGTTAGGCTTTTGAGAGCCACCTTCAAGAAGCGGTCTGAAAATGTCACAGCAGCTAAATCGAACCCTGCTGCTAGGCAGTCCACCAACAAGCGACTAGAGGAGCATGTACAATACCTTACTGAACAGATCACTATGGTAACCACCGAACTTGAAGGTCAGGAGGAGAGGGCTTACAGAAGCAACACCAGGGTGCTGGGGGTCCCCGAGGGCCCCAGTACTGAACTATTCTTAGAAGACATTATCCTGAATACCCTTAAACCCAAGCACCTCAGAATTCTTCACTATTGAGTGCGCCCCCAGGGCACTGGTGCCTCCGTCTTGACTTGGGGGCCCCACCTTCGAACAGTGATCACCAGGGTCTTCAAATATCACAACAGAGATGCTGTCTTAGAGGCGGCCTGTGCTTCCGGTGACCTCCAATATGAAAATTCCATGGTGCGTTTGTTCCCAGACTTTACCTTGCAAGTTCGTCAGCACTGCAGTTTTGACGAGGTTAAAAAAAGCCTGGTGCACCAAGTAGCTCAAATACATTTTGTATCCTGCCCGACTGCGAGTGGTGGCAGAGGGCAAATCCTGGCACTTCACTTCACCAGAGGAAGCATGGGACTGGTTGGAGGGTTGGTGCACTGTTGGTCGGTGGAATTCCAGAAAGCCCCAAAGGGACTGGAGAAATTCCTGAGGGCTCTGACGGGACCCGGTATGAGGTGCCCCTCAGGGTTCCTCTGAGGTATGCCTGTTTATGTTGGTTTGTTTATACTTTGAAATTGTCTTATTGGCTCAGTGTTGCTAGGCATGCTTAATTTTGGGGGGGAGGGGGCTTGAGGGAGGGGGGTGTATGCAGATGCCAGCTTCCACACCCGGCCGGTCGTGCAGTGTCTTTTTCTGCATCTCAAATGTACCATGACAACATGTTTTGACCTAACCCTGAAAATCCTCACTTGGAACATTAATGGATTGGGTAGCAGAATCAAACGGTAATGCAGTGTTTGATGGCATCTGTCGCTGTAGATACACATGTTGTGCATAGCCCGCCATCTGGTGTTGGGTTGGAGTGTTACAAGTTGTTTTTCTTCGAAGAAGTCTTTCGAGTCACGGGACCGAGGGACTCCTCCTCTTTGTCTCCATTGCGCATGGGCTTCGGCTCCATCTTCGATTGTTTTCTTTCCGCCATCGGGTTCGGACGTGTTCCTTTCGCTCCGGGTTTCGGAACGGAAAGTTAGCTCTAAAATCGGAAAATTACGTCTGTATTGTTGCGTTCGGGATCGGGTTAGATAGCATCGACACCGAATCGATACGATAACATCTCCGTTGCCCTTCGGGGTAGTTTTCGATCCCCCGTCGGGGCCTGGTCGGCCCGACCGCGTGTGACATTGACGCTGATGGAACGGACCCCGTTCCGATTCTGTCCTAAATGCTACAACAAATACCCGTATACAGACCAACATTCGGTCTGTAACCTGTGCCTGTCGCCCGAGCACAGGGAAGAAACTTGCGAGGCCTGTCGTGCGTTCCGGTCCCAAAAAACGCTCCGTGACCGCCGAGCCAGAAGACTGCAGATGGCGTCCACGCCGACAGGACACCGAGATTTCGAGGAACAAGAAGAAGCCTTCTCGATCCATGAATCGGACTCGGACGAATTCGACGACCACGAAACAGTGAGTAAGACGTCGAAGATAGCACATAAGAAAACTGACAAGGCCCAGGGGACGCCACTGCCTTCAGGCCATGGCTCAACCCATAAAATCGGTGACCGACCATCGGCACCGAAGAAGGCCGAAATAGTGCCGAAATAGTGCCGAGATCGTCCGACTCGGGTCGAGACACAGGCACCCAGCCATCTCGGGACCGAGATAGTGCTGCCGACAAAGATCGACGCCGAGATAGCGGAGCCGAAGCTGCTCGACGCAGAGACAGCGGCACCGAGGAGGATCGACGCCGAGAGGGTTCGACTCCGAAAAAAAGAAATATCGCCTCGGAGCCGAAAAAGAGCGTGGACATAGTTTCGGTGCCAAAACGACCTGCAACCGAGCCAACTACCAGTTCCTATTCAGAGGAACAATCACTGTCCTCTCAAATGCGAAAGCATAGATTCGAGAAGGAATTACAATCCACTGAGGTGGACCACACTCAAAAAAGGATTTTTATACAGAGTGGAACAGGGAAAATAAGCACCCTTCCCCCATTAGGAGGAAGAGGAGACTTGAATTCCAACAAGAACAAGCACCACAAACAAAACTGGTGGAGAAGGTAACTCCGCCACCCTCTCCTCCACCTGTAGCTCACATTTCACCGGCGCAGACTCCGTCACATTCACCGGCTCACACCACTTTAAGCCAAGGTGACCAGGACCAAGATGCTTGGGACTTATACGACGCCCCAGTGTCGGACAACAGTCCAGAGGCGTATCCTACAAAGCCCTCACCACCAGAAGACAGCACAGCATATTCACAAGTGGTGGCTAGAGCAGCCGAGTTCCACAACGTGTCTCTACACTCGGAGCCTGTCGAGGATGACTTCCTCTTCAACACCCTCTCTTCCACACATAGCACCTATCAAAGCCTGCCTATGCTCCCAGGAATGCTAAGGCACGCAAAGGACATATTCAAAGAGCCTGTCAAGAGTAGGGCAATAACACCGAGGGTTTAAAAGAAATATAAAGCACCTCCCACAGACCCAGCTTTCATTACCTCACAACTGCCACCAGATTCGGTTGTGGTAGGGGCAGCTCGCAAGAGAGCAAACTCTCACACATCGGGCGATGCACCACCCCCAGATAAGGAGAGCCGCAAGTTCGATGCAGCCGGTAAAAGGGTCGCAGTACAGGCTGCAAAGCAGTGGCGCATCGCTAACTCTCAAGCGCTCCTAGCGCGATATGATAGAGCCCACTGGGATGAGATGCAACACCTCATTGAGCATCTACCCACAGAACTACAAAAGAGGGCGAAACAAGTGGTTGAGGAGGGCCAAAACATCTCTAATAACCAGATACGCTCCTCTATGGACGCAGCTGACACAGCTGCAAGAACAATTAACACGGCAGTAACCATACGAAGGCACGCGTGGCTACGAACATCTGGTTTTAAACCAGAGATACAGCAGGCGGTGCTCAATATGCCATTCAATGAGCAACAATTGTTCGGACCTGAAGTGGACACGGCAATTGAAAAGCTAAAAAAGGACACTGACACTGCAAAAGCCATGGGCGCGCTCTACTCCCCGCAGAGCAGAGGCACTTTCAACACCTTCCGCAAGACAACCTTTAGAGGGGGGTTTCGGGGTCAAGCCACACAAGCCAGTACCTCACAGTCAACACTGTCCACCTACCAGGGACAGTACCAAAGGGGAGGCTTTCGGGGCCAATACAGAGGGGGACAATTCCCTAGAGGCAGGGGAAAATTTCAAGGCCCCAAGACACCTACAACCAAGCAGTGACTCACACATCCCTTGTAGGAAGTTGGCTCTGTATGTGCTATTTCAAAGTAAGGTATAGCATGCACAGAGTCCAAGGGTTCCCCTTAGAGGTAAAATAGTGGTAAAAAGAGATAATACTAATGCTCTATTTTGTGGTAGTGTGGTCGAGCAGTAGGCTTATCCAAGGAGTAGTGTTAAGCATTTGTTGTACATACACATAGACAATAAATGAGGTACACCCACTCAGAGACAAATCCAGCCAATAGGTTTTGTATAGAAAAATATCTTTTCTTAGTTTATTTTAAGAACCACAGGTTCAAATTTAACATGTAATATCTTGTTTGAAAGGTATTGCAGGTAAGTACATTAGGAACTTTGAATCATTTCAATTGCATGTATACTTTTCAAGTTATTCACAAATAGCTATTTTAAAAGTGGACACTTAGTGCAATTTTCACAGTTCCTGGGGGAGGTAAGTTTTTGATAGTTTTACCAAGTAAGTAAGACACTTACAGGGTTCAGTTCTTGGTCCAAGGTAGCCCACCGTTGGGGGTTCAGAGCAACCCCAACGTTACCACACCAGCAGCTCAGGGCCGGTCAGGTGCAGAGTTCAAAGTGGTGCCCAAAACGCATAGGCTTCAATGGAGAGAAGGGGGTGCCCCGGTTCCAGTCTGCCAGCAGCTAAGTACCCGCGTCTTCGGAGGGCAGACCAGGGGGGGTTTTGTAGGGCACCGGGGGGGACACAAGCCCACACAGAAATTTCACCCTCAGCGGCGCGGGGGCGGCCGGGTGCAGTGTTAAAACAAGCGTCTGGTTCGCAATGGAAGTCAATGAGAGATCAAGGGATCTCTTCAGCGCTGCAGGCAGGCAAGGGGGGGCTTCCTCGGGGAAACCTCCACTTGGGCAAGGGAGAGGGACTCCTGGGGGTCACTTCTGCAGTGAAAGTCCGGTCCTGGGGGCTGCGGGTGCAGGGTCTTTTCCAGGCGTCGGGACTTAGGTTTCAGAGAGTCGCGGTCAGGGGAAGCCTCGGGATTCCCTCTGCAGGCGGCGCTGTGGGGGCTCAGGGGGGACAGGTTTTGGTACTCAGTCGTAGAGTAGCCCGGGGGTCCTCCCTGAGGTGTTGGTCCTCCACCACCGAGTCGGGGTCGCCGGGTGCAGTGTTGCAAGTCTCACGCTTCTTGCGGGGAGTTTGCAGGGTTCTTTAAAGCTGCTCCTTTGGATAAAGTTGCAGTCTTTTTGGAGCAGGTCCGCTGTCCTCTGGAGTTTCTTGTCGTCGTCGAAGCAGGGCAGTCCTCGGAGGAGTCAGAGGTCGCTGGTCCCTTTGGAAGGCGTCGCTGGAGCAGAGTTCTTTGGAAGGCAGGAGACAGGCCGGTGAGTTTCTGGAGCCAAGGCAGTTGTTGTCTTCTGGTCTTCCTCTGCAGGGGTTTTCAGCTAGGCAGTCCTTCTTCTTGTAGTTGCAGGAATCTCCTTTCTAGGTTCAGGGAGAGCCCTTAAATACTAAATTTAAGGGCGTGTTTAGGTCTGGGGGGTTAGTAGCCAATGGCTACTAGCCCTGAGGGTGGGTACACCCTCTTTGTGCCTCCTCCCAAGGGGAGGGGGTCACATCCCTAATCCTATTGGGGGAATCCTCCATCTGCAAGATGGAGGATTTCTAAAAGTTAGTCACCTCAGCTCAGGACACCTTAGGGGCTGTCCTGACTGGCCAGTGACTCCTTGTTATTCTCATTATTTTCTCCGGCCTTGCCGACAAAAGTGGGGGCCGGGGCCGGAGGGGGCGGGCAACTCCACTAGCTGGAGTGTCCTGCGGTGCTGTGACAAAGGGGTGAGCCTTTGAGGCTCACCGCCAGGTGTTACAGCTCCTGCCTGGGGGAGGTGTTAGCATCTCCACCCAGTGCAGGCTTTGTTACTGGCCTCAGAGTGACAAAGGCACTCTCCCCTTGGGGCCAGCAACATGTCTCTAGTGTGGCAGGCTGCTGGAACCAGTCAGCCTACACAGATAGTCGGTTAAGTTTCAGGGGGCACCTCTAAGGTGCCCTCTGTGGTGTATTTTACAATAAAATGTACACTGGCATCAGTGTGCATTTATTGTGCTGAGAAGTTTGATACCAAACTTCCCAGTTTTCAGTGTAGCCATTATGGTGCTGTGGAGTTCGTGTAAAACAGACTCCCAGACCATATACTCTTATGGCTACCCTGCACTTACAATGTCTAAGGTTTTGCTTAGACACTGTAGGGGCACAGTGCTCATGCACTGGTACCCTCACCTATGGTATAGTGCACCCTGCCTTAGGGCTGTAAGGCCTGTTAGAGGGGTGTCTTACCTATACTGCATAGGCAGTGAGAGGCTGGCATGGCACCCTGAGGGGAGTGTCATGTCGACTTACTCATTTTGTTCTCACTAGCACACACAAGCTGGTAAGCAGTGTGTCTGTGCTGGGTGAGGGGTCTCTAGGGTGGCATAATACATGCTGCAGCCCTTAGAGACCTTCCCTGGCATCAGGGCCCTTGGTACCAGAGGTACCAGTTACAAGGGACTTATCTGGATGCCAGGTTGTGCCAATTGTGGAATCAAAAGTACATTTTAGGTGAAAGAACACTGGTGCTGGGGCCTGGTTAGCAGGGTCCCAGCACACTTCTCAGTCAAGTCAGCATCAGTATCAGGCAAAAAGTGGGGGGTAACTGCAACAGGGAGACATTTCTTTACATCCCTCATCCCCTCCACACAACACCAGTGGGGGGAAGAATAAGTCCGTATTACCAAGAGTGGGAGAAAATAACAACAGACACTTGGGTCTTAGCAATTATCCAACATGGTTATTGCATAGAATTTCTAAAAATCCCTCCACACATACCACCAAAAACACAGAATATATCAAAACAACATTCGGACCTCCTAGAAATAGAAGTTCAAGCATTACTGCAAAAGAACGCAATAGAACTGGTACCAGATACACAAACAAATACAGGGGTTTACTCACTGTACTTTCTAATACCAAAGAAGGACAAAACACTGAGACCAATCCTAGACCTCAGAACACTAAACACATACATCAAATCAGATCACTTTCACATGGTCACGCTACAGGAAGTGTTACCATTGCTAAAGCAACAAGATTACATGACAACCTTAGATCTCAAAGACGCGTATTTCCACATACCAATACATCCGTCGCACAGGAAATACCGAAGGTTCGTATTCAAAGGAATACATTACCAATTCAAAGTATTGCCGTTCGGTTTAACAACTGCACCAAGAGTCTTCACAAAATGCCTAGCAGTAGTGGCTGCACACATCAGAAGGCAGCAAATACACACATTCCCGTATCTAGACGACTGGCTAATCAAGACCGACTCACTGACAGGGTGCTCACACCACACAGATCAGGTCATACAAACCCTCTACAAACTCGGTTTCACCATCAACTATGCGAAATCACACATTCTGCCGTGCAAAGTACAACAATACCTAGGAGCGACAATAGACACAACGAGGGGAATAGCCACTCCAAGTCCACAAAGGGTTCAAAATTTCCAAAAGATTATACAACGCATGTATCCAACACAAAAAATACAGGCGAAGATGATATTACAACTCCTAGGCATGATGTCCTCATGCATAGCCATTGTCCCGAACGCAAGATTACACATGAGGCCCTTACAACAGTGCCTAGCATCACAATGGTCACAAGCACAGGGTCGCCTTCTAGATCTGGTGTTAATAGACCGCCTAACATACCTCTCGCTTCTATGGTGGAACAATATAAATTTAAACAAAGGGCGGCCTTTCCAAGACCCAGTGCCACAATACGTGATAACAACAGATGCTTCCATGA
This sequence comes from Pleurodeles waltl, assembly GCF_031143425.1. NCBI lineage: Eukaryota > Metazoa > Chordata > Amphibia > Caudata > Salamandridae > Pleurodeles > Pleurodeles waltl. Next base: position 397,993,873 of record NC_090446.1, read on the forward strand.
CAGGGTGGGGAGCACACCTCAATCAACACAGCATACAAGGACAATGGGATGTACATCAAAGAAAGCTGCATATAAATCACCTCGAACTACTAGCAGTTTTCAAAGCATTAAAAGCATTTCAACCAATCATAACTCACAAATACATTCTTGTCAAAACGGACAACATGACAACAATGTATTATCTAAACAAACAGGGGGGGACACACTCGACACAGCTGTGCCTTCTGGCACAACAAATATGGCAATGGGCAATTCACAACCACATTCGCCTAATAGCACAGTTTATTCCGGGGATCCAGAATCAACTTGCAGACAATCTCTCTCGAGATCACCAACAGGTCCACGAATGGGAAATTCACCCCCAAATTCTAAACATTTACTTCAAACGTTGGGGAACACCTCAAATAGACTTATTTGCAACAAAGGAGAACGCAAAATGCCAAAACTTCGCATCCAGATACCCACACAGGCAGTCTCAAGGCAATGCCCTATGGATGAACTGGTCAGGGATATTTGCGTACGCTTTTCCCCCTCTCCCTCTCCTTCCATATCTAGTAAACAAATTGAGTCAAAACAAACTCAAACTCATACTGATAGCACCAACATGGGCAAGGCAACCATGGTACACAACACTGCTAGACCTATCAGTAGTACCCCACGTCAAGTTGCCCAACAGGCCAGATCTGTTAACACAACACAAACAGCAGATCAGGCATCCAGACCCAGCATCGCTGAATCTAGCAATCTGGCTCCTGAAATCCTAGAATTCGGACACTTAAACCTCACACAAGAATGTATGGAAGTCATAAAGCAAGCTAGAAGACCATCCACTAGACACTGCTATGCAAGCAAATGGAAAAGGTTTGTTTGCTACTGCCATCATAATCAAATTCAACCATTACACGCATCTCCAAAGGATGTAGTGGGTTACTTACTACACTTACAAAAATCGAACCTGGCCTTCTCTTCCATTAAAATACACCTCGCAGCAATATCTGCATACCTGCAGATTACCCATTCAACTTCACTATTTAGGATACCTGTCATTAAAGCGTTTATGGAAGGCCTCAGAAGAATTATACCACCAAGGACACCACCCGTTCCTTCATGGAACCTCAACATCGTCTTAACAAGACTCATGGGTCCACCATTTGAACCTATGCATTCTTGCGAAATACAATTCCTAACCTGGAAAGTTGCATTTCTCATCGCCATCACATCTCTAAGAAGAGTAAGTGAAATTCAGGCGTTTACAATACAAGAACCTTTTATCCAACTACACAAAAATAAAGTAGTCCTAAGGACCAATCCTAAATTTTTGCCGAAGGTTATTTCACCGTTCCACCTAAATCAAACGGTAGAGCTACCAGTGTTCTTCCCACAGCCAGATTCCATAGCTGAAAGGGCACTACATACATTAGACGTCAAAAGAGCACTAATGTACTACATCGACAGAACTAAAAACATCCGAAAAACTAAACAACTGTTTATTGCATTTCAAAAACCTCACGCAGGAAACCCAATATTGAAACAGGGTATAGCCAGATGGATAGTTAAGTGCATCCAAATCTGCTACCTTAAAGCAAAAAGACAACTGCCCATTACACCAAGGGCACACTCAACCAGAAAGAAAGGCGCTACCATGGCCTTCCTAGGGAATATTCCAATGCACGAAATATGTAAGGCAGCCACATGGTCTACGCCTCACACATTTACCAAGCACTACTGTGTAGACGTGCTATCCGCACAACAAGCCACAGTAGGTCAAGCCGTACTAAGAACCTTATTTCAGACTACTTCCACTCCTACAGGCTGAGCCACCGCTTTTGGGGAGATAACTGCTTACTAGTCTATGCACAACATGTGTATCTACAGCGACAGATGCCATCGAACTGAAAATGTCACTTACCCAGTGTACATCTGTTCGTGGCATCAGTCGCTGAAGATTCACATGTGCCCACCCACCTCCCCGGGAGCCTGTAGCCGTTTGGAAGTTAGCTTCAACTTTGTACATTTGTAAATATATTAAATCTTAAATAGGTACATCCTTATTCACTGCATTGCATGGGCACTATTACTAACAAACAACTCCTACCTCACCCTCTGCGGGGAAAACAATCGAAGATGGAGCCGACGCCCATGCGCAATGGAGACAAAGAGGAGGAGTCCCTCGGTCCCGTGACTCGAAAGACTTCTTCGAAGAAAAACAACTTGTAACACTCCGACCCAACACCAGATGGCGGGCTATGCACAACATGTGAATCTTCAGCGACTGATGCCACGAACAGATGTACACTGGGTAAGTGACATTTTCAATCTCCATCGACAAGCCCCTGACCTTGTTCTCTTACAACAGACACACCTTAGGGGTAACCTCTATAAGGCACTGGACCGGTTTGGATACAAGTTATTGGCCCATGCTGGGTTTATCTCTAATTCGAGAGGGGTTGGGATTCTTATCAAAACCTCTGTTCTATATGTTCTGCGCAACACATGGCATGAGCCACTGGGGAGTTTTGTAGCTCAGACATGTGGGATGGATTTACTCATAAAATATGTTCTGTATACATACTGCCGCTCTTGCACACGGATACCCTCCCTGTCTTCAGTGCCACATTGCTGCAAATGCCACTTTTCATTCTTGGGTGTGCCCTTAACACACATACCTGGACATGGATAGAGAGCCACTACTAACTGGCAGTGGGGAAAAGAAGGGTATGTCCCAGAAGGAATGTGGGTCGTACCGACCCATATCACTTCTCAACGTAGAGATGAAGGTGCTTGTAAAGACACTTGCGACTCATTTGCAGAGTATTATTCTTACGATAATACACCTAGATCGATCTGGCTTTATCCCCCTTAGAGATACACATTTAAATCTAAGGTGCCTGTAGGGGGTGCTCCATTTGACCGCAGCCTGCCAGGCTGAGCCCTCAGTTCTGCTTTCATTGGGTGCCTAAAGGGTCTTTGACAGCGTGGAATGGTCCTATCTTTTCGCATCTCTCAACAGAATGGGGTTTGGCCTCAACTTCTGTGGGTGGTTCAGACTTCTTTATCAGGCCCCCTAGCAAGAGTACGAGTCAACTCCATGTCCCGACCATTTACCCAACACGGGGGACGATACAGGGCTGGCCGTTGTCTCGAATGATCTTTGCACTGGCCCTGGAGCCACTTGCATGGTGGTTCTGGCAAGACCCTCCTGTCTAGAGAATCTGCGGAAGTGGAGGCTAGGAGGAACCTATTTCATCATACTTAAATGACACCCTGCTATATGCCACACAGCTGCAGCTTAGTCAGCAGGTTACTACACATCATATTAGGGGACTATGCTGGGTACAGGGTCAGCAGGGACAAGTCCCTTATTACCTCCTGACAAGGTGTGTTCCCTGCTTGCCATCGCGCTGTGTGGTCCCGGTGGTGCGGGAAGGATTCCGTTACCTGGGCATCCATGTGATGTGAGACCCTATGGAGTTCCTGAATAGGAACCTTTATCCACATATGGACCTCCTTTGTGGTGATGTGACCCACTGGCAAACTTTCCCAATCTCCATGACGGGCAGGGCCATACTCTTTAAGATGACCATTCCCCAACAGCTCTATCTTACAACACAAGCCCTATTAAATAACCCCCTAAATCTATCTATTGGGCTTGGAGGGAAAGCAGACAGAGAAAACTGTGTTGTGGGATAGAGACCTGTGGAGGGAAGTAGGGGGGTTGGAGTGGGAGGGGGTGGTGTCCACGCAGCTTGGGTTTTCTAAGAGGCGCCTGATTGAGATTGACTACCTGGGGGACATCTGGAGAGACCAGGAGTATGTTTCCTTTGAAGTCTTGCAAAAAGAATATGGGATTGGGGCGACCAAACCCTTCCGCTACTTGCAATTGAGTCATGCGTTGAGATGACACAGAATGGGTGAACAGTTTGCAGAGTCCTCGCCACTGGAAGACAGTCTCCTCTTAGACCTTATGCCAGAGAATGCGGTCCCCCACACATGTAAAACAATTTATGAACAAGTCCCTGGATCCCCTAGGTGCGCTGCAAGAAGCTTGAGAAAGAGACCTTGGGTTCATGGAGGGCATTGATTTGGTGGTGGCGGTGCAGAGCCACAGGAAGTGGCCCCCCAGTCCTGATTTCATCTTGTCCATTTGAGAAGACTGCATAGATCGTACTACTTCAGACCTCCTCTGTATAAACTGAGGAGTGAGTCGAATCTCTCCACTAGAGGGTGTTGCTAAGTGGTAACATGCCACCAGATGCTGTGGGACTGCCAGTCTATCCAACAATATTGAAGAGGCAAAACACAAATAATGGCCCAGGTGACTTGCCTCACGGTCCTGTTAAGACCGTTGGCTTCTACTACAAATAATGGACGAAGAAGTGTGGCCCAGATACCAGAAGATCTGGCTGAATTTGGCAGCAGGGGTAGCTAAACATAATAACGTAGACCTGAAGTGCAGGAAGACTGCATAGGGTTGAGGATTGGGAATCTGATTTAGATTTGTTCCAGTGGGTGGAGCATGTGGTATATTAAAGCAAAGGATGCCCTAAACAGTAGAAACCAGTATGGGGCAATATGCTAGCCTACAGAGACTGAAGCCGAAGGGTTGATGGATATCTCTATTAGGATTAGGATTAGGATTGGGATTTTAACACAAGTATGACACTGTTGATATGTACAGTGTGATCACCTCTACTTTATGGGCAGTGACTTATAAACAAGTGCTGTTGGATTTACCAGCGTCATGTATGGTGCATTGAGCAATTGTTTAATAAGATTTAAAAACAAAAAAAATGCATACCAAGGCAGTTAAAGAAAAAGCCTAGATGTTCATGGGCAACGTGTGGGATGGGCGTCAGACGTCAACAATCTCGTCCCAGATCAAAATCTCCATTACCTCAATCTTCAAAGACATCGAAGAGAAGACACAAATCCGGATGTTCTTCAAGAAGCAAGGTACCAAAGATCCAACTCCTCCCCTTCTGGTGTCGGACCAAGAACAGCTTATTGAAGATGATCCTGCTCTCCATCAACTGGTAATTCCAGTAGTCTGTGCAGGTAGCTCCATCTGACCCGCCCTGGTTCCAGCTAGCTTTGTCTATGGTGCTGATTCCAAGGCACTAGTCCGAACAATCATATAAAGAATTTCTAACATGTGGGACATATTCATTGCTATTCCTGAACTCCATGTTCAGCATCTTGAACGAGGTGTTGATCCCCTCTGATGTGCCATCTGGCCCCTGGGACAGATGGCATTCTCACTGAAAGGTTCTGTGGCACCTTACCTTGGACACCTACACGCCTGAAGGCGGCATAACACAACAGATCTCCGACACCACAAATGGTAGTGCCTAGCCGTTATCAATCGTACCACGTCAAAAACACTAGCATTTTACACCATCATTTTAGTAGGAAACCCGGAGGCTTTTAGAAGAGAGATGTTTCTCTCGTAGGGGATTTCCATGTATAGTCATAAGCATTGAATAGTTCCGCGCGCCTGCGGGGACCCCGGAGCACTGATGTGAAGTATATTCTTAAGTGCAAACACCAGCCGTTTAAAGAAAAGGTCTGTCAAAAAACACTTAAGAATAACATTGTGCAGCCTATGTGAACAGCTACACAGGCCAAATTGTTGAAAAGAAAATCAATAGTAGTGTAAATTAATGTTCAAACACCTATTTATTCTAGAAATGTAATAACAAATACATTCTCATACTTTATTTACACCTCTGATGAGAATAAAACAATGCAGGGCAGTGTAGCCCATAGGCTGCCATTATACAGAATGTAAATAGAGCTGTGCCTTTAAGAAAAGTAAAGTCTTCCTGTTTCCCATCATGCACAGCAAAAGGCAGTTGCCTCAGTTCTTTTTTCCGGCTCCTGCTGACAGGACCCTGAAGCATTGAGCTCTACCTCACAAAAGCTTTTGTGACAGAAATTCATTGAAATATCTTCTGAATTTCATTTTCACTCGACGTTTTTACCTTTGAGTGATCATTTTCTACTGATTTCTGTTAAATTCTGACAGAATTTTGAGGTTTTTCTAGTTAGAAATGCCTTCACTTTTTGATAAATGTCCTTCTTGTGGAAGAAAGAAGGCTAAAACAGATTCACATAGGGTCTGTATAATTTGTCTTCCATCCAGCCACAAACCGGAGTCGTGTGACATCTGTAAAACCTTCTCTAGAAGAACCCTTCGTGACAGAGAGAAGATCCGACTCCAGGCGAAAGAGGACAGGAGAAAAAGTGGCCATTCCACTACAGAGCGAGGAGAAGGTCAGACTTCTACCAGGGCTCAACCTGTTTCCTCCATGACTCCTTCCAGACCTGCTGAAAAACGACATAGATCTCCGACGACGTCGAGAGCGTCGACGTCGAAGCAGGGAACGGCGCCAACATGTTCGCCGTCGAGGAGTGCTTCGCCGGCGAGAAAACGACATCGTTCGCCGTCGACAGCTATTTCGCCGTCGAGGCGGCGAAGACACCCGACGTCGAGAGGATCTGGGTCGCCGTCGACACGGCGAACACAGTCCACGCCAAGGAGATCCGAGTCGGGCTCGCCGTCGACACGGCGAGGGAGATCGCCGTCGAGAGACAGTGTTCGCCGTCGGAGGCGTTCACCGTCACTGCACCGACGTCGAGGTTCGTCGTCGAGAGGTTCTCAGCGGCGAGACGAGTCGACGTCTAGAGGCACTCGGCGTCACCGCAGTTCGACGTCGAGGAGTGCTTCGACGTCGAGAAGACCATCTAAGAGGCCTAGAAGGGTTTATACAACCTCAGAATCCTCGGCCTCGCTTATCCTACTTCCAGCATCACCACAGCTCTCACAAAGGCAGTCGCCTTTACCACAGACGCCGGTAACACCTACGGCTCCTCTTCCGGCGCCTCCTCCAGAACCTGTTCCGAGGACTCCAACGCGATCTGCAGGGCGTTCTGGTTATTCCTCGAGACGTACATCTACCTCAAGGCACCGTCGTCAATCACATCATGGACATTCTTCATCGTCCACACGAGACTACTCTCCAACCTTATCAGACTCACCATCCCCAAGAGTGTCTCCCATAGATGATGTCAACACATTTCAGGAGGTCTTAGTGAGAGGGGCAGCCAAGCTGAATATCCCGCTAGCAGCTCCAGCCCAATCGACATCAGTAATCTTTGAGACCTTGCATCAAAGGACATCTTCACGACCTTTACTTCCACTGGTTCCGGGTCTTATTGAACCGGCAATGGACATTTTTCTCACGCCGGCTACAACAAAGTCTGCTCCTTCCAGACTCATTAAAAAGTACCGTCCACCAGAGCAAGATCCTCTATTCTTGAGGTCGGACCCAGTACCAGACTCGGTAGTTATAGTGGCAGCGAAGAAATCGCATTCGACGTCACCGTCTTCCTCTGCTCCCCCAGACAAAGAAAGCAGAAAGATCGATGCTGCAGGAAGAAAAGTATGCTCGACGGCATCTATCACCATGAAAGCAGCCAGTGCCACTGCTTTATTAGGGAGATATGATCGATCCCTCTGGGACTCTATACTACAGTTCTCAGAGCATCTCCCTAGGGACAAAAGGGAAGATTTCCTAGAGGTCGTGAGCGAGGGAGCAATGGTTTCTAACCAGATCATAAGTGCTGCGGCAGATGCTTCAACTCTATCCGCACATAACTATGCTCATGGTATAGCGCTCAGGAGACATGCATGGCTGCGGCTTACATCGCTTAAACCCGAAGCACAGCAGAGGATACAGAACCTGCCTTTCTCAGGCTCCACTTTATTCGGCTCTCATGCCGATGATGAGATGGCCAGAATGAAGTCGGAGCTGGATACCTTAAAAGCGGTAGGCATAGAGCGACCTAAAGAACAGCGAAAGGGATTCCGCCCATATCAAAGAAGACTGTTCACCCACAGGTATCAGGCTCCACATTGGTCGTCTTCACGCCCTCAGCAGCAGCAGCAGCAGCAGCATCAGAGGGGCTTCTCCAGAAAGTTGACAAGGGGTCGTTCAACACCTCAGACCCAGACACCTCGACAAACTCCCACGTCTAGGCCCTGAATCTTTGCTTCCCCCCTCCTCCGTTACCCACTCCGGTAGGGGGAAGTATCTCAAATCATCTAGACGAGTGGCTACGCATCACAACAGACGCCTGGGTATTGAATATTGTGAGACATGGTTACGCTCTCAGATTCACCAGTTCTCCACCATCTGTTCCACCCAAAACAGCCAACCACCATCTCGAAGCTCTGCAGTTAGAGGTCAATATCCTATTGCAAAAAAGAGCCATAGAACCCGTTCCCATCAGCCAACATGGGAAGGGGATTTATTCGAGATATTTCCTTGTACAGAAAAAAGACAAACAAGAGTTTCGTCCCATCTTAGATCTGAGGACAGCAAACAAATGGATTTGCAAAGAAAAATTCAGGATGTTAGCCTTACACCAAATTTACCCACATTTACGTCAGGGCGACTGGCTATGTGCGATAGATCTTTGCGACGCTTACTTCCATATCCCAGTAGCCAAGAAACATCGAAAATTCCTAAGGTTCACTGTCGGAAAACGCCATTACCAATTTGCAGTTCTACCGTTCGGCCTAAAATCAGCGCCAAGGACTTTTTCCAAATGCATGGCGGTAGTAGCCGCCCACTTGAGGAAACAGCGAATATTCGTCTATCCCTATCTAGACGATTGGCTCATAAAGGCCTCCAGCTATCTCGAGGCACAGCAGCATTTCGAATGGACTCTACAACTGCTACAAAAACTTGGTCTTCAAGTCAATCTTCTGAAATCAACAGCAACACCTGTTCAGAGGTTGCATTACTTAGGGGCCATTGTAGATACCAAGCTAGGAAAGGTGTTTCCTTCGGAGGAACGACGGTTATCGATTCTCCAAAAGTGCAAACAACTGCAGGAAAGACCTCAAGCCACTGCAAGAATAATAGCTTCTCTACTGGGCTCGATGGCGTCTTGTATCCATCTGGTTCCCAATGCTCGTCTCCATATGAGACCATTGCAGGAAAATCTAGAGGATCAGTGGTGTCAACTGAGGGACGATTGGGAGAACAAAGTCCTGCTGTCTCCTCACACCCTACAATCCCTCAAGTGGTGGTGTTTGCCCAGCAATCTCTTGGTGGGGATTCCGTTCCAACAACGACCTCCATCTCAAACCATCGTAACAGATGCGTCACTGCTCGGATGGGGGGCGCACATGGAACATCTTCGAGTCCAAGGCGAGTGGTCACAGAAAGAGAGTCTCTATCACATCAACCTGCTGGAACTTCGCGCAGTCCACCTTGCGCTCAAAGCCTTCCTTCCCTCTCTGAGAACGGAAACTCTCCTTCTTCAGACAGACAACGTGGCCACTATGTACTACGTGAACAAACAAGGAGGCACCAGGTCCAGAATTTTATCCAGAGAGGCCCAGACAATCTGGCATTGGCTTCTAGCCAGGAACCTGTCGCTAGTGGCAACTCACCTGCCCGGCATCCAGAATGTTCAAGCGGATGCCCTCAGTCGGGTAATAAGCGAGAACCACGAATGGGTACTACACGACAACGTCGTTCATTCCATTTTCGCACTCTGGGGTACCCCTTCTACAGACCTATTCGCAACCCCAGAAAACAAAAAATGCCAAAACTTCGCCTCCAGATATTACCATCCAGGGACACTGGGGAATGCCCTATGGATAAGCTGGTCAGGGGCATTTCTTTACGCCTTTCCACCGCTTCCCCTGATTCCGGCAGTTCTCCAGAAGCTGTCCAATGCTCAGACCAAAATGATCCTAATTGCTCCGGAGTGGCCACGCCAGTGGTGGTTCCCAGACCTTCTTCACCGGTCACTCAAACCACACATCAGGCTACCATATCGCCCGGACCTTCTCACGAAGTTCAGAGGGCAGATATCTCATCCCAACCCCTCATCGTTGAGTTTGGCAGCATGGCTCCTGAGCTAGTGCAATATGGACATTTGAACTTACCTCAGGACTGTATGGAAATTCTGAGGGAAGCAAAACGCCCTTCCACACGATCAGCCTATGCAAGCAAGTGGAAGAGATTCTGCATTTGGTGTTTACACAACAACATTGACCCGGTTTCTTGTGGAGAACAATCTATCTTACCATACTTGTTAAGTTTGGCAAAATCGGGCTTACAACTGTCGTCAATAAAAGTTCACTTGGCGGCGATAACAGCATACAGAAAGAGTCCTTCACAAACTTCCTTTTTTCGGATTCCGATTATTAAGGATTTCCTAGAAGGTTTAAAAAAGGTTTTTCCTCCCATTAGAAAGCCTTCTCCTCCATGGGAACTGAACGTTGTCTTATCACGTCTGATGCTGCCGCCATTCGAGCCGATACACAAGGCATCGCTGCAGCATCTCACATGGAAAGCTGCTTTTCTGGTGGCAATCACTTCAGCGCGTAGGGTCAGCGAAATCCAGGCCCTTTGCGCTCAGGAACCCTACACGGTTTTTCATTCTGCAAAAGTGGTAATGAGAACTCATCCAAAATTTCTACCTAAGGTAGTCTCCGACTTCCATGTGAACCAAACAATTTCATTACCGACTTTCTTTCAGAATCCAGCTACTCCTGCTGAGAGAACTCTGCACTCTCTGGATGTAAAGAGAGTATTGAAATTTTACTTGGACAGGACAAAAAGCTTACGAAAATCACAACAGCTTTTTATTAACTATGGCCCAATCAGAACAGGTTTGGGCACATCTAAACAATCTTTATCCAGGTGGATTGTTTCATGTATAATGTTATGTTATCAGTTAGCAAACAAATCCCTTGGTGGTAGACCAAAAGCCCACTCGACCAGAGGGAAAGCAGCTACTGTAGCCTTGATGAGAAATGTCCCTTTGGCAGAAATATGCAAGGCTGCCACTTGGAGGTCGGTCCATACCTTTACTAAGCATTACTGCCTTGATACAGACGCTAGGGCAGATGCTCAGGTTGGACAGGCTTTGCTCAAGAATTTGTTTGCATGATTCATGTTTTTATCAGTATTCTTATATCGACTCCACCGCGGCTATGGGGATGGGCTTGCTACTCTATTCAATGCTTATGACTATACATGGAAATCCCCTACGAGAGAAGGAATGGTTTCTTACCTGTAACTCCAGTTCTCTCGTAGGGGTATTTCCATGATAGTCATAAGCAACCCTCCCTCCTCCCCGGTGGAGTTGACATAGAACATGAATATTATGGAGGTGGGTACTCCAACAAATGTTTTGTTTTTTCTTCATGTCAGGTAATAGCCTCCAAAAAAGAACTGAGGCAACTGCCTTTTGCTGTGCATGATGGGAAACAGGAAGACTTTACTTTTCTTAAAGGCACAGCTCTATTTACATTCTGTATAATGGCAGCCTATGGGCTACACTGCCCTGCATTGTTTTATTCTCATCAGAGGTGTAAATAAAGTATGAGAATGTATTTGTTATTACATTTCTAGAATAAATAGGTGTTTGAACATTAATTTACACTACTATTGATTTTCTTTTCAACAATTTGGCCTGTGTAGCTGTTCACATAGGCTGCACAATGTTATTCTTAAGTGTTTTTTGACAGACCTTTTCTTTAAACGGCTGGTGTTTGCACTTAAGAATATACTTCACATCAGTGCTCCGGGGTCCCCGCAGGCGCGCGGAACTATTCAATGCTTATGACTATCATGGAAATACCCCTACGAGAGAACTGGAGTTACAGGTAAGAAACCATTCCTTCTTGGGAGATGAAGATGCCCAAGAAGATTTACCTACTTTAAAAGTCACTAAACACATATTGATGAGCATCAACTTTGAAAGTTTAAAGGATGCAAGTGGCCTCAGCACTTCGCTGGAGTGAAAACTTGTCTCCCCAGTGGGTTTTCCTCCACCTGAGGTGACATGAATGTATGCAGTGAAAAAGGAGGTAGACATGCTTGACTGGATGTCAAATCTAGCATCCTCACAGAAGTGCTTCATTCTGCCTCTTAATCTGCAAAGCCAGTTCTTCCTTTTAATGACGTCCTGACTGATCCTTTCTTGGCTATTTGGGAGAAGCAGACAACACGTGCAGCTGTATCCATGTAAGTACCTCGTTAATACCTACCCTAGGGAACCTCGACTTCTTGTAACCCATCCATTCCCAGAAAGCATGGTAGTACAAGCTTCTTTTTTTTCAAAATTAACTCCTGAATCATTTCCATCCACACTGTCTAACTGGGAGAAAAAGAAAAATATGCAAAAAGTTTTTCTTGACAAAAGTATGGTTCTCAAATCAATAAATGCCACGTGCCTTATGGGAAGATTTGTTCATGACTTATTGCACTCAGCTCAAGTTGTCATCCCTAACATGTCAAACGACCTTCAGGGCCACTTCAAAGAGCTCATAAATGTCAGGCTGCTGCAAAGCTGGTCATACAATCCAGCCTTGGCACTGCAGACTGTGGTACTATGGTTATGGGGACTTCAGTCTTATAACGAAGACACTCCTGGTTTGAAATTCAGGCATTTCCCGGAACATCCAGACAACACAGCTGGACTTGCCTTTGATGAATTTTGTCTCTTTGGGGCGAAGACATACTCATTATTTAAAAGATTCAAAGACTGCAAAGCCACCACTTAAATGACTCTGATTGTAGAAGTAGCTGACTCTGCGCTACAAATTTTTGAGGTTTAGTAGAGGCTTCTCCTGTGAGGGCATCGGCAATATTCTGCTCAACAGCAACAGATGAACTTCTTTCATAGAGATTAGAGGGTGTGTGTAGGAAGCTGGCTCTGTATATACTATGTCAAAGTGAGAGATAGTGTGCACAGACTAAGGGTTCCCCTTAGAGGTAAGATAGTGGCAAAATTAGACAATTCGAATTCAAAATGTGGCTCAAGGATGGTACTCTAATTACTACTTGATCCCCGAAAAAGTGGCAGTTTTTGTCCAGTCTTAGACTTAAGTTGTTCAACTGGTTCCTCAAAAAGGAAAAAAGTAAGTTCTATCCCTAGTTCAGGTTTTGCTGGTAGCCGAAAATTGGAATGTGATGTTTGACATGCTGGATGTTACTGTTTGATGGCATGTGTGCTTGAAGATACACATGCTCTGCATACTCCTGCCATCTAGTGTTTGGTACGGACTGCTGCAAGTTTTTCTTAGAAAGTGTTTTGAGTCACGGGATCGAGTGACTCCTCTCGTGATAGTTCGCATGGGCATCAGCTCCTTTGTTAGATTATTTTCATTCTGCCGTCTGGTTTAGATGTCTTTCACTCACTCTAGTTTGAAATCTTTCTATCTTACTCTCTTTTGACGGTATTGTTTTCCCATCGTGTTTCTTCTGCCCTCGGGTTCGTTTTGAGTCATCGGTCCGGGCACCGACCACGCACCCTTCAGGGCATCTATGCCCAACTCAGGCCTATCTTCCACACGTCAGACTGACATGATGACCTGATGGAACCATTCCGTTTCTCCTGTAAGTGCCACACAAAATTTCCACACAGAGACCAACATCTGGTGTGTAATTTCTGCTTCTCTCCCGATCATCAGGAGGCTACCTGTGACGCATGTGAATCATTCTGATCGAAGACCGAAGGCCATGTCGATTAAAAATGGTGCACAGGACTCCAGGCCACACTCTGGATGTCATTGGGGAGGAACATACACAGGAGGAGCTCCAGCAGGAGGAAGAGGCTCTTTCCATCCAGGACTCCTCCAACTTGGACGTTCAATCGAACATAGAGAGCCATGAGATTACCTCGGCTCAACCCATGAGTAAAGTGGCCCCCTCTGTCCACCCAAGACCTTTAAAAGGCCCCTGCTTGAAGCTGCCGGTCTGCTACTGCCAGCAGGCCATGGTCAGAATCTGAAGGATATTTTGACTGCCCCACCTTCTGGCTTGGGCTGGAAACAATTGCCAAGACTAAACCATCTTTGTCCTCCTTCACAATGGACCGAGAGATTTTCTGCGTCTCGATTAGAGCTTCGGTTCTGTGCCGGACAACTTTAGCCTTTTGTGCCGAGCAAGTTGGACCAACCAAAATCTTTTGGTACTGAAATCATCAGAACAGAATGACTCAAGCCAGTCTTCTACTACTCCTTCTCTGGTGAATCCCATATTGGAGACTATGGACACAAGTCAGCAGCGACTCCAAATCCAGGAAGGTACAGGGCATATCATTGCATTTCCACCTGTACCTGTGGAAACTCCTCCACCTCAAAAGATGACCAAGGCCCATAGTACACCACGAAGGCCTTCACCACCTCTTCATCCACTTTCTCCACCTGCCTCTCCTCACTCCCGCCTCTCCTATTTCAGGCGATTATACTTCTCAGGGCTCCCCTATATCACCTGGAGAGGGTGTAGGTGGGCCACCCCATGACCCAGACCCCTGGGATACTTATGATCCAGATGGTAACACCTCTAATGATCTACAGCTCTACTCTGCACCCCCTCCCCATCAGAGGATACCACTTAATACCAGCAAGTAGTGGCATAAGCAGCTGCGTTTAATAGCTGTATAGAGACCCTATCCAACAAGACTTTTTTGATACCCTTGCTTCCACACATAAGGCTTTAAAGTTTCTACCAGTGCTCCCTGGTATGCTTTATCACACTGACAAAATATTTAATGAGTCAGTCTCCTAGATTTATCACTCCTGGAGTTGATAAAGTATAAATCCACTCCTTCTGATCCTATATATATATATATGTTCGATGGCATGTGTAGCTGCAGATACACATGCGCAATTGAGCCGAAGTGGGAGGAGTCCCTCGGTCTCGTGACTCGAAAAGACTTCTTCGAAGAAAAACAACTTGTAACACTCCGAGCCCAACACCAGATGGCGGGATGTGCACAGCATGTGAATCTGCAGCGACTAATGCCACGAACAGATGTACACTGGGTAAGTGACATTTTCCATATGGGGTCTCCTGACTCATTTGTGTTTACCACAGCACAAAAACGTGCCAACAACCAGGCTACTGGGGACTCTTCTCCTGAGGAAAGTGTGCTGGGACCCTGCTAACCAGGCCCCAGCACCAGTGTTCTTCCCTAAACTATACCTTTGTCCCCACAACTGGCACAACCCGGGCACTCAGATAAGTCCTTTGTAACTGGTACCCCTGGTACCAAGGGCCCTGATGCCAGGGAAGGTCTCTAAGGGCTGCATCATGTCTTATGCCACCCTAGGGACCCCTCACTCAGCACAGACACACTGCCTTACAGCTTGTGTGCGCTGGTGGGGAGAAAAAGACTAAGTCGACATGGCACTCCCCTCAGAGTGCCATGCCAACCTCACACTGCCCGTGGCATAGGTAAGTCACCCCTCTAGCAGGCCTTACAGCCCTAAGGCAGGGTGCACTAAACCACAGGTGAGGGCATATTTGCATGAGTACTATACCCCTACAGTGTCTCTACAAAACCTTAGACATTGTAAGTGCAGGGTAGCCATAAAGAATATATGGTATGGGAGTGTGTTCCATAATGGCTACACTGAAATCTGGAAGATTTGGTATCAAACTTCTCCGCACAATAAATGCCACTGATGCCAGTTTGGGATTTATTGTAAAATGTACCCAGAGGGCATCTTAAAGATGCCCCCTGAATAACAGTCCGACTCCTATTGCAAGGCTGACCAGTTTCTGCCAGCCTACAACAACCAGATGAGTTTCTGGCCACATGGGGAGAGGGCCTTTGTCACTGTGGCCTGGAACAAAGCCTGTACTGGGTGGAGGTGCTGCTCACCTCCCCCTGCAGGAACTGTAACACCTGATGGTAAGCCTCAAAGGCTCATGCCTTTTGTTACAGCACCCCAGGGCATCCCAGCTAGTGGAGATGCCCGCCCCTCCGGCCTCAGCCCCCACTTTTGGCAGCAAGGCAGGAGAAGATAATGAGAAAAACAAGGAGCCACCCACCAGTCAGGACAGCCCCTAAGGTGTCCTGAGCTGAGGTGACCCCTGCCTTTGGAAATCCTCCATCTTGAGATTGGAGGATTCCCCCAATAGGATTAGGGATGTGACCCCCCCCATCCCCTCAGGGAGGAGGCTCAAAGAGGGTGTAGCCACCCTCCAGGACAGTAGCCATTGGCTACTGTCCCCCAGACCTAAACACACCCCTAAATTTAGTATTTATAGGCGACCCTGAACCCAGGAAATCGGATTCCTGCAACCTACACAAAGGACTGCTGACCTGAAAGCCCTGCAGAGACGACGGAGATAACTAACTTGGCCCCAGCCCTACCGGCCTGTCTCCAGACTCAAATCACCTGCACAGCGAGGCATCTGACAGGTACCAGCGACCTCTGAGGACTGCCCTGAACCCGAAGGACAAAGAAAGGCACTGCTCACCAACTGCAACATTTTTGCAACTTTGAAACAACTTTGAAAGAACTCTCCCTTCCTGTCGGAAGTGTGAGACTTCTCACTCTGCACCGGACGCCCCCGACTTGAGCTCCAGAGGACTCCCAGGCGACTGCAACGACTTGAGGAACCTGAGTCGACACCCCCATGCACCCCCACAGCGACGCCTGCATAGAGGATCCAGAGGCTCCCCCTGACAGCAACTGCCTGGTAACAAGGAACCCGACACATGGACCAAGCACTGCTCCCACAGCCCCCAGGACCGAGGAACCAACCTCCAGTGCAGGAATGACCAGCAGGTGGCCCTCTTCATAGCCCAGTCGGTGGCTGGCCCGAGAAGCCCCCGTGCCCTGCCTGCATCACCTAAGTGACCCCCCGGGTCCCTCCATTGCTTTCTATAGCAAACCCAATGCCTGCTTAGCACACTGCACCAGGCTGCTCCTTTGCCGCTGAGGTTGTGTTTTGGGTGCCTGTTTTGTCCCACCTCAATGCTCTACAAACACCCCCCCTCCCCTCCCTGTCTGGTCTGCTCCCCGAGGATGCAGGTACTTACCTGCCAGCAGACCGGAACCGGAGCACCCCTGTTTTCCATAGGAGCTTGTGTGTTTTGGGCCCTCCTTTGACCTCTGTACCTGACCGGCCCTTTGTTGCTGGTGTGGTGCCTTTGGGGTTGCCTATGCCCATGAGACTGACTGTGTAAGTGCTTTACTTACCTGAGAAACCTAACCAAACTTATTTCCCCAGGAACTGTTGATTTTTGCAATGTCCACTTTTAAAATAGCTTATTGCCATTTTAACCTATACTGTGTGTACTACTGCTTTAATTCAAAGTTCCCTACAGTGTGAAGTACCTTGCAATTTATGTACTTACCTCAAATCTTGAATCTTGTGGTTCTAAAATAAATTAAGAAAATATATTTTTGTATACAAAAACCATTGGCCTGGAGTTAAGTCTTTGAGTGTGTGTTCCTCATTTATATCCTGTGTGTTTACAATAAATGCTTAACACTACCCTCTGTAAAGCCTACTGCTCGACCACACTACCACAAAATAGTGGCAAAATTAGATAATACTAATGCTCTATCAACTTCTAAGGGGAACCCTTGGACTTTGTGCTCAAAGTTCAGCAAGTGGTCCTCAATATGCCCTTTGACAAGGAGCATCTTTTTGGTCCTCAAGTTTACACTACCTTTGAGAAGCTCAAAAAAGCTATGGGTGCCCTTCAGTCCCCCACATAGAAGCACTCTTCGTTGCCCCGGTTTTAGAGGCTCCTTCAAATCCAACTCAACAAACATCTGCATCCTATCCCACACACCCTCAAACTAATTACTCCAGGAGTTTCTACAGAGGCTTTGTGGGAGGCTGGCTCAGTTGATGGTGTACACCTTTGGTGTGGCACCCTATACTTAGTCTAGGCAACCCTTAGTGATAGTAAATAGGTATCTAGATAGGAGAAGCTCTCTAGGGGTAGCTGAGGCGGGCAGCTAAAGCTTATCCGGGAGGAATGTAAAGCACTCTCAAAACCACAGTAGTCACACAGTAACTCACAAGAAAACCACACCAGTGTTGCAACAATATAGGATACTTTATTACAGCACTACTACCAAACTGACATTTGTGTATCTCCCTTTGGAGATAATACATGGAACATACACATGGAAAAACCGGTAAAAGTAGCTCAGAAATATACAGGACCCTAGGGGAGGGCCAAACCATATACTAAAAAAAATTGAATGTGAGGTGGGCTCCGGCTAAGGTAAGTGTGGTGGTTAGCTAGGGGCTGGAGGCTGTTAAGAACACCAAAGGCAAGTACAGCAGGTGACCCTAGCAACCAGGAGTAAGTCCATTACCCACTCAGTTGTCCTATAGACGAACAAAGGGGGTAGTGGTTGGTGTTTGTGGATTTCAGGACCCTTCCCAGCAGACCCCGAGGAAACCATCAGGGAAAAGGTTAGATGGAGAGTGCTCCTACCCCAGGATGCCCACAAGACAGGAGTACCTACACCAGTGACCCGGATGAAGAGGGGAGAAAGGATTCTCTCCGAAGACTGTCAATGCCTCAGATTGTCCAGCTACTATCACAAACTGGACCAGGATGGTGGAACCCAAGGACGGATTTTGGACTTGGAGGACCTGCAAAGGGAGGGGACGAAATCCAGCACCCAAGGCGGTGCCCACGTGGTGTAGGTGGCAATGCCCACCCTTCTGAAGATGAAGTTTCTGCAAGACGGTGGACTAAGTCCAGCTGCGGGGTCCAGGAGCTGATGAAGATCGCAGGAGTCACCTACGAGCTGTCCCTTGTCGTTTGCCAGATTGCAGTAGGGTCCGTGACCAGCCAGGTCACCAACAAGCACTGACAAATGCAAATAGGAGCAGAAAAGGAGTTTGCAAAGTTTATTGGACTAGCAAGGTCCGGGAGAATCTACCCAGCAGGGGGAGTCAGAGCTGGCCCTAAGCGCACAGGAATGCCAGCAGAAGTCCATGGAGCCCCCACAAGGCGACACACAGGGAGTCAAAAGGGGGCTTTACCAGCACAACAAAACAGAAGTCGCAGTAGCTGCAGTATAGGGGCTGATCTTAGGATTGTAGAGTGCTGGAGGCCAGGGCTTCACAGTGCCTGAAGCTCTCAAGGAGGAAGAGTCAACAAGCCTTGGCATGTACAACAGCCATGGTGCACAGGTGTGCTAGTCCAGTGGCAGAAGCAAGGACCCACAGTCTCCCAAATTGGATAGAAGACAAGTAGGACCTAGAGAAGGCCAGACTCCACCTGTGTTGCAGTGTTGTTGGATGTCCGTGGGACAGCAGACCCCACCAGCCAGTTGAAGCGGTCTTGAGGTGCTTGCAGTTACAGGGGAGTGACTCCTTCACTCCAAGGGAGATTCCTTCGTGCTTCCTGGTGCAGAGACTTTATGACCCTGGAGGATGCACAGCCTTGGATGTTGCGGATTTCTAGAAAGATCCGGAGAAACAATGTAGCAATGTGGCCCGTCCCACCAGAAGCAGACTTGTTCGGTTCTGAAGCGGACCAACAGTGGTTCCAGAGTCCAGGAGCAGATGTCTTGCAGAGAGTTCCTTGGAGAGGCTTCTTTGACTGATCTGAGGACCCACGCGTGAGGGAGCCCATAAATAATCCTAAAAGGGGGTTGGGGGGGGGGGGGGATCATTCTCTGAAGTGAGGCACCGATCTTTGGGGGTTCAGGGGCGTTACCTACCTGGCCTAGCAAGTCGGATGCTCCCAGGGGCCTCTGCACATCTTGTTTCCAATATGGCAGAACCAAGTGGCCACCTGGCAAAGCTCTGTGCACCTCCCTAGGGGAGATGCTGGACGGTCACTTCCCTGTCCTTTGTGTGGTTTTGCGCATTGCAGGAATCTGGGGTTCCTGAACTGGTGCAAACCGAGTTATGCAATGAGGGCACCAAATAAGTCCTTCAAAGCAGTCTGGTGGTGCTCAGAGGCCACCCCTCCCCAGCCTTTAGACACCTAATACACAGGGTGGATGTGGTCACAGCTCCCTCTTGCAGGAAATCCTTTGTTCTGCTCCTCAGGCCTGAGCCTGGCTCGCAAGCAGGAGGGCAGAACTGTCTGGGGTCAGCAGCAGGGTGGGCTGGCAGCTAGACCCTGTATGGCTACACAGGCAGAACTGGGGGAATCCACTAAGGAACCCCTGGAGTACATGGGGTCTTGCAACTAACACTGGAATCTGTGTAGATGCATGATTCCAACATTTTTGATACTAAACATGCCTAGGATCTGAGAAGCCAGTATGTAGTTAAATCACTCATGTAGGAAGTTGGCTCTGTGTGCACTATTTCAAAGTAAGGAATAGTATGCACAGAGTCCAAGGGTTCCCCTTAGAGGTAAGATAGTGGCAAAAAGAGATAATTCTAATGCTCTATTTTGTGGTAGTGTGGTCGAGCAGTAGGCTTATCAAAGGAGTAGTGTTAAGCATTTGTTGTACACACAGGCAATAAATGAGGAACACACACTCAGAGACAATTCCAGGCCAATAGGTTTTTGTATAGAAAAATATCTTTTCTTAGTTTATTTTAAGAACCACAGGTTCAAGATTTACAAACAATACTTCAAATGAAAAGGTATTGCAGGTAGGTACTTTAGGAACTTTGAATTAGCAAAAGAGCATATACAGTTTTCACATAAATGACATAGCTATTTTAAAACTAGACAGTGCAATTTTCAACAGTTCCTGGGGGAGGTACGTTTTTGTTAGTTTTGCAGGTAAGTAAACCACCTACGGGGTTCAAGTTTGGGTCCAAGGTAGCCCACCGTTGGGGGTTCAGAGCAGCTCAGGGCCGGTCAGGTGCAGAGGTCAAAGTGGTGCCCAAAACGCATAGGCTTCAATGGAGAAGGGGGTGCCCCGGTTCCAGTCTGCCAGCAGGTAAGTACCTGCGTCTTCGGAGGGCAGACCAGGGGGTTTTGTAGGGCACCGGGGGGGACACAAGTCAGCACAGAAAGTACACCCTCAGCGGCACGGGGCGGCCGGTTGCAGTGTGCAAACAAGCGTCTGGTTTTCAATAGAAAGCAATGGGAGACCAAGGGGTCTCTTCAGCGATGCAGGAAAGGGGGGGCTCCTCGAGGTAGCCACCACCTGGGCAAGGGAGAGGGCCACCTGGGGGTCGCTCCTGCACTGGAGGTCGGATCCTTCAGGTCCTGGGGGCTGCGGGTGCAGTCTCTTTACCAGGCGTCTGGTCTTTGAAGCAGACGGTCAGGGGGAGCCTCGGTATTCAGTCGTCGCAGTGGGGGGGTCAACTCTGGCTACTCACGGTCTCGTAGTCGCCGGGGAGTCCTCCCTGAAGTAGTTGTTCTCCACAAGTCGAGCCGGGGGCGTCGGGTGCAGTGTGTCAAGTCTCACGCTTCCGGCGGGAAACGCAAGTTGTTTCAAAGTTGCTTCTTTGTTGCAAAGTTGCATTCTTTGGTGAACAGAGCCGCTGTCCTCGGGAGTTCTTGGTCCTTCTAGATGCAGGGCAGTCCTCCGAGGCTTCAGAGGTCGCTGGTCCCTGGGGAAAGCGTCGCTGGAGCAGTGTCTCTAGGAGGGAGACAGGCCGGTAGAGCTGGGGCCAAAGCAGTTGGTGTCTCCGTCTTCTCTGCAGGGTTTTTCAGCTTAGCAGTCCTTCTTCTTAGGTTGCAGGAATCTAGTTTCCTAGGTTCTGGGGAGCCCCTAAATACTGAATTTAGGGGTGTGTTTAGGTTTGGGGGGTTAGCAGCCAATGGCTACTAGCCATGAGGGTGGCTACACCCTCTTTGTGCCTCCTCCCTGAGGGGAGGGGGGCACATCCCTAATCCTATTGGGGGAATCCTCCATCTGCAAGATGGAGGATTTCTAAAAGTCAGTCACCTCAGCTCAGGACACCTTAGGGGCTGTCCTGAATGGCCAGTGACTCCTCCTTGTTTTTCTCATTATCTCTCCTGGACTTGGTGCCAAAAGTGGGGGCTGTGTCCAGGGGGTGGGCATCTCCACTAGCTGGAGTTCCCTGGGGCATTGCAACACGAAGCCTGAGCCTTTGAGGCTCACTGCTAGGTGTTACAGTTCCTGCAGGGGGGAGGTGTGAAGCACCTCCACCCAGAGCAGGCTTTTGTTTCTGTCCTCAGAGCACAAAGGCCCTCACCACATGAGGTCAGAAACTCGTCTCTCAGCAGAAGGCTGGAACAGACCAGTCAGTCCTGCACTGAACAATTGGGTAAAATACAGGGGGTATCTCTAAGATTCCCTCTATGTGCATTTTTTAATAAATCCAACACTGGCATCAGTGTGGGTTTATTATTCTGAGAAGTTTGATACCAAACTTCCCAGTTTTCAGTGTAGCCATTATGGAACTGTGGAGTTTGTAATTACAAACTACCAGCCCATATACTCTGTATGGCCACACTGTAGGGGCATAGTGGTCATGCAGCTATGCCCTCACCTGTGGTATAGTGCACTGTGCCTTAGGGCTGTAGGGCCTGCTAGAGGGGTGACTTTCCTATGCCACAGGCAGTGGTTTGTGGGCATGGAACCCTGAGAGGGGTGCCATGTCGACTTGTTTTCTCCCCACCAACACACACAAGCTGCAGTGTGCATGTGCTTGGTGAGGGGTCCCCTAGGATGGCATAATAAATACTGCAGCCCTTGGGGACCTTCGCTGGCCACAGGTCCCTTGGTACCATGTGTGCCATTTACAAGGTACTTAGCTGTGTGCCAGAGGTATGCCAGTTGTGTGAACAATGGTAAATTTTTAGGGCAAGAACACTGGTGCTGGGGCGTGGTTAGCAGGGTCCCAGCACACACTCATTGAAGTCAGTATCAGGCAAAAAGTGGAGATTAAACTGCAACAAGGGCTATTTTCCTACCGTGGGCACCTATACCAGGACACCATATCCCTTATTAGTGAAGTGTAGGCAGTGTCTAGGAAGCCAAGTCTCTCTGGAGGTTGCTGTGGATGTGCAGCCAAGACTTAGCTAGGAGACATGCAAAGCTTATGCAATACCACTATAGTCACACAGCGCACTCACACGTGAAAGAACCACAGTGTTACTACAATAAAGTACCTTTATTTTTGTGACACAAATACTAGAATAATGATTAGGCACTTCCCCAACTGGAGGTGAGGAAACTCTATTATATACACATTAGCAATCAGTAAGTTGCATAGAAAGCAATGGGAAATAGTTAGGGCCTTAGGGGAGGGCCAAACCATATACTAAAAAAAGTGGAATGTGAAAGGCAATCCCCTACTCAAGAAAGTGGAATCAGTAGAAGGGAGCTGGAGGAACTAGATGAGAGCCTTTGTACTTTCTGGGGCCAGAAACAAAGCCTGCACTGGGTGGAGGTGCTTCACACCTCCCCCCTGCAGGAACTGTAACACCTAGCGGCGAACCTCAAAGGCTCAGGCTTTGTGTTACAGTGCCCTAGAGCACTCCAGCTAGTGGAGCTGCCCAGCCCCCGGACAAAGCCCAGAGTTGTAATTAGGAAAAACAAGGAGGATTACCACTACCTCAGCCAGGACCACCCTTCAGGTGTCAAGAGCTGAAGTGACCCCCTCCTTGCAGAATCCTCCATCTTGGTTTGGAGGACAGGGACCAATAGGGATAGGAAAAACAAACACTCAATCTAACAGAATGGCACCCTAATGCGTAGAATTCGGACACCTTAACCTACCACCTAGGACTATGGAAATACTAAGAGGCTATAAAGCCAACCGCAAGAAAAGACACTTCCTATGGTGCACAGAGGAGAATACTTTGGAGACAAAATATAGATAGGTAACAGTAATAACCTATCTTACACACTTGCTGGACAGTAGAATCAACTACTTTTCCCTCAAGGTAGCGATTGTGGCCTTCCAGAGGAGCTTTGTGAATGTTTTTTCACAGCACCTGTTATAAAAAGGTTCCTTGAGGGATCCAAAAGAATCACTGCCCCCACCCCCACCCCCCCCTAAAGAATCCACAGGCACAATAGGAAAGGACATTACATACCTGACTCTAAAATCCCGACGGCTGGAAAAGACCCTGCAACCGCAGCCCCCAGCCCCTGAAGGATCAGAACTTCAGTGCAGGAGTGACCCCCAGGAGGCCCTCTCCCTTGCCTAGGTGGTGGCTACCCCGAGGAGCCCCCCCCCCCTTGCCTGCCTGCACCGCTGAAGAGACCCCTTGGTCTCCCATTGATTTACATTGCGAACCCGACCCTTGTTTGCACACTGCACCCGGCCGCCCCCATGGACTTGTGTCCCCCCCCCCCCCCCCCCCCCTGGTGCCCTACAAAACCCCCCTGGTCTGCCCTCCGAAGACGCGGTTACTTACCTGCTGGCAGACTGGAACCGGGGCACCCCCTTCTCTCCATTGAAGCCTATGCGTTTTGGGCACCACTTTGAACTCTGCACCTGAGCTGCTGGTGTGGTGACTTTGGGGTTGCTCTGAACCCCCAACGGTGGGCTACCTTTGACCCCAATCTTAACCCCGTAGGTGGTTTACTTACCTGCAAGAACTAACAATACTTTACCTCCCCCAGGAACTGTGAAAATTGCACTGTGTCCACTTTTAAAACAGCTTATTGTGTTTTATGTAAAAAGTATATATGCTATTGTGATTATTCAAAGTTCCTAAAGTACTTACCTGCAATACCTTTCAAATGAGATATTACATGTAGAATTTGAACCTGTGGTTCTTAAAATAAACTAAGAAAATATATTTTTCTATAACAAAACCTATTGGCCTGGATTTGTCTCTGAGTGTGTGTTCCTCATTTATTGCCTGTGTGTATGTACAACAAATGCTTAACACTACTCCTTTGATAAGCCTACTGCTCGACCACACTACCACAAAATAGAGCATTAGTATTATCTCTTTTTGCCACTATCTTACCTCTAAGGGGAACCCTTGGACTCTGTGCATGCTATTCCTTACTTTGAAATAGCACATACAGAGCCAACTTCCTACACTATTGGTCCAGTGTGAACAGTAATCTAGTGCTAATTGGGCAAACTGACATTCAGATCATATCTTGGCAGAGGAAGTATTCATAGTTTTTGTTTTGCTTGCTAATTGTTTGAACAATTACACTTTTTTTTAAAGTAAAAGCACGAGTTGACAATAATATTACAAGTAATTTACTACCTCTCCCTGAATTGAATTTCCAAGTCCCCACTCCAATTCCAGGAAAAAGTTTGGACTACTCTACCTCGCCGTCAAGGAAGTAGAGTCCCTAAAGAGAGATACTTGGCTTTTCAATTGAAGTACATAATATTGTGGGTCAGAGATATCGGTGGTTAAGAGTACCCATGAAAATTACTGCTAAGCAACCACAGACCTCCAGGACCCCGAGAGAAAAAGTTGCAGGGTAGAAACAGTAGCTCGTTTGCCACAAATGTCTGGCCTTTTAAAACTTTTTAACCCCTTGTTTAAAAAACGTTTTTTTTTTTTTTTTTACAGGTAAAATGATCACAGCAGCCTACGTTCCTCTTCCTGCATATCACAGCCTTTTTCCAGATTCCATGACCTCAACCCAGCTTCTTGTTCCAGTCCGGCGATAAATGTCCAGAATTCTGCCATTTTTTGTACATATTTTTTGGAAGGAAATTTAATTCTTTTATTTAGGCAAAGTTACGAAAGAATGTGTGTCATTTTGTGTACCCTTCCTGTTAAAATATATAATAAAAAAGAATGCATTATTTTCATTCTTCCAATGTTGTATTCCAGTTCTATAAAACATAGTTCATACTCTGCCTTACAATTAATGTACATTGATAAAGATGATCAGTAGAGGCCGAAATTATTGCGGGGGGGTAGGGGGTGAAATATCCTTTAAAGGTCATTGAAGGAAACGTTGCAATTTTAGACATTAACCAGTTGTTATGGGCATCAGGAAGTTATATTTCATTAAGTGTGCTTGCTTCATCTAAAGACACCATAAATGTTTGAAAATGTTGAATTATAAATGGGCTACTAGAAGGCATTAGTGGGAGATGCTGTTGGAACTTTGCACAATATTTTATCCTAATGTGCAATAGATAAAACGATCTAAGTAGCGCCCATCTTCAAAATAAACTTTCATTAGTTGCTCATATTACCTATCTATATGCTGAACTGAGGATGAATGGTAGATTTCAAAGTTTTTATTTCTTGATGGTACTTTTTTCAAGTTAAATATCTGTGGAAGTTTCTTTTGTAAATAGTGTTTTTGTGTCTTTAACATACCAAATAAAATTCAAACTGCATTTCCTGAAAACAGAAAAGCCAGTTGCATGCAAGTCTGAAAAACGTTCAATATGAAAAGCATACAAGTAGGAAGTGCAGTAGAAATTTTGTCTGGTTACATTTAACATTTGATCTTAAGCTCTGTGAGCTCCAAAATCTATTTTTTTGGTTAATTGAGTGTGTTTGAGACAGCTTGCTATTTCTATCAAATGACTTTCGTATTGCTATCTATCTTTGTAAGAGCCACACTGAAATAAAACTCTTAAGCGTTTTCCTATCAATTAAAACTTTCCATGGTCTCTTGAAGTAGTGCTGAAACAGTAAATTGAGAGCTAATTGTTGGTTAGCCATTGAATCAAAACCCTGCCGCACACAGGAAAGAGAGAACCTGTATAACAAGCTCTCCGTCTTAGGAATATTCATTGAATTTGTTAACTTTTGAATATATCCTTGTATTTGTTCGTCTTAGCAACACTTTTTCAACTGAGAAAAAGTATGTGCTTTTTAAGTTATATCTTTTAACTAAATGAACGCAATGTTAACCCATGAGATTATCAAAACTTTTTTAAATATATGAAGTTTCAGTACTCTGGCTGGATCTGCATTTTGTTCTAGCAATTCTGCTTTACTGGTGTCAAGTGCAACATAATTAGCAGGTCTACTAAACACTAACTGGAAGCTGTGAAACTGCCCTATAATGTCACCAATGACTTTATTTTGTTTTCTTCATGCAGTGCATCATCTGCAGCTCCATCTTTTCTTTCTACATTTTCTTTCTTCTACGTCTGCCCTCCATTCTGCTACTCTAAGCATTAGGCATCTGTATTTGGTTTAAATGCATGGTGCATCCTCCTAAAGCTGTAGAGGAACAAGGCAACACTTGAGGTCATCTCACTAGAAGGCACTCAGTTCAAATATGTCATTATCACTTATCCATAGTTCAAAATTCCCTTATTGGAGCAAGCATCGACATAAAAAGCTCAAATGTTATTACTCTCGTGGTAATAAAAGGCATAGGGGTGAACCTAAGGAACTCACCTTATCAAACCCTGTCCATCTTGGACAGAATTTCTTCACCAGAGCCTCGTCTAGCCTAATGCCCATTAGCTTTCCTCTGTGCTACTAGGAAGGTACTCAAAGAAGCTTGTTTTAAAACAGAAGGTGTTCACTTCAGACAATTTGGCATTAAAAGCATTTTTAGGATTTTTGCAGAGGAAACCTATTGTAGACATGGTGTGCCGTGTTCTGCTATCCAGTTATAGGTTGGGGAAAGTGTAAAAATCTCTGTTTTGTGGGGTGAAATCTCTTCCAGATTATTTTGCTGTGCATTATTCCCCCATTTTGCGGTTGGGGTCGGAAATGTGTGATTTAGTAGACTTGTTTTGTCTCCAGTATTGGATCTTTCATAGATACACATGCTTGAATCATTGCCCGTTGTCGAAGTGGGAGTCCCACGGTACAATAATGAAGCAGTATATATTATCATAGCTATAATGGCAATGAACAATCACTTTAATAGCATATCTATGGCTTTATTTAAAAAGGACCAAACTTGAACTATCTGTCAGGCGATGGCACTCTGTGGAACACTCCCAAGAGAGGCTGAGTCACTCATATTTTCTACTTCACGTTGTGTGACAGGAGTCTCCCTGAGCGCTGCTCCGTTTCTTCAGCTATTACTTCTTTTTGAATCATCTAAGATTATATTTCCCATTTCATTTCTTTGGCCCTGGCACTAATGTGTCAGAGCAGCAGAAAAAAGGATATATTACACCCTGAAGATATCAGTGTATCTACTATCTTCATCCTGCCCACAAGGTAAAGGACTACAAAATAAGTGACATTTTCCTCTAAAATTCTCTCGTGTAGAAAGATGTGACTATTATGTTGGCTACACAAACTTAAATCAGTTCTGATGAGTATGACCGTGAGGATTCCTTTGCCCAACAGGAGAGATCAGAGAGAGGTCACACCAAGGGTTTCCAGAGGAGCGCAGAAAAGTCAGTCTCCCCATGAGTCTTCAAAAGGCACTTCTCGGAGAGAGAGAGAGAAAGGAAAAAACATCCTCACAGGCAATATCAGAACCTACAACTCCCTCTTCAGTTCTGACACATCAGCAGGGAAATACTCTTAACAGGCCAGGCATGGTGAAACATAACTGGACAGTGAGCTGTCTAAGGCAAAACCGTTGTCAAAATCCCATTACAGATTACTTACAATATACACACAAAATAACCATCAGAAATAGCATAGAAATATACAAGGCCCTAAGGTTGGGCCAAACCATATACTAAAAAGGTGGAATGTGAAAGAGTGGCTCCAGCCAGGGTAAGTGTGGTGGTTAGGTAGGGGCTGGGGGCAGTTAGGAACACCAGAGGTAAGTACCGTAAGTGACCCCAGCAACCAGGGCAAGTCATTTGCTCACCCAGTTGTCCCATAGGCTAACACAGAGTGGAGTTTGTGGAATTCAGGACTCTTCCCAGTGAACCCCAATGAAAACAGCAGGCAAGAGAATGGATGGAGTGTGCCTCCACCCCAGGATATCCAGAAGACAGGAGTACCTACACCACGGACCTGGATGCAGATAGGAGAAGGGAACTGAAGACTGTATTCCTCGGATTGTCAGCTGCTGTCATGGCCAGTGGAACATAGGGACATGGAGGACCTGCAGAGGAAGTGGATAGAGACCAGCACCCTGGAGGTGCCCAGGTGGCAATTCCCAACCTCCTGAAGATGAAGTTCCTGCAATTTGGTGGAAGAAGTCCAGCTGTGGGGGTCCAGGAGCTGCAGAAGATCCCAGGAGTCTCCCATGAGCTGTCCCTGAATGGTCACTGGATTGCAGGAGGGTTAGTGTCCAGCCAGGTTACCAATAAGCACTGGAAAATGCAAACAGGAGCTGTAGAGGAGTTTACAAAGTTTTGGGGACCAGCAAGGTCCAGGAGACTACCCAGGAGAGGGAGTCAGAGCTGGCCCTCTGCACACAGGAAGGCAAACAGATGTTGGTGGGCCCCCACGAGTGACCAACAGGTGCCGGACACAGGGAATCACAAGGAGGCCTTACCAGCCCAGCAAAACCGAAGTCCCACATCGCAGGAGCTGATCTTCATCTGGCAGAGTGCTGGAGGCCAGGGCTTCTTGAAGCCTAAAGTTCTCCTGGAGGAAGAGTCAACAAACCTTGGCAAGTGCTACCGTTGTGGTGCACAGGTGTGCCAGCCCAGTGGCAAGAGCAAGGGCCTACAATCTCCCAACTTGGATAGAAGACAAGCAGGACCCAGAGAAGGCCACAGACTCACCACCTGTGAAGCAGGAACTTTGGACCCTACCCACCAGGCGACATCTTGAAGGTCCTGCGGTTGCAGTGGAGTGACTCCTTCACTCCAAGGAAGATGCCTTTGTGTTTCCTGGTGCAGACCGAGTTCTTGTGACCCTGGAGAATGCACAGCCTTGGATGTTGTAGAATTCTTGCAGGATCCAGAGAAACAATGTTGCAATTGGAGCCTTCACACCAGAAGCAAACTTATTTGGTTCCAGTGAAAACCAGCAGCGGTTCCAGATACCTTGCGGAGAGTTCCTTGTAAAGTCTTGGTCAACGAATCTGAGGGCCCACCCTCATGGGAGCCCATAAGTAACCCTAAAAGGTGGTTGATCATTCTCTAAAGTGACCCACCTACCAGATCAGAGGGGGTCAGGGACGTCATCGACCTTGCCTAACCAGTTACATGCTCCCAGGTGCATCTTCCCAACTTGTTTTTAAGACTGAAGACTCAACTGGCCACCTGGCAGAGCTCTGTGAACCTCTCTAGGGGAGGAGCCGGACAGGAGGGTGGTCATGCTCCTGTTTGTGCAGTTTCACGCCTGAGTGGGAATCGGGGTTCCTGAACTGGTACAAACCGAATTACGCAAGAAGGGCACCAAATGTGTCCTTCAAACTGTCTGGTGGTGCTCAGATGCCTCCCCAGCCCTTAGACACCTAAGACACAGGGAGAGGTGGTCACACTTCTCTCTTGCAGGAAACTCTTGTTCTGCCTTCCTCTGCCTGAGCCAGGCTCATCAACAGGAGGACAGAACAGTCTATAGGGGTATCCTGCCCATGCAGGGGTACTTTCACACTTGGAGACATGTACACTGTCCTTGGGCTGAAGTGCCCACCAGTGTGGTGACTTAGTGTCTAAGTGCAGTGGTTAGGTTTGGCAATGAAGGGGTGCGTGCACCCTTTCACGCAGGCTGCAATGCCTAACCTTGCCCAATTGAATCTTCATTATCCAGGTGGATCTGGAGAGTCCATCTGCATTGGCATGGTTACTCCCAGGTCTATGTTCCACTGGGAAGTACATCCCCTGTAGGGAAATGGACCACCTCAAAAGTTTGGGATTCTTACCTTTCATCTGTTGGAGCCAGAGGAGGGGCTTGTGGTCTGTCTGAACAATTAAGTGAGTGCCAAACAGGTATGACCTCAACTTCTCCAAGGCCCAGACTACAGCAAAGGCCTCCCTCTCAAAGGCTGACCAAAGCTTTTCTCTGCGGGTCAACCTCATGCTGATAAAAGCTACGGGTTGATCCTGGACCGCTTCATCTAGTTGTGAAAGTACTGCTCCTATTCCTACTTCAGAAGCATCAGTCTGGACAATGAATTGTTTGGAGTAGTCTGAGCATTTGAAAATTGGAGCTGAGCACGTGGCCTTTTTCAGGTTATCAAAGGCGTTTTGACTAATTGTCCACAGTAACTTTTTAGGCAACCTTTTAGAGGTAAGATCGTTCAAGAGGACTCCAATGGAGCAATACACTTTCACAAATCTTGTAGTACCCAGTCAGGCCTAGAAAAGCCTTGACCTGGGTCTGGATAGTTGGAGCCACCCAATCCCTGATGGTTTGGATTTTGCTCTGAAGGGACTGAACTTGACCTCCACCTACCAGTAAACCCAAGTAAACCACTTTGCTCGGCCCTATCTGGCATGTTGTCACATTGATAGTGAGGCCCGCCTTTTTGAAGGCCTCAAGTACACTCCTGAGGGGTCCAGGTGATCCTACCAGGTAGAGCTAAGGACCGCTATACCATCTAGATATGGTGACCAAAGTCTTAGAGGCCTGCCAGAACTTGGTTCACCAACCTCAGGAATTTGGCAGGTGCATTTTGCAAACCAAAGGGTATCTCAGTTGTCCATTAGGATTGGAAAATACTGTTTTAGACTTGGCAGCATCTGTTAATCTGATTTGCCAATAGCCTGCTGTCAGGTCAAATGTGCTGAGATACTTGGCTGGAGGCAGAGATTCAATCAGTTCATCTTCCCTAGGGATTGTATGGCCATTTGTCTTAGTGACTGTATTGAGGCCTCTGCATTCTACATCTCTTTCCACCCTAGGAATGAGGTTTTGTCACAAGGACTACTTGGTAGCCCAAGGGCTATATGAAGGCCCGGTCACCCCCAAATCCGGCATCTTTTGGATTTCTGCTCTAATACAATCTCTGATATGGTCAGGCTCCCTGTATATTTTACTTTTTACTGGTAGACTTT
Source organism: Pleurodeles waltl (assembly GCF_031143425.1). NCBI lineage: Eukaryota > Metazoa > Chordata > Amphibia > Caudata > Salamandridae > Pleurodeles > Pleurodeles waltl. The sequence continues at coordinate 398,025,390 of NC_090446.1, forward strand.
CACCTGTGTCCACATCATGGACACTCCAGGTGGTTTTATCAGGGGTTAAGGAAAACTGACTGAACTTGTCTGCATTTAGCTTATTGCTCTTCAGAGAGGCAGTATGCAAAGCAGACTACTCCATCTACTGAACCATCAACAGTGTTGTTTGAAGGTCAGGGAGAGGGTCATTCTCAGGCTCCTGCCCTTCATCAGTGGCGATGAGCAAGCTCATGTCAGCCCGGTCATAAGATATCTGATAGAGACTTCTAGTTGCACATTCCTTACCTTAAAATTTCCTCCCGGTGTCAGACTAGATCAGGCGGTTTTTCTTCAAGCAGTGCCCTTGCACACAGTCGGGTGGCATCGGTTGACTTCACATTCATTGTTGGCATTTGGTTGCCGTGATGACATCAGGCTCGTGCATAGGTGCTGCCTCGGCGCAATGATGTCATATCTTTTCTTTCTGCACCATGTGCTGGTGTGGAGAGAGCTACCCTGGTCTTTTTTGGGGGGGGTGGGGGGGGTGGAATTTTGACACTTTTGTCATTTTTGTTGGTGAGGATGTCCCAGAAGACTGGGTTCAAACCGCATGATGTTGGTGACAGATCTGCACCTGGTCTGTTTATGGTGTTTGAACATCACTTCGGCTCATGGTCGCGCTGCAGAGTGCTGGTCCATGCAGCCAAAGGCTTAGAGGGAGCAGTCCCTGAAGCTCATGGCGGCCCAGCGCTCGACTCCGCATCGCTACCTGTCTGGCTCGAGGGAAATGTCTCGAGACAGCTCGTGGAGTCACCACCACTCATCTTTCTCCAAGTCTTCGGGTCGCTCGGGTAAGAAGTTGAAGAATGCTAGGCATTCTTAGATTTCACCCTGTCGCTCAGCTGATTCAACTCGGGAGGAGCATTCATGCTCCAGGCCTCCATCTGTGGAGCCTACTTTTAGGTCTGCTCCACGCATCCCTGAGTTTTCGGAGCCGATGTGACCCCTTCCCAACTTAAGGAGTTCTATGAGGCCATGAGTGTCATATTTGCGCAGCCACCCTGCAGCAGCATCTGGGCAGGGGGGTGGAGGGGTTTGGCTGGGGGCCCTTTGGGTTCCGTGTCAGTGGCTTCAGCCCCCAAGGGCCCCTCCGATCCACTATAGGATCCGTGCCGATGCCTGTCGTGCCATTGCGACCTGTACCAGCTAAGTCGTTGATGCTTTCAATGTCATTTGGCCACACGTTCGACATTTATCCAGTCCTAATTTTCGAGGAGCCGAAATGGTGTTGGCTAACACCACTTTCGACTTCGATGGGGGCCTACTTACCTCAGGTCAGATTCGGACCCTTTTTCCTTTGGTTCTGAATATGAGGAGGGATTGGAGGTGTTGCTGGACCATTATGAATACCAGCTGGATGACCCCGACACAGACTGGGCAGAGGAATTGGTCGTGGCTAGTGGTCTGGATACTTTCCCAGACGCTGGCATGCTGTCTCCCCCTACCGTGGCTACGGAAGGGGGGGAGCCCCCTATTCAATGATGGTCAGTAAGGGCAGCTGAGGTCCCTGGCCTTAAACTGCCCTCTAACGGTCAGGACGAATCTCCTGACCGAGGTGCTTAAGCCTGACTTCCACTCCGAATCATCTACTTTAATTCAATGAAGCCCTCACATGTCGTCCTTCTGGGTACTTGGTCCAGACACCAGCACAGGACAGTCGCCTGCTGCCATCGGCGCGCCATGAACAACCCTAAATTCCTGTCTCAACTCTCCACACCTGAAAGTTTTCTGATTCAGGCTTCCTCTTCTTCCTGCGCATACCCCTCTGCTCCCCTGGATAGGGAAACAGAGACTGGACTAACTTGGGAAGAGGATGCTTTTTTTTTTCCCTCCAGTTTGGCATTGTGGTCAGTGAACACCGCATGCCTTTTTGGCAGCTATACCCACTCATGATGAGATACGGTTGCGCAAGTCTTTCCACAGATCCTAGAGGAGGCCTGGGCTATCATTTCTTAAGCTGTTGCTAATAGGAGAGAGACAAGACGAAGTTCATTATTCGCTGTGGGCTGGACATGACCAACTATGTGGGTAGATGAGTTGCGTCAACAGTGCCCTTGAAGCGCCACGCCTGGCTAAGCATATCTTGATGGCACCCATCTCTTCGGAGATGAGGCAGACTCTGTGCTTGAGGTTCAAGGAGTCCCGGGCTACGGATTGGTCCCTAGGCCTTTCGACTGCCCCTCGCCCACAACAGTTAACCTTCCATGGCCACCCACTCTCATCCCTTTCCCAGCTACCGTGCCACCCATGCTACTCAGCACCTGTGTGGCTGGGGACGTGGAATCCCACGGGCTCATGGAACAGGGAATCCGAGGTCTGCCCAGTCCACCCCATCCCTAGTGCAGCCTTCAAGCCTTCCTAGTCTATTTCCCCCATCTCGGGGCAGTTGAAAGCAGGATTTGCCATCACCTGCTCCAGTGTGAATCCATCACAACCAACAGGTGGGTTTGCAGATTGTCTGAAGGGGCTACTCCGTCCCCTTCCCTTCCAGACTGCCCCTCCAGCCATGCCTCCATCCTACTGCTGCTTACCAGAGGATAATCTGGCACTTCTCCATGAGGAGGTTGCAGCTCTTTTGGCCACGGGAGTCATAGAGAGGGTTCCAGTGCCCGAAGTAGGTTGTGGTTGTTGTTCCCGCTACTTTCTATGCCCAAAAAGGACATGGGCCTACATCCTATCCTAGACCTTCAGGCCCTCAATCTCTTCCTCAAAAAGAAGTTCAAAATGCTCACTCTGGTTCAGGTCCTGTCTGCCTTCGACCCAGAAGACTGGATGGTAGAGTTGGACTTACAGGATGCTTAATTCCATATACCCGTCTTGCCTGCGTACAGACGCTACTTGCGATTTGTGGTAAGTCACAAGCACTTTCAATTTACTAAGCTCCCCTTCAGCCTTACCAGAGCCCCTCGGGTGTTCACAAAAGTGTTGGTGGTTGCAGCTCATCTGCACAAGATAGGGGTTTCAGTCTTCCCATACCTTAATGACTGGCTGTTTAAACGCAGACACGCCTCAGAGAGCAGTCTTCAGACTACAGTGAACCTTCTGCACACACTGGGGTTCACTTTAAACAGGTCAGTCACACCAGACTTCCTCTCAGATGCTCCCTGATCAGAGCTGTTCTGGATACAGTGCACTTTCTGGCCTATTTTCCTAAAAAGAGAGTCCAGGATATTCAGGTTATGATTCTGATGTTTCAGCCTTTATCCTCCGTATTGGTGAGAATGACAGGCTGCTGGGCCCCATGGCCTCATGCATCCTGCTGGTGATACATGCCAGATGGCATATGCTGGCTCTGCAGTGGGACTTGAAGTTCCAGTGGGTGCAGCATCAGTGGAATCTCTCTGACCTGGTCAACATCTCGGAGGTCACTGCAAGGATTGGGTCAGCCGCAGATCCCGGTCACTTCCCCAACCAGATCTTACAGTAGTGACAATCGTCACTCCTGGGATGGGGCTGCCACATGGGAGGTTGAGATCAGCGGTGTCTGGTCTCTGGCAGAGTCTGCACTCCACATTAATCTTCTGTAGCTCCGGGGCATCAGGCTTGCATTGAAAGCATTTCTTCCCTGTCTCAAAGGGAAAGTGGTGCATATTGCCATGTGATACTGCAACAAACAGGGCAGAGCGGGGTCCTGGACTGTTTGTCAAGAGGCTCTGCGCCTTTGGACCTGGCTGGCACATCAGGACATTACCCTTATGGTTCAACATCTGGCAGGCTCTCTGAATGCCAGAGCAGACGAACTCAGCCGTCGATGCATAGTCTATCACGAATGGCGTCTCCATCCGGAGGTCTTGCAAGGTCTCTTTCAGCAGTGGGGAAAGCCTTGGTTAGATCGGTTCGCCTCCTCAGAGAACGCGCAGTGTCAGCTCTTTTGCGCTTTTAGCTGTGGCACACCATTTTTGGTGTACTTCATGGCTCCGCGCTTTGGCGTGGAAAGTCGTGAAAAGAAACTGACGTCACCAACGCGGTGCCTATGTACGACCCCCGACGTCATCACGGCGAACACGATGCCAACAACAAATGCAAAGTCAACCAACGCCACCTGATGGCACGCAAGGGTACTGCTCGAAGAAAAATCTCCAGATCCAATCTGACATCTGGGGGGAATTCTAAGGTAAGGAATCTGCAACTAGAATCTCTACCAGATAAATTGTTACCAAAGGTAAGTAACTTGCTCTCTAGGCGGTTCCCATAAAGCACCCTGTGGGGGCTTCTTGGAGGACCCAGGTCAACCAAGTAAGTGACCTCACCTTTCTGCTCTAAGATTGTGTGGGGCCACTCAACTTGGAGCCTGCGGCCCCAAGAGTAGTCCAAGACCCACACTTACTGTCCTGGCTGGTAAACAGTCAGTACAGCCTTTTGGTCATGCCACAGCTTTTGAAGCTCTTGGCTGACCAAGTTTTTTGGAAGCCCCCTTCATGTACTCTGCCATGTGGTAACTCAGGCCTAGCCCATAGTCAACTTTGTCTTGCTTAGGAGGCTTGAGAGGTTGCTCCTAACCCTCCTTCACAAGAGCAAGAGGACCCCCAACTGGATGTCCAACCAGAAGTTAAAATGGACTGTAGCCCATTCCATTTTAAGGAACCTCTATGTATGCTAAAAGGAGAAGATGGGATGTCCTACTACTTTGCTTTCTAAGTTTTCCTGAGAGTCCCATAATCATACCTTTTAGCGTTTTGTTGAATCTCTCAACTAACCCATTTCCTTTTCTATGTTGAATGATGAATTTATAGGTTACGAATGTAGGAATTTAGCTCTGTATATATTATCTCAAAGTGAGAGATAATGAGCACAAAGTCCAATGGTTCTCTTCAGAGGTTGTTAGTGGCAAAATTAGATAATACTAATGCTCCATTTTGTGGTAGTGTGGTCGAGCAGGAGACTTATCAGAGGGTAGTGTTAAGCATTAGTTGTACACACACAGGCAATACATGAGAACACACACACTCAGACTTAACTCCAGGCCAATAGGTTTTTATATAGAAAAATATTATTTTCTTAATTTATTTTAGAACCACAAGATTCAGAATTGAGGTACGTTCATAAATTGGAATGTACTTCACACAGGTAATTATGGAACTTTGAATTAAAACAGTAATGTACACAGTTTTGGTAAAAAAAAATAAAAAAAAATGGCAATAAGCTATTTTAACCCCTTAGCTGCTGGGCCTTTCCCCCCCCAGTGCTGAGCCCTTTTTTGGCTATTTGGGGTAGTTCGCGCTTAGGGCTTCATAACTTTTTGTCCACATAAGCTAACCACGCCACATTTGCGTCCTTTTTTTCCAACATCCTAGGGATTCTAATGGTACCCAGAGTTGGTGGTTTCCCCTGGAGGAGACCAAGAAAATAGCCAAAATACAGTGAAAATTTTGTTTTTTCCAAAAAAATGGGAAAAAAGGGCTGCCGAAGAAGGCTTGTGGTTTTTTCCCTGAAAATGCCATCAACCAAGGGTTTCTGGTGCTGAAATCACTATCTTCCCACCTTTCAGGAACGGGCAGACTTGAATCAGAAAACCGAATTTTTCAACACAAATTTTGCATTTTACTGGGACATACCCCATTTCTACTATATTTGGTGCTTTCAGCCTCCTTCCAGTTAGTGACAGGAATGGGTGTGAAACCAATGCTGGATCCCGGAATGCTAAACATTTCTGAAAACTAGACAAAATTCTGAATTCAGCAAGGGGTCATTTGTGTAGATCCTACAAGGTTTTCCTACAGAAAATAACAGCTGAAATAAAAAAATATTGAAATTGAGCTGAAAACAACAGCCATTTTTCTTTATGTTTTACTCTGTAACTTTTTCCTGCGATGTCAGATTTCTGAAAGCAATATACCGTTTTGTCTGCTGGACTCTTCTGGTTGCGGGGATATAAAGGGCTTGTAGGTTCATCAAGAACCCTAGGTACCCAGAGCCAATAAATAAGCTGCACCCTGCAGTTGGTTTTCATTCTATACTGGGTATACAGCAATTCATTTGCTGAAATATGAAGAGTGAAAAAGAGGTATCAAGAAAACCTTTGCATTTCCAAAATGGGATCAAGATAAGGTTTTGAGGAGCAGTGGTTATTTGCACATCGCTGAATTTCGAGGTGCCCATACTAGCATGTGAATTGCAGGGCATTTCTCAAATAGACGTCTTTTTTACACACTCTCTTATATTTGGAAGGAAAAAATGTAGAGAAAGATAAGGGGCAATAACACTTGTTTTGCTATTCTGTGTTCCCCCAAGTCTCCCGATAAAAATGATACCTCACTTGTGTGGGTAGGCCTAGTGCCCGCGACAGGAAATGCCCCAAAACACAACATGGCCACATCCTATTTTTTTTATAGAAAACACAGCTGTTTTTCCCAAAGTGCCTACCTGTAGATTTTGGCCTCTAGCTCAGCCGGCACATAGGGAAACCTACCAAACCTGTGCATTTCTGAAAACTAGAGACCTAGGGGAATCCAAGGAGGGGTGACTTGCGGGGCTCGGACCAGGTTCTGTTACCCAGAATCCTTTGCAAACCTCAAAAAGTGGCTAAAAAAACAAGTTTTCCTCAGATTTCGGTGACAGAAAGTTCTGGAATCTGAGAGGAGCCACAAATTTCCTTCCACCCGGCGTTCCCCCAAGTCTCCCGATAAAAATGATACCTCACTTGTGTGGGTAGGCCTAGCGCCCGCGACAGGAAACGCCCCAAAGCGCAACGTGGACACATCAAAATTTTTGGAAGAAAACAGAGGTGTTTTTTGAGAAGTGCCTACCTGTAGATTTTGGCCTCTAGCTCAGCCGGCACCTAGGGAAACCTACCAAACCTGTGCATTTCTGAAAACTAGAGACCTAGGGCAATCCAAGGAGGGGTGACTCGCGGGGCTCGGACCAGGTTCTGTTACCCAGAATCCTTTGCAAACCTCAAAAAGTGGCTAAAAAAACAAGTTTTCCTCAGATTTCGGTGACAGAAAGTTCTGGAATCTGAGAGGAGCCACAAATTTCCTTCCACCCGGCGTTCCCCCAAGTCTCCCGATAAAAATGATACCTCACTTGTGTGGGTAGGCCTAGCGCCCGCGACAGGAAACGCCCCAAAGCGCAACGTGGACACATCAAAATTTTTGGAAGAAAACAGAGGTGTTTTTTGAGAAGTGCCTACCTGTAGATTTTGGCCTCTAGCTCAGCCGGCACCTAGGGAAACCTACCAAACCTGTGCATTTCTGAAAACTAGAGACCTAGGGCAATCCAAGGAGGGGTGACTCGCGGGGCTCGGACCAGGTTCTGTTACCCAGAATCCTTTGCAAACCTCAAAAAGTGGCTAAAAAAACAAGTTTTCCTCAGATTTCGGTGACAGAAAGTTCGGGAATCTGAGAGGAGCCACAAATTTCCTTCCACCCGGCGTTCCCCCAAGTCTCCCGATAAAAATGATACCTCACTTGTGTGGGTAGGCCTAGCGCCCGCGACAGGAAACGCCCCAAAGCGCAACGTGGACACATCAAAATTTTTGGAAGAAAACAGAGGTGTTTTTTGAGAAGTGCCTACCTGTAGATTTTGGCCTCTAGCTCAGCCGGCACATAGGGAAACCTACCAAACCTGTGCATTTCTGAAAACTAGAGACCTAGGGCAATCCAAGGAGGGGTGACTCGCGGGGCTCGGACCAGGTTCTGTTACCCAGAATCCTTTGCAAACCTCAAAAAGTGGCTAAAAAAACAAGTTTTCCTCAGATTTCGGTGACAGAAAGTTCTGGAATCTGAGAGGAGCCACAAATTTCCTTCCACCCGGCGTTCCCCCAAGTCTCCCGATAAAAATGATACCTCACTTGTGTGGGTAGGCCTAGCGCCCGCGACAGGAAACGCCCCAAAGCGCAACGTGGACACATCAAAATGTTTGGAAGAAAACAGAGGTGTTTTTTGAGAAGTGCCTACCTGTAGATTTTGGCCTCTAGCTCAGCCGGCACCTAGGGAAACCTACCAAACCTGTGCATTTCTGAAAACTAGAGACCTAGGGCAATCCAAGGAGGGGTGACTCGCGGGGCTCGGACCAGGTTGTGTTACCCAGAATCCTTTGCAAACCTCAAAAAGTGGCTAAGAAAACAAGTTTTCCTCACATTTCGGTGACAGAAAGTTCTGGAATCTGAGAGGAGCCACAAATTTTCTACCACCCGGCGTTCCCCCAAGTCTCCCGATAAAAATGATACCTCACTTGTGTGGGTAGGCCTAGCGCCCGCGACAGGAAACGCCCCAAAGCGCAACGTGGACACATCCAAATTTTTGGAAGAAAACAGAGGTGTTTTTTGAGAAGTGCCTACCTGTAGATTTTGGCCTCTAGCTCAGCCGGCACATAGGGAAACCTACCAAACCTGTGCATTTCTGAAAACTAGAGACCTAGGGGAATCCAAGGAGGGGTGACTTGCGGGGCTCGGACCAGGTTCTGTTACCCAGAATCCTTTGCAAACCTCAAAAAGTGGCCAAAAAAACAAGTTTTCCTCACATTTCGGTGACAGAAAGTTCTGGAATCTGAGAGGAGCCACAAATTTCTTTCCACCCGGCGTTCCCCTAAGTCTCCCGATAAAAATGATACCTCACTTGTGTGGGTAGGCCTAGCGCCCGCGACAGGAAATGCCCCAAAACAGAACGTGGACACATCACATTTTTTCATAGAAAACAGTGCCTACCTGTGGATTTTGGCCTCTAGCTCAGCCGGCACCTGGGGAAACCTAGCAAACCAGCACATTTTTGTAAACTAGAAACCCAGGGGAATCCAAGATGAGGTGACTTGTGGGGCTCGGACCAGGTTCTGTTACCCAGAATCCTTTGCAAACCTCAAAATGTGGCTAAAATACCACGTTTTCCACACATTTCGGTGACAGAAAGTTCTGGAATCTGAGGGGAGCCACAAATTTCCTTCCACCCAGCGTTCCCCCAAGTCTCCCGATAAATATGATACCTCACTTGTGTGGTTAGGCCTGGTGCCTGCGACAGGAATAGATCACACAACGGTCAATGTTGGTCCTTACGTGAGGCAGCTGTTGACCCTGGGGTGATCCATTCCTGACACAGGCACTAGGTGTAGGCACTCAAGTGGGGTAGTGTTTTTATCAGGACAGGTGAGGAGTCACTGGGTGGTAGGAATGTTGTGGATCCCAGCATATTCCTGTAGTTTGTGTGACAGAAATGCGAGAAAAATAGAGTTTTTTCTCAACATTTCAGCTTTGCAGGGTATTCTGGGTAAGAAAACTTTGGGGAATCCACACAAGTCACACCTCTGTGGACTCCCCCGAATGTCTAGTTTCCAGAAATGTTTGGGTTTAGTGTGTTTCTCTATATGGCCGCCGAATCCAGGACCAAAAACACAGGTGCCTGCCTTACAAAACCAGTTTGTTTTGCCATAGACAATTTTGATGTCTCCACAATATGATTTGGGTGGTGGAATTTGGGGCTGAACTAAATTGGTGAGCTCCCAAGAGAGCACTCTCTCTCTGCTTGCCGCCGCATTCACCTGCTTTCTGGGTTGGCCTAACCCACTATTACCCAGTTGCACGAACAGCTTGCGAAGGGACAGCAGGACTGTCCTCATCACCTCCCTCATAATGTACTGGAAGAGGAGTTTTCGAATGGGACTCCTCTGACTGAAAAATCACTCCCAGAGTCTGCGCCATTGTCCTATCCCTCAGATGCTGTCTCAGTATCTGATGTCTCAGTCTCTGATCCTATGTCAGAGCGGTCCTCTATAACCCGAGTGCAGGCAGCAGTCATCCATCAAGATGCCATCTCTGCTATTGGCTAAACTGTTGCTCTAAAACACTAGCCTACGTAGACAGTCACAAAATCGATGGTGTGTGTGAGATACGTGCAACAGTAGAGGCCACCTTACCTGCGCTTCTTCCCTCAATCAGCACGTACTTTCAAGACACTCAAAAAACACCTTGTCACATACCATTCGTCACAGTCTTTAGCACCTCCTGCGCCCAGTCCAACAATCATTATTGGTGCTCCCACTCCCTCCTCCTCGGATTCCCTCATTACCACCCAGCAAAAGTGCCCTTCATCTCTCCATAGACTTTACTAATGTACTCAGCTATTTACATAAAATACAGATGTGCTCTTTGCAGTAGGCATATAAACCTTCTGCGCTTCTTTATGGCACTAAAACTGCCACTAGACAAGTCGGACCCTTTTCCCCCCAGGGAAACCACACACATATTGACAAAAGTGATGTATATATGACAGCCAACCACCTGAAACTCAACTCAAGCAAAACCGAAATAATCCTCTTTGGCCCTCACCAAAAAAACCTGGGACCCCCCATGGTGGCCCACCACGCTAGGCCCTGCACCCACCCCCGCCAACTACGCACGCAACCTCAGCATCATCCTAGACTCCTCCCTCTCTATGACCCAACAAATCAACGCTCTTACCTCCTCATGCTTCAACAAACTCCGTATACTGAAAAACATTAAAATGGATCCCCACAGAGACCAGAAAAACTGTCACTCACGCACTCATCAGCAGCAGGCTTGATTACAGAAACGCCCTCTACGCCGGCACCACTCTAAAACTCAAGTGCAAACTACACGCATCCAGAACTCAGCAGCACGACTCATCCTCGACCTCCACCGACACGAACACATCTCTCCACACCTCAAATCCCTCCACTGGCTCCCCATTGACAAAAGGATCACCTTCAAGATCCTCATCCTCACACACAAATCACTCCACAACACAGGCCCTGCCTACCTCAACGAGAGTCACCTTCCACACCCCCACACGAAACGTCCGTTCAGCTGACCTCTCTCTCGCCTCTGACCCCCGCATCAAACACACCACCACCGGGGGCAGATCCTTCTCCTACATTGCACCCAAAACATGGAACGCACTCACAACTCACATTCGCAAGACCCAAAACCTACTTCTTTTCAGGAAGGGCCTCAAAACCTGGCTTTTTGAACAGTGAACCTCCTAGCCCCTTTCCCTCCCCCCCGTCCCCCCCCCCAGCGCCTTGAGACCCTCACAGGTGAGTAGCGCGCTTTATAAATCTCTTTGATACAGATCTACCTATATATATATATATAAATATATATCTACATAGATATATCTATAGATATATCCATGTACCTAGATATATCTATCTACATAGATATATATATATAGATATATACATATATTTTTTTTTAGTTGTTGTATGGTTTCCTTGGGGGCCAAAATGGCCCCCAGGGAAACCCTACAACATCTAAAAAAAAAATTGCCCCCACAGGGGGTCACCCTGCCCACGGGCGACCCCCTGTCATTTCATTTTTTTTTTTTTTTTTTTTGAGAAAAAAAAAAATCCCCTGGGGGGGGGGCGCGATCGCGCCCCCCCCCCCCCTTCCCAGGGGGCACCTACCTTTTAATTTTTTTAGGAAAATTATGCCGGGGGGGGGGGGGGCGGCCCGTTTTCCGGGGGGGGGCTGCCCCCCAAAAGTGAAATCCCTGGTGTCTAGTGGGGTTTCCTGGCCCCCGATCGCAGCTGTGCTGCGATCGGGGGCCAGGAAACCGTTTCAGAAGGCCTCATAAGAAAGGGGAGACTCTCCCCTTTCTTACGAGGCCTTCTGAAACTGTTTCTGGCCCCCGATCGCAGCACAGCTGCGATCGGGGGCCAGAAACAGTTTCAGAAGGCCTCGTAAGAAAGGGGAGAGTCTCCCCTTTCTTACGAGGCCTTTTCAAAATGTTTCCTGACCCCCCCGATCGCAGCTGTGCTGCGATCGGGGGAGCCAGGAAACCTGAAAGTGTTTCCTGGCCCCCGATCGCAGCACAGCTGCGACCGGGGGCCAGGAAACACTTTCAGGAAGGCCTCGTAAGAAAGGGGAGTGTCTCCCCTTTCTTACGAGGCCTTCCTGAAAGTGTTTCCTGGCCCCCGATCGCAGCTGTGCTGCGATCGGGGGCCAGGAAACACTTTCAGGAAGGCCTCGTAAGAAAGGGGAGACTCTCCCCTTTCTTACGAGGCCTTCCCGAACGTGAAAAAGGCCGTTTTCCCCATGAAAGCAGGAAGCAGCCGCAAGGCTGCTTCCTGCTTTCATGGGGAAAACACCTTTGCAACGTCAGCGCGCCTCGCGGCGCGCTGACGTCACAAAGGGGCGGGTGGGGGGCGGGGGGAGACACGGTAGCTTCCGTGTCTCCCGGGGGGGGGAAAAAAATAAAAAATAAATCCTCGGGTGCGACGCACCCGAGGATTTATTAATGCCCTTCCTGGTGTCGGCCACTGGTCGTGACCCGCACCAGGGAGGGTGTGTGGGCGTCGGCCAGTGGCCGACGCCCGCATTTAAGAGGTTAAAAGTGGACACTGCAAAAATCAACAGTTCCTGGGGGAGGTAAGTAATAGTTTCTCAGGTAAGTAAAGCATTTAAAAGTTCTGTCTCCTGGGCATAGGCAGGCCACCGTTGGGGGTTCAAGTCAACCCTAAGCACCTACCACCAGCAACACAGGGCTGGTCAGGTGCAGAGGTCAAAGTAGGGCCCAAATAACATAGGTGCCTATAGAGAACAGGGGTGCTCCGGTTCCAGTCTGCTAGCAGGTAAGTACCTGCATTCTCGGGGAGTAGACCAGGGGGGTTTTGTAGAGCACTGGGTGGGGGGGGGGGTGTCCAAAACAGGCACACAAGATACACCCTCAGCAGCACAGGGGCGACCGGGTGCAGTGTGTGAACAAGGTGTCGGGTTTCAGGTAGAAATCAATGGAAGGACCTGGGGTCACTCTGGTGATGCAGGCAGGGCACATGGGGGCTTCTCTGGCCAGCTGACTGGGCTAGGATTAGGGCCGCAAGCTGGTCACTCCTGCACCGATGGTTCCTCAGTCGTGGGGGCTGTGGGTGCAGTGCTTTGTACAGGCATTGGGTTCCTTTGTTACCGGGCAGTGGTAGTCAGGGGGAGCCTCTGGATCCTCTGCAGGCGTCGCTGTGGGGGTGCAGGGGAGGTCGACTCTGGGTGTCCACATCATTGGAGTCGCCTGGGGCTCCTCTCTGCGGTGTTGGTTTCTCTGGACTCGGGCTGGGGTTGTCGGGTGCAGTGTGTGAAGCCTCACGCTTCCGGAGTGAGGCTGGAGTCGTCTTTAAAGTTGGTTTCTTGGTTGTAGTTTTGGACAGAGCCGCTGTCCTCAGGAGTTTCTTGGTCCTTTAGGTGCAGGTCAGTCCTCTGAGTTCTCAGAGGTCGCTGGTCCTGCTGGATGCGTCGCTGTGCAGGTTCTTTGAGTCTGGAGACAGGCCGGGAGGGCTGGGGCCAAGTCAGTTGTAGTCTCAGTCGTCTTTGCAAGTCCTTCTTTCTTTAGGTTCCAGGAATATGATTTCCTAAGTTTGGGGTCACCCCTCAAAACTCAATTTAGGGGTATGTTTAGGTCTGGGTGGGGCAGTAGCCAATCGCTACTGTCCTGAAGGGTGGCTACACCCTCTTTGTGCCTCCTCCCTGAGGGAAGGGGGAGCACATCCATAATCCTATTGGGGAATCCTCCAAAACAAGATGGAGGATTTCTTAAGGCAGGGGACACCTCAGCTCGGGACACCATAGGGGCTGTCCTGACTGGTGGGTGACTCCTTGTTTTTCTCATTATCTTCTCTGGACTTGCCACCAAAAGTGGGGGCTGTGTCAGGAGGGGCGGGCATCTCCACTAGCTGGAGGGCCCTGGGGCGCTGTAACACCATGCTTGAGTCTTTGAGGCTCACCGCAAAGTGTTACAGTTCCTGCAGGGGAGGTGAAAAGCACCTCCACCCAGTGCAGGCTATGCTCCAGGCCACAGAGTGACAAAGGCACTCACCCCATGTGGCCAGAAACCCGTCTGGATGTGGAAGGCTGGCTGTAACTGGTCAGCCTAACACTAGCATTTAGACTGGTATACAGGGGGCATCTCTAAGATGCCCTCAGTGTGCATTTTTCCATAAACCCCACACTGGCATCAGTGTGGATTTAATGTGCTGAGTCGTTTGATACCAAACTTCCCAGTATTCAGTGTAGCCATTATGGAACTGTGGAGTTTGTGTTTGACAAACTCCCAGACCATATACTCTTTATGGCTACCCTGCACTTACAATGTCTAAGGTTTTGCTTAGACACTGTAGGGGCATAGTGCTCATGCACATATGCCCTCACCTGTGGTATAGTGCACCCTGCCTTAGGGTTGTAAGGCCTGCTAGAGGGGTGACTTACCTGTGCCACAGGCAGTGGGTTGTGGGCATGGCACTCTGAGGGGAGTGCCATGTCGACTTAGTCATTTTCTCCCGACCAGCAGACACAAGCTGTGAGGCAGTGTGCATGTGCTGAGTGAGGGGTCCCCAGGGTGACATAACACATGCTTCAGCCCTAGAGACCTTCCCTGGCCACAGGGCCCTTGGTACCAGGGGTACCATTTTCAAGGGTCTTATCTGTGTGCTAGGGCTGTGCCAATTGTGGTGACAAAGGTACAGTTTAGGTAAAGAACACTAGTGCTAGGGCCTTGTTAGCAGGGTCCCAGCACATTTTCAATGGTAACTAGCATTCAACAAAAGGCAAAACGTTAGTGGGGTAACCATGCCACGAGAGGCATTTTCCTACACCCCACATTCCTTCCACATTGCTTTGAGGTACCCAGACATGAAGTTTGCACCTCTGACGGAAAGCTTATCCTGGAAAAGCTTCCCAGGAGGGCCTTGGCCACTTGAGGAGCTGTAGTGGACCTCAGAGGAAAGGCCTCTGGGTACCTGGTGGCATGGTCCACCAGAATAAATCTTTTCCCAGGTGCTGTTGAAAGGTTACGGGGGCAAACAATATCAACCCCTACACTTTCAAAGGTTACCCCAACCACTGTTAATGAAATTAAGGGGGCCTAACTAGTGTCACCATTCTTGCCACTGGCTTGGCAGGTGACACGAGCTACAAAACTCCTTTGTGTTTTCAGATTTGTGGGGCCATTGAAAGTGTGGCAAAGTTTTTCCCAAGTCTTACTTAGCCCAAGATGTCCTTCAAGAGGAATGCCATGGGCTAAGCTCAAAAGGAATAACCTAAACTTCTAAGGTATAACCAACCTCCTGGTGGCACCAGGTTTGGGGTCTCTAGCCTCAGAGTAAAGAAGCCCATTCACCCAATAGAACCTGTGGGATCCACTGACATCCACTGCCTCCTGTGCAGCAGCTTGCTGCGTGAGGCCTTCAAGAGAGACAAGACTTCTGCTCCAAGCTCAGTTCTTCCCTGGAGGGCTCCCCTGCACCCAAGACCTCTGCTGTGTCACCACCCAGCTCCTCTGGGGCAGGTTCTCCACAAGGAGTGAGATCATGTCCCTGAGGAGACTGATTGTAAAGAAATGGCTCCCTGTTGCAGTTACCCCCCACTTTTTGCCTGATACTGATGCTGACTTGACTGAGAAGTGTGCTGGGACCCTGCTAACCAGGCCCCAGCACCAGTGTTCTTTCACCTAAAATTTACTATTGTCTCCACAATTGGCACAACCCTGGCACCCAGGTAAGTCCCTTGTAACTGGTGCCACTGGTACCAAGGGCCCTGATGCCAGGGAAGGTCTATAAGAGCTGCAGCATGTCTTATGCCACCCTAGGGACCTCTCACTCAGCACAGACACACTGCTTGCCAGCTTGTGCGTGCTGGTGGGGAGAAAATGACTAAGTTGACATGGCACTCCCCTCCTGGTGCCATGCCAACCTCACACTGCCTGTGGCATAGGTAAGTCTCCCCTCTAGCAGGCCTCACAGCCCTAAGGCAGGGTGCACTATACCACAGGTGAGGGCATAGGTGCATGAGCACTATGCACCTACAGTATCTAAGCAAAACCTTAGACATTGTAAGTGCAGGATAGCCATAAGAGTATATGGTCTGGGAGTCTGTCAAAAACGAACTCCACAGCTCCATAATGGCTACACTGAATACTGGGAAGTTTAGTATTAAACTTCTCAGAATAATAAACCCACACTGATGCCAGTGTTGGATTTATTTAAAAATGCACACGGAGTGCATCTTAGAGATGACCCCTGTATTTTACCCAATTGTTCAGTGCAAGACTGACTGGTCTGTGCCAGCCTTCTCCTGAGAGACGAGTTTCTGACCCCATGTGGTGAGAGCCTTTGTGCTTTCTGAGGACAGAAACAAAGCCTGCTCTGGGTGGAGGTGCTTCACACCTCCCCCCTGCATGAACTGTAACACCTAGCAGTGAGCCTCAAAGGCTCAGGCTTCGTGTTACAATGCCCCAGGGCACTCCAGCTAGTGGAGATGACCGCCCCCTGGACACAGCCCCCACTTTTGGCGGCAAGTCCAAGCGAGATAATGAGAAAATCAGAGGAGTCACTGATCAGTCAGGACAGCCCCTAAGGTGCACTGAGCTGAAGTGACTCTGACTTTTAGAAATCCTCCATCTTGCAGATGGAGGATTCCCCCAATAGGGATAGGAATGTGCCCCCCCCCCTCCCCTCAGGGAGGCGGCACAAAGAGGGTGTAGCCACCCTCAAGGACAGTAGCCATTGGCTACTGCCCTCCCAGACCTAAACACACCCCTAAATCGAGTATTTAGGGGCTCCCAGAACCCAGCAAGACAGATTCCTGCAACCTAAGAAGAAGAGGACTGCTAAGCTGAAAAACCCTGCAGGGAAGACGGAGACACCAACTGCTTTGGCCCCAGCTCTACCGGCCTGTCTCCCCACTTCTAAAGACACTGCTCCAGCGACGCTTTCCCCAGGGACCAGCGACCTCTGAATCCTCAGAGGACTGCCCTGCTCTAGAAGGACCAAGAACTCCAGAGGACAGCGGTTCTGTTCACCCAAGACTGCAACTTTGTTACAAAGGAGCAACTTTAAAACAACCTGCGTTTCCCGCCGGAAGCGTGAGACTTGCTACTCTGCACCTGACGTCCCCGGCTCGACTTGTGGAGAACAAACACTTCAGGGAGGACTCCCCGGTGACTGCGAGACCGTGAGTAGCCAGAGTTGCCCCCCCCCCCGATCCCCCACAGCGACGCCTGCAGAGGGAATCCCGAGGCTCCCCCTGACCGCGACTGCCTGTTCCTCAGATCCCGACGCCTGGAAAAGACACTGCACCGCAGCCCCCAGGACCTGAAGGATCCAAACTCCAGTGCAGGAGTGACCCCCAGGAGGCCCTCTCTCTTGCCCAGGTGGTGGCTAGCCCGAGGAGCCCCCCCCCACCTGCCTGCACCGCTGAAGAGACCCCTTGGTCTCCCATTGATTTCTATTGCTAACCCGCCGCTTGTTCGCACACTGCACCCGGCCGCCCCCGTGCTGCTGAGGGTGTACTTTCTGTGCTGACTTGTGTCCCCCCCGGTGCCCTACAAAACCCCCCTGGTCTGCCCTCCGAAGACGCGGGTACTTACCTGCTGGCAGACTGGAACCGGGGCACCCCCTTCTCCATTGAAGCCTATGCGTTTTGGGCACCACTTTGACCTCTGCACCTGACCGGCCCTGAGCTGCTGGTGTGGTAACTTTGGGGTTGCTCTGAACCCCCAACGGTGGGCTACCTTGGACCCAACTTTGAACCCTGTAGGTGGTTTACTTACCTGCAAAACTAACAAACACTTACCTCCCCCAGGAACTGTTGAAACTTGCACTGTGTCCAGTTTTAAAATAACTTATTGCCATTTGTGTGAAAACTGTATATGCTATTTTGCTAATTCCAAGTTCCTAAGTGAAATACCTTTCATTTAAAGTACTGTTTGTAAATCTTGAACCTGTGGTTCTTAAAATAAACTAAGAAAATATATTTTTCCATACAAAAACCTATTGGCCTGGAATTGTCTTTGAGTATGTGTTCCTCAATTATTGCTTGTGTATTTACAACAAATGCTTAACACTACTCCTAAGTCTACTGCTCGACCACACTACCACAAAATAGAGCATTAGTAGTATCTCTTTTTGCCACTATCTTACCTCTAAGGGGAACCCTTGGACTCTGTGCATACTATTCCTTACTTTGAAATAGTGCATACAGAGCCAACTTCCTACACTGATCCTTACTGGAGTTCTGGGCAGAGGGTAAGTTTTAAACTTTCCTACCTCTCGGGAGCTAACTGGTCCATACTTTCAGGCTCCACTGCTCCTGATTATCCCTGTTTCCTGGCCTGTGCACTTGTCACAGAGACACTAGCAGGGGTACCCAGCATTGCTGCATGAGTCTGCAGTTCCACTTCAGCCCAGGCTGAGGTCTCTAAATCATTGCCCATCAGACAATCAACAGGAATGGAAGAGGACACTAAAACTGTTTTAGGGCCATTAACCAAATACCACCAGACGTTTGTCTTTGCCTTTATCTACAAAGGAGAGCCACAGACTAGATGCCCATTGCCTCTGATGGACCCTCTGTACTTTACAGCCCCTCTCTGAAGCAGTGATCCACTTATGGATGTCATCCCCAGCCTTGTAAGGGGGAACTATCCTGCGGAGATTCCTGGAATCAAGAGTCTTCCTTGACTACGGATTCTAACCCCAAATGCTTTCTTTTTCTCTCCATCTCTAGGGTCTCTCTAGAGCCAGCAGTTTTTTCAACTCTAGCTTGGCCTGCTCAAGTACCAGAAAACTGAATCCCCTATCTAGGGATCATTCATTAGAGGTAGAGTGGATGGATCCCACAGCAGAGGCAAGGGAAACTGAGGATGAGGCAGATACACTCCTCCTGGGCACTCTTTACTAAGCCTGGGGGATTAAAAGTGGACCTACTGCTACTACCCTTTCTTGTGCTACCAACACAACTTTCTGCAATGTCAAGGTTTTCCCCAGCATCCTCGTTGATCTGCCCAGTGTGGTCAGAGGAAGTACCTAGTACCTCCTTTTCCATCACTGGGGGGGGGATCACTCTCCCATGATTCTGTATGCTATCCTAAACAAGGAGGTTCAAGAGAATAGTTTTCTGTCTATACATTTTTAAAAGGCTTGGAGAAAGGGTAATGTTAGACCCCTGACTAGCCAGGCAAAAGGTTAGGATTTCCTGTAGTTACTAGTGTAGTATGTCACCTATCGTTAGTAGTGATCTTTCTTATGAATTCACTGCCTACCAAGTGTTAGTGTCTTATCCCACCGCTGCACGACCAATATAGGAGGATGGCTGAGTTTATGGCTGTACACCTATGGTGTGGCACCCTATACAGAGTCCAGGCAACCCCTTAGTGATAGTGAAAAGGTGTCCAGATAGCGCAAGCGCTCTAGGGGTAGCTGAGGCGAGCAGCTAAAGCTTATCCCGGAGGAATGTAAAGCACTTGAAATACCACAGTAGTCAGATAATAACTTAATCACAAAGAACCACACAATCGTTGCAAAAATAAATACTTTGTTACAGCACTACTGACATTGGTATAATCTCCCTTTGGAAATATTACATACAATATACGCATAACATAACCACAATAAATAGCATAGAAATATACAGGGCCCCAGGGGTGGGCCAAACCATACACTAAAAATGTGGAGTGTGAAAGAGTGACTCCAGCCAAGGTAAGTGTGGTGGTTAGCTAAGTGGTGGGGGCAGTTAGGAACACAAGAGTTAAGTACAGTAAGTGACCCCAGCAACTGGGAGTAAGTTGGTTACCCACCCAGTTGTCCCATAGGCTAACACAGAGAGTAGTGGTTGGAGTTTGTGAAAGGAGCAAAAGAGAAGTTTGCAAAGTTTTGGGGACCAGCAAGGTCTAGAGGACTCTACTTAGGATGGAAAATCGGAGCTGACCTTCAGCACACAGGAAGGCCAACAGAAGTCCGTGGAGCCCCCACAGGTGCCGGACACAGTCACAAGGAGGCCTTACCAGCCCAGCAAAACAGGAGCTGATCTTTGGTTTGCTGAGTGCTGAAAGCCAGGGCTTCTTGGAGCCTGAATATCTCCCAGAGGAAGAGTCAACAAGCCTTGGCAAGTGCAAGAATGTGGATGCACGGGTGTTCCAGTCCAGTGGCAGGAGCAAGGGTATACAGTCTCCCAACTTGGATAGAAGACAAGCAGGACCCAGAGGAAGCCACAGACTCACCACCTGTGAAGCAGGCACTTTGGATGTCTAGAGACAGCAGACTCCACCAACTGGTCGACATCTTGAGGTACCTGCGATTGCAGGGAAGTGACTCCTTCACTCCAAGGGAGATTAATTTATGTTTCATGGTGACCCTGTAGGATGCAGAGCCTTGGATGTTTCTGAATTCTTGCAGCACCTAGAGACAGTGTTGCAGTGGGAATGTGCCCCTTTTGACTTGGGTATCCTCCAACCCTCCCTCCCTCACACTTTTTATGTGCCTGATATTGATCACACAGTAAAGCCCCTTGTAAAAGGTACCCATGCTACCAAGGGCCTTGTGGTCAGGGAAGGTTCCCAAGGGCTGCAGCATGCCACCCTGGGGGACCCCTCACGAAGCCCATGCACACTACCATTGCGGCTTGTGTGTGCTGGTGGGGAGAAAAAGACCAAGTTGACATGGCAGCCCTCTCAGGGTGCCACATCCACAAACCCCTGCCTGTGGCATAGGTAAGTCACTCCTCTAGCAGACCTTAAAGCCCTATGGCAGGGTGCACTATACCACGTGAGGGAATAGTTGCATAAGCAAAATGCCCCTACTG
This sequence comes from Pleurodeles waltl, assembly GCF_031143425.1. Lineage (NCBI taxonomy): Eukaryota > Metazoa > Chordata > Amphibia > Caudata > Salamandridae > Pleurodeles > Pleurodeles waltl. Next base: position 398,045,920 of record NC_090446.1, read on the forward strand.
TGTCTGTCAATTCTTGAACATTGTAAGTGAAGTGTGTCCATACGGGTTGGGAGTCTATCATAATGAACTCCACAGCTCCATAATGGCTTCACTGAAGTCTGGTATCAAACTTCTAAGCACAATAAACCCACACTGATGCCAGTGTTGGACGTATTGAAAAATTTATCCAGAGAGCATCTTAAGTAATGCCCCTAATATTTTAGCTAAATTTCTAGTGCAGGAGTAACCCATGTGTGCCAGCCTGCCACTTCCAGATAAGCTTCTGACCACATGGGGGTGAGAGCCTCTGTGACAAGAAACGAAGCCTTCACTGGATGGAGGTGCTTCACACCTCCCCCCTGCAGGAACTGTAGCACCTGGCAGTGAGCCTCAAAGGCTCAGGCCTTTTGCAGTGTCCCAGGGCACTCCAGTTAGTGGAAATGCCCGCCCCCACCCCTGGCCAAAGCCTAACTTTTGGCAGCAAGTCTGGTTGGAAAGTTAGGAAAATCAAGGAGGAGTGACTACTTCAGCTAGGACCACCCGAAGGTCCTAAGGTGTCCAGAGCGGAAGTGACTACCCTCCTTAAAAACAAAATCCTCTGTCTTGGTTTGGAGGACAGGGATCAATAGGGATTAGTCTGTGCGTCCCTCCCCAAAGGGAGTGGACACTGGAAAGAGTGTAGACACCCTCAGGGACATTAGCCATTGGTTACTGACCTTTGTAACACCCCAAAATCCAGGTTTTAAGGGCTTCCCTGAACCTAGCTAGTCAGATTCCTGGTGACCCCATGAAGACGACAAGAAGAAAGGACTGCTAAGATGACCCTCCTGCAGAGAAGAATGAAGACACCAACTGACATGTACCCAGCTCTACAGGCTAAAGCCCTGCTACAAAAAGGACTGCCTGCACCCAAGAAGACCAATAACGGCCATGGACAGCGGCCCTGTCCAGAACAACTCCAGCAAAAGGACTCCAGAACTGCCTTGGATCAGTGAGTCCTGTCCACTCATCACCTGACACCCATGTTGCCCAACCGACGAGCTGGTCCCCAGGCAATTCTGACCTTGTGTCCACCCTGGATTGACCCCCTCTTGTCCAACATGACGCCTGCAGCCTAAATCCGGAGGAACCCCCTGAACGCGAAAGAATCGGATGAAGATTCCTGACTCCTTAAGGTATCCCTGCAGTCCCCTGGCCTAGGGGAATGTGACCACCGGGCCAGCATCGTTCAGCAAACAGCCCCCCTCCTTGTCATGCCTGTGGTTTTCTGAAACCAAGCCCCTGGACCTAGCCTGCAGCATCTTTGTGACCCCCCGGTCTCCCTATTGAAAAGGATTGGGAGCCCAACAGTATGTTTGCACCCTGAACCCGGCCGCCCCTGTGCCACTGAGGGTGTGTATTTAGATGAGCACCAGGCCAGGGCGGGGGAGGGGGCTACAGGTCGGCATAAAACACCCCAGGTCTGCCCTCCGAAGATTCGGGTACTTACCTGGTAGCAGATCTGATTCAGAGTGTCCCCCAGTCTCCCTAGGAACCCATTTAAAATCAGACCTCTGAATCCAGCCAGCCCTGTGTTGCTGGTTGTAGGTGTTTGGGGTTAGCTTGAACCCCGACCTGTAGACATCCTAACCCCTGTAGACTGGAACTGTAAGTCTGGTACTTACCGCAAAACCTGTACTAATTTTTCTTCCCCCCACAAAACTGTTTGAAAATTGCAGTCAATTTTTAAAACAGATATTTGCTATTTTCTTGAAAACCGTTTTAACTTGTGTAGGAGGCTGGCCTGGCTTGTAGTGGGTACCAAGGGGTACTTACACCTTGCACCAGGTCCAGGTATCCCTTATTAGTGTAGAGGGGTGTCTAGCAGCTTAGGCTGATAGAAAAGGTAGCTTAGCAGAGCAGCTTAGGCTGAACTAGGAGGAGTGTAAAGCTCCTACTATACCACTGGTGTCATATGCGCAATATCATAAGAAAACACAATACACAGATATACTAAAAATAAAGGTACTTTATTTTTATGACAATATGCCAAAGTATCTCAGTGAGTACCCTCAGTATGAGGATAAAAAATATACACAAGATATATGTACACAATACCAAAATATGCAGTAATAGCAATAGAAAACAGTGCAAACAATGTATAGTCACAATAGAATGCAATGGGAGCACATAGGTATAGGGGCAACACAAACCATATACTCTAGAAGTGGAATGCGAACCACGAATGGACTCCAAACCTATGTGAGCTCGTAGAGGGTCACTGGGACTGTAAGAAAACATTGAGGGTTAGAAAAATAGCCCACCCAAAGACCATGAAAAGTGGGTACAAAGTGAACCTAAGTTCCCCAGAGAGCACAGAAGTCGTGATAGGGGAATTCTGCCAGGAAGACAAACACCAGCAATGCAACAACAATGGATTTCCAGACAAGGGTACCTGTGGAACAAGGGGACCAAGTCCAAGAGTCACGATCAAGTCGGGAGTGGGCAGATGCCCAGGAAATGCCAGCTGTTGGTGCAAAGAAGCTGCCACCGTATGGTAGAAGCTGTGGATTCTGCAAGAACGACAAGGGCTAGAAACTTCCCCTTTGGAGGATGGGTGTCCCGCGTTGTGAAGAAGCTTGCAGAGGTGTTTCCGTGCAGAAAGACCGCAAACAAGCCTTGCTAGCTGCAAGGGTCGCGGTTAGGGTTTTTGGATGCTGCTGTCCCAGGAGGGACCAGGATGTCGCCAATTGCGTGAGGAGACAGAGGGGGCGTCCAGCAAGACAAAGAGCCCACTCAGAAGCAAGCAGCACCCGCAGAAGTGCCGGAACAGACACTATGAAGTGGAGTGAACCGGAGCTCACCCGAAGTCACAAAGGAAGGTGCCACGACGCCGGAGGACAACTCAGGAGGTCGTGCACTGCAGGCTAGAGTGCCAGGGACCCAGGCTTGGCTGTGCACAAAGGAAATCCTGGAAGAGTGCACAGGAGCCGGAGCAGCTGCAAATTACGCGGTACCCAGCAATGCAGTCTAGCGTGGAGAGGCAAGGACTTACCTCCACCAAACTTGGACTGAAGAGTCACTGGACTGTGGGAGTCACTTGGACAGAGTTGCTGAGTTCAAGGGACCTCGCTCGTCATGCTGAGAGGAGACCCAGAGGACCAGTGATGCAGTCTTTTCGTGCCTGCGGTTGCAGGGGGAAGATTCCGTCGACCCACGGGAGATTTCTACGGAGCTTCTAGTGCAGAGAGGAGGCAGACTACCCCCACAGCAAGCATCACCAGGAAAACAGTCGAGAAGGCGGCCGGATCAGCGTTACAAGGTTGCAGTAGTCGTCTTTGCTACTTTGTTGCAGTTTTTGCAGGCTTCCAGAGCAGTCAGCGGTCGATTCCTTGGCAGAAGGTGAAGAGAGAGATGCAGAGGAACTCTGAGCTCTTGCATTTGTTATCTAAAGAATTCCCCAAAGCAGAGACCCTAAATAGCCAGAAAAGGAGGTTTGGCTACCTAGGAGAGAGGATAGGCTAGCAACACCTGGAGGAGCCTATCAGAAGGAGTCTCTGACGTCACCTGCTGGCACTGGCCACTCAGAGCAGTCCAGTGTGCCAGCAGCACCTCTGTTTCCAAGATGGCAGAGGTCTGGAGCACACTGGAGGAGCTCTGGGCACCTCCCAGGGGAGGTGCAGGTCAGGGGAGTAGTCACTCCCCTTTCCTTTGTCCAGTTTCGCGCCAGAGCAGGGCTGGGGGATCCCTGAACCGGTGTAGACTGGCTTATGCAGAAATGGGCACCATCTGTGCCCATGAAAGCATTTCCAGAGGCTGGGGGAGGCTACTCCTCCCCAGCCCTAACACCTTTTTCCAAAGGGAGAGGGTGTAACACCCTCTCTCTGAGGAAGTCCTTTGTTCTGCCTTCCTGTGCCAAGCCTGGCTGGACCCCAGGAGGGCAGAAACCTGTCTGAGGGGTTGGCAGCAGCAGCTGCAGTGAAACCCCGGGAAAGGTAGTTTGGCAGTACCTGGGTCTGAGCTAGAGACTCGGGGATCATGGAATTGTCTCCCCAATGCCAGAATGGCATTGGGGTGACAATTCCATGATCTTAGACATGTTACATGGCCATGTTCGGAGTTACCATTGTGACGCTATACATAGGTAGAGACATAGGTATAGTGCACGCGTGTAATGGTGTCCCCGCACTCACAAAGTCCGGGGAATTTGCCCTGAACAATGTGGGGGCACCTTGGCTAATGTCAGGGTGCCCACACACTAAGTAACTTAGCACCCAACCTTTACCAGGTAAAGGTTAGACATATAGGTGACTTATAAGTTACTTAAGTGCAGTGGTAAATGGCTGTGAAATAACGTGGACGTTATTTCACTCAGGCTGCAAGGGCAGGCCTGTATAAGAATTGTCAGAGCTCCCTATGGGTGGCAAACGAAATACTGCAGCCCATAGGGATCTCCTGGAACCCCAATACCCTGGGTACCTCAGTACCATATACTAGGGAATTATAAGGGTGTTCCAGTATGCCAATGTAAATTGGTGAAATTGGTCACTAGCCTGTTAGTGACAATTTGGAAAGAAATGAGAGAGCATAACCACTGAGGTTCTGGATAGCAGAGCCTCAGTGAGACAGTTAGTCATAACACAGGTAACACATACAGCGTACACTTATGAGCACTGGTGCCCTGGCTGGCAGGGTCCCAGTGACACATACAACTAAAACAACATATATACAGTGAAATATGGGGGTAACATGCCAGGCACGATGGTACTTTCCTTCACAACCCCTCCCCCCCAAACGTAGGACAATAAGACTAGCCATGCCCTGATGAGTCTTCATTGTCTAAGTGGAAATATCTGGAGAGTCCATCTGCATTGGAGTGGGTACTCCCAGGTCTATGTTCCCCTCTATAGTCCATTCCCTGTAGGGATATGGACCACCTCAACAATTTAGGGTTGTCACCTTTCATTTGTTTTAGCCAAAGTAGAGGTTTGTGGTCTGTCTGAACAATGAATTGAGTGCCAAACAGGTATGGCCTCAACTTCTTCAGTGCCCAGACCACAACAAAGGCCTCCCTCTCTATGGCAGACCAACGCTTTTCTCTAGGGGTCAACCTCCTGCTGATAAAAGCAACAGGTTGATCCTGGCCCTCAGAATTAAGTTGTGATAAGACAGCCCCTACCCCTAATTCAGATGCATCAGTTTGGACAATGAATTTTTTGGAGTAACAGGGGCTTTTCAGGACAGGTGCAGAGCACATGGCCTGCTTCAGCTCCTCAAAAGATTTCTGACAGTTTGCTGTCCATAATACCTTTTTAGGCATTTTCTTAGATGTGAGGTCATTAAGAGGGGCTGCTATGGAGCCATAGTTCTTTATGAACATCCTGTAGTACCCAGTGAGGCCTAAAAAGGCACTCACCTGAGTCTGAGTTGTAGGGGGAACCCAATCTATAATAGTTTGGATTTTCCCCTGAAGTGGTGTAATCTGTTCTCCACCTACCAGGTGTCCCAGATAAACCACTTTCCGCTGCCCTATCTGGCACTTTGAAGCCTTGATAGTGAGGCCTGCCTTTTGCATGGCCTCCAAAACTTTCCATAGGTGGACCAGGTGATCATCCCAGCTGGAGCTAAAGACAGCTATATCATCTAGATATGCTGCACTAAAAGCCTCCCGCCCTTGCAGGACTGTATTCACCAACCTCTGAAAAGTGGCAGGTGCATTTTTCAATCCAAAAGGCATTACTGTGAATTGATAGTGCCCTCCAATGGTTGAAAATGCAGTTTTTGCTTTAGCATCCTCTGATAACTTGATCTGCCAATACCCTGCAGTCAAATCAAAGGTGCTTAGATACTTGGCAGATGCCAGTGTATCTATTAGCTCATCTGCCCTGGGTATAGGGTGAGCATCAGTTTTAGTTACCTGGTTGAGACCTCTGTAGTCAACACAAAATCTAATTTCCCTTTTCCCATCTTTGGAATGAGGCTTTGGTACAAGTACCACAGGAGAGGCCCATGGACTTTCAGAGTGCTCAACCACTCCCAGTTCAAGCATTTTCTGAACCTCTTGTTTTATGCAGTCTCTGACATGGTCAGGCTGCCTATAGATCTTACTTTTGACAGGCAAGCTGTCTCCAGTATCTATAGTGTGCTCACACCAAGAAGTGGTGCCTGGCACAGTAGAAAAGGGTTCAGAAAACTGACCCAGGAGATTTATGCAGTGGCCTTTCTGCTCAGCAGTAAGACAATCCGCCAGTACTACACCTTCCACTAGAGCATCTTGTTCTGTGGAAGAGAGGAGATCAGGGAGAGGGTCACTCTCTTCTTCCTGTCCATCATCTGTTGCCATGAGCAGGGTGAGATCAGCCCTGTCATAGTAGGGTTTCAGGCGATTGACATGGAGCACCCTAAGGGGACTCCTGGCAGTGCCTAAGTCAACCAAGTAGGTGACTTCTCCCTTTTTCTCAACAATAATGTGGGGTCCACTCCATTTGTCTTGGAGTGCTCTTGGGGACACAGGCTCCAAGACCCACACTTTCTGCCCTGGTTGGTACTGAATCAGAACAGCCTTCTGGTCATGCCATTGCTTTTGGAGCTCTTGGCTGGCCTGAAGGTTTTTACTGGCCTTTTTCATGTACTCAGCCATCCTAGATCTTAGGCCAAGTACATAGTCCACTATGTCTTGCTTTGGAGCTTTTAAAGGTTGTTCCCAACTCTCCTTCACAAGTGTTAGAGGACCTCTTACAGGGTGTCCACATAGGAGTTCAAAGGGGCTGAAGCCCACTCCTTTTTGGGGTACCTCCCTGTAAGCAAAAAGGAGGCAAGGTAACCGGACATCCCATCTCGTTTTATTAAACCTCTCAACCAGTCCATTTGATTGTGGATGATAGGGTGTGGTGAACTTGTATGTCACACCACATTCCTTCCACATGGCCTTTAAGTAAGCAGACATGAAATTGCTTCCCCTGTCTGATACCACCTCTTTTGGGAAGCCAACCCTGGAAAAGATTCCCAGGAGGGCCTTTGCCACTGCAGGAGCTGTAGTGGTCCTTAGAGGAATTGCTTCAGGATATCTGGTGGCATGGTCCACTACCACCAAGATAAACCTATTGCCTGAAGCAGTAGGAGGTCAAGGGGGCCAACTATGTCAACCCCTACCCTTTCAAAGGGAACCCCAACCACAGGTAGTGGAATAAGGGGTGCCTTTGGGGTGCCACCTGTCTTGCCACTGGCTTGACAGGTTTCACAGGACTTACAAAATTCCTTTGTGTCCTCTGACATTCTAGGCCAATGAAACAAGGGGACAAGCCTGTCCCAAGTTTTCATTTGCCCTAAATGTCCAGCCAAGGGAATGTCGTGGGTTAGAGTTAGGAGGAACTCTCTGTATTGCTGAGGAATCACCAATCTCCTGGCAGCTCCAGGTATTGGATTCCTTACTTCAGTATACAAGAGGTTGTCCTCCCAGTAAACTCTGTGAGAGTCACTGACATCCCCATTTGCTTGTTTGACAGCTTGCTGTCTTAGACCCTCTAGTGTGGGACAGGTCTGTTGTGCCACACTCAGCTCCTCCCTGGCAGGCCCCCCTCCACCCAAAAGCTCAGCAGTGTCTGCTTCCAGCTCCTCTGGTGTAGGTTCTGCATAGGGTGGAAATTCTTCTTCCTCAGAAGTAGAATCCACTGTAGAGGGAGGGATAGTAGGTAGTGTTTTACCTTTACTAACCCTAGCTTTAGGGAGCACTTGGTCCATTCTTCCAGGATCCAAGTCACCCTGTCCTTTTTGCTTTTTGGCCTGAGCCCTTGTCAAAGCAAAAATATGCCCTGGAATGCCCAGCATTGCTGCATGAGCCTCCAACTCCACTTCTGCCCAAGCTGATGTCTCTAAATCGTTCCCTAGTAGACAGTCTACAGGTAAATCTGAGGCAACCACAACTTTCTTTGGACCAGTAACCCTCCCCCAGTTGAGATTCACAACAGCCATGGGGTGGCTAAGAGTGTTGTTATGAGCATCAGTCACTTGGTACTGGTGACCAAGTAGGTGTTGTTCAGGGTGGACCAGTTTCTCTATTACCATGGTAACACTGGCACCTGTGTCCCTGTAGGCCTGAACCTCAACACCATTTATTAGGGGAAGTTGCTTGTACTTATCCATGTTAAGGGGACAAGCAACCAAGGTGGCCAAATCAATGGCCCCCTCAGAGACTAACACAGCCTCTGTGGTCTCCCTAACAAGACCAACCCCAACTAAATTACCAAAAGTGAGCCCAGCTACTCCCTTGGATTGGCTATTAGTAGGTTTGCTCCCACCACCACTGCTATTACTAGGGGCACTAGGTGTAGCAGCAGGGGTTGTAGTGGTAGGAGGCTTGGTGCTTTTCTTTGGACAACTGGGATCAGTTGTCCAATGGCCTTTTATTTTACATAAATAGCACCATGGTTTCTTTACTTGATTTTGATTTGAAGAGGTTTTGGGCCCACCACCCCCACCAGAGTGTTTTTGTGGGCCTGATGAAGGCTCATTTTTAGATTTGTCCCTACACTTGTCAGAAGACTTACCATCCTTCTTCTTGCCATCCTTGTCACCCCCTGTATGAACTTTTCTGTTCACCCTTGTTCTGACCCATTTGTCTGCCTTCTTTCCCAATTCTTGGGGAGAGGTCAGATCAGAGTCTACCAGGTACTGGTGCAACAAATCAGACACACAATTATTAAGAATATGCTCTCTCAGGATTAAGTTATACAGGCTTTCATAGTCAGAAACTTTACTGCCATGGAACCACCCCTCCAAGGCCTTCACTGAATGGTCAACAAAGTCTACCCAGTCTTGTGAAGACTCCTTTTTGGTTTCTCTGAACTGGATCCTGTACTGTTCAGTGGTTAAGCCATAACCATCTAGGAGTGCATTCTTAAGAACTGTAAAATCATTGGCATCACTTTCCTTAACAGTAAGGAGCCTATCCCTACCCTTTCCACTGAAAGATAGCCATAGGATAGCAGCCCACTGCCTTTGAGGGACCCCCTGTACAACACAGGCCCTCTCAAGTGCAGCAAACCACTTGTTAATGTCATCCCCCTCCTTGTAAGGGGGAACTATCTTGTGCAGATTCCTAGAATCATGCTCTTTTACAGGATTACTATCTGTAATACTGCTGCTGCCACCATGGGGTCCAAACCCCAACCTCTGTCTTTCTTTTTCTAAGTCAAATGCTTGCCTATCTAAATCCAGCTGTTGCTTCTTGAGCTTCAGCCTGGATTCTTCCACTCTCAATCTATTGAGTTCCCTTTCTAACACTCTGTCATCAGGGTGGGTGGGTTGGGCATGCCTTGACACAGAAGAATGGTGAGAATGAACAGAGGGAGACCTGTCCCTAACAGATGGCACTCTAACAACCTGGCCTGAAGGAGCAATCTCTATACTATGATGAGAACTCACATCAGTACCAGCCCTGCTAGGTGGCCTGCTAAGGGGCAGGTTGGGAAGGTCCCCTTCTAACCCTTTTACTGGGGGTGCCCCAGAATCAGAGTGGGAACCATCAGCTAATCTCTCACCAGAAGTGCCAACTAAGGTCTTATCCTGTTCAATGAGCATATTAACTAACAGTTCTCTTGAGGGATTCTTCCCTACCTCTAAACCTCTTTCAATGCAGAGACTCCTTGCTCCTTTCCAGCTAAGGTGGTCATAAGCAACTTTGGTCAGATCAACAGTTTGACCTGTACCAGACATTATAGAAAAGGTTTAAGGGCCAGAAAAAAAAAAAAAAAGTTTCAGAACTTTTTAAAGAACAGAAAAAAACTTTTACAACTTTTTAAGAACTTTTTGAAAGTTTTAGAGGTACTTTTCAGCACTTAGCAAAAGAGTAAGAGAAGAAAAGCAAAACTTTTTGGTTAGGTGTACATACACTGAACTTGTTTTGTATATTTTTCTCTTATGAAAAGTACAAAATGACAAAGTGGTAAGTAGTTGCAAGTACTTATCCCACCGCTGCACAACCAATGTAGGAGGCTGGCCTGGCTTGTAGTGGGTACCAAGGGGTACTTACACCTTGCACCAGGTCCAGGTATCCCTTATTAGTGTAGAGGGGTGTCTAGCAGCTAAGGCTGATAGAAAAGGTAGCTTAGCAGAGCAGCTTAGGCTGAACTAGGAGGCATGTAAATCTCCTACTATACCACTGGTGTCATATGCGCAATATCATAAGAAAACACAATACACAGATATACTAAAAATAAAGGTACTTTATTTTTATGACAATATGCCAAAGTATCTCAGTGAGTACCCTCAGTATGAGGATAGCAAATATACACAAGATATATGTGCACAATACCAAAATATGCAGTAATAGCAATAGAAAACAGTGTAAACAATGTATAGTCACAATAGAATGCAATGGGAGCACATAGGTATAGGGGCAACACAAACCATATACTCTAGAAGTGGAATGCAAACCACGAATGCACCCCAAACCTATGTGAGCTCATAGAGGGTCGCTGGGACTGTAAGAAAACAGTGAGGGTTAGAAAAATAGCCCACCCCAAGACCCTGAATAGTGGGTGCAAAGTGCACCTAAGTTCCCCAGAGAGCACAGAAGTCGTGATAGGGGAATTCTGCCAGGAAGACAAACACCAGCAATGCAACAACGATGGATTTCCAGACGAGGGTACCTGTGGAACAAGGGGACCAAGTCCAAGAGTCACGATCAAGTCGGGAGTGGGCAGATGCCCAGGAAATGCCAGCTGTTGGTGCAAAGAAGCTGCCACCGGATGGTAGAAGCTATGGATTCCGCAAGAACGACAAGGGCTAGAAACTTCCCCTTTGGAGGATGGATGTCCCGCGTCGTGAAGAAGCTTGCAGAGGTGTTTCCGTGCAGAAAGACTGCAAACAAGCCTTGCTAGCTGCAAGGGTCGCAGTTAGGGTTTTTGGATGCTGCTGTGGCCCAGGAGGGACCAGGATGTCGCCAATTGCGTGAGGAGACAGAGGGGACATCCAGCAAGACAAGGAGCTTACTCAGAAGCAAGCAGCATCCGCAAAAGTGCTGCAACAGGCACTACGAAATGGAGTGAACCGGAGCTCACCCGAAGTTGCACAAGAGGGTCCCACGAAGCCGGAGGACAACTCAGGAGGTCGTGCACTGCAGGTTAGAGTGCCGGGGACCCAGGCTTGGCTGTGCACAAAGGAAATCCTGGAAGAGTGCACAGGAGCCGGAGCAGCTGCAAATCACGCGGTACCCAGCAATGCAGTCTAGCGTGGAGAGGCAAGGACTTACCTCCACCAAACTTGGACTGAAGAGTCACTGGACTGTGGGAGTCATTTGGACAGAGTTGCTGAGTTCAAGGGACCTCGCTCGTTGTGCTGAGAGGAGACCCAGAGGACCGGTGATGCAGTCTTTTGGTGCCTGCGGTTGCAGGGGGAAGATTCCGTGGACCCACGGGAGATTTCTTCGGAGCTTCTAGTGCAGAGAGGAGGCAGACTACCCCCACAGCATGCACCACCAGGAAAACAGTCGAGAAGGCAGCCGGATCAGCGTTACAAGGTCGCAGTAGTCGTCTTTGCTACTTTGTTGCAGTTTTTGCAGGCTTCCAGAGCAGTCAGCGGTCGATTCCTTGGCAGAAGGTGAAGAGAGAGATGCAGAGGAACTCTGATGAGCTCTTGCATTCGTTATCTAAAGAATTCCCCAAAGCAGAGACCCTAACTAGCCAGAAAAGGAGGTTTGGCTACCTAGGAGAGAGGATAGGCTAGCAACACCTGGAGGAGCCTATCAGAAGGAGTCTCTGATGTCACCTGCTGGCACTGGCCACTCAGAGCAGTCCAGGGTGCCAGCAGCACCGCTGTTTCCAAGATGGCAGAGGTCTGGAGCACACTGGAGGAGCTCTGGGCACCTCCCAGGGGAGGTGCAGGTCAGGGGAGTAGTCACTCCCCTTTCCTTTGTCCAGTTTCGTGCCAGAGCAGGGCTGGGGGATCCCTGAACCGGTGTAGACTGGCTTATGCAGAAATGGGCACCATCTGTGCCCATGAAAGCATTTCCAGAGGCTGGGGGAGGCTACTGCTCCCCAGCCCTAACACCTTTTTCCAAAGGGAGAGGGTGTAACACCCTCTCTCTGAGGAAGTCCTTTGTTCTGCCTTCCTGGGCCAAGCCTGGCTGGACCCCAGGAGGGCAGAAACCTGTCTGAGGGGTTGGCAGCAGCTGCAGTGAAACCCCAGGAAAGGTAGTTTGGCAGTACCCATGTCTGAGCTAGAGACTCGGGGGATCATGGAATTGTCTCCCCAATGCCAGAATGGCATTGGGGGGACAATTCCATGATCTTAGACATGTTACATGGCCATGTTCGGAGTTACCATTGTGACGCTATACATATGTCGTGACATATGTATAGTGCACGCGTGTAATGGTGTCCCCGCACTCACAAAGTCCGGGGAATTTGCCCTGAACAATGTGGGGGCACCTTGGCTAGTGCCAAGGTGCCCACACACTAAGTAACTTAGCACCCAACCTTTACCAGGTAAAGGTTAGACATATAGGTGACTTATAAGTTACTTAAGTGCAGTGGTAAATGGCTGTGAAATAATGTGGACGTTATTTCACTCAGGCTGCAAGGGCAGGCCTGTGTAAGAATTGTCAGAGCTCCCTATGGGTGGCAAAAGAAATGCTGCAGCCCATAGGGATCTCCTGGAACCCCAATACCCTGGGTACCTCAGTACCATATACTAGGGAATTATAAGGGTGTTCCAGTATGCCAATGTAAATTGGTGAAATTGGTCACTAGCCTGTTAGTGAAAATTTGGAAAGAAATGAGAGAGCATAACCACTGAGGTTCTGGATAGCAGAGCCTCAGTGAGACAGTTAGTCATAACACAGGTAACACATACAGGGTACACTTATGAGCACTGGGGCCCTGGCTGGCAGGGTCCCAGTGACACATACAACTAAAACAACATATATACAGTGAAATATGGGGGTAACATGCCAGGCAAGATGGTACTTTCCTACAACTTGCTAGATTGAAACAAAGTGGTGTTGATACAGATGCTTGATACTTATAAATGGATTTACCTGCAAACTGAATATTGTGGTTCTAGAAAAAAAGTAACGAAATATATTTTTGCTATGTAAAAAAAAATTTGCCTGGATTTAGTAATTGAGTGTGTGCTTCATTTATTGCCTTTGTGTGTACAGCAAATGCTTTGCACTACTCTGATAAGCCTAACTGCTCGACCACGCTACCACAAAAGAGCATTAGTATTATCTACTTTAGCTGTTAAACCTCTGGGGAACCCCTGGACACTCTGCACACTATATCTCATTTTGATATAGTATATACAGAGCCAGCTTCCTACAAGAAGCCTTCCCACTAGAAGCAGACTTGTTTGGGTCCAGCTAAGACCAGCATTGGTTCCAGAGGCCAGGCACAGAAGATGTCTTGTAGAGAGCACCTTGAAGAGTCTTGCTTGACAATTCTGAGGACCCACCTGGAAGAAGCCCTTAAGTAACCCTAAAAGGGGGTTGGTCACTCTGAAGTTATCCACCTATCAGAGGGGGTCAGGGATATCACCTACCTGGCCTAACCGCCCAGATGCTCCCAGGGGCCTCTGCACATATTATTTTCAAGATGTCAGAATCCAGTGGCCACCTGGAAGAGCTCTGGGCACCTCCCTAAGGGAGAGGGAGAAGCTGGACAGGGGGGTAGTCACTCCCCTGTCCTTTGTGTAGTTTCGACCCAGAAAAAGGAACCAGGGATTTCTGAACTGGTGCAAACTGGATTATGCAAGGAGGGCACCAAATGTGCTCTTAAAGCTGTCTGGTGGAACTCAGAGGCCATTCCATCCCTTAGACACCTAATACACAGTGAGAGGTGCTCACTCCTCTGCCTAGCAGGAAATCTTTTGTTTTGTTCCTCCAGCCTGAGCCTGGCTTACCAGCAGGAGGGCAGAACAGTGTTGGGGGTCAGCAGCAGCGAGGGCTGGCAGCTAGACCCCATAAGCCTGCACAGACAAACTGAGGGATCCCCTAGGAAGCCCCCCGGATACATGCAGCTAGCACTGGAAGTGATGTATTTGCATGATTCCAACATGTTTAATTCCAAACATGCCTAGGTGCGGTGAAGCCATTATGTAGTTGGACCACTCGTGTTGATCAGTGTCCATTACATGCTTTAAGAGGGCTTGCCCGAACTTATAGTCCAGGAATTAGCCTGGGGTCTGAAGGGGTACCCTGCTCCTGCAAGGGTACACTCACACTTGGAGACATGCACCCTGACCTTTGGCTGAAGGGCCTACCAGGGGGGTGACTTATGATGTCTAATTACAATGGTTAGATTTGGCAGTGAAGGTGTGCATGTACCCTTTCACGCAGGCTGCAATGGCTGGCCTGCAGTCACAGTTTGCACAGGGGGGCGGGGTGCAGCACATAATACATACTGCAGCCCATAGGGGACCCCTGGTGTACCAATGCCCTTGATACTTAGGTACCATATACTAGGGACTTACATGGGTGCACCAGTATGCCAACTGTGCGTGTAAAAAGTTTACTAGCAACCACATTTGGGGGAGTGGCACTGCGGTCCTGGTTAGCAGGATCCCAGTTTGCTACAGTCCAAAACATACTACCAACGGGCAGAAAGGTGGGAGAGGTACTACAACCGGAGCCCATTCTAGTACAGGATGCACCAGCGACCCAGGAACCCCACGAAGTAGAACAAGGAGTTCTTTGAAATCAAAGATGCAGAATATGCTCGGGGCTCCAACTCCAGACAGTTCGAAAAGACAACAGGAACTTAACGCCAAATCAACTGAAGAAGTTATAGACAATTACCCATCAAGGCCATCTCCACCAGATGACCTGTCCATGTACAACAGCCTTGTGAAGAGAGCTTCTGAAATCTGTGGGGTACAACTGGAAGAGGGATCATGCTTCCGCCCGGTTACACTAATGATGCTCCAAAAGTGACATCTATATCTGCCCATGCTGCCCAGCATCCTGAATCAGGGTAAGGAGGCCTTCAGAGAGCCAGCCACTTCAAGGGCATTTACACCCCGTGTGAAGAAATAGTATAAACATTCCAGTCATGACCCAAAATATCAAGGGCAATGTTGCTGCCGGTTCCATTGCTGTCACCACTGCGAGGAAGAGAAACTACTTACCCACCTCAACCGTGCCACCCCCCAAGAAGGAAAGTAAGAGGCTGGACCTGGTTGGTAGAAAAAAAAAAATGGAAAGAGAGGCCCCTATGCAATGGAGAATAGCCAACACCCGTTCCCTCATGAATCATTATGGACACCAACAGTGGCAGAAAATTGAAAGCCTCATTTAACATCTCCTAGAAGAATACAAGAAGAGGGTCAAGGTGGTCATACAAGAAAGGAAGGACATTGCGAAAACATGCCTGAAGTCAGTGCTAGACTTGGCAGATAAAGCCAGCAGGCAGTTGTGCACATGAATCATCCTAAGACGACACGCCTGGCTTAGGATCTCAGGTTTCAAGCCAGAGGTACAAGCATCCATAATAAACATGCCTTCACAGGAGATGGTCTTTTTGGTCAGGCAATAGACGACACCCTGCAAAAGATTAAAAAAAAAAAGAAGACAGAGCAATGGGAGCTCAGCAATTCAGGGGCACACATAAGAGAAGCATCACCAATAGAAGACCCACTGGTAGGGCACCCTTTGAAACAGGGCAGCAACAACACCAACACCAGGGTTCCTCTCTCAAAGCCACACAACCCCAGACTTCCCTACAATGGCAACACCCAGCAAAGCAGCCCTTTCGAGGAACGGCAAAAAGTAAGAGGTCCCACCCACCAGGGCGCTGGAATATCAAGCAAATGACTCGCAGGTCAAAGACGCCCAACACATAACTCCAGTGGGTGGCAGATTCAAAGGGTTTCACCACAAGTGGAGACACATAACGACAGACAAATAGTTCCAGAATATAATCTGTTACGGATACTTCATAGAACTAATCAAACCACCTCCACAAAGACCTTCAAGGGTGAAGCCCTTCAAAGGAGAGAAACTAAAACAACTCAGAACAGTGGTCCAAGAACTACTCTTAAAAATAACACTGGAGAAAAATACAGGGAACTACTCACCATATTTTCTAGTTCCAAAACATGATCTAACCTTAAGGCCAATGCTGGACTTCAAGTTTATAAACATTCATTTGAACACAACTTCAAAATGACAACTTTACAAGAAGTAATCCCACTGCTGCAAGAGAGATTACATGGCCACCCTAGGTCTAAAGGATGCATACCTACATATCCCCATGAACCAAGATCACAAGAAATGTCTCCGGTTTGTACTAGACAAAAGACGCTTCCAATTCACAGTGTTGCCCTTTGGCATAAAATCTGCACCAAGAGTCTTCACCAAGGTCCTCTCTGCAATAGCGGCACACTTATGAAGACAAGGAATCTATGTCTACCCATACTTGGACGAATGGCTGGTAAAAGCACAAAAGTACAAACGGTCATGCACACACTACAGCTCCTGGGTTTCAAAATAAACCAGAAAGTCATCACCTCAACCAAAGCAAGTAAAGGTATTCCTAGGAGCCACACTAAACTCCAAGAGAGCAAGGGTATAACTGGTTCAGAAGAGGATGGAGGCCATCGACAGACATGCCTGTACCAGAAGAGTCAGTCACTGACAGTGAGGACTATCATGAAGCTCCTGGGCATGATGGCATCCCACTGATCCCACATGCAAGATTGCATGTGCAACCCATCCAGGAATGGATCTGCAACAAATGGTCACAAGGCACAGGGAACTGGGAGGATATAGTGGTTGTCACAGCAAAAGTACATGAGGAGATACAATGGTGGAATCCAACAAACATAAGCATAGGGAGAACTTTCAAAACCCCAGCACCAACTGTGACCATAACAATGGACGCATCCCACAAGAATTGGGGAGCTCACACCTGCCTCCACAAAGTACGTGGCCTATGGAACAACAGCAGAGATGCAGTGAAACACAAATTATTTTGAGGTGAAAACAGTCTTCTTAGCCCTAAAAGCCTTCTAAGCGCACTTGACTGGCAGAATGGTTTTGATGCAAACGGACAATACAGCCACCATGTTCTACCTCAATAAAGAAGGGGGAATAAAATCCTTCACCCTGTTGAAGCTAGCCCAAGAATTATGACACTAAGCAAAAATCTACAAACAATTCACCTACTAGGAAAACTCAACACAGAAGCAGAATTAAGCAAACAGGAAAACCATTCACACGAGAGGGAGATAAAGCAAGAAGTCATCCAAAGGATCTTCAACATTTGGGGCAGACCAAGCACAGACCTGTTTGCCACAGCAACAAATGCAAAATCCCAACACTTTGCCTCCACCAGTCCGAACCCCCAGTCAAAAGGGAATGTCCTGTCAATAAATTGGTCAGGGAAATTTGCTTGCACTTTTCCTCTAATTCCCCTGATTTACTGGATACTGGAAAAGGCCAGACAATCCAGGAACAAAATGATTCTCATAGCCCCCTAGTGGTCAAGGCAGACCTGGTACTCAGTATAGGAAGCTGGCCTGGTGTGTGGTGGGTACCTATGGTACTTACACCTTATACCAGGCCCAGGGTTCCCCTATCAGTGAAGTATAGGTAGTGTCTAGAAGCCAGGCTTTCTAAAGGTAGCTGTGGATGAGCAGCCAAGGCTTATCTAGATAACATGCAAAGCTCATGCAATACCACTATAGTCACACAACATTTACACACATGAAAGAACCACACAGCGTTATAAAAATAAAAGTACTTTTAGTGACACAATTACCAAAAAGTACTAGATAGGCAATGCTCCAATAGGAGGTAAGTAACACACTATATATGTACACTAGTAATCAGAAATAGGCATAAAAAAAGCCAATAGACAATAGTGACTCTAGGGGGAGCTCAAACCATATACTAAACAAAGTGAATGCAAATATAGGTCCCCCACCCAGGTAAGTTGAATCTGTAGAGGGGAGCTGGAGGAACTAGGAAACCCAAAAGGTAAGTACCACAGTGCCCACAAGCGACCAGGAAGAAAGGAGTAAGTTACTGTTTTTCCCCAAACCACCAAGAGGACTGAAAAGAAGAATAATGTGCCACCCAAACAAGACTGCAAGAAACCAGCGGTGGAGCCTGAAGGAGAAGGGGACCAAGTCCAGAACTCATAGAAGTGTCCTGTAGTGCCAGGAGCCCTTACCCACTCGTCTGTGGTTGCAGGAGTTGGTCAACAGTAGAACGAAGACAGCAATGCAGCCCTGTAGTCTGTGAAGAGTTCCTGGAGGATTCAGTTGATGTCCCATGGCGGATGGAAGATTGCAGTCCGTCTGCCTGGTGTGGAAAAGCCACCAACAAGCCTTGGCAAAGGCAAGAGTTGCGGTAGATGAAAAGTGGAGCTGCTGGGGACCAGCAAGGTCCAGGAGGACTCAACCCACGGAGGGGAGTCCCAGGGGACCCTTAGAAATGTACAGGCCACAGAAGAAGAGGCAGCCCCCACAGAAGACCCACTGGAAGAGGACCCAGGAGTCGCAGAGGAGCCCACGCAGCACAACCGAAGAAGAGTCCCACGCAGCAGGAGAAGCACGCAGAGAGCTGTGCATCACAGGGAAGAGTGCTGGTGGCTGCGGCTACAGAGAGCCTGAAGATCCCTTGGAGGAGATGGCAACAAGCCTTGGTAGCTGCAAGATACTGGGTGCACGGGGATACTGTCCTACGTGGCAAGGCATGGGCTTTCCTTCACCAAAGTTGGACAGCTGGCAGAGAGGACCAAGGTGACCACTCCAGACCAGTACCCATGATGCAGAATCCACGCAGCCGGTCGTGGTTGCTGTTGGTGCCTGCGGATGCAGGGGAGTGACTCCTTCACTCCAAAGGAGATTTCTTCTTTCTTCTTGTGCAGACTGAAGACTTCCTGCCCTCAGAGGATGCACAGCCGGGGAAATGTTACCGAAGCTGGAAGGAGCCGGAGAAACAATGTTGCAGGGCGAAGTTGTTGCAGCAGATTGTAGGTTCCTGTGGAGTCCAGTTGTGGTTCCAGCATCCAGAAGTCAAAGTAGATGTTGCAGCCCTTGCAGAGGAGTCCTGCTGAAATCTTGCCAGTCAAATCTGAGGACTCACCCAAAAGGGAGACCCTAAATAGCCCTGCAAGGGGGGATCGGTCCCCTAGCCAGGTGACCAACTATCAGGAGAGGGCTCCGACGTCACCTGCCTGACCTGGCCACTCGGATACCCCCAGAGGTCTCTGCACACCTTGGATTCAAGAGGGCAGACTCAAGGAGCCCTCTGGAGGAGCTCTGGCCACCACCCCTGGGGTGGTGATGGACAGGAGAGTGGTCACTCCCCTTTCCATTGTCTAGTTTCTCACCCTTAACCGGCACAGACTGGTTTGTGCAAGGAGGGCAACAAATGTGTCCTTCAAAGCATACCAGTGGCTTGGGGAGGCTGCCCCTCCCAATCCATGTAACACCTATTTCAAAAGGGAGGGGGTGTTACCCCCTCCCCCTCTCTTCCAAAGGAAATCCTTTGTTCTGCCTTCCTTGGCCTGCACTGTTCAAGCAGCAGGAGGGCAGAAACCTGTCTGGGGGGTGGCAGCAGCTTGTGCTGCTAGGAAAACCCCAGAAAGCTGGTAGGAGCATACTGGGGGTCCTCTAAGGAGCCTCCAGATTGCATGGAGTCATACTTACAAAACTGGCAACAGTAGTGGGGTATGATTCCGACATGTTTGATACCCAACATGCCTAGGTTTGGAGTTACCATTATGTAGCAGGACATAGGTAGTGACCTATGTCCAGTACACACGTAAAATGGCATCTCCACACTAAGGAATGTCCATGAAAATGGAGCTGGAGTTTGTGGGGTCACCTCTGCTCATGCAGGGCTTCCTTCACACACAGGTACCTTCACCCTGCCCTCTGGGCTAGGAGGGCCTACCATAGGGGAGACTTACAATGACCTGGTGCAGTGATCTGTAGTGAAAAAGGTGCATGCACCCTTTCACAGAGGCTAGAATGGAAGGCCTGCGGATATACTTTGCATGGGCTCCCAATGGGTGGTATAATACATGCTGCAGCCCATGGGGGACCCCTGATGCCCCAATGCCCTGGGTACCATATACTAGGGACTTAGAAGGGGGCACCAGCATGCTAAATGTGGGGTGTTTGTGGTCCAAGCAACCAAGTTTAAAGGGAGAGAGCGCAGTCACTGGGGCCCTGGTTAGCAGGATCCCAGGGAACACAGTCAAAAACATACGGTCAACAGGCAAAAAGTGGGGTAACCATGCCAGAAAGAGGGTACTTTCCTACACTCAGACCTACTGGAAATGTCCAGTGGACTAATGATCACAGTGAAGCCAGTAAAGGACCTACTGACAATTCATAAATTTGTTTATTGCATTTTACTTTATCTTAACAACTGAACACAGATTACTTGCATAGAAGAAAGCGAGGTTATGCATTTACATTACCACTAAATTACCCATCAGAATGCAACAAGCAAGATAGAAGATTCAGGTTACATGACAAAACCATTATTTAGTCTCTAGCTGTTCCGTTAGCCCACGTACAGACTAAGCACAATCTGAGAGTTATTGTCAAGGTAGCCACATTAATACAAATGAGATTGCTTACACGCTTGTCCTCAAGGACCTACTGACAATTCAACAAGGAGAAGTATATCACCCAGAATCAGCCACGTTCAGTTTAGTAGTTTAGCTCCTTAATACTTAGAATTTGGTCACCTACATCTCCCTCAAAGGATGATGGAAACCCTAAGGGAAGCAAGGAAACAAAGCACTTGAAAATGCTACACAAATAAATGGAAAATATACATTCATTGGTGCACAAACAACAATAGAATGGATTCAAGGGCACATCAAGACAGTGTTAATATACCTCACCCACCTGCTAGACAGTGGTCTTACTTATGCATCACTAAAGGTACTTTTGGCAGCAATAGTGGTCCACACTAGGGGAACATGGGGAAAAAGCTCCTTTACATCCACAGCAGTGAAGGGATTTCTAGAGGGATCAAAAGGGGTGGTACCACCAAGATAAGTACCAACACCTTTGTGGAACATGAACAGAGTGTTAACACAGCTAATGACTGAGCCATTTGAACCCATGCACAAATCAGATCTAAAGTTGCTCACCCTCAAAACAGTGTTTCTGATAGCAATCACCTCACTACGCAGAGTTAGCAAATTACAATCACTAACAGTTCAGTAGTCGTACTGTGGTTCTTTGACCTAATCCACACTTCCTACCAAAGGTAGTAACACAGTTCCACATTAATCAAAGCATATTATCACCAGCTTTCTTTCGGGAATCTAAAACACAAGGTGAAAGGGCCCTATACACTTTGGAGGTTTGAAGGGCTTTAATGTACTACCTGCAAGAAAACAAAAATATTTGCAAGGAAAACCAGCTTTTCATATCATTTGCCAAAGCAAATAGGGGATCACCAATGTCTAAAGCGACCATCAACAGATGGATTGTTAACATCATGAAAGTCTCTCTCTCTCTCTCTCTCTCTCTCTCTCTCTCTCTCTCTCCCTCTCCCTCTCCCTCTCCCTCTCCCTCTCCCTCTCCCTCTCCCTCTCCCTCTCCCTCTCCCTCTCCCTCTCCCTCTCCCTCTCCCTCTCCCTCTCCCTCTCTCCCTCCCTCCCTCCCTCCCTCCTCTGGTGCACTGGGTCCCTGATAAACAGCTCCCCAGTGCCAGATATCATTCCCTAAAACTGCAGTCCGTTTTCCCAATTGCCAAACCTTTAGCTGCCACTCTAAGTCCTTAGTAAATGGTACCACTGGTACATAGGGCACTAAAGGAAGGCCCCTGATGGCTGCAACACAAATTGTGGCACTATAAGGGACCCCCTCACTAAGCGTACACAGTACTGCTTTTGCAGGCAGCGTGTCTTGGTGCAGAACTAAAATGAAAACACAACATGGCACATAGCCTGTGTGTCCTGTCCCTGTTACACTGCATGCAATATATGTAAGCTCCCAACCCTCTAAAAGGCCTTCCAGCCCTAAGGCAGGGTGCATTACATGAGGGCATACCTGCATGAGCAGATATGCCCCTGCTATGTCTTTGTCAATTCTTAGACATAGTAAGTGAACAGTGAAGCCATTTTCTGTACATGTGCTGGACACTGGTCATTATGAGGTCTGTGATGGATTTATTAATACATGCACTCAGAGAGCACCTTAGAGGTGTGCCTCCTCAAGACCTGCCAACTCCTGGCGTGGCCACTGACAGGTGACAACCAGTCTAGCCACCTTAAGACAGACTCCTGGCCCCCTGAGGTGAGAGCCAGTGCTCTTGACGGCTCAGATAACAGGCCTTCTCTGGGCAGGGGTGTGATCTTCTTTCCCAGGCAAGATGGACATTCCAGGGCGGGGAGCTTCAAAGGCCTTGCTGCCTTTGAAATGCGACCCAGGCCTCCAAATGGTGAAGGCAGCCAACCCCAGTTCCTGACCCTGCTTTTAACGGCAGGTCTGGCGGGACAATTAGGTAAATTAGGATGAGTGCCCACTCCATGCCAGTCCCGCCCTTAGGGTGGACGAGCTGAAGTGGACACTACCTTTAAAATTCTTCCATCTTGGATGGAAGGAATTGGGCCGATAGTGTTGGGGCTATGCCACTTCTAAAAGGAAGTGGTCATAGAAAGGGTGTAGTCACCGTTAGGTGATTAGCCCACTGGCTACCACCTGGCATTCCCTGTAACGCCCCTAAATTCAGTATTTAGGAGGCACCCCTGAACCCTAGGATCAGATTCTTGCAACCTAAGAAGAACCGGACCTGTCACTAGCAGAGAAGACTGAAGACACCTACTGAATTAGCCCCAGCCCTACCGGCCTGTCTGCAGCCTTCCAAGAAACCTGACCCAGAAGACGACTGTCCGCAGCCCAGCGACCTCCAAAGCCTTGGGAGGACTGGCTGCCTTAAAAAAAGACCATGAACTCCAGTGGACCTGTCCAGAAGAAATAATCTCTAAAGGAAAGGGAGCCCGCCTGTAGAACCGCGAAACCATACTCCAGAGGTGACCACTGCATCCGACGACGCCCCTGGCCCGAGTCCCAGTGGCCCACCTGTCCTGTGAAGGTCTCCCGGTGCTTCCGACCAAGAGTCCACTGTGTGTTGACCCCTACCGGACTCCTGACCAGAGCCTGCAGCCTGTTTTTGGAAGCCGACCATAGCCATAGCAGTACACAGGGCACCCAACACTATGTTGGCACTCTGCACCTAGCCACCACTGAACATGTAAGTGTGGTGCTACCTTGTGGCCCCCTTGGTACTTACCTGAAAACCAGGAGATCAACCTCTGACCTTGCTTTATAGCGAATACCCCCTTTCTCCATTGAAAAACATTGGCCGCCTGACACAGTGTTTGCACTCTGCACCCAGCTGCCCCAGTGCCACTTAGGGTGCAAGTTTGTTAAGTTTGGTGCTGATTTGTGGCCACACCGGTGCTCACCTTAACCCCTGGAGACTGACCTCTGCACCAACCACAACTTTAACCTTGGCACCAAGTCGCCCTCTGCTGCTGTGGGTGCACCTTGGATACCAACCTGAACCTTGCCCAGTGCTAGCCTAAACCGCTGAAGACTATGACTGTAAGTCATGTACTTACCTGCAAAGCTGTAACTTTATTTCCCTCCATAGGCTAACATTGAAGAATTAAAATTGTGACAATTTTTGAAACAGTAAAGTATTTTTAATCTGAAAACTGCATACCTTATAACGATATTCTATGGTTGCAAAACACTACTGTGTGGACATTCAGGTGAACAAGGAAGGACAAGTGGGTCAAAAGGTACTACAACACCTATTTGCCAACTCGTCCACATTTCATCCCAACCAACCCAAGGAAGGGGATACCACTGTGTAATCGAATGCACTGCGTGTGAATCCAGAAAAGCATTCATGCTGCAAAACAAAATGGTTTCTTAGCTGTAGAAGTAGTTTTGCAGCTTGAAAAGTTTTCCCGATTCACATGCCACCCACTCACCTCCCCAGAAATGGGACAAGAAGCAAACAGGTGGGAGAATAAAAAAAGAGGAAGAAAGAAAGGGAAGAAGAAAAAAGTATTTGAAGATGGTGACCATGCACAGGAACTCAGGGGACCATCTGACGTCACACAGAGGATGGACTTAGCACCAAATGGGGTCAACACCCCCAAGAGAGGAACAAAAAAAGACTAGAACACAACTTTCCGGACCCAACCACTAGATGGCAGAAAAATGAACAGCTTGTGAATCCAGAAAACTTTTCAAGCTGCAAACCTACTTCTAAAGGTAAGAAGCCATTTCGATACTGTCTATGACAAAGACTTTCTTTCCCAGGACCGGTAATGAAGGCTCAAGCAACTGGATCTCAAACTATACAGAAAAAAAGACTGTTTCAGTGCTTCTGTTCAAGTAGCCTCTCAACATGATGTTATCAACGACCAATCTAACCCTCTTGCTTGTGTGAGAATGAGAACCTTACCGGAACAGCTACAAAATCATGGATTCAAACAGAAGGATCACTCGAGGACCAGGTAAACATGACGTCAGGTATGATGAAAGCACTAGCCTGGTGGTCCCCACATCTCCCACCTATCAGAAGGCTTCACCTTCTTACCTCAAATACCCGACTTCGTAATAACTACGGATGCCTCCCTGGAGGGCTTGAGCGGTCATCTGCAGGATCTGCAAATTCAAGGAAAGTGGTCTCGCTCCAGAGGAGCAGGCACATCAATCGCCTGGAGCATCTATCTCAGTCTCCAAGCTTTACTGCTAAGCATAGCAGAGTCTTAGCTGCTAGATCGCATGGACAATACCACCAGCATGCACTATGTGAACAAACAAGAGGTCACAAGATCCCTGGTGCTGTCCAAGAAAGTTCAGGAAATCTGTTGCTGGCTGACAACACACAAAATAATTCTTTGGGCCAAACATGTCCCCGGAAAAAGCAATCTCTTAGCAGACATGCTAAGCAGAAAAAGTAACAGCTCTCAGGAATGGGAGCTTGATCAGTCGATGCTAAATAGGATCTTCTCCCTATGGGGCAAATCTCTTTGCAACAAATGAGAATTGCAAATGCCAGTTCTATGCAAGTTGGCATCCACGTTTAGGATCGTGGGGGAATCCCTTTTTGATCAGATGGTCTGGAATCTATTCCTTCACTTTTCCCAAGATACCTCTAATACCAAATGTTCACAGCAAGATGAAAGTATAGCCGTTTTGCTTCATCCTAATAGCTCCCAGGTGGCCCAGACAGCATTGGCGAAGAACCAAGACCAGGTTCTTCATCCAGTCCCGACTTCTCTCAGCTTATGCGTATAGTGCGTAAATTCCATGAATTTAAAGATTCTAATATTCCTCAGGACGGCAGGGATATTTTCCCCAAAGGAAGGGTGGAAGTTTTTTTTGTGTTTTTTTTAAATGATTTTATTAAGGGATTGTTCAATACATACAAAAGGTAAGCAGCACATCAACTCAAGAGCCGAGATAGTAGCACACATTATCAAAGATGTGGTACAGTGAAAGTAGTACCTTGTACACAAGTGAAAACAGTGTGTATTATTAATGCGTAACTTTGTGATTGATCCTACGCTCACAGCGAAAGCGACAGCACTTCCTGTCTAGTTAGCAAATAGTTTGGAAATATGGTCCACACGTTCTTGGGGCGGGATGCCATGGGCAGCTCCTCAGCATATACCTCTAATACTTTCTTACAGTAACAACATTAGAGGCACACGCTCAAGTAAAAAGTTTACAAATCATATACCCATTGTACGTTTTCGGCATACTCGCGGCCATTACAAGTATCATTGTGTTACTCTATTCTGTGTCATATTAACAGTTATCAGCTAACAAGGCGTTTGAAATTATGTTGGAGCCCGGATAGGGGGCTGATCGGATATTTTTTCATTTGATCAGAAAACTGATGGTGTATCAGCCCTGAGGAAGTCATTTGGGTTATTACCTAAGACGAAACACGTGTTGGCTTTGATACAATTGGAATCGATCATCTGCATATCAGAAGAAATGAAACTGTGCTGGAATTGAATTAAACTTCAAACTGATTCAACCATACAGAAGGACTGAGCAGCTATTTCTATTTGTAATCAGATTCTCATTGTGTTATTGCGATTTGGACTCTGAGGTGTATTCTTCTATAATTAAGATATCTTTATGTGCTGAAAACCTACAATAGGTATATGATTTGTAAACTTTTTACTTGAGTGTGTGTCTCTAATGTTGTTGTATCGTCTGACAATGTTTGGATTTTCAGGTTTAGGGATGACGGTGTTTCCCTAAGGAGAGCACCGATTAGTCGATATTTGTACAATTATGCACTTACCAATCGTGTCTTTGAGCACCGGTTTCTCCACTGTCAATCCCCCCTTTTTTTTGTATACATTCTTACAGTATGCCAGTTCTCGCAGCCACTTTGCTTGTGTGGGGGGGTATGCTCTTTTCCCCCAATGCATGGCACTTGCTGTTTAGCCAGTAATAGTGCTATTGCTGAGAATCGACGTACTGCTGGGTGCAATGATTGCACCATGCCCAGCAGGCAGATCCGAATTGTGCACAGCATTGGTCCTTCAGTTATGTCGCACAGTGTACACACTACCTTCCCCTAACCCCTGATTTTCGGGCATTCCCATGCCAGATGTATAAATACTGCCCCTGTTGCCCCACATCGAGCACATTGTGAGTCTGTCCGTATCTCATATTGCTGCATTTTAAGAGGTGTGTAATACATCTGGTGTAAATATCTGTAGTGTATAATGCAAAGGTTACAATTAGAGGTTAGACAGCTAGTTACTGAACAGCAGTATTTCCAGTCTTCTTGTGTTAGAGGGGCAGGGAGAGCGGCATTCCAACGTACTTAAGCCTTGTCAGTCAATGATGGGGTGTCTGCTTGTGCGGCTACGTATAGTTTGGTGACTAGTTGCCTCTTATCCTTGTTTATGAGTAGAGTCTGTAATGCTTTCAGTGTTGGGGACTGTGCCGGGAACGTTGGATATAGAGCCTTTATGGCATGTGTGAGGCAGAGGTAGTAAAACTTAGACTGTTGTGGCATTTTGTATATGCTGTAAGTCTGTCCAACAAAGGTTCCTCCCGAAAAAAGATCTCCCATTGTAGTTATACTTACTGTTTAAACAAAGTCTGCGCTCCTAGTTCATGTGTAACTGATAGCACTGGGTGGTTCTCTAGGGGCAGTGCTGGGGCGTACAGGGGCATTCGACCCATCCATGCTTCCAATGCGTGCCAGGCCGCGATTGTGCAGTCAGCTGTGCTGATCTCCGTGCGAGGAGTGTCTCTTTGTGGTTGAGGCAGCACATTGCACAGTAGTGTGGGGTGTACTTCCTCTGCCCCTACAGCCAGCTGCGGCATATATTTGGGTGGGTTATACCAGTAGGGAGCATGCTGTGCTTGCACGCATAAATAATATAGATGTAGGTCAGGCGCTGGCTGCTTGACTGCTTCCCTATCCATATTAACTTGATTAGTTGCGCTCTAATGAGCTTGAAAAACCTGCCAGTCAGGGTAAAAGGGATATTGTTAAATATGTACAGAAAGCGAGGCAGCACAACCAATTTTATGTCAGCCAGTCTGTCTGCAAAGGACAGTGGCATCGCCACCCAGTGCTCCACTTATTCTGCAAGTTTTGACAATGCAGTGTCGTAATTAGTCTGCCGTACCACATTGGGATCTCTGTGTAGCCATATGCCTGAGTATTTTTCAGCATCTGTGCACCATTTAAGAGGGTATTCTAGGGGTATTGGTTTTGTCTGAGTCATTAGTGGCAAGATCAGTGATTTCTTCCAGTTAATACTGAGCCCAGGGTAGTGCTCGAAACGTATGTATTCCAGGAGTATAGGTGCCAGCCAGGTCTACGGGTTTCGCACATATATTACCATATCGGCAGCGTATAGTGACACTCTGATCGGGCGCTGTCTAAATCGAAGCGCCTCTGCCGTATGATGCAGGCCAGTGGCTCCACCACTAGAGCAAACAATACCAGATATAATGGGGATCCCTGCCTTGTCCCACGGTCTATTGACACTGGACTCGACGTCTGTCCATTTATTTGTATTCATGCCATTGGACTGTTATTTAGTAGTTGGATCCAGTGGAGATACGTGCCAGGCAGGCCTATCCGCTTAAAAATTGTGAACATGTAAGGCCATTCTATAGAGTCAAAGGGTTTGGCAGCATCCAATAGTACTGCGATTGCCTCTAGTTGGCGATCCAGGCGATGCAGTAGTGCAAAAAGTGTACGCAAGCTGTGGGTTGTAGAACGATTTGGGATGAAGCCTGGTTGGTCAGGGAGGACTAAATTGGGCATAAAGGGCTGCAGGCGGTTTTCTATTATTTTTGCTAATATTTTCACATCATTTTTTATCAGGGACAGGGGTTGGTATGATCCGCATTGATCTGGTTCCTTGTCCTTTTTGAAGAGCACCACTATGAGAGCTTCTCTTAGGGATGTATAAAGTCCCCCCTTTGAGTAGGCTTCATCGTACATGCTATAAAGATGGGGGATTATTTATGTGGCATGTATGCCTTGTAGAATTCCCCAGTCAGTCCATCGGGCCCAGCGCCTTCCCATTTAGTAATGTCTGTATCGCATCACATAACTCATATAAGTCTATAGGCCTCGAGAGATACTCACGTTGAGCGTCAGACAGCCACACCAGGACTATGTCTTTCAGGTACTGCACTATGTCGGTCTCACTGGCGCCTGCAGAAGAGGCATATAATGACATATAATAGGCTGTGAAGACCCCCATAATCCTTTCCACAGACAAGTGGTCCCATCTCAACTTTTATTTAGATTAATTGCTCCGTAGTTCTGGCTGGTCGTAATTGTCCGCTAGTGAGCGCTCAGGATGTCCCCCTTCTCCATATGCTCTAGCTACGTGGCATCGGGACATATATTGTATCGCCCATTCAGCAATGTCTTGATATTCGCTAATGTGGTCCCGAATATGTGCTAATACTGTGTTTCCTGTGTGTTCGTATTCCTGTTCTAGCTGCTGAATAGAAGCTCCCGCCTTACTCAACTGAGCGCAGATATCTCTGGGTATCCCTGTAGGAAAATGGCTCACTGTTGAAGTTACCCCCCACTTTTTGCCTGATATTGATGCTGACTTGACTAAGAAGTGTGCTGGGACCCTGCTAACCAGGCCCCAGCACCAGTGTTCTTTCACTAAAAATTTACCATTGTTTCCACAATAGGCACCCCCTGGCACACAGATAAGTCCCTTGTAAAAGGTTCTAGTGGTACCAAGGGCCCTGTGACAAGGGAAGGTCCCTAATGGCTTCAGCATGTGTTGTGCCACTCTAAGGGACCCCTCACCTCACACATGCACACTGTGATTGCAGATTGTGTGTCTGGGTGGGGAGAAAATGGCAAAGTCGACAAGGCATCCTCCTCAGGATGCCATGCACACAAAATAGGTAAGTCACCCCTTTAGAAGGCCTTAATCCCTTCACTGCCAGGCCTTTCCCCCTCCTGTGCCGAGCCTTTTTTTGGCTATTTGGGGAAGTTCGCGCTTAGTCCCTCATAACTTTTTATTCACATAAGCTATGCCACATTTGCGTCCTTTTTTTCCAACATCCTAGGGATTTTAGAGGTACCCAGACTTTGTGGGTTCCCCTAAAGTAGACCACGAAATTAGCCAAAATACAGTGTAAATTTCATTTCTTTTTTTAAAAATTGGGAAAAAGGGCTCCAGTAGAAGGCTTGCGGTTTTCTCCCTGAAAATGGCATCAACAAAGGGTTTTGTTTTCAGGAACAGGCAGACTTGAATAAGAAAACCCAATTTTTCAACACAATGTTGGCATTTTACTGGGACATACCCCATTTTTACTATTGTTTGTGCTTTCAGCCTCCTTCCACTTAGTGACAGAAATGGGTGTGAAACCAATGCTGGATCCCAGAAAGCTAAACATTTCTGAAAATTAGACAAAATTCTGAATTCAGCAAGAAGTAATTTCTGTAGATCCTACAAGTGTTTCCTACAGAAAATAACAGCTGAAATAAAAAAAATATTGAAATTGAGGTGAAAAAACTGTCATTTTTCTCCACGTTTTACTCTGTAACTTTTTCTTGCGATGCCAGATTTTTTTAAAGCCATATACCGTTACGTCTGCTGGACTCTTCTGGTTGTGGGGATATATAGGGCTTGTAGGTTCATCAAGAACTCTGGGTACCCTGAGGCAATAAAGGAGATGCACCGTGTAACGGGTTTTCATTGTATACCGGGCCTACAGCAATTCATTTGGTGAAATATAAAAAGTGAGAAATAGGTATCAAGAAAACCTTTGTATTTCCAAAATGGGCACAAGATAAGATGTTGAGAAGCAGTGTTTATTTGCACATCTCTTAATTCCGGGGTGTCCATACTAGCATGTGAATTACGGGGCATTTCTCAAATAGACATCTTTTTTACACACTGTCTTACATTTGGAAAGAAAAAATGTAGAGAAAGACAAGGGGCAATAACACTTGTGCTATTCTGTGTTCCCCCAAGTCTCCCGACAAAAATGGTACCTCACTTTTTTGGGTAGGCCTACTGCCTGCGAAAGGAAATGCCCCAATACACTATCTGGACACATCAAAAGCACCTGCGTTTTAGGGAAACCTACCATATCCAGACATTTCTGACATCTAGACACTCGAGGCAGTCCAGGGAGGTGTGAGTGGCATGGATCCCCTAATGTTTTCTTACCCAGAATCCTCAGCAAACCTCAAATTTAGCTAAAAAAAACATATTTTTCACACATTTCTGTGTGGGATCACCGCACCAGGATAGGGAAGAACCAAAAACATCTTGAAATTGAGGGGGAACTAAAGTGGGTCCAAAAGGGCAGTTTGAAGAAAAGAAAAAAAAACATTTTTAGTGCAGAAGAATTTTCATCAGTATAGATGAGTCAATGCTGGGTGGTAGGAATTTTGTGGATTCCTGCAGATTCTGGAAGGTTCCATCACAAAAATGTGGGAAAAATGGGTGATTTCCAGCAAACTTGGAGGTTTGCAGGGCATTGTGGGTAAGAAAATGGTGCAGGGTGCATGTGAAGCACAGCACCCTGGAATCACCCAGATGTTTAGTTTTCAGATGTGTCTAGGTCTTGTGGATTATTCTACATGACAACGTCCCAAAGTCCATAAAGTGCAGCCCTCACAATTCCAAGTGGGACGATTTTGAGAGTTAGCCAAGCTCTCATGGCCCAAATGTAAAACCAAAACCCAAAATAATCAAATGTCCTCTTGCTTGCCATGGGATAAGATGTTTTAATGTGCGGGGAGAGCTGAAAGACTGTTACCCCCTTCAGTTTGGGTTGGGGGCATAACCAGGCCCAAACTGGTTGGTAGCCACTACCCACTATATTTTTTTAAATTATTTAATTCCCAGGCATCTAGTATACTTTTTGCCCCCTGGGGTGTGGATCAGGGGTAATTGCCCCACCTGCCCACTGGTGGGCAGAACAACTTTGGCCCCATTTATTTGGGGTGGGTGTATGCCCATACCCCCACCCTCTTAAAAATCTTCCATGGTCTCTGGTGAGCTTTCTGCCCCCTTTGGGGGCAGATAGGCCTTCCAAAAATAGGCCCAGGCAGATATGGCCAACAGTAATGTGCCCCATGAGTGACCCTTACCCAAGGGCCTGCC
Organism: Pleurodeles waltl; assembly: GCF_031143425.1. Classification (NCBI taxonomy): domain Eukaryota; kingdom Metazoa; phylum Chordata; class Amphibia; order Caudata; family Salamandridae; genus Pleurodeles; species Pleurodeles waltl. The sequence goes on from NC_090446.1 coordinate 398,077,518, forward strand.
CCCCAAGCAAAACATATACATACACACCAGTCCCTAGTGCCTAAGTGGTTTCTGCCCCCAAGGGACTCAGAAATGGGCTAAAATAAATTTGCCACCCACAGGGGGAATGACCCTTGCCTAAGGGGTCGCTCCCTTTACGTGAAATTGACGCAAAAAATAAAGATCCTTGGTGCCTAGTGGTTTCTGCCCCTCTTGGGGGCAGATTGGCCTAACAAAAATCGGCCAATCTGCCCCAAGGGGGGCAGAAATGGTCTAAATACAATTTCCCCCCCAGGGGAGCGACCCTTGCCTAAGGGGTCGCTCCCCATATATAAAAAAACAAAAGTTAACATAAACAAAAATATATCTCTGGTGTCTAGGGGTTTCTGCCCCCACGGGAGTAGATCTGCCTAATTATAATAGGCGGATCTGCCCCCGGGGGGGCAGAAAAGGCCTAAAAATATTTTGCTCCCCTGGGGAGCGGCCCTTGCTCATGGGGCCGCTCTCCTTATGCGCAAGTATAAAAAAAAAAAAAATCCCTGGTGTCTAGTGATTTCTGCTCACCTTGGGGGCAGATTGGCCTAATAAAAATAGCCCGATCTGCCACCAAGTGGGGCAGAAATGGCCTAATTACAATTCCCCCTCCCCCCCCCCCCCCCCCCCCCCCCCCCAGGAGAGCAATCCTTGCCTAGGGGGTCTCTCCCCACCTCTAAAAAAAAAAAAAAAGAAAATGAAAAAATGATCCCTGGCACCTAGAGGTTCTGCCCCCCTTGACGCAGATCGGCCTAATAACAGAAATGGCCTAAAATAAATGTGACTCCCCGCCCCCGGGGAGCGACCCATGCCTAAGGGGTTGCTCCCCTTGCGTGAAATTCACCTAAAAAAAACTCCCTGGTGTCTAGTGGTTTCTGCCCCCCTTGAGGGAAGATTGGCCTCATAAAAATAAGACGATCTGCCCCCAAGGGGGGCAGAAATGGCCTAAATATAATTTGCCCCCTAGGGGAGGGGCCCTTGCCTAGGGGTCGCTCTCCTCCTCTAAAAAACAAAACAAAAATAAATGATCCCTGGTGCCTAGAGATTTCGGCCTAATTACAATAGGCAGAAAAGGCCTTGAAAAAAATTGCCCCCCTGGGGAGCGATCCTTGCCCAAGCGGTCGCTCCCCTTATGCCAATATCTGTTTACAAATAAATCCCTGGTGTCTAGTGGGCATTTCTCTTCCGATCGAGGGGAGGTAGCCTCTGATGAGGTCAGCGCGCAATTGCGCGCTGACGTCATCAGACATAACTTGGGGGGTGGAAGAGGAAGGGCTTGGGGATTGGGAGGGAAGCCCACAGAGGTAGCTCGAGCTCATGTGCGAGGACGTAATGGTTACGTCCTCTGCACAGGAGTACTGTGCCGGTGGACGTAACTATTACGTACCCGGCGCAACCCTGTTGGTGGCGTCGCTGTTGCAGTTTTCTTCGAATTTGGGAGACAGGCCGGTAGGGCTGGGGCCAAAGCAGTTGTCGTATCGGTCTTCACTGCAGGGCTTCAGGTCAGCAGTCCTTCTTGTTAAGGTTGCAGGAATCTAGTTTCCTATGTTCAGTGAGCCACTGCTAGGTGTTACAGTTCTTACGGGGGGAGGTGTGAAGCACCTCCACCCAGTTGGGGCTTTGTTTCTGGCCCCAGAAAGCACAAAGGCTCTCACCCCAGGGGGTCAGAAACTCGTCTCAGTGGCAGGCTGGCACAGACCAGTCAGTCCTGAACTGAAGGATTGGGAAAAATGAGGGGCATCTCTAAGATGCCCTCTGTGTGCATTTTTTAATAAATCCAGCACTGGCATCCGTGTGGGTTTACTATTCTGAGAAGTTTGATACCAAACATCCCAGTGTTCAGTGTAGCCATTATGGAACTGTGGAGTTCGTGTTTGACAAACTCCCAGACCATATACTCTTATGGCTACCTTGCACTTACAATGTCTAAGGTTTTGTTTAGACACTGTAGGGGCATAGTGCTCATGCACATATGCCCTCACCTGTGGTATAGTTGTAGGAAAGTACCATCTTGCCTGGCATGTTACCCCCATATTTCACTTTATAAATGTTGTTTTAGTTGTATGTGTCACTGGGACCCTGCCAGCCAGGGCCCCAGTGCTCATAAGTGTGCCCTGTATGTGTTACCTGTGTTATGACTAACTGTCTCACTGAGGCTCTGCTATCCAGAACCTCAGTGGTTATGCTCTCTCATTTCTTTCCAAGTTGTCACTAACAGGCTAGTGACCAATTTCACCAATTTACATTGGCATACTGGAACACCCTTATAATTCCCTAGTATATGGTACTGAGGTACCCAGGGTATTGGGGTTCCACGAGCTCCCTATGGGCTGCAGCATTTCTTTTGCCACCCATAGGGAGCTCTGACAATTCTTACACAGGCCTGCTACTGCAGCCTGAGTGAAATAACGTCCACGTTATTTCACAGCCATTTACCACTGCACTTAAGTAACTTATAAGTCACCTATATGTCTAACCTTTACCTGGTAAAGGTAGGGTGCTAAGTTACTTAGTGTGTGGGCACCCTGGCACTAGCCAAGGTGCTCCCACATTGTTCAGGGCAAATTCCCCGGACTTTGTGAGTGCGGGGACACCATTAGAAGCGTGCACTATACATATGTCACGACATATGTATAGCGTCACAATGGTAACTCCGAACATGGCCATGTAACATGTCTAAGATCATGGAATTGTCACCCCAATGTCATTCTGGCATTGGGGAGACAATTCCATGATCCCCTGAGTCTCTAGCACAGACCCGGGTACTGCCAAACTACCTTTCCCGGGGTTTCACTGCAGCTGCTGCTGCTGCCAACCCCTCAGACAGGTTTCTGCCCCCCTGGGGTCCAGCCAGGCTTGGCCCAGGAAGGCAGAACAAAGGACTTCCTCAGAGAGAGGGTGTTACACCCTCTCCCTTTGGAAAAAGGTGTAAGGGCTGGGGAGGAGTAGCCTCCCCCACCCTCTGGAAATGCTTTGATGGGCACAGATGGTGCCCATCTCTGCATAAGCCAGTCTACACCAGTTCAGGGATCCCCCAGCCCTGCTCTGGCGCGAAACTGGACAAAGGAAAGGGGAGTCACCACCCCCCTGACCTGCACCTCCCCTGGGAGGTGCCCAGAGCTCTTCCAGTGTGCTCCAGACCTCTGCCATCTTGGAAACAGAGGTGCTGCTGGCACACTGGACTGCTCTGAGTGGCCAGGGCCAGCAGGTGACGTCAGAGACTCCTTCTGATAGGCTCCTCCAGGTGTTGCTAGCCTATCCTCTCTCCTAAGTAGCCAAACCTCCTTTTCTGGCTATTTAGGGTCTCTGCTTTGGGGAATTCTTTAGATAACGAATGCAAGAGCTCATCAGAGTTCCTCTGCATCTCTCTCTTCACCTTCTGCAAAGGAACCGACCTCTGACTGCTCTGGAAGCCTGCAAAACTGCAACAAAGTAGCAAAGACGACTACTGCGACCTTGTAACGCTGATCCGGCCACCTTCTCGACTGTTTTCCTGGTGGTGCATACTGTGGGGGTAGTCTGCCTCCTCTCTGCACTAGAAGCTCCGAAGAAATCTCCCGTAGGTCGACGGAATCTTCCCCCTGCAACCGCAGGCACCAAAAGACTGCATCACCGGTCCTCTGGGTCTCCTCTCAGCACGATGAGCGAGGTCCCTTGAACTCAGCAACTCTGTCCAAGTGACTCCCACAGTCCAGTGACTCTTCAGTCCAAGTTTGGTGGAGGTAAGTCCTTGCCTCCCCACGCTAGACTGCATTGCTGGGTACCACGTGATTTGCAGCTGCTCCGGCTCCTGTGCACCCTTCCAGGATTTCCTTTGTGCACAGCCAAGCCTGGGTCCCCGGCACTCTAACCTGCAGTGCACGACCTCCTGAGTTGTCCTCCGGCGTCGTGGGACATTCTTTTGTGACTTTGGGTGAGCTCCGGTTCACTCCACTTCGTAGTGCCTGTTCCAGCACTTCTGCGGGTGCTGCTTGCTTCTGAGTGGGCTCTTTGTCTTGTTGGACGCCCCCCTCTGTCTCCTCATGCAATTGGCGACATCCTGGTCCCTCCTGGGCTACAGCAGCATCCAAAAACCCTAACCGCGACCCTTGCAGCTAGCAAGGCTTGTTTGCGGTCTTTCTGCACGGAAATACCTCTGCAAGCTTCTTCACGACATGGGACATCCATCCTCCAAAGGTGAAGTTTCTAGCCCTTGTCATTCTTGCAGAATCCACAGCTTCTACCATCCGCTGGCAGCTTCTTTGTACCAACAGCTGGCATTTCCTGGGCATCTGCCCACTCCCGACTTGATCGTGACTCTTGGACTTGGTCCCCTTGCTCCACAGGTACCCTCGCCTGGAAATCCATTGTTGTTGCATTGCTGGTGTTTATCTTCCTGGCAGAATTCTCCTATCACGACTTCTGTGCTCTCTGGGGAACTTAGGTGCACTTTGCACCCACTTTTCAGGGTCTTGGGGTGGGCTATTTTTCTAACCCTCACTGTTTCCTTACAGTCCCAGCGACCCTCTACGAGCTCACATAGGTTTGGAGTCCATTCGTGGTTCGCATTCCACTTCTAGAGTATATGGTTTGTGTTGCCCCTATACCTATGTGCTCCCATTGCATTCTATTGTGACTATACATTGTTTGCACTGTTTTCTATTGCTATTACTGCATATTTTGGTATTGTGTACATATATCTTGTGTATATTTGCTATCCTCATACTGAGGGTACTCACTGAGATACTTTGGCATATTGTCATAAAAATAAAGTACCTTTATTATTAGTATATCTGTGTATTGTGTTTTCTTATGATATTGTGCATATGACACCAGTGGTATAGTAGGAGCTTTACACGCCTCCTAGTTCAGCCTAAGCTGCTCTACTAAGCTACCTTTTCTATCAGCCTAAGCTGCTAGACACCCCTCTACACTAATAAGGGATACCTGGACCTGGTGCAAGGTGTAAGTACCCCTTGGTACCCAGTACAATCCAGGCCAGCCTCCTACAATAGTGCACCCTGCCTTAGGGCTGTAAGGCCTGCTAGAGGGGTGACTTACCTATGCCACAGGCAGTGTGAGGTTGGCATGGCACTTTGAGGGGAGTGCCATGTCGACTTAGTCATTTTCTCCCCATCAGCACACACAAGCTGTGAGGCAGTGTGCATGTGCTGAGTGAGGGGTCCCCAGGGTGGCACAAGACATGCTGCAGCCCTTAGAGACCTTCCCTGGCATCAGGGTCCTTGGTACCAGGGGTACCAGTTACAAGGGACTTACCTGAGTGCCAGGGTTGTGCCAATTGTGGAGACAAAGGTACAGTTTAGGGAAAGAACACTGGTGCTGGTGCCTGGTTAGCAGGGTCCCAGCACACTTTCAAGTCATAACTTAGCATCAGCAAAGGCAAAACGTCAGGGGATAACCATGCGAAGGAGGCATTTCCTTACACTGGTAGTGAGGGTTTGGGGTTTCCTTGAACTCCCAACGATGGGCTGCCTATACCCAGGAGACTGAACTTGTAAATGCTTTACTTACCTGAGAAACTAACCAATACTTACCTCCCCCAGGAACTGTTGATTTTTTGCAGTGTCCACTTTTAAAATAGCTTATTGCCATTTTTGCCAAAACTGTGTATATTACTGTTTTAATTCAAAGTTCCATACTTACCTGTGTGAAGTACCTTATAATTTATGTACTTACCTAAATTCTGAATCTTGTGGTGCTCAAATAAATTAAGAAAATATTTTTTTTCTTTATAAAAACCTATTGGTCTGGAGTTAAGTGTTGGAGTGTGTGTTCCTCATTTATTGCCTGTGTGTACAACAAATGCTTAACACTACCCTCTGATAAGCCTACTGCTCAACCACACTACCACAAAATAGAGCATTAGTATTATCTAATTTTGTCACTATCAACCTCTAAGGGGAACTCTTGGACTCTGTGCACACTATCTCTCACTTTGAGATAGTATATACAGAGCCAACTTCCTACACTCCCTGTTTTCGTTCCTATGCAAATCCCACGTATGGTAACCTTGAAGTCCTTCCAGAGGGTACCCGCGCTTGTAACCGTTCCTTTGTTGATATCAAAATATTCCTGTATGGCTTGAATTATAATGTCTTAATATACCTGGTCGAGTAACGCAGTGTTTGGAAAGCGCCATAAGGGTCATCGCGGGAATAGCGACTTTCAGCCTCACTGGTTTGTGATTGGATAGTGTGCACACCAAGTGCCGGACCTCTGTTACCCATAGGCTTGCCTCAGCCGACAGCAGCCAGTAGTCTAGTTGGGCCGAAGTCGCATGCACTGTGGACGTATAGGTGCCCTCCCGCGCTTTACCATTGCGCAGTCTCCAGATGTCTACCATATCAAAGTCTGTCATGGTGTCTCGAAGTATTTTTGCATAGCGGCGGTCGTGGCTTGCCACCCTGGCTGAACTGTCATATTGTGTGTCTGTCGTGTTTAAGTGTCCTCCCCAGAGGATCACCGCATGTGGCATAGTGCGCAAAATGTTCCACAAAGAGGTATAGAATGCTGTATCATCAGTGTTCAGGCTACATACATTCACCAGTGTAACCATAGTTCCCCCCAGGGTTCCATGTAGAATAACATATCTGCCTTGGTCATCTGCGATAGTGTCTTCTACCGTGAATGGTGTGCCTCTTTTTATGAGTATCATCACCCCACAAAAGTATGAGGAGTACGGCGAGGCCATCCTTACTCCCACCCATTGCGTGCCTATTGCCTTTTCCGATGTGCATATCAGATGTGTTTCCTGCAGGAGCGCGATCTCTATGTGGTGTCTGCCAAGGTATGCTAGTACCTGGATTTTTTGCAGGGGTTATTAAGGGCTCGTACATTCCAGGTCAGAAGTGATATAGTGGGCGTACCGTGGGATCGTCTATGTGATGGTTCATGTGTGGAGTCTATGGTGTTGAAGTTTGTGCATGTTTAATTATCATACGAAATCTTCTGACACTACTCATCTGCGGCTGCATCTTAACGTTACCCCAACTTTCCCCCCTCCCACTTCAGCATCCCAACTATGCTAAAGAGAATTCCATCAACTCGCAGAGACTGTGTCCTCCACAATTCAAATATCTTTCGGAGGTGATCACTTAACTGAAGTTCTGCTAATTGAGCCATTAGCCAGTTTCATTCGGGGTGCACCCTCAGTTGGGCGCACAGAGATCCGATATCCCCCAACTAGCAGGGTGGCCGTGGCATCTCATGTGGACGGCTCAGGTGGGAGGAGATATGCAGACGATTTGCACCTTGCATCAAGATTGTTATTGTAGCGTTCAATGGGCCATGCTGCCTATTATATTAAATCTATAGTGTCTCATACGCTCGTAATCCGGTGGTTCAGTCAGATGATGACTGTTTGGATCAGCCCCCTTAGAGAGCTGGATAGAGTCTCAGTCAGAGCCTGAGTCAGTTTCAGCCTCTGGGGGGTGGCGCTGTTTGTTTCTTCTCAGTAGTTTGTTGGTGGCATCCATTGCTGCCTGCAGCGTATTGAAGATTTGTGCTTTGCCCAAGTGGTCAATCTGCAATCTCGCCAGGTAGGGCATAAGGGATTCCTGCTTGTTGTAGTTTCTGTTTTATTGGTTAGTATTCTTTGCAGACAGTTTGTACCGTGGTTGTGAAATCGCGGTAGAAAGCTAGGTGGTTTCCGTGGTGGTTGATTTCTTTTTTCTCACGGTCCAGTATCAGGATTATGTCTGTCTCTATAATTCAGCAGCTTGACCAACATCGGACGCGGTGGTGCCCCGGGGGGGTGGTTTCGGGGCCAGGGATCTGTGTGCTCTCTCCAGGAATGTTATAAGGCAAAGCGCCTCATTTTCGGGCAAACTGAACAACCTTCGGCGCCCTCGGGCACAGGTGATTTGGTGGGAAGCCCCTCGGGTTCGAAGTCGTCGGCTTCGGCCATGGCTCCGGAGGGACCCTCCGGATCCAATCACGGATCCGTCCCGACGCTGGTCATGCCATGGCGACCTTCACGGGCGTCGGGTCAGACGTCGCTCGATGGCCATTCCGTTGTCTATGGGCTCTCCTGAGCCCAGGGTTGATCCAGACCCTTATGCTTATGGGTATGGATACGGGGAGAGTATGGAGGGGACGCTGGACCCTTTAGAATACCAGCTTAACCCCCAAATGGACTGGATGCAGGATTTGGGTGATGCCAGTGGTCTAGACACCTCCCCTGACACTGGTATGCTCTCTCCTCTTACTGTGGTGACGGAGGAGGTTGCCTCTTATTCCACGGTAGTGAGAAGGGTGGCTGAGGTCCTGGATCTCGAGCTTCCTTCTGTGGAGGTTAGGACTAATATCCTAACCGACGTGCTTCAGCCGGGGTCTTCCTCTTCCGAATCCCTTCTTCCCTTTAATGAGGCACTGACAGACATCCTTTTGGATACTTGGTCCAGACCCAGCACAGGGGCTCCTGTGAATAGGACGATTGCCCACCACTATCGGCCTGCGCCGTAAGATCTGAAATTCCTCACCCAACACCCCACACCTGAGAGCCTTGTCATCCAGGCTTCTTCTTCATCTCGCGCATTCCCTGCCGCACCCCCGGATTGGTAATCAAAAAGACTGGACAATTTGGGGAAGAAGTTGTTTTCTTCCGACAGTCTAGCACTGCGGTCCGCGAACACCACATGCCTTTTGGGCCGCTATTCTCATACTCTCTGGGATACAGTCATGCAAGTGCTGCCTAGAGTTCCGGAGGAGAGCCGGACTATCCTTTCCCATGCCGTAACAAATGGGAGGGATGCAGTGAAGTTCATGATTCGTTGTGGACCACATACGACCGACTCTCTGGGCAGATCGGTTGCATCGAGGGTGGCATTGAGACACCATGCTTGGCTGAGAACATCTGGCTTTTCAGGGGATGTCCAGCAATCCTTGATGGACATGCCCTTTGATGGCACACGTCTCTTCAGAGACAAGGCAGACTCGGCGCTCGAGCTCTTTATGGTTTCCCGAGCCATGGCCCGAACCCTTGGCCTTGCGCCCGCTTCTAGACCCCAGCAGTCCGCCTTTCGTGGCTACGGAAGGGGCACCCCACCGCATCCTTTCCCCCTTGGCAATCGACCCGCCCATGGTGTACAGCCCCTGTGTGGCCGCAGACGCGGGGTCCCACCGCCCCCAGGGATCAGGGAGCCAGCAGGTTGCCCAGTCCACCCCCGCACCCTGCTCAGCCTCCAAACCTTCCTAGTCCACGGGTACACCAGGAACCGATTGGTGGCAGGATTGGCATCACCTGCTCCAATGGCAATCCATTACCTCGGACAGGTGGGTCCTCCAAATTATCCGAAGGGGCTACTCCCTCCCCTTTGAGACACCTCCTCCAGCCATGCCACCTTCATACAATCGAATATCGGAGGATCATATGGCGCTTCTCTGTGAGGAAGTCCAAGCCCTTTTGGCCAAAGCTGCTATAGAGAGGGTTCCATTGCCAGAAGTAGGTTGTGGTTGCTATTCCCGCTACTTTCTGGTGCTGAAAAAGGACAAATGTCTTCGTCCTATATTAGATGTTCGGTCCCTCAACCTCTTCCTCAAAAAGGAAAAGTTTAAAATGTTGACATTGGCTCAGGTTCTATCTGCCCTGGATCCTGGAGACTGCAGGGTAGCGTTGGACTTGCAAGACGCATACTTCCATATTCCCGTCTTGCCGGCCCACAGACGTTATCTACGATTGGTGGTAGGTCACCAGCACTTTGAGTTTACTGTGCTTCCCTTTGGCCTTACCAGTGCTCCTTGGTTGTTCATGAAAGTGATGGTTGTGGTGGCAGCTCATCTGCGTAGGTTAGGGGTTCCAGTCTTCCCCTATCTCAACGCTTGGCTGTTGAAGGCGAACTCGCTCCAGACAGTCGTCTCCCACCTCCAGACTACAGCGAATCCTTTTACATTCGCTGGGGTTCACTATCAATGTGCCGAAGTCACACCTGACTCCTTCTCAGACGCTCCCTTTCATCTGAGCTGTTCTGGGATACCGTACAGTTTCAGGCATATCCTCCCGAAAAGCGAGTCCAGGATACTTGAGCTATGATACCGATGTTTCAGCTTCTGTCCTGGATTTTGGTGATAATGACTCTGAGGCTGCTGGGCCTCATGGCCTCCTGCATCCTGCTTGTTCAAAATGCCAGATGGCATATGCGGGCTCTGCAGTGGGACCTGAAGTTCCAGTGGGCCCAGCATCAGGGGAATCTATCCGACAAGGTCCAGATCTCAGAAGGAACTGTGAGAGACCTGAAGTGGGGGTTAACGAATCAGGATTGGGTCAAGGGCAGATCCCTCTCCTTTCCCCAACCAGATCTTTCAGTCGTGACAGATGTGTCACTCCTGGGATGGGGCGGCACATGGGAGAGGCGGAGATCAGAGGCCTCTGGTCTCCGGCTGAAACCGGGCTACATATCATCCATCTCCAAGCGATTCGACTAGCATTGAAAGCATTCCTTCCCTCTCTGAAGGGGAAAGCAGTGCAGGTGTTGACAGACAACACCACCGCCATGTGGTATTGCAACAAACAAGGTGGAGTGGGGTCGTGGACCCTATGTCAAGAGGCTCTTCGCCTCTGGACTTGGCTGGAACATCAGGGAATTTCCCTGGTGGTTCAACACCTGGTGGGCTCCTTGAATGCCAGAGCAGACTAACTCAGCCGACGATGCCTGGCCGATCATGAATGGTGTCTCCATCTTGAGGTGGCAGAAGGTCTTTTCCTGCAGTGGGGAGAACCTTGGTTAGACTTGTTCGCCTCCGTAGAGAACGCGCAATGTCAGCTGTTTTGCGCGTTGGAGTTTCCAAGGCGCCACTCCCTCAGTGACGCTTTTCGTTGCAAGTGGAATTCAGGCCTCCTGTACGCCTTTCCACCCACACCACTTCTGCACAGAGTTCTGAAGAAGATCAGACAAGACCGGGCCCAAGTTATACTGGTGGCTCCATATTGGGCACGAAGAGTCTGGTATCTCGAGCTGTTGAGCATGGCCATAGTTCCTCCGGTTAGACTGCTCCTTCGGGAGGATCTTCTGTTGCAGCAGCAGGGGAGGGTCCTCCATCCAAACCTGTCGACTCTGTGGCTTCATTCGTGGAGATTGAGCGGCTACAGTTGACGTCTTTTGACCCGCCACCCGAAGTCTGTGACTTTATCTTGGCAGCCAGGCGTCCCTCAACCAAAACTGTATACACCTGTCGTTGGAAGAAATTTGTGGCATGTTGCATTGACAAATCTGTCGATCCTCTATCTGCTCCTCTTTCTCAAGCCCTTCTCTTTACTCTTTCTCTTGCCCAGCAGTGTTCCACCTTGGACACTCTTAAGGGATATCTTTCTGCTATCTCTGCTTTCTTGAGGTTACCAGATCAGCCTTCCTTACTTAAATCTCCTATAGTTGGGAGGTTTCTTAACGGCCTCACACATCTCTTTCCTCCTATCCCTTTCATCATGCCCCAATATTGACATACCTTATGTGTACCGCATTTGACCGCTTCACAACTGCCCTTTATGGCTCTTAACTATCAAGACTGTCTTTTTAGTTGCCGTTACCTCTGCCCGCAGCGTAAGTGAACTCCAGGCTCTGTCATCTAAGCCACCTTTCCTGGCCATACATCCGACAAAGTGGTGCTTCACACAAGGGCTTCTTTACTACCTAAAGTAGAGACACCCTTCCATGTCAGACAGTCCATCACCTTGCCTCCCTTTTATGCACCCCCACATCCCTCTCATGAAGAGAAGAGACTCCACCGTCTGGACCCAAAAAGACCGTTGGCGTTCTACCTTGATCGTACCGAAGACTTCCAGGTGGACTATCAACTTATTGTGGGATATGTGGGTGCAAAGAAGGGGAAGGCGGTGCAGAAGAGGACCATTTCACAATGGGTACTCTTATGCATCAAAATGTGCTATGCTCTGGATAAAAAGCAACCTCCCGAAGGTTTGCGCGTTCACTCCACCAGAGCTACTGCTGCTACCACAGCGCTAGCACGGGGCATTCCAGTCCTGGACATCTGTCAGGCAGCGACGTGGTTCATTTCTGCACACTTCTAACAAACACTACTGCCTGGACAATCTGGTCCGAAGGGACTGCTACTTTGGCTGTTCAGTCCTGCAGGACTTCTTGTTGTGATCTTGGTCCCTTAAGGAGAAGTTCCTGTCCCTAGAAATCAGTTTGCAGTGCGGGTAGGATGGGCGGGTCAGGAAGGAATCTGCAACTAGAATATGTCTCTACCAAATAAATTGTTACCAAAGGTAAGTAACTTGAACTGCATGGCGAGTAGTGTGTTTTCTATAGTATTTCCAGGCTGGCTTGAGAAGTCTTTTTGGCTTCAAATGTCAGTCGGGTTTGCGACTTTTCAGATTTGCCCATTTTCACTACAGTCTGTTGACTAGCAGCACGTGTGTCATTCCTGTTGCTCCTTTTTGAGTGAAATCAAGAGGATCACCAACTGTAGGAAGTTGGCTCTCTATATACTATCTCAAAGGGAGAGATTGTGTGTACAGAGTCAAAGGGTTCCCCTTAGAGGTTGATAGTGGCAATAAAAGATAATATTAATGCTCTATTTTGTGGTAGTGTGGTCAAGCAGTAGGCTTATCAGAGGGTAGTGTTAAGCATCTGTTGTACACACACAGGCAATAAATGAGAAACACACACTCAAAGACTGATCCCAGGCCAATAGGTTTTTATATAGAAAAATATATTTTCTTAATTTATTTTAGAACCACAAGATTCAAGATTTGAGGTAAGTACATAAAATACAAGGTACTTCACACAGGTAAGTATAGAACTTTGATTTAAAACAGTAGTACACACAGTTTTGGTTAAAATGGCAATAAGCTATTTTTAAAGTGGACACTGCAAAAATCAACAGTTCCTGGGGGAGGTAAGTATTGGTTAGTTTTTCAGGTAAGTAAAGCACTTACACAGTCAGTCTCCTGGGCATAGGCAGCCCACCATTGGGATTCAAGGCAACCCCAAAGCCACAGAACCAGAAACACAGGGCCAGTCAGGTGCTGAGGTCAAAGCAGGGCCCAAAACACATAGGCGCCTATGGAGAACAGGGGTGCTCTGGTTCCAGTCTGCTAGCTGATTAGTACCTCCGTCCTCGAGGAGCAGACCAGGGGGGGTTTGTAGAGCACTGGGGGGACACACACCAGCACAGCACACAAAACACACCCTCAGCGGCGGCCGTGTGCAGTATGCAAAGTAGGTGTTGGGTTTGCTGTAGAAATCAATAGAGGGACCCGGGAGTCACTCTGGCGATGCAGCCAGGGCACAGGGGGGCTTCTCGGGCCAGCCACCGACTGGGCTAGGATGAGGGCCGCCTGCAGGTCACTCCTGCACTGGTAGATGGTTCCTTTCGGTCCTGGGGGCTGCGGGTGCAGTGCTTGGTCCAGGCGTCAGGTTCCTTTGTTACTAGGCAGTCGCGTCAGGGGAGCCTCTAGATCCTCTATGCAGGCTTCGCTGTGGGTGTGCAGGTAGGTCGACTCAGGGTGGCCACGTCATTGAAGTCACCTGGGAGTCCTTTCTGCGGTGTTTGCTGTCCTGGACTCGAGCCGGGACGTCAGGTGCAGAGTGTGAGAGTCTCTTTAAAGTTGCTTCTTTGTTGCAATTTTGTTGCTGTTTCTGGACAGAGCTGCTGTCATCGGGAGGTTCTTGGTCCTTTAGGTGCAGGTCATTCCTCTGAGTCCTCAGACGTCGCTGGTCCCGCTGGATGCGTCGCTATGCAGGTTCTTTGAGTCGGGAGACAGGCCGGTAGGGCTGGGGCCAAGTCAGTTGTCGTGTCTGTTGTCTCTACGGGACTTTCAGGTCAGCAGTACCTCTTCTTTCTTCAGGTTGCAGGAGTTTGATTTCCTGGGTTCAGGGTCGCCCCTAAATACTAAATTTAGGGGTGTGTTTAGGTCGGGGGCAGAGGGTGGCTATACCCCCTTTGTGTCTCCTCCCTGAGGGCAGGGGGCACATCCCTATTCCTACCGGGAGAATCCTCCAAAACCAAGATGGAGGATTTCTAAAGGCAGGAGTCACTTCAGCTCAGGGCACCTTAGGGGCTGTCTGACTGGTAGGTGACTCCTCCTTGTTTTTCTCATTATTTCCTCCGGACTTGCCACCAAAAGTGGGGGCTGTGTCCGGAGGGGCGGGCATCTCCACTAGCTGGGATGCCCTGGGTCGCTGTGACAACAGGCATGAGCCTTTGAGGCTCACCACCAGGTGTTACAGTTCCTTACACAAACTCTAAGCTTTCTCAGTGGGATGGGGCCTGTATCCTCTGTTCCTCATGCAGGGCTTACGTGTCTCCCGCACTGTCCACTGTGTTTAGGGTACTGGTGCAGCGCTTGTTTTCTTGTCTCTGTGCTGAGTATGTGCAGGCCATACCTCTTGTTGTTTTCACCTCTCCCTCACAGTTCGTAGCGCTTAGTATTGTGCAGCAGCTGGAGAGGGGGGCTGCTCCCATCTTGGGCTCGCCTTGTGGGTGCTCCGTGAGTGTGACTCTAATTCTGCAATTCATATCTGCGTGCTATCAACCAGTGTGTTCTTATATGTCCCAACAGCTCGATCATGTCTGTCTCAGCCTCCCTGGTGCCCTATGTCGCTCGTCCCCGCAGCAGTGCAGTCCTCCTTACCGCCTATGGGGTTGTCTTATTGGGCCCGCAGTCCTGGCGCCGCGGTTCTCGCCGCGGTGGCTCACTGCCACACACCACAAGCCCGCCCTGCCTCAGCAGCCCTCCTTGAGGATCGGTTCACCGAGACACTCCTCCTGTCTGTGCCCCGAGGCCGGGCGCAGTTCCGTTTTCAAGGCGTTGATGCTTCGGGCGCCAATTTGAGGCCCGCGCACAGGTTTATCGGAGGCTCTGTCTCTAGCACGCTGACAGTACTATTACCTGCAAATCACTTCAATAATGTTCCAGAGCCCCATCTGTGACTCTTGCTCTGGCAAGGCGCTTGTATTTTAAGTCTGGGCCAGGTTTTTGCCGGATCATGTGCTCACGGCCAGCAGAGCTGCACTACATTGCAGCCATCATGCCATGGGCTCTCTGGAGTTACGATAAAAATATATAAGCCTAAGTGGAGATGTTTCAGCATATGTAGAAAGCTGGCTCTGTATATACTATTTCAAAGTAAGAAATAGTGTGCACAGAGTCCAAGGGTTCCTGTAGGAAAGTACCATCTTGCCTGGCATGTTAACCCCATTTTTCACTGTATGTATGTTTGTTTTTGCCCTTGTGTCACTGGGATCCTGCTAGGCAGGACCCCAGTGCTCATAAAGTATGCCCTGTATGTGTTCCCTGTGTGGTGCCTAACTGTATCACTGAGACTCTGCTAACCAGAACCTCAGTGTTTATGCTCTCTGCTTTTTAAAATTGTCACTGCTGGCTAGTGACTAATTTTACCAATTCTCATTGGCACACTGGTACACCCATATAATTCCCTTGTATATGGTACTTAGGTACCCAGGGTATTGGGGTTCCAGGAGATCCCTATGGGCTTCAGCATTTCTTTTGCCACCCATAGGGAGCTCAGGCAATTCTTACACAGGCCTGCCACTGCAGCCTGAGTGAAATAACATCCACGTTATTTCACAGCCATTTTCACTGCACATAAGTAACTTATAAGTCACCTATATGTCTAACCCTCACTTGGTGAAGGTTAGGTGCCAAGTTACTTAGGCGGTCATTACAACATTGGCGGTAAAAGCCGCTTACCGCCGTGCAGAAGACCGCCAACACACCGCTGCGGCCGCGGAATTCCACCACAGCTATTATGACCCACAGCTCGGACTCCGCCAAAATTCAGACATCCACTCAAGTCCTCCACACCAAAGGTCAGTGATAAACTGGCAAAAACAAAACCTCCACCGTCACGCCAACAGAAACACGCCCACACTATCACAACCCACGAATCCATGTGGCGGTCTTTCAACCGCGGTATTCCATTGGCGGTACACACCGCTGCGCTCAAACTACACACACATCTCCAAAACACAGCCACATTGGACAATTCAAAATACACACACCTGATACACATACACACACCACCCCCACACACCCAATACGATATAAAACACACACCCACATCACTCACAAACCCTTACTACAACAAATCACGAACGAAGGCCAGAGAGAGACACCACCATCAACAACACCAGCATCCACAGGTACACAACACCATCACCCACATAACTTCCACACACCGTACACTACACACCACTAAATATCATCACACTTATCACCCCACACACCACCCCACACATCACCTACACCACCCCATGGAACGGCGAAGACACCCCAGGTTCTCGGAGGAGGAGCTCAGGATCATGGTGAAGGAAATCGTCTGGCTAGAGCCACAGGTATTCGGATCACAGGTGCAGCACACCTCAATTGCAAGGAAAATGGAGCTATGGCGAAGAATAGTGGACAGGGTCAACGCAGTGGGACAGCACCCAAGAATTCGGGATGACATCAGGAAGAGGTGGAACGTCCTACGGGGGAAGGTGCGTTCCGTGGTCTCAAGACACCACCTGGCGGTTCAGCTGACTGGCGGCGGACCCCCACCTCCTCCCCCACAACTAACAACATGGGAGGAGCAGGTCTTGGCGATTCTGCCTCCTGAGGGCCTTGCAGGAGTAGGTGGAGGAATGGACTCTGGTAAGTCAAACCTTAACTATTACATTCCCCAACCTACCAGCATGCCAGCACATACCCCCACCCTCACCCCCACTCCCATCACTCTAACTCCTCACAAATGTCCCAACATCACAAACCACACATCCTAACACCAAGCCCTGCATGCAACAACAAAGCATGGACTCCCATCACTAAAGCATGCCCACTGCACATACCCATACACCCCCCTAAACCAACATCACACAAGGTCCCACACAGAAATGCAAGCACTGGGGAACACGGTCACCCACCCATTGCACACCATGCCACACACAGATGTAATAACCATCCGTTTATACCAATGCAGGACCCCTACTTAATGTCACCGGACAGGAGGGTCCACACATGTCCACACCACCAACAGAAGAGGCCCACAGTGATGACAGCAGCTCTGTCCAACTCTATCTAGATGACCAGCCCGGCCCATCGGGGACCTCTGGACAGTCGGTTCCCCTCACCCAGTCACAGGCCACCACAGAGCTTCCCCCCTCTGGAAACACCAGCACAGCACCCACCCAGCGGGCCCATGCCTCTGTCCCCAGGACACGTCAATCAGCTGTGTCCCCACCACCACAGGGAACCCAGGCTAACCCACCACCCCAATAACAACAGGGACCTGGGGGCAGTGGCAGTGGGCACACGGTCCAGGGGATCGAGGCCCAGGAACACAGGGGAACTGGGAGGGCTGCTGTGCGACAGGGGGCGGACAGGCCCAGGGAACCCACTCTCCATGAGGCCCTCGCCTCCATCATGGGAGCCTACCACCACTCCCAGGAGATGATGGCAACGGTACTGGCCAAGTTTCAGGAGACCCAGCACCTGCAGGAGGAACAGAACAGTATATGGGCTTCAGGGAGGAACTCAGAACCATCAATTCCACCTTGGGCACCATTGTAGGGGTGCTGAAGGAAGTACTCAACACCAGGAGGGACAATGTGGCACAACAAGGGGCCCCTGACACTAGCATGGACGATGAACTGCCCACCACCTCTGCCGGTGCTAGTGGACAGGAGGCACCGCCACAGGGCCACCACACCAGCACCCCACCTCCTGCAGAGGGAGAACCACCTAGCAAACGGTCCCTGAGATCCAGGAACAAGACAGGGAATGATGCCAAGACCCCCGCCAAGAAATGAGACCACCCTGATTGTCATCCTTCTGTCCCACTTTGTCACCCTGTCCATCCTTAAACTGCCCCAGCTCCACTTCCTATGCCCATATGGGCAATGCACCTGTGAGACTAATAGACTGGACTCTGCCATGGACATTCCTCCGCCATCACCCCTCACCATTTTACAACCCCCACCAATATTGAGCACTTAAATAAACTCCCTTAAAGCACAAAACAATCTGGAGTCTGTCTGTGATTTCGGAATACTGTATTGGCAATAACTGTGGCAAAAAGCTTTTTCATTGGTAATGTCAACATACCTATGTCACACAGCTCTAGTCCATGAGGAATCAAAGCAGATGTCACACAGTGGGACCCATATCTGTGAAATCGTAAGGGAAAGTGACAACTCAGTGATCATACACTGGGTGAAAACGACAAACAGTAGAGAGGCAGTAGTGTTTAAGTACATGTAGTAGGCAGGTCTGTATTCTTACCTGTGTGTCACTGGAAATATTGCTGGATCACTGTGTCCCTGTTGTCCATGTCTTCTTCTTCTGCTTCCTCGTCTTCACTGTCCACAGGCTCCACAGCTGCCACAACACCGCCATCTGGACCATCCTCCTGCAGAAAAGGCACCTGTCGTCGCAAAGCCAAGTTGTGAAGCATACAGCAGTTCACGATGATCTGGCACGCCTTCTTTGGTGAGTAGAATAGGGATCCACCTGTCATATGGAGGCACCTGAACCTGGCCTTCAGGAGACCGAAGGTCCGCTCGATCACCCTCCTAGTTCGCCCATGGGCCTCATTGTAGCGTTCCTCTGCCCTTGTCCTGGGATTCCTCATTGGGGTCAGTAGCCATGACAGGCTGGGGTAACCAGAGTCACCTGCAAATGGCGAGGGACAACTGTTAGACACACACTAACCTGGAGGAATATCCCCAAACCCAGACAACCATTCCCAGTGACTAGCTTCCAGGTGCTCACCTAATAGCCACACACGGTGCCTCTGGAGTTGACCCATCACATAAGGGATGCTGCTATTCTGCATGATGTAGGCGTCATGCACTGAGCCAGGGAACATGGCATTCACATGGGAGATGTACTGGTCTGCCAAACATACCATCTGTACATTCATCGAATGATAACTCTTCCGGTTTCTATACACCTGTTCACTCCTGTGGGGGGGGACCAAAGCCACATGTGGGCCATCAATGGCACCCATGATGTTGGGGATATGTCCCAGGGCATAGAAATCACCTTTCACTGTAGGCAAATCCTCCACCTGAGGGAAAACGATGTAGCTACGCATTTGTTTCAGCAGGGCAGACAACACTCTGGACAACACTCTGGACAACACGTTGGAAAACATAGGCTGGGACATCCCTGATGCTATGGCCACTGTTGTTTGAAATGACCCACTTGCAAGGAAATGGAGCACTGACAACACCTGCACTTGAGGGGGGATTCCTGTGGAATGGCGGATAGCTGACATCAGGTCTGGCTCCAACTGGGTACACAGTTACTGGATTGTGGCACGGTCAAGCCTGTATGTGATTATCCCATGTCTTTCCACCATTGTTGACAGGTCCACCAACGGTCGGTACACTGGAGGATGCCGCCATCTCCTCACATGTCCCAGCGGATGGTGCCTATGAAGGACAACAGCGAGCACAGAGTCAAACAACTCAGAGATACGTACCCACAGCATACACAGAACACCATTCATAATCTAAAAAGTGGCCTGTATGTGTGTTGAGTCTAGGCCTAGGTATGTGTGACGCAGTTAGAAATTAAGCCATGTGGGCCCCTGAAATGGCGGCTGCCTGACCACTAAAGTGGGGCAATGGGATGTGAGGTTACTGCGCTGGCGTACACTGTCGCGGTAGGCGGTCGAAGACCGCAGCGCAATGCTGCATTGGTTAACATTGGACCCTATGAGTCCCAGGAGCCAATGATGATGTACGCCGGCGGTGACGGTACGCACCACCGTTGACGTGACTGCCATTTTCTATCTGTTCAATCACTCGATACCTGATCTTCGACAGGAGAGTACCTACACTGCAAGTGCTGCTGTGACCTCGGTCTGGAAGAGACAATGGCTCGAGTGTCTGGGGAAAGGTCCCCTGCCTTCACATCGGAGGAGTTGGAGAAACTCGTGGATGGGGTCCTCCCCCAGTACACGCTACTCTATGGTCCTCCAGACAAACAGGTAAGTACACTGGCAGCATGCTGTATGGGCTATGCCTGTGTGGAGAGGGACGGATGTAAGAAAGAAGGGGGGAGAGTGTGGCGTGCATGAAACGACGGTGAGTGCATGTGCCACATGGCAAAGGTAAGGATGGGGGGCAATCACTTTGACGGTGCAGTTGGTAATAACTTTCTCTTCCCCCTGTACAACTCATGTAGGTCAGCGCCCACCAGAAAAAACATATTTGGCGTGCCATCGCCAAGGACGTCCGGACCCTGGGGGTCTACCACAGACGGAGCACCCACTGCTGGAAAAGATGGGAGGACATTCGCCTCTGGAGCAAGAAGACGGCGGAGGCTCAGCTGGGGATGGCCTCCCAACATGGGAGAGGTGCCCGTTGCACCATGACCCCCCTGATGTTCAGGATCCTGGCGGTGGCGTACCCGGAGTTGGATAGGCGCTTGAGGGCATCACAGCAGCCACAAGGGGGCGAGTACACTTGCATTCTGCTGATTTTGCACGCAGTGGAGGTGTCTGGGTGGGGGAGGTGGGCTGTGGGTTTCCCTAAGCCAGGGCAAGTTCCGTAGGCAAGGTCCCTCCGTAAGGCAGGCCATGTGGCACCCCACCGCACCTCTGTAGAGTGCCAAGTACACCTAGTCATGCCCCTGTGTCATCCATGTGTGCAGGTGTCGTCCATAGCCTAATAGGCCATTTCACAGGAATTTAACAGTGGAGCCCAAGAGCGCAGCGTAGTGCAGGGGGCTTATGTGTCTGTCGTGCCCGCCAACTGTAGCGGTAATGCATGCACTCAACAAGTCTTTCTTCTGTCGTCCCCCCACTTTTTGTGGTCTCCCGGTGGGGACAGGAGCTGAGACCAGCGACACAGACTCATCCCTCTGATGGGAGCTCCCTTGTGGTGGCGGCAACATCTGTGCCCCCCCATCTACAGGTACAGCCGCCACCCCCACTTCCAGCACCTCCCTCCCAGCAGCCCCTCAGCCTTCGCCTCGTGCCCGCTCACCCGGGAGGGTGGGCATCACCTTTGCCACAGGCACCTCAGGCCATGCCCCAGTCACCCCACCCCTGCTGCCTTCAGTGAGGAGGCCATTGACCTCCTCAGGTCCCTAACTGTTGGGCAGTCTACCATTTTGAATGCCATCCAGGGTGTAGAAAGGCAGTGGCAACAAACAAATGTATTCCTGGAGGACATTCATTCTGGTCAGGTGGCCCTTCAGCAAGCTTTTCAGACTCTGGCCTCAGCACTGATGGCAGCCCTTGTCCCTGTGTCTAGCCTCCCCCCTCCAACTTCCTCCACCCAGACCCAATCCCCTGTACCGCAGCCTATCCCAAGCACACCTACAGACCAGCATGCACACACGTCAACACACAAGGGAAGCTCTAGCACCACAGCCACAACATCTCTGGGACCAGTGGTGCCTGTAGTCACCGGAATCTGGAGTGCACCGGCCACCAGGGCAGCCAGTGTGGCACGGAGCCACACCTGTCAAGCATCAGAAGTTGGCCAGTGCCCGGCGGGAGAGGGGGAAGACTCCAGCCACCAATGCCGCTCCCAGGGGTACAGGTGGGAGTGTGGAGTCAGCTGCGACACCTTCCAAGGTGGGGAAGGGGCACAAGAAAGTCGGAAAGTCTGCGAAGAGCAGAACGGCGGAGAAGACCGCCATCATCCCAGCTGCCCAGGAACCCACCGCCAGCACCAGCCCAGCTGCCCAGGAGGCCACCGCCGGCACCAGCCCAGCTGCCCAGGAGGCCACCGCCGGCACCAGCCCAGCTGCCCAGGAGGCCACCGCCAGAACCAGCCCAGCTGCCCAGGAAGCCACCGCCAGCACCAGCCCAGTTGCCCAGGAGGCCACCGCCAGCACGAGCCCAGCTGCCCAGGAGGCCACCGCCAGCACAAGCCCCACTTGGACATGAAGGACCGCCATCAGAAACCCCACTGGGCCATGAAGGACCACCAACACAAGCCCCGCTGGGCCATGAAGGACTGCCAGCACAAGCCCCGCTGGGCCATGAAGGACCGCCAGCAGCTGAGTCACTGCAATGGAGACCGCCACTCCAAGCACCGCTGAACAGGGCACCGCCGTCTCAAGCACCACTGAACAGGGCACCGCCGTCTCAAGCAACGCTGAACAGGGCACCGCCGCCTCAAGAACCACTGAACAGAGCACCGCCGTCTCATGCACCGCTGAACAGGGCACCGCCGTCTCAAGCACCGCTGAACAGGGCACCGCCGCCTCAAGAACCGCTGAACAGGGCACCGCCGTCTCAAGCACCGGAGAACAGGGCTCCGCCGTCTCAAGCACCGCTGAACAGGGCACCACCACCTCAAAAACCGCTGAACAGAGCACCGCCGTCTAATGCACCGCTGAACAGGGCACCGCCGCCTCAAGCACCGCTGGGTCCGTCACGGGCAGAATGAAGCACTCTGGGCACAAGGCCCCCTCCAGAACCAGTGGAGACTGTCATCCACTACCTCTGTCCTTAGCAGGATGAAGCACTCTGGGCACAAAGCCCCCTCCAGAACCAATGGAGAGATCCATCCACTACCTCTGTTCTTAGCAGGATGAAGCACTCTGGGCACCATGCCCCCTCCAAAACCAGTGGAGATTGACATCCACTACCTCTGTCCTTGGCAGGATGAAGCACTCTGGGCACCATGCCCCCTCCAGAACCAGTGGAGACTGTTATCCACTTGAGAGACTGTGGCTTTGCATTCCCCAGGATGGAACAGTGGGCAACCCACCCACTGTAGAGACTTGAGAGACTGTGGCTTTGCACTCCCCAGGATGGAACAGTGGGCAACCCACCCACTGTAGAGACTTGAGAGACTGTGGCTTTGCACTCCCCAGGATGGAACAGTGGGCAACCCACCCACTGTACTGTAGAGACTTGAGAGACTGTGGCTTTGCACTCCCCAGGATATGGCAGTGGGCAGACCACCCACTTGTGAGACTTGAGAGACTGTGGCTTTCCACTCCCTAGGACTGAACAGTGGGCATGTGGCCCTCTTGTGGATTTGGCGTTGTGCACTCTACCGGCTGAGGTGCGCCCCCTTTCCCTCCCCCTGAGGTGCCTGTTTTCTTCCTCTCTGATGCCCCTGCAGTATTCTCTCCGTCATGGTCGGGATCTTGTGTGGGCCTCGCCCATACCATGTGGACCCAGTGTTCCACGGACTTAATTGGAGCACTGCCTGGACTACTATGCTTGGTATATATTTTGTACATGGTTTATATATATTTTTGCATACTTGCCTTTAATATATTACAATGGTTACACTGTTTCTGTTGTCTTTGCATTCTTCCGGGGGGGTAACTTTGGTATATCATGATGCATTAGTGTGTGTGTTGTGGTGGGTGAGGGTGGGGGTGTTGCGTGTGTGTGTCCCTGTTTCTTCCCCTCCTCCTCCCCTGTGTCGTAGGTGCAGTACTCACTGTGGTCTTCACCGCCAGCATTCGTGCTCCTGGTAGAGGAGCAGGAAGACTATCGCAGAGAGAATTTGGAGTTCCGGGTCCACGGTGTCCTCGTTCCTCGTGGGGTGTGTAGAGGTGAGCGTTTTCCCTTCGAAGTCCTGTTTCCGCCGTGTTTTTATCCGCGGTGAATCCGTCCCGGCAAAGTTGGTGGGTTGTAATAGTGTGGGCGGTACATTGTCTCCCGCCTGTCTGTTGGCGGTGTCTGCCGCGCTGTTTGTTTGTACCGCTGTGGCGGTCGGAGTGTTAAAGTGGCTGTCTTTGCTGGTGGTTTCCGCCATGGTCGTAATTGCAAAATTTTTACCGCCGGCCTGTTGGCGGACTTACCGCTGCTTTAACACCGTCCGCCAGGGTTGTAATGACCACCTTAGTGTGTGGGCACCCTGGCACTAGCCAAGGTGCCCCCACACCGTTCAGGGCAAATTCCCCAAACGTTGTGAGTGCGGGAACACCATTACACGCGTGCACTATACATAGGTCACTACCTATGTATAGCGTCACAATGGTAACTCCGAACATGGCCATGAAACATGTCTAAGATCGTGAAATTGTCACCTCAATATCATTCTGGTATTGGGGGGACAATTCCATGATCCCCCGGGTCTCTAGCACAGAACCCGGGTACTGCCAAACTGCCTTTCCGGGGTTTCCACTGCAGCTGCTGCCAACCCCTCAGACAGGATTCTGCCTTCCTGGGGTCTGGGCAGCCCCGGCCCAGGAATGCAGAACAAAGGATTTCCTCTGAGAGAGGGTGTTACACCCTCACCCTTTGGAAATAGGTGTGAAGGGCTGGGGAGGAGTAGCCTCCCCTAGCCTCTGGAAATGCTTTGATGGGCACAGATGGTGCCCATCTCTGCATAAGCCAGTCTACACCGGTTCAGGGATCCCCCAGCCCTGCTCTGGTGCGAAACTGGACAAAGGAAAGGGGAGTGACCACTCCACTGACCAGTACCTCCCATGGAAGGTGCCCAGAGCTCCTCCAGTGTGTCCCAGACCTCTGCCATTTTGGATTCAGAGGTGTTGGGGGCACACCGGACTGCTCTGACTGGCCAGTGCCAGCAGGTGACGTCAGAGACCCCCTCTGATAGGTTCTTTCCTCTCTTGGTAGCCAAACCTCCTTTCTTGGTAGCCAAACCTCCTTTTCTGGCTATTTAGGGTCTCTCCTCTGGGGTATTCTTCAGATAATGAATGCAAGAGCTCTCCAGAGTTCCTCTGTACTTCCCTCTTCGACTTCTGCCAAGGATCGACCTCTGACTGCTCCAGGATGCCTGCAAAACCGCAACAAAGTAGCAAGACGACTACCAGCAACATTGTAGCGCCTCATCCTGCCGGCTTTCTCGACTGTTTCCTGGTGGTGCATGTTCTGAGGGCTATCTGCCTTTACCCTGCACTGGAAGCCAAGAAGAAATCTCCCGTGGGTCGACGGAATCTTCCCCCTGCTAACGCAGGCACCAAAAGACTGCATCACCATTCCTCTGGGTCCCCTCTCATCCTGACGAGTGTGGTCCCTGGAACACAGGAGCTAGATCCAAGTGACCCCCACAGTCCAGTGATCCTTCAGTTCAAGTTTGGTGGAGGTAAGTCCTTGCCTCCCCACGCTAGACTGCAAACCTGTTCACTGCGTGATTTGCATCTGCTCCGGCTTCTGCGCATTTCTCCAAAGATTCCTATGTGCACAGCCTAGCCTGGCCTCCAGCACTCCGTCCTGCAGTGCTCAACCCTCTGAGTTGGACTCCGACGTCGTGGGACCCTCCTTTTGTGACTCTGGTTTCACAAATCTTCTAAGTGCCTGCTCCGGTACTTCTGCGGGTGCTCGCTGAGTTGCTGAGCGCCCTCTCTGTCTCTTCCTCCAAGGGGCGACATCCTGGTCCTCCCTGGTCCCCAGCAGCAACCAAAAACCTCTACCGCGACCCTTGCAGCTAGCAAGGCTTGTTTCGGTATTTCTGTGTGGAAACACTTCTGCAACATCCAGCACGCCGTGGGACATCTTCCATCCAAAGGAGAAGTTCCTAGCCCTTTTCGTTGTTGCAGAATCTTCGGCTTCTTCCACCCAGAGGCAGCCCTTTTGCACCTTCATCCGGGATCTCCTGGGCTCCTGCCCCCCCTGGACACTATCGCTACTCTAGGACTTGGTCCCCTTGCCTTGCAGGTCCCCACGTCCAGGAATCCGTCTTCAGTGTTTTGCTGGTGCTTGTGGTTCTTTCAGAATCCCCCATCACGACTATTGTGTCTTTCTGGGGGTAGTGGGTTAACTTTACTCCTACTTTTCAGGGTCTTGGGTTGGGGTATCTTGGACACCCTGACTGTTTTCTTACAGTCCCAGCGACCCTCTACACGCTCCCATAGGTCTGGGGTCCTTTTGTGATTCGCATTCCACTTTTGGAGTATATGGTTTGTCGTGCCCCTAGACCTATGTTCACCCATTGCATCCTATTGTGATTCTACATTGTTTGCACTACTTTTCTTACCTGTTTTCGGTTTGTGTACATATAACTTGTGTATATTACTTACCTCCTAAGTGAGGGTATTCTCTGAGATACTTTTGGCATATTGTCACTAAAATAAAGTACCTTTATTGTTAGTAACTCTGAGTATTGTGTTTTCTTATGATATTGTGCTATATGATATAAGTGGTGTAGTAGGAGCTTTGCATGTCTCCTAGTTCAGCCTAAGCTGCTGTGCCATAGCTACCTTCTATCAGCCTAAGCTGCTAGAAACACATCTATTCTACTAATAAGGGATAACAGGACCTGGCACAGAGTGTAAGTACCAGAAGGTACCCACTATAAGCCAGGCCAGCCTCCTACATTGGTGGTGCAGCGGTGGGATAAGTACTTGTAACTGCTCTACCACTTTGTCATTTGGTGCTTTTCATAAGAAAATCTTATACCAAATAGTTCAATATATGTACACTTAACCAAAACTGTTGACTTTTCTACTCTAAAACGTTTAACAAAGTTCTGAAAAGTTTTTGAAAACTTCTAAAAGTTTTCCCAAAGTTTGAAAAGTTTTTTCTCTGTGCTTTCTAAAGTTCTAAAACTTTTTCTCTCACTATCCTTAAACCTTTTTCTATCATGTCTGTTGTAGAGCCCACTCCCAAAATTGTTAATGCAATATATGAGAGTTTGAACTATAAAAGTTTGAGGGGTCTCTGCCTGGATAGAGGTTTGAGTATAGGTAAGAATCCTACAAAAGAGTTTCTCTTTAACATGCTCATTGTAGATGACCAGCACCAGTTTGGCCCATCTCAGGAGAGGTTAGAAAATGGGGAAGCTTCCCAGTCAGACTCAGAGGAGTTCCCTGAAGAAACTGGGAAGGGTTCTTACAAGGTCCTGCCCCCTAGCAGGGCACCTAGAGTGACACTGGTAGTGTTAGAGGGTCCCACGCCAGTAGGGCATCTTTCACCCCTAGATGCCATGTTACTAGGGTCCAGACAGTTAGGGACAGGTCTCCCTCTGAAACTTCCCACATTTCCTCTGTGTTTAAACATTCCCAACCCACCCACCCTGTGGATAACTTAGTGGAAAGGGAACTCAGAAAGCTGAGGATAGAAGAGACCAGACTAAAGCTTACACAGCAACAGCTGGCCTTAGATAGGGAATCCCTAGACATAGAGAGGGAAAGATAGAGGTTGGGGTTAGTTCCCCATGGTGGCAGCAGCAGTGTTTCAGTTAGTAATCACGTTAGAGAGCAAGATTCCAGAAACCTGCATAAGATAGTACCCCCTTACAAGGAGGGGAATTACATTAATAAGTGGTTTGCTGCACTTGAGAGGGCCTGTATGGTACAGTTGGTCCCTCAAAGGCAGTGGGCCACTATCTTGTGGCTATCTTTCACTGGAAAGGGTAGGGATAGGCTCCTTACTGTCAGAGAAAGTGATGCCAACAACTACAAAGGTTGGAAAGATGCACTCCTGGATGGATTTGGCTTAACCACTGAACAATACAGGATTAAGTTCAGAGACATCAGAAAAGAGTCTTCTCAAGACTGGACAGATTTTGTGGATTGTTCAGTGAGGGCCTCGGAAGGGTGGTTGCATGGCCGTAAAGTTTCTGACTATGAAAGCCTGTACAATCTTATTCTGAGAGAGCATATTTTTAACAATTGAGTGTCTGACTTGTTGCACCAATACCTAGTGGACTCTGATCTGACCTCTCCCCAAGAATTGGGAAAGAAGGCAGACAAATGGGTCAGAACAAGGGTGAACGGAAAAGTTCATATAGGAGGTGACAAGGATGGCAAGAAGAAGGATGGTAAGTCTTCTGAGAAGAATGGGGACAAAAGTAAGCATTCTGAGTCTTCATCAGGCCCACAAAAATCCTCTGGGGGTGGTAGGTCCAAATCTTCTTCTAACAATCAGAAAAGGCCTTGGTGTTATTTGTGTAAAGTCAAAGGCCATGGGGCAAGTGATTCCACTTTTCCAAAGAAAAACACCAAACATCCCACCACCACAAGCCCTGCTGCAACCACTAGTGCCCCTAGTAATAGTAGTGGAGGTGGGAAATCTACTACTAATAGCCAATCCAAGGGTGTAGCTGGGCTCACTATTGGCAATGTAGTCCGGGTTGGTCTTGTTAGGGAGACCACAGAGGCTGTTTTAGTCTTGGATGGTGGCATTGATTTTGCTACCTTGGTTGCTTGTCCCCTTAATATGGATAAGTACAAGCAACTTCCCCTAATCAATGGTGATGAGGTTGAGGCCTACAGGGACACAGGAGCCAGTGTAACTATGGTGATAGAAAAACTGGTCCACCCTGATCAACACCTACTTGGTCAGCAGTACCAAGTGACTGATGCTCATAGCAACACTCTTAGCCACCCCATGGCTGTTGTGAATCTCACTGGGGGGGGGTTACTGGTCCAAAGAAAGTTGTGGTAGCCACTGAATTACCTGTAGACTGTCTACTAGGAAACGATTTGGAGACATCAGCTTGGGCAGAAGTGGAGTTGGAGGCTCATGCAGCAATGCTGGGCATTCATGGGCATATTTTTGCTTTAACAACTGCTCAGGCCAAGAAGCAAAAAGGACAGGGAAACTTGGATCCTGGAACAATGGACCAAGTGCTCCCTAAAGCTAGGGGTAGAAAGGGTAAATACCTATCCAATATCCCTCCCTCTACAGATGATTCCCCTTTTGAGGAAGAGGAATTCTCTCCCTGTGCAGTACCTATACCAGAGGATCTGGCAGCAGACACTGCTGAGCTTTTGGGTGCAGGGGGGCCTGCCAGGGAAGAGCTGAGTGTGGCACAGCAAACCTGTCCCACATTAGAGGGTTTAAGACAGCAAGCTGACCTGTTTTTGGTCTAGAGCTCACCCCCCACGTCTGCAGCACCACCTTGCTGTCTCGTGCCCCTGACCCCCGCCCACGCTGCTGCTAGCGTGTTCGAGGCCCTCCTCCACCCGCAGGCATCCTCCTGCGCCTCATCCCTGGTGTCTAGTGGGCTCTGGTAAGCTTCGCTAGACCCGTGTGTTTTCTGCTGCTTTTCGCCGTATCTGTAAATGTTTTTCTACTTTTCAGCGCCTTGCCTCCTTGCGCTCTTGCCCCCATTTGTGCCCCTTCTGATTGCTGTATTCCGATTGTATTTTGAGCCATTTACCATATTTTGTGACTGTTTTTAACTTGTGCCTTACTTTTGTCATTTTGTGCCTTGTTTATCCTGGTTTTCGCCCCTTAGGCGCTCCCCCTTGCCGCTTCCCCTGCCGCTGCCTCCCTGCGGCCCCGCCCCCCCCTCGTGCCCCCATTTTCCGCTCCCTCCCGCCTCCCAGCTGCTCCTCCCTCCCCCCTCCCCCCTCCCTTCTTAATGGCTGGCGCTGCTCGTCCGCGCAGCAGGCGCGCCGTTGGCCCGTCTGCACCCATCCACGCCTGGGCCGCGCCCAGCGCCACCCCCCCTGGTCCGCACGCCCCCCGCACAACCAGCCTTTGCTACTCGGCCAGCGAACTCCTCGCCCTTAACCCTGGCTCCTCCACAGCCTGCTTCCAGGCCACTCCGAAGCACACCAAAGGACCCTTCTCCTGCCGCACCTGCAACTTCACCTGCAACAGAACAACGAAGTCTGCAACGACCAACACCAACCACCTCCACTGCATCCTCCTCAACACACGCTCCGCACGAAAGCACGCCATCGAGCTCTGGGACCTGCTCGACACCACCGCCCCAGACGTAGCCTTCCTGACCGAAACCTGGTGGAACGACTCCTTGGCCCCAGACATCGCCATCGCCATCCCTGACTGCTACAAGATCACCAGAAGAGATCGCACCAACGGAATCGGTGAAGGAATAGCCATCGTCCACAAATCCACCCTCAAGATCCACACCCACACGGACGACACCCTCAAGACGGCTGAACACCTTCACTTCCAGATCCACACGGACCCCAACACTACCCTCAGAGGAACTCTCATATACCGATCTCCAGGACCAAGAGCCCCCTTCAGTGACACCATTTCCGACCTCGCAAGCACCCACGCCCTCGCCTCAACGGACTACATCCTCCTTGGAGACCTCAACTTCCACCTGGAGAACAACAACGACACCAACACCGCATCACTGACCACCAACCTCTCCAACCTCGGACTCAGACAACTGGTCAACACACCCACCCATATCGCCGGTCACACCCTAGACCCACTCTTCACTGCAAGCAACCACATCTCCTTCAGCCACACCACCGAACTCCACTGGACCGACCACCACTGCGTCCACTTCACATTCAAGAAAAACACCGAACACCACCGCACCCCACTACCGCCGCACCGCCACTGGGGCAAAGTCACCGAAGGCCAACTAACCAGCACCCTCGCCAAGAACCCACCGACCGACCCCACCGACCCGGACTCCACCGCCATCAACCTCCAACAGTGGATCCTCAACTGCGCCAACACCCTCGCACCACTCAAGAGGCCCACCGTCAACCAAGAAAAGAAAAAAGCAGCCTGGTTCACAGACGAACTGATCACCTCCAAACGCACCTGCCAGAAACTCAAGAAAAAATGGCATCTCGAGCTGTACTGCCATTTGATGGAGTTTGTTTTGACCAATGACTTTGTGTTTCACCACTGCGCATATTAGTTGCTCAATGTTCACCAGTAGCACATGGTATGTTTTGTTCAGTTGAGCCGCCTATGGGCTTTGACATGGCATTAGCCATTACTTTCTGTATTCAGTTGAGCCGCCTATGGGCTTTGACATTGCATTAGCCATTACATTCTGTATTCTGCCTATTGGCTTTGACATGCTGTATCCAGTCTAGCCGCCTATTGGCTTTGACATTGCATTCCTATTGGCTTTGACATGATGTATTCAATTTAGCTGCCTATTGACTTTGACATGCTATTAGATATTCTGCCTATTGGCTTTGACATGATATTATATATTGCATTTTGTATTCAGCTCAGCTGCCTATTGGCTTTGACATGACACTAGACATTGCATTTGATATTTAGGTTAGCTGCCTATTGCCTTTAACATGACATTGCATTTGATACTTAGGTTAGCTGCCTATTGCCTTTAACGTGGAGTTAGACATTGCAGTTGAGAATCCAAGCTGTATTTTTCCAAGCTGTGTTTTTGCACAAGAGAACCAAGATGTTTTTCTCACAGTAGACTAGACCTGATAAGAGAGGGTACATGGGTGTTGTTTTTCTTCGCTTGAGCTTGGGAACAGGAGTAGTCTTGGAGACCTGGCCAGTCTCCAAAAGGCTTGCTCAGTTTCCCAGGTCTGAGAGGAGGGGGCACACCTTTGTAACGAATGTAACAGGCTGCAGAGGGTCAGATTCGAATCTGCCGGACCTCGTGCTGGAGCTTGGCGCCAGCTGCCAGCAATCCCGTGTGGGTAGATGAATCTCTTTCTCGCGGCTGACAAGGGGTCATCAGCTTGCAGACCTTAGAAAGATGAAGCTGTAAATAGTTTCCCACACGGTGAAGTATTTGTTTTGCTTTGCATTCAATATCTTATAAATATAACCTGCTGTGTATATTGCAAACTGATATATTTTGTCTGATTAACGCGGGCTTGAAAGCTACTAATTCGTCATACATAAAAATTGTGGTTGGGGAAGAATTAACAACAATAAAAGTCTTCTTTGACCTCAGAAGTGCATTTCTGTTGTGTTATGTTAGTGCTTAAAAACTAGCTAAGAGGAAAGCACTACACGAGCGCACACCCGACAGCCTGGCAACCCACAAGGAAGCCACCCGCAAGCACCACCAACTTATCTGACTCGCCAAACGCTCCCACTTCACAGAACGCCTAAACAACAACGCACACGACAGCAAGGAGCTCTTCTGCATCGTGAAAGAGCTCTCCAACCCCAATGGCAACATCAACGACGTCCCACCATCCCAGAAACTCTGCGACGCACTCTCCACCTTTTTCTACCAGAAAATCGCCGCCATCCACGACAGCCTCAACACCACACCTCCGCCAGACCCCACCCCCGTCAACTCCTCTTACGCCGACCGCCTCACCACCTGGACCCACGTAGACGACACCGAAACCCGAAAGACCATGAACTCCATCCACTCAGGATCCCCCTCAGACCCCTGCCCACACCACGTGTACAACAAAGCCGACTCCACCATCGCCCCCCAACTTCGTAAGATCATCAACCTATCCTTCGATACCGCGACCTTTCCGGACAGCTGGAAGCACGCCGATATTCAAGCCCTCCTCAAGAAACCCAAGGCTGACCTCAACGACCTCAAAAACTTCCGCCCGATCTCCCTCCTCCCCTTCCCAGCGAAGGTCATCGAGAAGATCGTCAACGCCCAGCTCACCCACTACCTCGAAGACAACTCCATCCTAGACCCCTCCCAATCCGGATTCAGACGCAATCACAGCACCGAGACTGCACTCCTCGCCGCCACAGACGACATCAGACAGAAAATGGACAACGGCGAAACTTCAGCCCTCATCGTCCTAGACCTATCTGCTGCCTTCGATACGGTCTGCCACCGCACCCTACTAACTCGTCTCCACGAAGCCGGAATACAAGACAAAGCCCTCAACTGGATCTCCTCTTTTCTCTCCGGCAGAATCTCTCACCCTTCCGCTCCGAAGCCACCAACCTCATCTGCGGCGTCCCCCAAGGCTCCTCGCTAAGCCCAACGCTGTTCAATGTCTACATGGCACCCCTCGCACAACTGGCCCGTCAACACAACCTCAGCATCCTCTCCTATGCCGACGACACCCAGGTCATCCTCTCCCTTACTAAAGATCCACATACCGCCAAAGCCAACCTCCACGAGGGATTGAAATCCATCGCCGGGTGGATGAGAAACAGCTGCCTGAAATTAAACTCCGATAAGACGGAAGTCCTCATCCTCGGACGCTCCCCCTCGGCCTGGGACGACTCCTGGTGGCCCACCGCGCTGGGACCCCCACCTACTCCAGCCAACCATGCACGCAACCTCGGCTTCATCCTTGACTCCGCTCTCACCATGTTCAAACAGGTCAACGCAGTCTCCTCCTCCTGCTTCAACACCCTCCGCATGCTCCGTAGAATCTACAAGTGGATCCCAACGGAAACCAGAAAAATGTGACCCAGGCCCTCGTCAGTAGCAGACTTGACTACGGCAACGCACTCTACACAGGCATCCCAGCAAAAGACATCCAACGACTCCAACGCATCCAGAACGCATCCGCCCGCCTGATCCTCGACATACCCCGCGATGCCACATCTCCCACCACCTGAAGGACCTCCACTGGCTCCCCGTGGACAAGAGGATCACCTTTAAACTCCTTACCCACTCGCACAAAGCACTACACAACGCCGGACCCGCCTACCTGAACAACAGACTCAACTTCTACGTCCCCTCCCGCCAACTCCGCTCTGCCAACCTCTCCCTCGCCATTGTTCCCTGAATCCAACGCAAGACCTCCGGCTGCAGATCCTTCTCCTACCTCGCCGCCAAGACCTGGAACTCCCTCCCGACCTCCCTGCGCCAGACCCAGGACCTCCTCACCTTCAGGAGACTCCTCAAGACATGGCTCTTTGACCGATAGCAGCTGCCCCCCCCCCCCTCAGCACCTTGAAACCCTAACGGGTACATAGCACGCTTTATACATTTAATGATTGATTAATTGATTGAAGCTGTCAAACAGCAGAATTGGGATGTCAGTGACAGTCATAGGATGTACTGGGAAGACAACCTCTTGTACACAGAGTCAAGGGACCCTAAACCTGGAGCTGCCAGGAGATTGGTCATTCCCCTGCAGTACAGAGAGTTTCTTCTCACCCTAGCACATGACATTCCTTTGGCTGGGCATTTGGGCCAGACGAAAACTTGGGAAAGACTTGTCCCCTTGTTTCACTGGCCTCATATGTCAGAGGACACAAAATACTTTTGTAAATCTTGTGTGACCTGCCAAGCCAGTGGCAAGACTGGTGGCACTCCAAAGGACCCTTTAATTCCACTTCCAGTGGTTGGGGTGCCCTTTGAAAGGATAGGGGTCGACATAGTTGGCCCCCTTGACCGTCCAACTGCTTCAGGCAATAGATTTATCTTGGTGGTAGTGGACCATGCCACAAGATATCCTGAAGCCATACCCTCAAGGACCACTACAGCTCCTGCATTGGCAAAGGCCCTCCTAGGAATCTTTTCCAGGGTAGGTTTTCCTAAAGAGGTGGTGTCAGACAGAGGTAGCAACTTCATGTCAGCATACCTAAAAGCAATATGGAAGGAGTGTGGTGTTACCTACAAGTTGACCGCCCTTTACCATCCACAAACAAATGGTCTGGTTGAGAGGTTTAATAAAACTCTCAAAGGTATGATAATGGGACTCCCTGAAAAACTCAGGAGGAGATGGGATGTCCTGTTACCTTGCCTCCTTTTTGCTTACATGGAGGTACCCCAGAAAGGAGTGGGCTTCAACCCCTTTGAACTCCTCTTTGGGTACCCTGTAAGAGGTCCACTTTCTCTTGTGAAGGAGGGTTGGGAACAACCTTTAAAAGCTCCTAAACAGGACATAGTGGACTATGTACTTGGCCTAAGAACCAGAATGGCTGAGTATCTGAAAAAGGCCAGTAAAATCCTTCAGGCCAGCCAGGAGCTGCAAAAGAAATGGCATGACCAGAAGGCTGTCCTGACTCAGTACCAACCAGGACAGAAGGTGTGGGTATTGGAGCCTGTGGCCCCAAGAGCACTCCAAGACAAATGGAGTGTACCCCATCTCATTGTTGAAAAGAAGGGTGAGGTTACCTATTTGGTAGACCTGGGCACTGCCAGGAGTCCCCTTAGGGTGATTCATGTCAACCGCCTGAAACCCTACTATGACAGGGCTGATCTCACCCTGCTCATGGCAACAGATGAGGGACAGGAAGAAGAGAGTGACCCTCTCCCTGATCTCTTCTCCACCACTGAAGCAGATGCCTTAGTGGGGGGAGTAGTCTCAGCAGATTGTCTGACTGCAGAACAGAAAGACAAGTGCATCAATCTCTTAAGTCAGTTTTCAGACCTCTTTTCTCACTCGTACCAGGTACAACATCCTGGTGTGAACATACAATTGACACTGGAGACAGCCTGCCTGTCAAAAGTAAAATGTATAGGCAGCCTGACCATGTAAGGGACTGCATCAAACAAGAGGTACAGAAAATGTTGGACTTAGGGGTGATTGAACCTTCTGAAAGCCCCTGGGCTAGCCTAGTTGTGCTTGTACCAAAACCTCACACCAAAGATGGAAAGAGGGAGATGAGGTTGTGTGTAGATTACAGAGGGCTCAATCAGTTAACAAAAACTGATGCTCACCCTATACCCAGGGCAGATGAGCTCATTGATACACTGGCTTCTGCCAAGTATTTTAGCACTTTTGATCTAACTGCAGGGTATTGGCAGATTAGATTGGCAGAAGATGCTAAACCCAAGACTGCATTTTCTACCATTGGACGGCACTACCAATTCACAGTAATACCCTTTGATTTGAAAAATGCACCTGACACTTTTCAGAGATTGGTGAACGCAGTCCTGCAAGGGTTGGAGGCTTTCAGTGCAGCATATCTAGATTATATTGCTGTCTTTAGCTCAACCTGGGATGATCACCTGGTCCACCTATGGAAAGTTTTGGAGGCCCTGCAAAAGGCAGGCCTCACTATCAAGGCCTCAAAGTGCCAGATAGGGCAGGGGAAAGTGGTTTATCTGGGCCACCTGGTTGGTGGAGAACAGATTGCACTACTAAATGGGACAATCCAAACTATCATGGATTGGGTTCCCCCTACAACTCAGACCCAGGTGAGAGCCTTTTTAGGCCTCACAGGGTATAGGAGATTCATCAAGAATTATGGGTCCATAGCAGCCCCTCTTAAGGATCTCACTAGCAAGAAAATGCCTAAGAAGGTGTTATGGACAGCAAGCTGTCAGAAAACGTTTGAGGAGCTCAAACAGGCCATGTGTTCTGCACCTGTCCTAAAAAGCCCATGTTACTTCAAGAAATTCATTGTTCAAACTGATGCATCTGAATTAGGGGTAGGGGCAGTACTATCACAACTGAATTCTGAGGGCCAGGATAAACCAGTTGCTTTTATCAGCAGAAGGTTTACCCCTAGAGAAAAGCGTTGGTCTGCCATAGAGAGGGAGGCCTTTGCTGTGGTCTGGGCACTGAAAAAGTTGAGACCATACCTGTTTGGTACTCACTTTATTGTTCAGATAGACCACAAACCTCTACTTTGGCTAAAACAAATGAAAGGTGAAAAGTATTATGGCCTGGAATCGGTAGTTATGCAACGGTTGGATAGGCTGTATTGTGCCACTTACTGAGCCTCTTTCGGTTACATGTGTTTCATTCTGTATTAATGCAAACCTTAATGGAATATATATATATATATATATATATATATATATATATATATATATATATATATATGTGTTTGTGTGTGTGTGTGTGTGGTTCTAGATAGCACCATGATTCCATAGAAAAAGCATTTTTTGACTTCCTATATCTTTGACACCATTTGACGAATCGTCACAAAACTTTCCAGAAAAAGTGTCCTGGTGATTCTTGTTGGGCACTGAAGGTTTTGTGGTGATCCGTCAAGCGGGCCGAAAAAATGTGGGGGTGGTCACAAAAGTTGTTTCTCATGTGAATTCCCATAGGACCTTTGAACATGACTACAGCCCAAAAACCTGGACGGAATTACACCAAATTTGGCAGAAAGCTAGTGTAGGAAGTTGGCTCTGTATGTGCTATTTCAAAGTAAGGAATAGCATGCACAGAGTCCAAGGGTTCCCCTTTGAGGTAAGATAGTGGCAAAAAGAGATAATACTAATGCTCTATTTTGTGGTAGTGTGGTCGAGCAGTAGGCTTATCAAAGGAGTAGTGTTAAGCATTTGTTGTACATACACACAGGCAATAAATGAGGAACACACACTCAGAGACAAATCCAGCCAATAGGTTTTGTTATAGAAAAATATATTTTCTTAGTTTATTTTAAGAACCACAGGTTCAAATTCTACATGTAATATCTCATTTGAAAGGTATTACAGGTAAGTACTTTAGGAACTTTGAATAATCACAGTAGCATATATACTTTTTACATAAAACACAATAAGCTGTTTTAAAAGTGGACACAGTGCAATTTTCACAGTTCCTGGGGAAGGTAAAGTATTGTTATTTTTAGCAGGTAAGTAAATCACTTACAGGTCTCAGTTTTGGGTCCAAGGTAGCCCACCGTTGGGGGTTCAGAGCAACCCCAAAGTTACCACACCAGCAGCTCAGGGCCGGTCAGGTGCAGAGGTCAAAGAGGTGCCAAAAAAAACACATAGGCTTCAATGGAGAGAAGGGGGTGCCCCGGTTCCAGTCTGCCAGCAGGTAAGTACCCGCGTCTTCGGAGGGCAGACCAGGGGGTTTTGTAGGGCACCGGGGGGGGCACAGGTCAGCACAAAAAGTACACCCTCAGCAGCGCGGGGGCGGCCGGGTGCAGTGTGCAAACACGCGTCGGGTTTTCAATGGTTTTCAATGAGAGACCAAGGGGTCTCTTCAGCAGTGCAGGCAGGCAAGGGGGGGGGGGCTCCTCGGGGTAGCCACCACCTGGGCAAGGGAGAGGGCCTCCTGGGGGTCACTCCTGCACAGAAGTTCCGTTCCTTCAGGTGCTGGGGGCTGCGGGTGCAGGGTCTTTTCCAGCCGTCGGGACTTTAGGTTCAGGCAGTCGCGGTCAGGGGGAGCCTCGGGATTCCCTCTGCAGGCGTTGCTGTGGGGGCTCAGGGGGGACAACTTTGGTTACTCACGGACTCGGAGTCGCCAGAGGGTCCTCCCTGAGGTGTTGGTTCTCCACCAGTCGAGTCGGGGTCGCCGGGTGCAGTGTTGCAAGTCTCACGCTTCTTGCGGGGAGTTGCAGGGGTCTTTAAATCTGCTCCTTTGAAACAAAGTTGCAGTTCTTTTGGAGCAGTGCTGCTGTCCTCGGGAGTTTCTTGTCTTTCTTGAAGCAGGGCAGTCCTCTGAGGATTCAGAGGTCACTGGTCCCTTGGGAAGCGTCGCTGGAGCAGGTTTCTTTGGAAGGCAGGAGACAAGCCGGTAAGTCTGGGGCCAAAGCAGTTGGTGTCTTCTTTTCTTCCTCTGCAGGGGTCTTTCAGCTCAGCAGTCCTCTTCTTCTTGTTAGTTGCAGGAATCTAAATTCTTAGGTTCAGGGAAGCCCTTAAATACTAAATTTAAGGGCGTGTTTAGGTCTGGGGGGTTAGTAGCCAATGGCTACTAGCCCTGAGGGTGGGTACACCCTTTTTGTGCCTCCTCCCAAGGGGAGGGGGTCACATCCCTAATCATATTGGGGAATCCTCCATCTGCAAGATGGAGGATTTCTAAAAGTTAGAGTCACTTCAGCTCAGGACACCTTAGGGGCTGTCCTGACTGGCCAGTGACTCCTCCTTGTTATTCTCATTATTTCCCCCGGCCTTGCCGCCAAAAGTGGGCCCGTGGCCGGAGGGGGCGGGCAACTCCACTAGCTGGAGTGCCCTGTGGTGCTGGAACAAAGGGGGTGAGCCTTTGAGGCTCACCGCCAGGTGTTACAGCTCCTGCCTGGGGGAGGTGTTAGCATCTCCACCCAGTGCAGGCTTTGTTACTGGCCTCAGAGTGACAAAGGCACTCTCCCCATGGGGCCAGCAACATGTCTCGGTTGTGGCAGGGTGCTGGAACCAGTCAGCCTACACAGATAGTCGGTTAAGGTTTCAGGGGGCACCTCTAAGGTGCCCTCTGGGGTGTATTTTACAATAAAATGTACACTGGCATCAGTGTGCATTTATTGTGCTGAGAAGTTTGATACCAAACTTCCCAGTTTTCAGTGTAGCCATTATGGTGCTGTGGAGTTCGTGTAAAACAGACTCCCAGACCATATACTCTTATGGCTACCCTGCACTTACAATGTCTAAGGTTTTGCTTAGACACTGTAGGGGCACAGTGCTCATGCACTGGTGCCCTCACCTATGGTATAGTGCACCCTGCCTTAGGGCTGTAAGGCCTGCTAGAGGGGTGACTTATCTATACTTGCATAGGCAGTGAGAGTCTGGCATGGCACCCTGAGGGGAGTGCCATGTCGATGTACTCGTTTTGTTCTCACCAGCACACACAAGCTGGCAAGCAGTGTGTCTGTGCTGAGTGAGGGGTCTCCAGGGTGGCATTAGACATGCTGCAGCCCTTAGAGACCTTCCTTGGCATCAGGGCCCTTGGTACCAGGGGTACCATTTACAAGGGACTTATCTGGATGCCAGGGTGTGCCAATTGTGGATACAAAAGTACAGGTTAGGGAAAGAACACTGGTGCTGGGGCCTGGTTAGCAGGCCTCAGCACACTTTCAATTCAAAACATAACATCAGCAAAGGCAAAAAGTCAGGGGGTAACCATGCCAAGGAGGCATTTCCTTACACAACCCCCCCCCCCCCAAACGAAAGAGGATGAGACTAACCTTTCCCAAGAGAGTCTTCATTTTCTAAGTGGAAAAACCTGGAAAGGCCATCTGCATTGGCATGGGCAGTCCCAGGTCTGTGTTCCACTATAAAGTCCATTCCCTGTAGGGAGATGGACCACCTCAACAGTTTTGGATTTTCACCTTTCATTTGCATCAGCCATCTGAGAGGTCTGTGGTCAGTTTGAACTAGGAAGTGAGTACCAAAGAGGTATGGTCTCAGCTTCTTCAGGGACCAAACCACAGCAAAGGCCTCCCTCTCAATGGCACGCCAACGCTGCTCCCTGGGGAGTAACCTCCTGCTAATGAAAGCAACAGGCTGGTCAAGGCCATCATCATTTGTTTGGGACAAAACTGCCCCTATCCCATGTTCAGAGGCATCTGTTTGCACAATGAATTGCTTGGAGTAATCTGGAGCTTTTAGAACTGGTGCTGTGCACATAGCTTGTTTCAGGGTGTCAAAGGCCTGTTGGCATTCTACAGTCCAGTTTACTTTCTTGGGCATTTTCTTGGAGGTGAGTTCTGTGAGGGCTGTCACAATGGATCCATATCCCTTCACAAACCTCCTATAGTACCCAGTCAAGCCAAGGAATGCCCTGACTTGAGTCTGGGTTTTTGGAGCTGCCCAGTCCAGAATAGCCTGATCTTAGGCTGGAGTGGCTGAACTTGGCCTCCACCTACAAGGTGTCCCATGTAAACCACAGTTCCCTGCCCTATCTGGCATTTGGATGCCTTGATAGAGAGGCCTGCTGATTGCAGAGCCTTCAGAACCTTCTTCAGGTGAACCAGGTGATCCTGCCAGCTGGAGCTAAAGACAGCAATATCATCAAGATAAGATGCATTAAAGGACTCCAAGCCAGCAAGGACTTGATTCACCAACCTTTGGAAGGTGGCAGGGGCATTCTTTAAACCAAAGGGCATAACAGTAAACTGATAATGCCCATCAGGTGTGGAGAATGCTGTTTTCTCTTTTGCTCCAGGTGCCATTTTGATTTGCCAGTACCCTGCTGTTAAGTCAAAGGTACTTAAGAATTTGGCAGCACCTAATTTGTCAATCAGCTCGTCAGCGCTAGGAATGGGATGGGCATCTGTCTTGGTGACAGAATTAAGTCCTCTGTAGTCCACACAAAACCTCATCTCTCTCTTTCCATCTTTGGTGTGAGGTTTGGGGACTAAGACCACTGGGCTAGCCCAGGGGCTGTCAGAGTGCTCAATGACTCCCAATTCCAGCATCTTGTGGACTTCCACTTTGATGCTTTCCTTAACTTGGTCAGACTGTCTGAATATTTAGTTTTTGATAGGCATGCTGTCTGCTGTGTCCACATCATGGGTACACAGGTGTGTCTGACCAGGGGTTAGGGAAAAAAGCTCAGCAAACTGTTGCAGGACCTTCCTACAGTCAGATTGCTGTTGGCTAGAGAGGGTGTCTGAATAGATCACTCCATCAACTGAGCCATCTTTGGGGTTTGATGAGAGGAGATCAGGGAGAGGTTCACTCTCAGCTTCCTGGTCCTCATCTGTTACCATCAACAGATTTACATCAGCCCTGTCATGGAAGATCTTAAGGCGGTTCACATGGATCACCCTCTTGGGGGTCCTGCTAGTGCCTAGGTCCACCAGGTAGGTGACCTGACTCTTCTTCTCTAGCACTGGGTAAGGGCCACTCCATTTGTCCTGAAGTGCCCTGGGAGCCACAGGCTCCAGAACCCAGACTTTCTTGCCTGGTTGAAATTCAACCATTGCAGCCTTTTGGTCATACCAAAACTTCTGGAGCTGTTGGCTGGCCTCAAGGTTTTTACTTGCCTTTTCAATGACTCCCAATTCCAGCATCTTGTGGACTTCCACTTTGATGCTTTCCTTAACTTGGTCAGACTGTCTGAATATTTTGTTTTTGACAGGCATGCTGTCTCCTGTGTCCACATCATGGGTACACAGGTGTGTCTGACCAGGGGTTAGGGAAAAAAGCTCAGCAAACTGTTTCAGGACCTTCCTACAGTCAGATTGCTGTTGGCTATAGAGGGTGTCTGAATAGATCACTCCATCAACTGAGCCATCTTTAGGGTTTGAGGAGAGGAGATCAGGGAGAGGTTCACTCTCAGCTTCCTGGTCCTCATCTGTTACCATCAACAGATTTACATCAGCCCTGTCATGGAAGATCTTAAGGCGGTTCACATGGATCACTCTCTTGGGGGTCCTGCTAGTGCCTAGGTCCACCAGGTAGGTGACCTGACTCTTCTTCTCTAGCACTGGGTAAGGGCCACTCCATTTGTCCTGAAGTGCCCTGGGAGCCACAGGCTCCAGAACCCAGACTTTCTTGCCTGGTTGAAATTCAACCATTGCAGCCTTTTGGTCATACTAAAACTTCTGGAGCTGTTGGCTGGCCTCAAGGTTTTTACTTGCCTTTTCCATGTACTCTGCCATCCTTGAACGTAGGCCCAGTACATAGTCCACTATGTCTTGTTTAGGCTCATGAAGAGGTCTCTCCCAGCCTTCTTTCACAAGAGCTAGTGGTCCCCTTACAGGGTGGCCAAACAGAAGTTCAAAGGGTGAGAACCCTACTCCCTTCTGAGGCACCTCTCTGTAAGCGAAAAGCAGACATGGCAAGAAGACATCCCATCTCCTTTTGAGTTTTTCAGGGAGCCCCATGATCATGCCCTTTAATGTCTTGTTGAATCTCTCAACAAGGCCATTAGTTTGTGGATGGTATGGTGTAGTGAATTTATAAGTCACTCCACACTCATTCCACATGTGTTTCAGGTATGCTGACATGAAGTTGGTACCTCTGTCAGACACCACCTCCTTAGGAAAACCCACTCTGGTAAAAATACCAATGAGGGCCTTGGCTACTGCAGGGGCAGTAGTCGACCTAAGGGGAATAGCTTCAGGGTATCTAGTAGCATGATCCATTACTACTAGTATGTACATGTTCCCTGAGGCTGTGGGAGGTTCAAGTGGACCCACTATGTCCACACCCACTCTTTCAAAGGGGACACCCACCACTGGAAGTGGAATGAGGGGGGGCTTTGGGTGTCCACCTGTCTTACCACTGGCTTCACAGGTGTTACAGGAGACACAAAACTCCTTGACTTTCTGGGACATGTTGGGCCAGTAGAAGTGGTTGACTAGTCTCTCCCACGTCTTGGTTTGTCCCAAATGCCCAGCAAGAGGAATATCATGGGCTAAGGTCAGTATGAACTCCCTAAACTCCTGAGGCACTACCACTCTCCTAGTGGCACCAGGTTTGGGATCTCTTGCCTCAGTGTAAATGTTAGGGTTTGT
The DNA here is from genome assembly GCF_031143425.1 of Pleurodeles waltl. NCBI lineage: Eukaryota > Metazoa > Chordata > Amphibia > Caudata > Salamandridae > Pleurodeles > Pleurodeles waltl. The sequence goes on from NC_090446.1 coordinate 398,120,114, forward strand.
ACACAGCAAAGAGCATGCCCCTTCTCACTGCACTAGTGGGTTCTGTAATAGCTCCCTTTTAAACTTACTATTGAAAGCCTTTCTTGTTATCTCACCTTCCCCCCCCCCCCTAGGCTTCTGTGTATGTTGTTTAATGTGCTGTTTTGTTTACACATTGGGCCTTGCTTTTACCAAGGCTTCTTTAAAATACTCCTCCCTAGGCCATGTGTTAATCCAACTCATTTGCATAATAACTGAAACTCTGCACACCTTTCAAGAACATGTGCAGCATGTGAGGACCACACCCAGCTCTTCAAACCACACCCAGCTCTGCACACCTTCCAAGAACATGTGCAGCATGTGAGGACCACACCCAGCCCTTCAAACCACACCCAGCCCTGTCTATAAAAGGCATCCCCCAAGCCTCACCCAGTGCTTGTGCTCGTCTACCTCCCGCTTACCTGAGAACAGATCCCTCGGCGCTGGCACTCCTGCTCTTTACAGACTTTCATTGACTTCAATGGGTGCAGCTTCTGGCTCTTCCTTCTTCCGGTTTCCGGTTCCTCCTTGCTTCAGCCTCTCTCCTATGAGTAACCTGCAAAAGAGAAAGAAGACAAGGTTAGACTGATCAGTATCTCTTGCCAGCAACAAGTAAGTGCAAAACCTTTTATTACCTGAAAGAACTTTGACAACAATTTCTGGATTCCTGTATAGACAATTTGAAACGAAATACCATCCACGAACATTGTGATTCAAACTCTTTGTTACAAGAATATTTTGCAGAACTTTGTGAAGCAAACATTGTTTTTTTCTCATGGAACTTTTAAGAATCGAACAGTGGAAACCATTAACAGCAAGGCAAACAGTAAATCAAGGACTTGCACAAATTACATGCTGTATTTTGATGTAAAAGTACAGTATTTGTTTTATAAAAGATTCTGGAAATATGGGAAAAGTGAGTCTGCTATTGGGAATGTAGGCTTTAGTTATATTATGATGAATGTTTGATATTGGTAATCCTGATAACGGTATTTGTTTAATGTTTTAGAAGCTTTACAGTAATAGAAAACACATCCCAGAGCAGTAACACATTCCAAACCTGGAAACTATAGACCAGGATCCAAGAGGTACTTTTAGAAGAGAATTTCTAATAAATAAAGGGATAGTCAGGAACCCATTTAGGAATAGGTTGCACTTATCTGTTCTTTGTTTATGTTTCATTAGGCACCAGTTTCTACAGAAGTCAGAAAGGGCCGCAGATTTGTGCAGCACTTCAACAGTGGAAACGCAAGAACGGTGTTGTCTCTCTTTTTTATTTTATCCACTTCCCCCCTTCCCTTGAGCTTCTGTTCTTAGTGCACTGTTTTAAAAACTAGTGTGCTGGAACAAGCAGTTTCAGGGTGGGGTCGGATTGTCTTCAACCTCCATCAGAACTGAACAAGAACTCAGGTGAGCTGGGCTTTGACAGAAGCACAAGCCTTAAAAAATTTCAGTTCTGGTGGACGATGAATACCGGGGAAGAAATAGAGGGCATTGACGTCACGGATATGGCACAGGCCCTAAATGAGGACTTGGCTCATAATGAATCAGTGTCTGGCATCTTGCAACATATGCAAGAGGAAATAGAGAGATTAAAGATGGAGAATACCTCTTTAAAACAGGATTTAAGCAGGTATAAATTTAGGGGATCTCAGTGGAACACAGCTTCTACGCCTTTGTTTAAAACCTCCTCAGAGACAGGGGCGCCATCAAAACATACAACTTTGCCTTCCCCAGTTGAGGTTACTGTTAATGTTCCTAATGTTGTGCCCTTAGCAGCACCTGAACGTTTTCATGGAGATAGTAACAAATTCCATGTTTTTATCAATCAATGTCAATTACACTTCATTTGTAAGCCACAACAGTTCCCTACTGATGATACGAAAGTGGCATTCGTCTTGTCTTATTTGGGTGGCACAGCAGCCAATTGGTCAATTCCTTTCGTGGATAGAGATGATCCCATTCTCCATAATTGGAATCAATTTAAACGTACCATGACCAGCCTTTTTGCAAAACACACTTTCATGCAGGCAAGTGATAATGAGCTTTTAAATCTTAAACAAGGTAACAAGGATTTATTGACCTATCTCACTAGTTTTAATCGTTTACTCACCGAGACACAGTGGCCAGAAGAAAAGCGTGTCTCCCTTTTTTATAAAGGTTTGAGAGACGAGTTAAAAGACGCGCTGGCTCATATCGTTGATTTGCCAAAAGACTATTCGGACTTTGTAGATTTAGTTGTGAAATTAGAACATAGACTAGGAGAAAGAAAGGGAGATAAATACAAACTGGAATCACGGTTAACTTTTATTAGACACGAGAAACTCACAGATAATAAACTCCCTGAACCAGAGCCTATGCAAATAGGGACACTCAGAGGTCCACTCACATCAAAGGAAAAAGAAAGAAGGAGAAAATTTCAATTATGTTTATATTGTGGCAGGGCAGGTCACTTTGCCAGAGAATGTCCAGTAAAGCCTAAAACTCCACGAAAGGGTGCTGTTTCCTCCACCTCCTCAACTGAATCGGGAAACGATTAAGCTCGACAAGGGGAGAGGTTACTTGTTCGAGAAAACATCTTAATCAAACCTCTAATGCTGCAGCCTTCAGGGTACCGCACATACCTAGACATTTCATAATTCAGGTCGTTTTAATTGTTACTACCCAAGTGAGGCATTCTCTCCCTGTCCTACTGGACTCAGGCGCGACAGGAAATTTTGTAGATAATAAGTTAGCTGAAATCTTAGGACTTCCTATGTGCCTAAAGCCTTGTCCAGAAGCAGTATGTGCAGTGGATGGGTCAGAATTGACCTCTGGATTAATCACAAAACAAACAAGTCCACTTGTTATGGTCTGTCAGAACGGGCACACAGAGGTGATTAGCTTTGATCTGATAGATACTCCTAATTTTGGTTTGATTCTCGGGGTACCCTGGTTAACAACTCATAACCCAAAAATTGATTGGGTGAATAGAACTGTTACTTTGGATTCCTCTTTCTGTAGAACCAATTGCTATCAAGAAGCAGGTACAGAACAGAGCACAGTATTACACTGTGCTAGTGTTACACAAGATGAATCAAGTCTCCCTTCTGAATATTCTGACTTTAAAGACGTCTTTGATCCAGTAAAGGCTAGTGTGCTGCCCCCACATCGGTCTTATGACTGCCGTATAGATCTTATCCCAGGGGCCCCTTTACCTAATAACAGAGTATATGCTTTGACTGACGAAGAAACCAAATACTTAAGAACCTACCTAGATGACCTACTACAGTCTGGGTTCATCCGTCATTCCACATCTCCGGTGTCATCTCCACTCTTTTTTATCCCGAAGCCGGAAAAATCCCTGCGCGCGTGTATCGATTATAGAGGACTAAATAAGGCTACAATAAAGAATAAATATCCTCTTCCTCTAATACCTGTGTTGTTGGATCAATTAAGACATTCTACTGTATACACTAAACTAGATCTGCGGGGAGCTTACCACCTGGTCCGAGTAAAAGAGGGGGATGAGTGGAAGACAGCTTTCAAGACAAAGTTTGGTTTATTTGAGTACACAGTAATGCCCTTTGGGTTATGTAATGCCCCTGCGGCCTTTCAGTTCTTTATAAATGAGGTCCTACACGAATTCCTGGACGTTTGTGTCATAGTATACATAGAGGACATCCTCATTTACTCTAAGAACTCAGAAGAACATACCCAACATGTTCGTGCAGTATTATCAAAGTTAAAAGAAAATCATCTTTTTGCTAAGTTAGAAAAGTGTACTTTTAATGTCAACAAGGTGGACTTTTTAGGATACTGCCTGTCACCTCAAGGAATAACTATGGATGTAAAGAAAATCAGTGCTATTGCTGATTGGCCAGAACCATCCTCTGTAAAAGATATTCAGAAATTTCTGGGTTTCGCCAATTTTTATAGGAGGTTTATTGCACATTTTGCAGACATTACGGCCCCAATAAATACCTTGTTGCGGAAAGGGCAACGATTTCTTTGGACTGATGAGGCGGCACACGCCTTTCAACTCCTAAAACAAAAGTTCACTTCAGCCCAATTCTGAAACATCCTGATCCTGACTTGCCCTTTTTTGTTGAAGCGGATGCTTCACAAGTAGCTTTAGGAGGAGTTCTCTCTCAACGAGATGCAGTAGATGGCCAGTTACATCCTATAGCCTTCTATTCCAAAAAGTTATTGCCAGCTGAACAAAATTACACTGTGGCTGAAAGGGAACTACTAGCTATCAAAGTAGCCTTTTCAGAATGGAGGCACCATTTAATGGGAGCCAAGTACCCAGTTACAATCTTTTCTGACCATAAGAACCTACAGTTTTTTGGATCACTTAAAGCACTAACACCACGTCAGATGTGCTGGTTAAATTTTTTTAGCACATTTGACTTTGTTATAACCTATAGACCAGGTGCACAACAAATTCAATCTGATGTGTTATCTAGATACGGACATACCTCAGACATGAAACAAGATAAAATAGGAGAACCCATTATTCCTCCCCAAAAGTTGTTGGCACCAGTACAACAGAAGGATTTCATCACAGATCTATATAATGCACACATGCAAATAGCACCTCAGGATTGGTTAAAGGATTCCCATAACACAATACAACAAGGTTTATTGTATCATGACAACATGCTGTTAGTGCCCACCTCTGAATTACAAACACAGGTGATAATTTAGCATCACGCCTCACCGTTGGCAGGTCATCCTGGTTGGGTAAAAACCCTGGAAAATGTGCAAAAACACTTTTGGTGGGACACTATAAGAAAGGACATTAAGCAATTTGTCACTACCTGTCCAATTTGTGCAAGACATAAATCTTCTCATAAGGCTCCTGACGGCTTGTTAATACCAATGCCAACACCCAAACAACCTTGGCACACTGTGAGCGTAGACTTTATTGTAGGTTTACCACCTGTAAAATCCTTCACAACAGTATTGGTTATAGTGGATTTTTTATCTAAAATGGCACATTTTGTACCATTACGGAAATTACCCACGGCGGCAGAATTTGCCGATATTTTTATAAGGGAAATTGTGCGTTCACATGGTTTGCCAAGCAAAGTGGTGTCAGACCGAGGAAGCCAGTTCAACTCCAGATTTTGGAAAAAATGATGTGAAAAACTGAAAATAGATGTGGCCTTATCCACTGCTTTCCACCCAGAGACAGATGGACAGACTGAACGACTGAACCAAACCTTACTTCAAACGCTACGTTGTTTATTGGCTGATTATTCTAGTGAATGGTTGGAAGCTCTCCCTGTAGCAGAGTTTGTTTATAATAATACTGAGCATTCAGCTCTACTTTGCTCACCATTCTATTTCTTGCAGGGGTATCATCCAAGAGCTATACCCATTTTGTTAGAAGATTCCCTGTTGCCTACAGTAACGGATAGACTAACAAGGTTAGGTAACATACAAGACAAAGCCAGGAAACATTTATTAAAGTACAAGGAAAGCATGAAAAGACAAGCAGACAAACACAGGTCTGAGGCCCCAATGTATAAAATTGGTGACAAGGTATGGCTCTCCACAAAGAACCTAAACATAGAGGGATCCCGAAAGCTGCAACCACGTTTCATTGGACCCTTTAGTATAACTGCCATAGTAAACCCGGTAACAGTAAAATTAGATTTACCAAAAGAATATCCAGTACATACTACATTCCATGTGTCCTTGCTTAAGCCGTACAACTCAAAAACCCGACCTGAACCACCACCTCCACCCATACCAATTAAGGGAAATCTGGAATATGAAGTGAAAAGCATAAAAGACTCAAAAAGAATTAGTGGACGTCTGTTTTATTTAGTAGAATGGAAAGGATATGATGAATCTGAGAATTCATGGGAACCAGCATCATATGTACATGCCCCACAGCTGATTAGACGGTTTTATTTAAAAAATCCAGGAAAACCCTGTCCTGTAGGAGGGCCTTTGAGGGGGGCAACTGTTAGGGTTTGTACACAGCAAAGAGCATGCCCCCTCTCACTGCACTAGTGGGTTATGTAATAGCTCCCTTTTAAACTTACTATTGAAAGCCTTTCTTGTTATCTCACCTTCCCCCCCCCCTAGGCTTCTGTGTATGTTGTTTAATGTGCTGTTTTGTTTACACATTGGGCCTTGCTTTTACCAAGGCTTTTTTAAAATACTCCTCCCTAGGCCATGTGTTAATCCAACTCATTTGCATAATAACTGAAACTCTGCACACCTTTCAAGAACATGTGCAGCATGTGAGGACCACACCCAGCTCTTCAAACCACACCCAGCTCTGCACACCTTCCAAGAACATGTGCAGCATGTGAGGACCACACCCAGCCCTTCAAACCACACCCAGCCCTGTCTATAAAAGGCATCCCCCGAGCCTCACCCAGTGCTTGTGCTCGTCTACCTCCCGCTTACCTGAGAACAGATCCCTCGGCGCTGGCACTCCTGCTCTTTACAGACTTTCATTGAATTCAATGGGCGCAGCTTCTGGCTCTTCCTTCTTCCGGTTTCCGGTTCCTCCTTGCTTCAGCCTCTCTCCTATGAGTAACCTGCAAAAGAGAAAGAAGACAAGGTTAGACTGATCAGTATCTCTTGCCAGCAACAAGTAAGTGCAAAACCTTTTATTACCTGAAAGAACTTTGACAACAATTTCTGGATTCCTGTATAGACAATTTGAAACGAAATACCATCCACGAACATTGTGATTCAAACTCTTTGTTACAAGAATATTTTGCAGAACTTTGTGAAGCAAACATTGTTTTTTTCTCATGGAACTTTTAAGAATCGAACAGTGGAAACCATTAACAGCAAGGCAAACAGTAAATCAAGGACTTGCACAAATTACATGCTGTATTTTGATGTAAAAGTACAGTATTTGTTTTATAAAAGATTCTGGAAATATGGGAAAAGTGAGTCTGCTATTGGGAATGTAGGCTTTAGTTATATTATGATGAATGTTTGATATTGGTAATCCTGATAACGGTATTTGTTTAATGTTTTAGAAGCTTTACAGTAATAGAAAACACATCCCAGAGCAGTAACACATTCCAAACCTGGAAACTAGAGACCAGGATCCAAGAGGTACTTTTAGAAGAGAATTTCTAATAAATAAAGGGATAGTCAGGAACCCATTTAGGAATAGGTTGCACTTATCTGTTCTTTGTTTATGTTTCATTAGGCACCAGTTTCTACAGAAGTCAGAAAGGGCCGCAGATTTGTACAGCACTTCAACAGTGGAAACGCAAGAACGGTGTTGTCTCTCTTTTTTATTTTATCCACTTCCCCCCTTCCCTTGAGCTTCTGTTCTTAGTGCACTGTTTTAAAAACTAGTGTGCTGGAACAAGCAGTTTCAGGGTGGGGTCGGATTGTCTTCAACCTCCATCAGAACTGAACAAGAACTCAGGTGAGCTGGGCTTTGACAGTAAAGGAGTCCATCTTCCCAATAGACCCTATGTGTTCCAGTTTTCTTGCCATTGGACTCTTCAGCAGCTTGCTGCCTAAGGCCTTCAAGAGAGGGACAGGTTTCTTGCCCCTTACACAACTGTTCCCTTGAGGGTCCCCCTGGGCCTAGGATCTCAACCTGATAAGATTCTAACTCCATAGGCTCAGTTCCCTCAGAGGGCAGAACTTCTTCCTGAGAAGAGAGGTTCTCTTTCTATTGTTGTGTTGCAGCTGGTTTCCCAGTTGTCTTTCTTTTTCTCTTGGTAGACTGGGCCCTTTTTCCAGGCTCCAGCTCTACTTTTTCACCCTGAGCCTTGCACTGTGCCCTTGTCTTGACACACACCAGTTCAGGGATACCCAGCATGGCTGCATGGGTTTTCAATTCTACCTCAGCCCATGCTGAGGACTCTAGGTCATTTCCAAGCAAACAGTCTACTGGGATATTTGAGGAGACCACTACCTGTTTCAGGCCATTGACCCCTCCCCACTCTAAAATTACCATAGCCATGGGATGTACTTTAGTCTGATTGTCAGCGTTGGTGACTGGATAGGTTTGTCCAGCCAGGTACTGACCAGGGGAAACCAGTTTCTCTGTCACCATGGTGACACTGGCACCTGTATCCCTCAGGCCTTCTACACTTGTCCCATTAATTAAGAGCTGCTGCCTATATTTTTGCATGTTAGGAGGCCAGGCAGCCAGTGTGGCTAAATCCACCCCACCCTCAGAGACTAATGAAGCTTCAGTGTGACACCTGTTTTGCTCTGGGCACACTGTTGATCCCACTTGGAGACTAGCCATTCCAGTGTTAGCTGGAGTGGAGTTGGAAGTTGTACTTTTCTTGGGACAGGCCTTGTCTCCAGTCTGGTGTCCAGGCTGATTACAGCTACGACACCAGGCCTTTTTGGGATCAAAGTTTTTACCCTTGTACCCAAAATTGTTTTGTAAAGAGGCTCTGGGCCCACACTCCTGTGCATGTTTTTGGGGGCCTGTAGAAGACTCTTTACTATTTTTATTTTTGGATGTCTCAACACTCTTCCCCTGGGGAGGCTTTGTGACCCCTTTCTTTTGGTCACCCCCTGTGGAAGTCTTGGTCACCCTAGTCTTGACCCAATGGTCCGCCTTCTTTCCCAATTCTTGGGGAGAAATTGGTCCTAGGTCTACCAGATGCTGATGCAGTTTATCATTTGAACAATTACTTAATAGGTGTTCTTTCACAAATAAATTGTACAGCCCATCATAATCATTAACACCACTGCCTTGAATCCAACCATCCAGTGTTTTCACTGAGTAGTCCACAAAATCAACCCAGGTCTGGCTCAAGGTTTTTTGAGCCCCTCTGAATCTAATTCTATACTCCTCAGTGGAGAATCCAAAGCCCTCAATCAGGGTACCCTTCATGAGGTCATAAGATTCTGCATCTTTTCCAGAGAGTGTGAGGAGTCTATCCCTACACTTTCCAGTGAACATTTCCCAAAGGAGAGCACCCCAGTGAGATCTGTTTACTTTTCTGGTTGCACAAGCCCTCTCAAAAGCTGGGAACCATTTGGTGATGTCATCACCATCTTCATATTTAGTTACAATCCCTTTTGGGATTTTCAACATGTCAGGAGAATCTCTGACCCTATTTATGTTGCTGCCACCATGGATGGGACCAAAACCCATCTCTTGTCTTTCCCTTTCTATGGCTAGGAGCTGTCTCTCCAAAGCCAATCTTTTGGCCATCCTGGCTAACAGGAGGTCCTCTTCACTGAGGCTATCATCAGTGATTTCAGAGGTGCTGGCCCCTCCTGTGAGGGAAGCAGCATCTCTGACTGTCACAGTTGGGATCAGAGATTGAGGGTCCATGATCTCCCTAATTAGTACTGGAAGGCGGGAATTCTCCTCCAAGTCACTATCATCATCCTCTGGGTTGTCATCCTCAGAGGGGTTGGCTTTTTCAAACTCTGCCAAAAGCTCCTGGAGCTGTTGTTTGGAGGGTCTTAAGCCAATTGTGATTTTCTTTATTTTGCAGAGAGACCTTAGCTCCCTCATCTTAAGATGGAGGTAAGGTGTGAGGTCGAGTTCCACCACATTCTCTTCTGCACCAGGCATTATGTTTCTAAAAGTTGGAATACTTTTTAATAATCTAAAGCTATTTCTAGAACCTAATTCAAACTTTCACAAAACTTTTAAACTCTAAAAGAAGTGCTCACAGGGACTAACACAAGGCCCTAGCAGGATTTTTAAGAATTTAGAAAAATAGCTTAAATTGCAAAAATCAGTTTCTAATGACAATTTATGGAATGTAGTCATGTGATCAGGTATTGGCTGAGTAGTCCAGCAAATGCAAAGTCTTGTACCCCACCACTGATCCACCAATGTAGGAAGTTGGCTCTGTATGCACTATTTCAAAGTAAGGAATAGTATGCACAGAGTCCAAGGGTTCCCCTTAGAGGTAAGATAGTGGCAAAAAGAGATAATACTAATGCTCTATTTTGTGGTAGTGTGGTTGAGCAGTAGGCTTATCCAAGGAGTAGTGTTAAGCACTTGTTGTACACACACAGGCAATAAATGAGGAACACACACTCAGAGACAATTCCAGGCCAATAGGTTTTTGTATAGAAAAATATATTTTCTTAGTTTATTTTAAGAACCACAGGTTCAAATTTTACATGTAATACTTCAAATGAAAGGTATTGCAGGTAGGTACTTTAGGAACTTTGAATAATCAAAATAGCATACACAGTTTTCAAATAAATCACATATAGCTATTTTAAAACTAGACAGTGCAATTTTCAACAGTTCCTGGGGGGGAGTAAGAGTTAGTTAGTTTTTGCAGGTAAGTAAACCACCTACGGGGTTCAAGTTTGGGTCCAAGGTAGCCCACCGTTGGGGGTTCAGAGCAACCCCAAAGTTACCACACCAGCAGCTCAGGGCCGGTCAGGTGCAGAGGTCAAAGTGGTGCCCAAAACACTTAGGCTTCAATGGAGAAGGGGGTGCCCAGGTTCCAGTCGGCCAGCAGGTAAGTACCCGGGTCTTCGGAGGGCAGACCAGGGGGGTTTTGTAGGGCACCGGGGGTGACACAAGTTGGCACAGAAAGTACACCCTCAGCAGCACGGGGGCGGCCGGGTGCAGTGTGCAAACACACGTCGGGTTTCCACTGGAAATCAATGGGAGACCAAGGGGTCTCTTCAGCGATGCAGGCAGGCAAGGGGGGGGCTCCTCGGGGTAGCCACCACCTGGGCAAGGGAGAGGGCCTCCTGGGGGTCACTCCTGCACTGGAGTTCCGATCTTTCAGGTCCTGGGGGCTGCGGGTGCAGAGTCTTTACCAGGCGTCGGGATCTGGGAGTCAGGCAGTCGCGGTCAGGGGGAGCCTCGGGATTCCCTCTGCAGGCGTCGCTGTGGGGTACCACGGGGGGCAACTCTGGCTGCTCACGGTCTCGCAGTCGCCGGGGAGTCCTCCCTGAAGTGTTGTTTCTCCACAAGTCGAGCCGGGGGCGTCGAGTGCAGAGTAGCAAGTCTCACGCTTCCGGCGGGAAACACAGTTGTTTTAAAGTTGCTCCTTGGAAACAAAGTTGCAGTCTTGGATGAACAGAGCCGCTGTCCTCGGGAGTTTCTTGGTCCTTCTAGAGCAGGGCAGTCCTCTGAGGATTCAGAGGTCGCTGGTCCCTGGGGAGAGCGTCGCTGGAGCAGTGTCTTTAGAAGTGGGGAGACAGGCCGGTAGAGCTGGGGCCAAAGCAGTTGGTGTCTCTGTCTTCTCTGCAGGGCTTTTCAGCTTAGCAGTCCTCTTCTTCTTAGGTTGCAGGAATCTGAGTTCCTAGGTTCAGGGGAGCCCCTAAATACGGAATTTAGAGGTGTGTTTAGGTCAGGGAGGGCAGTAGCCAATGGCTACTAGCCCTGAGGGTGGCTACACCCTCTTTGTGCCTCCTCCCAGGGGGAGGAGGTCACATTCCTATCCCTATTGGGGGAATCCTCCATCTGCAAGATGGAGGATTTCTAAAAGTCAGAGTCACCTCAGCTCAGGTTGCCTTAGGGGCTGTCCTGACTGGCCAGTGACTCCTCCTTGTTTTTCTCATTATCTCCTCCGGCCTTGCCGCCAAAAGTGTGGCCGTGGCCGGAGGGGGCAGGCAACTCCACTAGCTGGAATGCCCTGGGGTGCTGTAACAAAGGGGGTGAGCCTTTGAGGCTCACCGCCAGGTGTTACAGTTCCTGCAAGGGGGAGGTGATAAGCATCTCCACCCAGTACAGGCTTTTTTACTAGCCACAGAGTGACAAAGGCACTCTCCTCATGTGGCCAGCAACATGTCTCGAGTGTTGCAGGCTGCTAAAACCAGTCAGCCTACACGGGTAGTTGGTTAAGGTTTCAGGGGGCACCTCTAAGGTGCCATCTGTTGTGTATGTTACAATAAAATGTACACTGGCATCAGTGTGCATTTATTGTGCTGAGAAGTTTGATACCAAACTTCCCAGTTTTCAGTGTAGCCATTATGGTGCTGTGGAGTTCGTGCATGACAGACTCCCAGACAATATACTCTTATGGCTACCCTGCACTTACAATGTCTAAGGTTTTGCTTAGACACTATAGGGGCACAGTGCTCATGCTCACACCTTTTGTTACAGTGCCACAGGGCATCTCAGCTAGTGGAGGTGCCCACCCCTCCGGCCACTGCCCCCACTTTTGCCGGCAAGGCTGGAGGAGATAATGAGAAAAACAAGGAGGAGTCACCCACCAACCAGTCAGGACAGCCCCTAAGATGTCCTGAGCTGAAGTGACCCCTGCCTTTAGAAATCTTCCATCTTGAGTTTGGAGGATTCCTCCAATAGGATTAGGGATGTGCCCCCCTCCCCTCAGGGACGAGGCTCAAAGAGGGTGTAGCCACCCTCCAGGACAATAGCAATTGGCTACTTCCCTCCCAGACCTAAACACACCCCTACATTTCGTATTTAAGGTCCCCCAGACCCCAGGAAATCAGATTCCTGCAACCTGAACTGAGAAGGACTGCTGACCTGAAAGCCCTGCAGAGACGACGGAGATGACAACTGCTTTGGCCCCAGCCCTACTGGCCTGTCTCCTGACTAGAAAACCTGCAACAGCAACGCATCCAACAGGGACCAGCGACCTCTGAAGCCTCAGAGGACTGCCCTGAACCAAAGGACCAATAAACTCCCGTGAGCAGCGGCTCTGCTCAACAACAAGCAACAACTTTGCAACTTTCTTGCAACTTCTAAATTCTTCACTTTTCCCGCCGGAAGTGTGAGACTTCTCCCTCTGCATCCCACGCCCCCAGCTCGAGCTCCAGAGAACCAACACTACAGGGAGGACTCCCAGGCAACTGCGACCTAGTGAGTAGCCCGAGACGACCCCCCTGGACCCTCACAGCGACGCATGCAGAGAGAATCCAGAGGCTCCCCCTGACCGCGACTGCCTGTAACAAGGGACCTGACGCCTGGACCAAGCACTGCACCCGCAGCCCCCAGGAGCAGAAGGAACCGAACCTCAGTGCAGAAGTGACCCCCAGGCAACCCTCTGCCTAGCCCAGTCGGTGGCTGGCCCGAGAAGCCCCCCTGGGCCCTGCCTGCACTGCTAGAGTGACCCCCGGGTCCCTCCGTTGAATCCCATACAAAACCTGACGCCTGCTTTGCACACTGCACCCGGCCGCCCCTGTGCTGCTGAGGGTGTGTTTTGTGTGCCTACTTGTGTCCTCCCCAGTGCTCCACAAAACCCCCCCTGGTCTGCCCCCGAGGATGCGGGTACTTACCTGCTGGCAGACTGGAACCGGAGCACCCCTGTTCTCCATAGGCGCCTATGTGTTTTGGGCACCTCTTTGACCCCTGCACCTGACTGGCCCTGAACTGCTGGTGTGGTAACTTTGGGGTTGCCCTGACCCCCCAAAAGTGGGCTGCTTATGCCCAGGAATTGAGACTTGTAAGTGTCTTACTTACCTCACAATCTAACCAATACTTACCTTTCTGAGGAACTGTTGATTTTTGCACTGTCTACGTTTGAAAAAAGCGTGTTGCCATTTTAACAAAAACTGTATATATTATTGCTCTAATTCGAAGTTCCTAACTTACCTGTGTGGAGTACTTTGCAATTTATGTATTTACTTCAAATCTTGAACTTGTGGTTCTAAAAATAAATTAAGAAAATATATTTTTCTATATAAAAGCTATTTGCCTGGAGTTAAGTCTTTAAGTGTGTGTTCCTCACTTATTGCCTGTGTGTGTACAACAAATGCTTAACACTACCCTCTGATAAGCCTACTGCTCGACCACACTACCACAAAATAGAGCATTAGAATGATCACATTTTGCCATTATCTTACCTCTAAGGGGAACCCTTGGACTCTGTACACACTATCTATTACTTTGAGATAGTATATACAGAGCCAACTTCCTAAAGCCGTTTTTCCCATACTTTATGGAATACAGTGGCACAGGAGATGCCCCAGGTCCCATAGGACGTGTAGGAGACTCTCACCCAAGCTGTCAAGGATGGGAGAGATGCAGCCAAGTTTACCATTCAGTGTGGCTTGGACACGACCAACTCGCTGGGTAGGGCGATTTCCTCAACAGTGGCCCTTCATCGCCACGCCTGGCTGCGTACCACTGGCTTTGCGGGGAATGTCCAAGCAAATCTGATGAACATGTCCTTCGATTGCTCACGCCTATTTGGTGAGATGGCAGACTCGGTGCTTGAGTGGTTTAAGGACTCTCGAGTCACGGCCAGATCCTTGGGCCTCTCAGCACCCGTTCACCAGCAGTCTGCCTATCGCCCCTTTTGAGGCTTCGGGAGTGGCGGTGTACCACGCCAACCTCAAATCAGCCACCGTCCCCCACCTTCACAGCATCCAGTAGGAGGATGAGGTTGTGGTACCTTCAGACCCAGAGGTCGGCCACTACCCAGCCCCCCTCTTCCGCAACACCCAAGCCCTCCTAGTATGGTTCCGCAAGACCATGTTCGTCCAGTTGGAGGGAGGTTTCGACTTCATCTCCCTCATTGGCGGTCCATAACATTGGACAAATGGGTCTTGCACATCATACAGAAGGGCTGTTCCCTCACCTTCCAGTCTTTCTCTCCCTCTATCCCTCCATTGAAAGAATGGCTGATGAGGATCATTTAATCTTGCTCCGTGAGGAAGTTACTGCTCTCTTGGCCAAGGGAGCCATACAAAGGGTCCCAATGTCAGAAGGAGGCAGTGGTTGTTATTTCCGCTACTTCCGGATTCCAAAGAAAAACAAGGGTCTTCACCCTCTCTTGGATTTAAGGGACCTCAATCTCTTACTCAAAAAGGAGGCATTCAGGATGCTCACTCTAGGTCAGGTCTTGTCTGCCCTAGACCAAGGAGACTGGTCGGTAGCCTTGGACTTGCAGGATGCGTATTTTCATATACCCATCCTGCCCACCCACAGATGTTACTTGCGGTTCAAGGTGGGCCACAAGCACTTTCAGTTTACCGTGTTACCTTTCAGTCTCACCAGTGCCCCTCGGGTGTTCACCAAGGTGATGGTGGTGGTAGCAGCTCATCTGCACAGACTGGAGATTTCAGTCTTCCCTCTACCTCGACGACTGGCTGTTGAAGGCTCCTACGCCACAGGTTATCATCACCAACCTTCAGATTATGGCAGACCTCCTGCATTTGCTGGGGTTCACTATAAACGTGACAAAGTCACACCTGACTCCCTCTCAGCAGCTCCCTTTCATCAAAGCTGTTCTGGATACAGTGCAGTTTTGGGTTTATCCTCCCGAGCAGCGAGTCCAGGATACTCAGGTTCTGATACAGATGTTTCGGCCTCTATCCTGGATTTTGGTGAGACAGACTCTGAGGCTGTTGGGACTCATGGCTTCCTGAATCCTGTCAACCATTCCAGATGGCATATGAGGGCTCTGCAGTGGGACCTGAAATTCCAGTGGGCACAGCATCAGGGAAATCTTACCAACACGGTTCAGATGTCGGAGGAAACTGCAAAAGACCTGCAGTGGTGGTTAGTGAACTGGAATTGGGTCAAAGGCAGGCTCCTCTCCCTTCCCCAACCAGATCTCATAGTAGTGACAGATGTGTCACTTCTGGGATGGGGCGGCCATCTGGGAGAAGTGGAGATCAGGGGCCTCTGGTCTCCGTCTGAATCTGGACTCCATATCAACTTGTTGGAGCTCCGGGCGATCTGACTAGCATTGAAAGCATTTCTTCCTGTTGTTAAAGGGAAGATAGTGCAGGTGTTCACAGACAACACCACCGCAATGGAGTACTGCAACAACCCGGGAGGTGTGGGATCGTGGACCCTTTGTCAAGAAGCTCTGCGTCTCTGGACATGGCTGTAACAGCAGGGCATAACCCTGGTGGTTCAACACCTGGCTGGTTCTCTGAACGCCAGGGCAGACAAACTCAGCCATCGATGCTTAGCAGATCATGAGTGGTATCTCCATCCGGAGGTGGCGCAAGGTCTCTTTCAGCGTTGGGGAGAGCCTTGGTTAGATCTGTTCGCTTCTGCAGAGAACGCACAATGTCAGCAGTAGTGCGCGTTGGAGTTTCCAAAGCAGATATCACTCTTTTTGTTTTTTGTTGCAAATGGAGTTCAGGTCTCCTGTACACTTTTCCACCCATACCACTCATGCCCAGAGCTCTCAAGAAGATCAAGAACGACCGGGCCCAAGTCATCCTAGTGGCTCCGGATTGGGCATGGAGAGTTTGGTATCCCAAGCTTCTCGAAATGAGCATCAATCCTCCGATCAGGCTGCCCCTTCGGGAGGAGCTTTTGGCCTTCCTCCCGAAGTCTGTAAAGTTATTTTGACAGCCAGGCTTCCCTCCACTAAAATGGTATATACCTGATGTTGGAAAAGATTTATATATTATTGTACATAAAGGTCTATTGATACTCTTTCTGCTTCTCTTTATGATATTCCTCTCTTCATTCTTTCCCTTGCCCAGCAGGGTTCTAGTTTAGTGACTGTCAAGTGCTATCTTTCTGCCTTATCAGCATTTCTTCACCTGCCTGATTAAATCCCCCATTGGACATAGATTCCTCAAAGGGCTTGTACATATGTTTCCCCCATGCCCTTTGTTATGTCCCAATGGGACTTAAATCAGGTCCTCACGTTTCTGATGTGTGCTCCCCTCGAGCCTTTGCACAACTGTCTCCTCCGGCTGCTCACCATCAAGACAGCCTTCTTAGTGGCAATAACATCTGCCAGGATGGTGAGTGAGATGCAAGCCCATCATCACCCTGCCCATCTTTGCTCCACCGCATCCCTCTAAAGAAGAGGAGCGACTCCACACGCTGAGTTGTTCTCTGTATCAAAATCTGTTACGCAGTGGCCAAGAAGCAGCCTCCTGAGGGCTTGGTAGCTCATTCTGCCAGGGTCAAAGCTGCAACCATTGCGTTTGCTCGAGGCGTACCAGTCCTGAAGATCTGTCAGGCGGCAACGTCAGCATCTTTGCACACGTTTGCAAAACATTACTCCCTGGACAGTCAGGTAAGAAGAGACAGGCACTTTGCCCGTTCAGTCCTACAGGACTTCTTAGTTTAAGGAGTAGTATCCTCAGCCAACCGCCAGGAGGTTATGGCTTAGGTATCTATTAAAAGGTAAGGAATCTGCAGCTAGAAGTCTCGATCAGATGAACAAGTTACTTATCTTCGGTAACGCATTATCTGGTATAGACTCTATCTAGCTGCAGATTCCTTACACCCACCCATGCCTCCCTGCTCTGCGGATATATCTAGTAGGGTAAGGGTTCATCCTAGTTTTGCACAGACAAATTGTCGGTTCTATCCAGGACTCTGCACTTATGGCATGAAAGTTTTGTGGATAAAAGAACTGACGTACACGCGCCAGGGTGGTGCCTTTATAGGCGACTGTGACATCACAGACGGCCCCAACGACGCTGACGAAGCCATGCAGAGCCAAATGACACACACGGATCCGATTGCCACCCGACGGCGTGCACAGGGTATTGCTCAGCAAAAAGATTCTGGATTCGAAGCTGACGTCAGGGATTTCAAAGGTAAAGAATCTGCAGCTGGATAGTCTCTACCCGATAATGCGTTACCGAAGGGAAGTAATTTGTTCTTTTGGTACGCAGATTATGCTTTCGCTTATGTGGTGTAAATCTGTCCAGTAGTTTTGGAGATACTAAAGAGAAAACAAATGTGTGTATCACTGGCTGCGACGACTTCGCAAATAATGACAAGCTCGTGCAGGAAAATAGGCAGCTCTGATTGGCTGCCAACACTTCAACCAGGAAGTGTTGGCAGCCATCTTGGGACTTTGCTTAAGCAGAGTTGAGCAAAAAAAAGAAGGGGTAGAGACACCCTGACCCCTTAGTTCTGGTGTTTGGGTCCCAGAGGGGCCCTGCCAGAGCAAAAAAGCACTTAAAAAAAATAAAAATCACTGCCAATTTGTGGCGAAAATAATAATAAAAAAAAAGCGGGCTCCTGTGCTTGTGTTTTTTTTAAAGTCCCCTTGTGGGCCAGGTCTTGGGGGCATATTAAAAAAAAAAGGGGGGGTCCATGCCCCCCCCTTCCTGAGCTTATTGTTGCCACAGGGACCACCACCTCCCTAGGGCTTAACATTTGTAATATGCAGTAGTGGGCTGCGTGCCCCCCCCAACACCCTTGGGACCTCCACTTCCCCGGGGCTTTAATGTAAGATAATGCGGGAAGCGCATGGCCCCCTGCAGCCCCGGGGAGTTGGTGGTACAATAATGAGGGGGGTCCGATTCAGACCCCGAGCCCAGTGAACCTTCACCTCCCCAGGGCAAATAGGATGGTGGAGTGGGCCCCCTCGAGGAGTCATAGATGGCCTTGGTGACCGCTCACACCAAGCAAAAGCAAAGTCCACTTACTGGCAGCAGGAGCTGTCAAACAGCTCTCACTGGCAGAAAACTGAATTTGCATCTGTTTCCCTGCATGAAAATATGCGTGCAGGGAAACAGATGAAAACAGATCCTTTCAAAGAAGCTCCCTGCTTGTGGGAGCAATCCTGGCTCCCACAGAATGTGGGGAGCCGGCTAGGACTGCGGGGGCCTTCAGGCTTCCCCCCCAGTCCTGCCACACTCTCTCCTCCATCCCATAATGGGATGGAAGAGAGAGATTGTCATTGCATTGGTCTCTCCATGCAATGACTTCAAAGAGTAAGACTAGCAAGATGTTTGGTACAAATGTTATGGTTATGTTTGGATGCAGAACCGAACAAAGTTACTTCTGGCCTAATGGTCACTCAGTAGGCGGAAGGTTCAAATCCTAGTATCGCTTGGCAGTGTGTTTGTGTATTTACTGGTGTTTTGACTGTTAAACCTTCCTAGCGATGGAACATTCACATTTCTTTCCAACACACATGCGTGGGTTGACTGTCATAGGTATGTCTGGAAGCATCACAATGAGGAGTCACCTATGGCCTAAAGGTTAAGGTCTGTTCAGGAGCACAGCCTTGGGTAGGTCCCATACAGGGGAGCAGCGACGAAGATTGACTGCGCTTTCCCTCTGGCTTGTGTTTACCTATGGAGCCGGATCCTAGTTGGGGGACGGTCAACCCTTGAGATAGACTAGCCTGACGTGCAGTTTATTTTTAGTAAGTGACTGGAGTCTAATTAGATTGACAATTGTTGACATATTAAGGTCTTGTAAGTGAATTAATAGGAGAAGTATTCAATTTAGTATTTTGGTCCTGATGAAGTGTCGCTGGATCCATATGGACCTTTTGAGACACGAATCATGTTGACCCTGTCTACAGGGGTTTAAGATAGTTTCCTACCCCCTGAGTTTACCTGTATTGAGAGAGTGTCTGAGCATTAACTCATTCCCCACTCTCGCCTTTGTGTTTTTATTGGTTTGGCCAATTTTAACTTCCCTTCGCTCTCCTACTTTCTGCAGTGCCTGTAGGTGGGCTTTTTTGTATCTCTTTCACCATGGCACAGAGAAAAGATCTCCGGCAAAGATCTCCCTTGCAGGGGTGCCCGTCCGACATTACAGCGCCGGTATGACGAGGAGCTTGCCCGATGATGAAGCATGACACCCAATTGGGTGTGTGAGGGCAGTTGCTTCTAACAGAAGGGTTGCCCTGTGCCCTTTCATTTTTCTGGGAACAGTGTGCTTATATTTACAATAAGGTCACACACCTTCACACTGAAAGTTCAGGGTTCTACTCCAGGTTTGCCCGTGGTCGATTTCCTTCTTTAATTTCTTTTAACCTTCAAAAGTTTAAGGTTCATACTGAAACATGATCTCACTCTTTTTAATTGACAACTACTTTTTTTCAATTGTCCAGAAATATCTCATTTTAAGTATATCATCTATCAAAGCCTAAAAAACACTCTCTCTCCCTCACTCTTTCTCTTTCAGTCGTTCTCCCACACCCACTCAGATCCTTACTCACCCACTTAGACCCTTGTGCACTGTAGGAAGTTGGCTCTGTATGTGCTATTTCAAAGTAAGGAATAGCATGCACAGAGTCCAAGGGTTCCCCTTAGAGGTAAGATAGTGGCAAAAAGAGATAATACTAATGCTCTATTTTGTGGTAGTGCGGTCGAGCAGTAGGCTTATCCAAGGAGTAGTGTTAAGCATTTGTTGTACATACACACAGGCAATAAATGAGGAACACACACTCAGAGACAAATCCAGCCAATAGGTTTTGTTATAGAAAAATATATTTTCTTAGTTTATTTTAAGAACCACAGGTTCAAATTCTACATGTAATATCTCAGTTGAAAGGTATTGCAGGTAAGTACTTTAGGAACTTTGAATCATTACATTAGCATTTATACTTTTTACATAAAACACAAATAGCTGTTTTAAAAGTGGACACAGTGCAATTTTCACAGTTCTTGGGGGAGGTAAAGTAATGTTAGTTTTAACAGGTAAGTAAGTCACTTACAGGTTTCAGTTTTGGGTCCAAGGTAGCCCACCGTTGGGGGTTCAGAGCAACCCCAAAGTTATCACACCAGCAGCTCAGGGCCGGTCAGGTGCAAAGGTCAAAGAGGTGCCCAAAACACATAGGCTATAATGGAGAGAAGGGGGTGCCCCGGTTCCAGTCTGCCAGCGGGTAAATACCCGCGTCTTCGGAGGGCAGACCAGGGGGGTTTTGTAGGGCACCGGGGGGGACACGAGTCAGCACAAAAAGTACACCCTCAGCAGCGCGGGGCGGCCGGGTGCAGTGTGGGAACACGCGTCGGGTTTCCAATAGTTTCCTATGGGAGACCAAGGGGTCTCTTCAGCGATGCAGGCAGGCAAGGGGGGGGCTCCTCGGGGTAGCCACCACCTGGGAAAGGGAGAGGGCCTCCTGGGGGTCACTCCTGCACCGGAGTTCCGTTCCTTCAGGTAATGGGGGCTGCGGGTGCAGGGTCTTTTCCAGCCGTCGGGAAATGGAGTTCAGGCAGTCGCGGTCAGGGGGAGCCTCGGGATTCCCTCTGCAGGCGTCGCTGTGGGGGCTCAGGGGGGACAACTTTGGTTACTCACAGTCTTGGAGTCGCCGGAGATCCTCCCTGAGGTGTTGGTTCTCCCCCAGTCGAGTCGGGGTCGCCGGGTGCAGTGTTGCAAGTCTCACGCTTCTTGCGGGGAGTTGCAGGGGTCTTTAAATCTGCTCCTTGAAACAAAGTTGCAGTTCTTTTGGAGCAGTGCCGCTGTCCTCTGGAGTTTCTTGTCTTTCTTGAAGCAGGGCAGTCCTCAGAGGATTCAGAGGTTGCTGGTCCCTTGGAAAGCGTCGCTGGAGAAGGTTTCTTTTGGAAGGCAGGAGACAGGCCGGTAAGTCTGGGGCCAAAGCAGTTGGTGTCTTCTGTTCTTCCTCTGCGGGGGTTTTTCAGCTCAGCAGTCCTCTTCTTCTTGTAGTTTCAGGAATCTGTTTTCCTAGGTTCAGGGAAGCCCTTAAATACTAAATTTAAGGGCGTGTTTAGGTCTGGGGGGTTAGTAGCCAATGGCTACTAGCCCTGAGGGTGAGTACACCCTCTTTGTGCCTCCTCCCAAGGGGAGGGGGGCACATCCCTAATCCTATTGGGGGAATCCTCCATCTGCAAGATGGAGGATTTCTAAAAGTTAGAGTCACTTCAGCTCAGGACACCTTAGGGGCTGTCCTGACTGGCCAGTGACTCCTCCTTGTTGTTCTCATTATTTTCTCCGGCCTTGCCGCCAAAAGTGGGGGCCGTGGCCGGGGGGGGCGGGCAACTCCACTAGCTGGAGTGTCCTGCGGTGCTGGAACAAAGGGGTGAGCCTTTGAGGCTCACCGCCAGGTGTTACAGCTCCTGCCTGGGGGAGGTGTTAGCATCTCCACCCAGTGCAGGCTTTGTTACTGGCCTCAGAGTGACAAAGGCACTCTCCCCATGGGGCCAGCAACATGTCTCTAGTGTGGCAGGCTGCTGGAACCAGTCAGCCTACACAGATAGTTGGATACAGTTTCAGGGGGCACCTCTAAGGTGCCCTCTGGGGTGTGTTTCACAATAAAATGTACACTGGCATCAGTGTGCATTTATTGTGCTGAGAAGTTTGATACCAAACTTCCCAGTTTTCAGTGTAGCCATTATGGTGCTGTGGAGTTCGTGTTTGACAGACTCCCAGACCATATACTCTTATGGCTACCCTGCACTTACAATGTCTAAGGTTTGGCTTAGACACTGTAGGGGCACAGTGCTCATGCACTGGTGCCCTCACCTATGGTATAGTGCACCCTGCCTTAGGGCTGTAAGGCCTGCTAGAGGGGTGTCTTACCTATACTGCATAGGCAGTGAGAGGCTGACATGGCACCCTGAGGGGAGTGCCATGTCGACTTACTCATTTTGTTCTCACTAGCACACACAAGCTGGTAAGCAGTGTGTCTGTGCTGAGTGAGGGGTCACCAGGGTGGCATAAGACATGCTGCAGTCCTTAGAGACCTTCCCTGGCATCAGGGCCCTTGGTACCAGAGGTACCAGTTACAAGGGATTTACCTGGATGCCAGGGTGTGCCAATTGTGGATACAAAAGTACAGGTTAGGGAAAGAACACTGGTGCTGGGGCCTGGTTAGCAGGCCTCAGCACACTTTCAATTCAAAACATAGCATCAGCAAAGTCAAAAAGTCAGGGTGTAACCATGCCAAGGAGGCATTTCCTTACACAACCCACCCCCCAAACGAAAGAGGATGAGACTAACCTTTCCCAAGAGAGTCTTCATTTTCTAAGTGGAAGAACCTGGAAAGGCCATCTGCATTGGCATGGGCAGTCCCAGGTCTGTGTTCCACTACAAAGTCCATTCCCTGTAGGGAGATGGACCACCTCAACAGTTTTGGATTTTCACCTTTCATTTGCATCAGCCATCTGAGAGGTCTGTGGTCGGTTTGAACTACAAAGTGAGTACCAAAGAGGTATGGTCTCAGCTTTTTCAGGGACCAAACCACAGCAAAGGCCTCCCTCTCAATGGCACTCCAACGCTGCTCCCTGGGGAGTAACCTCCTGCTAATGAAAAGAAAAAGGCTGGTCAAGGCCAACATCATTTGTTTGGGACAAAACTGCCCCTATCCCATGTTCAGAGGCATCTGTTTGCACAATGAATTGCTTGGAGTAATCTGGAGCTTTTAGAACTGGTGCTGTGCACATAGCTTGTTTCAGGGTGTCAAAGGCCTGTTGGCATTCTACAGTCCAGTTTACTTTCTTGGGCATTTTCTTGGAGGTGAGTTCTGTGAGGGCTGTCACAATGGATCCATATCCCTTCACAAACCTCCTATAGTACCCAGTCAAGCCAAGGAATGCCCTGACTTGAGTCTGGGTTTTTGGAGCTACCCAGTCCAGAATAGTCTGGATCTTGGGTTGGAGTGGCTGAACTTGGCCTCCACCTACAAGGTGTCCCAAGTAAACCACAGTTCCCTGCCCTATCTGGCATTTGGATGCCTTGATAGAGAGGCCTGCAGATTGCAGAGCCTTCAAAACCTTCTTCAGGTGGACCAGGTGATCCTGCCAGGTGGAGCTAAAGACAGCAATATCATCAAGATAAGCTGCACTAAAGGATTCCAACCCAGCAAGGACTTGATTCACCAACCTTTGGAAGGTGGCAGGGGCATTCTTTAAACCAAAGGGCATAACAGTGAACTGATAATGCCCATCAGGTGTGGAGAATGCTGTCTTTTCTTTTGCTCCAGGGGCCATTTTGATTTGCCAGTACCCTGCTGTTAAGTCAAAGGTACTTAAGAATTTGGCAGCCCCTAATTTGTCTATCAGCTCATCAGCTCTATGAATGGGATGGACATCTGGCTTGGTGACAGAATTAAGACCTCTGTAGTCCACACAAAACCTCATTTCTCTCTTTCCATCTTTGGTGTGAGGTTTGGGGACTAAGACCACTGGGCTAGCCCAGGGGCTGTCAGAGTGCTCAATTACTCCCAATTCCAGCATCTTGTGGACTTCCACCTTGATGCTTTCCTTAACTTGATCAGACTGTCTGAATATTTTGTTTTTGACAGGCATGCTGTCTCCTGTGTCCACATCATGGGTACACAGGTGTGTCTGACCAGGGGTTAGGGAAAAGAGCTCAGCAAACTGCTGCAGGACCTTCCTGCAGTCAGATTGCTGTTGGCCAGAGAGGGTGTCTGAATAGATCACTCCATCCACTGAGCCATCTTTAGGGTCTGATGAGAGGAGATCAGGGAGAGGCTCACTCTCAGCTTCTTGGTGCTCATCTGTTACCATCAACAGATTTACATCAGCCCTATCATGGAAGAGTTTTAGGCGGTTTACATGGATCACCCTCTTGGGGCTCCTGCTTGTGCCTAGGTCCACCAGGTAGGTGACCTGACTCTTCTTTTCCAGGATTGGGTAAGGGCCACTCCATCTGTCCTGAAGTGCCCTGGGAGCCACAGGCTCCAAAACCAAACTTTCTGCCCTGGTTGGAATTCAACCATTGCAGCCTTTTGGTCATACCAAAACTTCTGGAGCTGTTGGCTGGCCTCAAGGTTTTTGCTTGCTTTTTCCATGTACTCTGCCATTCTTGAGCGAAGGCCAAGTACATAGTCCACTATGTCTTGTTTAGGCTCATGAAGAGGTCTCTCCCAGCCTTCTTTAACAAGAGCAAGTGGTCCCCTTACAGGGTGGCCAAACAGAAGTTCAAAGGGTGAGAACCCTACTCCCTTCTGAGGCACCTCTCTGTAAGCGAAAAGCAGACATGGCAAGAGGACATCTCATCTCCTTTTGAGTTTTTCTGGGAGCCCCATGATCATGCCCTTTAATGTCTTGTTGAATCTCTCAACAAGGCCATTAGTTTGTGGGTGATATGGGGTAGTGAATTTATAAGTCACTCCACACTCATTCCACATGTGTTTTAGGTATGCTGACATGAAGTTGGTACCTCTGTCAGACACCACCTCCTTAGGGAAACCCACTGTGGTAAAGATACCAATGAGGGCCTTGGCTACTGCAGGGGCAGTAGTTGACCTAAGGGGGATAGCTTCAGGATACCTAGTAGCATGATCCACTACTACTAGGATGTACATATTTCCTGAGGCTGTGGGAGGTTCCTGTGGACCCACTATGTCCACACCCACTCTTTCAAAGGGGACCCCCACCACTGGAAGTGGAATGAGGGGGGCCTTTGGATGCCCACCTGTCTTACCACTGGCTTGATAGGTGGGACAGGAGAGGCAAAACTCCTTAACCTTCTGGGACATATTGGGCCAGTAGAAGTGGTTGACTAACCTCTCCCACGTCTTGGTTTGTCCCAAATGCCCAGCAAGGGGAATATCATGGGCTAAGGTCAGAATAAACTCTCTGAAACTCTGAGGCACTACCACTCTCCTAGTGGCACCAGGTTTGGGATCTCTTGCCTCAGTGTACAGGAGTCCATCTTCCCAATAGATCCTATGTGTTCCATTTTTCTTGCCTTTGGACTCTTCAGCAGCTTGCTGCCTAAGGCCTTCAAGAGAGGGACAGGTTTCTTGTCCCTTACACAACTCTTCCCTTGAGGGTCCCCCTGGGCCCAAGAGCTCAACCTGATAAGGTTCCAGCTCCATAGGCTCAGTTCCCTCAGAGGGTAGAACTTCTTCCTGAGAAGAGAGGTTCTCTTTTTCTTGTTGTGTTGCAGCTGGTTTCCCAGCTGACTTTCCTTTTCTCTTGGTAGGCTGGGCCTTTCTTCCAGACTCCAGCTCTACTTTTTCACCCTGTGCCTTGCACTGTGCCCTTGTCTTGACACACACCAGTTCAGGGATACCCAGCATGGCTACATGGGTTTTCAGTTCTACCTCATCCCATGCTGAGGACTCCAGGTCGTTTCCAAGCAAACAGTCTACTGGGATATTTGAGGAGACCACCACCTGTTTCAGGCCATTGACCCCTCCCCACTCTAAAGTTACCATTGCCATGGGATGTACTTTAGTTTGATTGTCAGCATTGGTGACTGGATAGGTTTGTCCAGTCAGGTATTGGCCAGGGGAAACCAGTTTCTCTGTCACCATAGTGACACTGGCACCTGTATCCCCCAGGCCCTCTACACTTGTCCCATTGATTAAGAGCTGCTGCCTGTATTTTTGCATGTTAGGGGGCCAGGCAGCCAGTGTGGCTAAATCCACCCCACCCTCAGAGACTAATGTAGCTTCAGTGTGACACCTGATTTGCTCTGGGCACACTGTTGATCCCACTTGGAGACTAGCCATTCCAGTGTTAGCTGGAGTGGAGTTTGAAGTGGTATTTTTCTTGGGACAGGCCTTGTCTCCAGTTTGGTGTCCAGACTGACTACAGCTACGACACCAGACCTTTTTGGGATCAAAGTTTTTACCCTTGTACCCAGAATTGTTTTGTGAAGAGGCTCGGGCCCACCCTCCTGTGCAAGTTTTTGGGGGCCTGTAGAAGACTCTTTACTATTTTTGTTTTTGGCTGTCTCACCACCTTTCCCCTGGGGAGGTTTTGTGACCCCTTTCCTTTGGTCACCCCCTGTGGAAGTTTTGGACACCCTAGTCTTGACCCAATGGTCCGCCTTCTTTCCCAATTCTTGGGGAGAAATTGGTCCTAGGTCTACCAGATGCTGATGCAGTTTATCATTGAAACAATTACTTAATAGGTGTTCTTTCACAAATAAATTGTACAGCCCATCATAATTACTTACACCACTGCCTTGAATCCGACCATCTAGTGTTTTTACTGAGTAGTCTACAAAGTCAACCCAGGTCTGGCTCGAGGATTTTTGAGCCCCCCTGAATCTAATCCTATACTCCTCAGTGGAGAATCCAAAGCCCTCAATCAGGGTACCCTTCATGAGGTCATAAGATTCTGCATCTTTTCCAGAGAGTGTGAGGAGTCTATCCCTACACTTTCCTGTGAACATTTCCCAAAGGAGGGCACCCCAGTGAGATTTATTCACTTTTCTGGTTACACAAGCCCTCTCAAAAGCTGTGAACCATTTGGTGATGTCATCACCATCTTCATATTTTGTAACAATCCCTTTAGGGATTTTCAACATGTCAGGAGAATCTCTGACCCTATTTATGTTGCTGCCACCATTGATGGGTCCTAGGCCCATCTCTTGTCTTTCCCTTTCTATGGCTAGGATCGGTCTTTCCAAAGCCAATCTTTTGGCCATCCTGGCTAACTGGATGTCCTCTTCACTGGAGTTATCCTCAGTGATTTCAGAGAGGTTGGTCCCTCCTGTGAGGGAACCAGCATCTCTGACTATTATTTGTGGAGTCAGGGCTTGAGAGGCCCTGTTCTCCCTAGATAGGACTGGTGGGGGGGAATCACCCTCCAAGTCACTATCATCATCCTCTGTGTTGCCATCCTCAGAGGGGTTGGCTCTTTCAAACTCTGCCAACAGCTCCTGGAGCTGTAGTTTGGAAGGTCTGGAGCCCATTGCTATTTTCTTTAGTTTACAGAGTGACCTTAGCTCTCTCATCTGTAGATGGAGGTAAGGTGTGGTGTCGAGTTCCACCACATTCACATCTGTATTAGACATTATGGGGGTCATTCTGAGTCTGGCGGGCGGCGAAGGCCGCCCGCCAGACTACCCCCCTCCAAAATACCGCTCCGCGGTCGAAAGACCGCTGAGGGTATTTTGGCTTTTGCACTGGGCTGGCGTGCGACCGCCAAAAGGCCGCCCGCCAGCCCAGTGCAAAAGACCCTTCCCACGAGGAAGCCGGCTCAGAATTGAGCCGGCGGAGTGGGAAGGTGCGACGGGTGCAGTGGCACCCGTCGCGTATTTCAGTGTCTGCAATGCAGACACTGAAATACAAAGGGGGGCCCTCTTACGGGGGCCCCTGCAGTGCCCATGCCATTGGCATGGGCACTGCAGGGGCCCCCAGGGGCCCCACGACAACCCATACCGCCATCCTGTTCCTGGCGGGAGAACCGCCAGGAACAGGATGGCGGTATGGGCTGTCAGAATCCCCCATGGCGGCTTGGGATTCCCAGGGCAGCGGAAAACCGGCGGGAGACCGCCGGTTTTCCGCATCTGACCGCGGCCAAACCACCGCGGTCAGAATGCCCTGCGGGGCACCGCCAGCCTGTTGGCGGTGCTCCCGCCGACCCTGGCCCCAGCGGTCAAGGACCGCCGGGGTCAGAATCACCCCCTATGCTTCTAAAAGTTGGAATACTTTTTAAGAAACTAAAACTAGTTCTAGAATCTAATTCAAACTTTTACCAAACTTTTAAACTCTAAACGAAATGCTAACAGGGACTAACACAAGGCTCTAGCAGGAATTTAAAGAATTTAGAAAAATTTCAAATTGCAAAAATCTATTTCTAATGACAATTTTTGGAATTTGTCGTGTGATCAGGTATTGGCTGAGTAGTCCAGCAAATGCAAAGTCTTGTACCCCACCGCTGATCCACCAATGTAGGAAGTTGGCTCTGTATGTTCTATTTCAAAGTAAGGAATAGCATGCACAGAGTCCAAGGGTTCCCCTTAGAGGTAAGATAGTGGCAAAAAGAGATAATACTAATGCTCTATTTTGTGGTAGTGTGGTCGAGCAGTAGGCTTATCCAAGGAGTAGTGTTAAGCATTTGTTGTACATACACACAGGCAATAAATGAGGAACACACACTCAGAGACAAATCCAGCCAATAGGTTTTGTTATAGAAAAATATATTTTCTTAGTTTATTTTAAGAACCACAGGTTCAAATTCTACATGTAATATCTCAGTTGAAAGGTATTGCAGGTAAGTACTTTAGGAACTTTGATTCATTACATTAGCATTTATACTTTTTACATAAAACACAAATAGCTGTTTTAAAAATGGACACAGTGCAATTTTCACAGTTCCTGGGGGAGGTAAAGTAATGTTAGTTTTAACAGGTAAGCAAGTCACTTACAGGTTTCAGTTTTGGGTCCAAGGTAGCCCACCGTTGGGGGTTCAGAGCAACCCCAAAGTTATCACACCAGCAGCTCATGGCCGGTCAGGTGCAAAGGTCAAAGAGGTGCCCAAACCACATAGGCTATAATGGAGAGAAGGGGGTGCCCCGGTTCCAGTCTGCCAGCGGGTAAGTACCCGCGTCTTCGGAGGGCAGACCAGGGGGGTTTTGTAGGGCACCGGGGGGGACACGAGTCAGCACAAAAAGTACACCCTCAGCAGCGCGGGGGCGGCCGGGTGCAGTGTGGGAACACGCGTCGGGTTTCCAATAGTTTCCTATGGGAGACGAAGAGGTCTCTTCAGTGATGCAGGCAGGCAAGGGGGGGGGCTCCTCGGGGTAGCCACCACCTGGGCAAGGGAGAGGGCCTCCTGGGGGTCACTCCTGCACCGGAGTTCCGTTCCTTCAGGTGCTGGGGGCTGCGGGTGCAGGGTCTTTTCCAGCCGTCGGGAAATGGAGTTCAGGCAGTCGCGGTCAGGGGGAGCCTCGGGATTCCCTCTGCAGGCGTCGCTGTGGGGGCTCAGGGGGGACAACTTTGGTTACTCACAGTCTTGGAGTCGCCGGAGGGTCCTCCCTGAGGTGTTGGTTCTCCCCCAGTCGAGTCGGGGTCGCCGGGTGCAGTGTTGCAAGTCTCACGCTTCTTGCGGGGAGTTGCAGGGGTCTTTAAATCTGCTCCTTGAAACAAAGTTGCAGTTCTTTTGGAGCAGTGCCGCTGTCCTCGGGAGTTTCTTGTCTTTCTTGAAGCAGGGCAGTCCTCAGAGGATTCAGAGGTCGCTGGTCCCTTGGAAAGCGTCGCTGGAGCAGGTTTCTTTTGGAAGGCAGGAGACAGGCCGGTAAGTCTGGGGCCAAAGCAGTTGGTGTCTTCTGTTCTTCCTCTGCGGGGGTTTTGCAGCTCAGCAGTCCTCTTCTTCTTGTAGTTTCAGGAATCTGTTTTCCTAGGTTAAGGGAAGCCCTTAAATACTAAATTTAAGGGCGTGTTTAGGTCTGGGGGGTTAGTAGCCAATGGCTATTAGCCCTGAGGGTGAGTACACCCTCTTTGTGCCTCCTCCCAAGGGGAGGGGGGCACATCCCTAATCCTATTGGGAGAATCCTCCATCTGCAAGATGGAGGATTTCTAAAAGTTAGAGTCACTTCAGCTCAGGACACCTTAGGGGCTGTCCTGACTGGCCAGTGACTCCTCCTTGTTGTTCTCATTATTTTCTCCGGCCTTGCCGCCAAAAGTGGGGGCCGTGGCCAGAGGGGGCGGGCAACTCCACTAGCTGGAGTGTCCTGCGGTGCTGGAACAAAGGGGTGAGCCTTTGAGGCTCACCGCCAGGTGTTACAGCTCCTGCCTGGGGGAGGTGTTAGCATCTCCACCCAGTGCAGGCTTTGTTACTGGCCTCAGAGTGACAAAGCCACTCTCCCCATGGGGCCAGCAACATGTCTGTAGTGTGGCAGGCTGCTGGAACCAGTCAGCCTACACAGATAGTTGGATACAGTTTCAGGGGGCACCTCTAAGGTGCCCTCTGGGGTGTGTTTCACAATAAAATGTACACTGGCATCAGTGTGCATTTATTGTGCTGAGAAGTTTGATACCAAACTTCCCAGTTTTCAGTGTAGCCATTATGGTGCTGTGGAGTTCATGTCTGACAGACTCCCAGACCATATACTCTTATGGCTACCCTGCACTTACAATGTCTAAGGTTTGGCTTATACACTGTAGGGGCACAGTGCTCATGCACTGGTGCCCTCACCTATGGTATAGTGCACCCTGCCTTAGGGCTGTAAGGCCTGCTAGAGGGGTGTCTTACCTATACTGCATAGGCAGTGAGAGGCTGGCATGGCACCCTGAGGGGAGTGCCATGTCGACTTACTCATTTTGTTCTCACTAGCACACACAAGCTGGTAAGCAGTGTGTCTGTGCTGAGTGAGGGGTCTCCAGGTTGGCATAAGACATGCTGCAGCCCTTAGAGACCTTCCCTGGCACCAGGGCCCTTGGTACCAGAGGTACCAGTTACAAGGGACTTACCTGGATGCCAGGGTGTGCCAATTGTGGATACAAAAGTACAGGTTAGGGAAAGAACACTGGTGCTGGGGCCTGGTTAGCAGGCCTCAGCACACTTTCAATTCAAAACATAGCATCAGCAAAGGCAAAAAGTCAGGGGGTAACCATGCCAAGGAGGCATTTCCTTACATGCACCTACTCACAGCTGCACTCAGACCGTTACACACCCATTCACAGATTCATTCAGTCTCGCACACCCACTCACAGACCCACTGAAATCCTTACACACCCATTCAAAGGTCCACACAGACACTGATGCACCCACTCACTGACCTACTAAGCAACTGACGCACCGACTCTATCACCCAGACAGCCAATCTCACACCCAGATACACCTTGTCACACCTATTCTCACACCCAGAGAGACAGGCCGCGGCCAGCTCCCACTGAGCACAGCTACACGCAGTGTGGGTTTGGGTGGTTAGGGGTTTTGGCAGCATCTGGCCATAAGCCAGGCCCTGCAGCCAACCCTTGCTGTGTACGGCCTTGGATGGTTATAGGGGTTGGCCATAGGGCCTTGCCACAGTGTGCAGCATGGGGTTGGATGATTATAAGGGCTGGTCTCATGGACCTGGCTGCAGGCCAGGCCCTGCGTCCAACTCCTGCTGACAAGTGTCAGGAATCCCCAAGGTGCCTCCTGCATTACCTGTCAGCATCCCCAAGGATTAGGGTTAAATAATATCTCTGTTCTTGGTTAAACCTTCATGTTTCGAAGTAAACATAATGTGCTGTGTTACACAATTGTTTTTTATCAATGCTTGTTTTACCAATGCTTGCTTGCTAATGTGAGCAGGTGTAGACATGTCCTTCTAATTGGGTGTGGTGTAGACGTGCTTCTAATTGGGTGTGGTGACTCATCCACATGTGGAAACTCAACTGCTTTCCTGATTGGCTATAAATAGCAGAGTGAAGCATGCCTTCCTCCTTGGCTTTGTTTTGCTTCCTGATCTCAGCATCTGATTTGGCAGTCCAACCCCTGCTGTCATCCTCGTATTCAGGACTTTTGAGGCAATTCTTTTCTCTGTTCCTGTACCAGCTGACACCAGGCATTCCACCAGCACTCCGGGAAAGACTGCATCTTAGTGACTAGTATTCTCCAGGGAGTTTGTTCTTTGAGCACCGTGCTTTCCTGGAACAGCTGGTGTATTTCAGACCTCGTATTTTGGCAGAGTGCTTATCTTGAAGAGACAAATGCATTTCTGAACATTCTACATTATTATTGTAGTTACTTGCCTAAATGTGCTTCAGGAAATCTGCTTGAGCTCAAGTACTACAAAAAGTGACAGTGCAATTTTAAAAGAGCATCGACGTGACTGTTCTTTCTCTAACAGCATAACTCTTGGATTTAAATTGTCATTCATGCTTGTGTTTCAGGTTTGAGGAATTTGCTTTTGAAGGGTTTTTCACACACACAGTGAAACCAAATCAAACTGTGCCACCCTAACTGTTTAAACCCAGAGTGGACATTTGTATTTCTTGGATTGTTTTTGTTCCTTTTAGTTTAACCCTATGCATGCTGGAAAGTTATACGTGATATAATGAATGTCCTTGTTTGTCCTTCTTGTGCATGAAAAGTGTAACCACAGTTCTAATTATAGTGTGCAGCAGTGAATCTCTGTGAAGCCAGCCCTAGTGTTGCAGTACTTATTGTTATGGTACTCAGTTTTGGTAATGCAGTGTTAGTAATTGTGCCAACAGTTACTATTATCCAAGAAAAGTGCTGGAGCATCCCGGTGTTCTTCTACCGCTCCTGTGCCCATATCAGAAAGAGAGATTCAGTTTCAAAGAAGTTGAGTCCACTAACTCTACTAGCACTCTGTCAACAATGACCTGCCTCCGAAGATACATGGTGCCTGACTGGACCGGCAAGACATGGCAGTGTTTGTCTCTTTCTCTTCACTCCTCCTTTCCTTTTGGGACACCTGCTAAGGTTTGTGTCCACCAGGAAGTGCCGAGAGGTGTTCCAGGAGGTCAGGGGCATACCATCGCCCCTGTAGACATCCTGCTTTTCAGGTGAGTGGCCCTGTCTCGACATAAAGCCAAGTCACAACATACAGGGCTGCCTGGTCGATGGGTTCCTCAATGGGTATTTTGAAAGGTTTAGCACAGGCTTTACCAGCTGATCAGGATGCTCCATCTTTATTAGATTTTACTAGGGCCCTAGCAGGATTACAGAAGGGAGTTCTTTCCTTAAAGCAAGAGAACCTGGACTTGCACACTGAACTACAGCAGTATAAACCACAAGACACCCCCTGGGGAGGAGTCAAACTAAAACAAAAGATCTCCAGTACTACAGGCCCCTCGGTTTGACCCGTCTAATCATGTTCCTAGACCCGATTCAGGCCCAACGACTTCCACCACACAACCCATTCAGGCAACGATCACAACACCAACCCCTGTGCCCTTAGCTCCTCCAGAAAGTTTTTTTGTCGGGCAGCTGCATTCCCCAACGATGCTGCAAAGGTAGCTTTTATTATCTCTTATTTGGGAGGCAATGCAGCTAATTGGTCTATTCCACTGGTGGACCGCAATGGCCCTATACTGTATGATTTCAACCGGTTCAAGGAAGCCTTGCGGAAACTGTTCGCCAAACACCTCTTTGTGCAAGCCAGTGACAATGAGTTGCTGAATTTGCGCCAGGGAAACAAGGATCTACTGTCCTATATCACCTCTTTCAATCGGTTGGTGGCAGAGACTGAGTGGCCTTCGGGACGATCTCAAGGATGTTCTAACCCAATTGTGGAGCCTCCTACGGAGTGTTCCGAGTTTATTGACCTGGTAGTACGATTGGATCATCGCTTGAGTGAACGTAAGGGAGAAGAATTCAGGGGTGACACACGCTTAGTGGTGCTCAAAACTGAGAAAAAGGAGTCCACGATTCCCACTCATGATACACCTGAGCCCATGCAAATTGGCAGTGTGCGGGGCCCACTATTGAAAGGAAGAGAAAGAATGAAGGAAAAAATTGAAACTGTGTTTGTACTGCGGTAAGGCAAGGCATTTTGCTCGGGAATGTCCTAACAAGCCTACTGCTCCAAAGAAAGCCATCGGAGTGGTAACCGGGCCTGAATTCTCTCTTCCTGAGCATGCAGAAAACTAACCAGCTCAATAACTTCTGAGACCATTTTATCGAGTGCTTCTTTCAATATGGTCATACATCTTCTGGCTAATACCACCAGTCCAGTACCTCGACATCTAACTCTTATTGTGACATTAGTGTTGTCCCCTCAGGTTCGTAAGGTCATTTTCATATTGCTTGACTCTGGGGCTACTGGAAACTCTTTAGACTTGGGTTTGGCTAAAACCCTAAATATTATGACTGTCAGAAAAGATGTCCCTGAACCAGTCAGAGCCGTGGATG
This sequence comes from Pleurodeles waltl, assembly GCF_031143425.1. Lineage (NCBI taxonomy): Eukaryota > Metazoa > Chordata > Amphibia > Caudata > Salamandridae > Pleurodeles > Pleurodeles waltl. Next base: position 398,154,233 of record NC_090446.1, read on the forward strand.
GCTCAGAATTGTCTTCCGGGCTTATCGTCTATCAAACAACACCCTTGTCCATGCTTTGTGCAAACAACCATACAGAACAAATTCAGTTTGACCTCATAGATACCCCAGTATTTGGAGCCATTTTGGGGATACCCTGGCTTCAGTTACACAATCCCAAAAGTGACTGGGCAGCAAGGACAGTGACATTAGACTCTAAACATTGCTGGCACTCCTGTTACCAAGACAAACCATTACTAGTGACACCCTTGCATTGTGGGTCCACACATAGTATGGCTATCAAGCCGGACGACACACTGGCCATTCCTGCACCGTATAAAGACTTCCAGGATGTCTTTAGTAAACAGAAGGCCACCCAGCTGCTGCCACATAGGTCATACGATTGTCGTATAGACTTGATTCCAGAAGCAACGTTACCATATAGTAGGGTGTATGCTCGATCTGGGCCCGAGAATCGATACCTGTGAGACTACCTGGATGATCTATTGGCTAAGCATTTCATTCGTCATTCAACGTCACCAGTATCGTCGTCTTTGTTTTTCGTGCCCAAGAAGAATCGCGAGCTGTGCACCTGTATAGATTATCGCGCAGTGAGCAAAGTGACCATAAGAAATTGGTATCCACTTCCGTTGATCCCGGTACTTTTATATCAGGTACGTCAGTCGACTATTTATACTAAACTCGACCTCCGGGGCGCCTACCACTTGATCCAAGTGATGAAGGTGGATGAGTGGAAGACGTCGTTCCGAACTAAATTCGGACTCTTCGAGTACACAGTGATGCCCTTTGGGTTGTGTAACACTCCTGCAGCGTTTACATTTTTCATCAATGAAGTGCTGCAGGAGTTTCTGGATATCTGTGTAGTGGGATACATAGACGACATTTTGATCTATTTGTCTTTCACTGAGGAACATATAGGGCATGTAAGAGTGGTTTTACAATGGCTTTGTGAGCATCATCTCTTCGCCAAGCTGGAAAAATGTGTTTTTCATGCCACAACTGTAGAATTCCTGGGATATGTGATCACCCTTGATGGAATTTCCATGGATAGGTCCAAGGTACAGGCCATCCTGGATTGGGTAGCCCCAAGATCCATCAAGGAAGTGCAACAGTTTTTGGGCTTTGCAAATTTTTATCGAAGATTTATACACCACTTTTCTACCATGGTATCCCCCATAACTCGTCTCCTACGAAAGGGGGTTAAGTTCCTCTGGGATGCAGAAGCTGAGAAAGCCTTCCAACATCTTAAAACCACATTCACAGAGGCACCCATTCTCCATCATCCCGACCCGGCTCAGCCATTTTTCGTGGAGGCAGATGCTTCCCAAATGGCAGAGTGTGGTGTCTTGTCCCAACAAGATCCTGAGTCTGGGCATTTCCATCCAGTAGCTTACTTCTCAAAGAAATTGCTACCCGCAGAGCAAAATTACACGGTGGCGGAGCGGGAACTTCTGGCCATCAAGCTTGCCTTCCAGGAATGGTGTCACCTCCTATTAGGAGCTAGACACACCGTAACTATTTACAGAGATCACCATAATTTACAGTTTTTTTCAAGTGACCAAGGCCCTGATACCTCGCCAATTACGCTGGCTTCTGTTCTTTAACGAGTTTGACTTCGTAATCACCTATAGTCCCGGTACTACACAACAAAAGGCAGACACGTTGTCTAGGATGGGTTTCTCCTCTGATGTGGCGTTAGAACAGGTCAGTAGCATTTTACCCCCAGAAAAAATCGTGGCTGTGTACACTTCCCAAGAGTTTCTTGAGAAAATACAGGTAGCCCAGCACAAGGTTCCCTGTTCAACTGATGTGTATGAAAAAGAGGGTTTATACAATGCTGATCAGTTGTACGTCCCTACCAAAGAATTACGGGTTACAGTGTTACATTGGGGACATGATTCTGTCCTCGCAGGTCACCCGGGTGAGAAAAAGATGTTAGATCTCTGTCAAAGATGGTTTTGGTGGCCCACACTTGTGCAGGATGTCCGAAGCTACATCCAGACTTGTTCCACCTGTGTTCGGGCTAAAACCTCACATAGTCCAGCCACAGGATTGTTACTTCCCATGCCAATTCCGGTGGCCCCATGGCATACAATAAGTATGGATTTTATTTCTGATCTCCCAGCTTCCAATGAACACACTGTCATATGGGTGGTTGTAGACCTAACTAAAATGGCTCATTTTGTTCCATTAAAATGCCTTCCTACGACTTCCAAGCTCTCTGATTTATTTGTGCAACACATTGTACAGCGCCATGGGTTGCCCACCACAATTGTTTCCGATTGTGACCCCCAATTTATATCACGGTTTTGGTGTCGCTTCTGTTCTTCTGTCGGTATGGACGTCCGCTTCTCCTCTCCATATCATCCACAAACGGATGGGCAGACGGAACGTGCCAACCAATCGCTGGAGCAAATCCGAGATGTTACATTGACACATGGTCTACTGAGTGGGAAAAGGCTTTACCTCTTGTTGAATTTGTATATAACAACAGTGTCCACATGGCTACAGGAGTATCCCCATTTTACTGTTTGGTCTGCACCCAAGAATGCTACCTATAACTGGGTCCCAAACATCCACAAGAGTCACATCAGTACAGAAACATCATAAAGAGTTACAGGAGATTCAAAAACAAGTACAACATCATTTAAAACTCTACCAAGCTCAAGTAAAAAACAAGCAGACAAAATATATATATATATATATATATGGATACCTGTGTATTTGTGTATATATATATATATATATATATATATATATACACATATATATATATATATACGGATTCATGTGTATATATATTTATTTAAAATTGCATAGAAATGCTATGTATGTATTCCTACCCACCATCCACTATTCATGCTAATACTATAAAGTATACAAATACATTAACTGGTTGCCATTCTGATTACTGAAGTAGAAAATAAGTTACCTGTAACTGTTGTTCTCCAGTATTTGTATCTTTCATAGATTCACATGCGACCCCCCCCGTGACATTCCCCTTGTAGCTTGGGATTTATTTCCCACTTGTGCATTGAAAATCTGAGAGACTCAGCCTCACTTGGGAGTGTTCCACAGAGTGCTGTCGCCTGATTGGTTATAGTTCAGGTTTGGTTCTCTTTTAAAAGGGACATAGGCTATTAAAGTGATTGTTCATTGCCATTATAGCCTATGCTAATGATACATACTGCTTTATTATTGTACTGTGGGACTCCCAGTTTGACGACGGGGAACGATGCAAGCATGCGAGTCTATGAAAGACACCAATACTGGAGAACTACAGTTAGAGGTAAGGAACTTATTTTCTTTAACCTTTGCACGTCAAGTTGAGAAGTGTGTGAGGAGAGGTCCCAAGGACAATGGAGAAAATAGATACTAAGGCCCTCATTATGACAATGGCGGTAAATGCCACATACTGCCACGCTGATGGCCGCCAACATACCACCGCAGTGGCGAATAGCCGCTCGCCATATTATGACACACACACACCAATCCGACAGAATACAGCCACATACACAAAACCGCCAGCCCATAGGTCAGTGATAAACTGGCGGTCCCAAACCCCATACCTTTACGCCAACAAAACAACGCCCACCACATTATGACCCATGAATCACCACGGCGGACATTCAACAGCGGTAAACCATTTTGGCGGTACATACCGCTGCGCTCAGAATGGACACCCACATACAAAACAACACCACATTGGCCAATACCAAAAACACACACCTGACACTCATATACACACCACACCACTATAAAACATTCACCCACATTACCAAGAACTCTTTATGAAAACAAATCATTGCCACAAGACTGACACGAAGACCACTTAGACAACTAGACACACACCACTTACACCCATACATCTCTCACGCACCCCACATTACACACCCCACCACATTGCTTAACACACTCTCAGCAACACACACCACACAACACCCATGTCCCCACAAAGGCACCCTCATTTCACTGAGGAGGAGTTAAGGGTCATGGTGGAGGAAATTGTCAAGATAGAGCCACAGCTGTTTGGAGCACAGGTACAGCAGATATCCATTGCAAGGAAGATGGAGCTATTGCAGAGGATCATGGACAGGGTGAACTCCAGAGACTGTGGCCTTGCACTCCCCAGGAGAGAGCAATGGGCATGGACACTCCTCCAGAACCAGTGGGAAAGTCACCCACTCCAGAAACTGTGGCCTTGCACTCCCCAGGACAGAGCAATGGGCATGGAGCCCTCTCCAGAACCAGTGGAGTAATCACCCACCTGAGATACTGTGGTCTTGCACTCCCCAGGACAGAGCAATGGGCATGGAACCTCCTCCAGAACCAGTGGGCTTGTTCCCGCATCTGGCTGAGGTGCCCCCTCCACCTGAGGTGCCTGCCTATTTGCAAACTGATGCCCCTCAAGTGTACTATCCGGATGTGGTCAGGATTCTGGTTGGGCATTAGACTGTGCCCTGTGGCCATGTGGGCCCTTTGAACATTGGACTGGGCAGTGTCCCTTTGTGTACATGTGTACATATCTGTTTCATTGACAAATCAAAGTAGTTATTTTGATGTTGATCTGATTACAATCACTTTCATCCATTCCTGTTGTTCTTGCATTATTCTGCAGTTTTTCGGGAACAAATAGTTTTTTTCGTGTGCAGCTGGATGTGTGTGTGGTGTGTGTGTGTGTTGTGCGTGTGTGTGTCTCTCTCATTTTCCTCCCACCCTCCCTTGTGTGCTTGGTGGCTGTACTCACCATCGTCATCTTCGTTGGCGTTGGTGTTCCAGGTGGAACATTACGTAGAAGATTATCGGAAAGACTTGCAGTTTGGGTTCCATGGCGGCGTTGTTCTTCCCTGTGTCTCCGATGGTGAGTCATTTCTCTTCAGTGATGCATTTCCATCAGGGTTTTGACGGCGTTGGTATCGCCCCGGAAAAAGGTGGCGGAGTGATATCTTAATATGTGGGTGGTACTTTGTCTTCCGCCTGGCTGTTGGCGGCTACCACCGTGGTGAGTATTGTTTCCGCACTGGCTATTGGTATGGTACATTGGCTGTCTATGGGAGTTCTCACCGCCATGGTCATAATTTGGCGGTACTTAACGCCAGCCTGTTGGCGGTATTACCACCACTTTATCACTCACCGCCAGGGTCATAATGAGGGCATATATTTCAACTTTGAGTTCAAGTGAATAGAAAGACAGATCATCCTTAGAGACAGATTTTTGGTGAAGGTATCAACTGGGTTAGAGAATGTGTACCAGGGGAAGTTGTTATTTAGAGCCTCTTTAATGCCTTTCTCCAGTTTCATTGGTGGGGTGGGGGACTTGTGACTTAAAGAATAGAAATCCATTGGTGGAGGGCTTAAGGGACTCAAGACTGACCCAGAGTTGAAGTTCAAGAGCAAGTTTCACAGATTTATGAGACGATTCACCTTTGGAAGAAGTAGTGCTTTACCTGAGTTGACCTCCACTTTTTGACGCTATATTACTATACCTTAATGTTAAAGAAGCTATTGGCCTGGAGTTAAGTCTTTGGTGGTCATTCCAACCCTGGCGGACAGTGTTAAAGCGGCGGCTAAACCGCCAACAGCCTGGCGGTAAGAAAAATGGAATTCCGACCCTGGCGGAAACCGCCAACAGAGACCGCCACTTCAACACACCGCCCGCCAGGGCGGGACAAACAAACAGCACGGCGGTCACCGCCAACAGACAGGCGAGAGTCAATGTACCGCCCACCCTATCACAACCTACCAATCTTCCACCTTTTCCGGGGCGGTAGCCCCGCCGATAAAAACACGGCGGAAACAGCCATTTCGAACGGAAAACGCTCACCTCCTACACCCCACGAGGAATCTGGACAGCATGGAACCCGAACTACACATCCTCCCAGCGATTGTCTTCCTGCTCCTCTACCAGGAGCACGAACGCTGGCGCAGAAGACAACGGTGAGTACTGCACCTACGACACAGGGGAGGGGGGAGGCAAGAAATTACAGGTACACACATACGTGACACACCCACCCCCACCCTCACCCACTACAACACACACATCAATGCATAGCAACAACTCAGAGTTACACTCCCCAAACCCCCCGGAAGAATGCAAAGACAAAAGGAAATGATTCTAAACATTGGAATATATTGTATCACTGGCTTAAAAATATATCACACATCTAAAACCTTTATATACATAAATTTCAAAGTCCGATCATTGTAGCAGGCATTGTCCGTGGGCCACTGGGCCCAAATCACATGGGCAAAGCCCACACAGGATACCTGACTCCAACGGAGAGAACACTGCAGGGGCATCAGATAGGAAAACTACAGGCACCTCAGGGGGAAGGGAAGGGGGGGCACCTCAGCCAGATGAGTGCACGACGCCAGATCCACGAGGGGCCTCCATGGCCACTGTTCAATCCTGGGGAGTGCAAAGCCACAGTCTCACAAGTCTATACAGTGGGTGGTTTGCCCACTGTTCAATCCTGGGGAGTGCAAAGCCACAGTCTCTCAAGTGGATAACAGTCTCCACTGGTTCTGGAGGGGGACTGGTGCCCAGAGTACATCGTGCAGCCCTGCCCGACACAGATGCGGGCCAGCCCCTGCCGCTCATGGGCCAGCGGTGCTTGAGACGGCGGTGCCCTGTTCAGCGGTGCTTGAGACGGCGGTGCCCTGTTCAGCGGTGCTTGAGACGGCGGTGCCCTGTTCAGCGGTGCTTGAGACGGCGGTGCCCTGTTCAGCGGTACTTGAGATGGCGGTGCCCTGTTCAGCGGTACTTGAGATGGCGGTGCCCTGTTCAGCGGTGCTTGCGACGGCGGTGCCCTGTTCAGCGGTACTTGAGATGGCGGTGCCCTGTTCAGCGGTGCTTGAGACAGCAGTGCCCTGTTCAGTGGTGCTTGAGATGAAGGGCCCAGTGTAGCGGTGCTTGAGACGGCGGTGCCCTGTTCAGCGGTACTTGAGATGAAGGGCCCAGTGTAGTGGTGCTTGAGACGGCGGATGGCGTGGACGTCATTCGCCACCTCACCTGTGGCTGGCTGCGCCTTCCTGCCCACCTGGGATGGGGCTGGCGGGGCCCTCCTGGGCTGCAGTCCTGGGCCTGTTGGTGTCCTCCTGCCCACCTGGGATGGGGCTTGCGGGGCCCTCCTGCCCAACTGGGCTGCTGGCGGTCTTGTCGGGTGTGCTGCCCTTCCCAGCCTTCCCTGTTCGTCTGTGGCCCTTCCCCACCTTTGGCGGTGTGCCAGCTGGCACCACACTTCCTGCCGGAGCCAAGGTAGGGATTTTGGTCCCTGGTGTTTTAGGCCTCTCGCGCCGGCCACTGCCAATCTTCAGATGTTTTTGCGGGGGTGGGCTGGCCGTGCCTTGGCTCCCTACTGAACTGGCTGCCCTTGAGGGTGGGGGACTCCACAGTCCATGGCAGACTGTCATCACAGGGCCCGCTTTTGTGGTGGCTGAGGTGCTGACTGGAGTCCTATGAGATGGACGGGGTGGGGGAGTTGTTGGAAAGAGGTCAAGTTTGGAAAGGAAAAGCATTTGAGGAAGAGAGGGATGGGTAGGTGTAGTAGGTATGGGAGTGGAGGAAGAGGTTGTGGTTGTAGGAGTTTTCAGTCTGGTGTCTTTGGGTGCAGGGGCTTGGGCTGGAGGCTGTCGTGAGGTGGATGGCTGTTGGGTGGGTGGCTGCCTGCGTTTGTGTAGCTTGGAAGAGGGGGTGCCAGACACACTGGGAGAGGACACAGGGGATGTGTGAATGGTAGTGGGGGTGGTGACTGCACGTGTGCGGGGAGTTCTGGTGGGTGTGCTGGTGATGGACGTAGTGGCTGAAGATGTTGTGCATGCAGGTGTGAGTGGAGACGTCACAGGGAGGGAGGAGGGAGACGAGGAGGAGGGGGACACAGTGGAGGCAGTGGGTGTTGGTATATCTGCATGTGGATGTTGCTTGTGTGAATGCTTGTGTGATGTGTGGTGCTTATGTTTGCCTGAGCTTCCCTTGGGTGTTGAGGTGTGTGCAGGCTGGTCTGATGGTGTGTCTGGGATAGGCAGAGGTACATGGGATTGGGTCTGGGTGGAGGAAGTTGGAGGGGGGAGGCTAGAGACAGGAACAATGGCTGCCATCAGTGCTGAGGCCAGAGTGTTTAACGATCGCTGAAGGGCAGCCTGACCAGAATGAATGCCCTCCAGGTATGCATTACTCTGGTGCACCTCCCTTTCTACACCCTGGATGGAATTCAAAATGGTAGACTGCCCAACAGTGAGCTTCCTCACTGAGGGCAGCAGGGGTGACAGGGGCAGGTCCTGAGGTGCCTGGGGCGAAGGAGATGCCCACCTTCCTGGGTGAGCGGGCACGGGGCAAACGCTGAGGGGCTGCTGGGAGGGCGGTGCTGGTGTGCTGGGCGGCGGCTGTACCTGTTGTTGCAGGGGGCACGGATGTTGCCGCCACCACAAGGGAGCTCCCTTCAGAGGACGAGTCCGTGTCACTAATGTCTGCACGAGTCCCCGCTGTGGAGCTCCCCTCGCCCTCCGTCCCACTGGTGTATTCGGAATCCGTTGCATGGCCCTCCAGGGCCATGTAGCTCCCTCGTGCTCCGATGCCACTTCTCCTCCGCCTGATGATGCTAATGCACACATGAACAGGAAGACCACAAAAAAGGGGGGGGGGAGAAAATAAAGAAATGTTGAGTGCATGCATTGGCGACACCGTTGGCGGAGAGGACGGACACAGAAGCCCCCTGCACTACGCCGCGCACTTGGGGTCCACTACTCAATCCGTGGGACATGGCCTACAAGCCTATGAGCGACATCTGCACACATGGATGACACAGGGCAATGAATAGCTGTACTTGGCACCCTACAGAGGTGGGGGCGGGGGCACAGGGCCATGCCTTACGGAGGGGCCTAGCCTACAGAAATCGCCCTGGCCTAGGGATACCCACAGCCCTCCTCCCCCACCCAGACACCTCCACTGCGTGCAAAGTCAGCAGAATGAGAATGTACTCAACCCCTTGTGTCTGCTGTGATGTCCTCACGCACCCATCCAAATCGGGGTAGGCCACCGCCAGGATCCGGGACATCAGGGGGGTCAAAGTCCAACTGGCACCCCTCCCACGTTCGGAGGCCATCCCCAGCTGAGCCTCCGCCGTCTTCCTGCTCCAGCGTCGGATGTCCTCCCATCTCTTCCGGCAGTGGGTGCCCCGTCTGTGGTGGACCCCCAAGGTCCGGACGTCCTTGGCGATGGCACGCCAAATGTCGATTTTCTGGTGGGTGCTGACCTATGTGACATGTACAGGGAGAGAAAAATATTCATCACCTTCTGCATGCTCGATGTGAGTGGCCCCCCATCCCCACCCTTGCCATGTGGCACATGCTCTCATCTGTCGTTTGATCCATGCCTCAATCGCTCCCCTCCCCACCATCTTTCATCCACCCCACTCAACACAGGCATTGCCCACAAAGCATGGTCCCTGTGTACTTACCTGTTGGTCTGGAGGACCGTAGAGTAGCGCATACTGGGGGGGGACCCCATCCACAAGTTTCTCCAATTCCTGAGCAGTGAAGGCAGGGGCCCTTTCCCCAGTCGCATGAGCCATTGTCTCTTCCAGACTGAGGTCACAGCAGCACTTGCAGTGTAGGTCCTCTCCTGTGGAAGATCAGGTATTGAGTGATTAAGCAGATAGAAAATGGCGGTCACGCCCGCAGCGGTGCGTACCGCAACCGCCAGCGCACATCGTCATTGGCTCCTGAAACCCATAGGGTTCAATGTTAATCAATGCTGCTTTGCGCCGCGGTCTTCGACCGCCTACCGCCACAGTGTGCCACGCCAGCGCATTGACCTCACATCCCATTGTCACACTTCACAGGTCAGGCAGCCGCCATTTCAGGGGCCCACATGGCTTACTTTTAACTGCGTCACACATACCTAGGCCTTGCATCAACACTCATACAAACCATTTAGTGCATTGAGAATCGTGTTTTTGGCAAACTGTGGTTACATACCTGTGGGCTGATTGACTCTGTGCTCGCTGTTGTCCTTCATAGGCACCGTCCGCTGGGACATGCGAGGAGATGGAGAAATCTTCCCGTGTAAGACGGCTGGTGGACCTGTCGACAATGGAGGAAAGACATGTCATACTGACATACAGGCTTGACCGAGCCACTATTCATGAACTGTGTGCCCAGCTGGAGGCAGACCTGATGTCACCAATCCGCCAACCCACAGGGATCCCCCCTCTAGTGCAGGTGCTGTCAGTACTCCATTTCTTTGCAAGTGGGTCATTTCAAACAACAGTGGCCATATCATCAGGGATGTCTCAGCCTATGTTTTCCAAGGTGTTGTCCAGAGTGTTGTCTGCCCTGCTGAAACACATGCGCAGCTACATCATTTTCCCTGAGGTGGGGGATTTGGCTACAGTGAAGGGTCATTTCTATACCCTTGGACATATCCCCAACATCATAGGTGCCATTGATGGGACCCATGTTGCTTTGGTCCTCCCCAGCAGGAGTGAACAGGTGTACAGGAACAGGAAGAGTTATCATTCCATGAATGTACAGATGATGTGTTTGGCTGACCAGTACATCTCCCATGTGAATGCCAAGTTCCCTGGCTCAGTGCATGACGCCTACATCCTGCAGAATAGCAGCATCCCTTACGTGATGGGTCAACTCCAGAGGCACCATGTGTGGCTATTAGGGGACTCTGGTTACCCCAACCTGTCCTGGCTACTGACCCCAGTGAGGAATCCCAGGACAAGGGCAGAGGAACGGTACAATGAGGCCCATGGGAGAACTAGGAGGGTGATCGAGCGGACCTTCGGCCTCCTGAAGGCCAGGTTCAGGTGCCTCCATATGACTGGTGGTTCCCTAATGTACTCACCAAAGAAGGTGTGCCAGATCATCGTGGCCTGCTGTATGCTTCACAACCTGGCTTTGCGACGCCAGTTGCCTTTTCTGCAGGAGGATGGTCCAGATGGTGGTGTTGTAGCAGCTGTGGAGCCTGTGGAGAGTGAAGACGAGGAAGCCGAAGAGGACGACATAGACAACAGGAACACAGTAATACAGCAGTATTTTCAGTGACACACAGGTAAGATTCCAACCCGGCATATTACATATACTTAACCCCTACTACCTCTCTACTGTCTGACCTTTTCCCCCTGTGTATGGTTACTGAGTTGTGACTTTCCCTTCCAATTTCAGAGATGTGGGCCATACTGCGTGACATCTGCTTTGTTTCCCATTGGACTACAGCTGTGTGACAGTGGTATGTTGGCATCACAATGTAAATATGCATTTTGGGATGGTAATGTCTATTACATTTGTTAAAAAAAAACCAGCCAGACTCCTGATTGTTTTGTGCAATAACTGTGTTTATTTCAGTGCTCTATATTGGTGGGTGGTTGCAAATTGGTGAGGGGTGATGGTGGAGGATTGTCCATGGCAGAGTCCAGACTGTTAGTTTCACAGGTGCAAGGTCCAAATGCATGTGGAAAATGGAGCATGGGCAGTATAAGGATGGACACGGTGTCAATGTGGGACAGTGGGATGACATTCAGGGAGGTATCCTTTCCTGGCGGGGGTCTTGGCATCTTACTCTGTCTTCTTCCTGGATCTCAGGGCCCGCTTGCGGGGTGGTTCTCCTTCTGCAGGGGGTGGGGTGCTGGTGGCCTGTTGGTCCTGTGGCGGGGCCTCCTGTCCACTAGCGCCGGCAGAGGTGGTAGGCAGTTCTTGGTCCATGCTAGTGTCAGGGGCCCTTTGTCTTGCCACAGTGACCCGCAATGTGGTGACTACCTGATTGAGAGCCCCTACAATGGTGGCCAGGGCGGAACTGATGTTTCGAAGTTCCTCCCTGAACCCCATATACTGTTCCTCCTGCAGAAGCTGGATCTCCTGAAACCTGGCCAGGACCGTCGCCATCGTCTCCTGGGAGTGGTGGTATGCTCCCATGATGGAGGAGAGGGCCTCGTGGAGAGTGGGTTCCCTGGGCCTGTCCCCCCCCTGTCGCACAGCAGCCCTCCCAGTTCCCCTGTTTCCCTGGCCCTCTGTCCCCTGGACCGTGTGCCCACTACCACTGCCCCCAGGTCCCTGTTGTTGTTGGGGTGGTGGGTTAACCTTGGTGCCCTGTAGTGGTGGACACACCGCTGATTGACGTGTCCTGGGGACTGAGGGATGGGCCCGCTGGGTGGGTGCTGTGCTGGTGTTCCCAGAGGGGGAAGGTCTGCTATGGCCTGTGGCTGTCTGAGGGGAACCGACTGTCCAGAGGTCCCCGATGGACCGGGCTGGTCCTCTAGATCCAGGTCGACAGAGCTGCTGTCCTCACTGTTGGCCTCTTCTGGGGGTGGAGTGGACATTTGTGGACCCTTCTGCGCGGTGACGTGACGTTCGGGTCCTGCAGGGGTATAAGAGTATGGTTATTGCATTTGTGTGTGCCATAGCGTGTAATGGGTGGGTGCCCTTGTACCCCAGCGCTGGCATTCCCGTGTGGGGGCTTTAGTGCCGGTGCTTTGGGGGGGGGTGGGTATGTGCAGTGGGCATGCTTTGGTGATGGGTGTCCATGCTTTGTGGTCGCATGCAGGGCTTGGTGTTGGGATGGGTGAGTTGTGATGGTGAGACATTTGCAAGGAGTAGGAGTGATGGGGGTGAGGGTGAGGGTGGGGGTGGGGGTATGAGTTGGCATGCTGGTGGGGTGGGGGGGATGAAGTAGTGAAGATTTGACTTACCAGAGTCCATTCCTCCAGATACTCCTGCAAGGCCCTCAGGATGCAGGATCGCCAAGACTTGCTCCTCCCATGTTGTAAATTCTGGGGGAGGAGGTGGGGGTCCGCCGCCAGTCCGCTGCACCGCAATGTTGTGCCTGGATACCATAGAACGTACCTTCTCCCGTAGGTCGTTCCACCTCTTCCTTATGTCGTCCCTATTTTTTGGGTGCTGTCCCACTGCGTTGACCCTGTCGACTATTCTGCTCCATAGCTCCATCTTCCTGGCAATGGTGGTGTGCTGCACCTGTGTCCCGAAAAGCTGTGGCTCTACCCGTACAATTTCCTCCACCATGACCCTGAGTTCTTCGTTAGAAAACCTGGGGTGTCTTTGCGGTGCCATGGGGTGGTGTGGGTGATGTGTGGGGTGGATTGTGTGGTGCTAAGTGTGGTGATGTGTATTGTTGTGTTGTGTGAAGTGCGTGCTAATATTGCTGGGTGACAGTGAAATGCGCGTCTGGGTGCTCGGATGTCTTTTCTCCGTGGATGGTCCCGATTCTCTAGGAGTGGAGGTTTGTGGGTGATGTGGGTGTGTGTTTTATATTATATTGGGTGTGTGGGTGTGGTGTGTGTATGTGTATCAGGTGTGTGTATTTGTAATTGTCCAATGTGGCGGTGATTTGTTGAAGTGTGTGTATTTTGAACGCGGCGGTGTGTACCGCCAATAGAATACCGCGGTTGAAAGACCGCCACGAGGATTCGTGTGTCGTGATAGTGTGGGCGTATTTCTGTTGGCGTGATGGTGGAGGTTTGGTCATCGCCAGTTTCTCGCTGCCCTTTGGTGTGGCGGACTTTTGTGGATGTCTGTATTTTGGCGGTTTGCCTGTTGTGGGTCAGAATGACCGTGGCGGTTTACCGTGGCCGCGGCGGTGTTCTGGCGGTCTTCTGCACGGCGGTAAGCGCCTTTTACCACCAAGGTTGGAATGACCACCATAGTGCAGATGGATGTAGAGCCAGAGCATGCTAGCTTCTTTATTAAGCCCTTGTATTAAAGTTCCTTTTTTTGACATGGTCACCCCCTGATTTTTGCCACTGGTACTGATTTGTTTTTTTAGGGAAGATGCACTGGGTTCCTGCTAACCAGTACCCCAATGCCAGTACTCTTTACCTAAAATAAGGTAAAATGGTCTAATTGCGTACAGTTGGCATACAATTTAGTACCCTTGTAAGTCCCCAGTAAATGTACCTCTGGTACCTAGGACATGGGTACTTGAGTGGGTCTTTGGGAGCTGCAGCATGCATTGTGCCAACCTAAGGGAAGAGACCACCCCTACAAATTACATGAAAGCTGCGTGACATGGTGCAAACCATTTGTCAAAAATCTACATGGCGTACACCCATTGTGTGCCATGCCAAAGTCACTGCATACAAGATATGTAAATCTGATAGATACTTCTCGTTGCAGATTCCTTACCTTAGAATTTCCCCTAGACATCAGACAGGATCTGGAGATTTTTCCTCAAGAAGTACCCCTGCGTGCCGTTAGGTGATGGTTGGTGACTCTGCGTCCGTCGTTGGCATTGTGTTCGCTGGATATGACATTACTTGTCATATATTTAGACTCCAACCCGGCGTGCTGATATCAGTTCTTTTCTTTCTATATCAGCACATGCACAGATCTGAAGAAGAGCTACCCCACAACCACTTTTTGACTGCCCTTTTTGACTTTTGTCGAAGATTTTTTGACATTCTGGTGCGTCGAGATGTCGTCACAGAAGACTGACTTCATGCCCTGTGACTCCTATCATCTGATAATGTCTGTGACCGATCTGCACCTCATGTGTTTTTGATGTTTGGAGCAGACCACAACCCAAAGTTATGCTTCGAGTGCCAGGCCATGAACCCGAAGGCCTCAGGCACTCAGCTCTGTGTCACTCTCGGTCGAGAGGAATGTTCCGAGACCACTCTTGGAGTCTACACTCTTCATCAACCCATGCAAAATCTTCAGGACTCTCGCGTAAGCATAAGAAGTCGAAGAAGAGCAAACATTCTTCGTGTTCACCTCGTTAGACGCATGACGCTTGAAAAGGAATGTAATCACTCTGAGCCTCCATCCTCACAGCCTACTTCTGGGTTGGCTCCATGCCTTCCCAAGTTTCCGGGAGCCGGAACCACCTTATCACAACTCCGTGAGTTCTATGAGGCCATGTGCCTCATTTTGAGCAGTCCGGCCCTGCTTGAGTGCCTTCGGGCCCTGCGGGGTAAGAAGAAGCCCCCTTAGGTTCCTCGCTTTCTGCCTCGGCTCCAGAGGGCACCCAGGGATCCGTTTCCGGATCCGCACTGGTGTCGCCCGTGCCACTGTGTCTTTCCCTGACGACAGTGCAGACGTTGAGGCTCCCAACACGGCCCGGGCCACTAGTCAGTGTTGATCCCATACTTATTGCTGACCCAGACATGGAGCTGGACCGGTGTCACTCGACACCGATTCCGACTTCGACGGGGACCTTCCTCCCTAGGTCAGCTCCTGACCCTTATTCTTATGGGTATGGGTATGGTGAAAGTCTGGAGGGGTCACTAGACCCTTTAGAATACCAGCTTGATGAGCCCATGGACTGGGCTCAGGACCTGGATAAAGCCAGTGGTCTAGACACTTCCCCTGATGCGCTTACGCACCATACCATGGCTATGGAGAAGGAAGCATCATATTCAGTGGTGGTGAGGAGAGCAGCCAAGGACCTGAGAGCTTGGTTATCCAGGCTTAAACATCCTCAGGTGCATTCCCTTCCGCACTCCTGGATAGGAAAGCCAAAAGACTGGATCGACTTGGGGAGAACATTTTATCTTCCTCCAGTCTGGCTTTGCAGTCCGTGAACACCGAATGGCTTTTTGGCTGTTACTCCCATACTTTTATTTGGACACGGTTGCACAGGTGCTGCCACAGGTTCCGCAGGAGGCCCGGGCTATTCTCTCTCAAGCTGTTGCTGATGGGAGGGACGCAGCTAAGTTCATAATACGATGTGGGCTGGATACGACTGACTCACTGGGTAGATCAGTTGAATCGACAGTGGCCTTGAGGCACCACGCTTGGTTGAGGATTCCTGGCTTTTTGGGGGATGTCCACGCTGCGCTTGTGGACATGCCCTTCAATGGCACCCACCTCTTCGGTGATGAAGCGGACTCAGTACTAGAGCTTTTCAAGGAGTCCTGGGCTATGGTTGGTCCTTGGGCCTCACAGCTGCCCCTTGACATCCCCCAGTCTGCTTTTTCCCCTTTTCATGGCTACGGAAGGGGCGCCCAAACTCATCCCTTTCCATCCAGCCACTTTACCGCGCATGCTCCCCAACCTCTGCGTGGCCAGGGACACAGGATCCAATGTCCTTGAGGATCAGGGAGCCAGTAGTTGACCCAGTCCACCACCCCTCACAATGCAACCTCCAAACCCTCCTAGTCTAAAGCTTCCCCATCAGGGACCAGTCGGAGGCAGGGTTTGCAATCACCTGCCCCGCTGGGAATCCATCAGGTAGGTTTTGTCAATAGACCAAAGGGGATACTCCCTCCCTTTCGAGAATACCCCTCCATCGATGCCACCATCCTATGATCAGATGACAGAGGGTCACCTGGCAATTCTCCCCGAGGAGGTTACGGCTCTCTTGGCCAAGGGAGCCATAGAGAGGGTCCCTGTGTCAGAAGTAGGTTGTGGTTGTT
Organism: Pleurodeles waltl; assembly: GCF_031143425.1. Taxonomy (NCBI): domain Eukaryota; kingdom Metazoa; phylum Chordata; class Amphibia; order Caudata; family Salamandridae; genus Pleurodeles; species Pleurodeles waltl. The sequence continues at coordinate 398,170,603 of NC_090446.1, forward strand.
ATTCCTGCTACTTTAGGGTGCCCAAAAAAGACAATGGTCTCAGCCTTATCCTAGACCTTGCCCCTCAAACTCTTCCTTAAAAAGGAGAAGTTCAAAATGCTCACTCTGGCTCAGGTCCCATCTGCCCTGGACCCAGGATACTGGATGGTAGCGTTGGACTTGCAGGACGCATATTTCCATATTCAGCCCTTCCTCCCCACAGATGTTACTTGTGGTTCGTGGTAGGTTACAAGTGTTTTCAATTTACAGTGCTCCCCTTTGACCTTACCAGAGCCCCTAGGGTGTTCACCAAAATGATGGCAGTGGTCGCAGCTCATCTGCGCAGGTTAGGTGTGTCATTCTTGCCCTACCTTGATGACTGGCTGTTGAAGGCAGACTCTCCCCAGGCTGTCGTCTCCCACCTACAGACTATGTCGGACCTTCTGCATTCTTTGGGGTTCGCTACAAACATAGCGAAGTCACACCTAACTCCCTCTCAGACGCTTCCTTTCATCTGAGCTGTTCTGAACACAGTGCAGTTTCGGGCCTATCCTACCGAACGGCGAGTCCAGGATATTCTGGCTATAATACAAATGTTTCAGCCTCTCCTGGATTTCAGTGAGAATGACTCTGAGGCTGCTGAGCTTCATGGCCTCCTGCATCCTGCTGGTGACACATGCCAGATGGCATATGCGGGCTCTGCAGAGGTACCTAAAGTTCCAGTGGGCACCGTATCAGGGGAATCTCTCTAACATGGTCCAGATCTCAGAGGGGACAGCGCAACATGTGCAATGGTGGCTTTCGAACCACGATTGGGTCAGAGGCAGATCCCTCTCCTTTTCCCAATCAGATCTCACCATACTGACAGATGCATCATTCCTGGGATGGGGCGGCCACATTGGAGTGGCGCAGAACAGAGGGAGCTGGTCTCTGGCGGAGTCCAAGCTCCATATCAGTCTATTGGAGCTCAGTGCCATCAGACTGGCACTGAAAGCATTCCTTCCCTTTCTCAAAGGGAAAGTGGTGCATGTATTACGGACAACACCACTGCCATGTGGTACTGCAACAAGCAGGGTGGGGTGGGGTTGTGGACCCTTTCTCAGGAGGCTCTGCACCTTAGGGCATCGCTGGAACATCATTGTATACCCCTGGTGGGGTCAACATCAGGCGGGTTCTCTGAATACCAGAGTGGACAAACTCAGCCATCAATGCCTTTTCGATCACAAATGGTGTCTCCATCTGGAGATGGCATAAGGTCTCTTTCAGCAGTGAGGAGAGCCTTGGTTAGATCTGTTCGTCTGCACAGAGAACATGCAATGTCATCTGTTTTGCGCATTAGAGTTGCTAAGGCAGCACTCACTCTGCAACACTTTTCATCTCAAGTGGAACTCAGGCCTCCTTTATGCCAATACCACTTCTGCCCAGAGTTCTCAAGAAGATCAAGAATGACCAGTCCCAAGTCATTCCTGTGTCTCTGGACTGGGCCATTTATCCTTCGATCAGACTTCCGCTTTGGGAGGATCTTCTGTTGCAGCAGCAGGGGACGGTTCTCCACCCAAACCTGTCTAGTCTCCGCCTTCTTGCAAGGAGATAGAGCGTGGCAGCAGTCCACAGCTTTTGATTTTCCACCTGTAGTCTGCAAATGCTATCTTAACAGCCTGGTATCCCTCCACCAAAACGGTATACACATGTAAATGGAACACATTTGTTGCACAGTGTACAGACAATTATGTTGACCCCCTCTCCGCTCCCCTTTCTGAGGTTCTTTGGTTTGTTCTTTCTCTGGTCCAGCAGAGCTCTGCTCTGGGCACCCTCAAGGGTTAGTTGTCTGCCAGCTTGGCTTTCCTCTGATTGCCTGACCCACCCCTCATTGTTTAAATCTCCCATTGTTGGAAGGTTTCTTAAGGGTCTTACCCATCTCTTTCCTCTTTCCCCGTTTATAATGCCCCAATGGGAATTGAACTTAGTTCTTACCTTTCTGATGTGTGCTCCCTTTGAGCCACTTCACAACTGCCCACTTAGACCACTTACTCTGAAAACAGTCTTCCTTGTAGCTATCACCTCTTCCTGCAGAGTGAGCGAGATGCAGGCTTTTTCTTTGAAGCCACCTTTCATCTCTTTCCATCCTAACAAGGTGGTGCTTCGAACCAGGGCTTCCTTTCTACCTAAGGTGGTCACGCCCTTTCATGTAGGCCACTTGCCTACTTTTTACACCCCGCACATCCTTCTAAGGAAGAGTAGAGACTCCACCGTCCAAAAAGACCATTGGCATTCTATATTGATCGTACAAAAAAGTTCGAGGTGGATGATCAATTCTTTGTGAGTTATGTGGGTGCGAAGAAAGGTCGGGCTGTGCAGAAAAGAACCATCTCTAGATGGGTTGTTCTCTGCATTAAAATGTACTATGTATTGGTTTAAAAGTGACCCCCGGAGGGCTTGCTCACTCACTCTATTAGAGCAACAGCTGCAACCACTGCTTTAGCATGCTGAGTTCCAGTCCTGGACATCTGCCAGGCAGGAACCTGGGGGTCCTTGTACACGTTTACCAAACACTACTGCCTGAACAGTCAGGTCCGAAGTGACAAGTACTTTGCCCATTTAGTCCTGCAGGACTTCCTTCTATGATCTTGGTTCACAGACCCTCCTTCGGGGAGGGTATGGCTGAGGTTTCTATTCTGAAGTAAGAAATCTGCAACTAAAAGTCTCTATCAGATGAACAAGTTACCTTCCTTCAGTAACAAATTATCTGGTAGATATAGGAAAGTAGTATTTTTCTGACATAGTTACCTCCACTTTTTCCTGGTATCAGTGTCTTTAGACTAGTGAACTGGAATCCTGCTAATCTGGACCCCCGTGTCTCTGCTTTCTCCTCTACATTTGGTTGTTGGTAAAATTTGACACCCCCACAATAGGCATACTGGTGCACCTTTGAAAGTCCCTCTGGGCCCTGCCTGTCTTCTGTCCAGGTTGTTAGTCTAGTGGCAAGAGCAGGGGTCAACTGTCTGACACCCCTGTGCACCGCAACTGTTGCACTTGCCAAAGGTTGTTGACTATTCACCCTGGAGATCTTCAGGCTCCAAGAAGCCCCAGCCTTCAGCATTCTGCAACCTGAAGATCAGCCCTTGTCCTGCAGCTCCTGCGATGTGGAACTTCTGTTTTGTTGTGCTGGTAAGGCCTCCTTGTGACTCCCTGCCTCCAGGGCCTGTGGGTCACCCGTGGTGGCTCCACCAACTGCTGTTGGCCTTCCTGTGTGCTTAGGGCCAGCTCTGACTCTCCCTCCTGGGCAGAGTCTCCTGGATCTTGTTGGTCCCCAACACTTTGCAAACTCTTCTGCAACTCCTATTTGCTCTTGCCAGTGCTTGTTGGTGATTGCCTGGTCACTAACTCTCCTGCAATTCGGCGTCCGTCGAGGGACAGTTCGTAGGTGACTCCTGGGATCTTCTGCAGCTCTCAGACCCCATAGCTGGACTTCTCCTTCCACTGACTTATAGGAACTTCCTCATCAGGAGGGTGGGCATTGCCACCTGCACCACCTGGGCAACACCTCCGAGGGTGCTGGACTGTGTCCCCAACTCTGCCCCCTTTCTTTGCTGGTCCTCCACATCTGGAATCCATCCGTAGGTTCCACCAGCCTGGCCCACTGGTTGTCACAGCAGCTGGACAACCTGAGGCATCCACAGTATTCAGAGAGGGTCCCTTCTTCCCTCTGCATCCGGGTCCCTGGTATAGGTACTCCTGTCTTCTGGGTATCCTGGATGGGTACACCATCCATCCTCTTGCCTGCTGGTTTCCTCGGGGCTCACTAGGAAGGGTCCTCAATTCCGCAAAACCCAACCACTACTTTCTGTGTTAGTCTATGGGACAATTGGGTGGGTAACTACTTTATTCCTGGTCACTTACTGTACTTATCTTTGGTGTTCCTAACTGTCCCCAGCCCCTAGCTAACTACCACACTTATCTTGACTGGAGTCACTATTTCCCAGTATTTGGTTTGCCCTCTCCTAGGTCCCCGTATATTTCTATGCTATTTCTGATGATTATTTTATGTGTATATTGTGTGTAAAATCTCCAAAGAGAGATATACCAATGTCAGTTTAGTAGTAGTGCTGTAATAAAGTATCCTTTATTTTGCAACACTTGTTACTGACTACTGTGGCATTGCAAGTGCTTTACATACCTCCTGGGTAAGCTTTAGCCGCTTGCCTTAGCCACCACCAGAGAACTTCTGCTATCTGGACAACTATTCACTGTCAGTAAGGGTTGCCTGTACTCAGTATAGGGTGCCACACCATAGGTGTACACCATAAACTGAGCCAGCCTCCTAGAGACACTGTTCCTTTCTTTTTCAGGTTCTTCACTTCCGAAATCCACCTTTGGGTTCCACTGACCTGATTCACGGGTTGCAACTACAGTTGGGCAATTGAGGCTTCCATTGACTTCGAGGGCTTCCGACACCGCTTCACCCCTATGCACCTGGGCACCCTGGTGTAGGTACTCCGGGTGTTCTAGGTATCCACAGGTGGGAGCACTCTCCAAACTTTTTTGTGCCACCTGGTTTCCTCAGGTCTACTGGGAAGGGTCCTAAATCCATAAAAATCCAACCATGACAGTCCTGTATTAGCCTTTGGGACACCCGGCTCGATAATTCGCTGAGCCATCACCACTCATCCTATTCCAAATACTCAGGACATTCAGGTTACAAGAAGTCATCGCTGAAGAACAAAAGTTCTTCAACTTCACCCCGTTGCTTAGACAATGCGACACAGGACGAGCGTCGTCCTTCTAGGCCTCTGTCATCAGAGTCTGCATTTGGGTCAGCTCCACTCCTCCCTGAGTTTCCGGGAGCCCGAGCCACCCATGTGACTTACATATGGGCAGTCCAACCCTCCTGTGATGCCTTTGGGCCGTGTAGGGTCCGTGGGGGCCCCCTTGGGTTCCGCACCTGTGGCTTTTGCCTCAGCACCGGAGGACACTTCTGGATCCATTATCAGATCCGTACCGACGTCTGTCATGCCTTCGTGACCTTCCCCGGTGCTGATACAGAAGTTGATGGTCCGATGTCAGTTGGGCCCACGAGCTATGTCAACTCCATACTAATTCCAGATTCTGAGATGAAACAGCGTCACCTGATGTCAATTCCAACTTCGGCATGGTTTTCAGTCCCCAGGTTGGATCCTCACCCTTCTGACTATGGGTACATGTACGGTGAGAGTATGGAGGGGTTGCTGGATCCTCTAGAATACCAGCTTGAAGATCCCTATGCAGACTGGGCTTAGGAATTGGGGGAAGCCAGTGGTGTAGACTCCTCCCCTGACTCTAGTATGCACTCTTCCACCTAGCGTAGCTGGGGAGGAGGGAACCTCAACTTGGTGGTGCGAAGAGTGACTGAGGTCCTGGGCCTCGAGCTGCCTTCTGTGGCTGTCAGGACTAACCTCCTGACTGAGGTGCTTCAGCCCAGGGCTTCCACACCTGAACCCCTTTTGGCCTTCAATGAAGCCCTCACTAATGTCCTGCTGGGGAAATGGTCTAAACCTAGCACTGGGGCTCCTGTCAATAGGCGACTGCCTGCCACCATAGGCCTGCACCTAATTACCCTAAATTCCTTACCCAACATCCTACGCCTGAAAGTCTAGTAATCCAGGCTGTAGGCTGGCCTGGGGTGTGGTGAGCGCCTAAGGCGTTATCACCTTATGCCAGGTCCAGGTATCCCCTATTAGTGAAGTGTAGGCAGTATCTAGGAAGCCAGGGCTCTCCAGTGGTAGCTGTGGATGAGCAGCCAAGACTTATCTAGGAGACATGCAAAGCTTACGCAATACCACTATAGTCATGCAGCACTATCACACATTAAAGAACCACAGTGCTACAAAAATAAAGGTACTTTATTATAGTAACACAAATACTAGAATACTAATAGGGAGTCCCTCAACTGGAGGTAAGTAAACACACTACTATTTACACATTAGTAATCAGTAAGAAGCATAAAAAGCAATAAGCATTGGCAAAAGTAATAGGAAATAGTGAGGGCCTAGGGTAGGGCCAAACCATATACTGAACAAGCATTTCCAATGCAATAGGTCTCACATTTTCTTGATTTATTGGCATTGTAAACTCATAACTGGACTTCTCTTGCAACATAAAATGGTCAACCCTGCCTCATAATTCCATCTTTTCCTGCCATATAATTCTAGTGGCCCAGCATTTAACTGAAGCACTTCCATGTACCTTCTTCCTCTAGCTTAAAACATATACACCTTTATCAGAAATAACTTTTTGGAATCAAAGACTAAAGCTCAAAACAGCATAACAATAATGTCATTTGGGATGGATTAGAGGGCGAAAGGAAAGAGGGAGTCAGGAGTAATGATGGAGAGGACAAGTGGATAGTAACCGTGTCATGGGCCCTGGAGTAAAAAAGGAAAATGGTTGACTCCAATGTCGGTAGGAAAACACTGCAATAATTAGATTTGAGTGAGGTCCTTAGGTCTCTGGGCCCCGGTGCCACTACACCTGGTGCTTCATTGATAACTAGGCCTCAGGAGAGAAAGCAGATGGGGCAGAAAAAGAGAAGTGAAAGAAATATAACAGACAAAAGGAAGAAAGAAAAGGGGTTGCAAAGAAATGAAAGAAGAGAAAGAAAGAATGAGAAAATAAAAACACAACTAAGAGAAGAGATGGAGCAAATGTGTGAGGCAAAAGAAAAAAGGGAAGAAAGCTAGCAAACAAAAGATAAAGAAGAAAAATAATGAAAAGTGGGAAAAGAAGAGAAAAATGAACATTAGAGGGGAAACAAGCGAGAGGGTGAGAGAAACAAGTTGCAAAAGATCCAGGGCATGTATGTACGGGCACATTTCACACAGACACAGAATGGGAAAACCACTTGTCGAGTCCTGACAAGTAACTTGTGGCTTCCACATACAGATGGGGAAAAAGGGATTTATAGTAAAACGTGAATTGACAGATAAAGATAAGAAAAACACCAGAGGAAGGAGGGAAGGAAGAAAAAAAAGTGAAAGGACGCATACCGAGTCAAAAGACAGAGCAAACAAAAAACAAAGAAAGAATGAAGGGAAGAGAAAAAAATAGTGAAAGAATAAACGCATGATGAAGAAAAAAGGAAACAAAACAAGGAAAGAACGTTTTTGCGAGTTTGAAAGAAGAGGTAGCAATAGGAAGAGAGAAATAAAAAAGGGAAAGTGTAGGAAAGTACCATCTTGCCTGGCATGTTACCCCCATATTTCACTGTATATATGTTGTTTTAGTCTATGTGTCACTGGGACCATGCCAGGCAGGGCCCCAGTGCTCATAAGTATGTGCCCTGTATTTGTTCCCTGTGCGATGCCTAACTGTCTCACTGAGGCTCTGCTAACCAGAACCTCAGTGGTTATGCTCTCTCTGCTTTCCAAATTTGTCACTAACAGGCTAGTGACTAAAATTACCAATTCACATTGGCATACTGGTACACCTATATAATTCCCTAGTATATGGTACTGAGGTACCCAGGGTATTGGGGTTCCAGGAGATCCCTTTGGGCTGCAGCATTTCTTTTGCCACCCAGCGAAACTGTTACTGTGTGGATTTTAAAAGATGGAAAGAGAAAAGTGGGGGGAAAATAAAATAGTGAGAGTAAACGGAGTAAAGGAAAGAACAGAGTGAGATGGGTAAAACAGTCCCTCCTAAATAGATATGGCAGCTAAGAATAGATTTAATTTGGTCCCCCATGTCCTCAAACAGAAGTTAGAGTGTGGAACAGCAGGGGGCACTGCAGAACAGCAGGAGGTACATTAGCAGAGTTGTATGTGAACCCCAATACAGCAATATTGGGGCGCTTCAGATCAGCATTGGGGATATAGACAGAGCTGTGTCTCTGCCCAGTGCTGGAATAAAAGAAAGGCAGCGGATGAGGAATGAAGAATGGAGGGCTGTGTAATTCCTGGTATTGGAATAATGGGGTGCTGCATTTTAGGGTTGAGGTGCACTGACAGAGTTGTATGTGGGCTGCAGTACTGGAATAGTAACAGGCAAACAAGCTCAGAAGTGAGGTATGTTAATGGAACTATGTTTGGAATTTAGTATTGGCGTGCCAGTGTTGCAGAGTGTTAGCCTGGAGGTGCCCTGGTGAAGCTGCTAGTGGGGCCCAGTAAGGGAGTGGCATTGCCTCTGAAGCACAGAAGCATGTGTCCTGAAGGGCGTGTGTGAGCCTTAGTACTGAGAAGAAATGTGCACTGAATGTTAGAATTGATGGATTCTGGCGGAGCTGTGGTAGTTCCCATTAACAGTGGTGTTGGACGTTAGACTTGAGGTGCAATTGCTGAGCTTTGTTTTGCTCTTTTGGGTCCAGTATTGGCTTGGCAGTGTGACTGAATATTAGAATTGAACTGCTTTAATGGAACTGTATGTGAGCGGGGTCCCAGTATTGGAAAGGAAGTGACCTCGTGGGGTAGAACTGAGGTGCATTGATGGAGCTGCGTCCGAGGTCCTAGTACTGGAACAGCAGAGTGTAGTGACTGTAAGAACTGAGGTGCTCTGGCATGGTTGAGGGCTTGGAGTGTGTGAACTGAGGTGTGCTGATGGGGCTGCGCCCGAGGTCCCAGTACTGGAGCAGCAGAGTGAACTGACTGCAAGAACTGAAGTGCCCTGGCAGACAGCGTCTGTGGGGTTCCTGGCGCTGGCACGGCTGAGGGCTTGGAGTGTGTGAACTGAGGAGCACTGGTGGAGCTACATCCGAGGCCCCAGTACTGGAGCAACAGAGTGTACTGTCTCCAAGAACTAAGGTGCTCTGGCAGACAGCGTGTGTGGGATTCCTGGCACTGGCATGGCTGAGGGCTTGGAGTGTGTGAACTGAGGTGCGCTGATGGAGCTGCGCTGGAGGACCCAGTACTGGAGCAGCAGAGTGTACGGACTGTAAGAACTGAGGTGCTGTGTGGTTCCTGGCACTGGCACGGCTGAGGGCTTGGAGTGTGTGAACTGAGGAGCACTGGTGGAGCTACATCCGAGGCCCCAGTACTGGAGCAACAGAGTGTACTGTCTCCAAGAACTAAGGTGCTCTGGCAGACAGCGTGTGTGGGATTCCTGGCACTGGCATGGCTGAGGGCTTGGAGTGTGTGAACTGAGGTGCACTGATGGAGTTGCGCCCTGAAGTCCAAGTACTGGAGCAGGAGAGTATACTGACTGCAAGAACTAAGGTGCTCTGGCAGACAGTGTGTGTGGGATTCCTGGCACTGGCATGGCTGAGGGCTTGGAGTGTGTGAACTGAGGTGCGCTGATGGAGCTGCGCTGGAGGACCCAGTACTGGAGCAGCAGAGTGTACTGACTGTAAGAACTGAGGTGCTGTGGGGTTCCTGGCACTGGCATGGCTGAGGGCTTGGAGTGTGTGAACTGAGGTGCACTGATGGAGCTGCAAGTGGGATCCCAGTATGGAGCAGAAGTGGGCACTGTCTCTAAGGAATGCTGAGCCCTGGTAGAGCTGGTGCCTAGGCAATAAGCAATTACAAGCTATGTTCCGCCCTTGCTCTCAGCACACATCAGGCACACTTGGTAAAGAAAATCCAAGCTAAGGAAGGGTGGAAGCCAAGCAGCTGAGAGAGAGTGCAGAGAGCCCACAAAGACCAAATGTGACCAAGATAACAGCCTGATTTATAGCCTTGTTTTCAGCTAAGCGCAGAGGAAGAATGCTCAGCAAATGAAAAGAGAAGCTTCCATGGAGAGGAGCAGGAAACAAAGTAAAAAAGAAGTCCCCTGCGGACAAGATAGAGGACAACGTGTCATTATACAGTAGTTGGTCCCTGCTCCTTCACAGAAGAAGGAGGGACAAAGAGTCATTACTGACCACTAGCGAGGAAGGATTTTTAAATGACACTGAAACTAACAAATGAAATAGCTGGAAACCCACAGAAGTATACTTAAAAATATACAAGAGGTCCTATGCTTATGCTTGACCTAAAAAGTGTAATGCGAGGTACAATACCCACCCAAGGATATGAAGTTGTTAGAGGGGAGCTGGAGGAACTAGGACCCCTTAGAGGTGAGTACCAGAGTGACCCCCAGCGACCAGGAGAGCAGAGGTAAGTACCTGGTTTTCCCCAAAACCAACAGGAGGATTTAGGAAAAGGATTGTGCAAGACCCCAACAAGACTGGAAGAACCCAAAGGTGGATTCTGGTAAAAAGGACCTGCAAGGGAAGGGGACCAAGTCTAGTTCATGATGGAGTGTCCTGTCCTGGCAGGAGCCAATACCCACCCTTCTGTGGATGCAGGAACAGGTCATTGGGGGGACGAAGAAGACAGCTGTGCAGCACAGGAGATGAACAGGAGTTCCTAAAATGATACAGATGGTGTCCCACGTCATCTGTCGGCTTGCAGTGGGTCAGTGGTGCTGGAAAACCACCAACAATCCTTGGCAAATGCAAAAGAAGAAGACGAGTTGCAAGGCTGAAGAGGAGTAGCAAGGCCCAGGGGACTCAACCCAGGGAGGGGAGTGACCCTCAGCAGTTTGGAGAGCCACAAGAAGAGGCCCCCCACAGGCAACCCCCTGGCAGGAGGCAGAGCAGTCTTGGTGAGGCCCACTCAGCACACATGTAGAGGAGTCCAACATCGCTGGAGCAGCAGAGAGGAGACTGTGCTCGGCAGGAAGAAGTGCTGGAGGCGAGGGCTATGCGAAGCCTGAAGATCCCTTGGGGCAGGAGCAAACAAACCTTTGTAGCTGCAAGAGTTGTGGTGCACAGGAGTACTGTCCTGCAAGAAGAGGCACAGGCTTACTGTCTCTCAAGTTGGACAGCTGGCAGAGAAGACCAAGGGGACAACTCCAGACCACCACCTGTGATGCAGGATCCACGCAGTTCTGGAGGAGAGCAGATCTCAGCAGCCGGTTGTCGTTGCAGTTGGTGCCTGCAGATGCGGGGCAGTGACTACTTCACTCTAACGAAGGACAATAAGGCTAAACTTGCCCAGTTGAGTTTTCATTCTATAAGTTGAAAAATCTGGAGAGTCCATCTGCATTGGAGTGGTTACTCCCAGGTCTATGTTCCATTGTATAGTCCATTCCCTCTAGGGACATGGATTGCCTCAACAATTTGAGATTCTCAGCTTTGATTTGCTTTAGCCATAAGAGAGGCTTGTGGTCTGTTTGAACAAGGAAGTGAGTGCCAAACAAGTATGGCCTTAGCTTCTTCAAAGCACAGATCACAGCAAAGGTCTCCCTTTCTATGGCTGACCAACGCTTTTTCATCGGGGTCAGCCTTCTGCTTATGAAAACTACAGGTTGGTCCTGGCCCTCATCATCCTGTTGAGCCAGTACTGCCCCTATCCCTGCCTCAGAAGCATCTGTCTGCACAATAAATTGTTTGGAGAAATCAGGGCTTCTTAGTATAGGAGCAGAACACATGGCCTGTTTGAGGTCATCAAATGCATTTTGGGGGCTAGCTGTCCACAAAACTTACTTGGGCATCTTTTTGGATGGGAGGTCATTTAATGGGGCTACTATAGAACCATGGTTCTTAATGAACCTCCTATAGTACCCTGTCAGCCCTAGGCATGCTCTGACTTGGGTATGTGTGGTAGGGGCAGTCCAAAACAGAATTGTCTGGATTTTGCCCTGTAGTGGTTAAATCTGTGCTCCAACTATCAGGTGGCCCAGATAAACCACTTTTCCCTGCCCTATCTGGCATTTAGATGCCTTGATATTGAGGCCTGCTTTTTTCAGAGCCTCAAGTATATTCCCAAGGTGGACCAGGTGATCCATCCAGGTGGAGCTAAAGACAGCTATATCGTCTAGATAAGATGCACTGCAGCTTTCCAGGCTTTGGAGAATTTTGTTCACTAATTTCTGGAATGTGGAATGTGCATTCTTTAGTCCTAAGGGCATCACTGTAAAGTGATACTGCCTACTAGGTGTGGAGAATGATGTTTTTGGTTTGGCATCCTCTGACAACTTGTTCCTCCAGTAGCCAGCAGTTCGGTCAAAGGTGCTTAGATACTTGGCAGAGTCCAATGTATCTATTAGCTCATCTGCTCTTAGGATGGGATGAGCATATGTTTTGGTTACAGTATTGAGGGCTCTAAGGTCCACCCAGGACCTCATCTCCCTTTTACCATTTTGAGGGTGGGGTTTTGGGACAGGGACTACAGGACTAGCCCAAGGGCTGTCTGAAAGCTGAATAACTCCCAGATTTGATAGAGACTTTTAGCTGCAGATTCCTTACCTTAGAATTTCAGCAGGCATCAGACTGGATCCGGAGATTTTTCTTCTAGCAGCACCCCTGCGCGCAGTTAGGTGGCGTTGGTTAACTCCTTGGGCATTGCGGTCGCGGTATTGACGTCGCTGTCATATATAGTCACCACCCCAGCTCACTGATGTCATTTATTTTCTTTCCGCACCAGCCTCCGCACAGATCTGGAGAAGAGCTACCGCAGTCATTTTTTTTTTTTTACTAACTATGACATTTTTGTCGAATTCGTTTTTGACTAGTTTGGGTTTGCTTCGAGGGATGCCCTGTAAAACTGGATTCAAGCCCTGCGACTCCTGTTACCGCATGATGTCGGTGACGGATCTGCACCTCGTGTGCCTACGGTGTTTGGAGCGAGACCACAACCCGAAGTTGTGCTCCGAGTGTCAGGCCATGAACCCAAAAGCTTTGAGGGAGCGGTCCCTAAAGCTCATGGTGGCCCGACACTTGACCTTGCGTTGTTCCAGAGAAAGGGCAAGAGACCAGTCACAGAGTCATCACCAATCGTCTTCGTCCAAGTCATCCGGACATTCGAGTAAGAAGAAGTCGAAGAAGGCGAAACCTTCTTCGGCTTTGCCCTGTTGCTCGTACGATGCAGAAAGAGCGTTGACGCTCTAGGCCTCCATCTACAGAGCCTCAGTCTGGGTCCGCTCTGCGCCTCCCTGACTTTCCGGGAGCCAGTGCCACCCATGCCCAGCTTAAAGAATTCTATGAGGCCATGTACCTCATATTTGGGGAGCCTACCCACCCTCTGCGCCTTCGGGTTCAGGGGAGTCGATGAGGGCCCCCTCGGATTCCAAGTCGACAGCTTCGGCTCCGACTCCAGAGGGCATCTCAGGATCCGCTTCCAGATCCATCCTGATGCTGGTCATGCCAACGCGACCTTCCCTGGCGTGGGGTCAGTCATCGGCTCTCCTGTGCCGATTGAGTCCACAATCTGCATCAACACTATACTTATCCCTGACGGCCTGGAGCAGGAAAGACGCTGCTCAACGCCAATTCCATTTTCCATGGGCTCTCCTGTGCCCAGGGTTGATCCTGACCCCTATTGCTATGAGTATGGATACAGGGATATGTAGGGGTCACTAGACCCTTTAGAATACCAGTGTAGGAAGCTGGCCTGGTGTGTGGTGGGTACCCATGGTACTTACACCTTATGCCAGGTCCAGGTATCCCCTCTTAGTGAAGTGTAAGCAGTGTCTAGAAGCCATGCTTTCTAGAGGTAGCTGTGGATGAGCAGCCAAGGCTTATCTAGGAGACATGCAAAGCTCATGCAATACCACTGTAGTCACACAGCACTTACACACATGAAAGAAAACACTCAGTTGTACAAAAATAAAGTTATTTTGAGCATAAATCACTACAAAATGCAAGATAGGTGACCTACCCTTAGGAGGTAAGTAATACACTAAATATATACCCTAGCAATCAGAAATAGGCATAGAAAGGGTTAGAAAACAGTGCAAACAATAATAACCGATAGTCACAAACCACATACTAAAAATAATGGACCCCCACCTAGGTAAGTAAAATGTGTAGAGGGGAGCTGGGAGTAATAGAGAACCACAAAGGTAAGTAACACAGTACCCCCCAGCGACCAGGAATGCAGGGGTAAAACACTGGATTTTCCCCAAACCACTCAAATGGAGGAAAAGAAGAAAAAGAAGACACCCAGAGAAGACTACAAGAAAACCAGTGGTGGATTCCTGAAGGAAGAAGACCTGTGGAGAGTGGGGACCAAGTCCAAGAGTCACAGTGTATAGGAGGCTGGCCTGGTTTGTAGTGGGTACCTTGGGTACTTACACCTTATACCATGTTCAGTTATCCTTTATTAGTGAAATGTAGCAGTGTTCTAGTAGCTTAGGCTGACAGAGGTAGCTAAAGCAGAGTAGCTTAGGCTAAACTAGGAGACATGCAAAGTTCATGCAATACCACTTATAGTTACACATTACTCATACACAAGTAAAGACATTACTCAGTGTTACCAAAAATAAAGGTATTTTTTTTGGGTGACACAGTACCAAAAATATCTTAGAGGCAATACTCCTTCTGGAGGTAAGTATTATACACAATATATACACTAGACAATAAAATAAGGTAAGTAATTAGCCATAGGATAGTGCAAACAATAGGAAATGGAATAGAATGCAATGGGAGATAATAGGTCTAGGGGCAACACAAACCATATACTAAGAAAGTGGAATGTGAATCACAAATTCCCCCTAGACAAGTGTAGTGTGTGTAGAATCGCTGGGAGAGTAAGGATACAGTAAAGGTAAGTAAATTACCCCACACCAGAGCCCAGAAAAGCAGGAGTAAAGTACTGCAAGTTTCCTTAGAACACACTACACCTCGTGATTGGAATTATTGCAAGAACCAACCAAGTCTGAAAACAACAAACAGTAGATTCCTGGACATGAAAAACTGCAAAAGAAGGAGACCAAGTCCAGAAGTCGATAGAAGTTCCAGGAAGGACAGGAGCCCCTGCCAAACCATAAGAGGGTGCAAAAGAAGAGTCCTCGGTTGGACGAAGACTGCAGAAATGCACCCTAGGAAGATGCCAGCGGGTTCCTGCATGATGCAAAGGATGTTTTATGTCATGAAGTTGGATGCATGCGAGCTTTGATGCTGGATTCCTCCAACAAGCATTGGTTCCAGCAAAGTCGCGTTTTGCATCAACTAGGTGCTATCTGGACCCAGGAGGGACCTGGGGACCTCCATTCTGTGTGAGGAGGAAGAGGATTCTGTCCCTCAGCTCTCAGAGCACCAGATAGCTCCCATGGGAGTCCCAGGACACAGGGACAAAGGAGGTGCAAAATAGCACTACATAGGAAGGTCCCACACAGCCGGAGAACAACTCTGCCAATTGAGCTTAGCAGGATAGAGTGCTGGGGACCTGAGCCAGGCTGTGCAAATAGTGCACAGAGGCCTCAGGACGTGAAGAAGACACGGTTCACAGGGGTACTGTCGTTCTGGGGAAAGGCAAGGTCTTACCTCCTCCAAATTACGACAGCAGGACCTCAGCACAGTCTGTGTCGATGGGGTCCACCCTCTGTGTTCCAAGGAGCACGCTCATCGCCAGGAGAAGAGTCCAAGAGAACCAGTCATCGACTAAGAAGGTGCCTGCATGAGCAAGGGAGTGACTCCGTCACCCCACAGGAGATTGCTTCGGTCCTTCTGGTGCAGGGTGAAGACAGGGAATCCTCAGAGCGTGAACACCGTGGAAACTGTTGCAGTTGCTGGCTGGAGCTGAGGCTGCAAAAGAAAAAGTATCCCTTGTGGATATTTTGTTGCTGTTACAGCGGTTCCGGGAGCAGGCTGCGGTTGATCCAAGGTCAGAGGATGAAGTAGTAGTTGCAGAGGATTCCTGCTGGAAACTTGCAAGTAGAATCTGAAGAGAATCCACAGGAGACACCCTAAATAGCCCTGAGAGGGGGGTTGGCTACCTTATCAGGTAAGGACCTATCGGGGGGTCTCTGATGTCACCTGCTGGCACTGGCCACTCAGAGCCCTCCAGAGTGCCCCCACACCTTGCAAAGCAAGATGGCTGAAGTTTGGGACACACTGGAGGAGCTCTGGGGACTACCCCTAGGGTGGTGATGGACAGGAGAGTGGTCACTCCCCTTTCCTTTGTCCAGTTTTGTGCCCTCTCAGCCCAGATGGCAGGGTGCAGGTGCCTGTGTGTGAGTGCACCCCTGCAAGAGCAGAGGTGCCCCCACACACTTCAGCCCCATTTTACTGGACTTCCTGAGTGTGGGAATGCCATTTTATGTATGTACCAGACATAGGTCACTACCTATGTCCAGCTAATAATGGTAACTCTAAACCTAGGGGTGTTTTGTATCAAACATGTCAGAATCATACCCCAAAACTGATGCAAGTATTGGAAGTGTGATTCCATGCACTCTGGGGACCTCTTAGAGGACCCGCAGCATTGTTATCACCAGTCTTTCAGGGTTTTCCGGGCAGCCCAGCTGCTGCCAGCCCAGGAAGGCAGAACAAAGGATTTCCTTTGGGAGAGGGAGGTAACACCCTCTCCCTTTGGAAATAAGTGGGACTGGCTTGGGAGGGGTAGCCTCCCCAAGCCACTGGCTTTGCTTTGAAGGGCACATTTGGTGCCCTCCATGCATAAACCAGTCCACATGGTTCAGGGACCCCCAGTCCCTGCTGTGGCGCGAAACTGGTCAATGGAAAGGGGAGTGACCACTCCCCTGTCCATCACCACCCCAGAGCTCTTCTAGAGGGTCCCTGGGTTCTGCCATCTTGTTTCTAAGGTTGGCAAGGAACTCTGGGAGCATCTGAGTGGCCAGGCCAGGCAGGTGACGTCAGAGGCACCCTCTGATAGGTAGTTACCTGTTTAGGTGACCAAGTACCCTCCTTGGGCTATATAGGGTCTTCCTCTGGGGTGGGTCCTCAGATTCAGCTTACAAGATTCCAGCAGTACTCCTCTGCAACCTCTGCTTCGACTTCTGGCCTCCGGAACCGCAACTGGACCCTCCAGGAACCTACAAGCTGCAGATCCACGAGGAAGACTCTTCTGCAACATTGTATCCAGAATTCCGGCCAGTTTTGCAACATTTCCCCGGCTGAGCATCCTCAGAAGACTGTAACATTTCAGCCTGCACAAGAAGAAGAACTAATCTCCCTTGGGGTGAATGCATCACTCCCCTGTAACTACAGGCTCCTGGCTGCATTGACGACTGACTGTATGGATCTCCCCTCATCCTGAGTGGTCACGCATAACGGGCGGTGGTCCGGAGAGTCTCACTTGGTCCTCTCTCCCAGCTGTCGCACTTTGGTGGTGGTAAGTCCTTTCCACTCCACGCAAGACAGTCCCCCTTGCACCTCGTCCTTTGCAGCTGCCAAAGCTTGTTTGCTTCACCTCCAAGGGGAACTTCAGGCGATGTGTAGCTCGAGCCCCCAGGACACCCTCCTGCAACTCCTGGGACTCTGCGTGGTCCTCTGACGACGTGGGAGCAACTTCTGTGGTGCTGCATGGGCTGCGTCTGCAACTTCTGTGTCCCTGTCCTGTGGGACACCTTTGGGTGCTGCCTCTGGTCCTGTGGGCCTTCTGCGACGTGGAGGGTCCCCTGTAACTCCCCCTTCTGGGTAGAGTCCTCCTGGACCTTGCTGGGCCCTGGCAGCACCCCTTTGCCTCCAACCGTGAGTCGGCCTTTACCAAGGCCTGTTGGTGGAAATCCTTCACAAACACCCATCTGCAATCCAGCTTCCAGCGTGGGACACCTTTTGTATGCATCAGGAACTCTTCTCCAGCTTCTGTGCTGCAGTGCTAACCTGTCTTTCCTTCTTCGCCGACCAACTTCAAAAGATACCTCTGGGTGGGTAGTATCTCCTACTCCTCCTGGACTCCAGAGACACTTCTGGACTTGGTCCCATGTCTCCACAGATCTCCATCTTCAGTATTCTACTGCTGGTTCCTTGCAGGCTGTTCTTGGTGTCTCCTTTGTCATCTTTTCATCCTTTGGGGTGGTTTTGGGGAATACCAGTGTTTTACCCCTGCATTCCTCATCACTGGGGGGTACTGCATTACTTACCTCTGTGGTTTCCTAGTACTCCTAGCTCCCCTCTACACAATTTACTTACCTAGGTGGGGGCCCTGTGTTCGCATTCCACCTTCTTAGTATATGGTTTGGGCTCCCCCTTGGGCTACTATTGCATATTGCTATTTTAGACTGTTTTCTAACTTTTTTATGTCTCTTACTGTTTATTGGTGTGTGTATATATATATATATATATATATATATATATATATATATTGACCTTTGACCCTGTCACCAGGCAGGTCGCTCCCCCCATCTGCCACGCAGCCCCCTGTGGGTTTAACCTCCGTTGCCGCTTTTGCCGCCTGACTACTCGGTCCCTTTTTTCTGTACCCCTGCGCTTGGCTTCTGTGCCACTTTGTTTTTTCATTCTGTGCCCCTGTGTTTTGCTTTCTGTACCCTTTTGTCCCTCTCCCGACGTCTTTTCCCGCCATTTTTTCCTCAGGTTTTTTCCCTTGCCGCTGAGCCCCTGCTGCCCCGCGCCCTTCACTCCCATTGGCCGCACCGCTCCCAGCTGCTCCTCCCTCCCTCTGCCCTCATATGGAGGCCGCAAAGCGGCCTCGCCGCTGGCACGCCAAAGGTGCACCTAAGGCAAGCCCGTCTGCGCTCGTCCGCGCCTGGACCGCACCCAGCACCAGAACCCCTGGAACCCGCACCCACCGCAACGCCAGACTGCACTACGACGCAAGCACCCTCCACTCACTCAACACCAGACGAGACCACCCCTGCTACCCGGCCACCCCGAAATGCACCCAGGGGCCTTTCACCTGCCAGAACTGCAGATTCACCAGCATCCAACCCTCCACACCACCAGCCAGAGAACCCAACCACCTCCGCTGCATCCTCCTCAACACCCGCTCCGCTCGCAAGCACGCCATTGAACTTTGGGACCTCCTAGATTCCACCGCCCCCGATGTCGCCTTCCTGACGGAGACCTGGCTGAACGCCACCTCAGCACCAGACATCGCCATAGCCATCCCACAGGGCTACAAGATCTCCCGCAGAGACCGCACCAATGGCCAATCGCCAGTGGCATGGGCATTGCAGGGGCCCCCAGGGGCCCCACGAAGGGGGTCGGAATCCCATGGAGGATTCCTTTGGCCAGGGGAAAACCGGCGGGAAAACCGCCGGTTTCCCTTTTCTGACCGCAGCGGTAATTGGCCAGGAAGCACCGCCAGCCTGTTGGCGGTGCTTCTGTGGTCGTTGGCCCCTGGCGGTCAATGACCGCCAGGGTCAGAATGACGCCCATAGTCTAGTTACAGATTCCTTACTAAGCCGCCCATCCTCCCGGCACTGTGAACTGATTTCTAGGGACAGGTATTTCTCTTTAAGGGCTGTAGTTTTGATGCACCATTCTCAGTGTGCTTCAGAGCTCCGTGCTACTGGTGTGGAAAGTCGTGAAAAGAAACTGACTTCATCGTGCCGGCGTGGCGCCTATGTGCGTCTGCGACGTCATCACCGTGCCAACGACGCCAGCTGAGTCGACCGACGCCACCTAACGGTGTGCAGGGGTACTGCTCGAGGAAAAATCTCCTGATCAAGTCTCCCTCCTGGGGGAAATTGTAAAGGTAAGGAGTCTGCAACTAGAACATGTCTCTACCAGATATATTGTTACCACAGGTAAGTGACTTGTACGTCTAGCATCTTTTGCACCTCAGTTTTGATGCATTCTCTGATATGATCTGGCTGCCTGTAAATTTTACTTTTGACAGGCAGTTTGTCACCTGTGTCAATGGTGTTTTCACACCATGTTGTTTGACAAGGGGTCAGAGAAAACAGTTCAAAGAACTGCCCTAGGAGATTTCTGCAATCTTCAGTTTGTGACTCAGAGAGGCAGTCTGCAAGTACATCCCCATCTACTGAGCCTTGCACTGTATTGTGAGAGAAGAGGTCAGGGAGAGGGTCACTCTCTTCTTCCTGTCTTTCATCAGTTGCCATGCGCAATGTCATTTCAGCTCTATCATAGTAGGGTTTCAGGCGGTTCACATGATGCACCCAATGGGGGTTTCTAGGAGTGCTTAGGTCAACCAGATAGGTGATCTCATCCTTCTCTCCACAATAGTGTGTGAGTCACTCCGCTTGTCCTGAAGTGCCCTAGTAGCCAAATGCTCTAGGACCCACACCTTTTGTCCTGGGTGATACACAGCCAGCCCATGTTTCTGGTCTTGACACTGCTTCTGCAGTTCTTGGCTGGCCTGAAGATTTTTGGAAGCCCTCTTCTTATGTTCATCCATCCTAGATCTGAGGCCTAATACACAGTCCACAATGTCCTGTTTTGGGTGCTTGAGAGGTTGCTCCCAGTCTTCTTTTACAAGGGCAAGTGGACCCCTAACAGTGTGTCCAAACAACACTTCAAAGGGGATGGAGTCCATTCCCTTTTGAGGAACCCCTCTGTAGGCAAAGAGGGACATCCCACCTCCTTCTGAGTTTCTCTGAGAGGCCCATTATCATGCCTTTGAGGGTTTTGTTGAACCTTTGAGGATGGTAAGGATTGGTGAATTTATAAATGACACCACACCCCTTCCACATGGCTTTAAGATAAGCAGACATGAAGTTTGCACCTCTGTGTGATACCACCTCTTTAGGAATCCCCACCCTGGAGAAGCTTCCCAGGAGGGCCTTAGGCACTGCAGGAGCTGTTGTGGTCCTAAGAGAAATGGCCTCTGGATACCTGGTGGCATTGTCTAGCACCACCAGTATAAATCTTTTTCCAGAGGCTCTTGGAGGGTCCAGGTTGGCAACAATATCCACCCCAACCCTTTCAAAGGGTACCCCAACAATTGGCAGTGGAATTATGGGGGGCTTTGGGGTGCCACCTGTCTTGAAACTGGCTTGGCAGGTGACACAGAAGCGACAAAACTCCTTAGTGGCTTCGGACATGTGGGGCTAGTGAAAGTGAGGGACAAGCCTGCCCCAAGTCTTGCTTTGCTCCAAGTGGCCTGCAAGGGGAATGTCATGTACAAGAGTTAACAGGAACTCCCTGAATTCACAGGGATTACCAGTCTCCTGGTGCCACCAGGTTTAGGGTCCCTTGCTTCTGAGTAAAGGAGGCTGATATCTTAGTATACCCTATGGGTACCACTGACACCCCCTGCCTCTTGTACTGCATCCGGTTGCCTTAAGCTTTCCAGTGTAGGACAGGTTTTCTGTTCCATACTGAGTTCCTCCCTGGTGCCGCCCCCTGCATCCAAGAGCTCAGCTGTGTCAGTTTTGAGCTCCTGTGGAGTAGGTTCCACCCAAGGCGTAGATATTTGTCCCCCAGGAGTAGAATCTTCCCTGGAAGCCTGAGCAAGGGGATACGTTTTTACCCTGCCTGCCATTGTTTTTAGGAGCCTCCTGGGCCATTGTTCCAGGCTCCAGGGCTTCTGGTTCCTTTTTATTTTTGGCCTGTGCTCTGGTCAGGGCAAAGATATGCCCAGGGATGCCAGCATTGCTGCATGTGCCTCAAATTCTACTTCAGCCCAAGCTGAAGTCTCCAAGTGATTACCTAGCAGACACTCTACAGGTAGATCAGAAAACACTACAGCCTTTTTAGGACCAGCAAACCACCCCTCCAGCTATAATCAATAACTGCCATGGGGTGGCACAATATGTTACTGTAAGTATCAGTCACTTGGTACGTGTGAACAAGTAGGTGTCGTTCAGGTGACACTGGTTTTTCAGTCACCATAGTGACATTGGCACCTGTGTCACTGTAGGCCTCAACACAATTTACTAAGGGATGCTGCCTGTACTTACCTATATTAAGGGGAAGGCAGCTAGTTTGGCAAGATCAATGCCACCATCAGAGAGCAACATAGCCTCAGTGGTCTCCCTGACTAGCCCAGAGCCCACTACAGTCCCCAAGGTGAGCCCTGCTATACTTTTGGACTGACTACTATTAATACCACTAATATTGCTATTGCTATCGGCACTAGGGGTAGAAGTGGTATTAGTAGTGGTACGGGGATTGGTACCTTTCTTAGGGCAGGTGCTGTCACCTGTCCCATGGCCTTTTTGCTTACAGGTGTAGTACCAAGGTTTCTTATAGGAAGAGGACTTAGGGCCAGATGCAGGAAGACGTTTGCATGGTGCAAACTGCGAAAATCGCAGTTTGCGCCATGCAAACAGCCTAACGCGATGCTCATTCACAAATTGCGAGTCGGTACCGACTCGCAATTTGTGAATGCGACTCACAAATAGGAAGGGGTGTTCCCTTCCTATTTGCGACTCGCATCGCAATGCAGAATTGCTTTGTGACCGCGAATGACCCTCAAAGTGCAGTGTGTATCTAACAACAAGTAATGATATTTCCTGTGGAAAGTGACTAGTGACAAAGTGGTAAGGCAATTGCAAGTATCTTATCCCACCACAAATGTAGGAAGCTGGCCTGGTGTGTGGTGAGCAAATATGGTGTTATCACTTTATACCAGGTCCAAGTATCCTCTATTAGTGAAGTGTAGGCAGTGTCTCGGACGCCAGGGCTCTCTAGAGGTAGGTGTGGATGAGCAGCCAAGACTTATCTAGGTGACATGGATAGCTTATGCAATACCACTATAGTCACACAGCACTATCACACATGAAAGAACCACACAGTGTTACAAAAATAAAGGTCCTTTATTATGGTAACACAAATACTAGAATACTAATAGTCAGTTCCCCAACTGGAGGTAAGTAAACACACTACCATATACACATTAGCAATCATTAAAGAGATAAAGAGCAATAAGCATTGGCAAAAGTAATAGAAAATATTGTGGGCCCTGGGGGAGCAAAACCATATACTAAAAAAGTGGAATGCGAAATACACTCCCCCACCTAGGATATGGAGTCGCTAGAAGGGAGCTAGAGGAACCAGGAACCCCATGAGGTGAGTACCAGTGACCCCCAGCGACCAGGAGAGCGAGGTAAGTGCCTGGTTATCCCCAGAACCAACATAACGACTTAGGAAAAGGATTGCGCAAGACCCCAACAAGACTGGAAGAACCCAACGGTGGATTTGGGCAGGAGAGGACCTGCAAAGGAAGGGCACCAAGTCCAGTTCGTGATTGAGTGTCCGGCAGTGGCAGGAGCCAGTTCCCACTCTTCTGTGGATACAGGACCAGGTCGATGGGGCGAAGAAAACCAGCTGTGCAGCATAGGAAATGAAGAGGAGTTCCTGAAGTGATGCAGATGGTGTCCCACATCATCTGTCGGGTTGCAGTTGGTCAGTGGTGCTGGAGAACCACCAACAAGCCTTGGCAAAGGCAAAAGAAGACGAGTTGCAGGATGAAGAGGACCAGCAAAGCCCAGGGGACTCGACCCAAGGAGGGGAGTCCGGGGTGACCCTCAGCAGTCGGGAGAGTCATAAGAAGTGGAGGCAGCCCTCACAGGCAACCCACTGCTAGCAGGCACAGCAGTCGCGGTGAGGCCTACTCAGCACACCTGTAGAGGTGGCCCACGTCGCTGGAGCAGCAGAGAGGAGACTGTGTTTGGCAGGAAGAAGTGCTGGTGGCCAGGGCTACACAAAGCTCGAAGATCCCTTGAAGCAGGAGCAAACAAGCCTTTGTAACTGCAAACGTCACTGTGCACAGGGGTACTGTCCTGCAAGGAGAGTCAAGGGTTTACCATCTCCCAAGTTGGATAGCTGGCAGAGAGGACCAAGGGGACCACTCCAGACCACCACCTATGATGCAGGATCCACACAGTTCTGGAGGAGAGCAGATCCATGCAGCCGGTCATCATTGCAGTTGGTGCCTGCAGATGCAGGGGAGTGACTCCTTAACTCCAAGGGAGATTCCTTCTTACTTCTTGGTGCAGGCTGGAGTTTTGTCAACTTTAGAGGATGCACAGCTGGGGAAATGTTACTGGAAGAAGCCGAAGAAACAATGTTGCAAAGCGGAGTCATCGCTGGAGTTTCAGATTATCGGTTCCTGGAGGGTCCAGATGCAATCCCATTGGCCAGAAGATGAAGTAAGCAATGAGGAGGAGTCCTGCTGGAATCTTGCATGTCGAATCTGAGGACCCACCCAAGGGGGAGACCCTAAAAAGTCCAGGAAGGGGGATTGGTCACCTAACAGTGTGACCACCTATCAGAAGGGAGCGGGGATGTCACCTACCTGGCCTGGCCACTCAGATGTTCCCAGGGGCCTCTGCACATCTTGGATTCAAGATGGCAGCACCAAGTGGCCACCTGAAGGAGCTCTTGGCACCACCCCTGGGGTTGTGGTGGACAGGGGAGTGGTCACTCCCCTTTCCATTGTCCAGTTTCACGCCAGAGCAGGGACCGGGGGTCCCTGGACTGGTGCAAACTGGTTTATGCAAGGAGGGCACCAAATGTGCCCTTCAAAGCATACCAGTGGCTTAGGGAGGCGTCCCCTTCAAAGCCATGTCACACCTGTTTCCAATGGGAGAGGGTGTTGCCTCCCTCTCCCTCAGGAAATCCTTTGTTCTGCCTTCCCCTGTTTGAGCTGGTCAAGCAGCAGGAGGGCAGAAACCTGCCTGGAGGGTGGCAGCAGTGTGGGCTTCTTGCAAAACCCTGGAAGACTAGAACAACCAATACTGGGGGGGTCCTCTAAGGAGCCCCCAGAGTGCATGAAATCATACAACCAATACTTGCAACACTATTGTAGTATGATTTGAACATGTTTGATACCAAACATACCCAGGTTCGGAGTTACCATTATGTAGCTGGACACAGGTAGTGTGTGACCTGTGTCCAGTACATGGGAAAAATGACTTCCACGCACTTACGATGTCCAATGTAATGGAGCTGGAGGTTCGTAGGTGCACCTCTGCTCATGCAGGGGTACCCTCACACACAGGGACCTGCCCTCTGGGCTAGGAGGGCTTACCATACATGTGACATACAGTAACCTGGTGCAAGTGACCTGTAGTGAAAAGAGTGCTTGCAGCTTTTCATGCATGCTGCAATGGCAGGCCTTCAAACATATTTTGCATGGGCTCTCATGGGTGGCACAATACATGCTGTAGCCCATAGGAAACACCTGCTACCCCAAAGCTCTGGGTACCTGGGAGAAAGCACAATCACTGGGGTCCTGATTCACATAATCCCAGTGAAAACAGTCTACGCACACTGAAATCAGGCCAGATGGAGGGGGCTTTCCTACAGCTTCTTTATTCTGAGGCTACGGACCCATGTCTGGTGCTACCTGGAGGTTGGCCATACCCAGAAGTTTTGGGAGTTCTTATTGACCCTAGCTCATGACATTCCTCTTACAGGACATCTTGGGCAAAGTAAGACTTGGGACACACTTGTTCCACACTTTCACTGGCCCCCACATGTCTGAAGACACCAAGGAATTTTGTTGCTCCTGCATCACCTGCCAAGCCAGTGGCAAGGCAGGAGGCACCACAAAGGCTTCATTAATCCCACTACCTGTTGTTGGGGTTCCCTTTTAAAGGGTAGGGATTGACATTGTCAGTCCCCTTGATCCTACTAAAGCATCTAGGAACAGGCTTATTCTGGTGGTGGTGGTGGTGGACCATGCCACCAGTTACCCAGAGGCCACTCCCCTTATGACAACTATTGCCCCTGTAGTGGCCAAAACCCACCTGGGAATCTTTTCCAGAGTGGGCTTCCCTGAGGAGGCTGTATCCGATAGAGATGCAAACTTCATGTCTGGTTACCTCAGAGCAATGTGGAAGGAATGTGGTGTAACATAAAAATTCACCATTCCTTATCATTCACAAGGAAATGGGTTGGTTGAAAGGTTTAACAAATCCTTAAAGTAATGATCATGGGGCTCACAGAGAAACTCAGAAGGACATGGGGTGTCCTCTTACCTTGCCTTCTTTTTGCCTACAGAGAGGTTCCACAAAAGGGAGTGGATTACAGCCCATTTTTACTTTCGGACATCCAGTTAGGGGTCCTCTTAGCCTTGTGAAGGAGGGTTGGAAGCAACCTCTCAAACCCCAGAAACAAGACATAGTTTACTATGTGCTAGGCCTCCCTACTCTCGATGCAGAGTAGATGAAGAAGGCTTCCAAAAACCTTGAGGCCAGTCAGGTGCTTCAGAAGCAATGGTATGACCAAAAGGCTGTGCTGACTGTTTACCAGCCAGGACAGAAAGAGTAGGTCTTGGAATCTGTGGCCCCAAGAACACTCCAGGACACGCGGAGTATGTAAGAGACTGGCCCTCTATGTAATGTGCAAAGCATGGTACACTGTATAGGTGTAGGAGGCTGGCCTGGTTTGTAGTGGGTATCTTGGGTACTTACACCTTATACCAAGTCAAGTTATCTCTTATTAGTGCAATGTAGTAGTGTTCTAGCAGCTTAGGCTGATAGAGGTGGCTATAGCAGAGCAGCTTAGGCTGAACTAGGAGACGTGCAAAGCTCATGCAATACCACTTATAGTTACACAGTACTTATACACAAGTAAAGACAATACTCAGTGTTACCAAAAATAATGGTATTTATTTGGGTGGCACAGTACCAAAAATATCTTAAAGACAATACTCCTTCTGGAGATAAGTATTATACACAATATATACACTAGACACCAAAATTAGACAAGTAAATAGTCATAGAACAATGCAAACAGTAGGAAATCCTATAGAATGCAGTGGGAGAAAATAGGTCTAGGGGCAGCACAAACCATATACTAAGAAAGTGGAATGTGAATCACGAATTCCCCCCAAGACAAGTGTAGTGTGTGCAGAATCGCTGGGAGAGTAAGAATACAGTAAAGGTAAGTAAATTACCCCACCCCAGAGCCCAGAAAAGCAGGAGTAAAGTACTGAAAGTTTCCTTAGGACACACTACACCTCGTTTTGGGGATTTTACAGTAGCCAACCAAGTCTGCAAAGAACAACTGCTGGATTATTGGACCTGAAGACCTGCAAAGGAAAGAGACAAAGTCCAGAAGTCGAAAGAAGTTCCAGGAAGGACAGGAGCCCCTGCCAAGCCAGAAGAGGGTGCAAAAGAAGAGTCCCCGGTTAGTAGAAGACTGTAGGAATGCACCCTAGGAAGATGCCAGCGGGATCCTGCATGATGCAAAAGATGTCCCATGGCATGAAGATTGTTGCAGATTAAATTTCATGTTGTAAGTCGCCAACAAGCCTTGGCTACGACAAAAGTGCATCAAAATGGTGCTGGATGGACCCAGGAGGGACCTGGGGGCCTCAACTCTGTGTGAGGAGGAAGAGGGGACTCTCAGCACTTTGGAGAGCCCTCAGGATGCCAGACCGCACCCACAGGAGTCGCAGGATCCGGGTTCGAAGGAGGTGCAAAATGCAGTTGATGCAGCACAACAAAAGAAGGTCCCACACCTCGGGAGAAGAACTCAGACAGTTGAGCGTCACAGGATGAGTGTTGGGGACCTGGGCTAGGCTGTGCACGAAGGAATTTTGAAAAGCGTGCACAGAGGCCTCATGAGGCGAAGAAGCGCACAGTACACAGGGTTACCATCATTCTCTGGGAAGGCAAGGTCTTACCTCCTCCAAATTGCATCAGCAGGACCTCAGGACAGTCTATGTCGATGATGTCCACCCTCTGTGTCCTTAGGAGTATGCTCATCATTGTGAGAGGAGTCCCAGGGTACTCGTCGTCGTCTTGGAAGGTGCCTGCTTGGAGCAGGGGAGTGACTTTGTCACTCCACTGGAGATTCCTTCGGTTCTTCTGGTGCAGGATGAAGACAGGGAGTCCTCAGAGCGTGCACACTGTGGAAACTGTTGCTGACTTGGAGCTGAGGTTGCTCTAGCAAACTGTCTCTTGTAGACACTTTGTTGCAGTTACAGTGTTTCTTGGAGCAGGCTGTGGTTGATCCGAGGTCAGAAGAGTCTGAAGTTGTTGCAGAGGATTCCTGAAGGAAACTTGCAAGCAGAATCTGAAGAGAACCCACAGGAGAGACCCTAAATAGCCCTGAGAGGGGGATTGGCTACCTTATCAGGTAAGGACCTATCAGGAGGGGTCTCTGACTGCACCTGCTGGCACTGGCCACTCAGAGCCCTCCAGCGTGCCCCCACACCTTGTAAAGCAAGATGGCTGAAGTCTGGGACACACCGGAGGAGCTTTGGGCACCACCCCTGGGGTGGCGATTGACAGGGGAGTGGTCACTGTCCTTTCCTTTGTCCAGTTTCCCACCAGAGCAGGGGAGAAGGGGTCCCTGAACCGGTGTAGACTGGTTTATGCAAGGAGGGCACCATCTGTGCCCTTCAAAGCATTCTCAGGGGCTGGGAGAGGCTACCCCTCCCCAGCCTGTAACACCTATTTCCAAAGGGAGAGGGTGTAACACCATGCTGTCAGAGGAAATGCTTTGTTCTGCCTTCCTGGGACTGGGCTGCCCAGAACCCAGGGGGCAGAACCCTGTCTGTGAGGTGGCAGCAGCTGTAGCTGTAGTGCAAGCCTCAGAGAGCTGGTTTGGCAGTACTGGCGGTCCATGGTGGAGCTCCCAGGATGCATGAAATTGGCTCCCCAATACCATATTTGGAATGGGGTGACAATTCCATGGTCTTAGACATGTTACATGGCCATATTCGGAGTTACCATTGTGAAGCTACATATAGGTATTGACCTGTATGTAGTGCACGCGTGTAATGGCATCCCCGCACTCAAAAAGTCCAGGGAAATGTCCCTGAACTATGTGGGGGCACCTTTGCTAGTGCAAAGGTGCCCTCACACTTAGTAACTTTGCACCTAACCGTCAGCAAGTAAAGGTTAGACATATAGGTGACTTACAAGTTACTTAAGTGCAGTGAAAATGGCTGTGGAATAATGTGCGTTATTTCACGCAGGCTGCAATGGCAGTCCTGTGTAAAGGTTTGTCTGAGATCCATATCCCAAGAAATGCTGCAGCCCATATGGATCTCCTGGAACCCCAATGCGCTGGGCACCTAGGTACCATATACTAGGGACTTCTAAGGGGAGTCCAGTATGCCAATTGAAATTGGTAAATGAAGTCACTGGCCTACAGTGACAAATTTAAAAGCAGAGAGAGCATAAGCACTGAGGTTCTTGTTAGCAGAGCCACAGTGACACAGTTAGGCACTACACAGGCATACACATTAGGCCATAAATTATGAGCAGTGGGGTCCTGACCAGCAGGATCCCAGTGAGACAGGCAAAAACATACTGATATACATGTGAAAAATGGGGTAACATGCCAAGGAAGATGGTACTTTCCTACAATAGGGGGTCCAGGCAACCACACGTTGGTTAACAGGGGTAAAAACTAGGGGCCAGATGTAGGAAGGAAGCAATTTGCGAGTTGCAAATTGCGAGTCCTTCCGACTCGCAATTTGCAACTCGCAAATTGCTATGCAGTACGGTGTCTCAGACACCGACTGCAACTCGCTATGGGGTCGCAATGACCCACCTCATGAATATTCATGAGGTGGGTCGCAAATTGCGGCCCCATAGCGAGTATAGGCACTCGCTAACATGGAGGCCTGCTGTAGTCAGCAGGCCTCCATGTTAGCGACCTGCTTTTAAATAAAGCATTTTTTTTTTTTTTAAATGTAGCCCGTTTTCCCTAAGGGAAAACGAGCTGCATTTCAAAAAAATCCGAAACCTTTTGTTTCGGTTTTTTCAGGGCAGGGAGTGGTCCCTTGGACCACTCCCTGCCCTGAAAAAATGTTTTTGGGTCCAGTCACAAACTGGAAGGGTTCCCATGGGGACCCCTTCCAATTTGCGAGTGGGTTACCATCCACTTGAAGTGGATGGTAACTGCAACACCATTTGCGACCGCATATGCGGTCGCAAATGGTATTGCATACCACTAGGAATTGCAAATAGGAAGGGAACACCCCTTCCTATCTGCGATTCTGAAATGCATTTTGCGAGTCGGTCCGACTCGCAGAATGCATTTCTGCATAGGAAAATGCGATTTGCAACTTGCAAACGGCAGTTTTTGCCGTTTGCGAGTTGCAAATCCTTTCCTACATCTGGCCCCTGATCACCTAATGCTCATATTTTTAAGGTAGCTCAAAGCATCAATATTGCAACTCACACACTCAAAGGAATAACTCAAGACCAATTTATATACAAAATACTTCAGATTTTCATATAATTTTTAAGACCAAGATTATCAAAATTGATTAAGTACTTTTCAAGATTTGAATTTTTGAACTTTAATAAAAATAGTCTTTTGTGCGTAAGTATGCACCATAGGAATAAGTCGTGGTTCAACTTTAAAAATACACAGACGGTTTAACAAGTTTTTCCTTTGCAGGTTGGTCGATGTCATTGGTGGACATGCTGTGCCAGCTGGAGAAGGTCGGGTGGCTCTCGGTTTCAGAGGGAGAAGGTCTCAGGAGCTGGGACAGGGCCACTGTGGT
Source organism: Pleurodeles waltl (assembly GCF_031143425.1). NCBI lineage: Eukaryota > Metazoa > Chordata > Amphibia > Caudata > Salamandridae > Pleurodeles > Pleurodeles waltl. Next base: position 398,200,620 of record NC_090446.1, read on the forward strand.
GGACCACTTGAAAAAACATTGCACAGGTAAGTTTAAAGTTGAATCTTTGGGGTTGCCTTAGACCCTCGAGGTTGCAAGGGGTGGGGCACCCTAGGGGACAGCAGGTTCTTCAGTGCAGGGCACAAGGCGGCCGGGTGCAGAGCGAAACCGGTGAGCCAGGAGCTGTGCACAAGGATGCCATCCGGAGCAGGAGGTGAGTTGGTTCAATGGTCGTTTGCAGGACAACGGGGGCACTCTGGCAGGGTGTTCCTGAAGACCCTCGAGTGGGGCTTTCTCCTGGTCCGGTTGTAGCCCTGGGCATGCTGTTTTTCTTGATGTCTGATGTTAGCTGACCAGCAACTAGGATATTGGCACGATTTGGCCGCTAGAAGTTGCAGTGCCACCAAACTTGGCACATTAGAAGGGTTTGTCCTCGTGGTTGTCAGAATGAAGTTTGTTCCAGCTGTGGCATATGGTTCTGGAATTAGTGGCTGGTCAGTGAAGTGACCTTCACTGGCTTGCTGGTTTCTTGCAGTTGCAGAGGGATACCTCCACTCTGGAGGGAGTTCTTGGGCGATTTGCAAAGCCTGGAGGTCCTCTGGGGTTCCTGTAGAGTTGTCCAGCAGCTCTTCAGGGGTGGTTGTTGGTTACTTGGTGCTGCAAGCAGGGTTTGGCGCCTTTTCTTGGGTGCAGCAGGTCCACAGTTCTTGTGCTTTGGATCTTCTTGCTACTGATCTTCTTTTGTCTATCAAATCTGATTTCCTGGCCTAGGGATACCTACTAAATACTGTTTTTACTGGTAATTTTAGGGGGATCCGGTAAGTGACCAATGGGTCATTTACCTTTGGGTGGAAACACCCATTACAGTGACCACTTCCTGTGGGAAGGGTCACTTCCCTATCCCTGATTAGCTATATTCCTTCCATCCACGATGGAGGAAAATGAAATCGAGGCAACACCTTAGGGGTGGTACATGTCAGGTGGGGCCACTCCTCCTTCTTTTTGTGTGAGTTTGCCACTGTTGCTCCAGCCAAAAGAGGGATTTGCATAGGGGTTACCATCTGCTGCTAGCAGCAGGCCTGGGGGTCTAGTTTCAAAGGCATTTAGCTCTTTGAAGCTCGCTGTCAGGGTAGTGCACATTCCTGAGGGAGGGGTGTTGGTACCTCCACCCAGGAAGGGCTTTATTCTAGAAACCACAGAGACGGATCTCTCCCGCAAGGTTTTTAGATTGGTTGTAAGATGACTTCTGGGTACATTTTATAATAAAACCAGTACTGCTACAAGTTTAGACTTATCATTCTGAGTTGTTTGATACAAAACAACCCAGGATTCAGGGTAGCCATCATGTAGCTGTGAAACTCATACTGACGAGTGTCCAGCACATGCATTTAATATGGCTGCTCTGTTTACTTTTTACGTCTCAGGTTTGGCAAGGACACAGTGGGGATATATTGCTCATGCAGCTATGCCCGACCTACACTATAGTGCACCCTGCCTTAGGGCTGAAAGGCCTGCCAGAGGGATGACTTACCTATATGGTATGCAATGTATAGTGGCCAGGGCACACAGGCAGTGTGCCATGTTGACTTTGCATTTTAGGATTGCACCAGGACACTCAGCCTGCTATGGCAGAGCTGGGAGCATCTGGATGCATAGCTCTAGAGGGTGGCACAATCAGTTCTGCTGCCCTTAGGGGCCTACCCTTAGTACCCCTTGCCCTGGGTACTTAAGTACCATTTACTAAGGACGTATAGTGGCAGCTAAAGGTGTTGCCAATTACCTTTAGCGAAAGAACACTGGCACTGGGAACCTGGTTAGCAGGATCCCAGTGTGCTCCAGTCCAAATTGCATCCAGAAACCAGGCAAAAAGTGTGTGGGGTGGGGATGGAGAGGTGTACTGCAACCAAGTGACAGTTTCCCACACAGTACTAATAGAAAGATGGAGGGAGGGAGAGGGCAGCCTTGTCTGGTGCCTTTTTTGAGATTAAATGGTTTGGAAAGAGATTCATTGATGTAGATGTGGGCCTTTGGGCTGCTGTATAAGGTCATAATCATTTTGAAGAACACATTTCCCAAGTTGGATGTTTTAAAGATTTGCTCTAGAAAGGTCCATGATACTATATCAAAATATTTCTCTTCGTCTAATGTTATTGCTACTGATGCTGAAGTGGATGATTTTGCTTTCTCTAGAACGTGACACAGTAAGCGGGTGTTGTCATTGGACATGCGTTTTTTGTAGCAAACCAACTTGTGTGTTGCTAATTAGTTTTGGTAGGAGAAGGTTTAGGCGAGTGGCCAGTATTTTGGCATAAATTTTACAATCTAGATTTATTAACGATATGGGTGTGTAGCTCTTGGGGAGAAGAGGATATTTCCCATATTTGGATCATACAATGTTGGCTTCTGCGGAGGTGCAATTGATGGAACCAGAGGGTGCAAAGTGTTTGAAGAGTTCCAACATTGTTGTTTTAAGTGACTGTGTGAATGTTTTATAGAATTTGGCTGTGAAGCCATCTGGGCCAGGAGCTTTGTTTTCTTTTAGAGTTCTAATCCCGTTTATAATTTCCTCTAGAGTGATTGACCTGGAGAGGGAGCTCTTGTCTTCCTCGGTTAACCGGGGTAAATTTATTTTTTGCTAGATACTCATTGCATTTAGTTGGAGTACTCATTTGTTCTTCAGAGTATAATTTTTCATAAAATTCTCTGAAGATGTCTAGTAATTTTTGGGGGTTAGTATGGGTTACTTTTTGCTGCCTTGCAATGCTGTTATTTTTCTTTTATTTTGTTTATGTTAAAGCTATGAGGCCAGCATTTTACCAGCCTTGTTAGCTTAGCATAATTTGAGACCTTTGAATCTGTTAATCCACACGCCCGCCTTCTCGCTTAAGATTTTATGTTCGTATTTTTGGGGCGTGAGTGTAGAGAGGGTATTATTATCTAAAGTTTTGATATGTGTTGCCTCAGGATGTTTAATTTCATCTTCAAGCTTCTGTATTGAGCTGTTGTTTTTCTTATTGAGTTTTACTTTGATGTCAATAAGGGTCCCTCTCAGGGTTGCCTTAAAGATGTCCCAGAGTGTCTGGATGTTAATATCTGGAGAGGTGTTCCATGTCAGTTAGGACGTCATTGTTGAAGCACCAAATTTCGGTGTGGGGTTTAGGGATGGTTGCAGCCAAGATTTTATAAATACAGGGGTGGCTGGAGAGAAGCCTCAGGGAAATATTTGTTTTGTGTGTCAGATGAGTGTAAGCACTCAAAACAAGTAGATAGTCAATTCTCGTGTGGGACTTATGAGGGGTTGAATAAAAAGTATAGCCCCTCATGTCGGGGTGTTGTAAGCGCCAAGTATCCTTGAGGTCATATTTGGAGCAGATGTTTTTTTAGTATTTTGTGAGATTTAGGTGGGCAGTATCTACATTTAGATTGGCGGTCAAAGGTTATGTCAAGTGGGAGGTTGAGGTCTCCACCAAGGATGATAAATTCATTAATGGGAAAGCGCCTTAATTAATAGTGTGATCTTTGTTGGGACAATATATGTTGATTACATGAAACAGTGATTCCCCTCTATGTAATGTTAAAGCAATTAATCTACTTTCTTCATCTGAAGTATTGGATTCAAGTGTAAAAATAGAGCGTTTGGGGATTGGAGTAATAATCCTGTTTTTTATGTAGTGCTGGAGAACAGTAGCTTTCAGCAATCCAGTTATTTTTAAGAGAGTTGATTTCCTTTTTGGTGCTCATAAAGTGTGCCCTGTATGTGTTCCCTGTGTGGTGCCTAACTGTATCACGGAGGCTCTGCTAACCAGAACCTCAGTGTTTATGCTCTCTCTGCTTTTAAAATTGTCACTGCAGGCGAGTGACTAATTTTACCAATTCTGATTGGCACACTGGGACACCCTTGTAATTCCCTAGTATATGGTACCTAGGTACCCAGGGAATTGGGGTTCCAGGAGATCCCTATGGGCTGCAGCATTTCTTTTGCCACCCATAGGGAGCTCAGACAATTCTTACACAGGACTGCCATTGCAGCCTGAGTGAAATAACGTCCACGTTCAAGTGTCAGCTTTATTCGATCAATTGACCATAAAAGCAACATAAAACAAAACTAGTAAAAAGTACATGAATAAATAACATTCTTTGTATAAATACAGCATTTACACATCTATAAGTTAGTTTAAAAACATTAAGACAATAAAATCTCAAATTGAACGAGAAACTCTAAAACACTGATAATAACCTTAGGTTGCTTTTTGGAGATGACAGCGTATGCGCCACGCTGTCACTAAATACTTGCTCACTGGGAGAATTACATCGACTGAATTGTGACTTTTTAACACCGGTAGAGCCAAGGAACAGTTCTTAAAACCCATAGCCCTACAAGTATTGCGAATCCATTTTGTTTGCGGAATCGCATAGGCTGGACAGAAGAACATAAAATGTTCGATGGTTTCAAAGGAACTGCCGCAGGCAGGGCATATATCAGGAAGACTGATCGCCCCCACCTACGGATCAATGACATCAAGGGCAGAGAGCCGAAACTAAACCTTGCATGTAGGATTTTGCCCTGCAGATCCGGTATGATGTCCAGATAAGATTCAAACTTTGGAGACCATTTAAGATCAATAAAAGAATTAGTTAAACGACCTTGAGATTTGCAGGTTATATTGCTATCCCTAACATAAGACCAGTAAGTTAGCTTTAAAACATTTATGTGCCGTCTCTCTATTTTGTGGGGATTTTCCCAATAATCAGCCAAACCCAGCAAACGAAACCAATAGGGTACGTGACAAATCCAGGGGAGGGTATTAGCATTTTTACATTTTAATAGGTCAAGTAATGAGGTCTTGTATATATCTAGTTCAGGGGTAATCCATAACCTGATCCACTAAAGGAGGGGTCTTAAAATAACTAGATCTGCTACTCGACTTAACCCCAGATCCAAAAATAGTGGAAGCAGGGGTGTAGAGCGTGGACACGCTATCAAAGCCCTCGCAAAGTTGTTTTCCCCCACTGAGATCTTATTACAGTTAGAGAAACCCCATACTTCTGTTCCATACAGGGCTGCACCTTGTGCCTTAGCTATATAGATCTTTATTGCTGGGGAAACAGCTTTTGCAAAGAAACTTTGATAGAAGCGCAGTATGGATGAAGCTCTGTGTTGTAACAACCCTGCGCTTTTTGTGATCTGCTCTTCCCATGATAGTTTCCTAGTTAGCCTGACTCCCAGATAGTCTATAGAGCTAACTTCCTTCAAAGGAACTCCATCAATGTGAATGGAACATCTTTTACTAGGCCCTTTGGATAACACCATCAGTTTTGTTTTATTAATATTAACCTCCAACCCGTGGTCGCCACATAATAGATTGAACCGATCAACAAGGATTTGCAACCCCATCGGTGTTTCGGAAAAGAGGAGTGAATCGTCCGCAAAAAGCAGGATAGGGATTTTATGCGTATTCAAGGAGGGAGCATCATTCTGGCAAGTGGACACAGCCTTTACTACTTCATTAATAAATAAAGTGAATAGTAAGGGGGCTAGCACACAACCTTGGCGGACTCCCCTTCTAATTGGAATCTGTTCTGTCAGTTAGCCTTGTTCACCCCACCTCACTTGGGCATAAGTGTTTTCATGTAATCGCTTTAGCAGGAGTAATAAATCCTCTGGAACTCCCAATCTGCCCAGCACTTCCCACAGTTTAGCTCTTGGGACCAGGTCAAAAGAAGATTGCAAGTCTATAAATACTACATGTAGACATTGCTTGGTGATAAGAACATATTTCCAGTACAATATGGCCAATCGAAAGACCTGGTCCCTGGAACACAGGAGCTGGGTCCAAGTGTCTCCCACAGTACAGCAACCTGTGTGATGTGTGATTTGCAGCTGCTCCAGCTTCTGTGCACTTTTCCAGGACTTCCTTTGTGCACAGCCTAGCCTAGGTCCCCAGCACTCCGTCCTGCATTGCCCAACTCTCTGAGTTGGAATCCGACGTCGTGGGACCCTCCTTTGTGACTCTGAGTTGACCGCTGTCCTCAGATCTTCTAAGTGCCTGTTCCGGTACTTCTGTGGCTGCTGCCTGCTTCTGTGGGGGCTCTCTGAGTTGCTGAGTGCCCCCTCTGTCTCCTCCTCCAAGGGGCGACATCCTGGTCTTTCCTGGTCCCAAGCAGCACCCAAAATCCTCAACCGCGACTCTTGCAGCTAGCAAGGCTTGTTTGCGGTATTTCTACCTGGAAACACTTCTGCAACCGTCAGCACGCCGTGGGACATCTTCCATCCAAAGGAGAAGTTCCTGGCCCCTTCCATCGTTGCAGAATCTTTGGCTTCTTCCACCCGGAGGCAGCCCTTTTGCACCTTCATCCGGGGTTTAATGGGCTCCTGCCCCACTGGACACTTGTGTGACTCTTGGAATTGGTCCCCTTCCTTTACAGGTCCTCAGGTCCAGGAATCCGTTATCAGTGTTTTACTGGTGCTTGTGGTTCTTGCAGAATCCCCTATCACGACTATTCTGTCTTTCTGGGATAGTAGGGTAACTTTACTCCTACTTTCCAGGGTCTTGGGGTGGGGTATCTTGGACACCCTTACTGTTTTCTTACAGTCCCAGCGACCCTCTACAACCTCCCATAGGTCTGGGGTTCATTCGTGGTTCGCATTCCACTTTTGGAGTATATGGTTTGTGTTGCCCCTAAACCTATGTCCACTTATTGCATCCTATTGTGATTCTACACTGTTTGCACTACTTTTCTTACTGTTAGTTACCTGTTTTGGGTTTGGGTATATATAATTTGTGTATATTACTTACCTCCTAAGTAAGGGTATCCTCTGAAATACTTTTGGCACATTGTCATAAAAATAAAGTACCTTTATTTTTAGTAACTGAGTATTGTGTTTTCTTATGATATTGTGCTATATGATATAAGTGGTATATTAGGAGCTTTGCATGTCTCCTAGTTCAGCCTAAGCTGCTTTGCCATAGCTACCTCTATCAGCCTAAGCTGCTAGAAACACCGCTATTCTACTAATAAGGGATAACTGGACCTGGCACAAGGTGTAAGTTCCACAAGGTACCCACTATAAGCGAGGCCAGCCTCATACAGTTATTCTCTGTGATATGGTCTGTGGAGTAATGAATGTGCTGATGGGGTTATAGGATTCATAGCTTTAGGTACATAGGCATTTATAGGGCTTCTGAGATATTGTATTTAAATGAGGTAATGATAGAGAGCATTCATGTTCTTCTCATTGGGGATGTGGAACAAGCTGTTGTAGAAAGTACTCAATCTCATTTTCAACAGTTGTATAAGTGACATAGAGATACATCGGTGTAGAGTGTGTGTGGACACAGAAATGAAAAAAAAGAATAAAAAAAGCATTAGCAACAATTAACACCTTCCCCACCCCGCTCAACTTTAGAACTTAGAGGTGGTGATGGCAATAAGCATCCGTCCTCCAACAGAAAGCAACAGTTTATGTAAGAACCTATCTTACTCAAGATTTCTTGTAAGAAGAAAACCTGTAGAACTATAACCATAACTAGGAGTACAGCCCCTAGCTGTGTAAAGACCAAAGCATTATAACAGGCATAAGTAACATGGAAATTATTAGGCCGATTGTATAAGATGGTAACATGTACATCCTCTGAAACATGGATTGTTAGATGTCAAGGCGTGTTTCTAGGGGTGCTTGTGTGTTTAAAACAGTATTAAAAATGATTTTCAAGAAAATAGATTAATGGGTAACAAGGAACAAGATACTTTCAGATTAATGCTGTTTAGTTAGTTTTACACAAATACGCCGGGTGATGTGTATAGATGATCCAGTTAACATGTATGAGTATACCTCAGCACAGGTGCAGGTATAAGGCAGATTATACTCATCTAAATCTATACTGACCAAGTAGGAAGTACAGCTATCTTTTTCTGCATGGTCATCCAAAAAGTCTTTGGGAATTTCAAAAGTGGGGAACTTTCCATTCACTTGAATCTTGAATCTTGCTGGACCTGCAAAGGAAAATTGGAGATTCATTTTTTCAGTCTGTTTCTTAGGGATAGGGATCCTTTCCTGATTTCAACTGTTGTTTTGGAATTATCTTGAGATATGTGGATCTTGTGTCCGTTCCAAATGATGTGGTTGGTCTTGTGCATATAAGAAGTTATAGCTTTGGTGTGTTGATATCAGAGTGGTTTGCAAACAATAGATCTCATTGCAGTTGTGTTTGATGGTTTGTAGGTGGGAACTCTATGAGCTCTCTCCAGTTTGTAACTCTTTGGAGAATTTGAGACCAGTGACTTGTGGTAACCAGCTTTCAAGGAAGGATGTGCATGAGATAAAAGCATCTTGAGAGCCTTCCAGTTCAGCCAGGCTTTTTTTCATCAGTTTTCTGGCATGGTGGAGCTCCTGGATGTCTTTGGATGTTTGGTTTGCATATTCTTCTACGTTGCTTTTCCTTTGTTCTGCATATGATATTTTATTATTTAAGGTATTGATGTCTGCTCTTATCACTGTCATTTCAAGTTGCATGGAATCTGTATTTTGTTTTGTTGATTTGGCTAGATCGTGCAATTCGGCTAGCTTATTAAGTATCCAGTACATCATACTATTGATGTCTTTTTTGTTTTTGATAGGTGAATCAGGAGAGTGCGGGTCAACTTTCGGTCTTTTGAAATGTGTTTAGTCTCTGTGTCTGTCATTTTGGTGAGTTTAAGATTAGTTGTAGGATTGGTTTGAAAATACAAGGTCTTGTCTAGTGCAAGCTAGGGGTATAAAAGTTGAGACTCTAGTTCGAGGTGTCAAATTTCCACAGGATCAGTGAAAACTTTTCATTTATTTTTATTATTGAGTACTTAAGTTCAGTAAAACTGGATAACCGTAATTTAGATGTTTAGATACTATATTATGGTTAATCTATGAGTATAGATATTTAGAGGTGTGATTTATTCCCTTTGTTGAGATTGTCTATGGGTATCCGCTTTGGCTCACACTTGGCTGAATGTTTAGGCGGATGTGGCATTAAAGGTCAATATTGGTACAAGATTCTTGTAGTACGTGTGGTTGCTCTTGTTTGCCTTGATGGAGTCATGTAGCACTGTTGTTAAACCAAGACAATTTAGTACTGTCGTTTTCGTACTTGGATATTCATTAAGATGCTTATGGAGGTTTTGGGGGGGGAGCGCCGATATCGGCAGTCTCCCCCCTGGAATGTTTGTGAGGGGTGGTGCAGCCCATTCGCGCCTTTTTGGGCGCTATTTGGGCTAGATGGGGCAGGTTTTTTGGTAGCATGGGGCTACCATATAAATTGGGGTAGACACGTGGGGAGGCCACCATTTTGTGGGTGTCGGTTTGCCAGTGCAGCAGGCTTTTTTCCCTGTAGGTGCGGCAGGCTTTTCAGTAGGTTTTTGGTAGTTTTTTAGGTAGGCGGGTGTATGAGGTATAGTAAAAAAATATATATATATATAAAAAATAAAAAAAACAATTAGCATAAATAGATAAAAGAACATATATAGTTCGAAGCTAGATAGGTAGTCGGTTACCGGTAGTTAGGGAAGGTGGTGTCAGCAAGTAGATGGGGAGGGTGCAGGATGGATCCGAGAGTGGAGGAAGCGATGCGGCTCTTGCACGAAGCAGGCCACCTGGACCTGCTTGCCGATGGTGGTGCCTGCCGCGAACGCCCTTCGCGGCAGGTGGCAATCGGAGTTGCAGCCGCGGTGGCGGCATGCTCTCCGCCACGGAAGAGCGGGGGACGGCGGGCCCTGCAGGTAAGGAGTGTTGGGGCGGGGAAGGGCCGCGCCGGGAGGGCTGGTGAGCCCTCCCGGCGAGGAGTGGCTGGGCTGACGCGGCGGACGGGCCCCTTGGGGTGGAGCCGAGGGTGGAGCCGTTGGCGGGATCGGAACGGTCCCGGCCGCAGCTCCGCCTGCCAAAGGACTGCTGTCGCGGGGGCCGCGCTCCTTAGGGGCGCGGCCGCCAAAAAGGGGCCTGCCGGCAGGGGCGCCCCAGGTACGGGTGTCAGGGTGGGGATTTCCCAGTCGAGGGAATGGTGTAAAGAGGGCGGGGGGAGTGAAGCCCGTGTCTGGCCGATTGATGCAGCAAACGGGGAGAAACCAGGAAAGTGGCAGGCAGGTTGGGGGGGGGGGGGGGGGACGCAGGCACAGTACAGGAGCAGGAAGGATTGGGAGTAGCGGTGGGTGGGGGGGAGAGGGATGAGTGGGGTACGCAGGTGGGCAATGTGGGGCTTGCAGATTTGGGGGCAAGAGGGTGCTGAGGGAGGTACAGGATTGGGGCTTAATCAAAGCGCGGAGGGGATTTTTATGTTAGAATGGAGTGATGAAGAGGGACAGGAGGTGGGGGAGGATAGCATGGTGGAGGAGGATGGCATTACCCTTAAGGTGCGCCTGCCCCTCAGGACGTATGGGGGAGTCAGGAGTTCTGAAAGGGGGCAGGTGCTTTTGAAGGCAAGCAGAGGGGACAGTGTTGAGGGGCAGAGTAGGGGGGTCAGAGAGGATGTACAAGGGAGGGTGGGATGTGAGGACGGGCTATTGATCACCAACACATTGGAAATTTTGCAGGGGGAGAAGAGTGGGAGCGATGAATGGGGACCCAGGTGAGCCTTTTGCGGGTTCAGCACCCTGGGATGAAGAGAAGGAGGGGCCCAGTGCGGCTGGCTGGATCGGAGGTAGTGTTTTTTTGCGGCGGGCCAAGGCAGTGGCACAGAGACACCAGCCTGGATTGGGTGTTGCGCCCACCAAGGTAATGGTGAGTACGGGGGAGCGGCCTGGCCCTTCCGCGCAACGGGTGGGGCTTCAGGCGGCCTCAAGGCGACCGCACTCTTCGGCGACGCAGCTGGAGGACTTTATAAAGAATGCTCGGTTCGGGAAAGGGGTGGAGGACAGCGACGTGGAAGACGTGGCGCATGAGGTGGAATTGGATTATGAAGAGGACAGTGTAGAGGAGGGTGAAATTCGGGAGGAAGATGCATGGTGGGCGACCGGAGGGGAGTCTAATGCTGTTGGTGAAGTTTTGCAGGTACCGTCGCCGAGGGTGAGGAAGGAAGCAAGACGGAAGGTTACGGAGCGGCCCCCGTCGTTGCGGACAGGTAATGCGTCAACGGGGTCGAAGTCAGTAGGGGTGGCGGTAGGGACAGATGATATGTTTCGGGGTACAGGGGAGCAGCTGCGCAAGGGTGTGTATGTGACAGATGTCGAGGTCGCCACGGAGGATGTAAAGGAGCAAGTAAGTAAGAGACCGGACAAGGAGGCAGGTCATGTGAGTGAGGAGCACGGGGTGGGGAAAGTAGGGGGCAAGTGCAAAAGGTTGCCATACATGGGGACGGCGAAGCCTTTGGGTGCGCACCTCATGCAGGTGACGAAGGAGAAAATTTGGAAAGGGGAGTATGTTGAAATTCTTAAATTATTGCACAGGGAGGTTCGAGCGAAGGAAGGCTCGAAGGAGGAGGAATTTGAGTTGTAGAAGCGACCCCGCGTTCCAGTAACAATTGAAAATTGGACGGCAGCGTTTCTGATATTTGCAAGCGTGTATTGCGAGCGATTCCTGGAGCGTTCTGTAGCACTGCTAAAATACATGGATGTTATTCGTAAGGCCTATTTGAATTATGGGGGTTACACGTGGGCGCAATATGACGAGGAGTTTCGGGCGCGTATGGCGGCGGATGAGGAGGCTCAATGGGGCGTAATAGATGCTGACTTATGGCAGCACACCATGAGGTCTGCAAAATTTGGGAAAACTATTTTTACGGCGAGCGGGTTACCAATTATTTATCGGCCCTTTCGGGATTGCCCCACCCAGGGTGGTGCCAACTCCAGCACCAACACAGCAGAAAAAGGCGTGTCCGGGGCGGCAGGAGCTGGCGGGAAGAAGTTTGGTGCTTGCTGGGATTTCAACAAGGGGTTATGCACGAGGGAGTACTGTAAATTCAGGCATGAGTGCTCCACGTGCCGAGGGAAGCATCCCCTCACCAGTTGTTACGGAGGAACCAACGTCGGGCAACAGTCAGCAACAGGAGGGAACAGTGCCAATGCGAATCAGGGACAGCCCAAGCAGAAAGGGCCCATGCTGGGGAAAAGCTATTACGCCAATTAAGTTGGACAAGTTGGCGTTCTGGGTGGGGCTTTACGGGAATGAGGCTCAAGGGAAATTGTTGTTGCGCGGGTTTTCAGAAGGTTTTGAGTTGGGTTATAACGGACCACGACAGCGGCGGTGGGCCGAGAATTTGCGTTCGGTGAGGGGCAAGGAGGAGCTTGTGCGGCTCAAACTTGGCAAAGAGGTGGCGGAAGGGAGAATGGCAGGCCCTTTTACGGATTGGCCTTTGGAAAATTTGATTGTATCCCCTATCGGGGTGGTGCCCAAAAAGGAGCTGGTTCACTATCGGTTGATTCATCATTTGTCCTGGCCGGAAGGGACATCAGTAAATGATTTTATTCCGGAGGAACTCACGAAAGTGTTGTATGCCTCAGTAGACCTGGCAATGGCATCGGTGGAGGCATTGGGTCCGGGCACCCTTATGGCGAAAACCGATATCAAATCCGCCTTTCGGCTCTTGCCAGTACACCTGGGGATTTTGAGTTATTGGGCATCCAATTTCAAGGCAACTGGTGTGTTGATAAGGCTCTGCCCATGGGTTGTTCGATATCATGATCGTTGTTTGAATGTTTCAGCACTTTCTTGCAGTGGATCTTTGTGATGGTCACTGGTCATGAGGCGGTGACACACTATTTGGATGACTTTTTCATTGCAGGGCCGAAGGAGTCCGAGTCTTGCAAGATGGCTTTGCTGAACTTTTAATGCATTATGGGGGACCTGGGAGTGCCCCTGGCCCCCGAAAAGACAGTGGGGCCCTGCACGGCCTTATCTTTTTGGGGCATTGAATTGGATACTGTGGCTATGGTGGCACATTTGCCCATGGAGAAACAGAGGAATATGTTGGGAATGGTGCGACATGTGGTGCAGAAACAGAAGGCGACAGTGAGGGAAATCCAAGTGCTGTTGGGCCACTTAAATTTTGCGTGCCGAGTGGTACGGGCGGGCAGGACTTTTTGCAGGAGGCTTGGTATGTCCTTGTCTGGAGGCACCGTGCTGCATCATCATGTACGGCTCAGCGCGGGGCTAAAAGAGGATTTGAGAATGTGGTGCGTGTTTTTGGAGTCGTTCAATGGAGTTCCCATTCAGGCATGGACTTTGTGTGAGTGGGATGTTAAAAAAAATTCGGATTTGGCGGGGGCGTCGGGTTTTGGAATCTATTGGGGAGGCCACCATTTTGTGGGTGTCGGTTTGCCAGTGCGGCAGGCTTTTTTCCCCCGCCCTCCCATCCGGAGTATTTTACGGCAGGGGGTGGAAGGATTTTTTATTATTAGGTGATGTGCTTATGGTTGCTTCGTTGAAAAAGGGTGCACGGGTAGGGGATTTGATGTATTGTCGCTTGGAACAGGTGCAGGCGGAGACAGAGAACGGGCACATGACAGACGAGAACGGTTGGGACGAAAATAGGACAAGACAAACGCACATTGGAAGAGGATGGACAGTAGCAGGGCTACGAAGATAATATGGAGTTTTAGGGGCTGGAGACTTGCACGCTCAAGACGATAGCAACTGACTATTAAGGTACTAGACAGATAAAACAGGAGCGGGAAGTAAGGAGGACTGGACTAATGAGCTGCAAGTGTAAAGAAGGGGAAGGAGGGGGGGGAGGTGGAAGGGGTGCGATCTCTACTAGAAATCTGCATTATATCGGCATAAATTAGATTTTTTGGAAAGCGGTACCTTCAGAAGTGTCCAAAATCTTCAGGTGGTATGTTTAAATCTTGCTCTGAGTAGCGTGCTTTTCAAACCAGGTTACGGTCACCATTTTGCAGACACCCACCCTCCCCATTCTGCCAACTGATTGCTGGGGCAGGGACTTTGCTTTCGGGGCCCTAGTTCTGGCGCACCAGTCTCAGTGTTCTTTGTGGCTACGCGCTTCTGGCATGGAAAGTTGTAAAAATAATCTGATGTCAGCGCGTCAGGGTGGCGCATATATAACTGTGACGTCATCACTGTGACCACAATAGCAGACATGGAATTGACTGACGCTAACTGACGGCACACAAGGGTACTGCTCGAAGAAAAATCTCCTGATGCAGTCTGAGGCCTGGGGTAAATTCTGAGGTAAGGAATCTGCAGCTAGAATAGCTCTCTACCAGATAATTTGTTACCGAAGGCAAGAAACATGTTCAATAGCACTGGTAGTAGTACTAAAAACCAAGGGTGTAGCTGGGTTCACCTTGGATACTGCAGTGGACTCTGGCCTTGTCAGAGAAACCACTGAGGCTGCCCTAATATCAGAGGGTGGCATTGACCTTGCCCCTCTGGCTGTCTGGCATCCTAATAGGAGGAAATACAGACAGTACCCCCTCATAAATGGTATTGAGGCATAAGCTTACAGGGACACAGGTGCAAGTGTCACCAGGGTGACTGAAAAACTGGTGTCTCCTGAGCAAATCTTACTTGGGAACAATTACCAAGTCACTAATGCTGATAACATCACTAAGTGGCACCCCATGGCAGTTGTTAACTTTAGCCTTGGGGGGGCGGGGTACAGGCCCTAATAAAGTTGTAGTGTTCTCTTCTATACCTGTAGAATGTCTAATGGGCAATAATTTGGAAACCTCAGCCTGAGCTGAAGTGGAGTTAAAGGCCTGTGGAGCAATTCTGGGCATCTCTGCTAATGTCTTTGTGCCAATTAGAGCACAGGCCAGGAAACAGGGAGAATCAGGAGTACTGGAGCCTGAAAGTCTGGACGAGCCTTCTCCCAAGAGGAGAGGTAGGAAGGGTAAGAAATTACCCTCAGCCCAGAATTCATGTGAGGATGAGTCTCCTCAGGGAGTTGATCTTGCCCTTTGTGGGGAGCCTACACCAAAGGTGCTTGGCCCTGAGACGGCAGAGCACTTGGGTGCAGGGGGACCCTCGAGGGAGGAACTGAGTTTGGAACAAAAATCCTGCCCCTCTCTTGAATGCCTCAGGCAGCAAGCTTCTGCAGAAGAGGCAGGGGATGTCAGTGGGTCCCACAAGATCTACTGGGAAAATGTGCTCCTTTATTCTGAGGCTAGGGACCCCAAGCCTGGTGCTACTAGAAGATTGGTCAGACCCCAGATGTTTAGGAAGTTCTTCTTGATCCTAGCTCATGACATCCCACTTGCAGGACTTCTTGGGCAAAGTAAGACTTGAGGCAGACTTGTTCCATACTTTCACTGGCCCCACATGTCTGAAGACACCAGGGGTTTTGTCGCTCCTGTGTCACCTTCTAATCCATTGGGAAGTCAGGTGGCACTACAAAGGTCCCCTTAATCCCACTACCTGTGGTTGGGATACCCTTTGAAAGGGTAGGGATTGACATTGTCAGTCCCCTTGACCCTTCTAAACATCTGGGAACAGATTTATTCTGGTGGTGGTGAACCATGCCATCAGGTACCCTGAAGCCATTCATCTTAGGTCTACTACAGCTCCTGCAGTGGCCAAGGCCCTCCTAGGAATCTTTTCCAGGGTGGGCTTCCCCGGGGAGGTTATATCCGACAAAGGTGCAAACGTCATATCTGGATACCTCAAAGCAATGTGGGAGGAATGCAGTGTAAACTACAAATTCACCACTCCTTATCATCCACAAGGAAATGGGTTAGTTGAAGGGTTCATTGAAACCCTTAAAGGTATGATCATGGGACTCTCATAAAAACTCAGAAGAAGATGGGATGTCCTTTTACTCTGCCTTCTTTTTGCCTATAGAGAAGATCAACAAAAGAGAGTGGATTACATCCCACTTGAACTTTTGTTTGGATATCCAGTTAGGGGTCCTCTTAGTCTTCTGAAGGAGGGTTGAGGGCAACCTCTCAAACCCCCCAAACAAGACATAGTTGACTATGTGCTAAGCCTGTGTTCTCACATGCCAGAGTACATGAAGAAGGCTTCCAAAAAGCGTTAGGCCAGCCAGAAGCTTCAGAAGCAATTGCATGACCAAAAGGCTGTGCTGATGGTTTACCAGCCAGGACAGAAACTGTGGGTCTTGGAGCCTGCAGCCCCAAGAGCACACCAGGGCAAGCGGAGTGGCCACAACATAATAGTGGAGAAGAAAGGTGAGGTCTCCTATTTGGTTGATCTGGGCAGTCCAAGAAGTCCCCACAGGGTGCTTCATGTGAAGCACCTCCAACCTTACTATGACAAGGCTGACATGAGCTTGCTCTTGGCCACTGATGAAGGGTAGAAAGCAGAGAGTGACCCTCTCCTTGACCTTCTCAGTGGATGGGGTAGTCTTTGCAGATTGTTTCGTTGAACAGCAACACGCTGACTGCAGGCAAGTCCTCAATCAGTTTTCTGAACTCTTTTCCCTGACACCCAGTCAGACAACTCGGTGTGTACATTATGTGGACACAGGTGATAGTCTGCTTGTTAAGAGTAAAATCTACAGGCAACCTGACCATGTCAGAGATTGCATCAGGGCAGAAGTCCAAAAGATGCTGGAGTTAGGGGTTATTAAGCCTTCAGACAGCTCTTGGGCTAGACCAGTAGTGCATGTTCCTAAGCCTCATTCCCAGAGTGGAAAGAGAAGAATTATGTTTTGTTTAGGCTACAGGGGCCTCAATGCAGTCACTAAGACTGATGCCCATCCTATCCTCAGGGCAGATGAGTTGATTTATACTTTGGCTGCAGCCAAGTATTTAGGCATTTTTTATTTAGCTGCAGGCTATTGGCAGATCAGATTGGCTGATGCTGCTAAGCCTAAAGAGCATTTTCCACTCCTGTTAAATGCTATTACTTCATAGTGATGCCCTTTGGTCTGTAAAATGCACCTGCCACATTCCAGAGGTTGGTGAATCAAGTTCTGGCAGGCCTAGAACACCTTAGCGCAGCATATCTTGATGATATTGCTGTCTTCAGCTCCACCTGGCAGGATCACCTGGTCCACCCCAGGAGTGCCCTTGAGGTCTTGAAAAAGGCAGGCCTAACTGTCAAGACTACAAAATGCCAGGTAGGGCAGAGCAAAGAGGTTTACTTGGGCCACCTGGTTGGTGGAGGCCACATTCAACCCTTACAGAGCAAAATCCAAACCATTATAGATTGGTTTGCTCCAGCTACTCAGACTCAGGTCAGAGCTTTTCTGGGCATGACTGGGTATTACAGGAGGTTTGTAAAATAGTATGGCTCCATTGTGTGATCCCTTGAATGATCTCACCTCCAGAAAGATTCCTAAAAAGGTACATTGAACAGTTAGCTGTCAAGAGGCCTTTAATGCCCTGAAAAAGGCCATGGGCTCAGCTCACAGTCTTAAAAGCCCAGACTATTCAGAACAATTTATTATCCAGATTGATGTTTCAGAAATATGAATAGGAACACTACTATCTCAACTTAATCAAGAGGGTCAAGTTCAACCTGTAGCTTTTATCAGGAGGTTGACCCCCCAGAGAAAAGTGTTAGTCAGCCATTGAGAGGGAGGCCTTTGCTTTGGTCTGGGCCTTGAAGAAGCTGAGGCCATACCTGTTTGGCACTCACTTCATTGTTCGAACAGATCACAAGCCCCTCTTCTGGTTTAAACAAATGAAAGGTGAAAACCCCAAACTGTTGGGGTGGTCCATTTCCTTACAGACAATGGAATTTTCAGTGGAACATAGACCTGGGAGTAACCTTGCCAATCCAGATGGACTTTGTAGATATTTACACTTAGAATATGAAGGCTCACCTAGGTAAGGCTAGTCTTATCCTCTTGCGCTTGGGAAGGGTATGTAGGAAAGTAGCATCTTTCTGACATAGTTACCCCCACTTTCCCCCTGGTGTCAGTGTGTTTAGACTGTAGTGCACTTGGATCCTGCTAATCAGGACCCCAGTGTCTGTGCTCTCTCCTCTAAATTGGGTTGCTGGTGAAGGAATCTGGCCTGTTGTGTGGTAGACACTCTTTGGAGTTGGCACCTTATGCCCGGGTCAGACAACCCCTATTAGTGAATGTAGGCTGTGTCTAGGAAGTCAGGGCTCTCTAGAGGTAGCTGTGGATGAGCAGCCAAGCCTTATCTAGGAGACATGCAAAGCTTATGCAATACCAACATAGTCACACAGCAACTTATCACACATGACAGAACCACACAGTGTTACAAAAATAGAGGTGCTTTACTATAGTAACACAAAACTAGATTACTCATAGGCAGTCCCCCAAACGTTGTAGTGGAAATATATTTTTGTTCTTTGAGATTATCTGTTTGAGTCACTTCTTTCTTGTATATTACATTGTTTTGTGACTCATTGCATCCTTTGGGATCCAGCTATTTGCCCTGGCTTGCTGTTTTTTCTCTTGCGATCCTTCATCTTCTAGTATATATATATATATATATATATATATATATATATATATATATAAAATAATAATTAGGAAATTAGGAATTGGCACAAGAAACAACAAGCATTGGCAAGAATTATTGAAAAATAGTTAGGACCCTAGGGGAGGACCAAACCATATACTAAAATGGTGGGATGCCAAGTGAAGACCCCAACCCAAAAATATGGAGTCATTATAACTCACCCAAGTGGTGAGTACCTCAGTGACCCCCCCCCCCCCCAAGTGACCAGGAGAGGAGAGGTAAGTACCTGGGCTTCCCAAGGACTAACAAGAGGACTTAGAAATGGGGTTGTTCAAGAACAGGACCAGTCTAGAAGAAACCATAGGTGGATTCTGGAACAAGAGGACCTTCAAAAGAAGGGGACAGAGTCCAGTCCACGATGGAGTGTTCAGTCAGGGCAGTAGCCAATACCCACCCTTTTGTGGATGAAGATCCAGGTTAACAGGAGAAGAAGACCAGCTGTGGAGCCCAGAAATTCTTGGAGTGGTGCATATGTGTCCCTCGACGGTCACCGGATTGCAGATGGGTCAGTGGTCAGGAGGACCACCAACAAGCAAATGCAAGTTGGAGCTGAAGAAGAGCTGCAAGGCTGGAGAGGACCAGCAAGGTCCTGGGGACTCGACCCTTGGAGAGGAGTCCAGGCTGACCCTGGGAAGACAGGAGAGCCAGTAGAAGCAGTCGCAACCCACACAGACACCCCACTGGCAGCAGGCTCAGTAAGTCACAGTGAGGCCCAGTCAGCACACCTGGAGAGGAGTCTCATCACTGAAGCAGCAGAGAGGAGACTGTGCTTGGCAGGATGAAGTGCTGGGGGCTGGGGCTACTCAGAGCCTGAAGATCCCCTGGAGCAGGAGACAACAAGCCTTGGTAGCTGCAAGAGTCACAGTGCACAGGGATTCCATCCTGGGGGGAAAGGCAAAGGCTCAGTGTCTCCCCATTTGAACAGATGTCAAAGAGCACCCAGAGGACCCTTCGGATCCACTACCTGTGTTGGAGAATGTTTGCAGATCCAGAGGACAGCAGATCTCAGCATCAGGGCAACATTGCCTTAGGTGCCTCCAGATGAAGGGGAGTGACTCCTTCGCTCCAAGGAAGATTCCTTCTTGCTTCTTTGATGCAACTGAAGTCTTGCTGACCCCATAGAATGCACAGCCATGGAAATGTTGCAAAGTGCAGGAGGATCCACAGAAACAATATTTCAGGTCGAGGTCGTCTCAGTCCTATTCGGTTCCTTTGAAGTCCAACAGCGGTTCCGGTTACCAGAAGCATAAGAGGTCATTGCAAAGGAGTCTTCGAATCTGGGGACCCACCAGAAAGGGAATCCCTAAATATCCCTAAAAGTGGGTTTGGTCATTTTGCAAGGTGACGACCTATCAGGAGGGGTCTCTGACGTCACCTGCCTGACCTGGCTACTCAGATGTTCCCAGGTGCCTCTGCACATCTGCAGAATTGAGTGGCCACTGGGCACCACACCACCCCTGGGGTGGTGATGGACTGGGGAGTGGTCACTCCCCTTTCTTTTGTCCAGTTTCCCGCCAGAGGAGGGACCAGGGGTCTCTGGACTGTTGCAAACCGGTTTATGCAAGAAGGGCACCAAATGTGCCTTTCGAAGCAAACCAGTGGCTTAGGGAGGCTACCGCTCCCAAGCCTTGTAACACCTCTTTCCTGTCCCACAGGAAATAGTTTATTCTGCCTTCTCCTGCCTGAGCTAGTCAAGCAGCAGGAGGGCAGAAATCTGAGGGGTGGCAGCAGCGCGGGCTGCCCAGAAAACCAGAGAAGACTGGCAGGAGCAATACTGGGGGTTCTCTAAGGAAGCCCCCAGGGTGCATGGAATCATACAACCAATACTTGCAACAGTGTTGGGGTATGAGTCCGACATGTTTGATATTAAACGTGACCAGGTTCGGAGTTACCGTTGGGTAGCTGGACCTGTGTAAAGTATTGAAGGAAAATACCATCTTTCTTGGCATGTTACTCCCAATTTCTGCCTGTTTATCACTGTGTTTTTACTGTCTCACGGATATTCTGCTAGCCAGGACCCCAGTGCTCATAGTTTGTGGCCTATGTGTTGTCAGTATGCTTGACTGTGTCACTGGAGTTCTGCTAACCAGAACTCCAGTGCTTATGCTCTCTCTGTTTACCAAATTTGTCACTATAGTTTAGTGACTCCATATTCCAATTCTGATTGGCACACTGGACCCCCCTTATAAGTCCCTAGTATATGGTACCTAGGTACCCAGGCATTGGGGTTCCAGGAGATCCTTATGGGCTGCAGCATTTCTTTTGCCACCCATAAGGAACTCATACAAACACTCCTTCGGGACTGCCATTGCAGCCTGCGTGTAATAGTGCACACACTATTTCACAGCCATTTTTCACTGCACCAGGTAACTTATAAGTCACCTATATGTCTAACCGTCATTTACTGAAGGCTAGGTGCAAAGTTACTATGTGTGAGGGCACTCTTGCACAGACAAAGTTGACCCCATGTTGTCCAGGGCCAATTCCCCAGACTTCATGAGTGCGGGGACACCATTATAAGCGTGCACTACATATATGTCAATACATATATGTAGCTTCACAATGGTAACTCCGAATATGGCCATGTGCGGTGTCTTAGATTGTGAAATTGATCCCCCAATCCAAATCTGGTATTGGGGGGGCAATTCCATGCACCCTGGAGGCTCCATCATAGGCCCCCAGAACTGCCAAAACAACTCTCTGAGTTTTCCACTACAGTCCCAGCTGCTGCCACGTCACAGACGGGTTTCTGCCCTCCTGGGGATTGAGCAGCTGAATCCCAGGAAGGCAGAACAATGCATTTCCTTTAGGAGAGGGGTGTTAGACCCTCTCCCCTTGGAAATAGGTGTTACAGGCATGGGAGGGGTATCCTCCAAGAGCCTCTGGAAATGCTTTGAAGGGCACAAACTGTGCCCTCCTTGCATAATCCAGTCTACACTGGTTCAGGGACCTCCACTCCCTGCTCTGACGCGAAACTGGACAAAGGAAAGGGGAGTGACCACTCCCCTGTCCATCACCACCCCAGGAGTGGTGCCCAGAGCTCCCCCAGAGTGTCTCTGGCATTAGCCATCTTGGATTCCAAGGTGTGGTGACCCTCTGGGAGCATCTGAGTGGCCAGTACCAGCAGGTGACGTCAGTGACCCTTCCTGATAGGTGCATATCCGGGTAGGTAGCCAATCCCCCTTTCAGGGCTATTTAGGGTCTCTCCATTGGGTGTTTCCTCAGACTCGGTTTGTAAGATTCCTCCAGGACTCCTCTGCATCCTCTGCTTCAGCTTCTGACTGTTGGGTCAACGGCAGACTGCTCCAGGAACCACTGTAACTGCAACAAAGTATCCAGGAAGGCTCCTGTGAGATACTGAAGGGGGCTTAAGGTATGGGGTAATTTAAGCCATCTGCATTGGATAGTGTTATCGGACGTTATAACCACCCTCAAATCCAGCACTAAGGGCCAGATGTACCAAAGGATTTTACCCATTCTATGTCTATGGGAAAAAGTTTTCGTACATATGGCCCTAAGAAACAAGGACATAGGGCCTCATTCTGACCCTGGCGGTCTATGACCGCCAGGGTGGAGGCCGGCTGAAGCACCGCCAACAGGCTGGCGGTGCTTCATATTGAATTCCGACAGCCGCGGTCGCCCAGCCGGATCCGGCGTTTTTCTGCCGGATTTCCCCCGGCTGGGGGAATCCTCCATGCCGCCATGGGGATTCCGACCCCCTTCCCGCCAGCCTGTTTCTGGCGGTTTTCACCGCCAGCAACAGGATGGCGGGAACGGGTGTCGTGAGGCCCCTGGGGGCCCCTGCACTGCCCATGCCACTGGCATGGGCAGTGCAGGGGCCCCCTAACAGGGCCCCATAAAGATTTTCAATGTCTGCTTAGCAGACAGTGAAAATCGCGACGGGTGCAACTGCACCCGTCGCACCCCTGCAACTCCGCCGGCTCCATTCGGAGCCGGCTTCCTTGTTGCAGGGCCTTTCCCGCTGGGCCGGCGGGCGCTCTTTTGGCGGTCGCCCGCTGGCCCAGCGGGAAAGCCAGAATGGCATCCGCGGTCTTCTGACCGCGGAGCGGCCATTTGGCGGTTCCCGCCAGGGTCAAAATGAGGCCCATAGTCTATCCTACTAGTGTGGCCGGGCCTATTGTAAGTAAAGTAGGCTATGGGGTCTGATTTAGTGCAACCATTGCAGGCCTGCGGAGAGCAGGGCATTGTAAGTGCAAGGCTACCCCTGCACACCTCTTAATAGGTGATATATCCAGTAGTGCAATGTCTCACTCCTCATCCTCACCTATTGTTTCTCTCAGGTTGCCTAGGGGTTCAAAGGTGGTGTTGAAATCTTTTCCTACTAGCAGGGAATCGTTAGGGTCGGAGTTTTCTCTAACTGCCATAAAGTGCCAGAGTGTCGGGGTCTCCCCCGCCCGCCCTTACTCCTCTGTTATAGTTGCTATATAGATACAATGAGCGTGCACCCCTGCTGTTTATGCAGATGCCCTGCATTTCAGAGGGGGGACCAACGAGGGGTCTCATAACTACATTTAAGGAAAGAGGAACCCATATTATTAAGCCGGCAGATGGGCAGCCGCTACCCTATATTGTGCTGGAATATAGACGTTTGAATAGCACCATGTCTCCTGTAGTAAACAGATGTCATAGTCATCGATGAAATTACCCCATTTGGGATCCCCTAGTTTTTTTTTTTTTAAGCCAGCGATGTTCTTATACAGGATGTTACGTTGTCTGGGGTCAGTATAGAAAGAGGGCTGTCATCTGTGTGAGTCTCTAACTGGGGTTTTCTAGGGGTTGAAACCCCTGTCGAGGTGAAACCCTCCTTACTGCGTATTGGAGGGTTCACTCAAAGTCAATCAATATCAAACGTCCCCAACTCATCCCTATCAGTTTTGGCCACTGGGAGAATGTGGTGAGTTTGTGATCGAAGATGAGGGGGGCTAAGTTTGTACTGTATTTCTGAACCCAGGTTTTTCCATGCACACAAACCCACAGGCCTTCCAGTAGCTGCTTATGCTTCACATAAGCTCAATGAAGTCCTGGTTAGTTGCCGTTGGATCATGGATTCACACTGCTTGCGCAATGTCAGTGCGAAATAAGGAGAGACATTTGTGTACAAGTCTTATCATGTGAGTGCAGTTATTAATAAGAAATTCCTCATTCTCAATTGCACCTGCTCTTAACCTTGGTACGTTGGTCAGGAGAACACTAGGCAGATTACTAGCCAATTATATAGGCTTCTCTTTATTGGGGGAGCACTTCCCTTACCATTTTAAGCGGGCCTCCTGTGAGTATTGGAATAATCACCTACATCTGTGGGCTTCGGGGATGGCACCCGAGGCCGTGTATAAGAAAGCCTGCCCTTATTTAGGTGTTGGGTACAGATGTTTGTACGTATGCAATGCTATCTAACTGGGTTTGCATGTAACTTTATTGCCTCTACCCTGTGCTCCCTTAGAGTCGGCGCTTTTTCGTCTATTTTGCTCTTCAATGAAGGGAGGTATGGATGGGGTTAGAAGCACTGCTCTTCAGCGTATTATCATGGAGTTTCAGCTGTCTTAAAACTCCAACTCCATCCACTAAAACCGCCACTTTCATCTTCAAGTCACGGTTCTCTATTTGCAAAGTTTTAATCAGGTTAAATGCCCCTGACAGTCGCAATCCTCTCTTGCACAAACCCTCAGATAATACTCACTCCCTTTTTGGCTTTCCTCAGGATCGTCCCACTCGAAGCCTCAAAGCGCAGTCAGTGGGGAAAAGTGTAAGGGCCTCATATCTGTTTTTACAAACAACTCCCATCTCCACTGCCAGGATAAAGGGAGATTTGTCCGGGCGATGCAGCATAAGGGCATCTGCACAGATCTCATTCAGGCCATGCGGCATGGCGGGTGCAGGAAAGTACCATCTTTCTAGCATAGTTACCCTAACTTTTTGCCTGACATCGGTGTGTTTAGGCTGTAGTTCACTGGGATCCTACTAACCAGGACCCCAGTGGCTGTGCGATGTCCTCTAAATTTGGCTGCTTGGTAACTTTTTTCACCCACAATTGACATACTGGTGCACTCATGTAAGTCCCTAGTACATGGTACTCAGGTACCGGAGGCATTATTACACCAGGGGTCCCCCATGGGCTGTAGGCTGTATTGTGCTACCCATGGGAGCCCAAATCATGTCCCTAAGTGTGAGGGTACCCTTATATGAGCAGGGTACCACTACAAAACCCGGACTCCATTCTCTGGGCTTTCTAAGTGTGGGGAAGCCATCTTAAGGTATGTAGGGGACATTGGTCAACACGAGTGTTCCAACTACATAATTGCTTCGCAAAACTTAAGAATACTTGGTATCAAACATGTTGGAAACATGCAACTACACTGCTTCCAGTGCTAGTTGTATGATCCCCTGTACTCTGGGGTTTCCTTAGTAGACCCCCCAGTTCTGCTTGTGCTAGCAGCCCACGCTGTTGTGAACCCCAGACACTGTTCTTTCCTCCTGTCCATGAGCCTGGCTCAGGCAGAGGAAGGTAGAACAAAGGATGTCCTGCAAGGGAGAGGTGTGCCCACCTCCCCCTGTGTATTAGGTGTCTAAGGGCTGGGGTGGGGTGTCCTCTGAGTTCCACCACACTGCTTTGAAGGGCACATTTGGTGCCCTCCTTGCATAATCCGGTTTGCACCAGTTCAGGAACCCCCAGTTCCCACTCTGACACAGAACTGCACAAAGGATAGGAGAGTGACCATCCACCTGTCCAGCTCCTCCCCTAGGGAGGTGCACAGAGCTCTGCCAGGTGGCCACTTGCTTCTGCCATCTTGAAAATAAAACGTGCAGAGGCCCCTGGGAGCATATGACTGGTTAGACCAGGTAGATGATGTCCCTGACTCCCCCTGATTGGTGGGTCACCCTAGAGAGTGACCAACCCCCTATTTAGGGTTACTTAGGGGCTCCCCCGAGGGTGGGTCCTCAGAGTCGTCGAGCAAGACTCTACAAGGAACTTTCTGCAAGACATCTTCTGTTTCTGGCCTCTGGAACCACTGCTGGTCTGCTTTGGAACTGAAACACGTCAGGTTCTGAAGGGAAGCTCCCATGGCAACATTGTTTCTCGTGATCCTGCAAAAATTCTTCAACATCCAAGGCTGTGCATCCCCCAGGGTCACAAGGATTCTGTTTGAACCTAGAAGCAAGAAGGAATCTCACTTGGAGTGAAGGAGTCACCCCCTGCATCTGCAGGCACCTCAAGACAACATCGACCAGCTGGTGGGGTCTGCTGCCCCATGGACATCAAAAGGCTCTGCATCACAAGTGGTGGGTCTGTGGCTTCCTCTGGATCCTGCTTGTCTTCTGACCAACTTGGGAGACTGTGGGCCCCTGCTTCTGCCACCAGACTGGAATCCCTGTGCACCGTGACTGTTGCTCTTGCCAGCGCTTGTTGACTCTTCCTCCAGGAGATCTTCAGGCGCCCAGAAGCCAGACTCTTGTCTGTTGGTTTCCTCAGAGTCTACTGGGAAAGGGTCCTGAAACACTCAAACTCCAACCACTACTTCCCTGTGTTAGTCTATGGTACGACTGGGTAGGTAACTGCTCTGCACCTCGTCGTTAGCGATACTTACCATACTTACCTCTGGTGTTTTCATCTACCTCCAGCCCCTAGCTAACTACCACACTTACCTTGGTTGGGTTCACTATTTCGCATTCCACTTACTTAGTATATGGTTTCCCCCTCATAGGGCCCTGTACATTTTATGCTGTTTCTGTTGGTTATTTTGTGTATATATTGTGGGTAGATACTACTAGATAGTCTAGTAGTAGTGCTGTAATAAAGAATCCTTTATTTTTGCAACACGTGTGGTTCTTTCTTGTGAGTGAGTTACTATCTGACCACTGTGGTATTGCAACTGCTTTACATGCCTCCTGGATAAGCTTTAGCTGCTCGTCTCAGCTACCCCTAGAGAGCTTTTGCTATCTGAACACTTATTCACTATCATTAAGGGTTGCCTGGACTCATTATAGGGTGCCACACCATAGGTGTACAACATAAACTTAGCCATCCTCCTACAGCGGGCTCCTGTCAAGTCTCACAAATAGCAAAAGGTGCAAGCAAATCAGGTTCAGCAGACGCTCCCCGAAGCCTTAAAGGTGGGTGTTTGAGTTTATTTGTAGCTTGGGGCTGGGGTCTACACATCACCCTCAAACAAGGACTCAACTTCCTATATTACAGTATCAATAACCTCAATTGTTGAAGCCCTGTGCAATGTATTGGGCAACAGAAGTGGTGATTTTTTAGCCTTTTCCCCGATGTGACTCTGCAGTTTTACTCTTACCCATAATGCACGAAGTATAGTACAGCAGCAACCTCAAATATCTCCTGTGCTTGAATCTGGGACAGATGAGAGCCTCAGTGCAGTTGTTGGAGGGGTGGCCCAGCCCAGCCTTCTTCGGCCGCGGACGGGCCATCCTTTGGCTCAGGTGCAGCGTGGTCACATCCCACACGTGTCCCTCTCTGTGGGAGGGCTGGGGCCCATTAAGAGTGTGTTGAGGAGTCAGCCCTGCCCCCTCGTGATGCAAAGCAGGTGCCTCCCGGCTCTGTGGACTCTGGTTCTGGACTACCGCACGGAAACAGGCAGCAGTACAGAAAACAGGAGATGTGACTCTTCCTGATCAGGAAATTAAGAGCATTGAGGCTGCAGGGAAGAGGGTGGCTGTAGGTAATGCGAATCATTGGCCGGTTGCCAATTCAGTGGGGCTCTTCTCTAGATACAAATGAGCAATCTTCCGGATGAGTATAGAAAGAGGGAAGGTCTGGTCGCTGAGCTTTTACGATTGAGGCATGTGTGACT
This sequence comes from Pleurodeles waltl, assembly GCF_031143425.1. Classification (NCBI taxonomy): domain Eukaryota; kingdom Metazoa; phylum Chordata; class Amphibia; order Caudata; family Salamandridae; genus Pleurodeles; species Pleurodeles waltl. The sequence continues at coordinate 398,227,808 of NC_090446.1, forward strand.
GTAGATGCACATGCTGTTAATACTCCTGCCATCTAGTGTTGGGCCTGGATGTATGCAAGTTATTTTTCTTCTAAGAAGTCTTTCGAGTCACAAAGTAGTGTGACACCTCCTCAGCTGGTAATGTGCATGGTCATTGACTCCATTGTTAGATTGCTTTCTTTCTGCTGTAGGTATTGGATATGTGCTATCGTGCTACAGTTCAGCTATGTCGTCATGCTCTGGTCGGTCTCCATGGTTCCTCCCCTCTGTTGGTATTGTTATGGAACGCATTTTCCATTTCCTCTCAGGTCTCGTGTGGACGGCTCAAGCTTTGCCAGGTAACTTTGGGGTCGGCTTTGGCCCACTTTGCCCTTTGCCCTTCATAGCCCCCTTCTGTCCTTGTCTCTCCACTATGTATCAACCGTGATGTAACGGATTCCATTCACGAAGTACTTTTAGACTGACCACCATCAAGTCTGTAATTTTTGTCTGTCTCCTGAATACAAAGAGGTTGCCTGTGAGGCCTGCCATGCTTCCTGTTCCAAGAAGACCCTTTGTTAATGTCTCAATGTCGCATAACAGCAGAAATGACACACCACTTGTAGGAAAGCGCCTCTTTTGACTTTTTGCCTGGTTTCTGGTGAATTTTCGAATTAAAGTGCACCTGGTCCCTGCTAAACAGATCCCCAGTGCCAGATCTCGTTCCCTAAACCTGCACAGTTGCTTTTCCCTATTGACAACCCTTTAGCTATCCCTATAAGTCCCTAGTAAATGGTTCACTGGTACCTTGGGCATGGGGTACTAAAGGAAGGCCCCTGAGGCTTACAGCACAAATTGTGCCATTCTCAGGGACTCCCTCACTAAGTGCACACAGTGCTCCTTTCCCAGGCTGAGTGTCTTGGTGCAGAACTAAAATGAAAACGTGACATGGGACACAGCCTGTGTGCCCTGTCCCCTTTGCATTGCATGCAATATATGCAAGTCACCCCTCTGGCAGGCCTTCCAGCCCTAAAGATAGGGTGCATTATATTACACGTGAGTGCATACCTGCATGAGCAGATATGCCCCTACTATGTCTTTGTCGATTCTCAGACCTAGTAAGTGAACGGTGAAGCCATTTTAAGTACATGCTGGACATGGGTCACTGCAAATTCCCCAGCTACATGATGCCCTCACTGACAATAGGAGTGTTTGGTATCAAACATCTCATATTAATAAGCCCTCACTGAATCGAGTGATCGATTTATTATTACATACACTCATTGGGCACCTTAGAGGTGCCCCTGAAAATCTACTGACTCCTAGTGTGGGCACTGACTGGACAACACAAGTACAGCCACCTTGGACAGAGTTCTGCCCCCCCCTGAGGTGAAAGCCAATGTTCTCAAGAGCTCATAACAAATGCCTGTTCTGGACAGAGGTGTGACCTCCTCTCCGAGGCAGGATGGACATTCCAGGGCGGGAGCTACAAAGGCCTTGCTGCCTTTGACAATGCTACCCAGGTGTCTCCAAATGGTAGAGAAGGCTGACCCACTGCTCCTGATCCCACGTCTGTTGACAGGACTAGCGGTAAAATTAGTTAAATTAGGAGGAGTACCCACTTCGTGCCAGTCTTACTCCTAGGGTGAACGAGCTGAAGTGGACACTACTTTTTAAATTCCTCCATCTTCTGTGGAAGGAATTAGGCTACTAGGGTAAGGGCTATGCCACTTCCAAAAGGTGTGGTCATAGAAAGGGTGTAGTCACCCTAAAGGTGAGTAGCCCATTAGCTACCACCTGGTGTAGGAAGCTGGCTCAGGTTATGGTGTACCCCTATGCTGTGGCGCCCTATACTAAGTCCAGGCAACCCTTGGTGATAGTGTTTTGGTGCCTAGGTAACCAAAGCTCTCTAGGGGTAGCTTTGGAGAGCAGCTCAGGCTTATCAAGGAGGAGTGTAAAACACTTACAATACCACAGTAGTCAGTCAGTGATTGTCACACAAGAAAGAACCACACCAGGTGCTGCAAAAGTAAAGTATTTTTTTTATTACAACACTACTACCATACTAACATTGGTATATCTCTACTTGGAGATATCTACACACCAAAATATACAGTTGGCAACAAGCAGGAAAATCATAGAAATACGTGAAACCCTACGGGGGCCAAACCATATACTAAGAAAGTTGTATAAGAACGGAGGTGCCCAACCAAGGTAAGTGTGCTAGCATTCCAAGGGATGGGGGAGTAAGCTGCAGAATGGAAGCTGAGCTTGGAGTTGCAGAGTGCTGGAGGCTGGGGCTTCTTGGAGTTTGAAGATCTCTTGGAGGAAGAGTCAACAAGCCTTGATAAGAGCAACAATTGTGGTTCCAGTGGCTGCAGCAAAGGCCCACCATCTCCCAAGTTGGTCAGAAGACATGTAAGACCTGGAGAGGAGCACAGAACTAGCCCCTGTGTTGCAGAGCCTTTTCATGTCCGTGAGACAGAAGGATCCACCACATGGTCGTTGTCTTCTTAAGGTGCCTGCGGATGCAGGGGAGTGACTCCTTAACTCCGAGGGAGATTCCATCTTGTTTCTTGGATGCATAGAGTCCTTGTGACCCTAGAGGATGCACAGCCATGGATGTTGCAGAAATCTTGCAGAAGCTGGAGAAACAATGTTGCAGTGGGAGCCATCTTAACTGGATACAGTATTGTTTTAGTTCCAAAACCAGACCAGCAGTCGTTCCGCAGGCCAAGAGCAGAACAGACTTGCAGAGAGTTTCTTTGTAGAGTCTTGCTCAACAAATCTGAGGACCCACCCTCAGGGTAGCCCTTAAATAACCTTAAAAGGGGGTTGGTCACTAACTACAGTGACTCTCCTATCTGAGGGGGTCAGGGGCGTCATCTACCTAGCCTAATCAGTCAGATGCTCCCAGGGGCCTCTGCACGTCTTGTTTCCAAGATGGCAGAATCAAGCAGCCACTTGGCAGAGCTCTGTGCACCTCCCTTGTGGTCACTTCCCTGTCCTTTGTGTGGTTTTGTGCCAGAGTGAGGACTGGGATTCATGCACTGGTGCAAACCGGGTTATGCAAGAAGGGCACCAAGTGCACCCTTCAAAGCAGTCTGATGGTGCTGGGAGTCCACCCCACCCCAGCCCAAAGACACCTAGTTCTAAAGGAGAGGAGGCTGAACTTCCCTCCTGCAGGAAACCCTTCGCTCTGCCTTTCCCTGCTTGAGCTTAGGCTCAGTAGTAGAGGGGCAGATCAGTGCCTTGGATCTGCAGCAGCCTGGGCTGGCAGCCAGAACTCGCAAGCCTTTACAGGCAGAATTGGGGTATCCTCCAAAGAACCCCCAGAATACATGGTATCATGAAACTAGCACTGGAATTGATGTGATACCAAACATGCCTCGGTTATCAGAAGCCATTACTTAGTTGGACCACTCGTGTTGACCAGTGTCCCCTACATACCTCAAGATGGCTTCCCCACACTTACAAAGCCCAGGGAATGGAGTCTGGGATTTGTTGGGGTACCTCTGCTCATGCAGGGGTGCCCAAACACTTAGTAACATGAACCCTTCCCTTGGGCTGAAGGGCCTACCAGAGGGGTGACTTACAGTGTCTAAGTGGAGTGACCATGAATGTAGGAGGCCTGCCTGGTTTGTAGTGGGTACCAAAGGTACTTACATCTTATACCAGGTCCGGTTATCCCTTATTAGTGAAATGTAGTCAGTGTCCAAAAGCCAGGCTGTCTAGAGGTAGCTGTAGGTAGAGTAGCCAAGGCTGAACTAGGAGACATGCAAAGCTCTTACATTACCACTGTAGTCACACAGTACTCCCACACGAAAGACAATACTCAGTATTACAAAAATAAAACTACTTTATTTTAGTGACAAAGGGGGTCATTCTGACCCTGGCGGCCGGTGGCCGCCAGGGCCACCGACCACGGGAGCACCGCCAACAGGCTGGCGGTGCTCCCACGAGCATTCTGACCGCAGCGGTTCAGCCGCGGTCAGAAGCGGAAAGTCGGCAGTCTCCCGCCGACTTCCCGCTGCTCGGGGGAATCCTCCATGGCTGCGGAGCGCGCTCCGCAGCCATGGGGATTCTGACACCCCCTACCGCCATCCTGTTCCTGGCGGGTCTCCCGCCAGGAACAGGATGGCGGTAGGGGGTGCCGCGGGGCCCCTGGGGGCCCCTGCAGTGCCCATGCCAATGGCATGGGCACTGCAGGGGCCCCCGTAAGAGGGCCCCACTGTGTATTTCAGTGTCTGCAATGCAGACACTGAAATACGCGACGGGTGCAAACTGCACCCGTCGCACCCCTGCAACTACGCCGGCTCAATTCTGGCGGCCCAGAGGAAATGTCTGAATGGCCGCCGCGGTCTTTTGACCACGGTGCGGTCATTTGGCGGCTCCCTCCAGGCGGGCGGCTCCCGCCGCCCGCCGGGCTCAGAATGAGCCCCAAAATGCCAAAAATACCTTAGAGTCTATACTCCCTTAGGAGGTAAGTAATATACACAATATATACACTAATAACTAAAAACAGGTAAGTACACAGTCGGAAAACAGTACAAATAGTGAAAATCATAATAGGTTGCAGTGGGCCTAGGGGGAACACAAACCATATACTTAAATAGTGGAATGCGAAAGTCGGTCTCCCACCTAAGCAAGTATAATGTGTAGAGGGGTGCTGGGAGTCTAAGCAAACACCAAAGGTAAGTAATAGCCCCCACCACAGAGGCAGGAAAACAGGAGTAAATCATAGTAAGTTTCCTGAAACACACAAGAACTTGTGATAGAAGATGTCCCACACTGGATGGATGAATGCAGTCTGGTTTAAGTCTCTGGATTCCACCAATAAGCCTTAGCACACACAAAGCTTGCGGTTAGAGGAAAATGTCGCTGCCCGGGACCAGAAGGGACCTGGTGGCATCTACCTGGGAGGGGGAGACTGAGGGGGCTATCAGCAACTCAGAGAGCCCTCAGAAGACCAGGCAACGCACACAGGAGTCCCACAGCATGGGGACAAAGAAGGTGCAAATGGAGGCCCACGCAGCACGACACAAAGGGATCCCATGCCGCTGGGGAACCACTCTGTGCGTCACAAGATGGAGTGCTGGGGGCCTAAGGTGTGCTGTGCATGAATAATTTTGTGGAAGGTTGAACACAGGCCTTGGCAACTGCAAGCAACGCAGTGCACGGGGGGGTACTGTCTTGCGTGGGGAGGCAAGCTCTTACCTCCACCAAAGTTGGACAGCTGGACCTTGGGACTGTGGAGGTCACTTTAGTCCACCACCCATGTTGCTGGATCTACACTCATTGTCTGGAAAGGAGACCCATAGCACCGGTCGTCGCTGCAGAGAGGTTTCTGCTGAAGCAGGGAAGTGACTCCGTCACTCCACGGGAGATTCCTTCGGTTCTTCTGGTGCAGGCTGAAGACACGCAGTCTTTGGAGGATGCATGACCTGGAAACTGTTGTAGTTGCTGGCAGGAGCTGAAGTTACAAGGTTGCAGAAGTCGTCTTTGCTTCTTTGTTGCAAGTTGTAGAGTTCCTGGAGCAGTCAGCAGTTGATCGTCGGTAGAAGATGAAGTAAAGGATGGAGAGGAGTCCTGCTGGAGTCTTGCAAACCGAATCTGAAGATACACCCAGAGGAGAGACCCTAAATAGCCCTGAAAGGAGGATTAGTCACCTAACCAGGTAATCACCTATCAGGAGGGGTCTCTGACGCACCTGCTGGCATGGGCCACTCAAGTGCACCCAGTGTGCCCCACTGTCATGGAATCCAAGATGGCAGAACCCAGGGACACTCTGGAGGAGCTCTGGGCCCCACCCCTTGGGTGGTGATGGACAGGGGAGTGGTCACTCCCCTTTCCTGGGTGCCAAAAGAAATGCAACAGCCCATAGGGATCCCCTGGAACCCCAGTGTCCTGGGAACCCAGGTACCATATACTAGAGACTTATAAGGGGGAACCAGTATGCCAATTTGGAGTGAAATACTGAGTTACCAGTATGTAAGGACAGATTTGGAAACAGAGAGAGCATGAGCACTGGGGTCCTGATTAGCAGAACTCCAGTGACAATTTAGAAAACAGTGAAACACACTGACAAGCTGGCCATAAACCATAAGCACTGGAATCCTGACTAGCAGGATCCCAGTGACACAGTCAAACACACACTGACATCCAGCAGAAATTGGGGGTAACATTTCAAAAAAAGGGTACTTTCCTACAGGGGTGCTTACACACTTAGGAACATGCACCCTGCCCTTGGGCCGAAGGGTCTACCAGAGGGGTGACTTACAGTGTCCAAGTGGAGTGACCATGATATAAGGCAAGCCTTTTATCTAAAGTGAAAAGTGCATGCACCATTTCACACAGGCTGCAATGACAGCCCTTCAGACACAGTTTGCATGGGCTCCCATGGGTGGCATAAGACAAGCTGTAGACCATAGGAGACCCTTGGTGTACCAATGCCCTGGGTTCCTAAGTACCATATACTAGGGACTTACATGGGTGCACCAGTATGCTAATTGTGGTGTGTCAAAGTTCCCAAACAATCAAAGTTAGAGGAGAGACCACAAACACTGGGGTCCTGGTTAGTGGAATCCCAGTGTCCTATAGTCTAAACACACTGACACTAGGCAAAAAGTAGGGGTAACTATGTCCGAAAGATGCTACTTTCCTACACCTTGCATGCCCCGTAAGGCTCTTAAATTCAGTATTTAGGTGGCATCCCTGATTCCTAGAACTCAGATTCCTGTCGACCTAACAGGAGCAGGACAACACAGAAGACACCAACTGACTTGGCTCCAGCCTAACCAGCCTGTCTGCAGCCCTCAAAGGCATCACTACTTACCTGGGCAGCTGTTGGTTGACCTTACCTAGCCTCCTCACCAGAGCCTGCAGCCTCTTTCTGAACCTAATCTCCTCCACTGAATATTATTGGGCACCCAACACTGTGTTGGCACTCTGTACCCAGCTGCCACTAAGGGTGTAAATTTGGTGCTGCCTTGTGGCCCCCGTTGTACTTACCTCAACTCCAAGAGATCAACCCCCTGACCCTGCTTTACTCACCTGTGAGCAGCGCTTCAGCAGATACCCCCTGTCTCTATTGGATAGCATTGGGCACCAGACGATGTGTTTCCACTCTGCATCCGCCTGCCCCTTGGCCACTGAGGGTGTAAGTTTGGTGATGCTTTGTGCCCCCCCTCAGTGCTTACCTCAACCCCCTGAGACGAACCTCTGACACAGCTTGTACTTACATGGGAGCAGCACATCTTCATTCACCCCCAGTCTATATTGATTAACATTGGGGACCCGACTCCGGCTTTGACCTTTGCACCTGGCTGCCTGTGTCGGTGTGGGTGCACTCTTGATACGAACCTGAACCTTGCTCAGTGCTAGTCTTAAGCCCTGAAGACTGGAATTGTAAGTCCTGTACTTACCTGCAAAACTGCATTCTGGTTTTCCTTCTGTAGCTTAACATTGAAGACTCTGAAAATTGCACTGTAGTTTCTTGAAATAGCAAAGTATTTTTAATTTAAAAACTGCTTACCTTATAATGAAGTTCTTTGGTTCAAAACATATATAAAAGCAACTGTTATTTTTCTAAATTGGTCTCGGATTTATTCTTTGAGCGTTTGTCTAATTTTTTGCCTCTCAGTACAACAAATGCTCACCCACACCACCAAAAAAAGAACACTAGACCTATCTGTTTCTGCCTCTGCAAGCCTCTGGTGATCCACTGGACTCTGCACAGTGTACACCATTTTAGTGAACTATACAGAGAGCCAGCTTCCTACATTGGTGGAAGCGTGGTGGGGTCTGCGACTTTGCACTTGCTGATACCACTTGATCAAATAGGGACTACACAAGTAAATTCAAAAATTGCCTTTAATTCAATTGCATTTTATAGAATTGGGTATTTTTCCAAATTGCTAAAAGTGACTGTTACGGCCCTGGTTAGGTCCCTGTAGCTTAATAGTAAAACTTAAAAACTTACTGTAGTTAGGACTGCAGAAACTGCATCTGATACAGACTTCTAGTTGCAGATACCTTATCTTAGCATTCCCCCATGTGTCCGACCGGATCCAGAGATTTTTCTTCTAGCAATAACCTTGCACGCCGTCAGGTGATGTTGGTCGACTCCTTATCCATCATTGGTGTTGTGGTTGCTGTTATGATGTTGCGATTGCATATAGGTGCCACCCCAGCACACTGAGGTCAGTTCCTTTCTTTCAACACCAGCCTACAAGCAGTTCCAGAAAAGAGCTACCCTCAATCGTTTATTGGCTGACTGTTCAATGTTTTGTCGAAGTTTTTTTACCACTTGGTGCGTCAACATGTCGTACCTCTTGTGCTTGTGGTGCCTGGAGCACGACCTGAAGTCGTACCCCAAGTGCTGGGCCAGGAACCCGAAGGCTTTGAGGGAGTGGTCCCTAAAGCTCACGGCGGCACAACGCTTGGCTCCGCATCGCTCCTGGTCTTGCTCGAGAGGACGGTCACAAGACCGCTCACTGAGCCATTACTACTCGTCCCACTTCAAATCGTCTGGACATTCAGGTCACAAGAAGAATTTGTCGGAGAAGAACAAACGTTCTTTGACTTAACCCTGTCTCTCAGACAATGCAACACAGGAGGAGCATTGTCATCTAGACCTCCATCCTTAGAGCCTGCTTCTGGGTTGGCTCCGCAACTCCCTAGGTTTTTGGGAGCCGCAGCCACACCTGCCCAACTCAGGGAGTTTTATGAGGCCATGCTCCTCATATTTGTAGAGTCTGACCCTTCTGCGATGCCTCCGGGCCCAGTACGGTTTGCGGGGGGCCCCTTGGGTTGAGATCTGGCGGCTTCGGCTCCGGAGGGCACCCCAAGATCCGTTACTGGGTCTGCACCGACATCGGTCATGCTATTGCCACCTTCCACTTCACCAGTACAGAAGTTCACGCTCCAGACGTCGGTCGGCGCCACAATTGACGTTGACCCCATACTGATTTTTTACTTCGACCCGGATCTACATCACCTGACACCGATTCCGACCCTTATGCCTATGGGTGTGGGTACGGTGAGAGTATGGAGGAGTCGCTGGACCCTTTGGAATACCAGCTAGATGACCCTGATATAGACTGTGCTAAGGAGTTGGGTGAAGCAAGTGGTCTTAACATCTCCCCTGATGCTGGCATGCTTTCTCCCCCTACCGTGGCTACGGAGGAGGGAGCCTCATATTCAATGGTGGTGAGAAGAGGGGCCGAGGTCCTGGGCCTCGAGCTGCCTTCCGTGGCTGTTATGACTAACCTCCTGACTGGGGTGCTTCAGCCCAGGTGTAGGAAGTTGGCTCTGTATATACTATATCAAAATGAGAAACAGGCCCTCATTACAACCCTGTTGGTAAATGCTGCTTACTGCAGTGCAGAAGACCGCCAACATACCGCTGCGCCCGCGGAATTCCGCTAAAGCTATTACGACCCACAGCTCGGAATCCGCCAGAGGTCCTCATTCTCGGCAGCAACCTCTCCGCCTGGTACGACTCCTGGTGGCCCACCTCCCTCGGAGCCGCCCCCACCCCCACCACCCAAGTACGGAACCTGGGCATTATCCTTGACTCAGCACGACTCAGCAGGTCAACGCAGTCTCCTCTTCCTGCTACAACTCCCTCCGCATGCTCCGCAAGATCTTCAAGTGGATTCCTGTTGAAACCAGAAAAACAGTCACCCACGCCCTAGTCAGCAACCGACTGGACTTCGGCAACGCTCTCTATGCAGGAACCACGAGCAAACTACAACAGAAAATGCAACGTATCGAAAATGCCTCCGCCGACTCATCCTTGACGTCCCACGCCGCAACTACATCTCTGCCCACCTCAGAGAGCTGCACTGGCAATCCATATCGAAGAGGATTATGTTAGAATCCATTTTGAATTGCTTCGTTTCTTTTACACGTGTAAGTTTGAGCTTTTGTTGTCTCTGAACGCACTGTCTATCACATATGTTATCTTATGTATATTTGTTTAAGTAAAATAAGCCTGGTTCCACGCCATAGGCTTGCAGCTGGTTTCTTTCCCTAACTGGGGCACTGTACTCATTATAATTGTGTGTTCAAAATAACTAACTGACCTCGGCTGTGGTATTTTGGGGAGGGAAAGGCTGATATCTATACCTTTGAACCACGTAATCCTTTGAAGGGTCTCAAGAATGTGGGGAGTCAGGCAGCTGCAGAGGGGAGGCAAGGACAAAGCTGGGAATGGAACCGGTGTGTGGAAACTGATTAACTCCTTGAAATATCTGTATGACGTATATCATTATTTACACATTTTATGTATCCTTTGATGTATGAGTATAAATATCACTGTTAAACGCTTTATGCTAGCACACCTTACTTCGGGCCTGGGATGCCAGTGGTAAACCTGTCCTCTTTGCTGCAGCAAAAATAAACAGACCTTTGGTCATTGATTTTTCACTCCGGCTCTCCGTGTCAAAAACTCCTTTGTAAATGCATTTGTAAGTATCTGCAAATATGTGCATTTGACAATTTGGCGCCCGAACAGGGACCTTCCAGTGGATATCTTCAGTAGCTCTGTCAAGAGACGTGCTGCCAGTGGGGGGACGCCGTTCCGGAGGTGTAGATTCCAGGGGCCCCCTGCACAAAGACTTAGTTTCAAAAGCAGCTGCATCTTATCCACCGGGCAGGCCTCTCCCCGCTTTCTCATGATGTCCCAGCGAAGTCCCTGAAAACATCGGTTTTTATCTTGACTGATTAGTCTGACACGGGCGGCCGGAGAGAAATCCAGGAAAAAGCAGATAGTCAGGTAAGACTGTTCCTCGCTGGCTACTTGTCTGCTTTAACTTGCATTTGAGAGAATAATTGTTTTTGGATAACTTATCACTTTTGGGAATGATTAGTTCTTGGTAAATTTGCATTTGTACAAGGTACCATTTGACAATTTGTATTACACGTGTTTTTCTTGTTTGAGTAATTTGCCCAGGCCTGGAGCAATTTGTAAGTTGGTAAATATTTGAAAAAGGGTTTTTTTTTTTTTCTTCTTTGGTGCACATTTGAAAAAGGTTTTCTTTGGTGCACATTTGAAAAAGGGTTTCTTTGGTGCATGTTGCATTTTGAAATTTGGTGCGTGTTGTCTTTTGAAAATTTAAAAGGTTAGATATGGGAAATAAGAAATGTTGGCAAGGGTTATGTCTTTGTTTTCGCCGAAATCATGTGCCACGTTTAGATAAAAAGCAACCGATCCCAAAAGAGGGAACACCAGGGTGGGACATGTTAAAGGATTATGGTTTAGAGAATAATTTGTATAATAGTATATGGCGCAGGTATACTAGACATTGTCCTGACCTCCAGTGGCCAGAGGATGGGTCTTTTGATTTAAAGAAACTAACCTACCTACAGGAATGTTTGTTTCATAAAAAGGCTAGACAACATATGTTTGAGGTATACAGAAAATGGGAAGTGGGATAAACTGATAGAGAGGGAAAACAGGAGAACCATCATGCAGAAGGCCGCCCTGTATCACCATTCCCAAACCCAGAAAGGGATTGAATCTGAAGATAGAGTCCATAGGGCCCAGGTGGAGGGAAGTTATGTATCAAAGCCAACAGAAACCAAACATGCATTAGAGGAAGATGAGGTAATGCTACAGCTATTAGATAATAGCCCTACTGCACCTCCACCTTACACACCCCCTGCAGTAGCCCAACCTATCATGGGGGCACAGCAACAGCAGCAAGGGCAAGGGCACAATTTGGGAAATCCAGGTGCACCACTACAGCAGCATGTGTCACAACCACCACAGCCTCTAGCCCAAGCTACCCCAATAGCCCAAGTCCTAATCCCTCCGCCACCTGCCCCACCACTACCAGCCAGCACTGCAAGGTTACCAATAATGTCCCCTGCCCCTAATACCCCAAATGGACAACGCCGACAGTGCACAGCCACACACTCACTTTCACCCATATGGAGCACACCTATTAAGTCGATTTCGCCCCCTAGTACCCGCTCCACTATTGGGGATGGGGAAAAACGGGTTATCAAGAATCAGTCAGAGAACTGGATGTCACATCCTATTTACACCCACACCGATATTATGGACACAATACAACAGATGTCACATTTTGGACAGCAGTTAGCACTACAGTATATGATTGAAAAATTGGAGAGGGATTGGAATTCTTGTATTACAGATTCTACCCCTCTCCCTTATGAACAAGAATTATACCAATTATGGCGGGACAGTGTGGCTTGTATTCTTGATAGTAACAGCATAAATGAGGGAGTACGCATTTGTGTCATAGCCAGGGAAGAGGTTCTCAATACATATGACAAGGGGTACCCAATGAGGGAAGTACACCCTGATATGCCCACTGCAGCTGCAGTTGCAGCAGCAGCTGCCGCCGGACGACCAGCTCCCGTGCCGGTGGCACAATTTGTCCATATACCATGGAAAAGGGAGGAGGTAATGGCTATAAAGAAAGACTTGCCAGACCCTCGAAACAATCCAGCTGGATTCTATCGGGACCTTAGAATTGCCATTTCCACCACAACCATGACACTCAAAGACATTGACTATTTTTTTGGTGTTTTATTGGGTCCTGAAGTTTGGCATAAAATTAGAAGAGTAGATGATGCACCTACTTTGGGAAATACATGGGGGGGTTTAGAAGCACGGGAAGCACAAAGGGCACCAGGAACCCTGCCGCATCAGGATATTTTAAATTTACCTAACCGGATATTGACTAAGTTAGAAACTGTTATACCTCTTCAGACTGTGGATTGGGGAAAACTTGCCACTTATAAACAGAAAATAGGTGAAGATGTCCCAGATTATTTTACTAGAATTGAACAAGCTTTCATAGATTTTAGCGGTCAAGACCTCGCCACCGTAACAGGTGTCACACTATTTGTAGAACGCTTTGTTAATGGCCTTCTACCTGAAATATCACAAAAATTAAAAGCAACAGAGAGTTTGTGGATGACGAAGGGACAGGCAGAGATTTTACAGATGGCACAATACTATGAGAGCAGGTACAAGGAAGAATTAGAAAAGAATGAGAAGTCAGTAAAAGAATTAAAGAAAAAGGTATTATTACAGCAGGCATACCCCCAGCGGGATACAACCCCTCAGCAAAGGGGTGGCCCACCAAGGGGACGGGGAAGGGGTCGAGGCCGAGGTGCATCTGCACCACCCCAAGACCGCCGATTAAATATCAACCAATGTGCCTACTGTAAGCAGGATGGACATTGGCGTGATACTTGCCCATTACTGGAAGGAAGACAAAGTATGTCACTTCATAGAGGGAACGCGGCAGGTAATGCACGAGGACGAGGAAGAGGTAGAACTGATCAGAATTCGCAGAATGAGAATCAGGTCCCGCGTAACACTAATATTTTTGACAATGCATTTGAACGACAATATTATGCTGATGATTTCTTTTCTGAATCCTACAATTATTAGGACAGCCACAGACAGGGCCAGGGGCGAGTAAGTATTCCTGTAGATCAGAATGGTCCCTACATTGATGTAAAAATCGAAGGAGAGGGCCATAAGTTTCTTCTAGATACTGGTGCCACCAGAACATCTATTGCACATTCTGCAGTCCCCGGGGCTCCCCTGTCTGGGCTTCATACCACATCAATTGGGATTTCTGGGATCCCCGTGGTGAGCCCCATCTCAACACCTATGAGAGTAACTGTAGGCCCATTTACAGTACACACGCCACTCTCTTTAACATCAGGTTGCAATGAAAACTTGTTTGCATTAGATTTGTTAAAGAAATTAAATGCAGTTATTCACTGTTCAATGGATGGTGTCTATGTAACTATGGATAGTGTTTCCCCTACTCGGTGCATGTTCTCACAGGAATACGACTTACCCCCAGAGCTAAAGGAAATAGACCCTCGCTTATGGGCCAAAGGCAAGAATGATGTAGGCATTATGGATATCGACCCTATTGTAATAAAAATCAAACCAGGTGCCCGGTTACCTCGTGTTCCTCAATACAAATTACCTAAATCAAGCGAAAAAGGGCTCAAGGCAGTCATATCTGATCTTGTGCATGCAGGTGTCATAAAGGAAATAGTGAGCAGCCCATGTAACAGTCCAATCCTTCCTGTTGTAAAGAAACAAAATGATGCTAATGGATTAGATGGTGAGCAATCAGTTACTGATAACACAGTATATCGATTAGTTATTGATCTCCGAGAAATAAATAAAATAGTAATTCCCCAGTTTCCCGTGGTCCCAGACATGAATAGTCTTTTCACCATGATTCCACCCTCTGCGTGTTTTTTCACCGTAATCGATTTGAAGAATGCTTTCTTCAGCATTCCAATTGCCGAAGAATCTCAATATTTGTTTAGCTTCGCGATTTTTGGTAGATCATTCGCGATGACAAGAATTCCTCAGGGATTTGTTGAGTCCCCGAGCATATATAGTCAATGTCTTAAACGTCAATTAGACCAATTCAATCCACCTTCAGGCTCTGCATTGTTGCAGTACATTGATGATATTTTAATTGCCTCAGATTCCATGACACAATGTAAGACTGATACTGTTGCATTATTACATCATTTAGCACCTCTGGGCCATAAGGTGTCCCTTCCAAAATTGCAGTATTGTAGAGAGGAGGTCACCTATCTAGGACACCTCCTCTCTAAGGAGGGAAGGAGATTACATCCAGACAGAATTAAACTGGTTCATACAATGACTGCACCACGCACCCCTTCTGAAGTCCGAGCATTTTTGGGATTTACATCCTTTTGCAGACAGTGGATTCCAAATTTTTCACTTATAGCAAAACCATTGACTGCTCTGACACTTTCAGATGTGCCCTCTCCTGTACCTTGGACTGACAAATGTGAGGAGGCTTTTCAAGATTTAAAAAAGGCGATGTGCTCTGCTCCTGTATTGGGTAATCCGGATTACAGCAAACCATTTGTTTTATTTGTGCATGAAAAGCATGGCTGTACATTGTCTGTTTTGACACAGGATCAAGGTGGGAGACAACGCCCTTGTGCATACTTCTCTTCCACCTTGGACACTGTGGCGCAAGCTTTGCCTACTTGTCTTAGAGGAGTGGCTTCTGCAGCAGCTGCGGTGAAACAAAGTGAAGGGTTTGTTGGTGGCAATCCGCTCACTGTGATGGTTCCTCATGCCGTTGATATTTTGTTAAACAAGACACAGACGCAGCACCTCACCAGTGCTCGTCTAACGGGTTACGAATTAACATTGTTCAGTCCAAATATTACTTTGAAGCGGTGCAATGTCTTGAACCCAGCTACGTTACTACCCCTCCCTCAGGACAATGTGGAATTTGATCATAATTGCATTTTTGCCACTGAGGAAGAAACCAAGGGACGGGTAGACTTAACAGACACTCCACTATCTGACCCACAGGGAGAGCTGTTTGTAGATGGGTCTTGTTTCAAGTTACCAGATGGTACGACCACTGCAGCCTATGCCGTCACCACAGTCAAAACAGTGGTTGAATCTCATAGAATCCCGCAAAATTCGGCACAGGCTGCAGAATTAATTGCCCTCACCAGAGCTTGTGAAATAAGTGAACATCTTAGTGTTAACATCTACACTGATAGCCAATATGCGTTTGGAGTAGCTCATAATTTTGGGCGACTCTGGGCGAATAGAGGCTTTATCAGGTCACATGGCACTACCATTCAGCATGGCAACTTGATTGTGACACTTTTGAATGCTCTCAGCCTGCCCCGTCAGGTCGCAATCATTAAGTGTAGTGCCCACAAAAAAATTACTGATGATATAGGACGAGGAAATGCTTTTGCAGATGCTACAGCGAAAGCAACAGCACGAGCACCATTTGACAATGCATATGTTGAGAGTAGCATCAAGGGAGAGCCCCAGAACGAAGTATTAGAAAATACCATGCAGTGTGTGAGAGATATTCAAGCAGAAGCAACAGCAGAGGAAAGGGAACAGTGGGAGAAGAACGGTAGACTAGACAGTGAGGGTTGTTACACAGATGACACAGACAGAAGAAGATGGATGTTACCTAATTGTTATGTACACGCTATGGTTACTATGGCCCACAGTCCTGCACACATCAGTGCCCAAGGCATCAAGACAACTTTGGACCATGTTTGGAGTAATCCTCTGATATCCAAAGCTGCTAATAATCTGGTTAAAAGTTGTATGGTGTGTGCAGTGCACAATGCAGGAAAAGGGACCCCTACGCCCCCTGGCCACTTTGCCCCTCCTGATCTCCCCTTTGAAGCTATACAGATGGATTTTATCCACATGGAACCGTGTAACAAACTGAAATACGTGTTAGTGGTAGTATGCATGTTTTCAAAATGGATAGAGGCCTACCCATTAAAAGACAATGGTGCCCTCTCTACCGCTAAAATATTACTAAAAGAATATTTTCCTAGATACGCATTGCCACGATTAGTCTGGAGTGACAATGGCAGTCATTTTGCTAATGAGGTAATGGAGAAGGTCTGTACCGCCCTTAACATCAAACATCGATTTCATGCTGCAAATCACCCACAATCAGCGGGCCTTGTAGAAAGGTATAATTACACCTTGAAGAGCAAAATAGCTAAGATTTGTGCTGAGACCAACTTAAAATGGCCAGATGCTTTGCCCCTAGCATTAATGTCCATCAGGATGACTGCCAGTAGCAAGTCACGATTATCCCCCTATGAAGTTGTCATGGGGAGGCCAGCCAATATCTGGGGGGTACCACGACCAAAGAAGCTTTCTGAAGTGCAATATCCTTTGTTTGTAGATTACTGTAAACAATTGACTAAAGATTTGCGTTTGATCCACCAACAGGTCAAGGCCAGCCTACCGACTCCTCTTGAAGGCCCTGGTCACCCTTTTAATCCAGGGGATTGGCTTATGACAAAGAATTTTCAAAGAACCAACAGTCTTCAGCCCAGGTGGCGGGGGCCAGCCCAGGTACTGCTTGCAACACAGACAGCGGTGAAAGTGGAAGGAAGGAAAAACTGGATACATGCTAGCCACCGTAAGCGTGCACCAATTCCACTACAAAGTACTCTAACAGCAGAATTACCATTGTCTCCTGATTACAGAAAAGTAGGGAGACAGGAAACACCTCCACAGGTTTCAAGTGCTACTTCTGCTCCTGAGGTGACACAGCAGCCCAGTGACGAAGAGTTGCTGTTTGAAGATCAACAAACTCATCGATACAACCTGCGTCCTCGCCCATCCAAATGAACAGAATTTTGAAGGTGCGTAAGGTGGTGACCCCTACGAAAAGCTACATTTACATCACCCTGATAGCTCCTAGCTTGGAATTGCAAACTGAGGTCTCTTCTGAATGGCCAAGGAATCCTTTGCTCAGCAGAATACGGCACGCCTGCCTTCATGAAATACAGTTCCCCGCTTTCACCGCCACCGGCATTTCCGATGCCATTGATGTACCAGCATTAAAACGAGCTATCCTCACTGTTGTTACGCACACTTTGGGCGACGAGGTTGTAAATGACTGTGATGACTAAATTTTCAGCATGAACAGGAACACGGGTGACTAGCCTGTGCAACGACACCAGAACATTGGTCAGAACAATTGTCTCAACGAGAACACAAGCATAGTGGGATGCAGCTTGTGCAACGCTATTATCTGTGTTAAAAGCAGTGGGTAAATGGAGTTAACAGTTCTGTGACTGGCGAGAAAGACCAAGTACCAGTTCTACGGAAGCGGCCAGCCATTAGGGTTGGTGCGGTTTGTAGTCCCAGCGGTAAAAAAAGGTGCCCTTTTCTGTTTAATACCCAAGCACATCACTGATCTGGTTGAAAATTGCTGGCCTCCGCCCTCATTTTTGCCGAGACACTGAACGAAACTGACAAACTATACTGAAGACGAACTTTGAAGTATCGCGACTTACTCACTGGGAGTTGAGACTCACCAGGAGTTAAAACTCAAAAAGGAGAAGATAAGGGACCTAGGATCAAGCCAACATCTATTGTCCTGTATTTGAAAAACTTGTTCATGGACCAACCAGTGCAGCCTAACTGCTAGAGTGGAAAGCACGGCGGTGCTGAACCCTAGTGGGTGTGAACATTGAAGGAAAACTTACTTATCTGTATCTATACGTATATGATTATTAGTATAGTGATATCAATATTTTGCATTTACATATTTGGTAATTGTGTGGGTATATTTTTGAACACACATAGGCGGTTGAGACGAGTAAAACGGTATCATAGAAAGGTTGTAGGACCAAGGAGGAGAGCACAATAAAATTATGAAAATATATCCATTTGGCAGGACAAATATCCCTCTAGAGAATAGGGAAGAGTGGCCTTATAACTATTTCTACAAAACAACAATGAAGTACCTAGTGACCCTTATGTTAATATGTATAATGTCTAGTGGTGTTGCATCATTGTTGCAAAATCCTACCTTACATCCATTGATAAAGGTTCATGGAAAATTAGCGGAGACATTAAGTCTCACTGACTGCTGGATTTGCCGGCACTTGTCTAGACACCCTGAGGATCCTATAGGCCTTTATGAAGTACCAGTATCACCAAGCGAATATGAAAGAGGGGAAGTGTGTCTTGTACCAAATACCACTTGGAGATGTGACCAACAAGAATATCAATGGTACCCTAGGTGTGCGGTGCTCCCTAATACCCAGGCAGAATACAAGCTCTCCCCGATGCCTGGAGAGAATGCCACACTTAAAATGTTTCCCATATGTTTTGGTACCTATTTTTATGGGCAAAACCCAGAGGCAAAATACATGGGAAAGATCCCTCCTGAACAGTGTGTTTACACTTTGTTATTTGATATAAAAACAGGGAATTGGGATCTTGAAGGAGAGGAGAAAATAGACAGAAATTGGACAGCGTTAATTAATGGGACTCATCAAAATTACACTGTAAATTATTGGAACCTGACTGTGGGAGAAAATGAGATTCTAGTAGATCCAGAAGGATTGTTATATGATCCCTCCAGAGAACAAGATAGAAATGGGAAAAATTCACCTGTAATATTGTCCCGGGTTTTCCTTGGCCCCCTCTGGACGGCTAGATGTTCATATGTTGCACCCTGGGCAAATGTATCATTGCTAAATACAATCTGGGAGGATTACAAGTATTGCAATAATTCTGAGCATGACACCCCAGAGGGTGTAGGATTGCCCCGAATAAAATACAGCATTATAAATTCACAAATCCAGGGAGGCATGTACTTCGTATGTGGAAGAACTGCATATAAAGTACTACCTCTAAACTGGGAAGGGATATGTTCACTGGCGTATTTGGCACCCAACATTACTGTGATATCAAATATATCATCTTCCCAGCTCCTTAACATGGGGAGTTTTGCACATAGGTACAAACGAGGGACACCCATACTGGAGGAGCGAAAGAACTGGGTATTTCAAGTGTTACATGTTCTTATTCCAGGATTTGGAATTTTCGATTTATAACTGGCAATGATGAATATGTCAGCTGAATTAGCCATTGCATTTAATGCCACCAGGGAGGCCATAGGAAGTGTACAGATAGAGATAAACTCTGCAGCCCAATTGGCGATACAAAATCGGCTTGCCCTAGACTTGATTACAGTACAACAAGGAGGAGTATGTGTTTTAATCCAACATCAGTACCAGCAAAAGTGCTGTTATTTTGTCAACAAGTCATCAGAGATAGAATTGGATATTGGGAAAATAAAAGAAGCAGTACAGGTATTTGAAAAGGGGGGCCAATATGAAGGAGGCGATTTGAGTTTATCATGGTTATGGTCTTGGTTTGGGGGGTGGGGCTGGTTGTTTAAAGACATACTTTTTATAATAATAGCTATTGTATTAAGTTGTTTATTAGTACAGTGCTTACCTGCTCTCTGTTCCTGTTTAAAATTGTGTAAACTTCCGCCAGTGAAAATACTAGAAACCAATCGAGCTATGATGCAGAGAGAAGAGATAAATTCCCTAATGGCTATTGACCCCACTATCCTCACTACAGATACTGGTTGCTCATACCCATCGGTTGTTTATGTCCCCATGAATGCAAATTTAAAGGAAGTAGGAGTAAAATTCAACATATATGAGGAAATTTAGAACTATTCAAACGTTGATTATGTTCAGAAGAAAAAAAAACTCAAAAAGGGTCGATTGTTAGAATCCATTTTGAATTGCTTTGTTTCTTTTACACGTGTAAGTTTGAGCTTTTGTTGTCTCTGAACGCACTGTCTATCACATATGTTATCTTATGTATATTTGTTTAAGTAAAATAAGCCTGGTTCCACGCCATAGGCTTGCAGCTGGTTTCTTTCCCTAACTGGGGCACTGTACTCATTATAATTGTGTGTTCAAAATAACTAACTGACCTCTGCTGTGGTATTTTGGGGAGGGAAAGGCTGATATCTATACCTTTGAACCACGTAATCCTTTGAAGGGTCTCAAGAATGTGGGGAGTCAGGCAGCTGCAGAGGGGAGGCAAGGACAAAGCTGGGAATGGAACCGGTGTGTGGAAACTGATTAACTCCTTGAAATATCTGTATGACGTATATCATTATTTACACATTTTATGTATCCTTTGATGTATGAGTATAAATATCACTGTTAAACGCTTTATGCTAGCACACCTTACTTCAGGCCTGGGATGCCAGTGGTAAACCTGTCCTCTTTGCTGCAGCAAAAATAAACAGACCTTTGGTCATTGATTTTTCACTCCGGCTCTCCGTGTCAAAAACTCCTTTGTAAATGCATTTGTAAGTATCTGCAAATATGTGCATTTGACAATTACCTTCAAACTACTCACCCACACACACAAAGCCCTCCACAACACAGGTCCGGCCTACCTCAACGACAGACTCACCTTCGACACCCCCGCCCACTAGGTCCGCTCCGCCAACCTCGCCCTCGCCTCCGTCCCCCGCATTCACCGCACCACCACCGGAGGAAGATCCTTTTCTTACCTCGCCGCCAAGACCTGGAACTCCCTACCGCTCTAACTACGCCAGACCCAAGACCTCCTGGCCCTCAGAAAACACCTCAAGACATGGCTATTCGACCAATAGCTCCCCCCCTCCAGCGCCTTGAGACCCTGATGGGTGAGTAGGGCGCTTTATAAATTGATTGACTGATTGATAATCCAGACACCCACACAAGTCCGCCACACCAAAGGTCAGTGATCAACTGGCGATAACAAAACCTCCACCGTCACGCCAATAGGAATACGCCCACACTATCACGACCCACAAATCCATGCGGCGCTCAAAATACACACACATTTACAAAACGCAACCACATTGGACAATTCGAAATACACACACCTGACACACATACACACACCACACCCACACACCCAATCCAATATAAAGCACACACCCGCATCACCGACAAACCCTCACTACCAGAATTCTGAAACCACGCCAGATACACCACCATAAACAACACCAGCATCCACAGACACACAACACCATCACTTACACAACATCCACGCACCTCAAACAACCCACAACAACACATCCCCTCACACATCACAAAACACAGCACCTCACACATCACCCACATCACATCCTGGCACCTCAACAACACCCCAGGTTCTCTGAGGAGGAGCTCAGGGTCATGGTGGAGGAAATCGTCCAGGTAGAGCCACAGCTATTCGGATCACAGGTGCAGCACACCTCCATTACAAGGAAGATGGAGCTATGGCGCAGAATTGTCGACAGGGTCAATGCAGTGGGACAGCATCCAAGAACATGGGATGACATCAGGAAGAGGTGGAACGACCTACGGGGGAAGGTGCGTTCTGTGGTATCCAGATACCAGATTGCTGTACAGAGGACTGGCGGTGGACCCCCACCTCCTCCCCCACAACTAACAACATGGGAGGAGCAGGTCTTGGCGATTCTGCATCCTGAGGGCCTCGCAGGAGTAGATGGAGGACTGGACTCTGGTAAGTCAAATCTTTACTACCTCACCCCCCCCCACCTGCATGCCATCACATACTCTCACCCTCACCCCCATCACTCCAACACCTCACATATGCCCCACTATCACAACCCACCCATCCCAATACCAAGCCCTGCATGCAACACCAAAGCATGGACACCCATCACCAAAGCATGTCCACTACAGATACCCACACAGACCCCAAACCAAATATCACACAAGGACCAAGACAAGAATGCAAGCACTGGAGTACAGGGTCACTCACCCATTGCACACGATGGCACACACAGATGCAATAATCATGCCTTAACACCCCTGCAGGACCCCAACCCAACATCACCGGACAGGAGGTACCAGACATATCCAGTCCCCCCACAGAAGAGACCCAGAGTGATGACAGCAGCTCTGCACAACTGGATCAAGATGACCACCCGGCCCATCAGGGACCTCTGGACAGTCAGTTTCCCTGACACTGGCACAATCCACCACAGACCCTCCCCCCTCAGGAAACACCAGCACAGCACCCACCCAGTGGGCCCATCCCTCTGTCCCCAGGACACGTCAATCAGCAGTGTGTCCACCACTACAGGGAGCCCAGGCAAACCCACCAACCCAACAAAATCAGGGACCTGGGGGCAGCGGCAGTGGGCACACGGTTCAGGAGACAGAGGCACAGGAAAGCAGGGAAGCTGGGAGGACTGCTGTGCGAGAGGGGGAGGACAGGCCAAGGGAACCCACTCTCCACGAGGCCCTCTCCAACATCATGGGAGCTTACCATCATTCCCAGGAGATGATGGCAACGGTACTGGCCAAGTTTCAGGAGACCCAGCGGCTGCAGAAGGAACACTATCTGGGGATCAGGGAGGACCTGAAGTCCATTAACAACACCCTGGTCACCATTGCAGGGGTGCTGGCAGACATGGCCAACACCAAGAGAGACACAGTGGCAGAACAAGGGGCCCCTGACACTAGCCTGGACGATGAACAGCCCTCAACCTCCGCTGGCGCTAGTGGACAGGAGGCACCGTCACAGGAACACGACACCAGCACCCCAACCCCTGCTGATGGAAAACCACCCCGCAAACGGTCCCTGAGATCCAGGAACAAGACAGAGAACATTGCCAAGCCCCCGCCAGGAAATGAGACCCCCCTGCATGTCACCCTTCTGTCCCACTTCGTCACCCTGTCCATCCTTAAACTGGCATTGCCCCACTTCCTATGCCCCTTTGGACAATTGTAAAGAAATGGCTCCCTGTTGCAGTTACCCCCCACTTTTTGCCTGATACTGATGCTGACTTGACTGAGAAGTGTGCTGGGACCCTGCTAACCAGGCCCCAGCACCAGTGTTCTTTCACCTAAAATGTACCATTGTTTCCACAATTGGCACAACCCTGGCACCTAGGTAAGTCCCTTGTAACTGGTACCCCTGGTACCAAGGGCCCTGATGCCAGGGAAGGTCTCTAAGGGCTGCAGCATGTCTTATGCCACCCTAGGGACCCCTCACTCAGCACAGACACACTGCTTGCCAGCTTGTGTGTGCTGGTGGGGAGAAAATGACTAAGTCGACATGGCACTCCCCTCAGGGTGCCATGCCAACCTCACACTGCCTGTGGCATAGGTAAGTCACCCCTCTAGCAGGCCTTACAGCCCTAAGGCAGGGTGCACTATACCACAGGTGAGGGCATATGTGCATGAGCACTATGCCCCTACAGTGTCTAAGCAAAACCTTAGACATTGTAAGTGCAGGGTAGCCATAAGAGTATATGGTCTGGGAGTCTGTCAAAAACGAACTCCACAGCTCCATAATGGCTACACTGAATACTGGGAAGTTTAGTATCAAACTTCTCAGAATAATAAACCCACACTGATGCCAGTGTTGGATTTATTAAAAAATGCACACAGAGGGCATTTTAGAGATACCCCCTGTATTTTACCCAATTGTTCAGTGCAGGACTGACTGGTCTCTGCCAGCCTGCTGCTGAGAGACGAGTGTCTGACCTCATGCGGTGAGAGCCTTTGTGCTCTCTGAGGACAGAAACAAAGCCTGCTCTGGGTGGAGGTGCTTCACACCTCCCCCTGCAGGAACTGTAACACCTAGCAGTGAGCTTCAAAGGCTCAAGCTTCGTGTTACAATGCCCCAGGGCACTCCAGCTTGTGGAGATGCCCGCCCCCTGGACACAGCCCCCACTTTTGGCGGCAAGTCCAGGAGAGATAATGAGAAAAACAAGGAGGAGTCACTGGCCAGTCAGGACAGCCCCTAAGGTGTCCTGAGCTGAGATGACTCTGACTTTTAGAAATCCTCCATCTTGTAGAAGGAGGATTCCCCCAATAGGGATAGGAATGTGACCCCCCTCCCCTTGGGAGGAGGCACAAAGAGGGTGTACCCACCCTCAGGGATAGTAGCCATTGGCTACTAACCCCCAGACCTAAACACGCCCTTAAATTTAGTATTTAAGGGCTTCCCTGAACCTAAGAATTTAGATTCCTGCAACTTACCTGAAGAAGAAGGACTGCTGAGCTGAAAAACCCCTGCAGAGGAAGAACAGAAGACACCAACTGCCTTGGCCCCAGACTTACCGGCCTGTCTCCTGCCTTCCAAAGAAACCTGCTCCAGCGACGCTTTCCAAGGGACCAGCGACCTCTGAATCCTCTGAGGACTGCCCTGCTTCAAGAAAGACTAGAAACTCCAGAGGACAGCGGCCCTGCTCCAAAAGAACTGCAACTTTGTTTCAAGTAGCAGATTTAAAGACCCCTGCAACTCCCCGCAAGAAGCGTGAGACTTGCAACACTGCACCCGGCGACCCCGACTCGACTGGTGGAGAAACAACGCTTCAGGGAGGACCCTCCGGCGACTCTACGACTGTGAGTAACCAAAGTTGTCTCCCCTGAGCCCCCACAGCGACGCCTGCAGAGGGAATCCCCAGGCTCCCCCTGACCGCGACTGTCTGAACTCCATTTCCCGACGGCTGGAAAAGACCCTGCACCCGCAGCCCCCAGCACCTGAAGGACCGGAACTTCTGTGCAGGAGTGACCCCAAGGAGGCCCTCTCCCTTGCCCAGGTGGTGGCTACCCCGAGGAGCCCCCCCCTTGCCTGCCTGCGACGCTGAAGAAATCCCTTGATCTCGCATTGAAAACCATTACAAACCCGACGCATGTTTGCACCCTGCACCCGGCCGCCCCCGCGCTGCTGAGGGTGTACTTTTTGTGCTAATTTGTGTCCCCCCCCCCTGGTGCCCTATAAAACCCCCCTGGTCTGCCCTCTGAAGACGCGGGTACTTACCTGCTGGCAGACTGGAACCGGGGCACCCCCTTCTCTCCATTGAAGCCTATGTGTTTTGGGCACCTCTTTGACCTTTGCACCTGACCGGCCCTGAGCTGCTGGTGTGATAACTTTGGGGTTGCTCTGAACCCCCAACGGTGGGCTACCTTGGACCAAAAACTGAAACCTGTAAGTGACTTACTTACCTGTGAAAATTAACAATAACTTACCTCCCCCAGGAACTGTGAAGAGTGCACTGTGTCCACTTTTAAAACAGCTTATTGTGTTTTATGTAAAAAGTATACATGCTAAAGTAATGATTCAAAGTTCCTAGAGTACTTACCTGCAATACCTTTCAAATGAGATATTACATGTAAAATTTGAACCTGTGGTTCTTAAAATAAACTAAGAAAAGATATTTTTCTATAACAAAACCTATTGGCTGGATTTGTCTCTGAGTGTGTGTACCTCATTTATTGTCTATGTGTATGTACACCAAATGCTTAACACTACTCCTTTGATAAGCCTACTGCTCGACCACACTACCACAAAATAGAGCATTAGTATTATCTCTTTTTACCACTATTTTACCTCTAAGGGGAACCCTTGGACTCTGTGCATGCTATTCCTTACTTTGAAATAGCACATACAGAGCCAACTTCCTACATTGGTGGATCAGCGGTGGGGTACAAGACTTTGCATTTGCTGGACTACTCAGCCAATACCTGATCACACGACAAATTCCAAAAATTGTCATTAGAAATAGATTTTTGCAATTTGAAATTTTTCTAAATTCTTTAAAGTCCTGCTGGGGCCTTGTGTTAGTCCCTGTTAGCATTTCTTTTAGAGTTTAAAAGTTTGGTAAAAGTTTGAATTTGATTCTAGAACTAGTTTTAGTTTCTTAAAAAGTATTCCAACTTTTAGAAGCATAATGTCTAATACAGATGTGAATGTGGTGGAACTCGACACCACACCTTACCTCCATCTACAGATGAGAGAGCTAAGGTCACTCTGTAAAATCAAGAAAATAACAATGGGCTCTAGACCTACCAAACAACAGCTCCAGGAGCTTTTGGCAGAGTATGAAAGAGCCAACCCCTCTGTGGATGGCAACACAGAGGATGAGGATAGTGACTTGGAGGAAGATTCCCCCCTACCAGTCCTATCTAGGGAGGACAGGGCCTCTCAAGCCCTGACTCCAAAAATAATAGTCAGAGATGCTGGCTCCCTCACAGGAGGGTCCAGCCTCTCTGAAATCACTGAGGATAACTCCAGTGAAGAGGACATCCAGTTAGCCAGGATGGCCAAAAGATTGGCTTTGGAAAAACAGATCCTAGCCATAGAAAGGGAAAGGCAAGAGATGGGCCTAGGACCCATCAATGGTGGCAGCAACATAACTAGGGTCAGAGATTCTCCTGACATGCTAAAAATCCCTAAAGGGATTGTAACTAAATATGAAGATGGTGATGACATCACCAAATGGTTCACAGCTTTTGAGAGGGCTTGTGTAACCAGAAAAATAAACAAATCTCACTGGGGTGCTCTCCTTTGGGAAATGTTCACTGGAAGGTGTAGGGATAGACTCCTCACACTGTCTGGAAAAGATGCAGAATCTTATGACCTCATGAAGGGAACCCTGATTGAGGGCTTTGGATTCTCCACTGAGGAGTATAGAATTAGATTCAGGGGGGCTCAAAAATCCTCGAGCCAGACCTGGGTTGATTTTGTAGACTACTCAGTGAAAACACTGGATGGTTGGGTAACTGGAAATGAAGTGCATGACTATGTTGGGCTTTATAATTTGTTTATGAAAGAACACATTTTAAGTAACTGCTTCAATGAAAAGTTGCATCAGTATCTGGTAGACCTAGGTCCAATTTCTCCCCAAGAATTGGGAAAGAAGGCAGACCACTGGGTCAAGACTAGGGTAACCAAAACTTCCACTGGGGGTGACCAAAAGAAAGGGGTTACAAAACCTCCTCAGGAGAAAGTGGGTGACACTAGAAACAAAGAAAAAGAGTCCTCTGTAGGCCCCCAAAAACCAGACCAGGTGGGTGGGCCCGAGACACAACCCAAAACAAAGGTGGGTACCAGGGTAAGAACTGGGATGCCACTAAGGCATGGTGCCATAACTGTAGACAGACAGGGCACCACACCAAGGACACTTCTTGTCCCAAAAACAAACCCCCTAGCAAAATCCCAGGGGTGACCAGTGTAGCCATTGGGGATGACTCCTCAGATGAGGAGGTCTTCATAGCCTTAAACTGGAAAAAGGGCCCAACAGGTGAGTTGGAGATTCCAGAGGGAAGTAGACACTTCCACCACCTACTGGTGAATGGAATCCCAGCCACTGCCCTAAGAGACACTTGTGCCAGTCATACTATTGTGCATGACAGGCTGGTGTTCTGAAACCAGTACATCCCAGGTGAGACTGCCAGAGTAAGAGTTAGCCCAGACAGGGTCACTGATAGGCCTGTGGCTTTTGTGCCCATAGAAGTGGGTGGGACTTTTAGCTAGAGAAGGGTGGTAGTCAGTACAGACCTCCCCCTTGATTGTCTCCTTGGAAATGACTACCCAGAGGTTAGTCAGAGCCCAAGAGAGGAACTGGTCCAGTGCCAGTCCTCTCCCAAGGATTCTGGAGGTGCTACCCCTGCAGTAACTGCAAGTAGGCCCCAGAAGAAAAAGAAAAGAAAACAGAATAGGAAAGGTGGACAACCTTTAGCCAAGGTTCCAGCAAGCCAGGGAGATTCTGCTCCAGTAGGGGAGAACTCCAAAAGTGGCTCTGATAAAGTCCAACCTGACCCACAAGAAGTCCTGGCTAGTCAGGCAACTGTTAAACCTGAGTGGGTGGTTCCTCAGCTAACAGAAGAAAGAGTGGAAGAAGGGTGTTTACTACAAGATGTGGTAACCCCCCACTCTAATACAGCAGACAGGCACCCTGAACCCAAAGAAGCCTGTAACTTAGCCCCTTCCCTTCTAGGTGAAGAGCTAAAGGTGTGGTTCTGGGCACTGACAGCTGTCAGTGGCCTCTGCTGGGTGTTAGCCTTTATGGCTGCTCTATCCTTGGCATGGTGGTCTGACCCCATGCCCAATAGCAAGTTAGGCCCCCTGACCCTGTTGGTCATGGTGGGGTTACTCCAGCTCTGGGTAACCTCTTTGGGTAAGCTAGGGGTGACCCTGGCTAAGATAAGATTAGCAGAGGTGGATACCTCTAACCCCAAAATAGAGAGAATGGGTGGAGACATAAAAAGTACAGACAAGAGGCAATTCAGACTAGGTCCTATCACTGTGGAAGTGGGTCAGTTCCCCATAGGGAATGACCTGAACAGGAGGATGTAAGGCAGAGTAGGCCCTGCAACAAACCAGCCTATTTCCTCTACTCTTCCTCGCCTGACAGACTAGGAAGACTCTCCCAGCTTTGGCTGAGTCTCCTGGCCTGTGGGCTGGGGGGGGCTTGTGTAAAGAAATGGCTCCCTGTTGCAGTTACCCCCCACTTTTTGCCTGATACTGATGCTGACTTGACTGAGAAGTGTGCTGGGACCCTGCTAACCAGGCCCCAGCACCAGTGTTCTTTCACCTAAAATGTACCATTGTTTCCACAATTGGCACAACCCTGGCACATAGGTAAGTCCCTTGTAACTGGTACCCCTGGTACCAAGGGCCCTGATGCCAGGGAAGGTCTCTAAGGGCTGCAGCATGTCTTATGCCACCCTAGGGACCCCTCACTCAGCACAGACACACTGCTTGCCAGCTTGTGTGTGCTGGTGGGGAGAAAATGACTAAGTCGACATGGCACTCCCCTCAGGGTGCCATGCCAACCTCACACTGCCTGTGGCATAGGTAAGTCACCCCTCTAGCAGGCCTTACAGCCCTAAGGCAGGGTGCACTATACCACAGGTGAGGGCATATGTGCATGAGCACTATGCCCCTACAGTGTCTAAGCAAAACCTTAGACATTGTAAGTGCAGGGTAGCCATAAGAGTATATGGTCTGGGAGTCTGTCAAAAACGAACTCCACAGCTCCATAATGGCTACACTAAATACTGGGAAGTTTAGTATCAAACTTCTCAGAATAATAAACCCACACTGATGCCAGTGTTGGATTTATTAAAAAATGCACACAGAGGGCATTTTAGAGATACCCCCTGTATTTTACCCAATTGTTCAGTGCAGGACTGACTGGTCTCTGCCAGCCTGCTGCTGAGAGACGAGTGTCTGACCTCATGCGGTGAGAGCCTTTGTGCTCTCTGAGGACAGAAACAAAGCCTGCTCTGGGTGGAGGTGCTTCACACCTCCCCCTGCAGGAACTGTAACACATAGCAGTGAGCTTCAAAGGCTCAAGCTTCGTGTTACAATGCCCCAGGGCACTCCAGCTTGTGGAGATGCCCGCCACCTGGACACAGCCCCCACTTTTGGCGGCAAGTCCAGGAGAGATAATGAGAAAAACAAGGAGGAGTCACTGGCCAGTCAGGACAGCCCCTAAGGTGTCCTGAGCTGAGGTGACTCTGACTTTTAGAAATCCTCCATCTTGTAGAAGAAGGATTCCCCCAATAGGGATAGGAATGTGACCCCCCTCCCCTTGGGAGGAGGCACAAAGAGGGTGTACCCACCCTCAGGGATAGTAGCCATTGGCTACTAACCCCCAGACCTAAACACGCCCTTAAATTTAGTATTTAAGGGCTTCCCTGAACCTAAGAATTTAGATTCCTGCAACTTACCTGAAGAAGAAGGACTGCTGAGCTGAAAAACCCCTGCAGAGGAAGAACAGAAGACACCAACTGCCTTGGCCCCAGACTTACCGGCCTGTCTCCTGCCTTCCAAAGAAACCTGCTCCAGCGACGCTTTCCAAGGGACCAGCGACCTCTGAATCCTCTGAGGACTGCCCTGCTTCAAGAAAGACTAGAAACTCCAGAGGACAGCGGCCCTGCTCCAAAAGAACTGCAACTTTGTTTCAAGTAGCAGATTTAAAGACCCCTGCAACTCCCCGCAAGAAGCGTGAGACTTGCAACACTGCACCCGGCGACCCCGACTCGACTGGTGGAGAAACAACGCTTCAGGGAGGACCCTCCGGCGACTCTACGACTGTGAGTAACCAAAGTTGTCCCCCCTGAGCCCCCACAGCGACGCCTGCAGAGGGAATCCCCAGGCTCCCCCTGACCGCGACTGTCTGAACTCCATTTCCCGACGGCTGGAAAAGACCCTGCACCCGCAGCCCCCAGCACCTGAAGGACCGGAACTTCTGTGCAGGAGTGACCCCAAGGAGGCCCTCTCCCTTGCCCAGGTGGTGGCTACCCCGAGGAGCCCCCCCCTTGCCTGCCTGCAACGCTGAAGAAATCCCTTGATCTCGCATTGAAAACCATTACAAACCCGACGCATGTTTGCACCCTGCACCCGGCCGCCCCCGCGCTGCTGAGGGTGTACTTTTTGTGCTAATTTGTGTCCCCCCCCCGGTGCCCTATAAAACCCCCCTGGTCTGCCCTCTGAAGACGCGGGTACTTACCTGCTGGCAGACTGGAACCGGGGCACCCCCTTCTCTCCATTGAAGCCTATGTGTTTTGGGCACCTGTTTGACCTTTGCACCTGACCGGCCCTGAGCTGCTGGTGTGATAACTTTGGGGTTGCTCTGAACCCCCAACGGTGGGCTACCTTGGACCAAAAACTGAAACCTGTAAGTGACTTACTTACCTGTGAAAATTAACAATAACTTACCTCCCCCTGGAACTGTGAAAATTGCAGTGTGTCCACTTTTAAAACAGCGTATTGTGTTTTATGTAAAAAGTATACATGCTAAAGTAATGATTCAAAGTTCCTAGAGTACTTACCTGCAATACCTTTCAAATGAGATATTACATGTAAAATTTGAACCTGTGGTTCTTAAAATAAACTAAGAAAATATATTTTTCTATAACAAAACCTATTGGCTGGATTTGTCTCTGAGTGTGTGTACCTCATTTATTGTCTATGTGTATGTACAACAAATGCTTAAGACTACTCCTTTAAAAAGCCTTCTGCTCGACCACACTACCACAAAATAGAGCATTAGTATTATCTCTTTTTACCACTATTTTACCTCTAAGGGGAACCCTTGGACTCTGTGCATGCTATTCCTTACTTTGAAATAGCACATACAGAGCCAACTTCCTACAACAATGCACCTGTGAAACAAATAGACTGGACTCTGCCATGGACATTCCTCCACCATCCCAACTGCCCATTTTACAACCCCCTCCACTTATTTGCACAGAAATAAACACACTTCAATCACAAAACAATCTGGAGTCAGTCTGTGCTTTCACAAATGTGTAATTGCAAAAACCATGGAATATAGCAATGTTAATTTTCTTGTGCACATACTGATGTAACACAGCTGTAGGGTGTGAGAAGGTAGCCTCTTTCTAGCCTTGTTACCCCCACTTTTGGCCTGTTTGTGAGTGTATGCCAGGGTGTTTGTCACTGTTTTCACTGTCTCACTGGGATCCTGATAGCCAGGCCTCAGTGCTCATAGTGAAAACACTATGTTTTCAGTATGGTTGTTATGTGTCACTGGGGTCCTGCTGGTCAGGACCCCAGTGCTCATAGGTTTGTGGCCTATATGTATGTGTCACTGGGACCCTGTCACACAGGGCCCCAGTGCTCATAGGTGTGCATGTATATGTTCCCTGTGTGGTGCCTAACTGTCTCACTGAGGCTCTGCTAACCAGAACCTCAGTGGTTATGCTCTCTCATTACTTTCAAATTGTCACTAACAGGCTAGTGACCAATTTTACCAATTTACATTGGCTTACTGGAACACCCTTATAATTCCCTAGTATATGGTACTGAGGTACCCAGGGTATTGGGGTTCCAGGAGATCCCTATGGGCTGCAGCATTTCTTTTGCCACCCATAGGGAGCTCTGACAATTCTTACACAGGCCTGCCACTGCAGCCTGAGTGAAATAACGTCCACGTTATTTCACAGCCATTTTACACTGCACTTAAGTAACTTATAAGTCACCTATATGTCTAACCTTTACCTGGTAAAGGTTAGGTGCAAAGTTACTTAGTGTGAGGGCACCCTGGCACTAGCCAAGGTGCCCCCACATTGTTCAGAGCCAATTCCCTGAACTTTGTGAGTGCGGGGACACCATTACACGCGTGCACTACATATAGGTCACTACCTATATGTAGCTTCACCATGGTAACTCCGAATATGGCCATGTAACATGTCTATGATCATGGAATTGCCCCCTCTATGCCATCCTGGCATTGTTGGTACAATTCCATGATCCCAGTGGTCTGTAGCACAGACCCTGGTACTGCCAAACTGCCCTTCCTGGGGTTTCACTGCAGCTGCTGCTGCTGCCAACCCCTCAGACAGGCAGCTGCCCTCCTGGGGTCCAGCCAGGCCTGGCCCAGGATGGCAGAACAAAGAACTTCCTCTGAGAGAGGGTGTGACACCCTCTCCCTTTGGAAAATGGTGTGAAGGCAGGGGAGGAGTAGCCTCCCCCAGCCTCTGGAAATGCTTTGTTGGGCACAGAGGTGCCCAATTCTGCATAAGCCAGTCTACACCGGTTCAGGGACCCCTTAGCCCCTGCTCTGGCGCGAAACTGGACAAAGGAAAGGGGAGTGACCACTCCCCTGACCTGCACCTCCCCTGGGAGGTGTCCAGAGCTCCTCCAGTGTGCTCCAGACCTCTGCCATCTTGGAAACAGAGGTGCTGCTGGCACACTGGACTGCTCTGAGTGGCCAGTGCCACCAGGTGACGTCAGAGACTCCTGCTGATAGGCTCCTTCAGGTGTTAGTAGCCTATCCTCTCTCCTAGGTAGCCAAACCCTCTTTTCTGGCTATTTAGGGTCTCTGTCTCTGGGGAAACTTTAGATAACGAATGCATGAGCTCAGCCGAGTTCCTCTGCATCTCCCTCTTCACCTTCTGATAAGGAAACGACCGCTGACCGCGCTGGAAGCCTGCAAACCTGCAACATAGTAGCAAAGACGACTACTGCAACTCTGTAACGCTGATCCTGCCGCCTTCTCGAATGTTTTCCTGCTTGTGCATGCTGTGGGGGTAGCCTGCCTCCTCTCTGCACCAGAAGCTCCGAAGAAATCTCCCGTGGGTCGACGGAATCTTCACCCTGCAACCGCAGGCACCAAAAAGCTGCATTACCGGTCCCTTGGGTCTCCTCTCAGCACGACGAGCGAGGTCCCTCGAATCCAGCGACACCGTCCAAGTGACCCCCACAGTCCAGTGACTCTTCAGCCTAAGTTTGGTGGAGGTAAGTCCTTGCCTCACCTCGCTGGGCTGCATTGCTGGGAACCGCGACTGTGCAAGCTTCTCCGGCCCCTGTGCACTTCCGGCGGAAATCCTGTGTGCACAGCCAAGCCTGGGTCCACGGCACTCTAACCTGCATTGCACGACTTTCTAAGTTGGTCTCCGGCGACGTGGGACTCCTTTGTGCAAATTCGGCGAGCACCGTTTCACGCATCCTCGTAGTGCCTGTTTCTGGCACTTCTCCGGGTGCTACCTGCTTCAGTGAGGGCTCTTTGTCTTGCTCGACGTCCCCTCTCTCTGCAGGTCCAATTTGCGACCTCCTGGTCCCTCCTGGGCCCCAGCAGCGTCCAAAAACGCCAAACGCACGATTTGCGTGTAGCAAGGCTTGTTGGCGTCCATCCGGCGGGAAAACACTTCTGCACGACTTTCCAAGGCGTGGGGGATCCATCCTCCAAAGGGGAAGTCTCTAGCCCTTGTCGTTCCTGCAGTATTCACAGTTCTTCAGCCTAGTAAGAGCTTCTTTGCACCAACCGCTGGCATTTCTTGGGCATCTGCCCATCTCCGAGCTGCTTGTGACTTTTGGACTTGGTCCCCTTGTTCCACAGGTACCCTCAGACAGGAATCCATCGTTGTTGCATTGCTGATTTGTGTTTTCCTTGCATTCTCCCTCTAACACGACTATTTTGTCCTTAGGGGAACTTTAGTGCACTTTGCACTCACTTTTCAGGGTCTTGGGGAGGGTTATTTTTCTAACTCTCACTATTTTCTAATAGTCCCAGCGACCCTCTACAAGGTCACATAGGTTTGGGGTCCATTCGTGGTTCACATTCCACTTTTGGAGTATATGGTTTGTGTTGCCCCTATCCCTATGTTTCCCCATTGCATCCTATTGTAACTATACATTGTTTGCACTGTTTTCTAAGACTATACTGCATATTTTTGCTATTGTGTATATATATCTTGTGTATATTTCCTATCCTCTCACTGAGGGTACACTCTAAGATACTTTGGCATATTGTCATAAAAATAAAGTACCTTTATTTTTAGTATAACTGTGTATGGTGTTTTCTTATGATATTGTGCATATGACACTAAGTGGTACTGTAGTAGCTTCACACGTCTCCTAGTTCAGCCTAAGCTGCTCTGCTAAGCTACCATTATCTATCAGCCTAAGCTGCTAGACACCCTATACACTAATAAGGGATAACTGGGCCTGGTGCAAGGTGCAAGTACCCCTTGGTACTCACTACAAGCCAGTCCAGCCTCCTACATTGGTTGTGCAGCGGTGGGATAAGTGCTTGAGACTACTTACCACTCTTGTCATTGTACTTTTCATAAGAGAAAAATATACAAAACAAGGTCAGTGTATATACACATAGCCAAAAAGTTTTGCATTTCCTCTTTTCACTCTTTTCTAAGTGCTGAAAAGTACTACTAAACTTTCAAAAAGTTCTTAAAAGTTTAAAAAGTTTTTTTCTGTCTTTCCAAAAAGTTCTGAAAACTTTTTTCTCTTTGTCTATCACTTTAACTCTCTCTAAAAATGTCTGGCACAGGCCAAAATGTTGAACTGTCCAAACTTGCATATGATCACCTTAGCTGGAAAGGAGCAAGGAGTCTCTGCATAGAGAGAGGTTTGAGTGTAGGGAAGAATCCTTCCTTAGAACTGTTAATTAATATGCTTAGAGTACAGGATAAGGCCATAAGTGCCCAATCTGTAGAAAAAGTAGCTAATGGTTCTCAATCTGATCCAGGGACTCCCCCAGGAAAAGGTTCAGGAAAGAAACTTCTCAGCCTGCCCATTACTAGACAGTCTAGCATAGTTGGTACAGAGGTTGAATCACACCATACTGATGATGTGATCTCACATTATGCTGGTAGCCAAGCTGTTAGGGTGCCCTCTGTAAGGGACAGGTCTCCTTCTGTTCATTCCCATCATACCTCTGTATCTAGAAATGTCCCTCCCACCCACCCTGATGACAGATTGTTAGAAAGGGAGCTCAATAGATTGAGAGTGGAACAAACCAGACTGAAGCTCAAGAAGCAACAGCTGGATTTGGATAGACAGTCTTTAGAAATAGAGAGGGAAAGACAGAAGTTGGGTTTAGATACCCATGGTGGCAGCAGCAGTATTCCCCATAGTCATCCTGCAAAAGAGCATGATTCCAGGAATCTGCACAAGATAGTTCCCCCTTATAAGGAGGGGGATGACATTAACAAGTGGTTTGCTGCACTTGAGAGGGCCTGTGCTGTACAGGATGTCCCTCAAAGGCAGTGGGCTGCTATCCTATGGCTATCATTTAGTGGAAAAGGTAGGGATAGGCTCCTTACTGTGAAAGAAAATGATGCCAATAATTTTACAGTTCTTAAGAATGCACTCCTGGATGGTTATGGCTTAACCACTGAACAGTACAGGATAAAGTTCAGAGAGACCAAAAAGGAGTCTTCACAAGACTGGGTTGATTTCATTGACCATTCAGTGAAGGCCTTGGAGGGGTGGTTACATGGCAGTAAAGTTACTAATTATGAAAGCCTGTATAACACAATCCTGAGAGAGCATATACTTAATAATTGTGTGTCTGATTTGTTGCACCAGTACCTGGTAGACTCTGATCTGACCTCTGCACCAAGAATTGGGAAAGAAGGCAGACAAATGGGTCAGAACAAGGGTGAACAGAAAAGTTCATACAGGGGGTGACAAAGATGGCAATAAGAAGAAAGATGGTGAAAAATCTCAAGATAAGCATGGGGATAAGGGTAAAACCAAAGATCCCACTTCAAATCTTAAACACTCTTCAGAGGGTGGGGATAAAACAAATTCTTCCTCTTCTTCCCAACCTGCACACATTAAAAAGCCTTGGTGCTTTGTGTGTAAAAACAGAGGCCATAGGCCAGGGGATAAGTCCTGTCCAGGTAAACCCCCTGAGCCTACCACCACTAATACATCAAGCTCTAGTGCCCCTAGCAGTAGTGGTACTAGTGGTGGGACTGCTGGCAGCAGTCAAGCAAAGGGTGTAGTTGGGTTCACTTATGGGTCCATAGTGGAAACTGATGTAATCAGTCCCAAGACAGTTTCTGTCACACCTAGTGGCATTGGCCTTGCCACACTGGCTGCTTGTCCCCTTACAATGGATAAGTACAGGCAGACAGTTTCAATAAATGGTGTTGAGGCCTTGGCCTACAGAGACACAGGTGCCAGTTTCACTTTGGTGACTGAAAACCTAGTGCACCCTGATCAACACATCATTGGACAACAGTATAAAATTATTGATGTCCATAACTCCACTAAGTTTCTTCCCTTAGCTATAATTCAGTTTAGTTGGGGTGGAGTTACTGGCCCTAAGCAGGTGGTGGTATCACCTAGCTTACCTGTAGACTGTCTCTTAGGTAATGACCTAGAGACCTCAGGTTGGGCTGATGTAGAGTTTTATGCCCATGCAGCCATGCTGGGCATCCCTGAGGAATTGTTCCCTCTCATTTCAAGTGAAATGAAAAAGCAAAGGAGAGAAGGCCTGAAAACTCAGGATCCCTCTCCATCAACAGGTAAAAAGGGTATCACAGTATCCCCTAACCACCCTACCATTCAGGATACTATTCCTGTGGTGGGAGAAACCTCTCCTGGGGTGGCACCTGTTCCAAGGGAATCATCAGCTGGCAAAGCTGGACTCCCTGAGGTGGAAGTACCTCTCTGTGGGGTAACTAACATTGGTGAGAAAAACAGCACCATTTTAGTTAACATGGAGCATCCCTCCAACCCTCCCAGAGAAACTTTAGTGCAGAAACCCTGCACTACCTCACAACACTTAGGACAGCATCCCTGCCCTAGTGTGGAGCTCATAGGACAGCATCCCTGCCCTGCTCCAACTCAAGAGAAACAGCATCCCTGTTCTCTCTTCCAGTCAGATGGACAAAGTTTTTGCCCAGCTATGGCTTTTCTGAGACAGCATCCCTGTCTGGCATTTCCATCACTACAAATAGGTTCAGTGGACAATTCCCACTGCTCTAAACTAAAACTTACTGATAGAAACTCTGAAAATACATCTTCACATTGTTGCTTAGCTAAAAAACTTCAAACAGGGTGGTTTACATCCCCACAGGGAAGTAACCATATAGTGGATGATAAAGGGAGTAACCAGTCTATTGCAGAGCTACTCTCTACTTATCACCACTTAGACAATAAAGTCTCAACTGGCCAAGGTTAGCCTTATTGTCCTTCGTTTGTGGGGGGGTTGTGTGAGAAGGTAGCCTCTTTCTAGCCTTGTTACCCCCACTTTTGGCCTGTTTGTGAGTGTATGCCAGGGTGTTTGTCACTGTTTTCACTGTCTCACTGGGATCCTGATAGCCAGGCCTCAGTGCTCATAGTGAAAACACTATGTTTTCAGTATGGTTGTTATGTGTCACTGGGGTCCTGCTGGTCAGGACCCCAGTGCTCATAGGTTTGTGGCCTATATGTATGTGTCACTGGGACCCTGTCACACAGGGCCCCAGTGCTCATAGGTGTGCATGTATATGTTCCCTGTGTGGTGCCTAACTGTCTCACTGAGGCTCTGCTAACCAGAACCTCAGTGGTTATGCTCTCTCATTACTTTCAAATTGTCACTAACAGGCTAGTGACCAATTTTACCAATTTACATTGGCTTACTGGAACACCCTTATAATTCCCTAGTATATGGTACTGAGGTACCCAGGGTATTGGGGTTCCAGGAGATCCCTATGGGCTGCAGCATTTCTTTTGCCACCCATAGGGAGCTCTGACAATTCTTACACAGGCCTGCCACTGCAGCCTGAGTGAAATAACGTCCACGTTATTTCACAGCCATTTTACACTGCACTTAAGTAACTTATAAGTCACCTATATGTCTAACCTTTACCTGGTAAAGGTTAGGTGCAAAGTTACTTAGTGTGAGGGCACCCTGGCACTAGCCAAGGTGCCCCCACATTGTTCAGAGCCAATTCCCTGAACTTTGTGAGTGCGGGGACACCATTACACGCGTGCACTACATATAGGTCACTACCTATATGTAGCTTCACCATGGTAACTCCGAATATGGCCATGTAACATGTCTATGATCATGGAATTGCCCCCTCTATGCCATCCTGGCATTGTTGGTACAATTCCATGATCCCAGTGGTCTGTAGCACAGACCCTGGTACTGCCAAACTGCTCTTCCTGGGGTTTCACTGCAGCTGCTGCTGCTGCCAACCCCTCAGACAGGCAGCTGCCCTCCTGGGGTCCAGCCAGGCCTGGCCCAGGATGGCAGAACAAAGAACTTCCTCTGAGAGAGGGTGTGACACCCTCTCCCTTTGGAAAATGGTGTGAAGGCAGGGGAGGAGTAGCCTCCCCCAGCCTCTGGAAATGCTTTGTTGGGCACAGAGGTGCCCAATTCTGCATAAGCCAGTCTACACCGGTTCAGGGACCCCTTAGCCCCTGCTCTGGCGCGAAACTGGACAAAGGAAAGGGGAGTGACCACTCCCCTGACCTGCACCTCCCCTGGGAGGTGTCCAGAGCTCCTCCAGTGTGCTCCAGACCTCTGCCATCTTGGAAACAGAGGTGCTGCTGGCACACTGGACTGCTCTGAGTGGCCAGTGCCACCAGGTGACGTCAGAGACTCCTGCTGATAGGCTCCTTCAGGTGTTAGTAGCCTATCCTCTCTCCTAGGTAGCCAAACCCTCTTTTCTGGCTATTTAGGGTCTCTGTCTCTGGGGAAACTTTAGATAACGAATGCATGAGCTCAGCCGAGTTCCTCTGCATCTCCCTCTTCACCTTCTGATAAGGAAACGACCGCTGACCGCGCTGGAAGCCTGCAAACCTGCAACATAGTAGCAAAGACGACTACTGCAACTCTGTAACGCTGATCCTGCCGCCTTCTCGAATGTTTTCCTGCTTGTGCATGCTGTGGGGGTAGCCTGCCTCCTCTCTGCACCAGAAGCTCCGAAGAAATCTCCCGTGGGTCGACGGAATCTTCCCCCTGCAACCGCAGGCACCAAAAAGCTGCATTACCGGTCCCTTGGGTCTCCTCTCAGCACGACGAGCGAGGTCCCTCGAATCCAGCGACACCGTCCAAGTGACCCCCACAGTCCAGTGACTCTTCAGCCCAAGTTTGGTGGAGGTAAGTCCTTGCCTCACCTCGCTGGGCTGCATTGCTGGGAACCGCGACTTTGCAAGCTTCTCCGGCCCCTGTGCACTTCCGGCGGAAATCCTGTGTGCACAGCCAAGCCTGGGTCCACGGCACTCTAACCTGCATTGCACGACTTTCTAAGTTGGTCTCCGGCGACGTGGGACTCCTTTGTGCAAATTCGGCGAGCACCGTTTCACGCATCCTCGTAGTGCCTGTTTCTGGCACTTCTCCGGGTGCTACCTGCTTCAGTGAGGGCTCTTTGTCTTGCTCGACGTCCCCTCTCTCTGCAGGTCCAATTTGCGACCTCCTGGTCCCTCCTGGGCCCCAGCAGCGTCCAAAAACGCCAAACGCACGATTTGCGTGTAGCAAGGCTTGTTGGCGTCCATCCGGCGGGAAAACACTTCTGCACGACTTTCCAAGGCGTGGGGGATCCATCCTCCAAAGGGGAAGTCTCTAGCCCTTGTCGTTCCTGCAGTATTCACAGTTCTTCAGCCTAGTAAGAGCTTCTTTGCACCAACCGCTGGCATTTCTTGGGCATCTGCCCATCTCCGAGCTGCTTGTGACTTTTGGACTTGGTCCCCTTGTTCCACAGGTACCCTCAGACAGGAATCCATCGTTGTTGCATTGCTGATTTGTGTTTTCCTTGCATTCTCCCTCTAACACGACTATTTTGTCCTTAGGGGAACTTTAGTGCACTTTGCACTCACTTTTCAGGGTCTTGGGGAGGGTTATTTTTCTAACTCTCACTATTTTCTAATAGTCCCAGCGACCCTCTACAAGGTCACATAGGTTTGGGGTCCATTCGTGGTTCACATTCCACTTTTGGAGTATATGGTTTGTGTTGCCCCTATCCCTATGTTTCCCCATTGCATCCTATTGTAACTATACATTGTTTGCACTGTTTTCTAAGACTATACTGCATATTTTTGCTATTGTGTATATATATCTTGTGTATATTTCCTATCCTCTCACTGAGGGTACACTCTAAGATACTTTGGCATATTGTCATAAAAATAAAGTACCTTTATTTTTAGTATAACTGTGTATGGTGTTTTCTTATGATATTGTGCATATGACACTAAGTGGTACTGTAGTAGCTTCACACGTCTCCTAGTTCAGCCTAAGCTGCTCTGCTAAGCTACCATTATCTATCAGCCTAAGCTGCTAGACACCCTATACACTAATAAGGGATAACTGGGCCTGGTGCAAGGTGCAAGTACCCCTTGGTACTCACTACAAGCCAGTCCAGCCTCCTACATAGGGCTGGAGAAAAAAGAGCAGAGGGCACAAAGTGGGACCCACATCTGTGAAATGGAAAGGCAAAGTGACAAGTCAGGGTCCATACACTGAGTGAAAATGACAGACTTATGCTAGCTCCAATATTAGTATGAGAAATGGGAGGCAGTGACATCTTTTTTACCTGTGTCTCACTGGAAGTATTGCATGATTATGTTGTTTCTGTTGTCGATATCCTCTTCTTCTGCCTCCTCTTCTTCACTGTCCACAGGCTCCACAGCTGCCGCAAGACCACCATCTGGCCCATCCTCCTGCAGAAAAGGCACCTGGCGTCGCAAAGCGAGATTGTGCAGCATACAGCAGGCCACAATGATCTGGCACACCTTCTTTGGTGAATAGTGGACAGAACCACCTGTCATATGGAGGCACCGGAATCTGGCCTTCAGGAGGCCGAAGGTGCATTAGGTTACCCGCCTAGTTCGCTCATGTGCCTCATTGTAGCGTTCCTCTGCCCTTATCCTGGGATTTCTCACTGGGGTCAGTAGCCATGACAGGTCGGGGTAACCAGAGTCACCTGCAAATATCGAGGTACAACTGTTAGACACACACTAACCCGTAGGGACAACCCCATACCCAGACACCTACTCACACTGTATAGGGTCCTTGTCCTCACCTATTAGCCACACACGGTGCCTCTGGAGTTGCCCCATCACATAAGGGATGCTGCTATTCCTCAGAGTGTAAGCGTCATGCACTGAGCCAGGAAATTTGGCATTCACATGGGAGATGTACTGGTCTGCCAAACACACCATCTGCACATTCATAGAATGGTAGCTCTTCCGGTTTCTGTACACCTGTTCACTCCTGCGGGGGGTACCAAGGCCACATGTGTCCCATCAATGGCTCCAATGATGTTGGGGATATGTCCCAGGGTATAGAAGTCACCTTTCTCTGTGGGTAAATCCTCCACCTGAGGGAACACGATGTAGCTGCGCATGTGTTTCAGCAGGGCAGACAACACTCTGGACAACACGTTAGAGAACATTGGCTGGGACCTCCCTGATGCAATGGCCACTGTTGTTTAAAAGGAACCACTTGCCAGGAAATGGAGTACTGACAGGACCTGCACTAGAGGGGGGATTCCTGTGGGATGGCGGATAGCTGACATCAGGTCTGCCTCCAACTGGGCACACAGTTCATGGATTGTTGCACGATCAAGTCTGTAGGTGACTATTAAGTGTCGACAGGTCCACCAGCGGTCTGTACACCGGAGAATGCCGCCATCTCATCACCTGCCCCAGCAGACGTGCCCTATGGGCGAGAACAGCGAGCAGAGTCTCGGCCAACACTGAGGTATCACAAAATGTCATTTTCACACATTTGTTAATCCGCAATGTGCCTTTAACTGTGTGTATTCAAGGCCTACATTGGTGTGACGCAGTTAATATTAATGCCATGTGGCCCCCTGAAATGGCGGCTGCCTGACCTATAAGGTGGGACAACGGGATATGAGGTAACTGCGCTGGCGTTGTACACCGTCGCGGTGGGCGATCGAAGACCGCGGCGCAATCCAGCATTGGTTAACATTTGACCCTATGGGTCTGAGGAGCCAATGACGATGTATGCCGGCGGTGACGGTACGCACCGCCGCAGACGTGACCGCCATTTTATGTCTGTTAACTCACTTGATACCTGACCTTCAACAGGAGAGGACCTACACTGCAAGTGCTGCTGTGACCTGTGTCTGGAAGCGACGACGGCTCATGTGTCTGGGGAAAGGGCCTCTGCTTTCACTTCGGAGGAGTTGGAGAAACTAGTAGATGGGGTCCTCCCGCAGTACACACAACTGTACGGTCCTCCAGACAAACAGGTGAGTACACTGTGAGCATGCTGCATGGGCAATGCCTGTTTGGAGTGGTGTGGATGGAAGATAAATTGGGGGGGGTTGAGGCCTGCTGTGCGGACGGTGAGTGTATGTGCGTCAGGGCAAGGGTGGGAACGGGGGCCAATGAGTATGACGGTCTGGACGGGTAAAGATTTTCCTTTCCCCCTGTACTATTCCTCTAGGTCAGCGCCCACCAGAAGAAGGCTATTTGGTGTGCCATCGCCAAGGACGTCCGGACCCTGGGGGTCCACCACAGACGGAGCACCCACTGGCGTAAAAGATGGGAGGACCTGCGCCTCTGGAGCAAGAAGATGGCGGAGGCCCAGCTGGGGATGGCCTCCCAACGTGGGAGGGGTGCCTGTCGCACCATGACCCCCCTGATGTTCCGGATCCTGGCGGTGGCATATCCGGAGTTGGATGGGCTTCACAGCAGCCACAAGGGGGTGAGTACACTCTAATTCAGCTGACTCTGCGCGCATTATGAGGTGTCTGGGTGGGGGAGGTGGGCAGTGGGTTCCCCTAGGCCAAGGCGATCTTGGTAGGCAAGGTCCCTTGTGAGGCAGGCTCTGTGGCACCCCAACCCCACTAGTGGTCAGTGCCATCTACACCTAGTCAGGCTCCTGTGACTTCTGGGTGTGCAGCAATGAGGCTTAGGCCTTGTACCCCATGGGCATGTGATTAATCTAGGAACTGTAAGTGCATGGCGTGGTGCAGAGGGCTGCTGTGTCTGTTGTGTCCGCCAACGGTAGTGGTGTTGCATGCACTGATCATGTCTTTCTCCTGTCTCCCCCCCCCCCTTTTTGTGGTCTCCCTGTTCTTGTGTGCAATAGCATCATCAGGCAGAGGAGCATTGGCACCGGCGCAGGAGGAAGCTGCATCCCACTTGGCCCTGGAGGGCGAAACAACGGAGTTTGAAGAAACTAGTGGGACGGAGGGGAGCTCCATGGCAGGGACAGGAGCAGAGACCAGCGACAGCGACTCCTCCTCTGATGGGAGCTCCCTTGCGATGGCGGGCACCTCTGTGCCCACCGCATCAACAGGTACAGCCGCCACCCCCCCTACCAGCACCGCTCTCCCAGCAGCCCCTCAGCGTGTGTCCCGTGCCCGCTCACCCAGGAGGGTGGGCATCTCCTTCCCCCCAGGCACCTCAGGTCCTGCCCCAGTCAGTTCTGCTGCCCTCATTGAGGAGGCTATTGACCTCCTGAGATCCCTCACTGTTGGGAAGTCTACCATTCTGAATGCCATCCAGGGTGTTGAAAGGCATTTGCAACAAACAAATGCATACCTGGAGGGCATTCATTCTGCCCAGGCAGCCCAACAGAGAGCATTTCAGGCTCTGGCCTCAGCACTGATGGCAGCCATTGTTCCTGTGTCCAGCCTCCCCCCTCCAACTTCCTCCACCCAGACCCAATCCCCTGTACCTCAGCCTATCCAAAGCACACCATCAGACCAGCATGCACACACATCAACACACAAGAGTGGCTCAGGCAAACATAAGCACCACACATCCCACAGGCACTCACACAAGCATCATACCCATGGACACATACCAACATCTACTGCCTCCACTGTGTCCCCCTCCTCCACGTCTCCCTCCTCCCTCCCAGTCTCGTCTCCACTCACACCTGCATGCACTACATCCTCAGCCACTACCTCCATCACCAGCACAACCATCACCACACACCGCTCACGTTCACTCACCACCCCCACTACATTCACACATCCCCAGTGTCCTCTACCAGTATGTCTGTGAGCCCTCCTCCCAAAGTACACAAACGCAGGCACACACCCACCCAACAGCCATCCACCTCACAACAGCCTTCAGCCCATGCACCTTCACCCAAATTCAGCAGACATACACCTCCTACAACCACTACCTCTACCTCTAACTCCACTTCCAAACCCTCTCCATCTACCCGTCCCAGTGTGTCTAAAAAACTTTTCCTGGCTAACATTGACCTCTTCCCTACACCTCCCCCCCGTCCTTCCCCCAGGGCCAGGCTTTCCAGGTCCCAGCCCAGCACCTCAGCCACCACATCCCCAGGCACAGTGGTGCCAGCAACTGCGGGGTCATGGAATGCACCAACCATCAGGGCTGCCAGTGTGCCACGGAGCGAAGGCAAGGACATTCTGCCACCTGCCAAGGTGAAAAAGGTGCCCACATCCCGGAGGGAGAAGCCGAAAACACCTGCCACCAAGGGGTCAGGGAGAACGAAAGGGGATAGTAGCAAGACAGCTGCGCCAACATCAAAGGTGGGGAAGGGCCAAAAACTGAAGGGCATGTCAGGAGACGGTGTGGTGGCACCGACTGAGGGACCAGTGTCACACTTTCTGTCCATGACGACGC
Source organism: Pleurodeles waltl (assembly GCF_031143425.1). Classification (NCBI taxonomy): domain Eukaryota; kingdom Metazoa; phylum Chordata; class Amphibia; order Caudata; family Salamandridae; genus Pleurodeles; species Pleurodeles waltl. Next base: position 398,272,743 of record NC_090446.1, read on the forward strand.
CAACCTGTACGGCGGAGAACACCGCCACCTGCAATGCCACCTGCACCGCCACAGACCCCGCCGCCAGCACCGCCGCCACAGACCCCGCCGCCAGCACCGCCGCCACAGACCCCGCAGCCAGCACCGCCGCCACAGACCCCGCAGCCAGCACCGCCGCCACAGACCCCGCAGCCAGCACCGCCGCCACAGACCCCGCCGCAAGCACCGCCGCCACAGACCCCGTCGCAAGCGCCGCCGCGACTGACACTGCCACAAGCACCGCCAGCGGCCCCACAACGTCCTCAGACAGTGGCACCACCGCAGACATGGCTACCATCCCCAGTGGTCAGTCGTCTGATCTGGTGGTGAGTTCCAGGACCCTGGGCAGCTTCCATGAAGCATCACTGTCATCACAGTTGTCACCTGCATATGGAATGCGAAGCCGCAGAAGTGTGGCGTATGTCTCTGCCTCCATAGCGCATCATGCTACCTGTGCCTCGGCAATCTCATGGCACACACACCCAGGCGAGTGTATTGTTCCGGCCACACTGCACGTGGAGCACTCTGGGCACCAAGCACCCTCCAGAACCAGTGGAGTATCACATCCACTACCTCACTCCTTGGCCGGATGAAGCACTCTGGGCACCAAGCCCCCTCCAGAACCAGTGGAGTATCACCTCCACTACCTCAGTCCTTGGCAGGATGAAGCACTCTGGGCACCAAGCCCCCTCCAGAACCAGTGGAGTATCACATCCACTGCCTCAGTCCTTGGCAGGATGAAGAACTCAAGGCACCATTCCCCCTCCAGAACCAGTGGAGACTGTTATCCACTTGAGAGACAGTGGCTTTGCACTCCCCGGGATAAAACAGTGGGCAAACCACCCACTGGAGAGACTTGAGAGACTGTGGCTTTGCACTCCCCAGGATAAAGCAGTGGGCAAACCACCCACTGGAAAGACTTGAGAGACTGTGGCTTTGCACTCCCCATGATAAAGCAGTGGGCAAACCACCCACTGGAGAGACTTGAGAGACTGTGCTTTGCACTCCCCAGGATAAAGCAGTGGGCAAACCACCCACTGGAAAGACTCGAGAGACTGTGGCTTTGCACTCCCCAGGACCAAACTGTGGGCATGGAGCCCCCTCGTGGAGCAGTGGCGTTGTGCGTTCATCAGGCTGAGGTGCCACCCCTCCCCCTGAGGTGCCTATATATTTTCTATGTGATGCCCCTCCAGTGTTCTCTCCATTTGGATTCAGGTATCATATGTGGGCCTCGCCCATGCATTTTGGGCCCAGTGGTCCACGGACAATGATTGGTGCAATATCCGGACTTGTGTAGTTGGTGTACATAATTGTATATACTGGATTTTGCATTTTGATAATGATATTTCACATGATTACATTCTTTCAAATCATTTCCTTTTGTCCTTGCGCTCTTCCAGGGGGTTGGGGGGCTGTATATGTAATGTTGCAGCATGTATTTGTGTGTATGGTGTTGTGGGTGAGGGTGGGGGTGGGGGTGTTGCATGTTGCGTGTGTGTGTCACTCTCTTCTCCCTCCCCCCTCCCCCCTCCCCTGTGTTGTAGGTGCAGTACTCACCGTGGTCGTCGCCGCCACCGTCGTTGGAGCTCCTGATAGAGGAGCAGGAAGACCATCGCCGTCAGTATCTGCAATTTGGGCTCCGTGGCATCCTGGTTCCTCGTGGTGTGTGGAGAGGTAAGTGTTTTCCCTTCTGTGTACTGTTTCCGCCGTGTTTTTATTCGTGTTGGTTCCATACCAGAAAAGGTGGCTGATAGGGTGGGCGGTACATTGTCTCCCGCCTGTCTGTTGCCGGTGTCCGCCACGCTGTTTGTTTGTACCGCCATGGAGGTCAGAGTGTTAAAGTAGCTGTCTATGTTGGCGGTTTCCGCCACGGCTGTAATCCCATTTTTTTTCTCCGCCGGCCTGTTGGCGGTATTACCGCCGCTTTAACACCGACCGCCAGGGTTGTAATGAGGGCCATAGTGTGCAAAGAGTCCAGGGGTTCCCATCATGCTTAACAAAGGCTAACGTAGATAATACTAATGCTCTCTTTTGTGGTAGTGTGGTTGAGCAGTTAGGTTTATCAGAGATTAGTGCAAAGCATTTGTTGTACACACACAGTCAATAAATGAGGTACACACTCAATGATTAACTCCAGGCCAATGTATTTATATTGGAAAAATATATTTTGTTACTGTATATTTAGAGCCAAAAGGATCTTGTTGCAGGTAGGTACATTGGCAAGTAAGTTTTGAACATACGTATCAATAGCACTTTGTTTAGATGTAGCAAAGAAATCGGTTTCCAGGCAAGTAACACTTTTCACTTTTAAAAATTGACTCAGTGCAATTTTCAGAACAGTCCTGGAGGCGGGGGAAGTGTTAGTGGAGTTTTGAGGTACGTACTCAACCTACAGTTCCCGTCTCTGGGGGTTAGGATGTCCACTGGTCGGGGCTCAGGATGACCCCAAACTTACACCACCAACAGCATGGGGGCCGGCCCTGTGCAGAAGTCAAATTTGAAGTTAGATTTAGAATGGGATCCAGTGGAGACTGGGGCACTCAGTAATAGATCTGCTAGCAGGTAAGTACCCATGACGTCTTAGGGCAGACCCTGAAGGGTTTAGGTGAACACTGGGGGAGGGGGCACAGGTCAGTACCAAACACACACCCTCAGCGGCACAGGGCAGCCGGATGCAGGGTGCAGACACAGCTTTGGGCTCCTAATGCTTTTCAATAGGGGGACCCCGGGGGTCACAACGCTGCTGCAAGCTGGGTCCAGGGGGTCAGTTCCAGGTACCCAGAGGTTGGACAAGGGAGGGTTGGCTGCTGAATGTTGCTGGACCTGTGGTCAGATTCCCCAAGGTCAAGGGGCAGCAGGTGCAGGGGTAACTTTAGGCGCTGGAAATCTTCATCCGGTTCTCTCACGGTCAGGGGGGGCCTCCGGATTTAGGCTGCAGGTGTCGTCGTTGTGTTGGCCAGGAGTGGTCAACCCAGGGCAGACGTGGCATGGAGAGGCTACCCCTTCCTAGCCTAGCAACATCTATATCAAAAGGAGAGGAGGTTTCACCCCTCTCCCACAAGAAATCCTTTGGGCTGACTTCCCCTGCTTGAGCTGGTCAGGGAGCAGGAGGGCAAAATCCTGTCTGAGGGGCTGTAGCAGCTCACAGGCCCTGGAAGACTGGTAGGAGCAATACTGGGGGTCCTCTAAGGTGCCCCCAGAGTGCATGGAATCATGCCACCAATACTGGCATCAGTATTGAGGTATGATTCCGACATGTTTGATAGCAAACATACCTAGGTTTGGTGTTACCATTGTAGGAGACTGGCCCTCTGTGTAGTGTGCAAAGCTAGGAACACTGTGTAGGGGTTCCAGGCAACCACAAGTTGGTTCACAGAGTTAAAAACTAGATCACCTAATGCTCTAATTTTTAAGGTAGCTTGTTTGAGCAGTTAGGCCAATCTTGGAGAAGTGAAAAGTATTTGTTGTACTCACAGCATCAATCCTGCAACTCACACAGTCAAAGGAATACCTCGAGACCAATTTTTAAAACTCATTCAGATTTTTATTTAATTTTTAAGACCAAGATTATCAAAATTGGTTAAGTACTTTTTGAGATTAGAATTTTTGAACTTTAATGAAAATAGTCTTTTGTGCGTAATTAAGCACCATAGGAAGCAATGGTGGATCAACTTTAAAAATACACATAAAATCACACAGTTGGTTTACCAAGTTCTTCTTTTGCAAGTTGGTCAATGCCATTGGTGGGCATGCTATACCTGATGGAGAAGGTCGGGCAGCTCCCGGTTTTGGCAGGAGCAGCGGAAGAAGGTCTCTGGAGCTTGAACAGGGCTACAGGGGGGACAGACCACTTGGAAGAGCACTGCACAGGTAAGTTTAAAGTTGAATCTTTGGGGTCCCCTTGGTGTTTCGAGTTGCAAGAGGTGGGGGACCCTTAGGGCACAGCAGGTTCTTTGGTGCAGGGCACAGGGCACCCATTGCAGAGCTGATCAGTGAGCCAGGAGCTGTGCAAAGTATGCAGACAACGGGGGCACTCTCATGGGAGTTCCAGGGTGTTCTTGAAGTCCCTCAACTAGGGCTTCCTCCTGTTCTGGTTGCAGCCCCGGGAAGGCTATTTTTCCCAGGGTATTGGCATGGTTTGGAGCTGGAGGTTTCAGTGCCACCTACCTTTGCACACTAGCAGGACTTGTCCTTTCGGTCGTTGGGATGAAGTTTGATCCAGCTGCGGTGTCTGGTTCGGGAGTTAGTGGCTCGAGAGACAGTAACCCTCACTGTTTTGCTGGCTTCTTATACTTGCAGAGTGGTACCTCCACTCTGGAGGGAGTTTTTGGGTGATTTGCGATGCCTGGAGGTCCTCTGGGGTTCTTGGATAGTTGTCCAGTTTTCCAGCAACTCCTCAGCAGCGACTGTCAGGTCCTGGGTGCAACAGGGAGGGTTTGGCCCCTTTTCTTGGGTGCAGCAGGTCCACAGTTCTTGTGCTTTGGGTCTTCTTGGTGCTGGTCTTCTTTTGTCTTTTGAATCTGATTTCCTGGTCTAGGGATGCCCACCAAATACTATATTTAGTGGGCGTTTTATCGGGAACACAGTAGTGACCAATAGGCCATCTACCTCTGGGTGGCTACACCCACTAAAGTGACCACTTCCTGTGGGAAGGGTCACTTTCCTATCCATGACTGGCTATTTTCCTTCGATCCAAGATGGAGGAAAATGAAATGGAGTGCCCACCTCACAGGCCACTCCTCCTACTCTACACCAAAAGTGGAGGTTTGCATGGGGGTTACCATCTGCTGCTAGCAGCAGGCCTGGGGATCAAGTTTCAAAGGTGGTTAGCCGTTGGTAGCTCACTGCCAGGGCAGTGCACGTTCCTGAGAGAGGGGGTGTTGGCACCTCCACTCAGGAAGGGCTTTGTGCTACAAACCAGAGAGACAGATCTCTCCCCCAAGGCTTGTAGATTGGATGTCTGGAAGTGGCAGGCTGGATAGAACCAGTCAGCAACCATGCCAGGGTAGTTAGCTTTTGCAAGACACATCTAAGGTGGCCCCTGGGTACCTTTTATGATAAATCCAACACTGGCACCAGTGTGTTTTTATCATTATGAATTATTTGATACCAAACAACCCAGGGTTCAGAGTTGGCATCATGTTGCTGTGAAACTCTTACTGACCAGTGTCCAGCACATGTATTTTAAAATGGCTGTTCTGTTCACTCACTATGTCCCAATTTGGACAAGGACACAGTGGGGGCATATTGCTCATGCAGCTATGCCCTCACAGACAGTATAGTGCACCCTGCCTTAGGGCTAAAAGGCCTGTCAGAGAGGTGACTTACCTATATAGTATGCAGTGTAGAGTGGACAGGGCACGCAGGCAGTGTGCGATGTCGAGTTTTCACTTTAGGTTTGCATCAGGGCGCTCAGCCTGCAATGGCAGTGCTGGGTGCATCTGGATGCATGGCCTGAGAGGGTGGCACAATCCGTGCTGTTGCCCTCAGGGGCAGAGGCCTTAGTACCTCCCGCCCTGGAACCTGAGTTCTATTTACTAGGGGCTTATGGTGGCAGTCAAGGGTGTCTCCAATTGTGCCAAAGCATCAAAACAGTTTAGGGAAAGAACTCTGGCCCAGGGAACGTGGTTAGCAGAGGTTCTGTGCAACTTCTAGGCTACATCATACATCAGGGAAAAAGTGGGAGGCTAGCTATGTCAAAATGAGGCCTTTTCTCAACCATTAAGTAGCAAAATGGCTTCCCGCACTTATGAAGCGAAGGGAATTGGAACTGGGGTTTGTAGGGACACCTCTCCTCTTTCAAGACTGCCCACACACACATGGACCTGTACCTTGCCCTTAGGGCTGGAAGGGCTCACCATAGGAATGACTTACATTGACCTGTTGTAGTGACCAGCAGTGAAAGGGTGCAGGCACCCTTTCACGCAGACTGCACATGGCAGGCCTGCAGACACAGTTTGCATGGGCTCCCATGGGTGGCATAATACATGCTCCAGCCCATGGGGGACCCCTAGTGTATCAATGCTCTGGGTACCTATGTACCATACACTAGGGACTTACAGGGCGTAGGAGGCTGGCCTGGCTTGTTGTGGGTACCTAAGGTACTTATACCTTATACCAGGTCCAGTTATCCCTTATTAGGGAAATGTAGGCAGTGTTCTAGCAGCTTAGGCTGTCTAGAGGTAGCTCTAGCAGAGCAGCTTAGGCTGAACTAGGAGACATGCAAAGCTCCTGCAATACCAATATTGTTACACAGTACTTATACACAATAAAAGACCATATTCAGTGTTAACAAAAATAAAAGTACTTTATTTTAGTGACACAAGGCCAAAAATATCTTAGAGGCAATACTTCTTCTAGAGGTAAGTATTATACACAATATATACACTAGAGACCAAAATCAGGTAAGTAGATAGTCATAAAATCGTGGAAACAGTAGAAAATATAATTGAATGCAATAGGCCTGGGGGCAACACAAACCATATACTAAGAAAGTGGAATGTGAATCACGAATTCCCCCCTAGGCAAGTTCAGTGTGTTGAGGGTCGCTGAGAGTGTAAGAGAACACCGAAGGTAAGTAAAATACCCCACCCCAGAGCACAGGAAAGTAGGAGTAAAGTACTACAAGTTTCCTCAGGACACACTACAAGTTGTGATTAGAGTTATTGCAAGACCCAAGCAAGACTGCAAGCAACAAAAGGTGGATTCCTGGACCTGAAGACCTGTGAAGAGAGGAGACCAATTCCAGAAGTCGCAGAAGATTCAGGAAGGACAGGAGCCCCTGCCAACCTAGAAGATGGTGCAAAAGAGGATTCTCCTGTTAGAAGAAGTCTGCAGAAGAGCACCAAAGAAGATGGCTGCGGGTTCCTGAATGATGCAAGAGATGTCCCACCTCGAGAAGTTGCATGCAAGCAGTTTGCAGCACTGAGTTCGTCCAACAAGCCTTGGTTCAAGCAAGGTCGTGGTTTGCGCCAAAATGGTGCTGCCTGGACCCAGGAGGGACCTGGGGGCCTCAACTCAGACTGAGGAGGCAGAGGGGGCTCCCCACACTGGAGAGAGCCCACAGATGACCAGGCAGCCCCTACGGGAGTCCCAGGACATGGGGACAAAGAAGATGCAAAATGCGGTTGGTACAGCACAACAAAGAAAAACGTCCCATGCTGCCGGAGAACAACTCAGCGAGTTGTGCGTCGCAGGATGGAGTGCTGGTGACCTGGGCTACACTGTGCACGAAACATTCTTGGAAGAAGTGCACAGAAGCCCCAGGAGCTAGAGATGACGCGTTGCACAGGGGTACTGAAGCAAACCGGGAAGGCAAGCTCTTACCTCTGCCAAATTTGGACAGCTGGACCTTAGGACAGTCTGTGTTGAAGGGGTCCACTCTCTGTGTGAAACCCTCTGTGTTTCGTTATCAGGAGAGGAGTCCCAGAGAACCAGTCGTCGTCTTGTAAGGTGCCTGCTGGAGCAGGGAAATGACTCTGTCACTTCACTGGAGATTTCTTCAGTCCTTCTGGTGCAGGGTGAACACAGGGAATTCTCAGAGCATGCACATCTTGGAAACTGTTGAGGTTGCTGGCTGGAGCTGAGGTTGCAGGGTCACAGTAGCCTTTCTGGATACTTTGTTGCAGTTACAGCGGTTCCTGGAACAGTCTGCAGTTGATCCGACGGTCAGAGGATGAAGCAGGAGTTGAAGAGGATTCCTGGTGGAAACTTGCAAGCTGAATCTGAAGAGGAACCCACAGGAGGGAGCCTAAATAGCCCTGAGAGGGGGATTGGCTACCTAACCAGGTATGCACCTATCAGGATGGGTCTCTGATGTCACCTGCTGGCACTGGCCACTCAGAGAGTCCCAACACCTTGGAAAACAAGATGGCTAATGCCAGGGACACACTGGAGGAGCTCTGGGCACCACCCCTGGGGTGGTGATGGACAGGGGAGTAGTCACTCCCCTTTCCTTTCTCTAGTTTCACGCCAGAGCAGGGACTGGGGTCCCTGAAACGGTGCAGAGTGGTATATGCAAGGAGGGCACCATCCGTGCCCTTCAAAGCATTTCCAGAGGCTCTGGGAGGCTACTGCTCCCAAGCCTATTTCCAAAGGGAGAGGGTGTAACACCCTCCTCTCAAACGAAATGCTTTGTTCTGCCTTCCTAGGACTGAGCTGCTCAGACCCAGGAGGGCAGAACCCTGTCTGTGAGGTGGCAGCAGCTGTAGCTGCAGTGCAAGCCTCAGAGAGCTGGTTTGGCAGTACTGGGGGTCCATGGTGGAGCCCCATGGATGCATGGGATTAGCCCCCTGTAACCGGGCGCCCGTCGCCGCGGTTACACAACAAAGCCCTGAACCTGATGGCCCATACCCTGGGGGCACGCCTGGGAGAACCCGGAAGTCGTTTCCGATGCGGATATCCGGGATCCAGAAACTAAAAGAAGGGAGGAGAGATGAGAAGGAGAGCGTGCTGGAGAGACGGAAGGAGCGAGCAAGCCGAGTACGGAATCAAGACCCGCGGAAGGGAGCATAGCGGAAGTCGAAGGAGCCGACGACGAAGACGCAAAGGAACCAAGGAATAATGGGCCAGGCCGACTACCTATCCCGTTATCTGTTGGCTCGGGGACTCGAACAGTCCCATTCGTGGGAAGGGACATGTAACCGGGCGCCCGTCGCCACCGTTACACAACAAAGCCCCGAACCAGACGGCCCATACCCCGGGGGCACGCCCTGGAGAATCCGTAACTCAGAAGTAGTTTCCGATGCTGATATCCGGGATCCAGAAACTAAAAGAAGGGAGGAGAGACAAGAAGAAGAGCGCGCTGGAGAGACGGAAGGAGCGAGCAAGCCGAGTATGGAATCAAGACCCGCGGGAGGGAGCATAGCGGAAGTCGAAGGAGCCGACGACGAAGACGCGGAGAAACCAAGGAATAACTAACAACCCCGCCACGTCCCTGGAGGGGCGTGGCTCTCACAGGTACGGGCGTACCTTAATGTAAAAGTTCTACCCGAGTGGATGCGGGTAGAAAGAAAGAGGGAAAAGGGGATCGAGGGACTGGGAGGAGGGGATCTAAATAAAAACACTCAGATTCCCCTAACAACACGCAAGGAGGTGGTGAAGGAAACCACTCTCCTATATATGTATCCAATAATAGAGAGAGAGAGAAAGAAAATGAGTACCATGGGAAACGGGTGATACACACTAAATCAGTTTACTCCCCACACCAGCCCCCACACCCTATCCTCACCTCCCTACTAACCTTTATCTAGTTCAAACCAAAACGTCTACACTTACCTGGTTTTTCTTTCCGTTTTCTTTTGGGGAACGTCATCCTCCTTTGAGGACGGGATCCAGACACCTCTTGACCATCATCTGGTTGGGATCCCGACAGTCACCTGGAACACCCTAGAAAAAGAACAGACAAAATATTATCCTTCTGATCACCCGAGAAGACGGCAATATCAGAGACATTTTCCCAAGGAAGAACCGGAACAGAGCGTACAATTCCCCTAACCCATATTGCAATAAAAAAAGAACGATACCACCAAATTCAGTGTCTCCAGAATTCTTTGCAACACTGTTTAAAGCGAGAACCCACTACAGTGGTTTCAGAAGTGGGATTTGGAGACACAAGGATACTGGACGTTGTCCAGAATGGAGGGTGCTCCCACCATAGCCGATATGATGCAACAACTAGCCGAGGGGCAGAGGCACCTTCAGATTGTGTGGGAAGCGCAGCAGAAAGAGGCCAAAGTTGAGCGGGAAGCTCTACAAAACGCCCTTAAAAGCCAAGTGACTATCATGGCCAACAACCAGTTGGTCCATGAGAATGCCTTAAAGTCACTGACCGATACCATTGCGGCTACCTGGGTTCATCCCAATGTGCCGAGTTCGGTGTTACAAAGGTACCAGGAAGGCGAAGACCCGGATGCCTTTTTTTACCAACTTTGAAAGAGTTGCCAAATCCGCCACTTGGCCCCAAGATTGGTGGGGACAGTACATAGCCCCTCTATTGACTGGTACCCTCCAGGTAGCCTATCAAGCCGTGAACCCTGGAGGTACTAAACCCTACCAGGACATTAAGAAAAGTATCCTAGAACGAGTAGGGTTCGACACAGAACATTATAGGCTAAGATTCAGGAAGGCCAAATGGGGATTGTCGGAAAACCCAAGAGCATTGTATTTCCGGATAAAGGACCTGGTTTTCAACACCAGGGCAGTGCGCGCTCTATTGGCGACTAGAATGCAAAAACCCAGCACTCTCAAGACAACGTAAATTAGGCATTGTGCTGATATGTTGTTTAACCTTTTGCATTGCAGAGTTCAATCCTGAAGACTTATTTTTAATGTGCTTACAAATGCTGTTCATTTGCAATGTATTGCTGCAGGCTTTCAGAGTGTGTTAGGGTGTGGTCCTTTTCCAGGGCCTTCTAGAGGCTTTCCCTGCAACATGCCTTGGTGTGGTTGTGGGCTGGGCCAAGACTCTATAAAAAGGAGCCAGCCCGGCTGCAAGTGCTTACTATTCAGAGGTCCCGGTGCAGAGCAGCAGCTACTTCCTGAGCCCCTGTCCTGGTGGCCTATTTGATCTTCTAGACATCTGACTTTCATTCTTCATTTGGAGATCCTTGTTCTGGGCGGTAAGACAGTGGTTGGGCTGGCCTCCCGACACCGTTATTGAGAATTCTCATGTTCTTGGGCCTAATTCTTTTATGATTTGACAGAGTACTTTGCATGTGTGAAATATGCGCTTGAGTGTTTGTGACATTTGCAGGGTGACTTGCGAATCGGCAAGACGGGCAATTCGTTTCATGATAATTTAATCTTGTTATTCATTGCACGCTACCATTTCTTGACAGTTGCATGGAGGCTTAAGAATCGGCAAGACGCCTGATTCGTTTTATGGTGTTTTAACTTTGTTATACATTGCGCGCTACCATTTCTTGACATTTACATGGTGGCTTAAGAATCGGCAAGAGGCGCGATTCGTTTTATGGTGTTTTAACTTTGTTGTTCATTGCGCGCTACCATTTCTTGACATTTACATGGTGGCTTAAGAATCGGCAAAAGACGTGTGAATCGTTTAATTGCACTTTGATCTTGTTATTCATTGTGAGCTGTTATTTCTTGGCATTTACATCGTGGTTTACGAATCGGCAAGACGCGCGATTCGTCTAATGATGATTTGACTTTGATATTCATTGCGTACTACCATTTCTTGGCTTTTTACATGGTAACACTCGAATCGGCAAGACGCACGATTCTCTCCTCGAGTATAATTCATGTTGTTTATTGTATGCCACTATTCTAAGATATTTATCATGTAATATTCGAGTTGACAAGTTATGTGATTTGTTTTTCCTGAATCCATATTGTGTTATTCATGGTGCACAATCCTTTATGGTGTTTACTATATATATATATATATATATATATATATATAAATCTACAATATGCACAATTTGTGTTGAAATATTTTAAGAGTACACAGAAGATCAGAGTTTCTAAATGCAATATTGTATGGTCCTAGTATGCATTCTCAAAAAAGGATTTATATGACTGGTTTAAAATTTTGTCAGAATGTTTTTCTGATTCTCATATAAAGGAAAGTACTTGAATAAAAAAGTTTTCATTTAATCCATCTTGATTCCCTTACAGGTATTCGGCCATCTTGAAACTTAGTCATTTTAAACTTAATTCTTAGTTTGTTCATGTTTTCAGAATGACTATATTTAGAATCATAGTCTAGTATTGATTTCAGGAGATTTAATTTTCATATTGTGTGTTCTAACCTTTTTCTTACTACAGGTCTCCTTCCCAGCTGTTTCCCTTCCTAATCCCCTCTTCCCTTCTTGAACTCTCTTAGCCTCTGTGATTTATCTATCAGAGTCTTGGAGCTGTTCAGTGGTGGACGTGTTGGGAACGTGCGCAGACCCAGAGGATCATGTGACTCTGACACTGGGTCTCAAATAGTTGGGTCTCATAGGAACCAACCGCGAGGACATTATAGAAGTCATATTATTGGAACAATATCTGGAAGCTCTGCCGCTCTCCACACGTAACTGGATTAAGCAACACCCTAACCCAGATACCACTACCACCATTGAGTTAGCATGTGCCTATCATCGTTCCATGGAATTTAAAACCCCCATCGTAGGATGAACCTCCCTCCATCTTGTCAGACCCTTGGACAGGTAAACTCCTCGGGGAGAAGACCCCTTGATGGTACAGTGAAACCCCGGATAATGGAGAGGCCTTTTCCCCAACAACCCCAGTGTTATAGTTGTGGGGAGTGGGGCCATATAGCCTGAGTGTGTCCCCTCTAGACTGACAAAGCAGAACCCATGGAAATAGGCATCACCCGGGTAGGGTCTATTATACAGGAAGCCAAAATACACAATACAAAAAAGAGTTGTTTCTCAATGGACGCAAGACTTTAGCCCTTATCGATTCGGGCTGCAGCCAGTCAGTCATCCGAGCCAATTTGACGGATAGTAGAACCCTTACTCCTGGGGTCACAGTGACGATCTGTTGCATTCACAGGGATTCAAGAGAGTGTCCCATGACATGGGTCTCCCTACTATGGGAGGGAAGAGAAACCCAAATCCGGATGGGAGTAGTAGACTGCCTGGTGGAGGAAGCCATAATCGGAACCGACTATATGGATTTTGCTACTCTTTTAGATAGCACAAGGAACAGCGAAGAAAGCAATTCATGGTGGAAAGAGGCTCCTTTTTCTAATGAACCAATCCAGTCTACGGTAACCCGTCATAAACCGAGTAAGAGTGAAAAAAGAGAAACCAAAAGACTATATGGACCTAAGGATAAGGAATCCATCAAGGTAATTACATGATTCAATACCTTCAATAATCTTCCCTCATTTCGCTCCTGTCAGAGGGAGGATCCCACTCTCCTTAACACCTGGAGAAATGCACGACTTCGAAATCCAGGAGATAAAGGTCCCTCTTTTTCCATAATTAAAAATCTGTTATATAGGATTACCAACTCTGATACCCAAGAAAAGAAACAATTGCTTGTCCCCGAACCTTATACGCTCCAGGTATTACATTTAGCTCATAGTCAACCTGGTGGTGGTCATTACGGAAGAGAGAAGACTGAAGAATATCTCTTAAGAAGGTTTTATTGGCTCGGGGTGTTTTCCCAGATTAGGAAGTTTTGCCAGCAATGCCCTAAGTGTCAGATTATAGATCCCGGACCCAAAAGAAAGGTTCCCCTACAACCCTTGCCCATTATTGAAGTACCCTTTTCCCAAGTGGGAATGGACATAATAGGACCCCTCATACCTTCCTCCAAGGGATATAGATACGTATTGGTATTAGTGGACTACGCCACCAGATACCCCAAGGCCATTCCCCTTTCCAGCATTAATACCAAAAACGCAGCTAACGCCATGATCGGGTTTTTTAACCGAGAAGGCTTTCCTAAATACTAACTGACCAAGGAACACAGTTTATGTCAAACTTAATGTCCCAGATATGTCCACTACTAGGGATTAAACACCAGAGAACCACAGTTTATCATCCACAAACCAACGGTTTAGTAGAAAGATACAACCGTACCTTAAAAACCCTTTTAAAAAAAAATCTGTTTCTGAGTTAGGCAAAGACTGGGATAGGAAACTACCCTTAGTTCTCTATGCCATTAGTACACATGAACAAGCTTCTACCAGACATAGTCCATTTGAGTTGGTTTTTGGGAGACAACCCCGAACACTATTAGACGTGGCAGCAGAATTGTGGAAAGAGGAGGAAGGAGCTGAAAAAGCCCTTTTGGAATACACTAATGACCTAAAGTCCCAATTCCAATCAGTATGGGAAGACGTCAGGGAAAATCTAGAGAAAGGCCAAATTAAACAAAAACATTATTACGACCGCAATACTCAAATGAGAACCTTGAATAAGGGGGACAAAGTACTTGTCCTCTTACCCAGCTCTGACAATAAACTTCTGGCTAGATGGCAAGGACCCTATAAGGTTCTAGGAACCGTAACCCCTGTTACCTATACCATCGAAATAACCAAGAGTCCTAAAAGAACCCAAATATTTCACATAAACTTGTTAAAGAAATGGGAAGAATCTCCTGAACCTATAAGAACCCCGTTAGCCGGTTACCTGGTTAATACCGTAAGGGAACTTGATATTGGGTGGTGTCCTACTCCTGTAAACCCAACTTTAGAAGAACCGCAAAAGAATGCGTGTCTCTTGCCAAAACAACAAGATTAGTTAACCCAACTACTCTCCCACCACGACAAACTATTCTCCACCCAACCAGGAAAAACCTTTTTAATACAACATCAGATTAAAACACTACCCGGAAAGATAATACGATTGCGACCCCATCGCATACCCGAAGCCCGAAAAATCTTAGTGGATGAAGAAATAGAGAAAATGCTATCCATGGGAGTTGTAGAACCAATCAAGGGTCCCTGGTGCTCCCCGGTTGTATTGGTCCCCAAACCTGATGGGTCAATCCGTTTCTGCATTGACTTTCGACAGGTCAACGCCATATCCCAGTTTGACACATATCCCCTTCCCAGGGTAGATAACCTCTTAGAAAAGCTCGGGAGGGCCAAATATATGTCCACCCTTGATTTAACCAAAGGCTACTGGCAAATTCCATTGGCAGACACAGACAAAGAAAAAACAGCCTTCTCAACATCCTCTGGGCTTTATCACTTTAATGTCCTCCCCTTTGGATTACATGGTGCCCCCGCCACCTTTCCACGCCTTATGGACTCCCTCTTACTACCATATACCAGATACGCAGCCGCATATCTGGATGATATTGTACTATATAGCGAAACCTGGGAGGACCATCTGAACCATCTCCATAACATATTCTCTGTTCTGCAGCGAGCAGGACTCACTGCTAATCCCAAGAAAAGCCGCCTAGCTTATACCGATATTGCCTACTTAGGCTATCACATAGGAGGTGGTGTAACAAAACCTCAATTGAACAAAGTGGAAGCCATTACTCACATAAATAGCCCTACTACCAAGAAAAAAGTGCACTCCTTTCTAGGGCTGGTAGGGTACTATCGGAGATTCATCCCCCATTATTCAACTCTGGCGGCTCCCCTAACCGACCTCCTAAAGAAGGGGCAGCCCACAAAAATAGCAAGATTGACCGCAGCCCAACACCATAGCTATATAACCCTACAAAACTGTCTCAAGACCAAACCAATTTTGCGCTGCCCTTATTTCAGTCAACCCTTTCATTTACAAACGGATGCCTCAGATGTAATACCTGAATGTAGCGTCACAATGGTAACTCCGAAAATGGCCATGTAACATGTCTAGGATCATGGAATTGTCACCCCAATACCATTCTGGTATTGGGGGAACAATTCCATGCATCCCCGGGTCTCCAGGATAGAGCCCGGGCACTGTCAAACTAACTTTCCATGGTCTCCACTACAGCTACTGCTGCTGCCAACCCCTCAGACAGGTTTCTGCCCCCCTGGGGCAAGGGCAGCCTGGTCCCAGGAAATCAGAACAAAGGATTTCCTCTGAGAGAGGGAGTTACACCCTCTCCCTTTGGAAATAGGTGTGACGGGCCTGGGAGGAGTAGCCTCCCCTGGCCTCTAGAAATGCTTTGTAGGGCACAGATGGTGCCCTCTCTGCATAAACCAGTCTACACTGGTTCAGGGATCCCCCTAGCCCTGCTCTGGCGTGAAACTGGACAAAGGACAGGGGACTGACCACTCCCCTGACCAGCACCTCGCAGGGGAGGTGCCCAGAGCTCCTCCAGTGTGTCCCAGACCTCTGCCATCTTGGATGCAGAGGTGTGAGGGCACAATGGACAGCTCTGAGTGGCCAGTGCCAGCATGTGACGCCAGAGACCCCTCCTGATAGGTGCTTAGTTTTCTCTGTAGCCAATCCTCCTCTGAGGGCTATTTAGGGACTCTCCTGTGGGTATCTCACCAGATAACGAATGCAAGAGCTCACCAGAGTTCCTCTGCACTTCCCTCTTCGCCTTCTGCCAAGGATCGACCGCTGACTGCTCCAGGACGCCTGCATAACCGCAACAAAGTAGCAAGAAGACTGCTAGCAACATTGTAACCCCTCATCCTGCCGGCTTTCTCAACTGTTTCCTGGTGGTGCATGCTCTGAAGGCTGTCTGCCTTCACCCTGCACTGGAAGCCAAGAAGAAATCTCCTGTGGGTCGACGGAATCTTCCCCCTGCTAACGCAGGCACCAAACTTCTGCATCACCGGTCCTCTGGGTCCCCTCTCATCCGGATGAGCATGGTCCCTGGAACACAGGAGCTGGGTCCAAGTGTCTTCGACAGTCCAGTGGCCCTTCTGTCCAAATTTGGTGGAGGTAAGTCCTTGCCTCCCCACGCCGGACAGTAATCCTGTGTACTGCGTGAACTGCAGCTGCTAGGGCTTCCGTGCACTCTTGCAAGGATTCCTTTGTGCACAGCCCAGCCCAGGTCCCCAGCACTCCGTCCTGCATTGCCCAACCCGCTGAGTTGGACTCCGACATCGTGGGACCCTCTTTTTTGATTCTGAGTCGACTGTTGTCCATAAATCTTCTAAGTGCCTGTTCAGGTGCTTCTGCAGGTGCTGCCTGCTTCTGCGTGGGCTCTCCATATTGCTGAGCGCCCCCTCTGTCTCCTCCTCCAATGGGTGACCTCCTGGTCCTTCCTGGGCCCTCGCAGCACCCAAAATCCTCAACCGTGACTCTTGCAGCTAGCAAGGCTTGTATGCGGTCTTTCTGCGTGGAAATAACTCTGCGCCCTCCAACACACCGTGGGACATCTTCTGACCAAAGGAGAAGTTCCTTGCTTCTTCCGTTGTTGCAGAATCTTTGGCTTCTTCCACCCAGAGGCAGCCCTTTTGCACCTTCATCTGGGGTTTAGTGGGCTCCTGCCCCCCCTGGACACTTGTGTGACTCTTGGACTTGGTCCCCTTCCTTTACAGGTCCTCAGGACCAGGAATCCGTCTTCAGTGTTTTGCAGTCAGTTGTTGTCTTTGCAGAATCCCCTATCTCGACTTTACTGTCTTTCTGGGGTAGTAGGGTAACTTTACTCCTACTTTCCAGGGTCTTGGGGTGGACACTGTAGTGTTTTCTTACACTCCCAGCAACCCTCAACACACTACACTAGGCCTGGGGTCCATTTGTGGTTCGCATTCCACTTTTGGAATATATGATTTGTGTTGCCCCTAGGCCTATTTCTCCGTATTGCATTCTATTGTGATTCTACATTGTTTGCACTACTTTTCTGTTACTTACCTGATTTTGGTTTGTGTGTGTGTATATTTTGTGTATATTACTTACCTCCTAAGGGAGTATATCCTCTGAGATACGTTTGGCATATTGTCACTAAAATAAAGTACCTTTATTTTTAGTAACTCTGATTATTGTGTTTTCTTATGATACTGTGCTATATGATATAAGTGGTATAGTAGGAGCTTTGCATGTCTCCTAGTTCAGCCTAAGCTGCTCTGCTATAGCTACCTCTATCAGCCTATGCTGCTAAAACACCTCTATTCTACTAATAAGGGATAACTGGACCTGGCACAAGGTGTAAGTACCACAAGGTACCCACTATAAGCCAGGCCAGTCTCCTACAACAACCCCCATCAAACGAGGGACAATGAGGCTAACCTTGCCCAGATGAGTCTTCATTGTCTAAGTGGAAATATCTGGAGAGTCCATCTGCATTGGAGTGGGTACTCTCAGGTCTATTTTCCACTGGAAAGTCCACCACCTGTAGAGAAATGGACCACCTCAGCAATTTAGGGTTTCACCTTTCATCTGTTTTAGCCATAAGAGAGGTTTGTGGTCTGTTTGAACAATGAAGTGAGTCCCAAACAAGTAGGGTCTTAATTTCTTCAAGGCTCAGACCACAGCAAAGGCCTGCTTCTCTATGGCACACCAACGCTTTTCTCTAAGGGTCAACCTCCTACTGATAAAAGCAACAGGCTGATCCTGACCCTCTGAGTTAAGTTGTGATAACACTGCCCAACCCCCAGTTCAGAAGCATCTGTCTGGACAATTAATGTTTTGGAGTCATTTGGGCTTTTCAAGACAGGTGCAGTGCACATAGCCTGCTTAAGCTCACTAAAAGCTTTCTGACAGCTGGCTGTCTATAATACCTTTTTAGGCATTTTCTTAGAAGTGAGGTCATTAAGAGGGTCAACAATGGAGCCATAGTTCTTAATGAACCTCCTGTAATGCCCAGTGAGACCTAAGAAGACTCTGACCTGGGTCTGAGTAGTTGGGGGAGCCCAGTCCATAATTGTCTTTATCTTCCCCTGTAGTGGTTCAGTCTGTTCTCCACCTACCAGGTGGCCCAGATAAACCACTTTCCCCTGCCCTATCTGGCACTTTGAAGCCTTGATAGTGAGGCCTGCCTTCTGCAGGGCCTCCAAAACTTTCCATAGGTGGCAGGTGGTCATCCCAGGTGGAGCTAAATACAGCAATGTCATCTAAGTATGCTGCACTGAAAGCTTCCAAACCTTAGAGGACTGTATCCACCAGCCTCTGGAAAGTGGCAGGTGCATTTTTCAAACCAATGGGCATAAGTGTGAATTGGTAATGCCCTCCTATGGTAGAAAATGCAGTTTTTGCTTTAGCATCCTCTGATAACTCGATCTGTCAATACTCTGCAGTCAGATCAAAGGTGCTTAGATACTTAGCAGAAGCCAGTGTATCTATGAGGTCATCTGCCCTAGGTATAGGATGAGCATCCGTTTTGGTTACAGTATTTAGGGCCAGATGTATCAGAGGGTTTTACCCATTCTGTGTCTATGGGAAAATGCTTTATTAAATATGGCCCTAAGTCCTTTAAAGTCCACACAAAACCGCATTTCTCTCTTTCCTTCTTTGCAATGAAGTTTGGAGATAAGCACCACTGAGCTGGCCCAGGGGCTATCAGAGGGCTCAGTAACTCCCAGGTCTAGCATTTTCTGCACCTCAGATTTAATACAGTCTCTGACATGGCCAGGCTGTCTATAAATCTTACTTTTGACAGGCAAACTGTCTCCATTATCAATAGAATGTTCACAACATTTAGTTGTACCAGGTATGAAGGAAAAGAGGTCAGAAAATTGTCCTTGGAGGTTTTTGCAGTCCTCCCTCTGCTCTGCAGTGAGGAAGTCTGCAAGCACCTCTCCTTCCACTAAGCCATCATTGTAGGAAAGTAGCCTTTTTCTAGCATGGTTACCCCCACGTTTGGCCTGTTTGTGAGTATGTGTCAGTGTGTTTTTACTGTGTCACTGGGATCCTGCTAGCCAGGACCCCAGTGCTCATAAATAAAAACCTATATGTCAGTGTGTTTTGCCTGTCTCACTGGGATCCTGCTAACCAGCACCCCAATGCTCATAGTTTATGGCCTAACTTGTATGCCTGTGTAGTGCCTAACTGTGTCACTGAGGCTCTGCTAACCAGAACCTCAGTGCTTATGCTCTCTCTGCTATTAAATTTGTCACTGTAGGCCAGTGACTACATTTACCAATTTCAATTGGCATACGGGACCCCCCCCCCTTATAAGTCCCTAGTAAATGGTACCCAGGTACCCAGGGCATTGGGGGTCCAGAGATCCATATGGGCTGCAGCAATTCTTTTGCCACCAATAGGGAGCTCAGACAAACCCTTACACAGGACTGCCATTGCAGCCTGCGCAACATAGTGCACACACTATTTCATAGCCATTTTCACTGCACTTAAGTAACTTATAGGTCACCTATATGTCTAACCTTCACTTGCTAAAGGTTAGGTGCAAAGTTATGAAGTGTGAGGGCACCCTTGTACTAGCAAAGGTGTCCCCACATAGTTCAGGGCCATTTCCCCGGACTTTGTGAGTGCGGGGACGCCATTACACGCGTGCACTACATATAGGTCAATTCCTATATGTAGCTTCACAATGGTAACTCTGAATATGGCCATGTAACATGTCTAAGATCATTGAATTGTCCCCCCATTCAAAATCTGGTATGGGGGGGGCAGTTTCATGCATCGTGGGGGCTCCACCATGGACCACCAGTACTGCCAAACTAGCTCTCTGAGGCTTGCACTGCAGCTACAGCTGCTGCCGCCTCACAGACAGGGTTCTGCCCTCCTGGGGTCTGGGCAGCCCAGTCCCAGGAAGGCAGAACAAAGCATTTCCTCTGAGAGCAGAGTGTTACCCCCTCTCCCCTTAGAAATAGGTGTTACAGGCTGGGGAGGGGTAGCTTCCCCCAGTCTCTGGAAATGCTTTGAAGGGCACAGATGGTGCCCTCCTTGCATAAACCAGTCTACACTGGTTAAGGGACTCCTTCTCCCCTGCTCTGGCAGGAAACTGCACAAAGGAAAGGGGGAATGACCACTCCCCTGTCCATCACTACCCCAGGGGTGGTGCCCAAAGCTCCTCCAGTGTGTCCCAGACTTCAGCCATCTTGCTTTGCAAGGTGTGGGGGCACTCTGGAGGTCTCTGAGTGGCCAGTGCCAGCAGGTGATGTCAGAGACCCCTCCTGATAGGTCCATACCTGATAAGGTAGCCAATCACCTTCTCAGGGCTATTTAGGGTCTCTCCTGTGGGTTCTCTTCAGATTCTGCTTGCAAGTCTCCCTCAGGAATCCTCTGCAACAACTTCAGACTCTTCTGACCTCAGATCAACCGCAGCCTGCTCCAAGAAATGCTATAACTGCAACAAAGTGTCTACAAGAGACACTTTTCTTCAGCAACCTCAGCTCCAAGTCAGCAACTGCAACAGTTTCCATGGTGTGCATTCTCTGTGGACTCCCTGTCTTCATTGTGCACCAGAAGAACCGACAAAATCTCCTGTGGATGACAAAGTCACTCCCCTGCTCCAAGCAGGCACCTTCCAAGGCGACGACCGGTACACTGGGACTCCGCTCAACAGTGACAAGCATGCTCCTAAGGACCCAGAGTATGGACATCATCGACATAGACTGGCCTGAGGTCCTGCTGACCCAATTTAGAGGAGGTAAGACCTTACCTTACCCTAGAACAATGGTACTGCTGTGTATTGTGTCTTCTTCGCCTCCTGAGGCCTCTGTGCACTCTTTGCAACATTCATTTGTGCACAGCCTGGCCCAGGTCCCCAGCCCTCCACCCTGCGATGCTCAACTTGTTGAGTTGTTCTCCGACGGCGTGGGACCTTCTTTTGTTGTGCTGCATCAACTGCGTTTTGCACCTCCTTTGAACCCGGATCCTGTGGCTTCTGGGGGTGCTGGCTGGCATCCTGAGGGCTCTCTAAAGTGCTGAGAGCCCCCTCTTCCTCCTCACACAGAGTTGAGGCCCCCAGGTCCCTGCTGGGTCCATCCAGGGCCATTTTGATAAAAAACTTACTTTTGCCGCAGCCAAGGCTTGTTGGCACCTTCTAACAAGAAATCTCATCTGCAACAATCTTCACGTCGTAGGACTTCTTTTGCATCATGCAGGATCCCGCTGGCATCTTCCTAGGGTGCATTTCTGCAGTCTTCGACTAACTGGGGACTCTTCTTTTGCACCCTCTTCTGGGTTGGCAGGGGCTCCTGTCCTTCCTGGAACTTCCTTTGACTTCTGAACTTGGCCCCCTTCCTTTGCAGGTCTTCAGGTCCAATAATCCAGCAGTTGTTCTTTGCAGACTTGCTTGGCTGCTGCAAAATCCCCAAAACGAGGTGTAGTGTGTCCTAAGGATACTTGCAGTACTTTACTCCTGCTTTTCTGGCTCTGGGGTGGGGTAATTTACTTACCTTTAATATATTCTTACTCTCCCAGTTATTCTGCACACTACACTTGTCTAGGGGGAATTTGTGATTCACATTCCACTTGTTTTAGTATGGTTTGTGTTGCCCCTATACCTATTTCCTCCCTTTGCATTCTATAGGATTTCCTACTGTTTGCATTGTTCTATGACTATTTACTTGTCTAATTTTGGTGTCTAGTGTATATATTGTGTATAATACTTACCTCCAGAAGGACTATTGTCTCTAAGATATTTTTGGTACTATGTCACCCAAATAAATACCTTTATTTTTGGTAACACTGAGTATTGTCTTTACTTGTGTATAAGTACTGTATAACAATAATTGGTATTGCATGAGCTTTGCATGTCTCCTAGTTCAGCCTAAGCTGCTCTACTATAGCTACCTCTATCAGCCTAAGCTGCTAGAACACCACTACTTCACTAATAAGGGATAACTGGACCTGATATAAGGTGTAAGTACCCAAGGTACCCACTACAAACCAGGCCAGCCTCCTACAATCAGCTTCAGTGTTGGAGAAGAGGTCAGGGAGAGTGTCATTCTTTTCCTACTGCCCCTCATCTGTGGTCATGAGTAGGGTTAAATCAGCCCTTTCATAGTAAGGTTTAAGGCGGTTGACATGAAGTACCCTAAGGGGATTTCTGGCAGTGCCCAGGTCTACCAAGTAGGTGACCTCACTTATCTTTTCCACAATGGGATGGGCTCCAATACCCACACCTTCTGTCCTGGTTGGTACTCTCAGGACGGCCTTCTGGTCATGCCATTGCTTTTGGAGCTCTTCGCTGACCTGAAGGTTTTTAGTGGCCTTTTTCATGTACTCAGCCATTCTGGATCTTAGGCCAAGTACATAGTCCACAATGTCTTTTTTAGGGGGCTTCAATGGTTGCTGCCACCCCTCTTTCACAAGAGTAAGAGGACCCCTAACAGGGTGACCAAAGAGGAGTTCAATGGGGCTGTAGCCCACTCCTTTCTGGGGTACCTCCCTGTAGGCAAAAATGAGGCATGGCAAGAGGATATCCCATCTCCTTCTGAGTTTTTCAGAGAGTCCCATGATCATGCCTTTGAGAGTTTTATTAAACCTCTCAACCAATCAATTTGTTTGTGGATGATAAGGGGTGGTGAATTTGTATGTTACGCTACACTCGTTCCACATAGCTTTGAGGTATGCAGACATGAAGTTACTACCTCTGTCTGAGACAACTTCCTTAGGGAAGCCTACTCTGGAACATATTCCCAGGAGGGTCTTTGCCACTGCAGGTGCCGTAGTGGTCCTTAAGGGGATAGCTTCTGGATACCTTGGGGCATGGTCTACCACCACAAGGATGAATCTATTGCCAGAAGCTTTAGGAGGGTCAAGGGGACCAACAATATCAACCCCTACCCTCTCCAAGGGCACCCCAACCACTGGCGGTGGGATTAAGGGGGTCTTTGGGGTGCTACCAGTCTTGCCACTGGCTGGGCAGGTCACACAGGAGCGGCAACACTCCTTAGTGTCCTCTGACATATGAGGCCAGTGAAAATGAGGAACAAGTCTGTCCCATGTTTTACTTTGCCACAGATGTCCAGCCAAAGGAATGTCATGTACCAGAGTTAGGAGGCATTCCCTATACTGTGAAGGGATGACAAGTGTAGGAGGCTGGCCTGGCTTATAGTGGGTACCTTGTGATACTTACACCCTGTGCCAGGTCCAGTTATCCCTTATTAGTAGAATAGAGGTGTTTCTAGCAGCTTAGGCTGATAGAAGGTAGCTATGGCAAAGCAGCTTAGGCTGAACTCGGAGACACGCAAAGGTCCTACCATACCACTTATATCATATAGTACAATATCATAAGAAAACACAATACTCAGAGTTACTAAAAATAAAGGTACTTTATTTTTATGACAATATGCCAAAAGTAGCTCAGAGAATACCCTCACTTAGAAGGTAAGTAATATACACAAGTTATATGTACACAAACCCAAAACAAGTAAGTAACAGTAAGAAAAGTAGTGCAAACAATATAGAATCACAATAGGATGCAATAGGTGAACATAGGTCTAGGGACAACACAAACCATATACTCCAAAAGTGGAATGCAAATCACAAATGGACCCCAGACTTATGGGAGCTTGTAGAGGGTCGCTGGGACTGTAAGAAAACAAGCAGGGTGTCCAAGATACCCCACCCCAAGACCCTGAAAAGTAGGAGTAAAGTTGCCCTACTACCCCAGAAAGACACAATAGTCGTGATAAGGGGATTCTGCAAGAACCTTAGGCACCAGCAAAACACTGAAGACAGATTCCTGGATGTGAGGACCAGCGAGGCAAGGGGACCAATTCCAAGAGTCACGATAGTGTCCAGGCGGGGCAGGAGCCCAGGAAACTCCGAATGAAGGTGCAAAAGTGCTGCCTCCGGGTGGAAGAAGCCAAAGATTCTGCAACAACGAAAAGGGCTAGGAACTTCTCCTTGGGATGTCCCACGGCGTGCAGGATGTTGTAGAAGTGTTTCCATGCAAAAATACCGCAAACAAGCCTTGCTAGCTGCAAGGGTCACGGTAGAGCGTTTTGGGTGCTGCTGGGGACCAGGAAGGACCAGGATGTCGCCCCTTGGAAGAGGAGACAGAGGGGACACTCAGCAACTCAGAGAGCCCCCGCAGAAGCAGGCAGCACCTGCAGAAGTACCAGAGCAGGCACTTAGAACATTTGTGAAACCGGTGTCACAAATGGAGGGTCCCACAACATCGGAGTCCAACGCAGGGGGTTGAGCACTGCAGGACGGAGTGCTGGGGACCCAGGCTAGGCTGTGCACAAAGGAATCCTTGGAGAAGTGCACAAAAGCCGGAGCAGCTGCAAATCACGCAGTACTCAGGTTTGCAGTCCGGCGTAGGGAGGCAAGGACTTACATCCACCAAACTTGGATTGAAGGATCACTAGACTGTGGGGGTCACTTGGATCCAGCTCCTGGGTTCCAGGGACCACGCGTGTCAGGATGAGAGGGGACCCAGAGGACCGGTGATGCAGTCTTTTGGTGCCGGCGTTAGCAGGGGGAAGATTCCGTCGACCCACAGGAGATTTCTTCTTGGCTTCCAGTGTAGGGTAAAGGCAGACAGCCCTCAGAGCATGCACCACCAGGAAACAGTCGAGAAAGCCGTCAGGATGAGGCGCTACAATGTTGCTGGTAGTCGTCTTGCTACTTCGTTGCAGTTTTGCAGGCGCCCTGGAGCAGTCAGCGGTCGATCTTTGGCAGAAGTCGAAGAGAGAAGTGCAGAGGAACTCTGGTGAGCTCTTGCATTCGTTATCTGAAGAATACCCCAGAGGAGAGACCCTAAATAGCCAGAAAAGGAGGTTTGGCTACCGAGAAAGGAGGTTTGGCTACCAAGAGAGTTAAGAACCTATCAGAGGGGGTCTCTGACGTCACCTGCTAGCACTGGCCCCTCAGAGCAGTCCAGTGTGCCCCCAACACCTCTGAATCCAAGATGGCAGAGGTCTGGGAAACACTGGAGGAGCTCTGGGCACCTCCCCTGGGAGGTACTGGTCAGGGGAGTGGTCACTCCCCTTTCCTTTGTCCAGTTTCGCGCCAGAGCAGGGCTGGGGGATCCCTGAACCGGTGTAGACTGGCTTATGCAGAGATGGGCACCATCTGTGCCCATCAAAGCATTTCCAGAGGCTGGGGGAGGCTACTCCTCCCCAGCCCTTCACACCTAATTCCAAAGGGATAGGGTCTAACACCCTCTCTCAGAGGAAATCCTTTGTTCTGCCTTCCTGGGCCGGGGCTGCACAGACCCCAGGAGGGCAGAATCCTGTCTGAGGGGCTGGCAGCAGCAGTAGCTGCAGTGGAAACCCCGGAAAGGTAGTTTGGTAGTACCCGGGTGTTGCGCTAGAGACCTGGGGGATCATGGAATTGTTCCCCCAATACCAGAATGGTATTGGGGTGACAATTCCATGATCTTAGACATGTTACATGGCCATGTTCGGAGTTACAATTGTGATGCTACACATAGGTAGTGACCTATATGCAGTGCACGCGTGTAATGGTGTCCCCGCACTCACAAAGTTCAGGGAATTTGCCCTGAATGATGCGGGGGCACCTTGGCTAGTGCCAGGGTGCCCACACACTAAGGGCCAGATGTAGGTAGGTAAAAATTAGCGACTCGCAAATTGCGTTTATTTCCGACTCGCAATTTCCGACTCGCTAACTGCAATGCAGGTAGAAAGTGCGAGGACAATTTGCGACTCGCACACGGAGTCGCACTGCAGATAGCGAGTCCGCTGTTTGCGAGGTCGCTTTTTGCAACTGCGCAAAAAACGGACTCGCAATTTGCGAGTGGGTGTCGCAAATAGCGACTGTGCTGAAAATTGAATGCAGGTGCTGCAGAACACTCTGGAAAACACTTCAGAACACTCTTGAAAACACTTCCTGGCACATGATGATGACATCACAGCTAGGAAGTTTACAAATACACCTGGGAGGAGGGAGGACCACACCTATTTCAACTTCAGCACAGCAAACAAACAGAGCTCCTGCAACCATGGCTGAAAATCCAAGGAAGAGGAAACTTAAGTTTGCTGAAAAGGAGTTGGAGGTGCTGACTGATGAGTGCTGTCAGCACCATGACGAGCTGTTTGGCAGGGCAGCCCTCACCGTGCCAGAGACAGGGAAGAGAAGACCCTGGCAGGAGATCCAGGACAAAGTCAACTCCCTGGGGGTCAGCCACCGGAGTGTGGAAGAATTGAAGAAAAGGTGGTATGACTTGCGCTCCCGGACCAAGGAGAGGGTGGCAGAGCGGCTCCGGGAGATGAGAGGCACAGGAGGGGGACCATCGACGGTACCACCACCCACACCCCTGGAGGAAAGGGTAGAAGAGACCCTAGAGCCTGAGGCTGTAAGCGGGATGGGAGATCTGGACACCTCTGAGCCAGGACCATCAACCGGTGAGTACCATGTGACATGCATGTACCCTCATCAATGCCATACCCCCACCCACCTTGTACACAGGAGCATGCACAACCAAGATAGCTCCATTTCAGAGTAGCATACACCAGACTGATGCATTATGGGCAATGTAGTCAAGTAGGCAGTTCATAGGCAATAGTTTATTAAGAAGTTGATAACAGATAGTAGACACTGACAGTGTGTTCCCTATGTCCCACAGGTCTCCCACAAGACACCCCCACCAGCCCAAGCAGCCAGTGGCCACTGGTCAGCCAGCACACACAGGAGAGAACAGGACCAGCCACCACTGCTACCTGCACCACCAACACCATGTCCCCTCAGGAAACACCTGTTGCAGTAGTGGTGTGTGAGCCTGCACCAGGTACGAGCCAGAGTGCCACGGGAGACAACACAGGGCCTCCACCGCTTCGCAGGCGACGTGGAACATCAACATCAGAGCGGCAGGCAGAGTCAGGGCATGCCTCCACATCACCAACCGAGGCCGCACTTCTACGGGGTCAGCGCCTGAAAACCCAAGAATTAAGGAGGATTAGTGGGGCATTGCTACGCTTTGAACGCAATCATGCCAACAGTATGCAGCAGGTACATTCGGAGTTGCAGGTGATCAGTACCAACACGGGTGACCTTGCACTCTCCATGCGCCAACTAGTGGTAGGACTGCTAATGCAGACTGACAGTGCACGGCGCAGGGACCGCCAGCTGCTGCAACGCCTGAACAGGATGTCCTCCTCTATAGTAAGGCTGGCTGTGAACACAACAGGGCTGTCTAGGCGCACAGTCAGCCTCCAGGTGGACATGGGCCACTTTGCTGGTGACGTGGCATGGGGACTGGGCTGTCTCAGCCATGCATTAGACCTCATGGAGGCACGGCAGGTG
The DNA here is from genome assembly GCF_031143425.1 of Pleurodeles waltl. NCBI lineage: Eukaryota > Metazoa > Chordata > Amphibia > Caudata > Salamandridae > Pleurodeles > Pleurodeles waltl. Next base: position 398,300,267 of record NC_090446.1, read on the forward strand.
GCCAGGGGCACAGGCGACACGCCACAGGACAGTGAGGAGGGCTCCACTGTCAGCAGTGTCTCTGCCGGTGACACCAGGGTGCTTCGCAGTGGAAGCACAAGGCAGAGCACTGCTGACCCCCCTAGTACCAGCCAGGCTGGCCGAGCCCGCCGTAGGGTGTGAGCTCCACACTGTCCTTGGGGTTGGGGCACATGACGTCAATGTGTCCCATGCCAGGTGGACTATTGAAGCCCCTGAACTGTTCCTATTGTACATAGTTTTGTTATTTGCACTTATTAAATCACTTGTTCTTTCCACTTAACACATGGATTCTTTGTGTGTTACATTGGTGAGTATGGTAAAAGTTGGCACGTACCTTCCAAAGTATTGGTTTGCAATGTGTTCCCGTCTCAGTCTGCCTTGATTTGCGATGCTCCTATCCCCATGATGGCGATGTGGTTGCTCTTGCTCTTCATCCTCCGAATCTGGGTCTTTAGGGGTGAGAGGTAGCCCACGTCTGTTGGCAATGTTGTGCAGTATAGCGCATGCAATAACTATTTTGAAAGCTGTTATTGGGGTATACTGGAGGGCACCTCCACTTCGGTGGAGGCATCTGAACCTTGCTTTCAGCAGTCCAAAGGTACGTTCGATTATGTTCCTGGTCCTCTTATGTGCACTGTTGTATCGCCTCTCGCAATCATTGCTGGGTGTTAAGCACGGAGTTAGTATCCATGGACAGAGTGCATATGCACTGTCACCTGTTTGGCACAAAACGTACAATGTTAGCAAGGCATGGGCGGTTTGCACATTGACCTGTGTGCATGTCTTCAAGGTGTATTCAGCTATACCTAGGAGGTATCCATCTCCAAACTCCCCACGTTCCAGGCGTTGGTGTATCCCACTGTGCCTAAAAATGTAGAAGTCATGAGTACTGCCTGGAAATTTGGCAACCATGTCAGTGATGACATAATGGGCGTCACATACCACCTGTATGTTGAGTGAGTGGGTACACTTCCTATTGCGGAACAGATATTCCAGGTTTGCAGGAGGGCATATTTGTATATGTGTCCCATCTACACACCCTATGACATGGGGGAAGTTGGCAATCCTGTAAAATTCCAACTTGATGCTGTTGATTTCTGCCTCATTCCTGGGTAGGTATATGTATCAGGACATGTGTGTGAGTAAGGCGTCTAGGAATGCCCTAAAGAACCGTGATAGTGCACTTTGGGATACCCCACCTGACACAGCAATAACCCCCTGATAGCTACCCGAGGCCAAGAGGTGCAGTGAGCATAGCACTTGCACATGCGTAGGGATGGCGCAGCCGCGCACAGTCTGGTGTTGTAGCTGTGGTTTGACTAATTCTATTAAATCTAGTATAGCTGCGCTGCTAAGTCTATATTTATCATATATTTCCTCCTCAGTTTGCTGGAAGAGTGTCTGCCTTGTTCTGTATATCTTCTCCTGTCTCTGGCTCCTCCTCCTCCTCTGCTGGGCGGCGTGGGCTCTCCTCCTCACTGCTATCAGGTATATCTCCGCCATCTTGAGTAACCCAGATGCCTTCTGGGTCCCCTTTTATACTTTGGTAATGGTTACCACCTGCTCTGAGTTAGTGGTAAATTGGAAGTGCAAAATGGGCTTTTTGCGACTAGTCGCAATTTGCGAGTTGCTATTGCATATGGTTTGCGACTCGCAAATTGCGACTTCCTATTTGCGGGTCGCAAAATGGGGTCGCACATTTTGCGAGCCGGTAATGGCTTGCGTCGCATTTTGCGAGTCGGAAATGGGATTTTTGCATCCCATTTCCGATTTTGCAGGGTTGCAATTGCGAATCGGGCCATTTGCTACTCGCAAAAGTTTGCTACATCTGGCCCTAAGTAACTTGCCACCTAACCTTCACCAAGTGAGGGTTAGACATATAGGTGACTTATAAGTTACTTATGTGCAGTGGAAATGGCTGTGAAATAACGTGGACGTTATTTCACTCAGGCTGCAGTGGCAGTCCGGTGTAAGAATTGTCTGAGCTCCCTATGGGTGGCAAAAGAAATGCTGCTGCCCATAGGGATCTCCAGGACCCCCAATACCCTGGGTACCTAGATACCATACTGTATACAAGGGAATTATATGGGTGTACCAGTTTGCCAATGTGAATTGGTAAAATTATCCACTAGCCTGCAGTGACAATTTTAGAAAGCAGAGAGAGCATAAACACTGAGGTTCTGGTTAGAAGAGCCTCAGTGATACAGTTAGGCACCACACAGGGAACACATATAGGCCACAAACCTATGAGCACTGGGGTCCTGGCTAGCAGGATCCCAGTGACACATATCAAACACACTTACAACATAGGGTTTTCACTATGAGCCCTGGGCCCTGGCTAGCAGGATCCCAGTGAGACAGTAAAAACACCCTGCCATATACTCACAAACAGGCCAAAAGTGGTGGTAACAAGGCCAGAAAGAGGCTACCTTCCTACAACCAGTCTCCTGGTGGCACCAGGTTTAGGGTCCCTTGCCTCAATATAGAGGAGATTATTCTCCCACTAAACTCTGTGGGTATCATTGATATCCCCATTCTGCTGTTTGACAGCTTGCTGTCTGAGACCCTCGAGTGTGGGACAGGGTCTGCTGTGCCACACTCAGTTCCTCCCTGGCAGGCCCCCCTGCACCCAAAATCTCAGCTGTGTCAACTTCAAGCTCCTCTGGTGTAGGTTCTGCACAGGGAGATGACTCTTCCTCATCAAAAGGGGAATCATCTGGAGAGCTAGGGATAGTGGACAAGGGTTTGCCCTTCCTACCCCTAGTTTTTGGGAGCACTTGGCTCATTGTTCCAGGATCCAAGTGTCCCTGACCTCTTTGCTTCTTGGCTTGAGCCCTAGTAAGAGCAAAGATATGCCCAGGAATGCTCAGCATTGCTGCATGGGCCCCCAACTCCACTTCAGCCCAAGCTGAAGTCTCCCAATAGTTTCCTAAGAGACACTTTACAGGTAAGTCAGTGGATACCACAACTTTCTTTGGACCAGGAACCCCTCCCTCAGTTGAGATTTACAACAGCCATGGGGTGGCTAACAGTGTTGCTTTGGGTGTCTGTCACTTGGTACTGATGACCAAGTAGGTGTTGTTCAGGGGCTACCAGTTTCTCCATCACCATAGTGACACTGGCACCTGTGTCCCTGTAGGCCTCAACCTGAACACCATTTATTATGGGTAGTTGCTTGTACATATCCATATTAAGGGGACAAGCAACTAAGGTGGCAAGGTCAATGCCACCATCACAGACTAAAACAGCTTCAGTGGTCTCCCTAACTAGACCAACCCCCACTACCTTACAAAAAGTGAGCCCAGCTACACCCTTTGACTGGCTATTAGTAGTACTCTTCCCACCACCACACTGCTATTACTAGGGGCACTATTGGAAGCAGTGGCGGTTGTGGTGTTGGGAGGCTTGGTGTTTGTCTGTGGACAAGTAGGGTCACTTGCCCAGTGGCCTTTAGCTTTACATAAATGACACCATGGCTTTTTCTGATTGTGTGAAGTGGATTTGGACCCAACTCCCCCAGAAGATTGTTGTGGGCCTGTTGAAGACTCTAATTTTTTTTTATCTCTGTCCCCACCCTTGTCATGAGACTTACCATTCTTCTTCTTGCTCTCTTTGTCAACCCCTGTTTGAGATTGTGTGCTCACCTTTGTTCTGACCCATTTGTCTGCCTTCTTTCCCAATTCTTGGGGGGAGGTCAGATCTGAGTCCACAAGATACTGATGCAACAAATCAGACACGCAATTGTTCAATATATGCTGTCTCAGAATTAAGTTATATAGGCTTTCATACTCAGTCACCTTACTGTCCTTTAAGTCCCCTGGGCATGGCCATTGGGGCATGACTCCTGTCTTTGCTAAGACAGGAGTAATTTCCATGGGGGTTGTGCGTCAAAAAATGGCGCTAGTCAGGTTAGAGGCAATATTTTTTACTCTAACCTGACTAGCACCATTCTTTGGCGCACAATCCCCAGTCTTCCATTCGCCTCCGCTGCCCGCCCGGTTACCGTCATTTATTTTGAAGCTAGCCAGGCCGCAGCGCTGGCTACCGTCATTCCATAAATAAGGCGTCCGGCTTTTGCGTTGGAATGGCGTTAGCCAGCGTTACACTTTTTGACGCAAATCTGCGCTAGCACAGATTTGCATCAAAAAGTATAAATATGGGTCTTTGTTTCTTACACTACCCCCACCCTCGCCCTCTATTGCTTACCCCACCAACTTTGGGGAAAAAAACATCTTGGCCACATTCTGCCTTTTATGTTTTCTCCTTAGCTTTAAACAGTCCTCATATGCCTGCTTTTATGTGGTGAGCGCATGACGACATGTTTCTTCAGCTTTAAATAGTTTTTGCGAAAACACCTCGGCCACATCCTGCTTTTTTTTCTCTTTAAACAGTTCTTGTACCTTGTTCACGTCCTTAGTTTTATCTTTTTTTTTCACCCAAACAAAGCCAGCATGTGCTTTCATGGTTGCTCAGTTTAGGTAAGGTACATGCCAGATTATTTTCAGAGAGGAGGCTTCATTTCTCGGCAAACATTCGCTGCAGGTGCCTGTTTTTCCATTAATTTTAAACAGTCCTTGATAGTACACGTCACCTGTGTTCTGAGTTGTTTAATTCTTCATGCCTGTGTTTGCAAATGCACTTATTTTTCTTACAGACTTGCCTGTGTCCTGAGATTTAACTTTTTTTGTGCACACAAAGGCAGCATATGCTCTCTTGTTTGTGCTGTATCCAGTAGGTACCCACCACTGTATTTTCATAGAGGAAGCTTCATTTAACCGCGAGAGACTGTTTACATTTAACACCCACTTACGTGCTAATTATGTTTAATTTGGACAAGACTATTTATATTTTTCCCATGCAAGGTAAGGCCCTCACTTGCTTTAAGTCTTGGCTGTCCAGCATTAACCCACGAAGGCGGTGTGAAAAGTGGGATTGTGAGATAAGAAAACACGCTGACCCTGTTCCTTTGACTTTCAATGTTAGGCGAGAGGTCAGCTCGATGAATTACAGATAGACAGGTTAAGTAATGTTCACACAATCAAAGGATGTTGTATCGACGCTTGGATTTAAACCTGATTCCCCAGCTCAAACGTCACCAGCTGTACCCATAACAAAGCTCACAACAATGCTAACGTTGGTCCTGCTATTTCCCTACTAAATTAGTGATAAGGAAAGAAGTTGATTTTTTGGTCCTTAAAATATTTTGCCTTTAAATTACAAGGAACAACGTGAAAGGCTGAAAAAGGTTCAGATATTAGTGTTATATAATTACGCTGCTAACCTCCCTTCCATATTCTGGTGGGCGCCTTGGTGTTTTAAATATCTGCCTCCACCATTACTTAATCAGTTGAAAGCCTCTACAGTATTAAGCTGTCCTAATGTGACCGTATTTCCACACATTTTCACCTTTTTCTATGCCTCTTTCACTTGTTGCCTCCACCTCCAATCACTACAGAACGTGATCTAATAACAAATCTGGCTATAACTACACTTAACATCAGTCAACGTTACTTAAAAGGGCAGGGTGGTTGATGCTAACGTTGCACATCTGACACAACACAGTTGAAAGTCTTGTAGTAATAGAATGCAGGTACTGAAACGGTGCAATCCCGGTTGAAAAACCCAACCACCAACGGGTTTTATAGGTACACAAGACCACAGGTGGACCAAACAAAGTATGGAACCATCTATGGTATGTGCTGTAGATACAAGATGCAAAGGAGAAAGCAAAACCAGGGCACTCAATGAAGCAAAAAGTAGTCCATAGAAGTCCAAATTTTCAATGAAGATTTATTCTTTTGTAAGCAAGGCGTAATGTACTGGTTCAAGAAGTAAATAAATCCGTATATGAAAACAACAGAAAACAGCCAACACGTGTTTCGTCCTATTGGACTTTTTCAAGGCTCAGAAAACATAGTAGAGGTAAGGTGCTGATCATAGATATTATTGCCTTTGGGGTGGCATATCGTATTACCCAGATTATGAGAACCGCCGTACGGGGGTTAAAATATGTCGTCAAAAAACGGCGAGGGTTCAAATGCCCCTGTATATGATGTCCGTCTTAAATAAAAGTACGGGAAATCCTAGGTTGTAGAGTTTATCACTGCGTATGGTAACGCTCGTCATTCGTTCAAAAACCCTGGGTAATACGATATGCCACCCAAAGGCAATAATATCTATGATCAGCACCTTACCTCTACTATGTTTTCTGAGCCTTGAAAAAGTCCAATAGGACGAAACACGTGTTGGCTGTTTTCTGTTGTTTTCATATACGGATTTATTTACTTCTTGAACCAGTACATTACGCCTTGCTTACAAAAGAATAAATCTTCATTGAAAATTTGGACTTCTATGGACTACTTTTTGCTTCATTGAGTGCCCTGGTTTTGCTTTCTCCTTTACACTTAACATCAGGACTTCACTAACATACATTTTAAAGGCAGTCACCCACTCCCACATGAAGCAGTAAATATTTAACGGAGCCACCACTCCCCCTTCTGCTTCCAAGTTTGAGGTTTTACTATTTTGAAGATTTACATGGCACAGGTTTCACCTGACTGTATTGGAGTACATGACCATTTTTACCCATGGGTAAATTTAGTAAGTTGTCCAGGATAACAGGATGTTGAGCCAAATCCGGGACTAGAACCTGGTTCCCCATTTACAAAGTTGAGAGCTCTGTCTGTAATGTCGCATCTACAGTCTTCATCCTGTGAGCCAAAGCCCTACACACATTTTTACAACTATGAACATATGTTGCTTTATGTCTGTATTGAAACCAAAACAAATACGTGGAAATATCAAGGAAGCAATTTTTTATTTTTATTTTTACGGTCAGGCTGCAATCTTGTTACAAACAGTTCTGCTTACAATAATGGTAACATCACTGATGATATTCCTAAATACTGCACTACTAATGTCGCACTAAAGAACTGTAAAAGAAGAAGGTTGTGTTTTTTTTAAACAAAAATGTTCCATTTTATTGGAAACAACAACCATAAAGTTTCAAAGACGTTTAACAGATATGTGATACCTTTTGACACTGCCTACGAGTGCATGCACTCCTTTTAAAACACACACCTACTTGGAATTATATTTATTATGTTCTCCCTTTAGTTGTGCTGTCTTTTTGTTTAGTTGTTTATGTATTTATAGCCATATTGTTTTCTTTTATGTACTAAATATTACATTTCAACTATCGTGCACTTTATGTGCATGCATTTTATTGGTTTGCCTAGGCGAACCTTCTTTTTTTTCTAAAACATTGCTGTTGTGTGCATACTTTTAAGGTCACCTACTTCTCATGTTCTGTTCCTCTTTGTTGCTACTCTCTCTCCAGCAGACTCTTAGATTACGATGCTGCTTTAGGATCGACCTCCTTACATTTCACAGGTCCCTGTGTTGTTGCTCACCTCCACCCCTTTATTGATTTATTTCCTCTGTCTTGTCCCATCAGTCTAATAAAAACAATATACTTTCCGTGGTTATTACAAGGATGCATGGGGAAACATTAACCCTTCACTTCTTTACGGGTTATTGGTGTCCAAAAATTGGCCCACAAAGGCAAACTTTAAATTCATGATTAAAAGCTACCAGAAACAGTGATCAAACTATGTAGCCGGACCACTAACGATAGGCCACCGCTGCTGCTGGCCAACTCATGCATTCATCCTGGCCTCTCTCGCAAGCGGGCAGCAATAAAAAGGCTAACCGCCATCACTGTCAAATTGATCCAGAATGGGACATCATCCTGACTGGAGATTTTAATTCAAACTTAATTAAGGTGCAAGAGGATGATGAAATACTAAGTGCTGACAACTCCTACTGGAACGTCCCGACACAGGTGTCATTGACCTCACACGTTGCGACCAGCAGGGAGTGCAGTTGGTGACTTCGTTGGAATACCTTAAACTATAGGTCCTAAATGGAAGGTTCCCAGGTGACTCTCCACTGAGCCACACTTTCCACTGCCCTAACTCACGGCCTAACCTAGCTTACACCTTAGTTAGATTGCCTCTGATCCCCCTGGTAGAGCAATTCAAAGTAAAATAAACCACATCCAGCGACCATTCCTACCAAATACTCACTCTAAGGTCTTCCCTACATGCTCACCCCCATGTCCAGCTACTGGTGGGCTCTATAGAGTCAACAAGCTTGAAGAGACTACCGTGGTCATCTGACATAATAGCAGCCTTATCTTTATCTGCAAAGCTGCAGATGCTGGAGAGCCTCAAAAACCGTGCACATATATTGGACGCCTGGGACGATTTCAGAGAGAAAATACTGGACAAGCACTCTTCCCGTTACCTATCACGGTCTGCTCAGGGAATCAGCCAAATCACTCCTGCCCATCTTTTGAACTCAAGTTACATCCTTAAAAAAGCTCAAAGGAAGCTGGCAAGATACCTAAAGGCATGCCCAGGCAATCAGCACCTCTGGGACAACTGAAGATCACAAAAAAGAATATAAAAGACAAACATGGAAAGAAAAGGCTGAAGCAAAGAGTATTTTTTGGTTAAAAGTAATACATGCCGCAAAAGAAGAAAAAAAACAGGAAATTCTGGGAAATCATCAACCATTTAAATACTGGAGGGAATTTAATTAATAACTGAAGCAACTCTGAAAACGACTGGGTGAGCTACCTCAAGACAATTTTTTCAACTAAGTGCCAACCCTGTGGATACACCTCTCAATTACCATCATGGACACCTGAAAGGGGAAACTTTCTCCTGCTGGAAGATGAGGAGATGACTGACCTCACTCTGTCCACTGATAGGACATACCGAGCACTCCTTCAGGCCCGCCGAAAAGGAGTCCCCTGGCCAAATGGCCATTCACAAGCCATCTTCAGGGAAGAAGCAGTCTTCTGGTCAGAAGTGCTGACCTCCCTATATTAGGAAGAAAGCCTGGGAGGAGCATCCCAGAGAGCTGGAGAGGCTCTATAATCAATCTTATCTTTAAGGGAGGCAACAGAGACAACCCAGGTGACTACAGGTTAATCGCTCTTATTGATGTTGAGGCAAAAAACTACACTCCTTGCTGAACTAACAGCATAATAAAAAAAACACAATATTATTCCACCTAACCAAACAGGCTTCAGGAAAGGGGTAGGCACCAGGACGAATATCATAATAATAACCTCCTTTCCCGTAGAGCAGAGCAGACGGCGGCATAGAAAACTAAACCTTGGCTTCATTGATTTTAAGGCCGCCTTTGACTGAGTGAACAGACAGCTGCTCTGGAACAAACTGAAGAAATGAGGCCTGCCAGCCCCCCTTCTGAAAGCAATATTCTCTTTATACTCAGATACATGGGTACGAATAAAAAACAGAGATGGCACGAGGCTCTCAAGGAAAATCCTCACAACCCTTGGTGTGAAACAAAGCTATGTGCTTGCCCCGCATCTGTGTTTATGGCAGACCTGACCCCAGCTTTGGATGCCGGAAATGTTCACCCTCCATGGTTGGGAGGGATTCCATTGGCACATTTATTATACGCGGACAATCTGGTACTGTTCAGCTGATCTTTAAATACTCTGGCAAACTACGTTCACTCCAACCAGCAGGAAATCAATGTGTCCAAATCCAAAAAAATGTGGGTGGGATGTAGGCAGACTTTCAGACCAAGGATGGCTCTAAATAACATTTTGCTGGAAACGATGTCGTATTACAAATACCTAAGAGTAATTCTAGATGCTCAAGGCACCTTCAGTCAACAGAGGAAATAGATGCAAAACGCTTTTGCAATAACTTATGCTTTCTCCCTCCTGGCCAAATGGCTACACAGTCCATCATGCCATCCACTGCTAACTGTCATCTCATCCAGATTGCTTCCTACACTAACCTATGCTAGAGTGGCCATGCATGGTCTGGAAGAGCCCCTGATAGATAAAATCCACCTCAAAGTATTAAAGTGAGTTTTCAAATGACCAAACTCTGCCTCACCAGCCCAGCTACGCCTGGAATTCGGACACATACAGCAAGATCTGGCAGCAAAAGCAGAGGCAGCAAAAACTTGGTATAAAATTAGCCACTTACCCGACCCGACAAATTGAACAACGCACTTTGGCAGGCCCTAGAAAATGACCAGCACTCAGCCTACGATAAGTAGCTTCAGTCATCTATCCGCCAACTATGACTCCAAGATCTGTGGGAGGCAGCTCTCACACAAATCATTCACAAAAAGTGCTAACAAGACCAGCAAATTGCTTTCGTTCTCTCAAGACAAAGTCAAATTTAGTGCCTGCGCACACGCGTGGATGATCTTAAGACACTATGCCAAACTAGAACCGGCGGCCTACCTCTCTACTTCTTATGCGCCACACATGAAACACCAGTTAATGACAATGTGACTAGGAAACCTGCCAACCTTGGCTAATGCTCTGTCCTGGAGGAACAGTACTTCGCAGCAATGCACGTGTCAAAAGGAAAATCTCGCACACATAATCTACATTTGCCCGGGTCTGGTAGACCCTCGAAGGAGGTTTCTCAAGAGAATGTTCAACAAAAGAGGCATATGGGCCTGCAGAGGAGCCATAGTAGCTTGTTTTAACCCGCATGACCCGCAGCTAAACTGTAAGTTTGTCAAGTACTTGCTTGACAATTGCGTTGCAACAAAAGGGATGTTCAGGTCGGTAGCTGTATGGCACGATCAAAACAGCACGACTCTCAAACCCTCCCAGGTCACACTGAGATTATAAAAACAGCACTCAGGTCAATTAGATCAAGGTACTTGTCTAATGCAGAGGGCACCACAGGCCTTTTCAAAATATTATGTCTAAAAAGCCTTTTAAAGATGAGTTGCGTTAGTACCTGGGGGTCGGGTAAGCCTCAAATTTTGGAGGATTCACAAGTTTTCTATGGCATGCTTAATCCCCATGACAGTAACTGAATGATGTGTCACACTTAAACACTCTGATCTTCCAGACCTGGCTAAATCTGTATATCTTTTATTATAAACTGAGATATTTTAGAAGATTTAATAGATTTGTATGGCATGCTCTTAAATCACTGGTAATCGATTAATGCTGTGGCAAGTTTAAGTATTTCTGAACCTTCCGACTGACTAAACCAGCACACCGTTTAACTACAAATGAGAAAACACTGTTTTTTTGTTAAGTCCAAGACCTCTGCCCATGGCATATGGTCATGAGCCTCCCCCCACCCCCTCCAAGTCTCTCGACCAAGGACTCGGAGTTGGGAGGCCCGGGAAAGCTAACACGCAAAACTGCTTTTCCTTTCTTTTAATATATAACTAATCTTTATTTCTTCCGAAAAAATTCACTGTAACTACATGTTTTTCCAGTTACTTTTGTTGTTTTTTCCCAAATGATTATTTACGCTTTCCTTTCCGCTTTTCCCTTGTGAAGGCAAGTGTTAGTCCAAGTCACTATACCGAGCTTAGAGCAGACACATTGGCTGTACCGTGGGAAATGCAGTACATTCATTATCTCACTTACACATGCTCTCGAAATCGTGAAGTTTCTTTCTTTTCTGAACACTCCAGGGTTTTTTCAGGGAGGAACCTTCATTTTTCGTGAAACATATTTACCTTTTATGCCCACAGGAGTACTCATTATTATGTTTACTTACTACTTCACCTCTTTACTTCCCACTGATTATTTGCTTTCACATACAAGGTAACCATACACATAATGCACAAACCGGGCTTGCTATTTCCATTCTAAATTAGTGATAAGGAAACACGTTGTTTTTTTCCTTACAACATCTTGCCTTTCAGTTTCCAAGAATAGCTTGCTTCCATGTTCTTGGGGCACCTTTGTAGTTAAAACGTCTCTCTTCCACCCTTATTCATGAATCCTTTCAAGGGTTTTACAATATTGGGCACATACTTTTTCCCTTTTTGACCTTGATTTTTTGTTTGCCTCTCACTTGTTTCCTCCACTTTCTTCGCCTCTTGCCCAACGACAGGCATGGTTTTCTAACTAATGTGGCATAACCTCATTTACATTATACATTTCCACATTTAATGTAACCAGAAGACTCCCCCTTGCAGTTTAATGTTTGCCTTTCCTTATTTTGCAGTTTCGTATAACACAAACTTGAGCCAAATATATCGGAAAACTTTATATGAGCACCTCTACACAAAGTGCCATTCATCTCTGTTTTGTAAGCATGGGCAAATTGATATGAACGGAAGATGCCGAGCTGCCATAAGGGGTCGCGTTCGGAGCTCTGGGTGCAACGCCACGTACTTGAAATTCTATTCATTATTTATCGCCCCCTTTACTTCAAGCTGTCTTTTCTAATTTAATTTTCTGCATTCATACTGTGGTCTTTCCTTTTCTACAGTTAACATTTTATCTATTATGCCTTTTTATGTGCACAGATTTTGTGGTTCTTTTAGGTAACCTTATTTTCCAAACGCATTGCCTCCATGTGCCTACTTTGAGCCAACTACTTCTCTGTTCTATCTATTTCTGTCCTTCCGCGATTCTTGTTTGTCCATCTGTCTCCAGCAGAACAAATATTACATAGCTCATATTCTATGCTCCGTTTCACTCTATTTACACAACAACATACTCGACCTATACATTATTTAAAACATCAGTTTCACAAATATGCTTGAAAAGCATTCAAAATAAACATTTATTTCATAATGCATTCATATACTCCAACGTTAAGATTTCAAATAACTAAATTCTTTCAAATCACGTAACCAATGTCAGCATCGCTTTCTGTTTATCCCTGCCTTTCAGCCAGTGAAATAAATGCCATGACTAATAACTCATTTCTTTCCATTGTCATTTAGAACAACATTCCTCCTTTTTTAAACATTCTACCGGCACAGCAAACGGACGTACCTCCTTACTATGTTTCGTGACCAAAACCTCGCGCTCCTTACAAAACTTACACCCTAACTGCATTCAGAAACATTGATAAGCATGGCCTATTTCCTTTACTTTATTTGACCTTATATGTCCCCTTTTCATCCTTTATATTTTTTCTATAATGCAGCAGTTTATTGATTTTTACATCTTTTTCTCCTTCCTGGCTACATTATTCTCATTATTTATTGCTACCAACATAAATAATCCGCTTTTTGTACTTACTGCTGCTCCAGAGGGACTCCGACAGAGTCCCTGAGTGACCTGCACATAGAGGTGCCAATGCGTGAACAGGGGCGGAGGCAGACACACTCCCTTTCAGCGCTACAAAGCACGACGTGGGCTCCTGCTTCTCGGGGACACTGTTAAGTTTTCTAGCTTTCGCAGCAAGAATTTTCAATTCTATTAAAAACACGGAGGAGAGGACTATGCTTCTCTTTCTAATTGACCCAAAGGATTCCCCTTGATAAAAGCATGTCCAGCAGAAATTGCCGAACAGAAATTGTTGATGAAACTATCGTTTATGGGTACTAGGCGCCCATGCTTGATTAATGAAGTCTTGAGCCTCTCTCGAAAGACCTGGGAGACTCCACATTTGCCTGAAGATGCAAAGCTACTAGGGACAGCTGCCTTGTTTGAATCAATGGATGTGGAAAGCCCACTGGGTCCAGGAGTAGATTCCATTGCCAGGGTATGAGAACAGGAGGGGCACAGGCTAGCTCCAGTGTAGGCGTAAACTATGCTTGAGCCCTCCAAAGAGGAGTGATCAGCACCATTGTGGCTTCTTGTCGTTGCAATTGCACTAGTACCCTGGGCATCATCACAGATGGGGGAAGGGCATAGGAGTGGAAAAGACTCCGATCTTGAAGAAATGCATCCGTCGCCCTCGCCTCTGGATCCGGACGCAAGCTGAAATATGTTGGAAGCTGTCTGTTCAAATGTGACACGAACAGGTTAATATTGCAGGACCCCATTTGTGCATTAGAGATCTGAAGATCTGCGGGTGAATTCTTCAATCGCTAGCATCCCTCAGATGTCGAGAATGCCAGTCTGCTACCACATCGTTGACCCAGAAAGTATTCCAATGTCACTGAAATGTGATTCTGGAGGCAAAAATGCCAGAAATCTTTGGCAATTTCCATCAGAAGTTTGGATCGGGTCCTGCTGAGCTTGTTCACATATCGAACCGCCGATATGTTGTCCACATGGAGGAGAATGCAGTTTGCAGTGCCTGCTGCAAAACTCTGAATTGCGAAAGAACCCGCCAAGCGTTCCAGGCAATTGATATGTGGATACAACTCTCTCCGTGACCACCGACCTCCCGTGGATATCTGTCCGCAACGGGCTCCCCATCCCCAGAGGAAGGCATCTGATTCTAAAGTCGTCCTCTGCGTTGAGGGAAAAATACCCCTGCCATTCAATGCTTCCATGTGGCTCAACCACTAGGAAATCTCTGTTTTCGAGTCCTCCGAAAGAAGGACCTGTAGAGAATATGAGAGACCCTTGTTCAGATGCAGGATCTTCAAATATTGAAGTACCCTGTAGTGAATAGGACCCAGGAAAATCACTTGGATGGTGGAAGCAAGCTGGCTCACTAGAGATCTCAAGGATAAAGTCTTCTTGGACTATGCTAACATCAACTCCCTCTTGATGTTCATCACCTTCAGAAAAGGGAGAACAAGTTCGGCTGACCAGGACTTCACTTGAAACCCCAGAAATTCTAGGGATTGGGTCAGGAAAATAATTGATTTTTGGACATTGATAACAAATCCCAGCTCCTGGAAGAGAGATATCGACCACTCCTGATGCAGATTGGTCATCTGTGGACATTGAGACCTTATGATTACATCATCCAGATATATAATGAGATACACGCCCAAGAATCTCAGGACTTCTACTACAGGCTTCATTATCTTTGTGATTCACCAAGGTGCTGACGATAGGCCGAAGGGAAAAACCTTGAATTTGTAAAACCTGCCCTTCCACTGAAATTGAGGGAAACGTCTGTCAGGTGGAAATATCGGGATGGACAGATAAGCATCCTTTAAATCCAAGCGTACAATCCAATCTCCTACCTGAAGAATGTCCAGCAACAAATGGATCCCCTCCATCTTGAAATAAGGGTAAAGGATCCATTGGTTGAACTCTCGAAGATTGAGAACTAATGTTGAGTTGCCTCCTTTCTTTTCAACCAGAAAAATAGAACTTAAGAAGCCACGGGTGGACTCCTCTATCACATTTTTTAAGAGGAGCAATTGAATTTCGGAATGAATAAAAGTCTGATCCCTGCATGCGCGGAGCGCTGACTGTAAGGGGGTTTAAAAAATGTTTAGTCTGAAATCTTGGACAGTCTTGAGAACTCATGGATCATGAGAGATCTTTTGCCAATTGTGAAAATAGAACTGGGTCCGTCCCCCTAAAGACACTTCTGTCCATGGTTTTATTCTCACCTGAGAGGTTAGAGTCCTAGATAGAATGTGAGGAGCCTCTGTATCTTCTTTTCTGGAAATGACCTCTGAATGTACACCTTGTGGGGTAGAAGGTGGAGCCTTGTTCCTGATAACCACCTCTACCTCTTTCGAAGATATCTCTTGGCGAGCCTTGGTATGCGTGGCCCAGCTCTCAGCCCCAGAAATGTCCAGCCTTTCCAAAAAGTGGTCTAAGAACCTTTTTAATTGAACCTTGGGCTTGGTCCAGGTTGGAGTAGGTAGTAACAAATTTGGATAGTTTTTTTAAGAAGGGGGCACCAAACAATAAGCCTTGCGCCGCTGGTCTGGCTTTCCGCAGAAGCAAGGTCTGCCAATTTAGGCTCTAGCTTGATAAGGATAGAGCGACATCTCTCATTAGAAATTGCACAATTTGTATTGCCTAGTTGGCAAATAGCCCGTTGGGCCCAACCCACCAGGACCTCAGCATCAATAGGGACATTAGACTCCCTAGACTGGTAGGCCAATTCAAAAATCTTAGTTAAAGGGCTCGTCATGTCCAATCATTTCTCTTGGCATGCTTTCCATGCCCTATCTAGACCTTTCTTCAGGTCTTTGGCATACTTTCTGATATACGTCCCCATGGTGGGATCCACTTCTGGGGTTTCTGCCACTTTGTCAGGCAGTTTAGGTCTGAGGCATTCAGTGCGCAGATGAGCCCGGACCTCTTTTTCAAATTCTTTCTGTATATGGGCTTTGATGTATTCTACCACTTCCTGAGGGAGCACCCATGCTTTCCATCTGGGGAGGATGATGTCTCCTGGTTTGAAAGTCAAGACCTTTCACTGTTTGCTCGGGCGGTATGGTGGGTTTTAGCTTTGCGCTTGCACGGAGCTTGACCCTCTTCAAGAGAGGAGTTCTGAGAAGACACAGAATCAGAGAAATCTACAATCGCGTCAGTTTGAGGGCCAGAAGGAATACTATACGGATGCTCATCAGCCAGCGACGCTGCCAGCTTTTCAAATGCCTCTGTGTGAGATTATTTATTTTGTTTGGCCATACGCTTGTCTTTGCCCCTTTCAATCATGCCTGATGGGGGTGAGGGGCAGCCATCCTTGTTGCTGGGCAAAACCATAGAGGTGTTGTTCCAGTGGCGCAATAGCCTTCACTAAGGCATCATTGATGGTCTGATGCACCCCTGTGTCCAGGGCCTGGACCAGATTTTGTTCAAATGAGCTAGACTGCCCATTATCATAATAGTAACTCTCCTCACCTTCCTGATATTGCAATATTCGTCATACATAATGTCTCTCCCAATATCAATATCCAATCAAATCAAATTTATATGGTCCCAATAGGGCACAAAACCAGAGTAAGGGAGCCCCTAGGGGAAATCAAGAGGGAGCAAGAATAGACCTTAATGAATTTTCACTCCAAACTCAGGTCAGCATGTAAATATTTTGAGAGTGGAGGGAGGACCTGACACAAGATAGCTCTGGGTAAAGCCTCTGTCTGATTATTACAACCTTGTGTGAACTCAGTCATACCAGGGCGTCGTCACCAGGAGCAGGACTGCCTTGGGGGACCACAAACGTTGCACAGACGACTCGAGGATCAAAGAAATACACCTGCGTGTCACTCTTTGGGTCGCGCGTGCACGCTGTGTTGCGTTTCGACAGAAGAAATAGGAAGAGGACTGCGCTGCCAAATGCTGCACAATCCTCATTCCCACAATCCCACTCCACACAAGCACTGAAGTGGCATACCGCTTCATTAAGGGGGCAGAAAAGGAACCTAAATAAATGGACTACGAGCGAGGCAAATGCTCACATGAATGGCGAATTAGCAGATGCGTACACAGTAATAAGCGCCACAGTATCGTTATTGACATATCGCTATCACAAGCAAACATTAGATAATAATAAGTAATGGAGGGTGCACTTAACTGGCTGTGGAGCAGCAAGGAAAGAGGAAGTGGTTTGACATACTCAGGTTTTATAGGGCCATGCTCTATGGTTGGTCACGTGGTTATTATGGTTTGATGGGAAATGTAGTGCTTGTTAAAACTTCTCTCTTATTGGCTGCTGAGAATAAAAAGCATAGAAAGAGAAGCATAATTGGACCCTCTGATCCTGACATAAAATTGCTGATTGCCTCACCGGAGGGACTCCGAGTCCTAGGGAGAGCAGCGCCTGAAGGTGCCAATGCATGACCAGGGAGGAGGCAGCCACTCCCTCTTCTAACACTACACAGCACAACAACAACTTCCGTTGCTCGGGGACACTTGCTGATTGCTGCACCTAAGGGACTCCAAGTCCCAGGGGGAGTTGTGGCTGGAGGCGCCAATGCGTGACTGGGGAAATAGGCAGACACACACTTTTCCAGTGCTACAAAGAACGATTTGCGCTGCAGGGGCACGGGCTGCGCCCATCAACACCAGGAAAAGCCAGGGCGAGGCCACCCCCCTTGGTTTTCATGTCTGAACGTTTTTGTTTTTTAGGTTGAGCATAGCAGTGCGCGAGCGCTACTTTGACGTGTTGGTATCTATGTGGGCTTTTAACCACGCCCACCTCACACCCATCACTTTCACTAATTCCAGGACTTGCATCTAAAAAATCCTTTGATGACATTAGTAAATGCTTTACGTTTGTGCCGCCTTGGGGTGGTTTTGTTAGCGCGTTGGGGACTGACCCTGTTACATGGATAATTGCACTTTGCCTATATGTTTGACTACGAGCTTTTTCATTTTGTGTCTCACATTCCCGCTCACACTCATGGCACTTTGAATTGACTTGCTTCTGTCAACTGTTTTACTTTAAATTTTCAAGTTATGTGACAAGAAAAGTCCAGTTAGGAATTTACAACGCTAATAGCTTTAACTCGATCAAACCCAAAACCCATTGTATTGTAAATGCTTGTTCTGGTAAGGCTGTAGGATCAAACACCTGATTGAGTGTCTGCAGCCCTTTCCTTTGTCGCCGTTCTCTTGGGGGAGCTGGTGATGGCTCATTTCAGCTTTCCTCCGGCTTGGCTGGTTAACTGCAGGCTCTGGGCCCCCACCTCATTATGGGGAAACTCAAATTGGGTGTCTCCAACCCTGCCACAGCAAGTCATTCTACCATGGATGACTTTATTGCACGGGCTGTGGGTGTCCAGAGTTGAGCTCATAAAAGAGCTGTTTGCTGCCAATCCATTATGAAGTGCCTTCTTCTCTGTATCTGTCACAAATAGATTTTCGGCCCTGGCTGGCTGCTGTAGTAATGACTGACTGAAAAGTTATTTCGCTCTACGACCTAAAGGTCCCAATTGAGTGGCACGCGCCATTAATGGCTCAGATCCTATGGCATTTTGTAGGGCAATTGACTCGCCTTCCATGACAGCCCAGTACCAGAAAAAGGGGGTCAGGGCCTTTAGACTGTTACAACGCTGTCAGGCACTAATTTTGGGGTCAAATCGTTGGGCTGGAATGTGGCTGGCTTTGCAGCCTAAATTCAGGAGGAGTCTTGGTTGGACTTTGTCCTCTTTTACGATATTGTCATTTTACAGGAGACCTGGACCACAAAGGAGCCTTTTTATGACAGCTTCTTTTGCCACTCAGTCCCTGCTGCTCCATCAGGAATGGGCTGGGTTGGCTGTCTGAGTTAAAGCTTCTCTTGACTGTACCATATTTCCAATACCTTCACATAACAGCTGAATTCAAACATTTATGATTAAGTAGTGAAAGTCCTTTACTTTTGTGTTAATACATTTTTAGAATGATAATTTTTCCCTTCGGTCTAACCCCAACTTTGTTTCTCTTTTTTTTTTTACATTATCTGTGACTAGGAATCCAGCGACTCCTCTCACGACGGTGGTTTCCACATTGTCCTGGCTAAGGATTTCAATTATAAACTGGGCTCAGGGGTGGAGGGGTAGTGCCAATTTTGAACTTTTCCCCTCACTACAAACCCTCTGGATACCTTTACCCACCTCTGTGATGACAGAGGTCAGTTGTTACTTCCCTATTTGGCCAGGTTTGATTTGTGCAATGGTTTTGATGGGATTGCCCCTCACTGTATTACACTTCATACTTTTGTTGGAGGAGCAGACGCCTCTGGTTATATTTTTGTCAGTAGGAGTTTCCTTGGCTGTGTGGGAGACAATAATGTTATCACTGTCCCCTATTGCGACTACAGTCCTCTTTCTGTCACTCTGCTCTGCCTAAAGTCCGGGTCACATGACATTGCTGTGGGGGTGGAGGGAGGGTTTCCCAACTTCTGTCCAGCAGTGATGGGTTATGTTTGGTTTGGAAGTTGACCAATATGCATGACGTCCTGTGAAGACTTTGCGTGGAACATCTGGGTCAGCTTTTTGACTCAAACTTATTACTCCACTAGTGGTACCCACGTCTTTGACTCTTTAGGGTCCATTATGAAGAGTCTTTTGATGAAGCCGATCCTCCCTCTTAACCTCTAAGCTCATTCCTGGTTTGACACAAACTGCAGGGAGGCCAATAGATGCTTAATGCTGGCACTGAAAGAAACTTAATGGGCTCCTGCAGAGATCATGGCATACAGGAAGGCTTATAAGTCAGCAACTTGCAGAAGAAAGGCAGAACTTAATGAAATGTGTCTGGAGTATCTTAATCACAGGGTGTAGAACAGGCAACTGTGGTTTATTTTGGCAGACGGTCAACCATAATCACCTGACCGAAACCAACACCAATCACATATGCAACTATATAAGTGCTGATTCCTGGGTTGGGTATTTAAAGCAAGTTTACCACACAAACAATAGTATTGATTCTGCCATGCCTTTGCCCCCTTTTCCGCTTGATACTGAGTTCTTGATTGAAGAAGTGGCTGAAGCGATCTGCAGCAGTCTGATGCACAAAGTCCTGGGGCCTGATGGCATTCCTAACTAACTATGCCAATTTAGCCTGCCAGGTAGGCTTGCCTACGATGTGGCTCTCTGCCTTTATTGTTCCTATCTTTTTAAAAAGGAATAGGGCCTCCCCTTGCTGTTACAGGCCCATTTTTCTTCTTTAAAAAAAAAAAATATTTATGCCTTTCAACATAACTCAATACAGAAAGCAATTGCACTGACATACAGCAGATGTTAACATAGCTCGCGATTACAAGTTTCCATCTATGGCTTACATATCTCCTGATAGGAGTCACACCAACTGACTGTTTTGAGTGTCTAGGGCCCTCCTTTAACTATATCTGTCCAGTCCCCCCTAGACAATCAATATAGCCCAGTGACCACAGTTCCTGGGAGTATCTTGACTGTATTTGCATATACTTAAATTTGATCAACCCACCCTGTCACAGGTGTGATGCTATTAATCGTGTTTGACCAATGACTTGGTGTTTCACCACTGCGCATATTAGTTGCTCAATGTTCACCAGTAGCACATTGTATGTTTTGTTCAGTTTAGCCGCCTATTGGCTTTGACATGGCATGAGCCATTACTTTCTGTATTCAGTTTAGCCGCCTATTGGCTTTGACATTGCATTAGCCATTACATTCTGTATTCTGCCTATTGGCTTTGACATGATATTAGACATTGCATTCTGTATTCAGCTTAGCTGCCTATTGGCTTTGACATGATATTAGACATTACATTTTGTATTCAGCTCAGCTGCCTATTGGCTTTGACATGACATTAGACATTACATTTGATATTTAGGTTAGCTGCCTATTGCCTTTAACGTGGAGTTAGACATTGCAGTTGAGAATCCAAGCTGTATTTTTCCAAGCTATGTTTTTCCACAAGATGAACCAAGATGTTTTCTTCACACCAGACTAGACATGATAAGAGAGAGTACATTTGGTGTTTTCCTTTCTGCTCAGGCTTGGGAAGAGGAGAAGTCTAGGAGATCTGGCCAGTCTCCAAAGGCTTGCGTAGTTTTCCCGAGTCTGAGAGGAGGGGGCACGCTTTTGTAAGGATGACTCGGGGCTTCAGAGATTTAGATTCGAATCTGCTTGACTTCGGGCTGGAACTTGGCGCCAGTTGCCAGTCTCCCGTGTGGGTAGATAATCTCTTTCTCGCATTTGACCGGAGTCATCAACTTCCAGACCCCAGAAAGATGAAGCTGTATATAGTTTCTCACACGGTGAAGACATTGAATATCTTATATATATATATAACCTGCTGTGTACATTGCAACTGAGAAGTGCTGTGATATATTTTGTTTTCATTGCAGCGACCACTTTTGTGCTTGAAATCTATTAATTCGTCTCTCAAGAACTTGTGGGTGGGGAAGAATTAACAACAATAAAGGTCTTCTTTGAACTCAGAAGTGCATTCCAGAGATGTTCTGTAAGCTCTGATACAAGATAAGTAGAAAGGCAGAACATTTTGGTACCAGAAGTGGGGCAGGGTCGAATTATAGATTTCTACGTGCACAATTTAAAAGTGTAATTGTTTTTTGTTGTTTGGAGAATTACAGAAGCACGGCAGACCATGTTTGAAAATGCATGTGTAGGTAAACTGCCTGATGGTGCTGTGAGAAACATGTTTTCTTGTTGTGATAAAGCATATTTAGAAAATGTGCCTTTTGGAAGCAATGATGTTCCTTTTGTTTTTGACAGAAGGGTTTGGATACTTTTATCTGCTTGCAGGAGAAATGTAGGCAGTTAGAACATGAAAATGGGAATTTACGTGAGCAAATTAGCCAGAATACATTAATGCAAGATAATGCTGAAAGTTATAAAACTGCTGTTTTAGAAGAATCTGTCTTTTCCCATTCCAGTAATGAGGGGGTTAAGACAGCTTCAAGCTACTCTGAGCCTCCATATGAGCCAGGTTTTTTGGCAGTCAAACTGCATTCCTTAACTGATAACACGGAGAACGATGGAGCTCAGAATGTGATTTACGAGTTACCATCGCAAAATGCACAAGTAAAACGAAAGATTTTAGAGACTCCGAGTTTCATTAGCTTGTTTGATTTTTGGAAACAGAATAGCCCTCATTTGAGTGAAATCCTAACACTTTGGTATATGGTCACTGGGAAAAATTATATGCAACTGCGCGCTTGTGATTTGGCAAATTAAATAATGCAGACTTTAGGTTTCTGCGCAGTGCAAGAGGGAAACAGTGATTTACATGTAAATCAGGAACAGGGGAAGAAAAGAGTGCCCCTAGCTAGGATCACACACTGGATCTGGTACCTGCAAGACAGGGCTAGCGTACCACAGGTAAAAGAGTCACCAGTGAAATTGAGTGCACCATTTGAATTTGTGTCCACTGAGGATAAAAAGCATGTTTTTTTGACTAATGATTCATTGACTGAAATGTTGTTTTCTGGCACAGGAGACGGAACAGCGTTGTACAATGTGTGTCAGATTTTAAAGCAAGAGCTGCTTGAGATGTGTCATTTTTACACTGATTCTTGGTTCATTGCCAATGGTTTAGCCGTTTGGTTTTCCACATGGCTTGCACCTAACTGGTTCAATTCCCTTGCAGATGTGAAAGAGAAAAATTCAGAGTCTGGAGTGCACACCCAGAATTCTGATGTAGTGGGGATGGCTAAGTGGGTGCACCAGAAATGTGAACAGCTGGGAGAAAAAGCCACTTACAGGTGGGCAGAGATGAGAGAGATGCACATTCCCCTAGATTTGATAAAAACTGTGCAGCACGCACAAGAGCAATCTGTCCCACAAGCAGTCACAGAGAGAGGAAAATTACCAGACCGGAAATGGCAAATTGATCAGGTTTTAGGGGGAGTGATTGCTGCAGATTACCAAGGAGAAATCAAAATTATGCTGATAACTAGAAAAGAATCTGAGTCATTCATACAAATTGGAGACAGAATGGCCCAGCTTGTCAAAAGTGCAGTGAATGGAGGTTTGGTAAAGAAGGAGTCTGCCCCAGCCCTTCTGACAGTGCAAGAAAAGGGAAGCTCTGGTGCAGCAGATAAAAACCTCAGTGCTGAGGTGTGGGTTGAATCCCTAAGTGACCCTCCAGAACCTGCTGAAATTATAATAAAGGGCCCCAAAAACGTTCTGCTGATTATAAAACAGGGAAAAGAGGAAGGGTATATTTCAAATGACAAATGTTATTTGCAAGAAAAGTCATACTTTTTTCTTTTGCAGATCCTACCACGTTTCGCCACTGTCCCTGAGTGTGCTGTGTGGTCCCCCTTCGGGTGTGTGCGTGTGGGGTCGGGGAAGGGACCCAACCCCCAACCTGAACCTGACTGAGTAAAGTGCAAGCACCATGGATCCATTTTGCGCAAATGGCGCCTTCAGTTCAAGTTCAACTTGTTTGATTGCATTCTTCCACTGGAACTAAGCAACCTTAACAGTTGACTGTCTGTGTTTTCTCGTGTGGAACTCTGACTTTCACTTACTTTCCAGCAAATCTTTCAGGTGGACCGTGCACCTTTACATGAGTAGTACTCATGCTACATCAAATTGCTATTTTAGAGACACTATCATCTCATTTAGAGTATAAAAGTTTCAATCTTTTCTGTGTAGATGTATCTGATGTGAAAGGTTATGAGATCTATATGTTAATCCACTTCCATTGCTTTACAGTGATTGCTTTGATCATTCAAATCTGACTTGCTGATAATGTTTTTTTTGTGCTGTTGTTTTTTTTGTTTTTTGTTTGAAACAAGAGATATGTGAAACAAAGATTCATTGGTCATAGGGTGGAATGTGATGCTATTAATCGCGTTTGACCAATGACTTTGTGTTTCACCACTGCGCATATTAGTTGCTCAATGTTCACCAGTAGCACATTGTATGTTTTGTTCAGTTTAGCCGCCTATTGGCTTTGACATGACATGAGCCATTACTTTCTGTATTCAGTTTAGCCGCCTATTGGCTTTGACATTGCATTAGCCATTACATTCTGTATTCTGCCTATTGGCTTTGACATGATATTAGACATTGCATTCTGTATTCAGCTTAGCTGCCTATTGGCTTTGACATGATATTAGACATTACATTTTGTATTCAGCTCAGCTGCCTATTGGCTTTGACATGAAATTAGACATTACATTTGATATTTAGGTTAGCTGCCTATTGCCTTTAACGTGGAGTTAGACATTGCAGTTAAGAATCCAAGCTGTATTTTTCCAAGCTATGTTTTTCCACAAGATGAACCAAGATGTTTTCTTCACACCAGACTAGACATGATAAGAGAGAGTACATTTGGTGTTTTCCTTTCTGCTCAGGCTTGGGAAGAGGAGAAGTCTAGGAGATCTGGCCAGTCTCCAAAGGCTTGCGTAGTTTTCCTGAGTCTGAGAGGAGGGGGCACGCTTTTGTAAGGATGACTTGGGGCTTCAGAGATTTAGATTCGAATCTGCTTGACTTCGGGCTGGAACTTGGCGCCAGTTGCCAGTCTCCCGTGTGGGTAGATAATCTCTTTCTCGCAGTTGACCGGAGTCATCAACTTGCAGGCCCCAGAAAGATGAAGCTGTATATAGTTTCTCACACGGTGAAGAATTTAATTTGTTTTGCTTTGCATTGAATATCTTATATATATATAACCTGCTGTGTGCATTGCAACTGAGAAGGGCTGTGATATATTTTGTTTTTATTGCTGCGACCACTTTTGTGCTTGAAATCTATTAATTCGTCTCTCAAGAACTTGTGGGTGGGGAAAAATTAACAACAATAAAGGTCTTCTTCGAACTCAGAAGTGCATTCCAGAGATGGTCTGTAAGCTCTGATACGAGATAAGTAGGAAGGCAGTACAACAGGTCACACTCCCTCTGGTTCGCCAGTTTCTTTGCCGATCGGGTATTGTTTATAAATGTCCCAGAACTTCGCAGGCCTACTGGCCGGGGAGAGCAATTCGCTATATGTGTCTGTTTGGGTGTTACAATACACCATATCCCTTTGCCACTCTTCCACGGTTAGTACCGGGCCCGACCCCAGTGTGTTGCTATGTGACGCTTAGCTAGCAGCAGCACGAAAGCTATCACCTGCCGGATCGGTTTCGGTATGTCCCTGTCCCAGCCAAGCAACACCAAAACCGGCTCACAGCCCAACTGAGGCCCGCCAATGCCTTCCAGCTCCTTAAACACCAGCCCCCAAAACCGCTGCACCCCGACACAGGACCAAGACATATGGAAAAATCCTGCTTGGCCTTCCCCACATCTAGGACAAGTGGCCTCTGTACGCAGCCTCATATCTGTAGAGTTTAAGGGGTGTGTAGTATATTCTGTTTATATATTTAAAGTGTATCAAGCGATGTCTGCCATTCAAAGAGACCGTACAGATCAAAGAACAACAGTATTGCCACTGTTCATCTGTTAGCTGTAATCCCTAATCCCTCTGCCACTCAAGTCTAGCCCTTGTCAGCTCGTGTATGCGTGTCTTGTGTACGTGTGCATAGAGTCTGGACACTAAGCGCCGGGGCTACTCGGCTGTGACAGTCATGGACAGGGACTGCACATCAGGGGGTTCCCACACGTCCTCACCCAGAAGTGTCTCGCTCTATATAACTGGTATTGCAGCAGCGAGGTCGACTCGTCCGCCCGCTCCACCACCATGTCCCATGTACTCATGGCACACTCCCTAAAAAAATCTCCCATTGTGGTAATATTCAGTTTATGCATGGCCCTCACCAAACTTTTATCATGCCACAATACATACCACGCACACCACTCCAAAGGCACAGATGGGGAGTACAGCAGAGCGAGCCCCTGTCTGCTCAGCAGGCCATGCCAAGCTTCCGTGACAGAGTTCAAGGATGCAAACTCTCCGTAGCGACGATTCAGGGCATGAAAAATATTGCTCTGCAACAGGTCCAGGGCCGCCAGCTCACGCTCTATTTTTAAGAACAGCAGTTTGTGAGACCCATGTATCCAAGTGTGGGCGAACGTAGCATGGACGATCATAAAATATAACTCTAGATCAGGTGTGTTAAGTCTGCCCAACTCGTATGGGAGAGTCAGGGTACGCCATTTGACTCACGGCTGCTTTCCCACCCATGCCAGCTTGATAAGCAGCGCTCGCAGGGTCGCAAAAAATGCTGGCGGCAGCAGCACAGGGATGTTCTGAAAAAGGAACAAAAATCTAGGGAGCACTACCTTTTCATGAGGGCTATGTGGCCCACCAGCAACAGCAGTAGTCTGACCCACCTCTCCACATCACCCACCAGCGCCTTGAGTGCAACATCATAGTTATCTGCGATCACTATCTTAGGGTCTGTATGGACTTTAATTCCTAGATATCGAACCAAACCCATCTCCCACCTAAGGGGGAATCCCACATCCACTGATGTCGTAGCTGGTGTCAGAGGGAACACAATTGAGTTACTCCAATTAATCCAGAGAACCGAAAAGGTGCCATATTTTATTATCTCATGTAACATCGGTACTACATTGCAATGTGAGTCTCTAATATATAATAAGGTGTCGTCCGCATAAGCAGAAAGCACCAGAGCATAATTCTGGAAATGAAGACCTCTGTGTCCATGGTACTCTCGCAGGGCACACACCAGCCGCTCCGCTACAATTGCATACAATAGAGGCGACAGCGGACACCCCTGTCTGGTCCCCCTAGTAATACGAAAAGCATTTGTGACTACCCCGTTGACTCTGAGCCTGGACAGTGGTTACCCGTACAGTGTCGACACTAATTTTAGAAAGACATCTCCCACTCCCATTCACACGCTTTCATAAAATGCCACTCCACCGAATCAAAAGCCTTCTCAGCGTCTAAAAAGACCGCCACAGCCCTCGTCTCCGGGTTAACGTTTTGGATAGTTCCGAATAATGTACAGAGGTTCGCAGTAAGACTGAGGCCCGGAACAAACCCCATCTGTTCCGGCAACCAACTTCGGCAGCAGTTCAACCAGGCGATCTGCCAGGATCTTAGCGTAGATTTTGGTGTCAACATTTATTAATGACAGTGGGTAGTAAGACGCGCACTGTGTTGGGGGCTTGGCAGGCTTCAAAAGCATAATCAGCATCGCTTCACGCATCAAAGGCAGCATAAGCCCGCCCTCTGTCATTTCAGCAAATACTTCTCTCAGGTGTGGGAACAGTATGTCCTTAAAAGCCTTGTAAAACCGCACTGTAAACCCATCAGGACCTGGAGCCCTGCCTCCCGCCAGGCCCCTCAAGACTCCGCCCACCTCCTCAAGAGTCAGGGGGGCCATAAGAGACTCTCTGTCTATTTGCGTCAACCACTGCAGTTCTATATGTAATAAGTAATCCAACAGAGCCTCTGGGTCCGGGGCAATCTTGGAGGTATAGAGAGACTCATAGTACTCACAAAATCTATTTGCTATACACTCTGGCTCTGTGATCACACTGCCATCCTCTGCCCGCACTGCTCTGATCATATTTTTATCTCTGTTGGGGCGAATCACGTTTGCCAGCACCGCCCCCAGACTCTCACCCTCCCCATACACACATGCTGTGGCATATTTCCCCATAGTCTGAATCTCAGTGAGTGCTGTATCCTGAAATTGTGCCAGTTTGGTGCGCATGGAACCCAGGACCTGGCTATTAGAGTTGTGAGAGTGTTCCTGCTCTAGTTGGGTGAGCTCAAACGCCTTCTAATCGACCTCAGAACCCCTGCATGCTTGGCTGTAGTTATACCTCTAATGTACACCTGAAATGTCTCTCATACAGTGCACATGCTAGGCACCGAGCCTTTGTTTAGCTGAAAAAAAATCCTTTATGGCAGCCGCAAACTCATCCTGAAATACCGAATTGAGTAGCGAGTATGGGAGTAACCTCCATGTAAACGGGGGTACCGGCCGCAAGGTCATCATCAATGGGACCGGAGAGTGATCAGAGTACGTTCTGGCCCAAAGGGCCTCAGTCAATACACTACCCAGCAGGCTTTGAGAAACCAGCCAAAGATCAATTTGCATTTATAAGTTATGTGCAGCAGAGTAATGGGTGTATCCCCCCTCAGTAGGATACCTGCCTCTCCATATGTCGACCAGCACCAGCTCCAATGCTACCTTTGCCACCGCCCTGGCCGCCGCCGGCCGATTGCCTATGCACTCTCCCTGATCTATCGAGTAAAGGGTTCAATGTGCAATTAAAATCTCCCCCCAAATCTGCAGAAGACTCCCCCAGGTACCTGCCCTGACCGCTAAGTCATAATAGAACTGGGGGTTGTCAAAATTAGGGACGTAAATCCCTAGTAGGAGGAACGTGGCAGCCTCCCCACTACAGAGCACCACTACTTACCTACCACCATGGTCTGCGTCGATCTCCCGGAGGCAAAGACCAGACGACCTCAAGGCCCAAACCAACACCCCTCTCGAATGGGACGTAAACCCTGCTGCCATAATTTGCCCTTGCATTTTCCTAGGAGCAAGCATAGGGCTAACTGGTTCCAAGTGCGTTTCCTGCAGAAGAGCTATATCCACTTTGTGTTGCTGCAAATAGGCCACCACCTCATGCACTTTCCGAGCATCATTTAAACCTTGCACATTCCACGTCACGATGCGTATCATATTCAGGCCCTTGTTTATGTCCTGTATTGAGCTATAAGGCACCATTAACTACGGAATACATACAATCCTGTATCTGCCCTTTTGCACAAATGAACCTGCAATTGCCTAACTGGAACATAAAAAACCAAACAAACTTTTAGAGTCCATAACTCCCTCAAAAACCACCCCCACACTCAGCAGGCATTGCCCCAATCAGCCTAGCTGAAGACAAACTCCCCCCCCTTAAATCAAGACAACCTTTGCTGGTTCTACAGGTGTTCCACACACTCGGGTGGATGTTGCCCAACTGCTCTATTTGTCTCCTGAATGCCAGGCACCAAGAAGCGGCTTTCCGTCAACCTCCACCCGCAACTTGGCTGGGTATAGCATACGATATTCTAGATGTAACTCTTGCAGCTGCCTTTTCCCAGCCTCTTGTACCTGTTGTGTGAAGTCCAGGTAAAGTGAGATTGCCATGCCTTCATGCTGTAGGGTTTTGAGCTCTCTAGCTCGCCCCAATGCTGCGTTGCGATCTCTGTAGTTTAATAGCTTGGCTATAATGGGACGCGGAGGGGCACCCAGAGGTGGGCGGGTCGCCAAGGAACGAAGTGCTCTTTCCACCACGAATAAACTTGAGAATGTGTCTTGCCCCAGCACCTGGACAAGCAGGCGCTCTATATATCCTTCCATATTGTCTATCGCAGTAGACTCAGCAATACCCACTATGCCTAGGTTATTCCTGTGGGACCTAGCCTCCAAGTCATCCACTTTAGCTCGCAGGGTCGCCAGCTCCTTGCCCATCTTTGCTTGACCCATGGCCATTGCTGACTGGCCGTCTTCCACCTCCGAAATGTGCCTCTCCGACTGATCCAACCGATCAGCATGCTTATCCAGTCGCTCTGTCATTCTATCCATTCTGTAGGAGAGGGAATCTATTCTACTATCTATCTGGGTCAGGCTTCGCTGCAATGCTGCTAGAATTTGCCACAAATCTGGTGCCTCTCCCGCTGGCATATCAGTTCCTCCAGCCATGCCAGTCTCTGTGCGGTCCCCAACAGTGGTTTGTGACTTACGCTGGTCAAATTGCAATTTGGCTTGAGTTTTGTCCGCCTTGCCCATGTTGCACGCTCTTGCAGACATGTAAGTTGAGCTTGTTAGAAAGGTGCCGCCGTGAGATACTATCTCGGTGTCAATGCTCGAAGGGCCACAACTGGAGGAAGCGCCACCTTCACCAGGTCGTCGCGCCAACAATCACCTCCACCGCAACTCTCTACCCAGGATGCCTTCACTGGCTGTCCCCGAGTCCACTCCAAGGCGCCCTGCCACTCACCAGGGAGTTAGAAGTAATTTCACTGCTCTGTTGCCTGTTCAAGTGCCTCGCTGCACAGCTATAGGACACTAGACTTCAAGGCTGCCAGATATTGGGGGTTGTCCCACGTCATTCCAAATCGGGGGCCTCCCCGGGCACGCTTCACGCACTCTGGTCCAGCTGACCAACAGTTTCCACGTGTGCAGCCCTTCCTCACTCCGGGCGCAGCACAGCCGAGGACCGACTCCTCTCCGTCAGACCCTCTGGAGTCGGGGCCGCGCCGCACCTGTTCTGTGCCCACCCTGCGCCACGCAGCTCACAGGTGACCACGATCCAGCCGCAGCCTTACAGGCATTCGGCCACACCCTCCCAGGGTCGATATCGTCCATGGGTGGACCAACGCGGCAGCCCCTCTCAGCTCCAACACTTGTTGAGTGCCCTGTACGCCCGCTATCTTCCCTCTGGATTCTGCGGATGGAGAAGCCACCAGTCAGGGCCCTCCCTCCCAGTGCACTCATTTCAGGGCCCCGTCAGAGGTGCAACTGGTCCTGCCGTCAATCCTCTTGGCGCCAGTCGATGCGGGCCCCCACCTCTATAGCACAATCTCCAGCGTCGGCCAGGTTGTCCGGGGGTGTCGGGTCTTTAGGATCGTAGGATTACTGCACTGATTTTGAGTTGGCCGGCAGAGCTCCATTAAAACGTGTCCATCTTGTAGCAGCCCAAGCTTCGCCCCTCCATTTTCCTTCTTAATTCCACCATTAAGATCATTGACAGGTAATAACTGGAAAAGACCCAAATTTGTGGACTGGGGCAAAGATAGTAGTGATAAATTCTACTCTCTGACAGAAGAGTCTGATCTCAGCAGCGGCGATCATAGCTTTGGTGAGTCTGACGGCAGCGAGACATCTGAGGCTGGAAATAAATCATCAAGTAATGAACCTACAGTGCAGCAGCTGCGCCGACAGCAGAAATCCGTAAAATCATGGCCCTGTTCTCAGGGTGGTTTTGAAAACTCGACATCTACGGGTGGTAGGACTCTAAAGTGGGATTATTCTGGTATTGGACTAGCAGATACTCCTAGCACAAGTAATCAGGGATCGGTTAATGGTAATATGGAAAGAGGCACAGGAGCCCCTGCAAGTAATCCGTCTGCGATGGGCACCGAGGCAGGGATGCTGCAGTCAATATATAGTTCAATTAAAGAGCTGCAAACAGAGACCAGGATTGAAAGCCAGCGTGCAAGGATCGCTACAAAGCGACTGCAGGGAACGGTTCGTAAGGTTGCAAAATCATGCACAGAAATCGAAGCTAAGTTATGCTCAATGGAAGAAAGGATAGTGGCAGTCGAGGAGGATGTCGATACCCTTAAAGAGCAGAGCGCTATGAGAGACGATCAATTGACGGATGTAATGTGGAAATTGGAAGATTTTGAGAATAGACAGAGAAGGAACAATCTTCGATTTCTGGGTATACCGGAAGGACTAGAAGGAAGTAATATACAGACTTACATGGTCAAGCTCCTGCGCAGGGCCTTCCCGGAACTGGGGAATTGGGATTGGGAGAACGAAATGCAGCGGGTTCACAGGTTTCCGGCAACGTGGCGGGAAGGGGGCCAACGGGCAGATTCTAAATACCCCAGAGCTAATTTAGTTCACTTTGGAAATTACTTACTACGACAGGAGATATTTGATAAAGCTCGCCCTAATACCCCATGTACTGTGGATGGGGTTAACTTCTTCACTCGCCCTGATTTCTGTCATGCCACCGTTGAGCGGACATGGCGGCTCCGACAGCTCATTAAACCATTTTCAGACAAAGGAGGGGAGGGCTATCTGTTGGCCCCTGCTTGACTTAAAACAGTAATGAATGGAAAAGTAAAAGTATTCACCTCAGAAATTAAAGCAAAAGAATACCTGATGGGGGTTAAGTAGTAGAGCGCAGAGATACATAGAAGGCAAAGGTGCTCAGGGGACGGGTGGGCGGGTGGGCCCACACACGCACGACACCAACATTCAGGCCATCGGTGGTCTGATTGCTCCACAGGATGAGAGGCCAGTCCCGGAGAGGGAGGAAGTTTGGGAGGGGGTTGGAGGAGACTGGTCTGGGGTGGAGGAAGGGGGGAGGGGAAGGGGAGGAGGGAGGAGGAGAGGGATGGGGGAGAAGGGGAGGATATTGAGGAGGGGACAGAAAAGTGGGGGAACAAAATGGAAAGGAAAGGATTAAGGGAAGCAAGAGAAATTGAAAAAATAGGAATAAGGGAGCAAAGAGAGAAGAGAATTCAAGAGAGTGTGCAGTTAGATAGGAAGATCTGTGGGGGAGAAAGAGAAAAGAAATGAACCAAAAAATAGCAAATGGCTAGACTTCGAATTGCCTCAATTAATATATGCGGATCAAATGACCCTCGTAAAAGAAGGAGAGTGGTTGAAGAGTTAAAAACCTTTAAGGCAGATGTTTATTGCCTACAGGAGACACATGTGGAGTATAAAAACCTTGGAATCCTTGGTTCGCTCGGTATGAGAGTGATTGCTTGGTCAGAACAAGAGGTTAGAACTAAAGGGGTTGCAATATTAGATCGGACTAATAAGTTAAACTTCATTAGGCAGAAGGCGGACAGGGGTGGGAGATGGGCAATTGTAGAGTGCAGCTATGGGCATGATAGCTTTACATTATGCTCTTTATATGGGGCAGTCACAGACGACCCAGTAGTATTGGATACCCTCGCTATTAAGTTAACAGGATGGGCCCCTCCCTATATTCTATGTGGTGATTTCAATTTCAATGGCTCTTGGGAGGGACTACAGGATTTATTAGCGTCCACAACTAAGAAGTACCAGGGGCGTAAACCTTGGGTATATAAGGCAATGGTCGCTATTCAGAAAAAATTAGGACTAGTGGACGCTTGGGCGAAACTATGTAAGCCGGACCCCGGATAAACTTATTATTCGGCCCCCCATGCAAAACTAGCATGACTCGATTATTTCTTGATATCTCCTGTATTATTAAAGCAAGGTAGGATGGAATTATATCCACGGGCTATATCAGATCATAACCCCTTAGTATTCGATCTAGAATTGGATGGGCTTGAGCCTAAGGTTAGGAGATGGACATTTGAAAAAGGGCTCCTTAAGGACCCGGAATACTGTGAGTATAGGAGAAAGTGGATAGTTGAATTCTTGGGGTTTAACCAGGGGTCACTCCAGCAGAGATAGTCTGGGATACCCTAAAAGCAGGAATCCGAGGTGAAACGTTGAGTTTCAATTTTAAAAGGCAGAAAAACTCCCAAGGCAGAATAAAAGACTTGCATATGAAGCTGAGGGCAGCAGAAAGACAACTGATTATAGCTATAGAAACTAGGGTTGATATAAAGAGGGCTCAGGAGGAAGTCGCTATAGCTAAAGCAGCAATTAACGAGGTTATGGCTCAAAGAATAGCGGAGAAATACTTAGCACAGCGCTCACAAGGGTATGAGTATGGAGAAAAATCCGGGCGCTTGCTAGTAATAAGGGCAAGTCAAAAAACAGCATCCGGGGTCATTAGGGAGATTAGAGATTGGCAAGGACAGATAGTGTCAGACGTGGATGGAATTAGGAAGGTGTTTCACAGATACTACACGGAACTATATAATGATACATCTGTACACCCGGACGAAGAAATGCTGGAATTTTTATACCCCATTAAGGTTGATAAGCTTTCCGAGAGTGATCGTCTATACATGGGAAATCAGATAGATATCTTGGAAATTGATAAGGCAATTAGTGAACTTGCTACCGGAAAAGCCACAGGCCCTGATTTGATCCCCTTAGAGTTTTATAAAACCTTTAAAGTACTATTACTCCCGGATGATGATGGAGCTATTCATTCAGGTTCAGAATGGAGATGAAACCCCCCCATCATAGGATATGGCCAACATAGTAATATTCTTGGAGAAAGGAAAGCCCCACTAAACCCGGCTTCATATCGGCCGATCACATTAATCAACAGTGATGCTAAAATATATTTAAAAATATTGGCCGCTCGATTATCTCTGGTGATTAAGAAGTTAGTTTCCCCTAGGCAACATGGGTTTGTCCCGGGTAGGGATACTACCGATCATATTCAAAGAGTTCTTGCGCTCTTTGATGCTACGGAAGTAGCAAAGGAACCTATGGTAGTCGCATTATTAGATGCAGAGAAGGCGTTTGACCGGGTGAACTGGAACTACCTGTGGTATGTAATGGAGTATTATGGGTTAGGGAAGAAATTAATTGTAGCAGTAAGGGCTCTATATAGATCACCGGCAGTGAAAATACAACTAATGGGAGGACAATCCGAGTGTATCCAGGTCAGGAGAGGTACTAGGCAGGGATGCCCATGTTCTCCGCTCCTGTTTGCTTTATATACAGATCCCTTGCTTAGACAGTTGGAAGAGAATAGCAAGATTCCACCGATACGTAGGCAGGGATGGGATACAAAAGTCCTAGCATACGCAGACGACATAGCTATATTAACCCCCTCCCCTGATCCGGCGTTGAGAGAGGTTGAAGAGGTGACGAGGAAATTTGGAAGATTTTCCGGATACCTGTTAAACAGAGATAAAACGCAGTTACTGGCTAATCAATATATAAGCACCCAGGATACTCAGAGGGTGGATCACACAGTATATCTGGGTATAAATATTACACCAAAAGTAGGAGAAATTGTTCATCTGAATTTGGATCCCATACTCGCGAAAGTCAGAAAAGATATGTGCAGATAGAATAATCTACATCTGACTATTATGGGTAGGTGTAATATGGTGAAAATGATCTTCCTCCCTAAACTGTTGTATCTGTTTCGTGCTGTACCACTGAGCTTTACAAATCTTAGATTTAAGGAAATAGATAGAGTGATTATGAGATTTATCTGGGCATATGGTAAGTGTAGCGGAGCAAGTAAATTTATGTCTCTTCCTCGAGAAAGGGGGGGTGGTCCTTACCGAATATAAAATTATACCAAATGGCAGCAGCTTTTCAGTATATGCGCCCATTATGGGGTGTTAAGAAAGAAGGGATTGCGGAAGAGGACTGCCCTAATATATACGAATTGCAGATAGGAACAGCAGCCAACGGGTGTTTGGTAACATTTCATGAACCTGGATATTATAAGAAAACTTGATATAAGGTACTGGAGGCGGCCTATAAATGTTGGCGATCGTGGCATAAAAAGAAAGGACTTGGCAGATCTAATTACTATACCATAATTGAGAATAATCCATTGCTCCCCGAAATATTTAAGGATAGGTATATGGCAAATTGGGTCTCCTTAGTGTAGGAAAGTACCATCTTGCCTGGCATGTTACCCCCATATTTCACTGTATATATGTTGTTTTAGTTGTATGTGTCACTGGGACCCTGCCAGCCAGGGCCCCGGTGCTCATAAGTGTGCCCTGTATGTGTTACCTGTGTTATGACTAACTGTCTCACTGAGGCTCTGCTAATCAGAACCTCAGTGGTTATGCTCTCTCATTTCTTTCCAAATTGTCACTAACAGGCTAGTGACCAATTTTACCAATTTACATTGGCATACTGGAACACCCTTATAATTCCCTAGTATATGGTACTGAGGTACCCAGGGTATTGGGGTTCCAGGAGATCCCTATGGGCTGCAGCATTTCTTTTGCCACCCATAAGGAGCTCTGACAATTCTTACACAGGCCTGCCACTGCAGCCTGAGTGAAATAACGTCCATGTTATTTCACAGCCATTTTAAACTGCACTTAAGTAATTTATAAGTCACCTATATGTCTAACCTTTACCTGGTAAAGGTTGGGTGCTGAGTTACTTAGTGTGTGGGCACCCTGGCACTAGCCAAGGTGCCCCCACATTGTTCAGGGCCAAATCCCCGGACTTTGTGAGTGCGGGGACACCATTACACGCGTGCCCTACATATAGGTCACTACCTATGTGTAGCTTCACAATGGTAACTCCGAATATGGCCATGTAACATGTCTAAGATCATGGAATTGCCCCACCAATGCCATCCTGGTATTGGGGAGACAATCCCATGATTCCCCGGGTCTCTAGCACAGACCCGGGTACTGCCAAACTGCCTTTCCTGGGGTTTCACTGCAGCTGCTGCTGCTGCCAACCCCTCAGACAGGTTTCTACCCTCCTGGGGTCCAGCCAGGCTTGGCCCAGGAAGGTAGAACAAAGGACTTCCTCAGAGAGAGGGTGTTACACCCTCTCCCTTTGGAATAAGGTGTCAGGGCTGGGGAGGAGTAGCCTCCCCCACCCTCTGGAAATGCTTTGATGGGCACAGATGGTGCCCATCTCTGCATAAGCCAGTCTACACCGGTTCAGGGATCCCCCAGCCCTGCTCTGGCGCGAAACTGGACAAAGGAAAGGGGAGTGACCACTCCCCTGACCTGCACCTCCCCTGGGAGGTGCCCAGAGCTCCTCCAGTGTGCTCCAGACCTCTACCATCTTGGAAACAGAGGTGCTGCTGGCACACTGGACTGCTCTGAGTGGCCAGGGCCAGCAGGTGACGTCAGAGACTCCTTCTGATAGGCTCCTTCAGGTGTTGCTAGCCTATCCTCTCTCCTAAGTAGCCAAACCCTCTTTTCTGGCTATTTAGGGTCTCTGCTTTGGGGAATTCTTTAGATAACGAATGCAAGAGCTCATCAGAGTTCCTCTGCATCTCTCTCTTCACCTTCTGCCAAGGAATCGACTGCTGACCGCGCTGGAAGCCTGCAAAACTGCAACAAAGTAGCAACGACGACTACTGCGACACTGTAACGCTGATCCAGCCGCCTTCTCGACTGTTTTCCTGGTGGTGCATGCTGTGGGGGTAGTCTGCCTCCTCTCTGCACTAGAATCTCCGAAGAAATCTCCTGTGGGTCGACGGAATCTTCCCCCTGCAACCGCAGGCACCAAAGAACTGCATCACCGGTCCTCTGGGTCTCCTCTCAGCATGACGAGCGAGGTCCCTTGAACTCAGCAACTCTGTCCAAGTGACTCCCACAGTCCAGTGACTCTTCAGTCCAAGTTTGGTGGAGGTAAGTCCTTGCCTCCCCACACCAGACTGCATTGCTGGGAACCACGTCTTTTGCAGCTACTCCGGCTCCTGTGCACTCCACGAAGATTTCCTTTGTGCACAGCCAAGCCTGGGTCCACGGCACTCTAACCTGCATTGCACGACCTCCTGAGTTGTCCTCCGGCGGCGTGGGACTCTCTTGTGCCACTTTGGGTGAGCACAGTTTCACTCCACTTTGTAGTGCCTGTTCGGGCACTTCTGCAGATGCTGCCTGCTTCTGAGAGGGCTCCTTGTCTTGCTGGGCGCCCCCTCTGTCCCCTGACGCAATTGGTGATATCCTGGTCCCTCCTGGGCTACAGCAGCATCCAAAAACCCTAATTGCAACCCTTGCAGCTAGCAAGGCTTGTTTGTGGTCTTTCTGCAGGAAAACACTTCTGCACGACTCTTCACGACGTGCGACATCCATCCTCCAAAGAGGAAGTTTCTAGCCCTTGTCGTTCATGCAGAATCCTCAGCTTCTAGCATCCGGTGGCAGCTTCTTTGCATCCACAGCTGTCATTTCCTGGGCATCTGCCCACTCCCGACTTGATTGTGACTTTTGGACTTGGTCCCCTTGTTCCACAGGTACTCTCGCCTGGAAATCCATCGTTGTTGCATTGCTGGTGTTGGTCTTTCCTTGCAGAATTCCCCTTTCACGACTTCTGTGCTCTTTGGGGAACTTAGGTGCACTTGGCACCCACTTTTCAGGGTCTTGGGGTGGGCTATTTTTCTAACCCTCACTGTTTTCTTACAGTCCCAGCGACCCTTTACGAGGTCACATAGGTTTGGGGTCCATTCGTGGTTCGCATTCCACTTCTAGAGTATATGGTTTGTGTTGCCCCTATCCCTATGTGCCCCCATTGCATTCTATTGTGACTATACATTGTTTGCACTGTTTTCTATTGCTATTACTGCATATTTTGGTATTGTGTACATATATCTTGTGTATATTTGCTATCCTCATACTGAGGGTAATCACTGAGATACTTTTGGCATATTGTCATAAAAATAAAGTACCTTTATTTTTAGTATATCAGTGTATTGTGTTTTCTTATGATATTGTACATATGACACTAGTGGTACTGTAGGAGCTTCAGTCGTCTCCTAGTTCAGCCTAAGCTGCTCTGCTAAGCTACCTTTTCTATCAGCCTAAGCTGCTAAACACCCCTGTACACTAATAAGGGATACCTGGGCCTGGTGCAAGGTGTAAGTACCCCTTGGTACTCACTACAAGCCAGTCCAGCCTCCTACATTGGTTGTGCAGCGGTGGGATAAGTACTTTGCAACTACTTACCACTTTTGTCATTGTACTTTTCATAAGAGAAAAATATACAAAACAAGTTCAGTGTATGTACACCTAACCAAAAAGTTTTGCTTTTCTTCTCTCACTTCTTTTGTAAAGTGCTGAAAAGTACCTCTAAACTTTCTAAAAAGTTCTTAAAAAGTTTTAAACGTTTTTTTCTCTGTCTTTCCAAAAGTTCTGAAAAAGTTTTTTCTCACTTTTTCTATCCCTTAAACACTGTCTAAAATGTCTGGTACAAGCCAAACTCTTGATCTGTCCAACATAACTTATGACAACCTTAGCTGGAAGGAAGCAAGGAGTCTCTGTGTAGATAGAGGTTTAGGGGTAGGGAAGAATCCCTCAAGACAACTGTTGGTTAATATGCTCATTGAACAAGATAAGACCTTAGGTGGCACTTCTGGTGAGAAATTAGCTGATGGTTCCCACTCTGATTCTGGGACACCCCTAGCAAAAGAGGTGGGAGGGAAGCTTTCCAACCTGCCCCCTAGCAAGCCACCTAGCATAGCTGGTTCTGATGTGAATTCACATCACAGTAATAGTGTTGTTTCTCATCACAGTAGAAGTATCACCTCTGTAGGCCAGAATGTTAGTGTGACATCTGTTAGGGCCAGGTCTCCTTCTGTTCATTCTCACCATTCTTCTGTTTCAAGACATGCCCTACCCACCCACCCTGATGACAGAGTGTTAGAAAGGGAGCTCAATAGATTGAGAGTGGAACAATCCAGGCTGAAGCTCAAGAAGCAACAGCTGGATTTAGATAGGCAGTCTTTAGAAATAGAAAGAGAAAGACAGAAATTGGATTTAGAAACCCATGGTGGCAGCAGCAGTATTCCAAATAGTCATCCTGCAAAAGAGCATGATTCTAGGAATCTGCATAAGATAGTTCCCCCTTACAAGGAGGGGGATGACATTAACAAGTGGTTTGCTGCACTTGAGAGGGCCTGTGTTGTACAGGATGTCCCTCAAAAGCAGTGGGCTGCTATCCTATGGCTATCTTTCAGTGGAAAGGGTAGGGATAGGCTCCTTACTGTAAAAGAAAGTGAGGCCAATGATTTCAAAGTTCTTAAGAATGCACTCCTAGATGGTTATGGCTTAACCACTGAACAGTACAGGATGAAGTTCAGAGAAACCAAAAAGGAGTCTTCACAAGACTGGGTAGACTTTGTTGACCATTCAGTGAAGGCCTTGGAGGGGTGGTTATATGGCAGTAAAGTTACTGATTATGACAGCCTGTATAACTTAATCCTGAGAGAGCATATTCTTAATAATTGTGTGTCTGATTTGTTACACCAGTACCTGGTGGACTCTGATCTGACCTCTCCCCAAGAATTGGGAAAGAAGGCAGACAAATGGGTCAGAACAAGGGTGAACAGAAAAGTTCATACAGGGGGTGACAAATATGGCAAGAAGAAGGATGGTAAGTCTTCTGACAAGGGCGGGGACAAATCTAAAAATGAGTCTTCATCAGGCCCACAAAAACACTCTGGTGGGGGTGGTGGGCCCAAATCCTCTTCAAATCAAAACAAAGAAAAGAAACCATGGTGCTATTTATGTAAAATAAAAGGCCATTGGGGAACAGATCCCAGTTGTCCAAAGAAAAGCACCAAGCCTCCTACCACTACAACCCCTGCTGCTACACCTAGTGTCCCTAGTAATAGCAGTGGTGGTGGGAGCAAACCTACTAATAGCCAATCCAAGGGAGTAGCTGGGCTCACTTTTGGTAACTTAGTTGGGGTTGGTCTGGTTAGGGAGACCACAGAGGCTGTGTTAGTCTCTGAGGGGGCTATTGATTTAGCCACCTTAGTTGCTTGTCCCCTTAACATGGATAAGTACAAGCAACTACCCCTAATAAATGGTGTTGAGGTTCAGGCCTACAGGGACACAGGTGCCAGTGTTACCATGGTAATAGAGAAACTGGTCCACCCTGAACAACACCTACTTGGTCACCAGTACCAAGTAACCGATGCTCATAACAACACACTTAGCCACCCCATGGCTGTTGTAAATCTCAACTGTGGGGGGTTACTGGGCCAAAGAAAGTTGTGGTTGCCTCAGATTTACCTGTAGACTGTCTACTAGGAAATGATTTAGAGACATCAGCTTGGTCAGATGTGGAGTTGGAGGCCCATGCAGCAATGCTGGGCATTCCAGGGCATATTTTTGCTTTAACCAGGGCTCAGGCCAAAAAGCAAAAAGGACAGGGTGACTTGGATCCTGGAAGAATGGACCAAGTGCTCCCTAAAGCTAGGGTTAGTAAAGGTAAAACACCACCTGCTATCCCTCCCTCTACAGTGGATTCCACTTCTGAGGAAGAAGAATTTCCACCCTGTGCAGAACCTACACCAGAGGAGCTGGAAGCAGACACTGAGGAGCTTTTGGGTGAAGGGGGGCCTGCCAGGGAGGAGCTGAGTGTGGCACAGCATACCTGTCCCACACTAGAGGGTCTAAGACAGCAAGCTGTCAAACAAGCAAATGGGGATGTCAGTGACTCTCACAGAGTTTACTGGGAGGACAACCTCTTATACACTGAAGTAAGGGATCCAAAACCTGGAGCTGCCAGGAGATTGGTGATTCCTCAGGAGTACAGAAAGTTCCTCCTAACTCTAGCCCACGACATTCCCTTAGCTGGACATTTGGGGAAAATGAAAACTTGGGACAGGCTTGTCCCCTTGTTTCATTGGCCTAGAATGTCAGAGGACACAAAGGAATTTTGTAAGTCCTGTGAAACCTGTCAAGCCAGTGGCAAGACAGGTGGCACTCCAAAGGCACCCCTTATCCCACTGCCTGTGGTTGAGGTTCCCTTTGAAAGGGTAAGGGTTGACATAGTTGGCCCCCTTGTCCCTCCTACTGCTTCAGGCATAGGTGTATCTTGGTGGTAGTGGACCATGCCACCAGATATCCTGAAGCAATTCCTCTAAAAACCACTACAGCTCCTGCAGTGGCAAAGGCCCTCCTGGGAATCTTTTCCAGGGTGGGCTTCCCAAAAGAGGTGGTATCAGACAGGGGAAGCAATTTCATGTCTGCTTACTTAAAGGCAATGTGGAAGGAGTGTGGTGTTACATACACGTTCACCACACACTATCATCCACAAACAAATGGACTGGTGGAGAGATTTAACAAAACTCTCAAAGGCATGATTATGGGACTCCCTGAAAAACTCCGCAGGAGATGGGATATCCTGTTACCTTGCCTCCTTTTTGCTTACAGGGAGGTACACCAAAAAGGAGTGGGCTTCAGCCCCTTCGAACTCCTATTTGGACACCCTGTGAGAGGTTCTCTAACACTTGTTAAGGAGGGTTGGGAACAACCTTTAAAAGCTCCAAAGCAAGACATAGTGGACTATGTACTTGGCCTCAGATCTAGGATGGCTGAGTACATGGAAAAGGCCAGTAAAAACCTTCAGGCCAGCCAAGAGCTCCAAAAGCAATGGCATCACCAGAAGGCTGTTTTGGTTCAGTACCAACCAGGGCAGAAAGTGTGGGTCTTGGAGCCTGTGGCCCCAAGAGCACTCCAAGATAAATGGAGTGGACCCCACATAATTGTTGAAAAAAAGGGTGAAGTCACCTACTTAGTTGACTTAGGCACTGCCAGGAGTCCCCTTAGGGTGCTCCATGTCAATCGCCTGAAACCCTACTATGACAGGGCTGATCTCACCCTGCTCATGGCAACAGATGAGGGACAGGAAGAAGAGAGTGACCCTCTCCCTGATCTGTTCTCTTCCACAGAACAAGATGCTCTAGTGGAAGGTGTAGTTT
Organism: Pleurodeles waltl; assembly: GCF_031143425.1. Taxonomy (NCBI): domain Eukaryota; kingdom Metazoa; phylum Chordata; class Amphibia; order Caudata; family Salamandridae; genus Pleurodeles; species Pleurodeles waltl. Next base: position 398,342,356 of record NC_090446.1, read on the forward strand.
TGGCAGATTGTCTTACTGCTGAGCAGAAAGACCACTGCATAAATCTCCTGGGTCAGTTTTCTGAACTCTTCTCTAATGTGCCAGGCACCACTTCTTGGTGTGAGCACACTATAGATACTGGAGACAGCTTGCCTGTCAAAAGTAAGATCTATAGGCAGCCTGACCATGTCAGAGACTGCATAAAGCAAGAAGTACAAAAAATGCTTGAACTGGGAGTGGTTGAGCACTCTGAAAGTCCATGGGCCTCTCCTGTGGTACTTGTACCAAAACCTCATTCCAAGGATGGAAAGAAGGAAATGCGGTTTTGTGTAGACTATAGAGGTCTCAGCCAGGTAACCAAAACTGATGCTCACCCTATACCCAGGGCAGATGAGCTAATAGATACACTGGCATCTGCCAAGTATCTAAGCACTTTTGATTTGACTGCAGGGTATTGGCAGATCAAGTTATCAGAAGATGCAAAAGCAAACACTGCATTTTCAACCATTGGAGGCCATTACCAATTCACAATTAATGCCTTTTGGATTGAAAAATGCACCTGCCACTTTTCAGAGGTTGGTGAATACAGTCCTGCAAGGGCTGGAAGCTTTTAGTGCAGCATATCTAGATGATATAGCTGTCTTTAGCTCCAGGTGGGATGATCACCTGGTCCACCTATGGAAAGTTTTGGAGGCCCTGCAAAAGGCAGGCCTCACTATCAAGGCTTCAAAGTGCCAGATAGGGCAGGGAAGGTGGTTTATCTGGGACACCTGGTAGGTGGAGAACAGATTGCACCACTTCAGGGGAAAATCCAAACTATTATAGATTGGGTTCCCCCTACAACTCAGACCCAGGTGAGAGCCTTCTTAGGCCTCACTGGGTATTACAGGAGGTTCATAAAAAACTATGGCTCCATTGCAGCCCCTCTTAATGACCTCACCTCCAAGAAAATGCCTAAAAAGGTATTGTGGACAGCTAGCTGTCAGAAAGCTTTTGAGGAGCTGAAGCAGGACATTTGCTCTGCACCTGTCCTGAAAAGGCCCTGTTACTCCAAAAAATTAATTGTCCAAACTGATGCATTTGAATTAGGGGTAGGGGCAGTCTTATCACAACTTAAATCTGAGGGCCAGGATCAACCTGTTGCTTTTATCAGCAGGAGGTTGACCCCTAGAGAAAAGCGTTGGTCTGCCATAGAGAGGGAGGCCTTTGCTGTGGTCTGGGCACTGAAGAAGTTGAGGCCATATCTGTTTGACACTCACTTCATTGTTCAGACAGACCACAAACCTCTACTTTGGCTAAAACAAATGAAAGGTGAAAACCCTAAATTATTGAGGTGGTCCATATCCCTACAGGGAATGGATTATACAGTGGAACATAGACCTGGGAGTACCCACTCCAATGCAGATGGACTCTCCAGGTATTTCCACTTAGACAACGAAGACTCATCAGGTCAGGGCTAGTCTTATTGTCCTTCGTTTGGGGGGGGGGGGGGTGTAGGAAAGTACCATCTTGCCTGGCATGTTACCCCCATATTTCACTGTATATATGTTGTTTTAGTTGTATGTGTCACTGGGACCCTGCCAGCCAGGGCCCCAGTGCTCATAAGCGTGCCCTGTATGTGTTACCTGTGTTATGACTAACTGTCTCACTGAGGCTCTGCTAATCAGAACCTCAGTGGTTATGCTCTCTCATATCTTTCCAAATTGTCACTAACAGGCTAGTGACCAATTTTACCAATTTACATTGGCATACTGGGACACCCTTATAATTCCCTAGTATATGGTACTGAGGTACCCAGGGTATTGGGGTTCCAGGAGATCCCTATGGGCTGCAGCATTTCTTTTGCCACCCATAGGGAGCTCTGACAATTTTTACACAGGCCTGCCACTGCAGCCTGAGTGAAATAAAGTCCACGTTATTTCACAGCCATTTTACACTGCACTTAAGTAACTTATAAGTCACCTATATGTCTAACCTTTACCTGGTAAAGGTTGGGTGCTAAGTTACTTAGTGTGTGGGCACCCTGGCACTAGCCAAGGTGCCCCCACATTGTTCAGGGCCAAATCCCCGGACTTTGTGAGTGCGGGGACACCATTACACGTGTGCACTACATATAGGTCACTACCTATGTGTAGCTTCACAATGGTAACTCCGAATATGGCCATGTAACATGTCTAAGATCATGGAATTGCCCCACCAATGCCATCCTGGTATTGGGGAGACAATCCCATGATTCCCCGGGTCTCTAGCACCGACCCGGGTACTGCAAAACTGCCTTTCCCGGGGTTTCACTGCAGCTGCTGCTGCTGCCAACCCCTCTGACAGGTTTCTGCCCTCCTGGGGTCCAGCCAGGCTTGGCCCAGGAAGGCAGAACAAAGGACTTCCTCAGAGAGAAGGTGTTACACCCTCTCCCTTTGGAAAAAGGTGTTCAGGCAGGGGAGGAGTAGCCTCCCCCAGCCTCTGGAAATGCTTTGATGGGCACAGATGGTCCCCATTTCTGCATAAGCCAGTCTACACCGGTTCAGGGACCCCTCAGCCCTGCTCTGGTGCGAAACTGGACAAAGGAAAGGGGAGTGTCCACTCCACTGACCTGCACCTCCCCTGGGAGGTGCCCAGAGCTCCTCCAGTGTGCTCCAGACCTCTGCCATCTTGGAAACAGAGGTGCTGCTGGCACACTGGACTGCTCTGAGTGGCCAGTGCTAACAGGTGACGTCAGAGACTCCTTCTGATAGGCTCCTTCAGGTGTTGCTAGCCTATCCTCTCTCCTAGGTAGCCAAACCCTCTTTTCTGGCTATTTAGGGTCTCTGCTTTGGGGAATTCCTTAGATAACGAATGCAAGAGCTCATCAGAGTTCCTCTGCATCTCTCTCTTCACCTTCTGCCAAGGAATCGACTGCTGACCGTGCTGGAAGCCTGCAAAACTGCAACAAAGTAGCGAAGACAACTACTGCAACTCTGTAACGCTGATCCTGCCGCCTTCTCGACTGTTTTCCTGGTGGTGCATGCTGTGGGGGTAGTCTGCCTCCTCTCTGCACTAGAAGCTCCGAAGAAATCTCCAGTGGGTCGACGGAATCTTCCCCCTGCTACCGCAGGCACCAAACAACTGCATCACCGGTCCCCTGGTTCTCCTCTCAGCATGACGAGCGAGGTCCCTTGAATCCAGCAACTCTGTCCAAGTGACTCCCACAGTCCAGTGACTCTTCAGTCCAAGTTTGGTGGAGGTAAGTCCTTGCCTCCCCACGCCAGACTGCATTGCTGGGAACCACGTCTTTTGCAGCTACTCCGGCCTCTGTGCACTTCCGACGGAAATCCTTTGTGCACAGCCAAGCCTGGGTCCACGGCACTCTAACCTGCATTGCACGACCTCCTGAGTTGTCCTCCGGCGACGTGGGACTCCTTTGTGTAACTTTGGGTGAGCACCATTTCACTCCTCTTTGTAGTGCCTGTTCTAGCACTTTTGCGGGTGCTGCCTGCTTCTGAGAGGGCTCCTCGTCCTGCTGGGCGCCCCCTCTGTGCCCTGACGCAATTGACAGCATCCTGGTCCCTCCTGGGCCACAGCAGCATCCAAAAACCCTAACTGCACAACTTGCAGCTAACAAGGCTTGTTTGCGGTCTTTCTTCAGGAAAACACTCCTGTACGACTCTCCACGGCGTGGGGCATCCATCCTCCAAAGGGGAAGTTTCTAGCCCTTGTCGTTCCTGCAGAATCCTCAGCTTCTACTGTCCAGTAGCAGCTTCTTTGCCCCCATAGCTGGCATTTCCTGGGCATCTGCCCATCTCCGACTTGCTTGTGACTTTTGGACTTGGTCCCCTTGTTCCACAGGTACCCTCGTTTGGAAATCCATCGTTGTTGCATTGCTGATTTGTGTCCTTCCGGCAGAATTCCCCTATCACGACTTCTGTGCTCTTTGGGGAACTTTAGTGCACTTTGCACTCACTTTTCAGGGTCTTGGGGTGGGCTACTTTTCTAACCCTCACTGTTTTCTTACAGTCCCAGCGACCCTCTACAAGGTCACATAGGTTTGGGGTCCATTTGTGGTTCGCATTCCACTTTTGGAGTATATGGTTTGTGTTGCCCCTATCCCTATGTGTCCCCATTGCATCCTATTGTAACTATACATTGTTTGCACTGTTTTCTAATACTATACTGCATATTTTTGGTATTGTGTACATATATCTTGTGTATATTTGCTATCCTCATACTGAGGGTACTCACTGAGATACTTTTGGCATATTGTCATAAAAATAAAGTACCTTTATTTTTAGTATATCTGTGTATTGTGTTTTCTTATGATATTGTGCATATGACACTAGTGGTACTGTAGGAGCTTCACTCGTCTCCTAGTTCAGCCTAAGCTGCTCTGCTAAGCTACCATTATCTATCAGCCTAAGCTGCTAGACACCCTATACACTAATAAGGGATACCTGGGCCTGGTGCAAGGTGTAAGTACCCCTCGGTACTCACTACAAGCCAGTCCAGCCTCCTACAATTCGTTTTATGTTTCAGTGAGTTTATTTGCTCCTGTTGGGCATGCTTTGAAAGATAAAGGTGATTTATATCAGAATAATGCTACAAACGTTAGTAGTTTAGATTATTGAGTTGTTTCTATAGCAAAATTCAAAGAGAATATGTATGTTCACTGAATATTAGCATGTAAAGAATACTTCAAATTATTTTATTTGTACCTACTTGTCACATTCTGTTATAGAAGCAATGATCAACTTCTGTTGTCCGAAAGATTGTCCTGCAGCATGTGTTATTTAATTTTATTGAGACAAGTTCTCTTGGTGGAATTTGAAACATACCATAATTATAGTTACATAGTTAATAGAGATTTTATGTTGATTAATGATCCTGTACTTAGGGGTATTTATCATGTTTGTGGTGAAACATCTTATTTTAACATTTCAAGTAATTGGATAGGGTCTTGCTATGATACATTCGTTTTTTCAAGAGAGTCACCTGTAAGTGAAATGAATTAGATGAATGAAATGAGTCTTAAAAGGGTGTAACATTGATTTGGTCAAGTGCTTATGGATATATTTGGTGTGTTGATTCTTTCTATTAGTGTGTCTCTGAATGATGTTAAGATTAGAAAGCTGAGTACTTTAGATCAACTGGCTACTTATACTTAAGGTAGTTTAACCAAGGTTAATGCAATGGTTGTTCAAAATCGAATAGCTTTGACTATTTTGCCTGTGAAGGAAGGTGGTCTGTGCCGGGTCTTGAAGGTTCAACAGTGTTGTGCTTACATACCTGATAATAGTATGCTAATTAATGAATATATTACTAACATAAGAAACGTTTCATGTGAAGGTAATATTTTGGAAGAAACTGGTGTTTGGAAAGTGGTTGATTCACTGATCTTTTTGATTTCTGTAATGATTCTTTTTTTTTTTTAGAAATCTGTTTTATTCAGGTTTTCATACAGTATATTCAATAACCTTGAACAAACAACGTTCCCCACCCACACATAGGGGGTCATTCTGACCCCGGCGGTCTCAGACCGCCGGGGCCAGGGTCGGCGGGAGCACCGCCGACAGACCGGCGGTGCCCCGCAGGGCATTCTGACCGCGGCGGTTCGGCCGCGGTCAGACAAGGAAAACCGGCGGTCTCCCGCCGGTTTTCCGCTGCCCTACAGAATCCTCCATGGCTGCGGAGCGCGCTCCGCAGCCATGGGGATTCTGACACCCCCTACCGCCATCCTGTTCTTGGCGGGTCTCCCGCCAGGAACAGGATGGCGGTAGGGGGTGCCACGGGGCCCCTGGGGGCCCCACAAAGTATTTCAGTGTCTGCAATGCAGACACTGAAATACGCGACGGGTGCCACTGCACCCGTCGCACATTCCCACTACGCCGGCTCAATTCTGAGCCGGCGTCCTCGTGGGAAGGTTGATTTGCCCTGGGCTGGCGGGCGGCATTTTGGCGGCCGCCCGCCAGCCCAGGGCAAATCCCAAAATACCCTCAGCGGTCTTTAGACCGCAGAGCGGTATTTTGGTGGGGGAACTTCGGCGGGCGGCCTCCGCCGCCCGCCGAAGTTAGAATCAGGCCCATAGACTGCTCACATATCAGAAAATCTCATGCAATCATATGCTTCAACTTCACAGTATATTACATCTCCCTGGAATCCGACCAAATGATCCACTGTGTCTACAGTCACCACCAATTACCCAAATTTTGTCACTCCTTTCCATCACCCCCCTATGGCGTTTCGTACACTAGGCCTTTCCATAGGGCACATACCTTAATGAATTAACTGGTGCATGCTTGAGCTTTTTATATCTATTTCTCCACTCACATGCACCAATCCATGTTGACTTCTCACTGGCCCAGCGCTGGGGCTGTAGTGCTCCCCACCTCGGTATAATGTCTTATCTAACTACCATTAAGGCCCCGTTGCAGAAAAGGTGCGCATACTGATCCAGAATTTATTTCCCCCATATTCCTAGCATAACCATGCAGGAGTCTAGCTATAGCTGTTCCTCCCAGACCTGAGACAACCTGTGGTGGACCCTTCTCCAAAATGGATTTATCTACAGGCATCCCATGGTGTGTGCTTGAGTGTACCCTGCTGTGTGTACCCCTTAGGCAAGGGTATGCTGTAATTCCACCCTTGGCAAACAGCCTCAATCTGGTATAGTATGCCTGGTGTAAGGGTTTGAGCTAGATGAGTCTGAATACAGCTCTGATCGCCAACTCTCCGGGGAACTAGCGTGCCACCACTCCAGTCATCATCTTCTAATGTAATGTGTAGAGCTACCTGAAGTTTTTGCCGAGGTCTTCCTTCCATTTATCCAGCACTTCCCTCAGCGGGGGAACACTATTGGCAAGCAGCATGCCATAGATCACTGAAATAGTGTGGCGATGCAATGGGCCCACCAGTACTCCTATTCCATTAGGCTGTCATTTGGTATCTTGCCTTTGAGTCTATACAGCCCAGTAGCATGTGTCTAATATGGACATAGCTTACGTATTGAGTCCCAGTAGCTCATATTGTGCCTCGAGGTTTACAAAGGTCATCATACCCTTTGCCAATCAAATGTCCCCCCACTTCGAAATGCCCAGCCCTTCCCATTTCCTATGTTGTTCCATCCCCTTTAGTGAGGCCATCAAGGACAAGGGTAAGCATTGCCATTTGCTCACATCTCTCCTATATTTCTCGAGGAGCTTGCCAAGGTTCTGGTGGTAGAAGAGGTTCCAGTCTCTAGACATGTAGATTCCCAGGTATTTGAACCCCCTCTCTACCCTAGGTATGGTACTTTGCCATTTTGTGGAGATGTGTTTAGTGTTTCCTTTGGTCTATACAAAAGCGATAAAAATAAAATAAAAAAGGAGCAAACTATTAGTGCCTGGTAATAACCTACTCCTCACTTGTGATAAGGCTTCCACTATCTCACTGTCCTGAATCTCATCATCTAAGAGCTCTGTTTCCCAATATTGGTATCGGGATGTTCCTAAGGAATCTGTCCAGGTCTTGTCCACACCCACCCTCCTGCTATTTCTGCGTTGTGTGTAGAAGCTCTCCAAAAAAAACGCAAATTCCAGTGCTGTCTTTGTTGCTGTTTCCACTGCGCATCCTTCCATTGTGTAGACTTTCTGTATCCACCTTTGACCCTCCTTTTTCCATGCCAGCCAGGCCAGCAACTTTCCTGCCTCAGTGCCCACTTTATATAATTTGTTGTTTGGACTAATAGTATGCCCTGGCCTACAGGAGCATCAGGCATTGGTAGTACTCTTTCACATTCTCTAATTAGTCTGTTAGTGCCACATCTGTGAGCGACACATATCGTGCCTCCCAAGCTAACAACTTCTCCTTCATCTATCTGCCCTCTCTGTCTCACTCCTTTTTTTCCCCAATTGTGTGTGCTATTAGCTCACCTGTCACCACTGTTTCAAATGCTTCCCCGATAATCACCTCTGAGGACACCATACCCCCATTCTCCTAAAAGTAAATCTTCGTGGCCTCCTGGGTGAAACTTTGATCGCCCAGTCTGTCAGCAGCCAAGGGTCTACTTTTCAAACCAGGGCAGTGCTAGTATTGGGCTGTGTCATTCTCAGTGTGGAATGATCGGAGATCCCCCTAAGCAAATAGTATGAATTTTGGCACCTACCTGGGGGTGAGCTGGGATCAAAAATTAGTCAAGTCAAGAGAGGGAAGCCATCAAAGTGACTTTGTAGGGATGCTGTTGATTTCCCAAATGGGCGGCCCTCCAGGGGTCTACCAGCCCCAAGGCAATCTGAAATGTACACAACTGAAAGACTTCCCTGGAGTGACCTCCCATCTGTAGTGTCATATTGAGGTCCCTTTCTGCCCCATCACCAGCAGGAGTGCCTCTGGCATGTTTGTGATCCACTCCCCCATAGATTCCTGCCCAGCTGACTGCAGGCCCAGGGGGAAGTTCCAGGAGGACACATTGATTTCTTCCCCTTGTCAAGTGCCTCTTACTGCCACTCAGCAGACCTGGGGGATCACCCATTTCCTGGTCACCTGGAATGGCAGGGACTTACGGGCCAGTATGCAAGTCCCACGGGAGCCAGTTGAAAAGCCTTCATGCACGAACATTGTAAATTTACCACTGCCTAGAAATCGGCTGTTACTACCCAGCAAGTGAATTTATTGTGACAGAAGGAGGTAAGGGGCATGGCGGGCTAGGTACCTCAGCAACACCCTTCTCTTACATTTGTTTTCCAGACTGTTCACATTCCAGGATAAAATAGTCAGTGACATGTCTTTCCCACTATGAAGTCTCTGTATTGATAGCATGTGGGAACTTAGCAAGATCTGTCAACAAGAACCCATCCCGGGAGTTATCTTGATTGTCGTCCTGTTTCTGCCCCAGACTCCCCCTCCCCCTCCCCCAGCTTCCCCTCCCTCTCTGTCACCTCTTGCGGTGAGCTTCCAACTATATGCCTCCCCAGTGCCAGAGATGCCTGTCGCCTATCCATAAACATGTTGTACATCACCCAGCAGTAACAATGATTTTGTATTGAGGTAGGGGGAGTCTTGGCCCCTCAGGCCATATCTCTGACAGTCATTGTTGCAGGGATACACTTTCCCCCATTGGGTCCCCTCAATCAGGGTCGCTAATGTTCTCTCTGCCCAGCTTTTTTTTCTCACACTAGTTCATCCGCAGTCATCAGGGTGACTACTAGCAATACATTCTCCCCTGTTTCATCACCCAAGGCTGTTGCTGCTGAGTCTCCCTTTAGTGCAGACTAGCTGTTGTCTTTCGTCCATGGGTGACACTTTTGTACCTCCAACACCACTCTTGCCCACTCCATGAGCGTATGGTCTTTTGTAGAAGTTGCTCATGCTCTCTGTCGTGCATGCGATTTGGCTTCTGTTCTTGCCAGACTGACAGTTGAGATTGGTCCAGTGAGTCTGGCATTGGGTAGTCTTTGGTCTCCAGCCATTCCCAAACCTCGGCCACCTCAGAAAAAAAGAATGACCCATCTCATGTGGATACCCTTAGCTTAGCCGGGAAGAGTAGAGCAAACTTCAGATCCAAACTGCACAGGTATCAATTTACTGGTAGAAAAGTCTCTCTATGTGTCAACATCAGGGCAGTGCGCGCTCTACGTGCGACTAAAATGCAAAAACCCAGCACTTTCAAGATAACGTAATTTATGCATTGTGGTGATATGCTGTTGTCTAACCTTTTGCATTGCAGAGTTTAATCCTGAAGACTTATTTTCAAGGTGCTTATAAATACTGTTCATTTGCAATGTATTGCTGCAGGCTTTCAGAGTGTGTCAGGGTGTGGTCCCTTTCCAGGGCCTTCTAGAAGCTTTCCCTGCAGCATGCCTGGGTGTGGTTTGTGGGCTGGGCCAAGACTCTATATAAGGGAGCCAGCCCAGCTCCACGTGCTCAGTATTCAGAGGTCCCGGTGCAAAGCAGTAGCAGCTTCCTGAGCTCCTGTTCCGGAGGCCTACTTTGATCTTCCAGGCCTTGCCCTTTCACTTGTTGGTGAAACTTAATCAGGGCGGTAAGACGGAGGTTGGGCTGGGCCCCCGATCCCGTTCTCGAAGGCTTTCAAGTTCTTGGGCCTAATTTGCATGATAAACAATTTTACTCTTGTGTGTGTGAATGTGCGCTTGGTTTTTCATGGCATTTACATGCTGATACTTGAATCGGCAAGACGTGCGATTCTTTGCTTGTGTGCAACTCTTAATATTCATTGTGCGCTACCATTTTATGGCATTTACCAGGTAGCATTCGAAACGGCAGGACGCGTGATTCATTTCTTGTGCTTAATTCATGTTATTCATTGTTCGCTACAGTTTCATGGCATTCACATGGTAGCATTCGAATCGGCAAGACTCACGATTCATTTCTTGTGCTTAATTTATGATATTCATTGTGTGTTACCATTTCATGGCATTTACATGGTGACATTCAAATCGCCAAGACGCGCAATTAATTTCTTGTGCTTAACTCATGTCATTCATTGTGCGCTACCATTTCATGGCATTCACATGGTGGCATTCGAATCGGCAAGACGCGTGATTCATTTCTTGTGCTTAACACATGATGTTCATTGTGTGCAACCATTTCATGGCATTTACATACTCTTGTGGGAATCCGCAATGTGCGCAATTCATGTTTCTGCATTTTAAAAAACTAAGGGTCATATGTACGAACACTTTTTCCCATAGACACAGAATGGGTAAAAACCTTGGCTACATGTGGCTCTAAGTTCTAGAATTCAAGATGTTGCATTCTATGTACATGTTAAGTCTTTAGTACAATTCAAATTGTTTTCCAGGGAATGTTTGGATGGCCTTTTATCCTCATGTAATGAGGCAGTGTTTGTTCTGGGACATTGTTCTAGAAGGTTCTTGTATTCCTAGAACAGTATGTTACAATTCATGAAAAGTCCATATGAAACGTTGTACTAACCATTCTTGATTCTTTTCCAGGTACCTAGATTTCTTGAGGCCTAATTAGAGTCTAGTTCTAGGCCATTCATGTTTCCTCAGTCTAAGTGTTATTTCATGTTCCAAGTATCACAGAACTCTAGACCCAACAGAGTGTTATTTCATGTTCCGAGTATCAGAGAACTCTAGACTCAACAGAGTGTTATTTCATGTTCCGAGTATCACTGAACTATAGACTCAACAGAGTTTTATTTCATGTTCCGAGTATCACTGAACTCTAGACTCAACAGAGTTTTATTTCATGTTCCGAGTATCACTGAACTCTAGACTCAACAGAGTGTTATTTCATGTGTCGAGTATCACTGAACTCTAGACGCAATAGAGTGTTACTTCATGTTCCGAGTATCATGGAACTCTAGACTCAATAGAGTGTTATTTCATGTTCCAAGTATCATTGAACCCTAGATTCAACAGAGAGGTTTTATGAATCTAAATGTGGTTTTATTCTGATGTTGTGTTGTTTAACCTTTTGTTTCCTACAGGTCTCCTTCCCAGCTGTTCCCTACATAATCCCCTTTTCCCCACTTGGACTCTCTTAGACTCTGTGACATTCTAATCAGAGTATTGGAGCTGTCTGGTGGTGGACATGTTGGGAACGTGCGCAGACCCCGAGGATCTGGTGACTCTGACACTATGCCACTGAACAGTATTTTTATAGCCTGGTAGATATTCACCAGGCTGCCTTCTATTGTCCCGGGCCCATGAATCTTCTCCACTTGTAGATTGTAGTGGTCGTCCCTGCAGTTAAGCAGCCTGGCTATATAATTGGTCGTGGTGGCCCCCTCAGCATCAAGTCTTTCCTGAACCCTGTGGCCATGCTCCACCATGTAGAGATTCGATCCCTGCCCTACCAGCATGGTTGAAACAAGCCACTGTTCCACAGACAGCTTTGCATTTGGGCCCTCATCCTTCTCAGGGACTCCAATCAGACGCACATTGTTACACCTCGAGTAGCCGTCTGTATTGTCCAGGCGAGCAGTTAGGGTCTTTATTTCCATCCAATGACAGTTGCCCCTTAATAGCAATGACCTCCTAGAAGCAGCACGGAAAGTGATCTGGAGTGTGAAGGGTAAAAGGTCCTTTGATGACCTGAAGGCCGCACTATGTAATGCACCAGTTTTGAAGACCTATGAGTACAGACAGTCCTTGATCATGCAGACTGATGCTTCTAACAAGGGATTTCAGCTGGGGGGAGGGGTGGAGTGGGGGAAAGTAGTTCTACTCTGCTCAATGAAAAGGCAAGAATCATCCTGCTCCCTTTATCAGCCACATCCCTATCCCTAGAGAGTAGAATTTCGCTTCTTTTGGAAAAGAGCTTCTTTTGCTTCAGTGTGGACTATCCGCATGTTCTTCCCTTACTTGTTTGGTACTGAGTTTATCGTCCAAACAGATCACAAGCCTCTCAAGTGGCTGATGGCTAGGAAGGGAGAGAATCCCAAGTTCCTCCAGTGTTCACATGACAGAGTCACAACATGGGAATGTAGAAGGACATAACTGCTGGTTCTCCCAAATCAATAACAACTCTTCTCCAATGAGGAGTAAGGCCCGGGGCATTCGAACTGGGACATTGCATCTTTTGTGATGGAGTAAAGTCCTCTGCCTGGTTCTGGAAAGTGTACACTGTTGTCACATGTTTTCATAGCTAGTTCTTTAGATTTTTGAATCCTGCCTCAGCAAGCCTGAGAGTCCTGTGTGATCCCTGAAGGCCTTTTTCATGACACAGACTGCGAACACAGTGGGTCTCTGTGGGTGGCCTGGAAAGGTACCCCAAGGTCATGCTCTTTATTGAGTGCATTACCACTGGCTCCACTCACTCTAGAGGCTGTCAGTGGTAGTAGCAATAAGAGTGTAGTGGCACAACAGGCCTTTTTACATGTCACTGCCAGGGAGAATTGTTTACTGGACTCTCTAGCACTTTTTAAAATTGGTCTTCTGGTTCCTTGCACCATGGTCCTCTGCATGATTCGTGTGCGGCATGGATGATGCATGTGTGTATGCTACTTCTGTGCTCAATGGATAGTGTGGAGCATGTATGTCATATATGGCTCTGCCCACACTGGAATCAATTTTGCATTTCTATTTGAAGGTAGTACATAGGACAGAAGGTGGAGAAATGCAGGACTCCTCTAGGCATTCCAGAGAAGCTTGGTATCAGGTCAGACTTTTAAGTATGACGGAGAGGAGATAGAGGGTTCCTTTGAAGCCCTTTCATGCCCCATTGTTGGAAAGACTACCTCCTGCAGGTTAACAGGTAGCTAAGTGGGGCAGATAACCCCTTCCCCAGCTACACCCCCACCTTCTTGCTAGTATCTTATAACAAAGACCTTGGCTGGATTAGTCAGAGTGAAATGAAGAAAAGAAGCAGATTGGCCTAGAATTGTTTTCAGAATTGACTGTTGGCATTCGCAAACATTGTCTGTGACTTTAGTTTAATGATGGAACAGAAACTTCTAGCCAATATGCCAAGATTTCTCTATTAAAATGTGGGGTCCCACACTAGTGGTGAGTGAGAAACTCTTTTGTGCTGCAGGATTGGGGTCTTGACTGTCAACTCGCCTTTGCCCGGTTCAGACCAGACACCTGGGGAGTTCTGTAGCCTGCCAAGAGAAGCTGCCTTGGCATCTGCTAAGAAAAGGTATTGGAGGTTCTCTTGCACTAAGACAGCTGAGGCTGTCCCTGAGGCTGTGATTAACTGAGTCTGCATCTGCAACACGGGGAAGACCTGCTCTGCTCACAACAAAGGGTGTGGTCTAGGAATCTTGCTTGTCCCTGAGGTGTGTGACGATCCATCAGAGTGCCTGTGACTGTTGCTTCTTCATGAAAATGACCAGCATGTCTGTGGGCAATGCTGTTGAGATAAACGAGTGCCTAGAAGTGCAGGGCACTGATCAAACTGTGACCACATTGAGCTATTTCATCTGATGGACCTGTGCCAAGGAGAAATGGGTCTCCTACCATTGAAGAGGACACCTATCAACCCCGGAATACACCACAGGGGATCTGGAAAGGGCTCCTAGCTTAGAATGGCTGGGTGCGCTTGTGTTTGGGCTTGAGGGAGAACTTGCAAATGGAAATTACCTCAGGTGAAAGAACTTGAGTCCATCTCTCCAAACATTTTGACATAGACTGTCTCTATTAGGCTCATATCTAGTCCACCAAAAGATCCCACTCCTGCCAACGTTCTTCAATCTATCATTTCCCTGAACTCAGAAGTGATTTTCCCAATCTTCAGTAATAGTCTAGGAATGACAGAGTACCCACCTGTTGGAAAGAAACTGTGGTTAGATCTTTATAAAAAACAAAACTTTTGTTTTTAATCTTTTTTGTTAATCTTGATGCTAAACTCTTAAGTAATGACAGGTCAAGTTTCCTTTTACCATTTTTCAGAAATGCTCTGGAGAAATGGGTCTATTCTTAACTGCTGAAGTTTGTCAAATGCTTAAAATTGTTAAATTCCCACCAAGGTGGGTTTAGGTGCAGAGGAAAAACAGAGTTGCTGTCTCCCCTTGCTGATCTTAGGAAAGTTCTCGACATTGAGGAGATTGGTGTTCTTGTCCGGCTTGATAATTCTGTCACCTTCAATACCATGAACCATGTTATCTTCATTTCCAGGCTAGTGGACATAGGTGTTAGTGGTACAATAGTTAAATGGATTCAGTCTCTTCTCGTTAAGAGAAGTCAAATTGCTGGAAGTCCAAAACTCTCAATTACAGTGTTTCTCATGGTTCTATCTGTACTCCATTATTGTTTAATATTTCTCTGCATCCACTAAGATCATTGTTTAATATTTTTCTATATGTGTACAGATGATACCCAGTTTGTGTTTGGTTTATAGAAACGTCAAGATTCAACTATTTCTCCATTTCACGATCTTTCAAAGTCCCTGCATTACATTAGATGGTGAATGGCAATACATTTTATAAAACTGAATCCATCCAAAACAAAACAAAACATTTATTAGTTCCTAATAAAGCACAAATCCCCAATTCTCTGGACTGGCTGCATAAAATAGGAACCATCCTTTCAAAATCAGTCAGGAACTTGGGAATGATCATTGATTCATATTTGTCTTTAAAAGGTCAAGCAGCATGTGTAGACAAAATTTGCTTTTGGTAATTAAAATGTTTAAATGTTCTGCTTTCCTTTTTGAAGGCAAGCCTCCGTATCCCTCTCATAAATGCAACAATTCAGTCCAGCCTGCATTATGTGCCTACCTACACCCAAATCCCTGATTTTGTACAAATGGTACAAAATATACCTACTCATTTGATCGCCATGGTTCTGAGAAAAGCTCATGTCTCCAGTTTTCTGTAAACTATGCATGCCAACAATCATGTTTAAAGCAACTGTTCTAGTGCATCAGGCATTGTAGTGGGGCACTCCTGAGTTTATGGCAAACAGATTTAATGGTAGCCTTGCCCCACATCTTGAGATTGAGTCAACAATACTTGGTTACTATACCTAAAACTGAAATGGCCATGATGAGTGACAGGGTTTTTTTGGTGGCAGTGGCCAAACTGTAAAATACCATCCCACTACAGCTTTGTGTGGAATCCAGCCCTGATAAATTTACAACTAAAAACCTTTCTCTTTAAAAAATATGTAAATTTTACAGCGTAAAGCATACACCAAGATACCTCGATGATAGAGCACTATACCCGATCATAGATCAAACCCTTTTTTTGGTTCTTCCAGAGGCTCTACAAGGATGACAGATGTCCCATCGCATCTGTGATTAAGCAATAGTTTCATGGCTTAGATTTTACAGTGTTCTGTATCTCTGATTTAAATGGCCTGATAGGGGAATTTTCTGAGCAGGGCGTCTGATTAGGTGTTTGAAAATTAAAGTGCAATAAGGTTGCTGGGTTGCATGATTTTCGGGCAGAGTTAAAAACTGCTGATGGAAGGTTTTACATTTATTAGAGCGTAAACGTAGTGTGAAATAATCATGTGTGACTTTAACCGAACTAATAAAGATTGTACAGGGACAAAATGTGCCCTCAGAGTAGTTTGCTAACATTTATAAGCGTGCTTTATATAACGTGGTGTATTAGAATTGCACTAATCCGACATAATCGTAAACGTGTGCTATGATTTGCCCGTTTGAAATGCTTTAGCTTAGCATAACTTTAGTGCAGGCTTTGGCCTAGTGGCCTGGTCTCACGGTTTAGATGCTCGTATTTTTCCAATGTGCTATTAAACGTGTATTTTTGCTTGAAGCTGTACTTTTCCACTGAGATCGTTCACATGCTTATCTTAAGGTTTCGTGCCAGCCTGGCATATTTTCTCTTACTCCAAGGTCGATCTGCAGGTGCGGACAATGGAAGCTCTGAAAGTGAGTTAATTGGCATAAAATGTTGCAACTTGCGTACCCATCTCCAAGGATAATGTATGCTTAAGTAAAAGCTTGAGAACTGTCGTTTTTGATTGGACAATTTGAAGCTAACCTATGAACCTTCCAATGGAAGACCCTACTGGATTTGAACTGTTGTCTATAAAACCCAGGTGCACGAGAGGAAAGTATCCATTATTGGACATCCCGCCATTTTGCAGACTTCGTAGCTATTATGGCCCACTTTGCTGCGACGCCATTTTGAAAGAGACTTTGATGCTTTCTCTAATCGAGAGAAAGAGACTTTAATGATTCTTGCCCTAGAGACTTTAACTTTGATCCCTTTGCATGTAGTGGTAGTTTTACCTCGCCGCCGTGAGGCATTTGCCCCGTTCACCCCTGCCCCTTTGCCCCGTCCCATGCCGATCGAAACGGTACCCATGCTGACCGAAGAACGGTACCTGTGAGACGAAGACTTCCTTGTATGCTGATCGTAATTGGTAAATATGAAAGGAAATTGTAAAATTGCATTGTGTTTCCTTTAGGTAACCAACTGCTGATTTTGATAAGAGCCTTAGTTAGGAGTTTTTCTAAATTAATGTTGCTAAATTGTTTTCGCATGAAGTCCCACATGCCGATGCTAATTTGAGGCTAGACGAGGATTCCTTTTGTCGCACGATGCAATTTGAGATCTTGTTATGCTGACTAAATGTATGCAATTAGTTCGTTACAGATTATAGTATTAGTGATTTGCATTGCTATTATCGAATGCCTTGTGATTCAAATGCTGCATAGATTGCACTTGTTTCGCCGTTATGGACAGCTATTAATGTTCATTTACGTTTATCATTTGGTGTTGAGACACATTTATATTGTGCTAGCTTTGTTAATATAGGGAAATAAAAGTCACTAACTTTGAATAAACTGGTGTGGTTATTCCTGACTGAAAGGTCAGGGTTCGCCGAAATGTATTCTGGATTAATTGTCAAGTGTTATGTTGATCAAGGTATTGCTTATGTTCGTTATTGATTATTGATTTTAATGAAATTGATTGATTAAGAGTACGGAGAGTTCCCACTTAGTCAAAAGATTCATCGGCCTAAAGAGAGTCCAAAGTACCGGTAAAATACTAGTACGGACCGCTCTATCAGTAGATGGTAGCAGAGGACGGTTTCGTCTTTTGGGACCTTGTACTCTTAAAGTACATGCTGTTGAATTAACGGTTACGCATTTTGAGACCCCATTCGAGAAGTTGAATTAGATTTTTCTTGGGTAAAACAGATTGACAGAATGATGATGGGCTAGGTCCACCGCGACTTTCCCGGGATCTCGGAGCTTGCGAATGGAGAGAACGGAGGTGTGGAATCAGCGTTGGCGGTTCTAGTGATGGTATGAGTGAAGTTAGGGTTTTGCGCTTGCACAGCTTATTGCCGCAGGGTGTGTGAAAAGGGTGCGAGGGATTTTTTTTTCTTTTAGAGGATAGCGGAGGTGCGACTCCGAGTGTAGAAGTAGAGAAGTCGTCGAACTTCACAGAAATAGCGGAGGTGCGGCTCCGAGTGTGGGAGTAGGGAAGTCGTCGAACTTCATGTGCGTGTGGCGCTTTGTGCATAAAAAGGTCCACGTGGTTGTTGTTGTTGAGACGGGCCCTGCGAGGTCAAGAGACTCCGGAGTATGTTGATCCATGTTGTGGTCTGGGCGGTTTAGTAGGTTGATCGGGCGTGGTCAACAAGTCGGTACGTGTGTTAGGGAGTGAAAGAAACTTCGACTTCGGGCTTTGACAAGATTCTAAGTGCACTAGAATAGATCATTGACAAGTTGAGAGTAGGTCTGCAGGTCAGATTTGCTTGCGAACGTGGGGACCGAGAAAGACGGAATAGCGGCCGAGGCTAGTGAAAGGTCCCTAAGGTCCTGAAGCAACTGTGTTACCCTTCCTGTAGTAAACCGACAGATCTGTTTTAGTTTTTGGTAGCTCGCGATACATGCAAAAAGTTGTTACGAGAGGAGCTGAGTGAAGGAGGACTAGCCGCGAGGCTTTGCCAGCCGCAGTGTGTGTGAGTGTGACGTCACTAGGAGCCGCGCTGGGATAGGTTGGTTGCAGAGAAGGGTCGCGCACGGATTGGACGCAGTCCGTGGGGCTCGATTGGAAGGGGAAAGGCAAGCGAAGAGTATTCCGGGAATTAAAGTCACCTATTGATTACAAATTTTGTGAAATAAAAAGACGAGAAAATGAAATTCTTTAAAGCATTCAGGAGTGCGATGAAGGGGGAGTCTTACATTAAAGCGAGCGTAGGAGAGGACACGCCGCCCGAAGGTACACCAGCTTACATTGTAATGGAGGAAAAAGGGGTAGCTCCGTGCCTTTGGCTAAAGCAATGGCACAAGTTGACAGAGAAACATGGGAGCGTAGCGTTCCCGATACATGGGACATTCAATATAAGGATCCTAGAGAATTTGAGATTCACGATGTACGACATGAAGGTGCCTCCAAGGCCAGCCCAGTTTGAGGCTCTAGCGATTTGGGAACTAATGGCCAGACAGCAACAGCAGAAGAAGTTTGAGACCAGGATGAGAAAGGTAGAAAAGACACTAGCGGATGCTAGGTGGGATAATGCACAAAAGGTGTGGAGGTCAGATGTATTGCAGGGGATAAAATTGTTTCCCGCAATTACTAAAGAAGAAGGGGAGGCAGGTAAGAAAGCTACCTGTAAGACAGACAGGAAGTGTTCCAAGGATAGAGAGGACGAGGAAAAGTTGAGAAGAGAAGAGGAGTTAGAGGATGAGGAGTTAATAATGCAATTGCTGAACGACCGTCCACCACCTTATGCGGAGAATGGACAAGGTCCAAGTACCAGTTCTGCCCCTCCGGCACCGGTACAGAACAGTGAAACCCAGAGTTCAGGAGCGTCATCGGGATCTAAGGACCCGAGTTTATTGTTCACCCCGCAGATACCGCAGGTTAGGAGAATATATCCAGATGTGCCCATGCTGAAACCAGCAGAAAATTATCAGCCGCAGATGCCAGGGTACTACAGCAGTGACAACAGTGCAGGAATGATTATAGATCCAACCGTAAGGGGAGGACAGAATGGTCACAACCAGACATTGACACAAGCTGAATCAACTCAGTTTTTGATGCCTCAAAAGCAGATGCAGGGAGGAAACGCACATGCTCAGATGACGGGGAGTCAGATGGGCATGCCGGCAATGATGACCCATGGTGTGGGAATGAACATGCCTCAGAACATGGGAAATGGACAAAACCCAGATGCGATATCACTACCCATTACTGTAGGTCCACCGGTACCTCTGTATAGTCAGCCTAACCTAGGTATGAGCGGTCAAGGATCAATACTGCAGAATGGGACAGAAAGGAGGTGCATAGAGAACACTCCAGGGATAACTCCGATAGCGGCTCAGCCAACTGGATCTGGGTCCTTGATGGAGTTTAGTCCCATATGTGCTCAGTCAACACTGGTGAGGTCGAGCCCCCCACTGATAATACCTCTAACATCGAACACTGAAAAGTTGCCGCAACCATCAATGGCAGTCGATGTGAACGCTACGCTGATGGGGGTGAATGCGCAACAGCTGACACAGTGGTTCAACAGTCTGAATTCCACACAAAGTTCAGCCAGTGGGAAAGGAGAAGACTATATGAATAGGGTCAGGTTGAACATGGAAGCACAAGAATTGGTGGAAGGGACTATGGGTGTGAATAGGTTAGAGTCCTACACGGAAGAAGAGCTGAGGTATCTATGTCCCAGGATTACGAAGGAAGTGAACAAGGTACATAAGAGCTTGCAGGAAGCAGCTGACAGAAACGGGGTTGACATAGACAAGATGAAACACTTGAGCAGAAGCTACAGGTTGGATTTTGGGACCACAGATTTTGAACACATGAGGTCAGCAGGCATGAAGGCACACCTTAGAGAATTGCTGCAGAGTGCCCAAGTGTGGAGGTGTCTAGACAAGTGGGAAAGCAGGTGGGTAAAGAGAAAGGAAAAGAGGAGGGACAGCGCTACAGAGCACAATGAGAAAAGACCACAGCGCAGTGATACAGTAACTATGTTACCAATGAGGGAGACAGCAGGGGGAAAATTAATACATGTACCATGGCACAGAAGTGACATTCAGTCTTTTACGGATGATTTTCCCAAACTGAGAGAGAAACCGATTGAATGGTATCAGCAGACTGACAGGTTTGTGAAGCTTGCAAAATGTCTCTGGGAAGACTTGAATACTCTCTTTGAGATTGTGGTTCCAGCAGATTTGTGGGAGGATTGCAAAAGAGCGGTAGGTTGGCCGACAAGTGAACCAGAGGGAGACAGGGAGACGGGTGCACCATCACCTATGGTGATGAGCTTGTACTACAAGGTGATTGAGCATTTGAAGACGAAGGTAGCCGCGAAAAATGTGGATTGGCAGAAGATCGATCGAACTGCCCAAGAGGCTAAAGAATCGATTCATAGTTACTATGAGAGGTTGTTAAAGGCGTTTAAGAATTACAGTGGCACGGAAACAATCGAGGCGAAGGACATGCTTCATTTTGTGTTCAGATTTGTGGAAGGGCTGAGACCAGAGATAAGTCAGAAGATAAAGTCGCATTTGATTTGTTGGCAATCGAAACCAATTGATGAGTTGTTGAATTATGCGAAATACTGTAGTGACGAAATTGAAGTGAAACAGAAAAGGTTGAAAGAGAAGGTGATGATGATGCAGCTTAAGGCAGCTCAGACAGGTTTGCAAGGTTTGCAAGGGATGCAAGGGTTCCAACAGCAGGTACCGCAACAGCAGCCGCAGTTGCAGGGAAACATGGCGTTTCAGCCACAGGCCAGAGGCAGAGGCAGAGGAGGTTTTGTGAATAATGGTCCGGATTTGAACACTGTTGTGACGGGTGTGCAGGCAATGAAGAAGGTGATGCCATGTCACGTGTGCGGAATTGTCGGTCATTGGAAACGCGAGTGCCCGATGGTGGTGCAGGAAGGTGCAGGTGCAGGTGCAGGTGTTGGTCAGCAAAACAATGATGTCAATGCATTTCAGACAATGAGGGGACCGAAAATGAGAGGTCCAAGCCCAAATTTTCAGACCGTAAATCAGTTGCAGGGATTGCAACCTATGCAGCCGCAGCAGATGCAGATGCCTCGTGTGCAGATGACGCAAATGCAGCCAATGCAACAGCAGTTACCTATGGTACCTAATCAGCAAATGCAAATACCCTTGGCACCAATGAGTCAGCAGCAAGTGATGGTTCCTCCACAGGCCTCGGGTCAGGTAATGAGTACAAATGGCACCGTACAACAGTTCCCATTACACAGTGAGAGTGGAATAAACAATGTATGGGAGAGTGAAAGTTCAGAAGAAGAAGGAGATTGTGTGCTTGCAGCATCCTTGGAAGTTGATCAAAAGGGTCCGTACGTAGAGGGAAGAGTAATGGGTCATCGTGTCTCGTTCTTGGTTGACACGGGAGCCACACGTTCAACTGTTAAGAGCAGTGAAGTACCAAATTTGCCACTCTCAGGGAGGACAGTTCAAGTGGTGGGAGTAGCAAACAGGCACCTGACGAACCCAATAACAGATCCGGTACCAGTCAGCATCGGTAACTATCAAGGGGTACATCAGTTTGTGGTATGTGACTCAAGCCCGATAGCACTGTTAGGAAGAGACCTATTGTGCAAATTGGGTTGTTCGATCATGTGTTCGAACGAAGGAATAACAATACAGACGAGCAGTGATGGGGAAGAAGAGGACAGTGTAGAGGGGGATGAGATGGAAACGGTAGATGAAGAGTATCCTCTGATTTGTCTTTTCCCGATGATAACTGAAGAAGATATTCCAGCTGAATTACGGGAGACAGTCGGAAAGGAAGTGTGGGACATGACAGGGAAAGAGGTGGGATTGATGAAAGGAGTGGAACCAGTGAAAGTGACTGTAAAGCCCAATGCAATCTTTCCACAGACCCCACAATACCACATGGCACAAGACACCCTCATGAAAGTTGCTCAACTTATTGACGAATTTGTAAAACAGGGGGTACTGAAAGAAGTGTTAAGCAGTCCATGTAATTCACCAATAATGGGACTAATAAAGCCGGGTGGAAAGGTCCGACTCGTGCAGGACTTGAGGAAAATAAATGACATCATAGTCAAATGTTGCCCAGTAGTACCGAATCCAGCTGTGATAATGTTTCAAGTCCCTTGCGATGCTGAATGGTTCTCAGTCATCGATTTGTCACAAGCGTTCTTCTCGGTGCCTCTTCATGAGGACAGCCAATTCCTCTTTTGTTTCAAATTCCTAGACAGAGTGTACAGTTGGTGTCGAATTCCTCAAGGGTTTTCTGAGTCACCGTCAATCTTCAATCAGATTCTAAAGAAAGATTTGGAAGCATTAGAATTGCCATTCGAGTCAACCCTAGTACAGTACATTGATGACTTACTGGTTGCATCAAAGACAGAAAGTGGCTGTACAGCCGATACCATTGCTCTGTTGAACCATTTGGGAAGGAATGGACACAAGGTGTCTCCTTCCAAATTGCAGTTCTGTCAGAAGAAAGTGAAGTACTTGGGTCACCAAATAGAGAAAGGGTCACGGAGAATAATGAAGGAAAGAATTACAAGCGTACTTCAAATGAGTCCACCAAAGACAAGGAGGGAGGTGAGGAAGTTTTTGGGAATGGTGGGCTACTGTCGCCAGTGGATTCCCAACTTCTCGACTCTAGCAAAGCCTTTACTGAAACTGACCCAGAAGGATGCCTTGGATCAAATTGAACTGAAAGGAGATGAGATGGATGCTTTTGTTGAATTGAAAGAATGCATGTGTAGGGCTCCAGCTCTAGGTATGCCTGATTACACAAAGCCTTTCACATTGTTTTGCCACGAACGTGATGCATGTTCTTTGTCTGTCTTGACTCAAGCCCATGGTGGCGTAAACAGACCAGTAGCGTATTTTTCAGCTACTTTGGATCCGGTCGCAGCAGCACTCCCAGGGTGTTTGCGCGCCGTAGCAGCAGTTGGTATCAGCCTCACTCAGAGCGAAGGAATAGTGATGGGACACCCAGTAACAGTCATGGTCCCTCACTCAGTCGAGATACTTTTAACTCGCTCCCGAACGCAGCACATGACTGGAGCAAGACTCACAAGGTATGAAACGATAATTCTGGGCTCACCGAATGTGCAGCTGAAAAGGTGCACTACGTTGAATCCAGCAACGTTGCTCCCTGGAGAAAATGCCGAAATTGAGAACGCTGAAGACGTCGAGCATGACTGCCTTCAGGTGACTAAATTTTGCACAAAACCTCGACCGGACATTAAAGATACTAAGCTTGATGAAAATGACCAAATTCTTTTTGTTGATGGTTCATGTCTAAGAGACGGGATGGGGATTTTGAAAGCAGGATATGCTGTATGTACTGTAACAGGGGTCTTGGAAGCGGGATGGCTTCAAGGAGTCTATTCTGCACAAGTAGCAGAACTTGTAGCCCTTACCAGAGCATGTCAACTGTCTGCATTGATGAAAGTCACCATTTACACTGATAGTCAATACGGGTTTGGGATTGTGCATGACTTTGGACAACTATGGTCACAGAGAGGTTTTCTGACTTCTTCAGGATCCCCAGTGAAGAACGGGGAGAGGATAAGGGAATTGTTACACGCCATTCAAGCGCCAGCCGAAGTTGCAGTGGTAAAGTGTAGTGCTCATACGAAAGGACAGGACTATGTTTCTCTGGGAAATGCATATGCGGATCAAGTCGCAAGATTTTGTGCCTTGAACTGTATATTACTCAGAGATGAATGGAATTCGATAAGTGAACCAGAACTCGAACCAGCTGAAGCATTTGCCTTGAAGGTCGTAGATACAATAGATGAATTAAAAGCATTACAAAATAATGTCAGGGAGGATGAAAGAGATTCCTGGATTAAATCACAATGTATAAGGAGACAAGACGAGTTATGGGTTTCACATGAGGGAAAATTTGTTTTGCCAGTCTCTTATCACAGCTTGCGCGGTTCTATCATGGGCAGGCTCACCTAGGGAGAGATGCCATGATAAGATTGTTCAAAACTGATTGGTTTAACCCCAGATTTCGTCAAGCTGCAGAAGCAGTTTGCCATCGATGTGTCACTTGCCAGCAGATGAACCCAGGAAAGGGAACAGTTGTGAACGCGAGCCACATTGGTAGGGCAAGCGGGCCTTTTAGTCGAATGCAGATGGACTTCATTGAGATGCCCGTGCATGGAGGTCTAAAGTATGTGTTGGTGATTGTGTGCATTTTTAGTCACTGGATTGAGGCATACCCCACACGTAGAAATGACAGCCTTACAGTTGCAAAGCTATTGTTGAGAGAGCTGATACCACGTTTCGGATTCCCGATCTCTTTAGAATCAGATAGGGGAAGTCACTTCAATAACGAGGTGATAAAGTTACTTTGCGAAGCGCTGAACATTGAGCAAAAGCTGCACTGTAGCTATCGCCCTGAAGCCTCAGGACTGGTGGAGCAGATGAATGGTACACTGAAATCGAGAATGGCGAAAATATGTGCATCGACAAATTTGAAATGGCCTGACGCATTGCCCTTAGTGCTAAAGTCAATGAGAAACACTCCTGATAGAAAGACTGGATTGTCTCCGCATGAAATTCTCATGGGCAGGGCTATGAGGCTTCCTGCAGTTCCCGCAAACGCGCTTTTGAATATTACAGATGATATGGTGTTAGACTACTGCAAGGGTCTGGCTGACGTGGTTCACTCTTTCTCTCACCAGGTGGAAGCGACCACCTTGCCACCGATCCAAGGTCCAGGACACGCACTGAAAGCAGGTGACTGGGTCGTGGTAAAGAAGCACGTGAGAAAGTCGTGTCTGGAACCCCGTTGGAAAGGCCCTTTCCAAGTGATCCTGACGACAACTACCGCTGTGAAGTGTGCGGGGGTTCCCAACTGGATTCACGCCAGTCACACAAAGAAAGTGTTGTGTCCCACAGAGGAGGAAGTTGAAGCGCTGAAACTGCCAGTGTCTGACAAAACAGTGCTGAGTGCTGAGACAGAGCAAAACCGAACTGAAAGCGAACAGGTAGAAACGGGAGAGAAAGAGATATTCTCTGAGGACGAAGAGACCAACTTGCTTGGGGGAGACCAAGGAGAAAGCTCAGACAGCGACGAAGCAGCTGAAGGTGACAGAGAACCTGAAGCAGCTGAGGGTAGCAAAGAGCCTGAAGCAGCTGAAGGTGACAAAGAACCTGAAGCAGCTGAAAGTGATAAAGAGCCTGACGAAAGTAACAGTGACGAAGGGCTCGAAAAAGGTGAAAAAGCAGGAGAGCCTGATCAGAGGAGGGCTTTCCCAGAAGCAGACGATACAGAAAAAGAGAACGTGATTGATTCCCCAGAAGGAGGGGACAAGTCAGAACTGAACGAAAAGGTTCAAGATTCCTCAGGAAAGATCACAGGTCCATCAAATGGACATGGTGCAAAGAGAAGACTAAGCATATCACCAATAAAACAAAGGACTGAAGAAAGTTTGAACGAGGGAGGAAGGCCAAAAGTGAAAGAGAAAAGAAAAGAAGTAATTGTCGGGGCGTCATCCCCGAGTGAAGAAAAAGACTCGACAAAAGAGGAAAGTACCAGCGAGGCAGAATCGAAAAGGGAAGCCAAATTGAAAAGGAAAAGGATACCAAACAGGAGATATTCCGGTCCTGAATGGGCATATGCAGTCAATGACGATTGGACTGACGAGTTTGTATCTCTAAGCATCGAGAACGAAGAAGAGATACCAATAGAAAAGAAAAGTTTTATAGACTCTGTCGATTGAAAGAGTAATAAATGATATTGCTTGCTACAATCTAACGTGAAACGAACAACCAGCTGAGACATTGCTAAACCGGATGAGACTTGCTGATCTGATAAAGACTGAGTTATTGCCGAATTGAGACAAATGCTGCTAACCGATAAGTGACTGGCCTTTTGAAGAAGACGGTGTGAACATTGCGCTCGTTCAGCTTTGTAACTGAATTGCTAAATAGTTTCATTTATAGGTGCTTCTAGCTCTCTGATTCTATACAGATCATGACGCAAAACAATAGAAAGAAATATTGTAAATATGTGTGTATAGGCTTGGTAATTACATGTGTACTAATAATAATGGCAATTGTGCTTGGAATGCATGGAAAGGGTGAGAATGAGAATATTGAGGCTTCTACTTTTGCTCCTGTTACTGTCACTGAACTAACCGCATTGAAAAGATTAGAAATAGATGAGAGGCTCTTGCATGATAGGAAGGAGCTTTCGTATAACGTTTTCTATCGCTTGCTAACAGAATATGTTGAGACTATGGATGCGAAGGATTGTTACGTGTGTACACAGATACCGACATCAGTAAAGGAAGGGGTGACTTATCACCACATGCCACTTACATACGGGATTACGTGTAGTATAGTAATGTCTAGGTTTTATGGTCAAACTAACATACAGTATTTTTATTCGAATTATGATGTTACCTTTGCATATGTTCCTATAATAGCGCAGCTAAGCCGGATTGCTAAAGATTGGGATGCTAAAATAATGAGAGAATTTTTCGAGCCAATGCAACCTTTTGAAACGGCTCACGCTCATAGGGAAAATCTTACCTGCTCGCTCTCTGCAGTAGAAATAAGCTTTTTAGATCGCACAGATGATAGAAGAGCACAAATGAATGCGAAATTAGAAAAAGAGCTACATAAGAGGACTTCAGTAGATAATTATGATTTTGCCGCAATAAAGACACAAGGGAGAATTGCTTTAGATGCTTGGCATGTAGGGAAATTTTGTATATATCGAGGTGAATCTTATTATGATAACATTTTTGTAGGAGCGAGTGAGTGTAAACATACGTTTATCTTTAAGGCCAAATGGACATTCATGATGAACGGACTTGACCCTGTCATTCCAGGTGTATATTACATTTGTGGGTATAATGCCTATTATCGTCTTCCAAAAGGATGGTGGGGGAGATGTTATTTGGGTATAGTGTTCCCAAAGGTTTATCAACTGGATGACTTATCGATGATTCAAAAGACATCTGGATCCCATCGTATCCAGAAAAGAGAGACCGCAGCTGCTGTGGTAGGAGATATATTTGGAGCCATGATTCCTTCATTGGGAGTTGTGCTGAATTCCATCAAAATAAGAAAGTTGTCTACTATAGTGGATAACATGTTGACAAAGTTTTCAGGTGCTATAATCCTGATAGATGCTGAACTTGCAGCGGAAAGAGCTATGACTCTTCAAAATAGGCTTGCTTTAGACATTCTTTTAGCAAAGGATGGTGGCGTTTGCAAAATGCTTGGTGCACGACACTGTTGTACATATATTCCTGACAATAGTGTGAAAATTAAAACTATGCTTGCTAATCTAACAAAAGAGAGTGCAGATTTGAAGGAACTGAAAGAACCAGGAGTGTGGGAGAAGGTTGGAAAAGGACTTGCTTCAGTGGGACATTGGATTGGGGGAATTTGGAATGGAATATTACTAAAAATAATAGAAGGAATATTAATAGTAATAATTTGCATATTTGGAATTTGGGGAATAAAAAGGGGAATAATAATGATTATGGAGAGAATTAAGAGAAGAAAAGAAGAGAAAATTATGAAAAGAATGGCAGAGGAATACAAAGCGCAAACTAGGGGAATTAAAAGGAAAAGAGAACTGACAGAATTTTAATGGAATAAAATTTGTGGGCGTGGTTTGGTGTGATGACTAGTAGTCATCAGAGGAGGGATTGATGAAGCAGAAAATGAAGGTTTTACATTTATTAGAGCGTAAACGTAGTGTGAAATAATCATGTGTGACTTTAACCGAACTAATAAAGATTGTACGGGGACAAAATGTGCCCTCAGAGTAGTTTGCTAACATTTATAAGCGTGCTTTATATAACGTGGTGTATTAGAATTGCACTAATCCGACATAATCGTAAACGTGTGCTATGATTTGCCCGTTTGAAATGCTTTAGCTTAGCATAACTTTAGTGCAGGCTTTGGCCTAGTGGCCTGGTCTCACGGTTTAGATGCTCGTATTTTTCCAATGTGCTATTAAACGTGTATTTTTGCTTGAAGCTGTACTTTTCCACTGAGATCGTTCACATGCTTATCTTAAGGTTTCGTGCCAGCCTGGCATATTTTCTCTTACTCCAAGGTCGATCTGCAGGTGCGGACAATGGAAGCTCTGAAAGTGAGTTAATTGGCATAAAATGTTGCAACTTGCGTACCCATCTCCAAGGATAATGTATGCTTAAGTAAAAGCTTGAGAACTGTCGTTTTTGATTGGACAATTTGAAGCTAACCTATGAACCTTCCAATGGAAGACCCTACTGGATTTGAACTGTTGTCTATAAAACCCAGGTGCACGAGAGGAAAGTATCCATTATTGGACATCCCGCCATTTTGCAGACTTCGTAGCTATTATGGCCCACTTTGCTGCGACGCCATTTTGAAAGAGACTTTGATGCTTTCTCTAATCGAGAGAAAGAGACTTTAATGATTCTTGCCCTAGAGACTTTAACTTTGATCCCTTTGCATGTAGTGGTAGTTTTACCTCGCCGCCGTGAGGCATTTGCCCCGTTCACCCCTGCCCCTTTGCCCCGTCCCATGCCGATCGAAACGGTACCCATGCTGACCGAAGAACGGTACCTGTGAGACGAAGACTTCCTTGTATGCTGATCGTAATTGGTAAATATGAAAGGAAATTGTAAAATTGCATTGTGTTTCCTTTAGGTAACCAACTGCTGATTTTGATAAGAGCCTTAGTTAGGAGTTTTTCTAAATTAATGTTGCTAAATTGTTTTCGCATGAAGTCCCACATGCCGATGCTAATTTGAGGCTAGACGAGGATTCCTTTTGTCGCACGATGCAATTTGAGATCTTGTTATGCTGACTAAATGTATGCAATTAGTTCGTTACAGATTATAGTATTAGTGATTTGCATTGCTATTATCGAATGCCTTGTGATTCAAATGCTGCATAGATTGCACTTGTTTCGCCGTTATGGACAGCTATTAATGTTCATTTACGTTTATCATTTGGTGTTGAGACACATGTATATTGTGCTAGCTTTGTTAATATAGGGAAATAAAAGTCAATAACTTTGAATAAACTGGTGTGGTTATTCCTGACTGAAAGGTCATGGTTCGCCGAAATGTATTCTGGATTAATTGTCAAGTGTTATGTTGATCAAGGTATTGCTTATGTTCGTTATTGATTATTGATTTTAATGAAATTGATTGATTAAGAGTACGGAGAGTTCCCACTTAGTCAAAAGATTCATCGGCCTAAAGAGCGTCCAAAGTACCGGTAAAATACTAGTACGGACCGCTCTATCAGTGGACATAGGTGTTAGTGGTACAATAGTTAAATGGATTCAGTCTCTTCTCGTTAAGAGAAGTCAAATTGCTGGAAGTCCAAAACTCTCAATTACAGTGTTTCTCATGGTTCTATCTGTACTCCATTATTGTTTAATATTTCTCTGCATCCACTAAGATCATTGTTTAATATTTTTCTATATGTGTACAGATGATACCCAGTTTGTGTTTGGTTTATAGAAACGTCAAGATTCAACTATTTCTCCATTTCACGATCTTTCAAAGTCCCTGCATTACATTAGATGGTGAATGGCAATACATTTTATAAAACTGAATCCATCCAAAACAAAACATTTATTAGTTCCTAATAAAGCACAAATCCCCAATTCTCTGGACTGGCTGCATAAAATAGGAACCATCCTTTCAAAATCAGTCAGGAACTTGGGAATGATCATTGATTCATATTTGTCTTTAAAAGGTCAAGCAGCATGTGTAGACAAAATTTGCTTTTGGTAATTAAAATGTTTAAATGTTCTGCTTTCCTTTTTGAAGGCAAGCCTCCGTATCCCTCTCATAAATGCAACAATTCAGTCCAGCCTGCATTATGTGCCTACCTACACCCAAATCCCTGATTTTGTACAAATGGTACAAAATATACCTACTCATTTGATCGCCATGGTTCTGAGAAAAGCTCATGTCTCCAGTTTTCTGTAAACTATGCATCCCAACAATCATGTTTAAAGCAACTGTTCTAGTGCATCAGGCATTGTAGTGGGGCACTCCTGAGTTTATGGCAAACAGATTTAATGGTAGCCTTGCCCCACATCTTGAGATTGAGTCAACAATACTTGGTTACTATACCTAAAACTGAAATGGCCATGATGAGTGACAGGGTTTTTTTGGTGGCAGTGGCCAAACTGTAAAATACCATCCCACTACAGCTTTGTGTGGAATCCAGCCCTGATAAATTTACAACTAAAAACCTTTCTCTTTAAAAAATATGTAAATTTTACAGCGTAAAGCATACACCAAGATACCTCGATGATAGAGCACTATACCCGATCATAGATCAAACCCTTTTTTTGGTTCTTCCAGAGGCTCTACAAGGATGACAGATGTCCCATCGCATCTGTGATTAAGCAATAGTTTCATGGCTTAGATTTTACAGTGTTCTGTATCTCTGATTTAAATGGCCTGATAGGGGAATTTTCTGAGCAGGGCGTCTGATTAGGTGTTTGAAAATTAAAGTGCAATAAGGTTGCTGGGTTGCATGATTTTCGGGCAGAGTTAAAAACTGCTGATGGACTTGCTAGTTCTAGATCGAACTTTCCTAATGAATTCCACCTGGACAGGAGGCGTTGCCAGAAGCCAAAATTTGTTTGGTCTTATATCTGGGAAAAACATTCACTTACTTATGCTAAAGCGATACATAATTTTGTTGCTAAATATCAACTTGAAGATTTTCACCAAAATTGTTGCAGACAAGTTGGGGTTAAGTATGCTATGGTTAGTGCATACCAACTTCATTTTGGCCAAATACATGAAATAGCAGATATAGTTACTGAATGTCTGTGGCTCCTGGCTTGTGGAAAAGTCACTTCCAAGCCCCAAACCAAAGAAGTGACTTGAAAGGTCAGGCGGCTGACCCCCTGGAACCAGCACCAGGGCCATCAAAGCTAAAGAAGCCCTATTGTGCAAGTCAGTAGCCACATTCTTTGAATCACCATTACCACCGATGGGCAACCCAAAAGACTGATCCTTGATGGCCAAAAGTTGAACCTGAGTCTGCTGGGTCTGTCATCCAGATTGGTAGCCAAAGACCGACACCAGCCTTTGCCAAATAATACCAATGGGCCCCCTGTGTCTGAATCTGGACTTCGACTGGCTCAAAGAAGGCTTCATGGGACTCCGACTCCTGTGGTCAAAGTCACCCCACCTTACCCGTGGACTGAGGAATAACCAAAAGAAGTCCCCCGTCAACTGCACAGCACCCAGAGCATCTTTCAGCATCCTGCATCCCCAGCATACGGACCACTCCATTGAAGTCTATGGCAGTCTTGATGTAAAGTTTGGAACTGGGCTTGAGACTGCTTTGGTGACCAGGTAACTACCCAATTACTCCTTGTTCCACCACCCTGGATCTTCTTCCTGTTGCAACTGGTCACCCGACTTGGGCCAGAGTAGCTGAACTCAACTCTTTCAAATTTTTCAAAAGGTTGCTTGTTTACACTTGGGACTAAAAAGTTGAGATTTGCATCTTGACGGTGCAGGGACTAGCCTCAGCCATTTGTGACTCTCCCATTCTCTTTGGTATTCTGGCTAGAAATGTAATGCTATGATAGAGGGAGAAGCATCTCCTAATCTTTCTAAAGATGTTCAAATATGCAAGAACTCGGAGATGAATGTTGCCCTGTCTGGATAAGGGCGGTCTCTAAAAAACCTTGGGGTTGATTAGAATTGTGGCATACAGCTTTGACCCACTATCAATGATTAGTTTAATTAAGAAAAAATATTTTAAAATGATTATCTAGCAATCAATACAAACCATATGGACTGCTTTCTAGGACTATGGCTGCCTTTGTGTAATAGTTAATCAAGGAGAGCTCTGTTTCAGTCTTGTTTGTTATAACTTTGTTGGAGGCAAGGAAAAGCCTGACAGATATGAGGACAAAGACAAGTGGAAAATCCTGAATGGATTCATTTAGAAAAATCAACCAAAACATCAGCAGCAAACATGTGAAAAATGCAGTTATGTACCCCATTCTAAACTTCTTCTCTTTTATGCTCGTGTTACCTCCTCCCGAGCCGTATGTCAACATATGGAGCACAGAAATATTACAATACGAATATATTACAGCTTAAATATCAAGAATCAAAATATTGTGAAGTATATACATGTAAATTTAGAATTACTTTTCTTAACTCCACCTCCACATACCTTAAAGATATACACACTTATGTGGGGTTAAATAGGGTAATTGTACCTATATATAGACCTACCTTTATAGTGTTTTACTACTAAAGTCTGACGAAATTCATGGGTTGGGTTGAGGGCACTCATTCTGTTGTCCTACTGTCTGCTTGGAAAGGGTTGACAAGCTCATGGGTCTCTAGCAAGCATTATAATTATTGTATAACTGTAGGCTCCCAGTAATTTTGCTTTAGGGGGCCTGGTTACCTAAATCCATGGAGTTTATTACATGTTTTTTTGGGAGGGGCAGAGTATATGTTTCAGGTTATCTGCGACTTGGCCTGTAGTCGAAAAGCTGTTAATGTGCATAGTAACTAGTGTGCTAATGTCGTCTGGAACTTTCTTTTAGAATTGAGAAGGCCAAGCACCACTATGGACCCCAGTTTCTCACTGTGTGACTGATCAGGGATGTGGTGTTGGTTAGCGACAAGGAAACTCCAAAAAAAAACGAGCTAGACATTCTCTGTGGTATTCAATTTTTAAATAGCCCTTTACATCTTCTCAGCGTATAAAGGAAATTTAGGGCTGCATTTAGAATTTGGTGGAAAGGGATATTCCTTCAGAATGTGAGGGATGTCCCATCTGCAATATTACAAGTGGCATGGGCTATAATGCAATGTAATATGGTTGTAGGAAATGACCCTCTTTTTGGCATAGTTACCCCCACTTTTTGCTTGCTGTCAGTGTGTTTTCACTATGTTCACTGGAATACTACTAACTAGGAACCCAGTGACTGTGCTCTCTCCCTCTAAATTTGGTTGCTTATGACTTGGCACTCCCCACTATTGGCAACCAAATTTAGAGGGAAAGAGCACAGTCACTGGGTTCCTAGTTAGTAGTATTCCAGTGAACACAGTCAAAACACACTGACAGCAAGCAAAAAGTGGGGGTACCCATGCCAAAAAGAGGGTACATTCCTACAGAGCACAACTCTCAGGCCCGGCTCTCACTATGAGGGTCTTACTTTCCAATATCTGAGGGAGATGTGTGCCAATAGAAAACTGAACACAGGGAGAAATCTCAATAAAAATCTACTTCTTGACTTACTTTTCCAAGCTGACCAGGACACTGCTGGCAGGCAGGAGGAAGAAGTAGAAACTGACCCTCCAGTCCTAGACATGGTAGACTTAGGCTACACTGGGGATGGTCAGGAAGAACCTGGGGAATACCACAGCACTGTAAGGAGCACTATAGGCACTGAGAAGGGGGGAATCCAGTAGGCCCACTTTTATTCCTAGAGGGTTGGTCCAGAGAGTCCACAGGAGGAGGGATAGATCCTCTTCTGTCCATTCCCATGTTTCCTCAGTCTCTGAGGGGACCCACTGATCCAACTCAGGGGAGGATTCCTTAGACAGGGTGCTTAGGAAACTGAGGTTGGAGGAGGCCAAGGTGAGGCCACAGCAGCAACAGCTCGCCCTAGATAGGAAGGCCTTGGCAGTGGCAAGGGAAAGACAGGGTTTGGGTTTAGCACACCATGGTGACAGCAATCTTAGCTTTAAGGACACCATAATCAGGGAGGACTCCTATGATTCCAGGAACCTGAGCAAGATAGTCCGACTCTACAAGGAGGAAGATGACATTTACAAATTGTTCACTGCTTCGGAGAGGGCCTGTAAAGTTCAGAAGGTCCCTCATAGACAGTGGGCAGCAATCACATGGCTTCCTTCTCTGACAAAGGCAGTGACAAACTCTTCACTGTCAGAGATGAAAATGCAGACGGCTATACAGCTGTGAAACGTTCACTGTTAGATGGTTTTGGTGTGACCACTGAAAAATACAGAATCAAATTCAGGGAAACCAAAAAGGACTTCTCCCAAGATTGGGTAGATTTTATGGACTGTTCTGTGAAAGCTCTGGGAGGTTGGCTGCATTGGAGCAAAGTAAGTAAGTGACTACCAGGGCTTAAACAATTCAATTCTGAGTGAGCACATTTTGAATAACTATATATGTGATCAGCTGCATCAGTACCTGGTGGACTCTGATCTGACCCTCTCCCCAACAATTGAGAAAGAAGGCATACAAGTGGGTCAGTACCATGGTGAGTAGGAAAACTCACACAGGGTGTGACCACAAGAAGAAGGAAGCCAGTAAGCATCAGGATAAGGGTGGGGACAAAGATAATACTAAAGAGTCTTCATAAGGCCCCCACAACTCCTCTGGGGGTGGGAATAAGTCCTCTTCTGCCTCCTCAAATTTGAAAAAGCCTTGGTGCTACATGTGTAAAAACAGAGGCCATAGAGCAGGGGTCAGCTGTCCTAAGAAAGCCTCCAAGCCCTCCACCACTACTAACAACGCTTTTACCTCCAGTGCCCCTAGCAATAGCAGTAGTCCTGCTAATAACACTAGTAGTAATCAGTCCAAAATTGTATTTGTGCTCACCTTGGGGACTGTAGTGGGATCTGGGTTATTTAGGAAGACCACTGAGGCTGTGTTGGTCGCTGATGGGGTCATTGACTTTGACACCCTAGCTGCATGTCCCCTTAATATGGGTAAGTACAGGCAGCATCTGTTAATCAATGGTGTTGAGGCTGAGGCTACAGGGACACAGGTGCCAGTGTCACTATGGTGACTGAAAAACTGGTGTCTCCTGGGCAACACCTACTTGGTCACATGTCCCACGTGACTGATGCTCATAATAACACTTTGTGCCACCCCATGACAATTATTGATTTCAGCTAGGGCGGTGGTTACTGGCTCTAAAAAGGTTGTAGTGTCCTGGATATTTCCACTTCGACAACGAAGACTCAATTGGGCATGGTTAGTCTTAGGTGGTCATTACATTCCTGGTAGTCAGTGTTGAAGCGGCGGTAAAACCGCCAACAGGCCGGCGGAAAAAAAATGGAATTACGACCGTGGCGGAAACCGCCAACATAGACAGCCACTTTAACACTCCGACCGCCAAGGCGGTACAAACAAACACCACGGTGGTAACCGCCAACAGACAGGCGGAGGACAATGTACCACCCACAGAATTACAACAGGCCAATCCACCACCTTTTCCGGGGTGGATTCACCACGAACACAAACACGGCGGAAACAGGACTTGGAGGGGGGAAACGCTCACCTCTACACATCCCACGAGGAACCAGAACGCCATGGAACCGGAACTTCAGATTCTTCCAGCCTTTATCTTCCTGCTCCTCTACCAGGAGCACAAACGCCGGCGGCGAAGACCACGGTGAGTACTGCACCTATGACACAGGGGAGGGGAAAAACAGTGACACACACACGCAACACGCAACACGCAACACCCCCACCCCCACCCTCACCCACGACAACACACACACTAATACATCATGATACATTACAGTTACACCCCCCAACCTCCCCTAGAAGAATGCAAGGACAAAAGGAAATGAGTCGAATGATTGTAATATATCCAAAGACAGTCATCAAAAATATATACATATATAAAGATATTCACACTATAAACAAATATATACACCAAGAATACAAGTCCAAGGTATTCCACTATCATAGTCCATGGACCCCTGGGCCCAAAAGGCATGGGCGAGGCCCACACTCAATACCTGAACAAGACGGAGAGAACACTGCTGGTGCTTCAGATAGAAAGAAACCAGGCACCTCAGGGGGAAGGGAAGGGGGGCACCTCAGCCGAATGAGTGCACAACACCAGATCCACGAGGGGGCTCCATGCCCACTGTTCAATCCTGGGGAGTGCAAAGCCACAGTCTCTCAAGTCTCTCCAGTGGGTGGTTTGCCCACTGTTCAATCCTGGGGAGTGCAAAGCCACAGTCTCTCAAGTCTCTACAGTGGGTGGTTTGCCCCCTGTTCAATCCTGGGGAGTGCAAAGTCACAGTCTCTCAAGTCTCCCCTGTGGGTGGTTTGCCCACTGTTCAATCTTGGGGAGTGCAAAGCCACAGTCTCTCAAGTCTCTACAGTGGGTGGTTTGCCCACTGGTCAATCCTGGGGAGTGCAAAGCCACAGTCTCACAAGTCTTTTCAGTGGGTGGGTTGCCCACTGTTCAATCCTGGGGAGTGCAAAGCCACAGTCTCTCAAGTCTCTACAGTGGGTGGTTTGCCCACTGTTCAATCCTGGGGAGTGCAAAGCAACAGTCTCACAAGTCTTTTCAGTGGGTGGGTTGCCCACTGCTGCATCCTGGGGAGTGCAAAGCCACAGTCTCTCAAGTGGATAACATTCTCCACTGGTTTCTGGAGGGGGCTTTGTGCCCAGAGTGCTTCATCCTGCCAAGGACTGTGTGAGTGGATGTGATAGTCCACTGGTTCTGGAGGGGGCTTTGTGCCCAGAGTGCTTCATCCTGCCAAGGACTGTGTGAGTGGATGTCTTTCTCCACTGGTTCTGGGGGGGGCTTTGTGCCCAGAGTGCTTCATCCTGCCAAGGACTGAGGTAGTGGATGTGATACTCCACTGGTTCTGGAGGGGGCTTTGTGCCCAGAGTGCTTCATCCTGCCAAGGACTAACGTAGTGGATGCCTCACTCCACTGGTACTGGAGGGGGCTTTGTACCCAGAATGCTTCATCCAGCTCGTGGTGGCCTCAGTATTGTCGGAATCTTTGGCACTCAATGTCCTGGGCAGCGGTGCTGGTGGTGCCCTGGGCAGCGGTGCTGGTGGTGGCGGTGTCCTGGGCAGGGTGCTGGTGGCAGCGGTGTCCTGGGCAGGGGTGCTGGTGGCGGTCTTGTCCGCCGTGCAGATTTTCCCAGACTTGCCGGTTTTACTGTGTCCCTTCCCCACCTTGGATGGTGGCGCAGCTGTCTCCACACTCCCAACTGTACCCCTAGGAGCGGCTTCGGTGGCTGATTTCTTTCCTCTCTCCCGCCGGGCACTGGCCAACTTTTTGTGCTTTACAGGTGGGGGACTGTCCATGCTCTGGCTCCTTGCCACACTGGCTGCCTGGCGCACTCCAGAAGCCGGTTACAGCTGGCACCACTGGTCCCGCAGATATTGTGGCTGAGGTGCTGGGTTGGGACCTGGAGAGGCGGGCCCTAGGAGACTGAAGGGGTGGAGGAGATGAGGGGAAGAGGTCAAGGTTGGACAGGAAAAGTTTTTTGGGAATACTAGGACGGATAGATGGAGGGGGTTTGGGAGTGGAGGAAGAGGTAGTGGTTGTAGGAGGTGTACGTTTGCTGACTTTGGGTGAAGGTGCATGGGCTGGAGGCTGTCGTGAGGTGGATGGCTGTTGGGTGGGTGTGTGGCTGCGTTTGTGTAGTTTGGTAGGAGGGCTCACAGACACACTGGTAGAGGACACAGGGGATGTGTGAATAGTAGTGGGGGTGGTGAGTGCACGTGAGCGGGGTGTGGTGGTGGGTGTGCTGGTGATGGACGTAGTGGCTGAGGATGTAGTACATGCAGGTGTGAGTGGAGATGAGACAGGGAGGGAGGAGGGAGACGTGGAGGAGGGGGACACAGTGGAGGCAGTGGATGTTGGTGTGTCTGCATGTGTACGATGCTTGCATGAGTGCCTGTGGGATGTGTGGTGCTTATGTTTGCCAGAGCTTCCCTTGTGTGTTGAGGTGTGTGCATGCTGGTCTGATGGTGTGCTTGGGATAGGCTGAGGTACAGGGGTTTGGGTCTGGGTGGAGGAAGTTGGAGGGGGGAGGCTAGAGACTGGGACAATGGCTGCCATCAGTGCTGAGGCCAGAGTCTGAAAAGCTCGCTGATGGGCTGCCTGACCAGAATGAATGCCCTCCAGGTATGCATTGGTTTGTTTCAACTGCCTCTCCACACCCTGGATGGCATTCAAAATGGTAGACTGCCCAACAGTGAGGGACCTGAGGAGGTCAATGGCCTCCTCACTGAGGGCAGCAGGGATGACAGGAGCAGGGGCTGAGGTGCCTGGGGCGAAAGAGATGCCCACCCTCCTGGGTGAGCGGGCATGGGACACACACTGAGGGGCTGCTGGGAGGGCGGTGCTGGTAGGGGGGTGGCGGCTGTACCTGTAGATGCAGGGGGCACAGATGGGCCCGCTACCGCAAGGGAGCTCCCATCAGAGGAGGAGTCCGTATCGCTGGTCTCAGCTCCTGTCTCCGCCATGGAGCTCCCCTCACCCTCCGTCCCACTGGTGAATTCAGACTCCGTCGTGTCGCCCTCCAGGGCCATGTGGGATGCAGCTCCCTCCTGCTCCGGTGCCACTGCTCCTCTGTCTGATGATGCTAATGCCCACAAGAACAGGGAGACCACCAAAAGGGGGGAAAGACAGAAGAAAGACATGTTGAGTGCATGCAATACCGCTTCCGTTGGCGGACACTACAGACACAGAAGCCCCCTACCCTACGCCATGCACTTGGAGTTCCCCAATCAATCCCAGGGACTTGGGTTACAAGGCTTATGCTCAATTGCTGCACACATGGATGTCACAGGAGCCTGACTAGGTGTAGTTGGCACTGTACACAGGTGGGGTGGGGTGCCACAGGGCCTGCCTTAAGAAGAGACCGTGCCTACTAAACTCGCCCTGGCCTAGGGGAACCCACAGCCAACCTCCCCCACCCAGACACCTACAATGCGTGCTGAATCAGTAGAATGAGAGTGTACTCGCCCCCTTGTAGCTGCTGTGATGCCCTCAAGCGCCCATCCAACTCCGGGTACGCCACCGACAGGATCCTGAACATCAGGGGGGTCATGGTGCGACAGGCACCCCTCCCACGTTGGGAGGCCATCCCCAGCTGGGCCTCCGCCGTCTTCTTGCTCCAGCAGCGAATGTCCTCCCATCTTTTCCGGCAGTGGGTGCTCCGTCTGTGGTAGACCTCCAGGTTCTGGACTTCCTTGGCGATGGCACGCCAAATGTCCTTCTTCTGGTGGGCGCTGACCTACAGGAATAGTACAGGGGAAAAGGAGCAGATATTACCGTCCGCACCATCACAGTCATTGGCCCGCATCCCTATCCTTGCAATGACACACATGCCCTCACCGTCGTTTCATGCACGCCTCATTCTCACCCTACCCCTATCTTTCATCCACACCACTCCACACAGGCATTGCCCATACAGCATGTTCACAGTGTACTTACCTGTTTGTCTGGAGGACCGTAGAGTAGCGTGTACTGGGGGAGGACCCCATCCACTAGTTTGTCCAACTCCTCCGTGCTGAAGGCAGGGGCCCTTTCCCCAGACACATGAGCCATTTTCTCTTCCAGACTGAGGTCACAGCAGCACTTGCAGTGTAGGTCCTCTCCTGTTGAATATCAGGTATCAAGTGATTGAACAGAGAGAAAGTGGCGGTCAAGTCCGCGGCGGTGCGTACTGTCACCGCCGGCTTACATCGTCATTGGCTCCTGGGATCCATAGGGTCCAGTGTTAACCAATGCAGGATTGAACCGCGGTCTTCGACCGCCTACCCCAACGGTGGACAACGCCAGCGCAGTTACCTCATATCCCCTTGTCCCACTTTACAGGTCAGGTAGCTGAAATGGCATTATTTTGGACTGTGTCACACATATCTAGGCCTTGCTTAAACACTAATACAGGCATATGTCGATTTGCTAATATTTTTAAATGAAGCTGTGTTTACGTACCTCAGAGTTGGTTGACTCTCTGCTCGCTGTTCTCCTCCATAGGCCCCGTCCGCTGGGGCATGTGAGGAGATGGCGGCATCCTCCGGTGTACAGACCGCTGGTGGACCTGTCAACAATGGAGGAGCGACATGTGATCATCACCTATAGACTTGAGCGTGCCACAATCCTGGAACTGTGTGCCCAGTTGGAGCCAGACCTGATGTCAGCTATCCGCCATCCCACAGGAATCCACCCTCAAGTGCAGGTGCTGTCAGTACTCCATTTCCTAGCAAGTGGGTCTTTTCAAACTACAGCGGCCATAGCATCAGGGATGCCCCTGCCTATGTTTTCCAACGTGTTGTCCAGAGTTTTGTCTGCCCTGCTGAAACACACGCGGAGCTACATTGTTTTCCCTCAGGTGGAGGATTTCCCTACAGTGAAAGGTGATTTCTATGCCCTGGGACATATCCCCAACATCATAGGTGCCATTGATGGGACACATGTGGCCTTGGTCCCCCCACGCAGGAGTGAACAGGTGTACAGAAACCGGAAGAGTTACCATTCGATGAATGTGCAGATGGTGTGTTTGGCAGACCTGTACATCTCCCATGTGAATGCCAAATTTCCTGGCTCAGTGCATGACGCTTATATTCTACGGAATAGCAGCATCCCTTATGTGATGGGGCAACTCCAGAGGCACCGTGTGTGGCAATTAGGTGAGGACATGGACCCAATACAGTGTTACTATGTGTCTGGGTCTGTGGATGTCCCTATGAGTTAGTGTGTGTCTAACAGTTGTTCCTCGACATTTGCAGGTGACTCTGGTTACCCCAACCTGTCATGGCTACTGACCCCAGTGAGGAATCCCAAGTCAAGGGCAGAGGAACGCTACAATGAGGCCCATGGGCGAACTAAGAGGATTATAGAGCGGATCTTGGGCCTCCTTAAGGCCAGGTTCTGGTGCCTCCATATGACAGGTGGTTCCCTATTCTACTCACCAAAGAAGGTGTGCCAGGTCATCGTGGCCTGCTGTATGCTTCACAACTTGGCTTTGCGACAACAGGTGCCTTTTGTGCAGAAGGATGGTCCAGATGGAGGTGTTGTGGCAGCTGTGGAGCATGTGGACAGTGAAGACGAGGAAGCAGAAGAAGAGGACATAGACAACAGGAACACGGTGATCCTGCAATACTTCCAGTGAGACACAGGTAAGAAGACAACACTGGCTGCTACATCTGATTTAATTCTACTACCTCTCATCGGTCTGTCATTTTCACCCAGTGCATGGTCACTGAGTTGTTACTTTTCCTTACGATTTCACAGATGTGGGTCCCACTGTGTGACATCTGCTTTGTTTCCGCATGGACTAGAGCTGTGTGACATAGGTATGTTGACATTACATTTGATATAGCATTTTGCCACTGTTATTGCTAATACACATTTTCGAAAGCACAGACATACTCCTGATTGTTTTGTGATTTAAGGGTGTTTATTTAAGTGCTAAATAGTGGAGGGGGTTGTAAAATGGTCAGGGGTGATGGTGGAGGAATGTCCATGGCAGAGTCCAGTCTATTAGTCTCACAGGTGCATTGTCCAAACGGGCATAGGAAGTGGAGCTGGGGCAGTTTAAGCATGGACAGGGTGACAAAGTGGGACAGAAGGATGACAATCAGGGTGGTCTCATTTCTTGGCGGGGTCTTGGCATTGTTCGCTGTCTTTGTCCTGGATCTCAGGGACCGCTTGCAGGGTGGTTCTCCATCTGCAGAGGGTGGGGTGCTGGTGTGGTGGTCCTGTGGCGGTGCCTCCTGTCCACTAGCGCCGGCGGAGGTGGGGGGGAGTTCATCATCCAGGCTAGTGTCAGGGGCCCCTTGTTGTGCCACAGTGTCCCTCCTGGTGTTCACGAGTTCCTTCAGCACCCCTACAATGGTGCCCAGGGTGGAATTGATGGATTTGAGTTCCTGCCTGAAGCCCAAATAGTGTTCCTCCTGCAGCCGCTGGGTCTCCTGAAACTTGGCCAGTACCGTTGCCATCGTCTCCTGGGAATGGTGGTAGGGTCCCATGATGTTGGGGAGGGCCTCGTGGAGAGTGGGTTCCCTGGGCCTGTCCTCCCCCTGTCGCACAGCAGCCCTCCCAGTTCCCCTGTGTTCCTGTGCCTCTGTCCCCTGAACCGTGTACCCACTACCACGCCCCCCAGGTCCCTAGTGTTGTTGGGGTGGTGGGTTAGCCTGAGTTCCCTGTAGTGGTGGACACACTG
The DNA here is from genome assembly GCF_031143425.1 of Pleurodeles waltl. Lineage (NCBI taxonomy): Eukaryota > Metazoa > Chordata > Amphibia > Caudata > Salamandridae > Pleurodeles > Pleurodeles waltl. Next base: position 398,384,610 of record NC_090446.1, read on the forward strand.
CTGATTGACATGTCCTGGGGATAGAGGTATGGGCCCGCTGGGTGGGTGCTATGCTTGTGTTTCCAGAGGGGGGAAGCTCTGTAGTGGCTTGTGCCAGTGTGAGGGGAACCGACTGTCCCGAGGTCCCAGATGGGCCGGGCTGGTCATCTTGATCCAGTTGGACAGAGCTGCTGTCATCACTGTGGGCCTCTTCTGTGGGTGGAGTGGACATATCTGGACCCTCCTGTCCGGTGACATTGGGTAGGGGTCCTGTAGGGGTGTAAAGGCATGATTATTGCATCTGTGTGCGCCATGGTGTGCAATGGGTGGGTGACCCTGTACCCCAGTGCTTGCATTCCTGTGTAGGACCTTGTGTGATAATGGTTTGGGGGGTGTATGGGTATGTGCAGTGGCCATGCTTTGGTGATGGGTGTCCATGCTTTGATGTTACATGCAGGGCTTGGGATGTGTGGTTTGTGATATTGGGACATACGTGAGGAGTTGGAGTGATGGGGTGAGGGCGAGGGTGGGGGTATGTGATAGCATGCAGGTGGGTGGGGAATGAAGTAGTTAAAGGTTTGACTTACCAGAGTCCATTCCTCCTGCTACTCCTGCGAGGCTCTCAGGATGCAGTATAGCCAAGCCCTGCTCCCCCCATGTTGTTAGTTCTGGGGGAGAAAGTGGGGGTCCGCCGCCAGTCCTTTGAACCGCAAGGTGGTGTCTTGAGACCACGGAACGCACCTTCCCCAGTAGGTCGTTCCACCTCTTCCTGATGTCATCCCTAGTTCTTGGGTGCTGTCCCACTGCATTAACCCTGTCCACGATTCTTCGCCATAGCTCCATCTTCCTAGCTATAGTGGTGTGCTGCACCTGTGATCCGAATAGCTGTGGTTCTACCTGGATGATTTCCTCCACCATGACCCTGAGCTCCTCCTCAGAAAACCTAGGGTGTCTTTGCGGTGCCATGGGGTGTTGTGGGTGATGTGTGGGGTGGTGTGTGTTGTGATGTGTGGGGTGTTATTTAGAGGTGTGTTGTGTGAGGTGCTTGGATGTTGTGTGAGTGATAGTGTTGAGTGCCTGTGGATGCTAGTTTGTAAATGGTGGTGTCTCTCTCTGGCCTTCAGTTGCAATTGTTGACGTAAGGGTTTGTGGGTGATTTGGGTGTGTGTTGTATATTGTATTGGATGTGTGGGAGTGGTGTGTGTTTGTGTATCAGGTGTGTGTATTTGGAATTGTCCAATGTGGTAGTGTTTTGTAAATGTGTGTGTATTTTGAGCGCAGCGGTATGTACCGCCAATGGAATACCGCGGTTGAAAGACCACTGCGTGGATTTGTGGGCCATGATAGTGTGGGCGTATTCCTGTTGGCGTGACGGTGTTGGTTTTGTTATCGCCAGTTTATCACTGACCTTTGATGTGGCGGACTTGTGTGGGTGTCTGGATTTTGGCAGATTCCGAGCTGTGGGTCATAATGACCGTGGTGGAATTCCACGGCCGCAGCGGTATGTTGGCTGTCTTCTGCACGGAGGTAAGCGGCTTTTACCGCCAATGTTGTATTGACACCCTCATTGTCCTTTGTTGGGGGGTGAGTTATGTAGGAAAGTACCCTCTTTTAGGCATGGTTACCCCCACTTTTTGCCTGATGTCTGTGTGTTTTTACTGTGTTCACTTGGATCCTGCTAACCAGGACCCTAGTGACTGTGCTCTCTACCTCTAAATTTGGTTGCTTAGGATTTAGCACTCCCCACAATTGGCATACTGGTGCCCCCATATAACTCCTTAGTATATGGTACTTAGGCACCCAGGGCATTGGGGCACCAGGGTTCCCCATGGGCTGCAGCATGGATTGTGCCACCCATGGGAGCCCATGCAAAATGTGTCTGCAGGCCTGCCATTGCAGCTTGTGTGAAAAGGTGCATGCACCTTTTCACTACAGGTCACTGCACCAGGTCACTGTAAGTCACCCCTATGGCAGGCCCTCCTAGCCCAGAGGGAAGGGTGCAGGTACCTGTGTGTGAATGCACCCCTCCATGAGCAGAGGTGCCTCTATGAACTCCAGCTCCATTACTCTGGACTTCGTAAGTGCGGGGAAGCCATTTTACTCGTGTACTGGCTACATAATGGTAACGCCGAACCTGGGCATGTTTGGTATCAAACGTGTCAGAATCATACCCCAATACTGTTGCCAGTATTAGTTGTATGATTACCTGCTCTCTGGGTACTCCTTAGAGGACCCCCAGCATTGCTTCTACTAGACTTCTGGGGAGTGTCTGGCAGCCTGCGTTGCTGCCACCTCTCAGACATGTTTCCGCCCTCCTGTTGCTTGACCAGCTCAGGCAGGGGAAGGCAGAACAAAGGATTTCTTGTGGGAGAGGGAAGTAACACCCTCTCCCTTGGAAATTGGTGTTGCATGGCTTGAGAGGGGTAGCCTCCCCAAGCCACCGGTGTGCTTTGAAGGGCATATTTGGTGCCCTTCTTGCATAAACCGGCTTCCACCAGTCTAGGGACCCCGGGTCCCTGCTCTAGGCTAAACTGGACAATGGAAAGGGGAGTGACTACTCTCCTGTCCATCACCACACCAGGTGTGGTGCCCAGAACTCTTCCAGGTGGCCACTTGATTCTGTTATCTTCTGTCATCTTGAATCCAAGGTGGACAGGGGCCCCTCAGAGCATCTGAGTGGCCAGGTCAGGCAAGTGACGTCACAGCCCCCTCCTGATAGGTGGTCACCCTGCTAGGTGACCAGTCTCCCTTCCTGGTCTATTTAGGTTCTCCCTCTTGGGTGGGTCCTCAGATTTGATGTGCAAGATTCTAGCAGGACTCCTCTGCATCATTTACTTCATCTTCTGGCCACCGGGACTGCAACTGGACCCTCCAGGAACTGACAATCTGCAAATTCAGCAACGACTCCACTCTGCAACATTGTTTCTCCGGCTCCTTCTAGCAACTGCAACATTTCCCCAGCTGTGCATCCTCTGAGGTGGACGAGTCAGGCACCAACTGCAATGGCCACTGTCTGCGTGGATCCTCTCTCCTCCTGAACTGTGTGGATCTTGCATCACAGCTGGTAGTCTACAGTGGTCCTTTTGGTCCTCTGTACCAGGTGTCCAACTTGGGAGAAGGTAAGCCCTTGCTTCTCCTTGCAGGACAGTACCCCTTTGCTCCGTATAGCCCCAGCCCCCAGCACTCCATCCTGCAAAGCACACTCTCCTGCCTGCTGCTCCAGCGGTGTGGGACTCCTCTTCAGGTGTTCTGAGTGGGCCTCACTGCAACTCCACAAGAGGAGGAGGGTTGCCTGTGGGGGCTGCCTCCTCCTCTTGTAACCCTTCCAGCTGCTGAGGGTCTCCTCAGACTCTCCTTCTTGGGTCGAGTCTTCTGGGCCTTGGTCCTCTTCAGCCTTGCAAAACCCTCCTCTTCAACTCTTGCATTTTCTAAGGCTTCTTGGTGGTTTTCCAGCACCACTGACTGAGTGTTTTACGACCGTCGACGTGGGACATCACTTGCATCACTTCTGGAACTCCTCTTCTCCCTGTGTACTGCACTGCTGACTTTCTTCCTCCACCGTTGTTCTGGTCCTGCATCCACAGAATGGTGGGTAATGGCTCCTGCCACAGCCGGACACTCCAACTTGAACTGGACTTGGTCTCCCTCTTTTGCAGGTCCTCGTCTGTCAGGATCCCCCTTTTGTTTCTTCTAGTCTTGTCTGGATCTTGCAGAGTCGTTTTCCAAAGTTCACCTGTGGGTTTGGGGAAAAAGCAGGTAATTACCTCTTCTCTCCTGGTTGCTGGGGTGCACCCTGGTACTTACATTTTGGGGTTCCTAGTTCCTCCAGCTCCCTTCTACTGATTCCACTTCCTTGGGTGGGGAACTGCCTTTCACATTCCACTTACTTAGGGTTTGGTCTCACCCTAGGGCCCTCACTTTTTACTATTGTTTTTACAATTTGTTATTGCTTTCTATGCTAATCACTGACTTCTAATGTGTATATAATAGTGTGTTTACTTACCTCCTATTGGAGTATTGCCTATTCAGCATTTTAGTATTGGTGTTACTGTAACAAAGTACCTTTATTTTTCTAAAACACTGTGTGGTTCTTTGAGGTGTGTAAGTGCTGTGTGACTGTAGTGGTATTGCATAAACTTTGCATGTCTCCTAGATAAGTCTTGGATGCTCATCGACAGCTCCCTCTAGAGAGCCCTGGCTTCCCAGACACTGTCTACACCTCACTAATAGGGGGTACCCGGACTTGGTATAAGGTGATAACACCATAGGTGCTCACCATACACTAGGTCAGCTTCCAACAATGGTGGACAGGATGTCAGCCACAATTGTAGCAGACTCTTCTATCTGCCAAACTCTACATAACACCTATAGATTTATCCTTTAAGATTTATCTTTGGAAGCTTGACTGAACTGACACACTGCTATTGATATGATTTGTCGTGAGTTTCGGGATTGAACAACTCCTTATAAAATTTTTGAAATATGGCATGTGGGTCGAGCAGTCCAAACCTTCAAGGGGGAGTAAAAGTGTCAGTGTAGGTGTAAAGACACACCTCAACACACCTTCTAGCAACTACAATAAATCCCAACCAGCCCAATGCTGAGTTTTATGACAAAACAAACAGTTCAAATCTATCATAGTGAAAAAATCAACACAGTCCCTCGCAGGGCCACGTTTAGCGCTTCAGACGAGTTCACCCGATTCTCTCCCATCTGCGCCTACTTCACTGTTTTGAAGTGCCTAGTTCCTTTATGAAGTTACTCTCCCACAGGTGCAACACCCTCTTTTCTAAGCTTCTATTCACTAGGTTTGTTGGAAGTGCTTGCAAGTTCTGTACACAGTTCTTACATGTGGCGGATCGTGCCTTAGTCCCCAAGTCTAAATGAGTCCCTGCTCAATGTGTCTTACTAAAGTGGTAGCAAAAAAGTTTCAGTCCTCTTCTATACCCCAGTGTATCTTCTTGAGAGTTTAGTGTTGGGACGGTAATGCTACGGCCTTGCGTCAGACAGAATACCTACAGCACTGCAGAAACCTTCTCTTGCGATAGAGGCTCCCTTCAGCAGGAGTTGGTAGTCTGGCAGGAAGGCAGGAAAGAAGCAGACCTCGAGAACTGGTCCTGTTTGCAGTAGCTGAAGTTGGGCTGATCTTGTCACAGATCTGAAAAGTGGGTTTCAGCCTCCAATTTTAAACAGTCTTTCCTAGACACAAACGGGATTTAGTGCCTGACCGTTTGAAATTTGTGTTGTGGGCATTGGGCTCTTTGAAGTGCCTACTCCTAGTTTTTGTTCTTAGTCCAGTGGCCTGTCTGCCCCAGCAAGGATGGCACTAAAGTTGTTGGACCCAGACCCCATGTCATGGATGTAGCATAGGGTTATACCTGGGTGTCAGCCCCCAGCGACATATGCCTCTCAAAGGTTAAAAGCATTAAGTCTCCCATTTTCTATGATTCTGTGGTTATGTAGTGTGTACCTTATCAATCCCATCATCTACCATAAACACTTTCCTCTTGCCTGCCTTCCTGCCCATCACCCTTCCTGAATCATCATTTGCCTTTGATGCACACAGGGGATGCTCTGCTTCCCTCCTATTGTAGCTCTCTCCCCAGCCCCAGGAATGTCAACAAACCACATTTCTTGTCTAGGTCTGCAGTGCACAACTGTATCTTAGAATTTTCTAGGCCCTGGACTTCCCAAAATGGAGCCCATGGGCGTCCATGTTAAGTACTGTCACAGGCACACATACATGCAGTCTTTAGAACACACAAACGTGCGTTCTTCACACCGCTTTATTTCCTTCATGTAGGCCAAGCAAGTTGCAAATACAGCCACATAACTTCAACTGACTGGGCCAGAAGAATCCACACCCATGACACCGGATACAGCCCAGTCATTCTACTGTTCACCAAACGGGTAAGCTTTCCCCATTGCGCTCGCATTCCACAACTCAGGTGAGAGTAGTAGCCCAGCCTTGTCTGAGGGAAGAGTTTTGACACCCCTCCCGGTCTATGCTATTACATCAAGGTAGCCCTAGGTCACAGCATGCACGCATGATCCATGCATGTTGCATAACTAACTTCATAACTGGGATTTCAGATCAGCATGCAGCTGGGGCACTCTGTCCTAGGATGCCCATCAGCCACCATGCAGCGGACTTTCGCGTTTCAACAGGACCCACTTACACACACCTGCAATTCTTACACTGGCTTGAAGTACAGTAGAAAAGTGTGAGCTGCCAGTCTACGTTCCTTATTCAAATGTGTCTTCTGCAACTAAATCAAGATGCTACCCATGTTCACATGGAGAATTTTTACCCCTTCATGAGAGCTACAATCCCTTGGTACTAGGGGAAATTAGTTTAACTGTGGGACATAATCTCCAAACATTCCCCATTCGGCTTTTTCAATCCTCCTCTTCACACCAAGCCCTACCCACATGGGTGAGTCCAATGATCACTGAACACCTGTTGAATGCTCTAACATCCTCTGCCACGCCCACCCCACCCCAATCAAACCACAACAGGTACTATGTATCTGTGGGCTTCTTTAGGTCACGCAAGGCCAGGGCCTCTGCTTTTTCTCGGCCTTATTAAAGAATTTTAGAATAAGATTGTTGGTAAAGAGTTCTTTGATTAGGTAGGGGGCCAAGAGCCATCAAGAAAAATCTCTCAATTGTGTCAACATTAATTCACAGCTTGCACCACCCGGCAACTGAAACTTGCAACAGAACCAATAACTGTTGTTTCTCATACCGATGACTTAGTTGATTTAGGAATAAGATATGCTAATACCATACCTGCTGATGATTTGTTTTTTATTTTTGCCTGATAATCTCTCCCTTCTTGGACTATTTTTACTCCTCTCCCATGCTTCAGCCACAGTCATGTGAAATGTGTTGTCACTGATCACTCAGCCCACCCATCCTCAGTAATGTCTAAAAACGTTCTATAAATGCAGGGGCGTAGCTTGGTCGGTAGGATTTGGGGGGTGCTTTACATTTTCCAACAATTGTGCTGGCATATCTTGTTACAATACAGAACATGAGAAGCAGGGCATGGGGGACTTAAGGAGCAGTGAAAAGAATAGGGGTGTGTGTGTGTGTGTGTGTCTCAAGAGAGAGAGAGAGAGTTTGTGTGAATCTCAAGTGAAATCCGACAACACCTCACCATACCCGACTTTAAGCACCTGTACCCAACTATGTATTAGAGAATACATTTATTAAGGGTGTGTAACACCCCCTGAAGCTACGTCCCTTTATAAATGCCCTCAAGAATGCCAGCTTAAAACGTTACAGCAATACTGAAGGGAATATGAAAGAGAAGGTCCAATGATACCTGATATTGTATTTCTTTAAGACGTTTGCCAAGGGCCATATCAGATGCCTGTTTGCAGTTTTTACTGTCTCTACTCTCAGGCTCAATGTGACACGGACACTCTGTTATTGATAGTCACGTACAGTGAAGAGCACCTATGAATGCTGTGCTTAGAATGTGGGGGGTTGACTGCCGGAGTCAGATGGAGCTGCCTCTGAAGCCTGCTGGGGTGTTGGTAATAAGCTCTTCCTTAACCTTTTCCAAAGTGATTCTGAACTGAAGGTTACTATTTTACACAGTGCAAGTGAGGAAAGGTTCTGGAACGTTCGGCAGCGGTTTTTCTGGTACATTGTTGTTGGCATCTCTCTTGCCTCTTTCAGTGAAAAATCGTGACATTTTACTAGCGCAGCTTCCGATCATACATCTCGCTCTGATCCTTTTTTCGTCAAGGTTTTATTAATGTTACATTACATTCAAAATCACAACTTTATATCATTGAGTGTCAGCAAACCTTCAGAAGATGAACTGTGCTCCTAAGACATACGGGCGTCTCTCTCAACTCACCCCACCTTGTAAAACGAACATGTGTTCCCTTCAACAGTGTTGTTGTGTAATATTTGCAGGCACTTACTCTTACTGCGAGTAATAACATCAGAATAATTCGTGACGCCGGAAGTACGGCTGCCCCCGTTCTTTTAGATCCCTTTAATGCAGTTGGATAGTAGTGCTCCACTATCTCTTCTTGTGTATCAGTTTCCATGTCTCTCTCCTCCCACCATCTCAAAACCCCATACCCTTCTCTTCAATGTTTCAACATGGAGAAGGGAGGAATGTATGTCGCAACAACGCATGCTAGAACCACGCATGCCTAAACAATGCAGTCGGACCACTAATGCCTTTACCACGAATGCCTTAACAGCGATTTTTCATTGTAAAGGCATTCCTGGTGATGGCATTAGTGAACGGCATGCGTGGTTCCAGCATGCGACTCTCCTGGCCCCCCACCACTAAAAATTACCGTGACCCCCTACAGCCCGCCCCTAAAACCACCCCAACCTCCCACTCTGCCACTAAAACCACCCCAACCTCCCACCCCTGCAACCTAAAACCACCCCAACCCCGCCCCTAAAATTACCGCGACCACCCAACCCGCCCCAAAACCACCCCAACCCCCACCCTCCCCTGAAACCACCCCTACCCCCCACCCCGCCCCTAAAATGACAGCGACCCCCCACCCCTGCCCCTAAAACCACCCCAACCCCCACCCCTAAAACCTAATCTACCCCAACCTCCCACCCCCAAAAAATAAAAATACCCCAGACCCCCGCCCCTAAAACTAAAAATGCCCCGACCCCCCACCCCTAAACCTAAACCACCCCCACCCCCACCCCCAAAAACTAAAAATACCCCGACCCCCCCCACCCCGCCCCTAAAACTAAAAATGCCCTGACCCCCTCCCCGCCCCTAAAGCACCCTGACCCCCACCCCCAAAAACGAAAAATACCCTGACCCCCCACCACGCCCCTAAAACCTAAACTACCCCAACCCCCACCCCTAAAAAGTAAAAATACCCCAGACCCCCACCCCGCCCCTAAAACTAAAAATACCCTGACCGCCCACCCCGACCCTAAAACTAAAAATGCCCCGACCCCCCACCCCTAAACCTAAACCACCCCCACCCCAAAACTAAAAATACCCTCCCCACCCCCGCCCCTAAAACTAAAAAGCCCAACCCTCCTCCCTGGAGCTGCTTCCCAAAGGGAGGGGGAGGTGTTTGTATCTTCACAGTAAGGAACAAACAATGTCTTAGTCAAAGACATGTCCAAAAGGCAAGCAAATATATACAACTTTGCTTTCTTCATCCCTGCAATGTTAATCACTGATATGTAGCTTGCTGGACAGCAGTATGGAAGATTCTTCTCTGCTGCACTTCTATTATTTTTTGTTTTAATGTGACTAATGTCAACCGTTTTGCAAAAATAATATGGCGATCTTGCACACTCTGGTATTCATCATTACCATTCAATAATATTATTTCTCTAGACCCTAAGTCTTGCACTTACACGCTCTAAAGAGTTAATCCGTCTCATATTAGTCATACAGGTAGGCCTGATTTGTAAGAAACATGCATTTATTACCGAAGCTGCCCCGCCACACACATCATGGGCAACGGCATAGCAATATAATAAAGATGTTTTATCTTGTAGAGAAAGTGCCAAGGAAAAGGATCCCAGCTCTTCTGTTATCCTTAAAAACAGAGAAAACATTTTATAGGGAGAACTGGGTCTTTATGTGGGCAGTACTAGATTATATGAAACTGGACCCCCAAATGTCAGCCTGAATAATAGACAACTTTCAAGAACAATCAGCGAGGATCTGAATCAATGGCTACCTATTGGAGAAGTTTGAGCTTCAGAGGGGGAACTAGGCAAGGGTGCCCTCTGCCACCCATTTGTTGGCTCGTCATTGAGCTGCTAGTCTTTAAATTTTAGTCTTCCGGATGAGGTGTGTGAAATCTGTGATGGGGAATATCAAATAAGCCCATTTGCTGATGATGTCCTTCTTTTTACTAACTGAGCATGACACTTCGATTGAAGCAGCCATGGAAGTTGTAGCCAAATTTGAGGAGGCCTCAGGACTCAGAATCAACAAGGACAAATCAGAGACCCTGAACGTTTCCATAACCTTGGAATGAGTTCCTGCATTGAGAACACTTTTCCCTCTACAGTGGGCCAAGCATTCCATTAAATATCAGGTATCATCCGCATTAGCAAAGTGTAGGCTGATACACTGCAGATTGGTACTCAATGAAATCCCAAATATTGACAGATTTAACTAAGTGGTACCCACTTTTGATCTCCTATCTGGATTACTTTAACGTGATCACGATAAATGTTCTCTCTTGACTGGTTTACATATTCCAGTCACCCCCAACACCCAGTTCTATTAATGAACATAAAACCCTACAGCCCAGCATTCTTACAATGGTATATGTAGGCAAGGGAGCACAGATACTCAAAACAATTCTAATGGCACCAGAGGAAAAAGGGTGGTTATTATTAGATACCATCAGGCAACACATCTGCTGATTTGTGGTGCAATGGTCCTCCAGAAATCCAGGTTGATTCTAATTGAGCACGTGCTTGCTAGAAGAACCCTCTGGGACAGTGGTTCCCAATCTGTGATCCGTGGACCCCCAGGGTCTGTGACACATTCCCATGGGGTTCAGAGGCGTGGGCCCACAGAAAAGCACTTCTCGAGCTGGGGCATCTTGCTGCCTGTGTTTATTTATGGCTTCATTTGTGCAGCCGTTCGAAAAGCAGGGCAAAGTTCCATGAACATCCAACAGCTTTGGAGAAAAATTAAAACCTTCAAGATAACTCTGATGATTAATATACCTGCTGTAGAGAAATGGGAGTTTTGTCTAGTGGCAGTTTTGACTCATCTAAGGTAGTGCAGACAGTTAATATGACTGCTGCAAAGAACGTGTATGATGCAAAGAACAGTATTTTATGTGCATAGTACAGTGAGTTACTACTTTTGTCACAGAGATTCTTTTGTTTCTGTGCAGTTCATAAATTACATTTGTAATCTAGCTCAGTGAGCTATGAACTGCAACCAAAGAGCTACATGCAAACTGCATAGCACAAATTAGAAAGTTTTATTTTTCCCCAGTTTTTCATTATCGTTATGCTCCTAAAAAAGGTTTGCTTGTGTAGAAATGCATTCTTATTATTAAAGTCAACGGTAACCACTGTACTATGTTCTAAAACCTGAGTTTGTGCTTCTCTAGACCAAGCACTCTTAGAAAATGCCTGTCAGTGTGGATGACATGTGAATCCTACACTTTGTAGTCCCCTGCAAAGTGCTCCACCACCCTACACTGGTATGAGAGGTGCTATATAACAAATGAATTACATGTGACAGAGAGGCTATGGAGAGATGAGAGGGCCTTATAGTTTTACTTCCTTTACCCACAACATATTTATGTGAAAAAGCTTTCTCAGATCTTATTTACCTAAAAATAAAAACAGAAATCGCTTGGGAATGTAGAATATGACTCCAGGATTCCACTTTTCGAATAATAAAACCAAACATTGAAAAGTCAGTTGCCGAGATGTAGCGCCAACCTTCCCATTGAAATCTTTCGATTTTTGCATATTTTTCAATATAAAATAATTACATCTTTAGTAATTCGAGTACTTGTTTGGTATGTACTAGTTTGTGTATTTTTGGGGAATTACTGTTTTAATGTTTGAAATTAAAACCGTACAAATTGCTTGTGGGTCCCCGACTTCCAGTAGCGATTCAGTGGGGGGTCCTCAAGAGTTAAAATGTTGGGAACCACTGCTCTGGGACATATTGTGCCTTCGTAAAGGCCTACACCCTGCAACTTGTTTTGGGGACAATGTAGCAACATGCCTCACTACAGTCTCATCACCCTGTATAGATGCTCTCTTGGACCCCAATTTCACACTACAAACTGAGAGACTTCCCAACAACACTGATGGCTCTCTATCTGACTGGCAGGAGATGGGTCTTAGACAGGGAGACTGAAAGAGTGGAAATGTTTTACCTCACATTATATGACTGGCGTAAGCACTGTACCCTGGGTGGAGAGGCGAAACATTAAATACATTCATTTGAATTTATACAGGGCATGATTACAGAGGAAAAGGTGTTGTGTCCCTGGTCTGAAAATATACAGGTAGACGTGCAAGTCACAGCATCAGGATAAATAAAAAAGAGGTATGTTTTCAAAGATTTACGAAACTCAATTAGCCATTTTTAGATCTGAGTCTGAGAGGGAGAGCATTCCAAGATTTAGCTGTAACTGCTGTGAAGGCAAAGGTGGCCTCTCATGCACTTTTTTTCTGAATTTAGAAAAACGTTTGTCCATGAGACACTATATGGTCGGTCAATGGACTATCATATAGATTGAAAAGATTCGGGCAGAGGGAAGGCTCCTGCATGAACCCACGCTTAATAGTCTTAAAGGTAGAATGGAAAGCGGCTTGGCAGTCTGAGTAGGGTGTGTAAGAAACGCGGAGAACCGTAAATAAACTCGGCCACTGGCACCAATATCCAGGTGTGGAATGAGAAGAATGTTACGGGGGATAAGTACATGGCTTGGCATAAAATACTTATGGAAATACTAATTGATCAGTCAATAAAATAACGATGAGGCTGACATCAAATATTTATAGGTGATGGGTAGGGATGAGGCTAATTTTTCATAACTGGAGGAATGTGTGATTTAAAATGAGTTTTTTTTTTTTCTAATGTTCAAAATATTCTATATAATGACTGCTGCAATTACCATAATAATTACTAATATTTTGATACATAATATTTGCATACTGACAATACAAAATAAATAACCCCTTATTGTAAAATATCAACATCAGTGTGTGTCTACTATATCCAGGGCTCACACATCAACAAATAACTCTTGCAAATAGTAGTTTCTCTAGCAGGGTTGTGTGACTAAAAACACTCTGGATCTATATAAGCCTAACTCATCACAGAGTGAGAGGCATGCTTGTTTTCCTTTCCTCCAGAGAGGTTTTGACACGTTACCCCTTGGGGCTAAGGAGATCCCCCTCCCCACCCCAAATGGGAAGGTTCACAACAACTGTCTTTCGCAAAGCCCAGTTGGCCCAATTAGATGAGGCAAGGGAGCATGCTGCCTAGTGTTTTCACTCGGATCTCTTTGAAGAGTTTTGTATCCATGTTTAACAGCACTACGGACTGTAGGATCTACAGCCTTCACTGTCTTTTGACATTTCTGGGGATGAATGTCAAGTCAGTCAAATTTCTTTATTCGGCATAGTGCCATAAAAGTACAAATTCATTAGACACAAAGTTGAAGCACAGTTACATTAAATATGGAGCAATATTAGGCAAACATGTCTCATGTAGCCAGAATACAAAACTAATTACAGGTAAGAATAGCAAAATTCCCATAATAATACCTAAAAAACAGTAGCAATATCATAATCAAAATAAAATCTTATACAATTACGTCTTTGATTAATAAATGACTACTTCCACCAGTTCATATTGATTTCTAATTACAATAGCTTATCTAAAAAATTTAAAACAGAGCAATAGATTTGAATTGATGGTAGTTTTTGAACATACATCAGTGCATCTTTACAGGAGAGAATACATCGTTTCCGTAAAAAGGGCAATATAAAAGTACATCTAGGAGCGGAATAAAGTGAACAAAATAGAAGAAAGTGACACGTGCTTTGCTTAGAAATAGTATAGCAAGGACAGTACGGAAGCACTTTTTGCCAGGTACTTTGGTTTGGAAATGCCACTCTAAAATGTATCAAATTTAGTCTAAATAAGACAAGAAGGGAATATGATGAAGAGCTTGGGAACCAAGTTAAGTAAAGTTCCATCAAAATCGTAGTTGAAATCTGAACATAGGGATCAAAAGTTTTCAGATTCAGAGCCCCCCGAAGTCTCAGGTTAGAAATATACTCAATATATCGCGTTTTAACCAATTCCTTAGCATTTCGAGGCAGGGACTCTGGATGAGTAAACATGTTCTCCATGCCTATATTCTGAAATGAAGTTTGCAGATAAGTAAACCATGGGATTCTATTAAAATTGTTCAGTTGGATACAATCGGTCATGCAATCTTGTACCAGGCTAGCCGCCGGATTTGACCAAGATTTCAACCACAATAAAAGGGGAGCAACACCAATCAAATCCTCAATGTGCTGTAATCCCAGTTCTTTATAACAAATGAGATTTGCTACATACTTGGATACCAGCAATAGTCTATGAGCAACTTTATTCTCAACATGTTGAAGGGAATCTACTTTAGTCTGGCCCCACAAGCCCGCCCCATAAATAGTTGCTGATACACATTTTGCACTGTAAAGCCTAACAATCTGGTGAGCTGGTCTATGGCCTAGTTTACGAGCAAAGCAAAATATCGCTTCCAGATTTCTCACCATTTGATGGGTCTTAATAGTAAGGTGGGAATTCCATAGCATGGAGGAACTTACATGCAAGCCTAAGTAACACAAATCTTTAAGTTTGTTTATAGTATTTCCTCCCATGGTGAATCGTTTGGACCTAGTATTTCGGGGACCGACAGTCATGGCAAATGGTTTCGTAAAATGTACTTTCAGATCTAAACCTTGCATAAGAATTAAAAAAAGGTCCAATAGGCTTTGAAGGCCCTTAGCTGTACGGCCAATTAAAACCGCATCATCCGCATACAGAAGGACAGGGAGCTGTCTCGATCCCATTCTAGGGAAATCCTTTCAGTTTTTTATTTAAAAAATCATAAAGTCCGTTAATATATAACAAGAATAAAAATGGTGCTAAAATACAGCCCTGTCTAACACCTCTCCTGGAGGGAAAAGGGGAAGACCTCTCACTATGCAGACCATACTGCACTGTAACTTTTAGATTGGTATATAAATGTTTAATTAACTCTAAAAGATTCCAATCGACCCCCAGGGATTCCATAATTTGCCAGAGCTTCACTCTGTTCACCAGGTCAAAGGCACTTGATAAATCAATAAAAGCCAGATGGATAGATTCTTTCCTGGCAATTACATATTTTCTGAGGGTGAGGTGCAGGTATAACACTTGTTCCACTGTACCTAAACCAGGTCTGAAACCATATTGAATTGGGGAGAGGATCTTCACCTCTGCTGCTCATTCCTCCAGCCAAGTCAGAATCACACTCCCCAATATCTTAGCGGTGGAATCTATAAGAGATATTGGCCTACAACAGGTTGGGTCTTGCCTGTTACCCTTTTTAAAAATAGAGATGATAATGGCCAATTTCCAAAAGGGGGGAATATTACTCTTTACTGCACTTCTTATTACATTTGTAACTAGAGGGCCCCAAAGATCCGGCATAGACTTAAAAAGATCAGCAGAGGCCCCATCCAGGCCAGGTGCTTTCCCTAGTCTCGCTCGATTAATTGCTGTGATGACCTCATGTAACTCAAAAGACAAGTCTATTATATTTGAATTAGATTCCACAGGTCTCTTGTTATTACTCTCATCCCCCTCAGGAGAAATGTCACTGTCAAGTTGAAAAACCCTTGTTAAGTGATTCACCCAGACCGCTTCGGGTATCAAACAATCATCCTCTTTGTTATACTGGTCTGTGAAGTAAGAATGGTTTACCACCCTCCAAAATTTTGTTGTATCTTTCAGTTCAGTGGCTACCAAAAGCTCAACCCACGCTCTATTTCTAATTTCATTTTTCCTCTCTGTCAGAACTGCCTTATAATGTCCCCTTGCCCTTCTGACTAGATCACGTAAAAAGGAATAGATATGAGGGCTGTTTTTAGATCTTTATGGGCAGTAGTACAAGCAGAATTAAACCATCGGCAAACCACTGAGCCCCAGGAGGTTCTGTCGATCACCGGAGCCTCTGAAATGGCATGGCTTAAGTGCTCATATTCTGATACTAATTGATCATGGGATGGATGTTGCGACAGGCACATATTAATGGAATCCAATTTTTGTTCAATGATTTTCTGGTTGAATATCTTGGGATCAACCTTTTCTCATTTCATGCGTAGACCAAAATTTTAGTTAAAAATAAAATTCCTTCTCGGTTCTCTATTAATTGGTACAGATTTAGAGTTACAGGCAAGATTAATGCATAGAGGATTATGATCACTAGCACAATGCGGAATTATCTTAAAATCAAGGATTAAATGAAGTTCAAGGGAGCCAATAAGAATAAAATCAATAGTACTCTCTTTAAAATTCCCCGTAAATGTAGGTATCTTTTGTATATATATGGCAGCCTTTTCCTTGTGTATACAAGATCGAATTTATAAATAAAGGTGTTTAAAACTTCACCTTGTTTTGTGTGAATAAAATGATTTGACATCTCTCTATCCTCTGTGGGGGTACAACACCCATGAAAAGCTTCCGGATTACATAATGGCATATTAAAATCTCCAGCCCAAATAATAATAAACTCATTATCCTGGAGCTTATCAAAAGAGTCCAAAAAATCTGTTATCTCCTCAAAACTTCCCTTTAGACAATCACATGGGATGTTGATATAAAAATGTATTAGCAATAAACCCTTACTCCCCTCCGTCAGCAATAAAACAACCATGAAGTATGATGAAGACTAAATTAAAGATGCATCCATTTTGGGGAGTTGTAATGAAATGAGAACCAAAATACCCCCACTTGCCCTTCCTGCTAGGGAGGGAGTTGCTGGTTGATGTACAGAATAATAACCATCCAAATAAAAGGGGTCCATTGACCAGGTATCCTGCAAGCAAATTACATCTTATGTAGATATAAATTCTAACCACTCAAAATGTTTTGCCTTTGACCGGAGCCCCGCGATATTCCAGCAAAGTAATGTTAGCGATTTAGTCCCAACCCCTGCCACCATTTCCTCATCAGTACTAGCCATTAACAAGGCCTAAGGGACAATATCTGTCCCGTCAAGCCCATACTGTGGTAAAGGAATATCAAGCCTAATACCCACCGCAGATCCCTCTGGGGCACCACATGCATCCTTATCCACATGTCAATGATTTTCATCTAAAGGGATCGGAATCTGTTGGCAACTAAAAAAAGAGTTATTTGACCGGGCTTGTGTTTTGGCCAACCCTGCATTGCAATTGCGTTGGGCTACTTTAGGACTAACAGATAGGAGGGTTGGATCATGAAAATAGCTAAGTGGGTAAATGTGAAGCCCTTCTTCCTTCCTAGCACAATAAAACAGGTCAGCCAACAAACATTTTACTAAGCAGGGATTAGCAAAGTTAATCACAACGCAGTCACCCTCATATGCTTTCTTTGAAGAACCAATCCAGTTCACTCTGCATGCCATAAGAATCTTATCATTCAAATCTCCTTGATGTCTAGTTTTAGACCTTAACCAATGAGCACACTTCCTCATTAGTGCCTGGGTGTCTTCCTTATGACAAAGATCTAAGGGGGGCACATTTGCTAGAACCAAAACATACGGCATACAGTCAGGTGGGAGTTGTAATGGCTCTTCTCTCGTGGAAATGAAATTAATGTGAGGAGTAGATGAGCGACCTGGGTGAGGTCCCTTTCTAGACTCCAAAGGAAGACTAAGCTCCATAAGTGGGGGCCGTGTCCGGCTAATGGTTGATCCAAAAGTGAAACCTGTTAATTTGGTGCGAGATTGTGCAGAACTTCTCTCTTTTCAGGCACAGCCTCCTCCGTATAATGGTTGTCCGTGTTAATTGGTCTTAATACTGATTAAGAGATCATCCTAATCATATTAGAATGAAGATGATCCAGTTGTTTAGTTATCAAGGTAACAAGTTTCTCCTCCAAGGCTGCACAGAATGGTTTAAGTATAGAATCAATTGTGTACGTAAAATAGTCGTCCTGTAGAACTTCCTTCTCTCCATTATCGGTTATAGGAATATCAGATGACATATGAGGAGCAACCAAATGACAAACAGAGTCTTTCATATGTACATGGGATTTCCTCTTAGCCTCTGGATCACCTTTAGTGATTTTAGAACGGTCTTTGCATACACTTAGGGCTTGCATACAAGGAGCTTCCGTGCCAGGCTGAGGTATATTAATAGTAGTGCGTGACAAAGGGCCCTGTACCCCTTGATTAGACTTAACAAAAACGGTAGGCTCAAGGGGTGGTCTCTGTGTGGACTCATGAACTGCCCAAATTTTTTTCTTCAACCTGCACTTGTTCAGTTTCTATGGCCTCAATAACAGATGACAGATAACTGGAAATGGATGGTTGGGTTAGAGAGCCCTGGGGACCCTCCCCTTTAGCATGCTTATTTTCCTTTTGCCCATTTCAATTAATGGTTCACACACCCTAAAAAAACAGAATAAAATGGGGCAGATCCTCCTATCTCTAGGTAAAAGGCGGATTAAGGCCACCCAAATGCTGAACAAACAAAGAAAGTCATAG
Source organism: Pleurodeles waltl (assembly GCF_031143425.1). Taxonomy (NCBI): domain Eukaryota; kingdom Metazoa; phylum Chordata; class Amphibia; order Caudata; family Salamandridae; genus Pleurodeles; species Pleurodeles waltl. Next base: position 398,402,831 of record NC_090446.1, read on the forward strand.
TGGCACTGACCAGAATCTGCTGAGCACTGTCTTTGCAACACTTGCTTTTACCTGGGACTTTAAAGACTTGCTCCGCTCATACTATTCGACTCTCAACTCTCCGATTAACAAATTTCAGGGGAGGTGGCTTGAACTGGCCTCCTCCGTTCGCTGACGGGCGAAGGATGGGCCTGCCCTTGGCCCGGGCTTTGCCTGGGCACCTCCTGCATGCGTCCTGCAGCGGAGATCCAGAAGCGCTTTAAGCGCACAGTAGTTGCTGGCCCCACCCCCGGGCTTCGTGGATCCTGGGGCACAGAGTCCCCTTGTTGGTTGCTGGCAGCTGTCAGCAGTTGTATCTCGTGGCGTGGGAGATCCAGAAGCGCTTTAAGCTCACAGTAATTGCTGGCCCTGCCCCCGGGCTTCACGGAGTCTGGGGCACAGAGTCCCCTTATTGGCTGCTGGCTGCTGCCGGCTGTCGGCAGTTGTATCCCTGGGGATGAATGATATTTTGGACTCTTATGATTGTGGGCTAAGGCCCATATTTATAGGAAAATGACGGAGCACGATGCTGCGCCAAAATTGGCAGCGCCGCGCTCCGTAATTTTTACAACGCAGGGATGTGCCATATTTAATTGAATACGGCACACCCCTGTGTTGTCCTGTGCCCTGGTGCTAAATTTAGCTGCCAGCACCAACACAGGCATCCTTGCACCATCGTGCAAGGATGTCTGAGTTGAGGGCTGTGATTGTTTATGTGCGGGAAGGTGTCCCTTCCTGAACATAAACAATAAAAAATGGCAATTTGGCACCTCTGTGTGTGCTCTAGAAAGCAGCACAAATAGAAGTACCAAGGTGTCATTTTGAAATGATTGTAATGTGCAGGAAGGGACACCTTCCTGCACATAAATAATAATTTCTGGCATTTTGCTCTTTCTGTGCGCGCTGCAGAATGCAGCACGCATTGAAAAAGCAAAAAAAAGAAGAAGAAATAAAATTATTCCTCCTCATTGCGCCTTGCTAACTCCACCCCTGGGTTGGCGTTAGATTTTCACCCTGCCTCAGGTTTACGAAATCTCGTAAATATGAGGCAGCGTCAAAATGCAATGGATGTTGCTATGGCACACCCACAGCAACACCCATTGAACGCCCCTCTGACGCAGAAAACTGCTTTGGAGGGGCCCATATTTACAAGGTGGCATAACACCACAGAAAGTGGTGTTACACCTCCTTGTAAATAGGGAGCAGAGGTAATGTAAAAAGACACTCCAGTGGCTCTAGGGGCTCTTAAATATGCCCCTTAGTTTGTGAGAACAAGCTGAACATATTAGCTAATGGGCCACTCAGGTCACTTCCATAGGTCTTGCATCTCCTATGGCTCAATAGGTTTGTTCTACTTACACTGTCACACTAAGGGTATGGTGGGTATTGTGAGCTTCTTCAGGTAACTCATGAGGCCCACCGTATTAACTCCTTGGTGCTACATTACCTGATTCTTTGGTGTAAAGGTGCCTATAGTAAAAGAGAAACATGTTGATTTCTCCCTCTCATTTCAATACTTTCTCCATTTGGCAGTTTTAGTTGGGCAATATAAGACCCTGTTCATAGTGCCACAGGGCAAGCAGGGGCTACTGGGCTTCAACAGTGGTGTTTGAGGTAGTTTCACACTGTATTGTTATTGTCAATTTATTGATCAGTTAATTAAAACCATTACAAATACAGGTAAGAACACTCATGTGATGCAAATTCATTTGAAAACAAATTAAAATTAAAGTGGAAGAAAAAAATAATCTCGTTTGCAACAAGGGAATGCTTACACGCGGTTAGAGCCCTCATGTGCTCTGCTATCTATTCAGCTGCCTGGGCTAGCAGCCTCCTGAGAGCTGTCACATACTTTGCACATCTTGCCAGCGCCCAGGGCCCAGAGTGTGAAAAGCAAAGGTTAGATACCCCCATACAGACCCGTGCTCCCTGAGCCAACACCAGTGGAATTATTCGTTGTCTTCTTTCAGCTGCTAATCTGGGACAGCAGCACAGCAGGTGTAGCCAGGTTTCTCGGTGATGAGGGAAGAGCCTGCAGGCACTTTTTTGCCTGTGTATGGACCAAGAAGCATTAAAGTCCTTAATTGGGAGGACTTATGTTCGCATGTGAAGAATTTGGTGCCGGATGCCTGCGTTTATTACTGCTAGGAGGTATGGTTGCGGGGCTCCAACCAGATAAGAATCATTTAGCGCAGGCACAGTTGTGGGTGATTTAGTTAATGATAAATCAGACTCTCGGGAGAGTTCCTTTGCTCTTTTGTTAATCAATGTTTTACAGACAGAGTAGGTCACTGAGTCTGATAGCTGGATGGAATCGCCCATTTCTAAAGTCTTCTGTGCCTTACTTACTTGCGTGTGCCACGGGTTGCCAGGGGTCTCGAATATTGTTCTCACGTGATGTTTTAACTAAACGAGTTGGCCTTCCTGAGACTGATGTAATATTTCAAGATTGCCGCCTGGCAATCTATTTGTTGTGATTTTAGGCCCATTTCCAATCTGAGTATGGTGCAACGTGTATATTTTGGTTGTTGTAGAATTTTTAAATATGCTCTGCAGTGGGCCTGTTCTATAGTGGATTCTACAGACCCCGGAAATGCTAGGTAACCATATTGCAGAGCTGGTAATAATGTCGCCTTTGTTACTCTCAGTATTGGTGTAGCCGAGGCGCTTCTGAGTTGATTATTCAATTTGGCCAGCTTGAATGCGATGACAGCAGCCTTGTGTCTGATTGCATTTTTCTGACCCCCTACCATATTGTTTTCTGTGAACCACAGCCCCAAGTAGTTGTATCTCCTGGCTGTGCGGATGATCTTACTTCCCAATTGCCAGGTTGAGAGTTTTTTGTTCTTGTACCTTCCGAATATAAGGACATTGGTCTTTTCTTGCTTGACCTGTAACTGATTGGCCTTGTTAAAAATATTCAGGGCATTTAAAGCTCGCTGTAGCCCAGTTTTCATACAGTCCATTATCACAATATCATCTGCATACTGAATGATTTGGAGTCATGTGGGGCCCAACTTCGGTAAGACCAAACTGCTAGCTTTCAAGTTTTTCTCCAAATCTGCACTGTACAAGTTAAACAGTAGCGGGGCCAAAACACACCCCTGCTTTAGGTCTCTGTTTGTTTCTATTATCGGTGATAGTGACCTGGGACCGGTGCTGACCCGGACCCAGATACTGAAGTAGAGTGAAAGGATGGCTTTTAAGAGGTGTGTAGGAATGCCCCATATTGACAGCTTATTCCACAGGGTGTCACAGTCAACCATGTAGAAGGCCGCGCTGTAGTCAACAAAACAGCAAAATATCGGCTGACGACCAAAGTTGACTGCCTGATGCTGTAAGTATGCAAGTGCCACAATGTTATCCACTGTTGAGGTTGAATGGCTGGATTTGGCGCTCTTCTACCAAGGCTTCCAGTTGATCCAACAGCAGTCGGGCATACATTTTAGCCTCCACGTCCAGGAGGGCAATTAATCGATAGTTTGTTGCTAGAGAGTGGTCCCCCATTTTATAAATTGGACACAGTATAGAACCTCTCCAGGACTCCGGAACTGTAGTTAGGCAGTACGCATTATTAAAAAGGTCTGTCAGCTTCTCTGCCCAGTCCGCTGGGGCACATTTGAACAGTGTAGCAGATAGACCGTTGGGTCCTGGCGCCCCGTCCTTCCTAGTCCTTTTTATGATGTTCTCTGTCATACTCTTGGAAAAGGTAGTCAAAGCCGTAGGAGAGAGGTTGTCGCTTTGAGGGGTCAGAGGGCACTGAACGCTGTCCCAGCTGTTGCTGGCGAAACTTGATACTGGATCGGTGTTCGTATACAAAGTTATTACATGCAAGACCCATGCAGACTCTGACACACCATTCTCCCTTGACTTATGGTCATTTTTTACCTTATTTACATAGTTCCAGAAGCGGGCATGATTTGGGTCTTTAAGGAGCTGGAATAAGATACCCCATTCCTTCCTATCTTTTTCCCCCTTGAGCTCCCATATCAGTTTCTTAAGGGAACTTCTGCAGTTTCTGCTGATACTCCTGAGGCCTGCCACATTCCATGACAAAATTGACAGTTTTCCGTGCCCATGAAGGGTGGTACTCTATGATCCCCTTGGTGCTAGGGCCGATACCTTAGCTCTTCCTGATCCCTCCGCTTGCTTTGCGGGTGTGTTTGTGTGACCATATGAACCTCTCTTCTATTTTGTGCGCAGACTTTGGCTATGCCACAGTTGTATTGACCCGGTGATTCTGACCCCAACCAGAGCCTCTTAGAACCGATTTCTGCTCTTGTGAGGGAGCAGTTTTTAAGAGGATGAACGGATATTTATCGAGCGGGTGGGATATATAGTTCGATGCCCCAGTCTGCGAACACCTCCCTTGCTTCCCAGACAGTCGTTTCACACTGGTGTACTTGAAACTATCCAATAATGCCCTGCAATTGGGGACAAGTACACTCTTTCAGCACTTGAATCTCAGGGTAGCAGGAGCAAGCAGGCAATGGCTTTTCTGGGAGGTAGTTTTGGGGGCCAAAGCTCAGAACGTATCAGTCAAATAAATGACACAATAATGTGCTGCCCTGTCCAGTGCTTGTAATTAGTTGAAAGAAACTACTTTAATTTCATAGCAAAATTAAATACTACACACTCCAAACATGGTTAATGTACAGGGTTGCAAGCTCACCTACTGGCTCCAGTGTGATGAACCTGTACAGTGCCCGCTGCTTGTCAGGACAATCAAAAGTAGTAGTCAGAGTAGGAGACGATTTGTCACGGGGCCAATCAAGGTAGATGACAGAGGCTTTAACTACAGTTATTGATCCTTACATTTAGTAACTCAGAACATTTTTTATATTGAAAACTGATTTCACATATTTAATATTAAAGGCTGATTTAAGTAATGTTTATACTAAAATGGAAGCCGAAATGGTTAGTGTCTGGAGTATCCTTCCAAAACCATTATGACATACACTTAGTGAGAGTCACAATCCAAATGAGAACAATCGTAAACTAGAATGTGGCAGCCAATTTTAAACTCTCTGGTATAGAAAGGTACTTTACCCTAGAGAGCCTTGCTTCCCATTGGTCGTATTTTCTCTGCTTTGATTTCTATTTTGGAGACTTAATTATACTATAATCATCTCTGGAAAATACTCTGTGGTAGCAGTGGAATTTCTTCAGTGGAACTGATTATTGTTGGAGTGCCACCGTATGTGTTTGTGTACACTTGGAATCATCTGAGGAATGACAATCTCCCATGCCTTCTAAAGAAGTTGAACCATGAACTTGATTTGGTTTTCTAAATGTATTATAAACTGCATTCGATATTATTTAAGGAAGTTGAGGGATTAGATTCTGTGTGCATAAATCATCACACCGAAGAGTTAGACTTTAGACTAACATTTTATATTATATTTTGCAAGTGAACCATTTTCATTCACAGGCACTCAAAGGTAAATCATACGCAGAATTTTAAAAAGTGTGAAACAGTTCAGTTCAGAAAATTACATAGAAATTGTTGTCTGTTTATTTCTTCAGGACTCAAACACTTGGGGTGAATCCATACCAGGTCCAATAGAGGATACTGTACAGTAGCTTGTGCCTTTTATAATCCCCCCTCTCCCCGTTGTTTTAGGGAGTGTTTTTTTAGACTCCTGAGAGTACAAAATGGGCAAGCTGGAGCAGCATTGAAGTTTAGATTGTTCTGCAGTGAAGCCGTGAGTCTGACTCTCCTCCCTTCTTTAGGCTCATTCAATAGGATAGTCCTTATGCACATAAGCATCATACTGGTTAAGTAAGTGTTCTAGGGGCAGCATTCACCTTTGCCCAGATCAGGGACTGTCTCTCAGTTCTTGCGCGCTCAGCCCTATGTTTCTTACTCAACAAGATTGTGGATCAGCAGTGGTAGCTGGTGTGGTCAGCAACTTTGCCCCTCAGTTATCAGCTTTGAAAGTCTTCTTGACCATGGAAGGAACTGCTCCACATAGTGCCCTGAAGACTGCTGTGCAGCCATAGCTGAAGTCTGCCTGACAGTTAGCTTTCCAGAGGTGAGGGGACAACAACTGCAGACTTATCTGGAAGTAAGAGCTGTCTGTATTTTGTGAAGCAGCTCGAGGCTGACCTGTCTGAGAAGAGGGAAGTAAAGTGCCAACTCTGCAGGAGGTACTGAGCACCAGGGAGAGCAGAAGCAACTGGCCCCGGAGCTGAGGGTCCATCTAACCAGAGACTTGAGAGAGAGTGAACAGCATGCTACCAGTTTGAAACGGAAACTCTCTAGTCTGAAGCAGCTGTTCCATAGCACTGCGGACACACTAGTTCACCCTGTGGTGGATATTCCTGTACCATTAGGCAATACATTCCATTGCTCAATGCAAATAAAGTTGCAAGATGAGAGGTTTTCCTGCCTTATTATCTTTCACATAAAAGGTCTATTTTAATTTTAGATGTGGTATCTCTGCAATATTCACCTCAAGGGCATTCAACTGTCCTTTCAAGGCTTCAGTGTCTTTGCATTGCATGTGGTGAGGGCTTTGTGTTCTCTTTTTCAGCTTCCATTAGCTCCACAGTGAGATAGACTTTAATAAATTTATTTTCCCTGTTGCCCGTCGCTCCCACAGCCAAAGCTGTTCCCCTCTGGCATGCTTTAAAGGCATCCTATTGCATTTCAGTGGCTGTCTAATGGCATGTAATTTCTTGCAATATTGGTATATTCCCGATTCAATTTCAGCACTGTGGGCTGAGTCACTTAGTAAATCACTGCAGAGCCTGCTATTCTCTAGGCATCTAACTCTTTGCTTCACCAACCACTCAATCAGTAAGTGGATCTGATCTGATATTGATATCTCTTACATGTCTGCCTTTTGGAGCCATTGTAAGAGTGTTGCATATACAAATATAGAATTGATTCTGGTGTATGAGCTGTACAACTGTGAGTAAAAGGAGTAGTCTCAGTCTTCAAGATGAAAGAAGGGCCACATGTCCACCAACCCAAAAATCTGATTTGAAATCACTTTGATATGGTTTTTGCACTGTGCGACAAGCATGTGGATCTATAATGCAGACATCGAAGACTATGCTGACGTATGTCCCCAGTACCACATCCTCTTCCATCTGTAGCCCTGATCTTTCAATGCCTACTATGTAGCATTTTATATCATCTCAAATGTATCTTCTCCAGCTCAACAGTATTGCATGCATCCTAATAAAGAATGCTAATTGATCTTCACTGTCTGAAATGTCTTCAAACTCTTAACACCAATGTCACCTCCCCAATCCTATTTTCTGTCTGCACATGCCTCTGCTAGTTTTTCAAAACACATTCAGCAGACACAATTTGTAATATTGCCCCTACAGTTGTGTCCACTTTTTTCTCTAGTGAGGATACTTTTTTCTGCACTGCAGTGGACAGATTTTGCCTGAGAGACAATATTCTCTTTCAGATCACTTTATAGCTTAAAATATATTTTCCAGTTTTCTCTTGATCTTTCTGATCAGATATTGCATCTTCTGTTGCTAATCACCCATCTCCCCTTCTCCCTGCCTTGAAGGAAATTGCACCTTCATGTAGGACATACAGCACCTGTGCTCTCCAAATGCTGTCTTGGAGTGCTGGCTCACCTTTTTGTTCTGCAAGCCAACTAGATCATCGCTGCCTTCATCTCCAGTTCTACACAAACTCATCTGCAAAGTGGCCATGCCGCATGTAGGTCCTACAGCTGCACTTCTAAGAGGCAGCCTTTACCCAACCTGTTCCACGGAAGTAGTCCCAGAGCTGCAAACCTCAAAAAATCACTATCTTGCTGGTTCACTGCACATTCAATAAGGAGGGATCTTTTCAGAATCAGGAAGGCAGCTCCTAAATGTTGAAATTGCTATTCAAACTGTAGTCAGTCATCCTATTTTGCTCCCTGACAGAACTCTGTACACTGACCAGTCCCTGGCTTTCATAGCTCTTGGTTGCTAATAAAAATCTTATCAAACTACCCATTTGTATCAGATTCCCTTTTCGAATACCAAGTTTGCCCAACATGTCCTATTGAGTATGGGTGTCACTGTCTCCATCTTACATACCCCATTTACTGACCTCTGACCCAGTACAGTAACCCACCTCCTTCTATGTATGTGTATGAAAAGCAAATGCGTTGCTTTCCTACATCTACACCAATAGATATTTACATTTAACATACACATAAAATGGTCCTGCACTTGCAGAAAATTGCCCTCAAGGTACATTGTTTTAAGAGGTTTGTTTACCACTGCCTGTGGCGGCAAGGTATCTCAGAAGCAAGACACTGGCATGCAATACCTCTTTCACAATCTGTTTGAGAACTAAATAATGACTACAAATATTCAAACATTTTAAATGATGGCTCGACCACGGTCAAGCAATCATTTAGAATTATTCATGTTTTTGCCCTGCTACCACTGGTAATACAGCTGCATTCTTAATCCCCAATGCCATTTGCTTGTATTAACATTTTAACCCAGAAAAGAGGTTGCATGTACATGAATGTGTGAGACATCATGTACGCCACAGCTTAATTATTCTGTACTCAGTTCTTAGTCTGCATTTCTCACCAAACAGCAGAAAAGCAAAAACAGTCATCAGCGCATTGCAGGGTTGCTTACAATTTAAAATGTTGATGGCCAGAAAACAGTCCCAATTATCTCTACCCCAATGAAATCTTTATTAACATTACAAAACATAACTCTAAAACTATGGTATAGATCAAAATTAATCAAAATGTAAAAAAAAAAAAAATGTACAAAAGAATTAAGTGAGTCTCTGAGCAGTGGTTTGCCGTTAACAATTTTGGCCTCATTACGTTTCTGGCGGCCAGACTGCCACCAATGTGGCAGTTCGACAGCCACATTACAGCTGTGGCGGTTGAACCACGGTCGGACCACCAGCACCACTAGTTTTCCTCCACTGGAGGGGCAGGTGGTGCTGGTGGTCCCAATCAACCAGGGCAGTGTTGCAAGCAGCGCTGCACTGGGGATTATGAGTCCCTTCTCCGCCAGTGATTACATGGCGGTAGCCCCACCATGTAAAGGCTGGTGGGGACGGGGTGCAGGGTACCCCAGGGGGGCCCTGCATTGCCCATGTGCTCCGCATGGGCAAGTGCAGGGGCCCTCCTTGCTAGCCCTGGAGGATTTTTCACTGTCTGCTTTGCAGACAATGAAAATCATGACGGGTGTTGGTGCACCCTACGCACTACAGCAGTGCTGCTGACTCTATTATGAGCTGGCCTGAATGTTGTAGGCCATTTCCAGTTGGGCCAGCGTTTCTGCCCGCTGACCCCGCAGGAAACTCTTAATGGGGCCCGCAGGGAGGGGGCCGCACTGGTAGTAACCTGACCTCAGGAGTTTGGCAGACGGCATTTTCCGTCGGCCAAACTCTTAATAATCCCTTTAGTGTCCTCGCGGTTGCAGTTGCCCTTGACCCTTTCAGTTGCAAAGACAACATCTTTGGCTAAAGATTATATCACATGCCCATTAAATTAAAAGAGGAATTTGTGACAAGCAGCATCACGAGATGGACAGTGCAATTTAAAATACATCATGTAGTTAAAATTGTTTTAAAACCTAAACATCAGGCTTGACCAGTTTCGAAGTTACACTCGACTTTCTGATCCATTACGTTTTTCTTATACAATATCTTTAGCTTGTCCATCACGTATCTGTGGGTTAAAACATCCTCTTACTGCTGAGGCACAGGATCTTATGTTCAAATGTCTAAAAGATGGTACTAAGAGTTTGGAGCGTTTAGTAGAAAATGCCCAGCAGCAGTAGATAACATGGAGCAGTTATTCTTTCCAATAATTACTAATTACAGATTTGGGATGGTCGGACGTATCACCATGATTGCTTGATCGCCCCAATATCAAAAAGATCGAATCACCTTGTCCGTTCTCTTTTAATTTTGAGCTATGTGGCAGCCAGTTAATAAGACTGAATTTCAGTTGTGGTGTATGGGCTCAGTAAGGTGATAATGTACTTTTTATGTCACAGCCTACCAGACAGCACAGCTGTATGGTTTGCTAAAGATATCTTGGGGACTTTCAGACAGTTCACCTAGGAATGCATTCCACTCACTGATTATCATTCGCTATGTGGTTTGTAGCACACACTTTCTGGCTTTCTATTTGCTGGCTTTATTTGCTTTAGGCTCTCCAGGCTCAGTTCCTCCCTCTGGGTTCCTAAACTCTGTTTACTGTACTCTTCTACAAACTTTCTGTAAACAGGCTTTTAAATCTCTTTCTTATCTTGTCACATTTGCTGTGCATTCAAAGGCAGAGGTCAAATTTCAGGCTCTCTCTTCCAGGGAGCTTTGTGTTTATTTTTTCTTTCTTTGACTTCAACGTGAGAGCATGTATGTGACAATCCTGCTGAGTACCCATGTATGACAAGAAGAGATAATGTTTTTTTCTAGCAGACTATGAAAAAATGAACTCTGCTGATTCTTCAGAATATAGTACAACTAGTACAAATCTTTGTAATTCAGAAGTGTGGTGGAAAGAAATATTTGAATACGATCAAAGCACATCAATACACTAGGTGATGACATGCACACTTTGTTGTCTATGTATAGTAAAAACTGTATTTCGTTGCTGATGTAATGGTCATTTCAATTCTAATTTGTTTCTGTAACGGCAGTGCGCGACCGCACCATACATACTCTACACTACATCACTCCACTCAATCTAACCCAATCACCCCTACCCCCCTCCACCGAAATCCGGTGAACCTCACTCTGCTGATATCTATTCAAGTATACTACACTCCAACCCACTCCAATCTACCCCAATCCACCCCACTCCAATGTACCTTAATCCAACCCACTCCACTCCAATCTACTCAAATCCGCTCCAATCTAGCCTACTCCAATCTACACCAGACTAATTGACCCCACTCCATTCCTATTTATTCTATTCCACTCCAAACTCCACTGGAATCTATCCAACTCCTCTCTACTCTGTTCTACCCCACTTCCCCACAAACTACTCCTCTCTAATCTCCACAATCTACCTCTAGCTCACTCCACTCTACCACACTCTACCACACTCCACTTTACCCAAATTTGCCCCAATCCAATTCACTTCAATCTACCACACTCCAATCTAATACACTCCACTCCAATCTACCCCGCCCAACTCTATCCCAATCTACCCTAATCCAATCTAACCCATCCCAATCTATCCCAATCCAATCAACACCATTCCACTATACCACACTCCACTGTGCTCTACCCAAATCTACCCCTCTCCAATTCACTCTAGTCTAACCGACACCACCCCAATCCACCCAACTCCAATCTACCCCACCCCACTCTATCTCAATATACCGTACTCCAATCTGCCCTACGCCAATCTACTATCTACTCCACTCCAAACTACCCCACTCCAATCATCCCTCACCAGTCTACCCCACTCCAATCTACCCCACTCCATTCCAATTTACCATACTCTAATCCACCCAATCTACCCCACTGTACCCCACGCTAATCTACACACTCCACTCCAGTCGATTACACACCACTATTCCTTAATATATCTCCCTTCAGTCCACTCTATCCAGCTCCACTCCACCCCAATGCACCCAACTCCAATCCACCCAATATACCCCACTCTACCCCAAGCCACCACACTCCATTTCACTTAACCCAATCTACCCTACTCCACTTCTCTCTAATCCATGCACATACTACTCAAATCTGCCCCACCCTAGCCCAATCTAAACAACTCCACCCATATCCACTCCACTCTAATCTATCCAACCACACACTAACCCAAACTACCCAACTCCAATCTACCCTGTCCAATCCACCCCACTTCAATCTACCCTGCTGCAAACTACCCCACTTCAATCTCCCCCACTTCATTCCACCCTTCTCCAAAATATCCCACTCCTTCCTACCTCACTTCAATCTACCCCACTCCAGTCTATCCCACTTTACTCCACTCTACCCCATCATAATCCGCCCAATCTATCCCACTCCTATCTACCCCAATCCACCCTAACCTAAACCACTACAATCCAATATACTGCTCTTCACTCCAGTCTACCACTCTCCACTCCAATCTACCTCACTCCAGCCTATCCCACTCCACTCCAATTTACCCCAATCCACTGCTCTCCAATATTTCCCAATCTACCCCACAATGCTACAATCTACCCCACTATATCTCACCACACTCTACCCTGATCTACCCCACTCCAGTCTACTCTACTCCACTCCATTCTACTCCACTCCACCCCAATCTACCCCAATTCAATCCACCCCATTCCCTATTATAATCTACCCCACTCTGGTGTACCCCACTCTACCCCACTCATCCCACTCCAGTGTAACCCACACCACTCCAATCTACCCCACTGCCCTTGTATATCCCACTCCAACACACTCTTCGCCACCCAAATCCAACATACTCCACTGCACTCCAATCTACCACGTTCCACTCCACTCCACTCCACTTCAGTAAAACCCGGTCCACCTGACTCCAATCTACCCAACCCCAAGCTACCACATCCTAGTCTACCCCACTCCAATATACCCACTCCACTCAAATCTATCCCATTCCAAACTACCCCACTCCAATTAGCCCTCTTCAATGTACCCCACTCCATTACAATTTACCTTACTCTAATCCACCCTATCTACCCCACTGTATCCCGCCCTAATCTACTCCACTCTTTCCCTATCTATCTCCCTCCACTCCAATGTATCCAGCTCCACTCCAGCCCAATATACCCCACCCCAATCTACCCACTCCACTCCACCCAATCTACCCCACTCCAATCTACCCCAAATCTATCACACTCCATTCCACTCTTCCTAATCTACCCTACTCCACTTCTCTCTAATCCAGTGGTTCCCAATCCATGCGCCGCAGCTCCCTGGTGCACCATCAAAACTAGCCAGGTGCGCCGCATACAGTTTGGGAACCACTGAGCTATTTTCAGTTTGGACAAAATAAAACTACACCAGTGGTTCCCAAACTGTGTGCGGTGCCCGTGGCTAGTTTTGATGGTGCACCAGGGAGCCGCAGCACACAGATTGGGAACTACGGCTCTAATCTAAGCATATACCACTCAAATCTACCCACTACAGTCCAATCTAACCCACTCCACCCATATTCCCCCCACTCTAATCTACCCTACCCCACACTACCCCAAACTACCCAACTCCAATCTATCCCATCCAATCCACCACACTCCAGTCTACCCTGCTGCAATCTGCTCCACTCCACTCCAATCTACCCCACTCCAAACTATCCCACTCATATCAATCTCACTCCAATCTACCCCACTGCACTAAGTCTATCCAACTTCACTCCAATCTACCCCATCATAATCCATCCAATCTATCCCACCCCACTACATCATACTGCTCTCCACTCCAATCTACCTCACTCCATTCTACTCCTCTCCATCCTCACTCGTCTACCCCAATCCACTCCAATCTCCCCCAATCTACTGCACTTCACTCCCCCATTCTACCCCTCTACACTCTAATCTACACAATATATCTCACTCCACTCTATCCAGTCTACCCCACTCTGACCTCCCCCACACAAGTCTATCCTACGTCACTCCTTCTACTACACTCCTTCCCAATCTACCCCAATTCAATCTACCCCACTCCCCACTCTAATCTACCTGACTCCCCTAGTCGATCCCACTCCACTCTACAACACTCTACTATACCCAAATCTAACACACTCTACTTCACTACAATTTACCCCACTGCAATCTACCACACTCCACTCAAATCTACCCCATTCCTCTCCAGTCGAACCCAGTCCACCCCACTCCAATCATCCCCACCCCACTCCAAACTATCCTACTCCAATATACCCCACCCCACTCTACCCCTCAAGTCTATCCCATTCCAATATACCAACTCAAATCTACCCCATTCCAAGCTCCCCCTCTCTAATCATCCCTCTTCAGTCTAACCCACTCCAATCTACCCCACTCCATTCCAATTTACCCTACTCTAATCCACCCAGTCTACCCCACTGTACTCCACCCTAATCTACACCACTCTACTCCACTCTAGTCTATCCCACTCCACTTTTCCCCAATCTATCTCCCTCCACTCCATCCTATCCAGCTCCACTCTACCCCAATGTACCCCATGCCTGTCCACCCAATCTGCCACACTCCATTCCACTCAACTCAGTCTAGCACACTCCATTCCACTCAACCCAATCTACCACACTCCATTCCACTCTACCCAATCTATCCCACTCCAGTTCTCTCTAATCTACCACATACCACTCAAATCTACCCAAGTCCAGTCCAATCTAACCCACTCGACCAAAATCCACCCCACTCTAACCTAACCTACCCCAAACTACTGAACTCCAATCTACCCCATCCAATCCACCCCACTCCAGTCTACCCTGCTGCAGTCTATCCCAATCCACTCCAATCTGCACCAATCTACCCCTCTCCAAACTATCCCACTACTATCTATCTTACTCCAATCTACCACACTCCACTCCAGTCTACCCCACTTCACTCCAATCTACCCCACCACAATCCACCCAATCTATCCCACTCCAATCTACCCCACTCCGCCCTAATCTACCCCACTATACTCCAATATACTTCTCTTCACTACAATCTACTCCTCTCCACCCCAATCTACCCCACTCCAGTCTACCCCACTCCACTACAATTTACCCCACTCCACTACAATCTAACCCAGTTCACCCCACTCCAATCGACCCCACCCCACTCTTCCCCAATCTATTTCCCTCCACTCGCCACTCCACTCCAATCTATCTAGCTTCACTCCACCCCAATGTACCCCACTCCAATCTACCACACTCCATTCCACTCGACCATATCTATCCCACTCCACTTCTCTCTAACCTACCACAAACCACTCAAATCTACAGCACTCCAGTCCAATCTAACCCACTCAACCAATATCCACCCCACTCTAATCTAACCTACCCCACTCTACCTCAAACTACCCAACTCCAATCTACACCTCTCCACTCCAGTCTATGCCAATCTAACCTACTCCAAACTATCCAAACTCCTATCTTACTCCAATCTACCACACTCCACTCCAGTCTACCCCACTTCACTCCGATCTACCCCATCATAATCTACCCAATCTATCCCACTCCAATCTACCCCACTCCAGCCTAATCTACCCCACTCCACTTCAATATACTGCTTTCTACTCAAATCTACTCCTCTCAACTCCAATCTACACCACTCCAGTCTACCCCACTCCACTCCAAACTTCCCCAACCCACTCCACTCTACTCTCCCCCAATCTACCCCACTAGGCTCCAATCTACCCCAATATGTCTCACTCCACTCTACCCCGATCTACCCCACTTTGATCTACCCCACTCCAGTCTACTACACTCCACACCATTTTACTCCACTACAATCTACCCTAATTCAATCTACCCCACTCTAATAAACCCCACTCCAATCTACCCCACTCTACCCCACTCCACTCTAACCGACCACTCCAATCTACCCCACTCCCTTCATCTATTTCACTCCACTCTACCACACTCTACTCCACCCAAATCTAACACACTCCACTTCACTCCAATCTACCACATTCCACTAAAATCTACCCCACTCCAGTCCAATCTTACCCAGTCCACTCCAATCCACCCCACCCCATTCCACCCCCATCTACCCTACTCCAATCTACCCCACCCCAGTCTACCCCACTCCAATATACCCTCTCCACTCGAATCTACCCCACTCCAAATGACCTACTCCAAACTACCCCACTCAGTCATCCCTCTTCCATCTACCCCACTCCAATCCACACCATTTAACCCTAATCTACCCCACTACACTACATTCTTTCCCAGTCTATCTCACTCCACTCCAATCGCGACTCCACTCCAATCTGTCCAAATCCACTCCACCCCACTCTGCTCCAATCTGCCCCACTCCACTCTGTCCCAATCTACCCCATTCCATTCTACCCATTCCAATCCACCCAATCTACCCTACTCCACTTTATCCCAATCTACCACACTCCATTCTAATCTACCCAGTCTACTGCACTTCACTCCATACTACCACATACCAATCGAATCTACCCCACTCCAGTTTAATCTAACCCATTTCACGCAAATCCACCGCACCCCACCCCACTCCAGTCTAAAATACCCCACTCTACCCCAAACTACTCCACTCCAATCCACCACATCCAATCTGCCCCACTCCAATCTACCCCAATCTACTCCACTCCAGTCTATTTCACTCCACTCCAATCTACCCAACCCTAACTAAATATACCCCACTCATCCCAGTCCACACCCCACCCCACAGCACTCTATCCAACTCCACTCCAACCCACCCACTCAATCCACCCCACTCTACTCTATCGCAATCTATCCCATTCCTATCTATTTCACTTCAATCTACCCCCCCACCCTAATCTACCCCATTCCAATAACCCACTGCACTCCAATCTACCCCACACCACTCTAATCTACCCCACTCCAACCTACCGTACTCCAATCTACACCACGTCACTGCGCTCCACTCTTCCCCAATCTAGCCCACTCCAATCTATCCTAATTTATCCCAGTCCAATCTACCCATTCCACTCCAATCTACCCCACTCCACCCCAAAGTACCCCACTCGACTCCAATCTTCCATGCTAATCTACCCAACTCCTGCACTCCAATCTACCCCAATCTAGCCCCACTCCATTCTGTCCCACCCCACTCTGTACCACCCCTTTCCATGCCACTAAATTTTAGCCTTGCTGTACGGCAGCCACACTGAAGTACAACATGGCAAACACAATCTCATAGGCAAGACCCATTGGCTTTGCCAATGCTTGTCTAAAGAGCATTGTGCTTGTTTAGAGGCAAACAAGCATAGTTGTTGTTTTTTAATGAAAACAATTGAATGTATCTTTAGCAAATAGAGATTCCCAACTTCGGCATCGAAGTTCGTGGTCCAAGGAGATGCCGGTCAACAGCAAGACACACCAAAGGCAGGTGTTCGAAGAGGCACCACACGCAGCGGAATACTGGCTGTACGCACCAGAGAAGTGGCCGAAATGACAACGACCAATCACGCTCCAATTCCACCAGCAAGGGGGCACCGAAGATCCAAACCATGCATTCACGGCACAGTTGAGTTGGTTGGAGCGGCTCCATTGCTCTGGGTAGCTGGAAAGAAACAACCACTGCGAATCAGAAGAAATAGCAGTAGTATTCCGCCAATTAATGCCAAAATAATCGGAAAACCACCAAACACGTTTGAAAAGAGCTAATGGATGGCTGATAGGATGACTCTGAAAACAGTCTGTAAGATGGACACGAATCCAGACCCGACAGCCTTAAAGAAATGGACAATCCCAGCACTGCTAGAAGCATTGAATATTCTGGATACCAGTTCTCCAAAGTGCTTGGGGAAGTTGGTATTTAATAGGGATTGTATCTCGGCTGATGATCTTGCTATCTGGAGAGCATACCTCTCTCTAGCGGATGTCAACGCGACCTGTTTTTGAAACAATAGTGCCTTTAGTCTGCTAGCTTGTCATAATTTACATTAATAGTATCTATGTGGGGCCACATGTCAGCTACTTTTATCTCTGGTGTGGGGGGAATAAAACATGTCCGCAATACGTAACGACCTTCGAGACCAAGATTGTGTAGGCAACTCCTGGTTGCATGCCGCAACAACTTTAATTGCTCAGTGCCACATAACTTCCATTGGAAAGTACATGAAATACCGGTCGAATCAAAGGGACGGGAGTACCCTTCAGAAAACAGGCCAAATACGCGACCCCCGCATTGCACAGGCCGTGAAGGGACACCTGCTTACATATCATTGAATGACTAACAGTAGTCTCACATTCGCTTCTGCTCAGAAAAACCTCTGTTTCGCTGTTCAAACATTTATAATCAAAGGGCAGCTCCGATTATTCCTTAATATAGCTATCGCCTATT
The DNA here is from genome assembly GCF_031143425.1 of Pleurodeles waltl. Lineage (NCBI taxonomy): Eukaryota > Metazoa > Chordata > Amphibia > Caudata > Salamandridae > Pleurodeles > Pleurodeles waltl. Next base: position 398,420,801 of record NC_090446.1, read on the forward strand.
TGCTCGAACCTGCCCAACGCAATGTGAGAAACTAAATGTCGAAATGGGCAAGTTAATTGTGCCATGTAAGAGCCAAATAGATGAAGGACTCTCTGCTACCGTGAAGGGAAACTTATCTAACTTCTCAATGTGAAGCATGGTGAAACTAGCTTCCCTTTTAGCCATTGTCTGTTGTTCCACGGAAAGATTAAAAGCAGTGAACAATTCACTACTGTTAATATACTTCCATGTAATGCAGCAATTTTTCAGTGTCTACAATGTCCAACCTAGCTGCATGATGAAACGTAACTGTGTTTGTCCATGATATAACCGGAACAAGTCTGTCTGAGTAATATCAATAGCAGACAACACAATGTTTGATAGTGAATAAATCCTGTTGGACAGAGTGTTCATGCAGTTGTCGACAACTGCTAAGCCTTCTCTAAGTTTTCCTTATCTAATAACCTTAAACGTGCAGCAGCTTCTATCTGTGAAAGTTTCCAGATCTCATTAGACATAGCATATAGGAACCTTTTAGAGCGTTGTTTCCTAGGACCTAGCATAAAATGCTGCAAGTCTACATCTTCAGAAAGAGTGTTAAGATGTTTCTTAACTGCGGCTAATGTGTTATTCTGTACCCCCGTGTTGGCACAGTTTACCCACGCTGTATGTTGTAATTACACCTGTATGTTGACCCGATACAAAACGAGGGTCTGGCCTGTTAATTGAAAAAAAAACCTGAAGAGTTCAAAAAACGTGCTTGACACTTATTGGTGTCAGTTGGCCATATTAACCACCGGCCGGGACTGGAAAGTGAAGAATTATAGGTACCAGCTTTAACCATCACATCTAGCGTTTCCTATGTGATGTTAAGGAAATATTGCCAATCATTAAACTTTGCCGGTGTGGGGATACTGGGAGTGTTCATGTCTTAAAGTTTTGCTAACCCCAGACAGGATGTCTCTTGAATCGTGTCATTTAAAAAGATCATTTGCACAGGAATCAGGCATGCTCTAAACAAAGATGTTTTACTCTGTATCTGCCAATCTTGTGTTCCCTATACACTTTTTAAGTCAATAGTGCTCTTCTAGTATTCGTAACCTTCAACTGTGAGCCGGGAAAGAAAGGGATCTGAATAAATCAGTTTTGTGTTAGTTAGCAAAATCTTTCTAATTTGTGAAGGAGGCAATTTGAAGTAATATGACTCCGCATTTTTCATGTCATACCCAGTGAAATATGTAAATTTATCTGTATAGTGCTTTGGACTCCCCACTGGTGGTGCTGAACTGTGTTCCCACTGTGTATAGTTTAACACTGGCCTGTGTCTAGTGGCACGGTGTAGGTAGTAATGTCCCCAATTGTTGTAACAGAACATTTTCCCATAATTCATTGTATGCTCATATACATCATCACTTTCAAATACAGAATAGTCCTTCGTTTCAGTTAGCATGCAATCAACTGTTTGGACATCCCAATCATCAGCTACAACATCAGGTGTAATCACATCTGTCATAGATATTTTGAACACGTATGGAATTTGAATAACCTCAGTAGGCACGTATATATCAAAGGGAACATGTCCCATACAATCTCATCAGAAATCGGTATTGCTGTAATATTCACAAGGGACAAGTCTCTTCGGACCTTATGTGAGGAATGATATGGAGTTAAGACCTCATCCACAGACTCAACAGAGGAGTGTTCAGGAATGTAATGACCATTTATAAGCAAAAAGAAAACAGTCACAAAACCAATCCCAAAAAATAATGCAGTAACTGTTAAACAGAACCATAAATAGTTCCATGGGTAGATTAAATAGTTATTTTTAAGCCACTGATACAGCTTACGTGTTTTTTAAACATTGTCAATCACAATAGTGGATGAGTCTGAGGAAAAGTCATCAATGTCTATGAAATAGCCACAGGCAGTCTCTGCAAATACTGGAGCCGGTGCATTACTTGTACAATGGTCCACTTCGCGTGGAGGCGCTTGGTAGACGGTGTCATCAGTCTGTGAAGTGTTTGTGTAAAAAACAGCCAAATCTTAGACAGGTGTTGTCATTGAAGTGGTAACTGGAACTAGCAAGAGTTCGTTTTCTGCCCTCTCCATGGTCGAGGAGGTCTCTGTGACAGCGTTGGACATTGTTGCACAGTCCGTAGTAGTGTTGTTCATTCTAATATGTAGAGGTATGTCTTGTTGGGTAGTGAGAGGGGATCGGGAACTACCCAAGGGACCTCTTGGTCTACTGGGAAGGATCGGCCACATGGTGTAGTTTGATGTCATCAATGGAAATGGATCTGTTCGTTTGGGAACCAGACAGTGGTGGTAAGATGACAGTTCTGGTACCTTGAATTCCCAAGACCGGGACAGGTGCTCTGTATGATGGACTGAATTCCTTCTTCACAGCGATCTTCTCACAAACCAAATCCCCAACTTTAGGAATCCAGCCAGTCTAATTTTTTGCTAAATCCCTTATTCCTAAGGTGGCAGCACTGGTAGACGATTTATCATTAAGAAATTGCTGAAGCTCCTGTAAGACAGTGAGATGTTCATTTATGTCAAATGGTGTTTCTGCTGCCTCCAAACCAGAGCCATCAAGATCTGGGACATACATAGGTATCCCAAAGAGAACCTCATAAGGAGTGTGTCCCCCCATGGACCGTCTTAGCAGATTATTCAGCGCTCTCTGGACCCCATATAGGTGATGAAGCCAACTGCGGCCTGAATCTAATACCCGAGCTGTTAAGGACTGCTTTAGAACACGGTTCTGCCTCTCCACGACCAAATTTCCCTCGGGATGGTATTGTGAGGAGTAATGGAGTTCAACACCCATCGTCCCCATGGTGTCCCTGAATGCCTTAGAGGCAAATGCAGGGCCCTGGTCCGAATGGAATGCTGCAACGCATATGTACAAATAAAGATCAGCAAGTCTTTTATAACAGTTTGAGCGTCAGCCGACCACTGCGGCCATACCCACAGGAATCTAGAACAAGAACCTACAGCGACTAAAATGTATTTGTATGCACCATCAGGTTGAAGTGGACCACAATGATCCAGGTACACACATTGTAGTGGCCTGCTGGACACTAAGAGGGATGTCTGTGGTGGGCGGTTGATATTGGAGCCCTTTATTTGCCGGCAAATGTCACAACAGAGGACATATTTCTTTGTCCGCCTGCATAGACCAGGCCATCAGAAGCGTTTCTGTAAGAGTGTTATTGTGGCCGAAATACCAGTATGTGCAGAAGCGACACCCTCATGTGCTGCTTTTATTAAATCTATTCTCTGGTCTTCGTTGGGAATCACTTGATCTCCAACCCCAGGAGTTGTTGCATAGGCAACATTCTGTGCACTGATATGATAAGAATAATTTGTAGGGTATCCTTTTGGAAGAGACTTGCATGCAGCCAAAGCTTTCACGGCAATCAGTATTTCATTATCCAATCTCGTCTGTGAACGAGTCACTGCAGCCACAGAAGCCGTAGCTACTGCAGATTTGGCTGCTTCATCAGCCAAAGTGTTGTTGGTAACGTGTACTCCTACACGTTGGTGGCCCAATGTATGTACTACATGGACACATGGTAGCTTATCCTTAAGATCAGCCACCCTCCCCCACAATGTCTTGTGTTTAAAAGTGTTCCCCTTTGAATCTCTAAACCCATTCAGCTTCCAATGATTAAGATAATCATTGTATGACTGGACGCAGGAATATGAGTCACAGACTATTAAAGTCAGGCAACCTGGCTCTGTGTGTTCTAGCGCTAATAGAAGAGCTTTAAGTTCAGCCAACTGAGCTGTGCAGTCCCCTAGGGTCTGCGTGTAGGTATTGTGAGGGTGGAAGACTCCATCTTCCATCACTCCGCTTACAGCTGCGCAATCGGCTGAGTACTGATGTTTAGTACCTACAGCGGGTTGTGCTGAACCATCAGTGTATCTGACAGTATGGTATCTGTCTAGTGGCAAGACATTTAGAGGAGCGGGGTACTCCTGTTCATACTGGAGAAACTCTTGTATCTGAAGTTTTGGATCAAAGATATAGTCAACATCAATGGCGGTCAGAGACGTTGCCCACTGTATCCAATCTGGATGTAATGCTTTAGCGTTGGGAATGCTTGCTTTGGTGACAGCCTCTAAGGCCGGCACCTGGGTAACAACAATAATTTGTTTCCCTTGGGCAAGTGGCCTCTGCAGTTGAAATGGCTGTCATAAAGGAGTCAGAATCTTTTCTGTAGGTGCAAAACTTTGTTCTGCATTTGAGTATAAATGTGATTTATATGCAATGGATACTGTGTCACCTTCATTGAAGGTGACATAAGTAAATCCAATGGCACCAGCAATTATTCTGATGACCAAATTTGTTTTATTGTCACGTGTGTGCAAGTGTTTAGCTTCTAGCATGTCCTGTTGCAATTCCCTAAGGATGCGTATATGTTCAACTGTCCAGTGTCTGCTAGAAAAGTTTGGCTGTACCAAGTCATAAAGTGGCTTGATACGCTGTGCATAGTCTGGAATATATGTTCTGCCAAAGTTGAAGAAACCTAGTAGTGACTGTAGTTTCTTGAGAGTGTTAGGAGGGTGCAATTGTGAACATTTCTCTAGAAAGTGCGGGACCAGGATCTTCCCCTCGTTCGATAGCTCGTATCCAAGGAACAATACACTGAGAAAGGCAATCTTACTTTTCCTAAAGTTGAATTTGTAACCGAGGTCTGCAAATCCCACAATGATCCGATTGACCCTTCCAAGATGAATGTTGAGGTCGTTGGCCGTTAGATAAATGTCATCCACGTAAGATAACGCCTCGGGATCAATATCATGTAATATTGATGTTACACAGGCTGAAAACAGCCCTGGGCTGTTCTTATAGCCTTGGGGTAAATGACAAAAGTGTTTCCGTGAGCCAAATGAGAATGCATTCAGGTACCGACTTTCATGTGCTAAATTCTGGCTGAAAAATCCATTAGAAATATCTAACGTTGTTTTATATTTTTTACGCATTATATTATTTATCAGTGCTGTGCTATGTGAGTTTTGTATAGCATATGTACGTGTATGACTGTTTAAATGTCTGTAATCTATGACTAATCTGTGGGAATGGTCTGGCTTTGCAACGGGGAATAACAGGTTATTCATTGCAGATATACAGGGCTCAATTACTCCCCGATACTCGAGTTGAGTGAGGAGCTCCCTCCCCGGACCTTTTGCTTCATGTTTAACAGGATATTGCGGCTGAGGTTGGGGTGTGGACCTAACGGGAATAACATGACAAGGAGACTCCTTGTCCCAACCTACATGATTGCAGTATAACGCAGGTGCCTGCGCTAAAGCCCATTCAGCAGCATAGGCTTGTTTTTCTGCTTCCGGGACAAGATTAGAGAAAGAAGGCAAAATGACATCTTCCCCATGTGGGAGCTTACAGACGTGCTCAGGTGGCCAGTCTCTTTCGGCCAATGGGATATCACTAGTAAGTTCATCCCAGAATATTACACCAATGGTGCGCTCCACATCTCCCTCTATTTAAATTTTTAAATCATAAACCCTGTTGGGTGGGAGAACGCGGCCATCCGCAGTCTCAACTGCAATAAAATCGCTAGTTGCTGTCGCATCCAGATGATCTTTCAGACTCTGGCGACATATCATGACCTGTGCTGTCTAGCAGTGTCACTGCCCACGTCTTGTTCCTCAACAGTGTTCTCAAGTGTACTGGCATTTTTAGCTGACAGTGCTGCCACCTTTTTCTTTTTGCTGAGGAGTCTTTTCTTCTTTTTTAATGGTAGACTGCGGCGAGTATTTCTTTTGTTTCACCTATTCAGGATGTCGATCAGGACAGCCCCCTCTCTCGCTACGTCTATCCAGTGCGTCCTGAAAGGAACGAGAGGGACGTGAATCAGTATATCTATCAGGAGTTTTGATATTCTCCCTATTTCTGAGATTGTATCTCCCTTTGGAGTTCTCCGGGTGTGGAGAATCAGCCCTCTTAGTTCGTCCATCCTTAAATTCTTTTTGTTTTTCCCAGCGCTTTTTAGAGCCCTCTTGTGCCTGCTTCGTACCTTCCTAAGGGTGGTACTTTGTAATTCCAATTTCTTTGGTTTGGCTCCCAAACTATCCCGCCCTATACTAGTATAGGTATCGGAAATTATTTTCGGTAGCTGTCTCTCCTGTTCCGATTGTGGAGTTTCTCGGAGGTGTTGGCGTATTGGCAGTGCTACCGCTTCCTCTTTAATATTGCTGAGTATTATTGAGGAAACTGCGTCAAAGTTATGCATTCATTTCATCCCCAAATCTAAGGCTGGTGCAGCCCCATGCTCATTCTGTATTTGTTTTAACACTTCCGGTAAATTGGCAAATGTCGGGGTACCATGTGTAGCAGTGAAGACTGTACCCCATGTGGCGCAGTCATCCACTGAGGGAAAAATCCCGAAGGGCAAGCACATTGTGAGAAATCTATGTTTTTCCTGTGGTCCCGTATGGGGAAACACAGCTTCCAGCTGATTAGTTTTCTGGGCAATCCAGAACGGTATTTTTTCTCGTTCTGTGGGTACCTTACCCATGATAGTGTGCACTGTTTGTGGATTAATCCCTGTAGCCAATTGGTATCCACCAGGTGCTGGTGGAGCTGGACGCGCTGGTGTTGTGTTCAACGTTCACATTACGAACTGAATTAGTCCTCTATATAATGTAACTAATTCATTATATAAATTTCTCAGATCTGCTATTGGCATATTAGGTATGCTTGGGTGAGCTGTGTATGTGGCAAACATAGGCCACGTTGGTCCGTCATTACTTAAAGGACCTAGTCTCACTCTTTGTATTACATGTGGTACGGCGCTTTCAAACCAGTTCTGATGCTCTTAGTATGTGAGCGATATTTCATGATACTGGTATGCTTGGTACCGTTGAGGTATGTTTGCAATTCCGTATGTGTGGAATGTATGTGTTCTTTGGTCTACCTCAGGAAAGGTGACCCAAGAGTAAAACGTTTCTGTTTGGTATGCTTCATTAGCTTTTATTATAACATCCCGCCCTCTTCTGTAAGGCCATGCGCTAGTAAGTGTTGTGTTAATGCATGTCTAGCATTCGCAGGAATTTCTATGGCGTTAGCCATATTTGTTTAGAGAAACGGAACACCTAATGGGGAGTAAAGTCCTTTTATAAGTTTGAGCACAAACAACCTACCACCTAATCAGGTGTTACCTTTTCAGCTGAGGAGGATCTTCCCAAAGACCACGGACGTCTCCTTTTAATGGTAGTTAGGGTAATAATAATAACTTTTATTCGGTATGAAAAAAAAAATCATCCATTACAATAAATAATCTCCAATACATTTGTTAAAATTAGCAATAAAACCATAAATAATAAGAACACCCATCAGGAATAAAAACATATATAACCACATGCATAGAAACAATAAAATAGAAAAATTCATTCTAAAAACTCTACATTATTACGCCAAGTAATAGCTCCCTTCAGGAATGATCCCAGCCCCTTCCACACCAATACATCTGAGGCCATCTGCAGCCACATAAATGCAAGTTAGGGTACCTGTTGTCTTGTGAGACAGTGATAGTCAGGGTATCTGTAAATTAGTGCCTAAACACCATCGTTGGTGGCGCCATGTCGTAGTTTGGACTCTTGCTCTAGGCAAGACTGCTGGTTTAAGGATGACAGTGCTTATGTTTGTAGGTGACTATGCATTTCCTACAACAAGTCGAGCTGTCGTCCCAACCCTTCCGGCTCACTAGCAGAACCTCACCAAAAACCCAAATAGTAAAAGGTGATTTGTGGCAGCCTTTACACAGGGACTCGAGAGTATGACATCTCAGGGAGTGTTGTGGTTAAACAAAGATTACCCCTTTCTCACAGATACATCATGTCTCATTCAAACACAGGCAATAACGAAGATGCAGTAAAGTTTCAATGTTTTTTATTTAACACAACTGCAATCTGCGATATGTTGCATGGGCTGCAATGATTAGGATAATGAACAGTACAAGAAACAGAATTGTAAAGACGAGTCATTATTACAAAGACCCCCACTATCTTGCAATAACATGAAAAGACCTAATGTGTGTAATATGTCCTAATACCCTATCATAATAGGCCTACACTCCTACCTAAAGGAGAGCTGGGTATGTTAAACCTAATCTGCCAATGCCATGTCGATGAGAGGAGCCCTCAACCCTCGTTACCTTGGAATGAGGTCTCTATCTCAGACTCCGTAGGGACACGAAGACTGGGTCAGCGTCAAGACGACGTGCAGCATCGATATCAGCGATGGTGGCGATGCCCTCTGGTCAGAATCCCTCTGATTACCTGTCTAAAGTTGATGTATTTATACAGATCTACTTGGACCCCTGACGCAGGTGTGTTTCCAAACAATAGATAACAGTCATGCTTGGGGCAGCAATTAATATAAACAATTCCCTCGAAAGCATAGAGAGGGAAAGTCCCTAAGAGTGAACCCCTACTGTTTGTTTGTCTTTGCACTTGATCTTGATGCCTTAATGCGGTGGCACTGATAATGCAAAGCATAACAAGTGGCCTAACTATAAACAAGGCAGCATCTTAAAGGACTTAAATAATTAAATGGGCTAAGACAGAGCAAGCTAAGTAGGTTAAAAGTCGCTAGGTGACAGGGGCATGAGTCTGCAAGCCGAAGGCTAAGCTAACTCCTGTTATCCCATTAAAACAAACTAGGATTCACTACAACATATGACACCACTGTGGTGCAAGGAGATGGAAGGTTCCATCCAACAACAGGACACTGCCTCAAATATGTACTACACAACACATCTTTGCAATGGTTTAACCATGAGTTTGGATTTAATATGACAATTACTAGGTCTCTGAGCCACAACCCACGATTGTTATCTCCATCAACACAATCCTATTAAACCATTTCACAAAAACATACACTATACCAGAAGCAGGTCTGAGCTACCACTCCACTTACAACTAACAACTGCCATGATATATTCCAAACCACTATCAAGTTTTACCAATACATCTTCTCTCCTTCCTTTGCAGTCGATCAGGGTTACGGCATACAGCCATGGGTCATGACTCCATTTGCCAATCCCACAACGGTGGAAGAGCGTGCATATAACAAAGGTCACAGAAGAACATGCAATGTGGTGGAGAGGACATTTGGGCTTCTGAAGTCAAGGTTCAGGTGCCTGGCCCTGAAAGGAGGAAGCCTCTTGTATGCTCCACCACTGGTCTGTAAAATCATACTGGCATGTGCAGTACTCCATAATATATGTATAAGAACTAATGTTTCCTGGGATGAGCTGGTTGACATCCCCAGCGAGGAGGAGGATGATAATAGTGCAGCAAATTTGGAGGGGGAAAAATAGAACACTGCTGCAGGAGTTCGCAGAAGACTCCACATAGTACAGAACTTTTATACATAGTGACTGTACTATCATCATCTCATTGTAAATAGCACCAATAAAATAGTTTGTACCTGAATCTCCTTGGTCTACTCATTCTCCACCATATATACTATTGGAATGTACCTTGAGCCTCATAGAGCATGTAAGAAACACAAAAGTAACAAGTCTGGTAGCAACATTATTTGAGATGTAAGAGGGTGTACTGCCTCTATTTCACAAACCAGTGACAAGCAATTCATTGACATGTGACTCTTGAATGCCTAGATCCATGCACCACAACATATAACGTACCTCCAAGTGGACAAAGTGCTATTTTTAGCCCTTAACTCATCATCACCATGCCTACCAGGATGTATGCAAGGGGGGGCATACATCAGGTAGGAGCTGTGATCAAATGGTGTTTAAGTATTGTAGGAACTCTACAGTCACATCTCAGGGTGATTGCTGCTTTGCCTGCACGGTGCATGTGTGACAACTGGGGGACATCATTAGTAACTATGGACCGTCAGTAACTGTACAGGGTTTGTAACCAATGTTAGAAGTACAGCCTGCATTGGGCAGCCACAGGATCATGTCCTGGCACTGCCATTGGTCACCACCATGGCACATGGTGGGCTGTACCTCACTTATGGCACACACATGTTGGCTTTGGAGTGCGCTTTGGGTTGCCAGACAAATGAAGCAGCTATGGGTGCTGAATCGCTATCCAAACATATGATCCATTGTCAGGATCTCAGAATGAAATTGTAGGAAGTTGGCTCTGTATATACTATCTCAAAGTAAGAGATAGTGTGCACTGATCCAAGGGTTTCCCTTTAGAGGTAAGATAGTGGCAAAATTAGATAATTCTAATGCTCTATTTTGTGGTAGTGTGGTCGAGCACTAGGCTTATCAGAGGGTAGTGTTAATCGTTTGTTGTACACACACAGGCAATAAATGAGGAACACACACTCAAAAACTTAATTCCAGGCCAATAGTTTTTATATAGAAAAATATATTCTCTTAATTTACCACAAGTTCAAGATATGAAGTAAATACATAAAATGCAAGGTACTCCACACAGGTAAGTTAGGAAATTTTAATTAGAGCAATAGCATAAACAGTTTTAGTAAAAATGGCAATAAGCTATTTTAAAAGTGGACACAGTGCAAAAGTCAACAGTTTCTGGGGGAGGTAAGTAACGGTTAGTTTGTCAGGTAAGTAAGACACTTACAAGTCTAAGTTCCTGGGCATAGGCAGCCCACCGCTGGGGGTTCAAGGCAACCCCAAAGTTACCACACCAGCAGCTCAGGGCCGGTCAGGTGCAGAGGTCAAAGAGGTACCCAAAACACATTGGCGCCTATGAAGAACAGGGGTGCTCCGGTTCCAGTCTGCCAGCAGGTAAGTACCCGCGTCCTCAGAGGGCAGACCAGGGGGGGTTTGTAGAGCACGGGGGACACAAGTAGGCACACAAAACACACCCTCAGCGGCACAGGGGCAGTTGCAGTGTGCAAAGCAGGCGTCAGGTTTTGTATTAGATTCAATGGAGGGACCCGGGGGTCACTCTAGCGGTGCAGGCAGGGCACAGGGGGGCTTCTCGGGCCAGCCACCGACTCGGCTAGGCAGAGGGTCGCCTGAGGGTCACTCCTGCGCTGAGGTTCGGTTCCTTCTGGTCCTGGGGGCTGCTGGTGCAGTGCTTGGTCCAGGCGTCGGGTTCCTTGTTACAGGCAGTCGCGGTCAGGGGGAGCCTCTGGATTCTCTCTGCATGCGTCGCTGTGGAGGTCCAGGGGGGTCGTCTCGGGCTACTCACAAGGTCGCCTGGGAGTCCTCCCTGTAGTGTTGGTTCTCTGGGGCTCGAGGCAGGGGCGTCGGGTGCAGAGGGTGAAGTCTCACGCTTCAGGCAGGAAGAGTGAGGTCTTTAAAAGTTGCAAGACAGTTGCAAATGTTGTTTCTGTTGTTGAGCAGAGCCGCTTCTCACAGGAGTTTCTTGGTCTTTTGGTTCAGGGCAGTCCTCTGAGGCTTCAGAGATCACTGGTCCCGGTCGAATGCGTCGCTGTTGCAGTTTTCTTCGAGTCAGGAGACAGGCCGGTAGGGCTGGGGCCAAAGCAGTTGTCGTCTCCGTCGTCTCTGCAGGGCTTTCAGGTCAGCAGTCCTTCTTCTTGTTTCAGGTTGCAGGAATCTGATTTCCTTGGTGCCCCTAAATAATAAATTTAGGGGTGTGTTGAGGTCTGGGGGCAGTAGCCAATGGCTACTGTCCTGGAGGGTGGCTACACCCTCTTTGTGCCTCCTCCCTGAGATGAGGGGGGCACATCCCTAATCCTATCGGGGAATCCTCCAAACTTAAGATGGAGGATTTCTAAAGGCAGAGGTCACCTCAGCTAAGGACTCCTTAGGGGCTGTCCTGAATGGTGGGTGACTCCTCCTTGTTTTTCTCATTATCTCCTCCAGCCTTGCCGCCAAAAGTGGGAGCAGTGGGCAGAGGGGCGGCATCTCCACTAGCTGGGATGCCCTGGGGTGCTGTAACAAAAGGGGTGAGCCTTTGAGGCTCACCACCAGGTGTTACAGTTCCTGCAGGGGGAGGTGAAAAGCGCCTCCACCCAGTACAGGCTTTGTTCCTGGCCACAGAGTGACAAAGGCACTCTCCCCATGTGGCCAGCAACTTGTCTGGTTTTGGCAGGCTGGCAAAAACTGGTCAGCCTAGCACTAGGAGTCGGACTGGTATTCAGGGGGCATCTCTAAGATGCCCTCTAGGTGTATTTTACAATAAATTCCACACTGGCATCAGTGTGCATTTATTGTTGCGAGAAGTTTGATACCAAACTTCCCAGATTTCCGTGTAGCCATTGTGGAACTGTGGAGTTCGTGTTTGACAAACTACCAGATCATATACTCTTTATGGCTACCCTGCACTTACAATGTCTAAGGTGTTGCTTAGACACTGTAGGGGCATAGTGCTCATGCACATATGCCCTCACCTGTGGTATAGTGCACCCTGCCTTTAGGCTGTAAGTCCTGCTAGAGGGGTGACTTACCTATGCCACAGGCAGTGTGAGGTTGGCATGGCACTCTGAGGGGAGTGCCATGTCGACTTAGTCATTTTCTCCCCACCAGCACACACAAGCTGTGAGGCAGTGTGCATGTGCTGAGTAAAGGGTCTCCAGGGTGGCATAAGACATGCTGCAGCCCTTGGAGATCTTCCCTGGCATCAGGGTCCTTGGTACCAGGGGTACCATTTACAAGGGACTTATCTGAGTGCCAGGGCTGTGCCAAATTTGGAAGCAAAGGTACAGTTTAGGAAAAGAACACTGGTGCTAGGGCCTGGTTAGCAGGGTCCCAGCACACTTTCCATCATAACTGGCATCAGCAAAAGGCAAAAAGTCAGGGGGTAACCATGCCAAGGAGGCATTTCCTTACACAACCCCCCTCCCCCAAACGAAAGAGGATGAGATTAACCTTTCCCAAGAGAGTCTTCATTTTCTAAGTGGTAGAACCTGGAAAGGCCATCAGCATTGGCATGGGTAGTCCCAGGTCTGTGTTCCACTACAAAGTCCATTCCCTGTAGGGATATGGACCAACTCAACAGTTTAGGGTTTTCTCCTTTCATTTGCATTAGCCATCTGAGAGGTCTGTGGTCAGTTTGAGCTATGAAGTGAGTACCAAAAAGGTATGGTCTCAACTTCTTCAGGGACCAGACCACAGCAAAGGCCTCCCTCTCAATGGCACTCCAATGCTGCTCCCTGGGGAATAACCTCCTGCTACTAAAAGCAACAGGCTAATCAAGGCCATCATCATTTGTTTGGGACAGAACTGCTCCTATCCCATGCTCAGAGGCATTTGTCTGCACAATGAACTGCTTAGAGTAATCTGGGGCTTTTAAAACTGCTGCTGTACACATAGCTTGCTTCAGGGTGTCAAAGCCCTTTTCACAGACCATGGTCCAGTTCACTTTCTTGGGCATTTTCTTGGCGGTCAGTTCTGTGAGGGGTGTCACTACTGATCCATATCCCTTCACAAACCTCCTATAGTACCCTATAATTAAATGGTAAGCTCCCACAGATAAAGTATCTTCTAGTTAGAAGCACTAAATGCGCAATACATGACAAGAGTCCAATTCAGCAGTCTTTAATTGTAAAGTAGGGGGAATTAGAAAGACTCTCAATTGGTACGTTGTTTTGAAAAGTTGAAAGGAGATTAAGTTCCAATGTACAACAATTGTGCTGCCCAATTGGCACAGATGTTAGTTTAAGAGAAATCAAGTTCCATTGTTCAACGATGTTACAGTCCGATTGGCACAATCTTTTAATTCAAAATAAATAAACTTCCCATGTTCAACGGTGTTACAGCCAACACGTTGGGACGCTTTCCGTCTATTTCGATCTGTATCAACAATTGAGACATTTTTGTCAGAAGATTCTTCTATTCTTTATCACGTGCCTTGAGAAAGCCCTGGCGAATTTGCATCAAGGGGCGAAACATGTTTTTGGCTGTAACATCGTTGAACATGGGAAGTTTATTTCTTTTGAATTAAAAGATTGTGCCAATCAGACTGTAACGTCGTTGAACAATGGAACTTGATTTCTCTTAAACTAACATCTGTGCCAATTGGGCAGCACAGTTGTTGTACATTGGAACTTAATCTCCTTTTCACTTTTCAAAACAACGTACCAATTGAGAGTCTTTCTAATTCCCCCTACTTTACAATTAAAGACTGCTGAATTGGACTCTTGTCATATATTGCGCATTTAGTGCTTCTAACTAGAAGATACTTTATCTATGGGAGCTTACCATTTAATTATATAGTACTTAGACTAGCAGGAGGACTGGGGTCCAGGCCCTCCGGTTTTTAGTTCCCACAGCCCTCATAATACGGCATTCTTCACAGGAAGTCATCCGTCAGGACCCTCCTTTCTTACTGAAGCCTCCTATAGTACCCAGTCAAGCCAAGGAATGCCCTGACTTGAGTCTGGGTTTTTGGAGCTACCCAGTCCAGGACTGGTCTCCAAGTAAAGGACTCCAAGCCAGCAAGGACTTGATTCACCAACCTTTGGAAGGTGGCAAGGGCATTCTTTAAGCCAAAGGGCATCACTGTAAACTGGTGGTGCCCATCAGGTATAGAGAATGCTGTTTTCTCTTTTGCTCCAGGTGACATTTTTATTTGCCAGTACCCTGCTGTTAGGTCAAAGGTACTTAAGTATTTGGCAGCACCTAATTTATCTATGAGCTCATCTGCCTTTGAAATGGGGTGATCATCTGTCTTGGTGATAGAGGTAAGCCCTCTGTAGTCCACAGAAAACCTCATCTCTCTCTTGCCATCTTTTGTGTGAGGTTTGGGGACCAAGACCACTGGGCTAGCCCAGGGACTGTCAGAGTGCTCAATCACTCCCAACTCCAGCATCTTGTGGACTTCCACTTTGATGCTTTCCTTAACATGGTCAGACTGTCTAAATATTTTGTGTTTGACAGGCATGCTGTCTCCTGTGTCCACATAATGGGTACACAGGTGTGTCTGACCAGGGGTTAAAGCAAACTGCTGGAGGACTTGCCTGCAGTCAGCCTGCTGTTGGCCAGAGAGGGTGTCTGAATAGATCACTCCATCTACTGTGCCATCCTTAGGGTCAGTGGAGAGGAGATCAGGGAGAGGTTCACTCTCATCTTCCTGGTCCTCATCTGTAACCATTAACATGTTTACATCTGCCCTATCATGAAAGAGTTTGAGGCAGTTCACATGGATCACCCTCATGGGAGTCCTGCTAGTGCCTAGGTCAACCAGGTAGGTGACCTGACTCTTTTTTTCAAGAACTGGGTAAGGGCCACTCCATCTGTCCTGAAGTGCCCTTGGAGCCACAGGTTCCAGAACCCAGACTTTCTGCCCTGGCTGAAACTCAACCATAGCAGCCTTTTTGTCATACCACATCTTCTGGAGCTGTTGGCTGGCCTCAAGGTTTTTGCTTGCCTTTTCCATGTACTCTGCCATCCTGGAACGTAGGCCTAGTACATAGTCCACTATATCTTGCTTAGGCTCATGAAGAGGTCTCTCCCAGCCTTCTTTCACAAGGGCTAGTGGTCCCCTAACAGGATGGCCAAACAGAAGTTCAAAGGGGGAAAACCCTACTCCCTTCTGAGGCACCTCTCTGTAGGCGAAAAGCAGACATGGCAAGAGGACATCCCATCTCGTTTTGAGTTTTTCAGGGATACCCATGAACATGCCCTTCAATGTCTTGCTAAATTTCTCAACAAGAACACTGGTTTGTGGATGGTATGGTGTGGTAAATTTGTAAGTCACCCCACACTCATTCCACATGTGCTTCAGGTATGCTGACATGAAGTTGGTACCTCTGTCAGAAACCATCTCCTTAGGAAATCCCACTCTGATAAAAATACCTATGAGTACTTTGGCTACAGCAGGGGTAGTAGTGGCCCTAAGGGGAATTGCCTCCGGGTACCTAGTAGTATGATCCACTACTACTAGGATATATTGGTTCCCTGATGCTGTGGGAGGTTCAAGAGGACCCACTATATCCACTGCCACTCTTTCAAAGGGGACCCCCACCACTGGAAGTGGAATGAGGGGGGCCTTTGGATGGCCACCTGTCTTACCACTGGCTTGACAGGTGACACAGGACGTGCAAAACTCCTTTACCTTCTGGGACATATTGGGCCAGCAGAAATGGCTGACTAATCTCTCCCATGTCTTGGTTTGTCCCAAATGCCCAACAAGGGGAATGTCATGGGCTAAGGTCAGAATGAACTCCCTAAACTCCTGAGGCACTACCACACTACTAGTGGCACCAGGTTTGGGATCTCGTGCCTCAGTGTAAAGGAGTCCATCTTCCCAATAGAACCTGTGGGTTTCACTGACATTTCCTTTTTCTTGCTCAGCTGCTTGCTGTCTTAGGCCTACAAGAGAGGGACAAGTTTCTTGCCCCTTACACAGCTGTTCCCTTGAGGGTCCCCCTGGGCCCAGGAGCTCAACCTGGTAAGGTTCCAGCTCCATGGACTCAGTTCCCTCAGGGGATAGAACATCTTCCCGGGAAGAGAGGTTCTGTTTCTTTTGATGTGTTGAAGCTGGTTCTCAAGTCTTCTTTCCTTTTCTCTTGGAAGGTTGGGGCATTATTCCAGACTCCAACACTTCTTTTTCAACCTGCGCCCTGCACTGTGCCCTTGTCTTGACACACACCAGTTCAGGGATACCCAGCATGGCTGCATAGGTTTTGAGCTCTACCTCAGCCCATGCTGAGGACTCCAGATAATTTCCTAGCAGACATTCTACTGGGATTGCAGAAGAGACTACCACCTATTTAAGGCAAGTGACCCCTCCCCATTCTAAACTTGCCATTGCCATGGGATGGACTTAAGTCTGATTGTCAGCATGTGTGACTGGATATTTCTGTCCAGCCAGGTACTGTCCTGGGGAAACCAGTTTGTCTGTCACCATAGTAACACTGGCACCGTATCCCTCAGGGCTTCTACTCTAGTCCCATTGATCAAGAGCTGCTGCCTGTATTTTTGCATGTTAGGCGGCCAGGCAGCAAGTGTGGCTAGGTCCACCCCACCCTCAGAGACTAATGTAGCTTCGGGCACACTGTTGATATGTTCTGGGCCCACTGTTGATCCCACTTGGAGACTGGCTATTCCAGTGCTAACTGGAGTAGTAGTTGTGGGACTTTTCTTGGGACAGGTCTTGTCTCCAGTTTGGTGTCCATGCTGAGTACAAATGTGATACCAGGCCTTCTTGGGATCAAAGTTTTTACCCTTATACCCAATTGAGGATTGTGAAGAGGCTCTGGACCCACCCTCCTGAACAGGTTCTTGGGGCCCTGTAGAAGACTCTTTACTTTTTCCCTTGGATGTCTCAACACTCTTCCCCTGGGGAGGCTTTGTGACCACTTTCTTTTGGTCACCCCCTGTGGAAGTCTTGGTCACCCTAGTCTTGACCCAATGGTCTGCCTTCTTTCCCAATTCTTGGGGAGAAGTTGGACCTAGGTCTACCGGATGCTGATGCGGTTTGTCACTGAAACAATTACTTAACAGGTGTTCCTTCATAAACAAGGTATAAATCCCATCATAATCATTTACACCACTGCCAGTTATCCAACCATCTAGTGTTTTGACTGAGAAGTCAACAAAATCAACCCAGGTCTGACTCGTGGATTTTTTAGCCTCCCTGAACCTAATCCTGTACTCCTCAGTTGAGAATACAAAGCCCTCAATCAGGGTAGCCTTCATCAGGTCATATTATTCTGCATCTTTACCAGAGAGTGTGAGGAGTCTATCCCTACACTTTCCAGTGAACATTTCCCAAAGGAGAGCACCCCAGTGAGATTTGTTTACTTTTCTGGTTGCACAAAGCCTCTCAAAAGCTGTGAACCATTTGGTAATGTCATCACCATATTCATATTTTGTTACAATCCCTTTGGATTTTTAGGATGTCAGTATCTTCTCTGACCCTAGTTATGTTGCTGCCACCATAGATGGGAGCAAAACCCATATCTTTTCTTTCCCTCTCTATGGCCAGGAGCTGTCTCTCCAAAGCCAATCTTATGGCCAGCCTGGCTAACAGGAGGTCATCTTCATTGAGGCTGTCCTCAATGTTTCCAGAGTTACTGGTCTCCACTGTGGAAGAACCAGTTTCTCTGACCATTACTTGTGGAGACAGGGTTTGAGGGACCCTGTTCTCCATAATTAGGACAGGAGGGAGGGAATCATCCTCCTGGTCACTAATTACCCCATCTGTAGGGTTATCCTCAAAGGGGTGGTCCTTTGCAAACTCTGCCAAAAGCTTCTGGAGCTTTACTTTGGTGTGGTTGGACCCAGTCTTTATATTTTTTAGCTTACAGAGAGTCCTTAACTCTGACATCCCTAGATGCAGGTAAGGGGTGAGGTTGAGTTCCACCACCATCTCATCGGTGCTAGACATTATTTCTCTAAAAGTTGTGATTACTTTTCAAGAATCTAAGAACTAGTTCTGGGACTTAACTCCAAACTTCTACAAACATTTAAACTCTAAAGGAAATGCTAACAGGGACTTACACAAGGCCCTAGCAGGACTTTTAAAAAATTAGAAAAATAGCTCAAATTGCAAAAATCAGTTTCTAATGACAATTTGGGGAATTTAGTCATGTGATCAGGTATTGGCTGAGTAGTCCAACAAATGCAAAGTCTTAGACCCCACCACTGATCCACCAATGTAGGAAGTTGGCTCTATATACACTATCTCAAAGTAAGAGATAGTGTGCACAGAGTACAAGGGGTCCCCTTAGAGGTAAGATAGTGGCAAAATTAGATAATACTAATGCTCTATTTTGTGGTAGTGTGGTCGAGCAGTAGGCTTATCAGAGGGTAGTGTTAGGCATTAGTTGTACACACACAGGCAATAAATGAGGAACACACACTCAAAGATGTAACTCCAGGCCAATAGTTTGTACATAGAAAAATATATTTTCTTAATTTATTTTTAGAACCACAAGTTCAAGATTTGAAGTAAATACATAAAATGCAAGGTACTCCACACAGGTAAGTTAGGAACTTTGAATTACAGCAATGGCATACACAGGTTTAGGAAAAATGGCAATAAGCTATTTTGAAAGTGGACACAGTGCAAAAATCAACAGTTCCTGGGGCAGGTAAGTAATGGTTAGTTTGTCAAGTAAATAAGACACTTACAAGTCTAAGTTTCTGGGCATAGGCAGCCCACCGTTGAGGGTTCAAGGCAACCCCAAAGTTACCACACCAGCAGCTCAGGACCGGTCAGGTGCAGAGGTCACATAGGTGCCCAAAACACATTGGTGCCTATGAAGAACGGGGTGCTCAGGTTCCAGTCTGCCATCAGGTAAGTACCTGCATCCTTGGAGGGCAGACCATGGGGGGTTTGTAGAGCACTGGGGGGGACACAAGTAGGCACACAAAACACACCCTCAGCGGCACAGGGGCGGCTGGGTGCAGTGTGCAAAGCATTCGTCAGGTTTTGTATTGGATTCAATGGAGGGACCCGGGGGTCACTCTAGCAGCGCAGGTAGGGCACAGGGGGGTTTCTAGGGCCAGCCACCGACTGGGCTAGGCAGAGAGTCGCTTGAGGGTCACTCCTGCACTGAGGTTCGGTTCCTTCAGGTCCTGGGGGTTGCGGGTGCAGTGCTGGTTCCAGGCGTCGGGTCCCTTGTTACAGGCAGTCGCGGTCAGGGGGAGCCTCTGGATTCTCTCTGCATGCTTCGCTCTGGGAGTCCAGGGGGGTCGTCCCGGGCTACTCACGAGGTCGCAGTAGCCTGGGAGTCCTCCCTGTAGTGTTGGTTCTCTGGGGCTCAAGCCGGGGGCATCGGGTGCAGTGGGTGAAGTCTCACGCTTCCGGCGGGAAGAGTGAGGTCTTTAAAAGTGCAAGAAAGTTGCAAATGTTGTTTCTGTTGTTGAGCAGAACCACTGCTCACGGGAGTTTTTTGGTCCTTTGTTTCAGGGCAGTCCTCTGAGGCTTCAGAGGTCGCTAGTTTCTGTTGGATGCGTCACTGTTGCAGGTTTCCAAGTCAGGAGACAGGCCGGTAGGGCTTGGGCCAAAGCAGTTGTCGTCTCCGTCGTCTCCGCAGGGCTTTCAGGTCAGCAGTCCTTCTTAGTGCAGGTTGCAGGAATCTGATTTCCTGGGTTCTGGGGTGCCCCTAAATACTAAATTTAGGGGTGTGTTTAGGTCTGGGAGGGCAGTAGCCAATGGCTACTGTCCTGGAGGGTGGCTACACCGTCTTTGTGCCTCCTCCTTGAGGGGGGCACATCCCTAATCGTATTGGGGGAATCCTCCAAACGTAAGATGGAAGATTTCTTAAGGCAGGGGTCACCTCAGCTCAGGACATCTTAGGGGCTGTCCTGACTGGTGGGTGACTTCTCCTTGTTTTTCTCACTATCTCCTCCAGCCTTGCCGCCAAAAGTGGGGGCAGTGGCCGGAGGGGCGGGAATCTCAACTAGCTGGGATGCCCTGTGGTGCTGTAACAAAAGAGGTGAGCCTTTGAGGCTCACAGCCAGGTGTTACAGTTCCTGCAGGGGGAGGTGAGAGGCACCTCCACCCAGTACAGGCGTTGTTCCTGGCCAGAGAGTGACAAAGGCACTCTCCCCATGTGGCCAGCAACTTGTCTGGTTGTGGCAGGCTGGCAGAAACAGGTCAACCTAACACTAGAAGTCAGATTGGTTTTCAGGGGGCCTCTCTAAGATGCCCTCTGGGTGCATTTTATAATAAATTCCACACTGACATCAGTGTGCATTTATTGTGCTGAGAAGTGTGATACCAATCTTCCCAGATTCCAGTGTGGCCATTATGGAACTGTGGAGTTCTTGTTTGACAAACTCCCAGACCATATACTCGTATGGCTACCCTGCACTTACAATGTCTAAGGTTTTTCTTAGACACTGTAGGGGCATAGTGCTCATGCACATATGTCCGCACCTGTGGTATAGAGCACCCTGCCCCTTAGGGCTGTAAAGCCTGCTAGAGGTGTGACTTACCTATGCCACAGGCAGTGTGAGGTTGGCATGGCACTCTGAGGGGAGTGCCATGTCGACTTAGTAATTTTCTCCCCACCAGCACGCACAAGCTGTGAGGCAGTGTGCAGGTGCTGAGTGAGGGGTCCCCAGGGTGGCATAAGACATGCTGCAGCCCTTAGAAACCTTCCCTTGCATCAGGGCCCTCAGTACCAGTAGTACCATTTACAAGGGACTTATCTGGGTGCCAGGGCTGTGCCAATTGTGGAAGCAAAGGTATAGTTTAGGGAAAGAACACTGGTGCAGGGCCTGGTTAGCAGCACATAACTGGCATCAGCAAAAGGCAAAACGTCAGGGGGTAACCATGCCAAGGACGCATTTCCTTACAGAAATAGAACAATGCACCACCAAATTATTGTCTGGGTGGAATGTAGGCAGACTGTGTTACACTCCCTATATACATAAGATGCACACCTTTCACACACATCTGCTGTCTTGACTCATGCCTATATTAATTCCAAATAAACTTGTAAAGACTGATGTATGGGTGTATGTCTCAGGTAGGAAAGGGTTTGCTAATACCAACAATGGATGACGTGTCTGCATGGTCACATGTGTCAGCATGGTTAACTAGTATGCTCTGTATAACAACATCACACAGCACATAGCAATAAACACCTCTCATTGTCACTCCCATGCCAGAACAAGAGCAAGGTAGCAACAGTTAGAAATGATCCCATACATGATTTGGGCTCCAAAATGGCAATCAGGTGTGGGATGTGCAGCTATGTCCAGCAATGTCCAAAAATGTCCGAGACCCATCCAAAAATGAATGGGAGTAGAAATAGCCATAAATGTTGCATTTGGTTAATGAAAGAAGCAGGACTGAGATGATTTCACACAACATCATTCAGTCATGGTAAGAGTTACCTAGATTGTGGCATACAGGAATAAAGGCATACCCATGTTCAACGGAGGATGTGGATGGAGAGCTGAGAGATACTCACAGATACTTGGAAATACAACATGGAAGGTCACTTGGAGACAACACAAGTGCTGTGGCAAGTGTAATGTCATGTGATTGTGGCACTCATTACATCTCACAAATACTGGCAAAGCGACGGTAACTATCATGTAGCCAGTAGTAGATGTGTTCATCTACAATTTACACAAGTCACACGTTGCATCCTGTCCATATATGATCAGACAATGTTGCTGTAGAAGATGTGTACAAAGTGTAAGCAGCCTAAAGAATGGGAGCAATGCAGGAGACAAAATATACCTTAGAAGTAATGTGGTAAAACATGGAGAAGCAACAAACATAGACCAATACTGACTGTGCAACACATGAATGTCTACATGTAAACATCCAACATATGTTCAGAGATGGTAGCCAGGTCAGTCCATTAACTAAGTCATGTTTGTCACTACCATAACCTGGTAGTTGCCCATCTCATGCCAACGTGACAGGAGTCAGTCACAGATAACACCATCTGTCCCCTGGCACGTTCCCAAAATAGAAGCCAAAACAGAGTTACAACCCCTAACCAAGCTGCCCATGGACATTACAAAGGACATAAAATAATTAGACATGTCCAACACATGCAAGTACCCAGTCCTCTGTACATGAGAGGGGAAGGCTGACATCAAATACTGCTGAGGAAAATGTGATATCCTGGTCCGTTTTATCACAATTGTGCATGTGTCTGTCTGCAGGAGACTGTGCATTGCTCTGCTGATTAGCAATCATGAAGAAACTAGATCTATGCTCAAAACCCCCTAACACCACTGCTCTGGCTACATAAGCGTTTGACACTTTCAGGTGCCTGATGCATGTGGACAGTGGCCTGAGTAATCTGGAGCTTCATAAACCTGCCTCTTTACATGCAACCATGGGTTTGTGTTGCCATACAAACTCCTATAGTAGTGATGAAGATCTATGCCAGTCTGCAACACTGCTACACAGTGGTATGCCATTGTATGTCATTGTATGTGGCAGTCATAACAAACATGATGTGGATGAACGTGAGTGCCTAGTTGGTGGCATGCACACATATACCACATATCTCAGCACACATATACCACTTAAACGGCTCAGCCATGATAATGCGTATAGGATTCTGAACAAAAGGCAACTTACCACAAATGTAAGGGCATATATGTATCACAAAATCACTGACTGAAATAAATGACCTTCACATGTGTTCCGACATACGGAAACATAGTGTAGGAGGCTGGCACAAGGTGTAGTGGGTACCAGAGGTAATTACACCTTGTGCCAGGTCCAGTTATCCCTTATTAGTGTAGAAGAGGCATTTCTAGCAGCTCAGGCTGATAGAAGGTAGCTATGGCAAAGCAGCTTAGGCTGAACTAGGAGACATGTAAAGCTCCTACTATACCACTTGTGGCATATGCACAATATCATAAGAAAACACAATACACAGAATTACTAAAAATAAAGGTACTTTATTTTTATGACAATATGCCAAAGTATATCAGTGAGTACCCTCGGTATGAGGATACGATATAAACACAAGATATATGTACACAAACCAAAATTATGCAGGTAATAGCAAGAAAAGTAATGCAAGCAGTGTAAAGTTACAATAGATTGCAATAGGAGCACATAGGTATAGGGGCAACACAAACCATATACTCCAAAAGTGGAATGCGAACCACGAATGGACCCCAAACCTATGTGAGCTTGTAGAGGGTCGCTAGGACTGTAAGAAAACAGTGAGGGTTAGAAAAATAGCCCACCCCAAGACCCTGAAAGGTAGGTGTAAAGTGCACCTACTACCCCCAGAGAGCACAGAAGTCATGATAGGGGGATTCTTCAGGAAAAACAAACACCAGCAATGCAACAACAGTGGATTTCCAGACCTGAGTACCTGCAAGACAAGGGGACCAAGTCCAATAGTCGCGACAGTGTCGGGAGTGGGCAGGAGCCCAGGAAATGCCAGCTGAGGGTGCAAGGAAGCTGCCACCTGTTGGAAGAAGCTTGTAGTTCTGCAAGAAAGAAGAGGCTAGGAACTTCCCCTTTGGAGGATGGATGTCCCATGTCGCGATGAAGCTTGCAGAGGTATTCCCACGCAGAAAGACTGCAAACAAGCCTTGCTAGCTGCAAGGGTCACAATAGAGGTTTTTGGGTGATGCTGTGGCCCAGGAGAGACCAGGATGTCGCCACTTGGAGAAGGAGACAGAGGGGGCACCCAGCAACTCAGGGAGCCCTCACAGAAGCAGGCAGCACCAGCAGAAGTACCTGAACAGGCACTTGGAAGAAGAGTGCATGCGAAGTCACAAAAGGGAGTCCCATGACGCCGGAGGACAACTCAGAACGTTGTGCACTGCAGGTTAGAGTGTCAGGGACCCAGGCTTGGCTGTGCACAAGGGAAATCCTGGAAGAGTGCACAGGAGCCGGAGCAGCTGCAAATCACGCGGTACTCAGCAATGCAGTCTAGCGTGGGGAGGCAAGGACTTACCTCCACCAAACTTGGACTGAAGAGTCACTGGACTGTGGGAGTCACTTGGACAGATTTGCCGAGTTCCAGGGACCACACTCGTCATGCTGAGAGGGGACCCAGAAGACCAGTAATGCAGTCTTTTGGTGCCTGCGGTTGCAGGGGGAAGATTCCGTCGACCCACGGGAGATTTCTTCAGAGCTCCTGGTGCAGAGAGGAGGCAGGCTACCCCAGAGCATGCACCACCTGGAAACACTCGAGAAAGCCGGCAGGTTGAAGCGATACAAGGTTGCTAGTAGTCGTCTTGCTACTTTGTTGCAGTTTTGCAGGCGTCCTGAGCAGTCAGCGGTCGATCCTTTGGTAGAAGGTGAAGAGAGAGATGCAGAGGAACTCTGATGAGCTCTTGCATTCGTTATCTGGTGAGATCCCCAAAGCAGAGACCCTAAATAGCCAGAAAAGGAGGTTTTGCCTCCTAGGAAGGAGGATTGGCTACCAAGAGAGGTAAGAGCCTATCAGAAGGAGCCTCTGACGTCACCTGCTGTCACTGGCCACTCAGAGCAGTCCAGTGTGCCGCAGACACCTCTGTTTCCAAGATGGCAGAGGTCTGGGACACACTGGAGGAGCTCTGGGCACCTCCCCTGGGAGGTGCAGGTCAGGGGAGTGATCACTCCCCTTTCCTTTGTCCTGTTTCGCGCCAGAGCAGGGCTGGGGGATCCCTAAACCGGTGTAGACTGGCTTATGCAGAGATGGGCACCATCTGTGCCCATCAAATAATTTCCAGAGGCTGTGGGAGGCTACTCCTCCCCAGCCCTTCACACCTATTTCCAAAGGGAGAGGGTGTAACACCCTCTCTCAGAGGAAATCCTTTGTTCTGCCTTCCTGGGCCAGGGCTGCCTGGACCCCAGGAGGGCAGAAACCTGTCTGAGGGGTTAGCAGCAGCAGCAGCTGCAGTGGAAACCCCGGAAAGGCAGTTTGGCAGTACCTGGGTTCTGTGCTAGAGACCCGGAGGATCATGGAATTGTCCCCCCAATACCAGAATGGTATTGGGGGGACAATTCCATGATCTTAGACATGTTACATGGCCATGTTCGGAGTTACCATTGTGACGCTATACATAGGTAGTGACCTATGTATAGTGCATGCGTGTAATGGTGTCCCCGCACTCACAAAGTCCTGGGAATTTGCCCTGAATGATGTGGGGGCATCTTGGCTAGTGCCAGGGTGCCCACACACAAGAAACTTTGCACCCAACCTTCACCAGGTGACGGTTAGACATATAGGTGACTTATAAGTTACTTATGTGCAGTGGTAAATGGCTGTGAAATAACGTGGACGTTATTTCACGCAGGCTGCAGTGGCAGGCCTGTGTAAGAATTGTCAGAGCTCCCTATGGGTGGCAAAAGAAATGCTGCAGCCCATAGGGATCTCCTGGAACCCCAATACCATGGGTACCTCAGTACCATATACTAGGGAATTATATGGGTGTACCAGTATGCCAATGTGAATTGGTAAGTTTAGTCACTAGCCTGTTAGTGACAAATTTGGAAAGCAGAGAGAGCATAAACACTGAGGTTCTGGTTAGCAGAGCCTCAGTGAAACAGTTAGGCATCACACAGGGAACACATACAGGGCACATACTTATGAGCACTGGGGCCCTGCCTGGCAGGGTCCAGTGACACATAGACTAAAACAATATATATACAGTGAAATATGGGGGGAACATGCCAGGCAAGATGGTACTTTCCTACACAACCCCCCCCCCAAACGAAGGACAATAAGACTAGCCATGACCTGATGAGTCTTCATTGTCTAAGTGGAAATATCTGGAGAGTCCATCTGCATTGGAGTGGGTACTCCCAGGTCTATGTTCCACTGTATAGTCCATTCCCTGTAGAGATATGGACCACCTCAACAATTTAGGATTTTCACCTTTCATTTGTTTTAGCCAAAGTAGAGGTTTGTGGTCTGTCTGAACAATAAATTGAGGGCCAAACAGGTATGCCCTCAATGTTTTCAGTGCCCAGACCACAGCAAAGGCCTCCCTCTCAATGGCAGACCAACGCTTTTCTCTAGGGGTCAACCTTCTGCTGATAAAAGCAACTGGTTGATCCTGGCCCTCAGAATTCAGTTGTGATAAGACTGCCCCTACCCCTAATTCAGATGCATCAGTTTGAACAATGAATTTCTTGGAGAAACGTGGGCTTTTTAGGACAGGTGCAGAGCACATGGCCTGTTTGAGCTCCTCAAAAGCTTTCTGACAGCTAGCTGTCCATAATACCTTTTTAGGCATTTTCTTACTTGTGAGATCATTAATAGGGGCTGCTATGGAGCCATAGTTTTTAATGAATCTCCTGTAATACCCAGTGAGGCCTAAGAAGGCTCTCACTTGGGTATGTGTTGTAGGGGGAATCCAATCCATGATTGTCTGGATTTTCCCCGAATGTGGTGCAATCTGTTCTCCACCTACCAGGTGTCCCAGATAAACCACCTTTCCCTGCCCTATCCGGCACTTTGAGGCCTTGATAGTGAGGCCTGCCTTTTGCAGGGCCTCCAAAACTTTTTAAAGGTGGACCAGGTGCTCATCCCAGGTGGAGCTAAAGACAGCTATATCATCTAGATATGCTGCACTAAAAGCCTCCAACCCTTGCAGGACTGTGTTCACCAACCTCTGAAAAGTGGCAGGTGCATTCTTCAAGCCAAAGGGCATCACTGTAAATTGGTAGTGCCCTCCTATAGTTGAAAATGCAGTTTTAGGTTTAGCGTCCTCAGCCAATTTGATCTGCCAATACCCTGCAGTCAAATCAAAGGTGCTTAAATACTTGGTATATGCCAGTGTATCTATGAGCTCATCTGCCCTGGGTATAGGGTGAGCATCAGTTTTTGTTACCTGATTGAGACCTCTGTAGTCTACACAAAACCTCATCTCCCTTTTTCCATCTTTAGAGTGAGGCTTTGGTACAAGCACCACAGGACTCGCCCATGGGCTTTCAGAAGGTTCAACCACTCCTAGATCAAGCATTTTCTGAACCTCTTGTTTTATGCAGTCCCTGACATGGTCAGGCTGCCTATAGATTTTACTTTTGACAGGCAAGGTGTCTCCAGTATCAATTGTGTGTTCACTCCAAGATGTGGTGCCTGGCACAGTTGAAAAGAGTTCAGAAAATTGTCCAAGGAGATTTATGCAGTTGTCTTTCTGTTCTGCAGTCAGACAATCTGCTAACACTACTCCCTCCACTAAAGCATCCTCTTCAGTGGAGGAGAAGAGATCAGGGAGAGGGTCACTCTCATCTTCCTGTCCTTCATCTGTTGCCATGAGCAGGGTGAGATCAGCCCTGCCATAGTAGGGTTTTAGGCGGTTGACATGAATCACCCTAAGGGGACTCCTGGCAGTGCCCAGGCCTACCAGATAGGTAAACTCACCCTTTTTCTCAACAATTAGATGGGGTCCACTCCATTTGTCCTGGAGTGCTCTTGGGGCCACAGGCTCCAATACCCACACCTTCTGTCCTGGTTGGTACTGGATCAGAACATCCTTCTGGTCATGCCATTGCTTCTGGAGCTCTTGGCTGGCCTGAAGGTTTTTACTGGCCTTTTTCATGTACTCAGCTATTCTGGATCTTAGGCCAAGTAGATAGTCCACTATGTCCTGTTTGGGAGCTTTTAAACATTGTTCCCAACCCTCCTTCACAAGTGTTAGTGGACCTCTTGCAGGGTGTCCAAAGAGGAGTTCAAATGGGCTGAAGCCCACTCCTTTCTGGGGTACCTCCCTGTAAGCAAAAAGGAGGCAAGGTAACAGGACATCCCATCTCCTCCTGAGTTTTTCAGGGAGTCCCATTATCATACCTTTGAGAGTTTTATTAAACCTCTCTACCAGTCCATTAGTCTGTGGATGATAAGGAGTGGTGAATTTGTATGTTACACCACATTCCTTCCACATAGCCTTCAAGTATGCAGACATAAAGTTGCTACCCCTGTCTGATACAACCTCTTTTGGAAAACCCACCCTGGAAAAGATTCCCGGAGGGCTTTTGCCACTGCAGGTGCTGTAGTGGTCCTTAGAGGAATTGCTTCAGGATATGTTGTGGCATGGTCCACAACCACCAAGATAAACCTATTGCCTGAAGCAGTAGGAGGGTCAAGGGGCCAACTATGTCAACCCCTACCCTTTCAAAGGGGACCCCAACCACAGGTAGTGGAATAAGGGGAGACTTTGGTGTGCCACCAGTCTTGACACTGGCTTGGCAGGTCACACAAGACTTGCAAAAATCTTTAGTGTTCTCTGACATCCTAGGCCAGTGAAACAGGGGGACAAGCCTTTCCCATGTTTTGATCTGGCCCAAATGCCCAGCCAAAGGAATGTTATGTGCAAGAGTTAGGAGGAACTCTCTGTACTGCAGTGGAATGACCAATCTCCTGGTTGCTCCAGGTTTAGGGTCCCTTGCCTCTGTGTACAAGAGGTTGTCCTCCCAGTAAACTCTATGTGAGTCACTGACATCCCCATTTTGCTGCTTGACAGCTTGCTGTCTGGGACCCTCTAATGTGGGACAGGTTTGCTGTGCCACACTCAGCTCTTCCCTGGCAGGCCCCCCTCCACCCAAAAGCTCAGCAGTGTCTGCTGCCAGCTCATCTGGAGAACGTTCTGCACAGGGAGGAAATTCTTCTTCCTCAGAAGGAGAATCATCTGTAGAGGGAGGGATAGTGGGTAGGGATTTACCCTTGCTATCCCTAGCTTTGGGGGGCACTTGGTCCATTGTTCCAGGATCCAAGTTACCCTGTCCTTTTTGCTTTTTGGCCTGAGCCCTTTTCAAAGCAAAAATATGCCCAGGAATGCCCAGCATTTCTGCATGAGCCTCCAACTCCACTTCTGCCCAAGCTGATGTATCTAAATTGTTCCCTAGTAGACAGTCTACAGGTAAATCTGAGGCAACCATAACTTTCTTTGGACCAGTAATGCCCCCCCAGTTGAGATTCACAACAGCCATGGGGTGGCTAAGAGTGTTATTATGAGCGTCTGTCACTTGGTACTGCTGACCAAGTAGGTGTTGTTCAGGATGCACCAGTTTCTCTATCACCATGGTAACACTGGCACCTGTGTCCCTGTAGGCCTGAACCTCAACACCATTTATTAGGGGAAGTTGCTTGTACTTATCCATATTAAGGGGACAAGCAACCAAGGTGGCTAAATCAATGGCACCTTCAGAGACTAGCACAGCCTCTGTGGTCTCCCTAACAACACCAACCCCAACTAAATTACCAAAAGTGAGCCCAGCTACTCCCTTGGATTGGCTATTAGTAGGTTTGCTCCCACCACCACTGCTATAACTAGGGGCACTAGAAGTTGCAGTAGGGGTTGTGGTAGTGGGAGGTTTGGTGTTTTTCATTGGACAACTGGCATCAGTTGTCCAATGGCCTTTGACTTTACACAAATAACACCAAGGCTTTTTAGGTTGATTTGAAGAGGATTTGGACCCACCACCCCCACCAGAGTATTTTTGTGGGCCTGACGAAGACTCAGTTTTACTTTTGTCCCCACCCTTGTCAGAAGACTTACCATCCTTCTTCTTGCCATCCTTGTCACCCCCTGTATGAACTTTTCTGTTCACTCTTGTTCTGACCCATTTGTCTGCCTTCTTTCCCAATTCTTGGGGAGAGGTCAGATCTGAGTCCACTAGATATTGGTGTAACAAGTCAGACACACAGTTATTCAGAGTATGCTCTCTCAGAATACGATTATGCAGGCTTTCATAGTAAGAAACTTTACTGCCATGTAACCACCCTTCCAAGGCCTTCACTGAACAGTCAACAAAGTCTATTCAGTCTTGTGAGGACTCGTTTCTGGTGTCTCTGAACTTAATCCTGTATTGTTCAGTGGTTAAGCCAAATCCATCCAAGAGTGCATCCTTCAAAACTGCAAAATTGTTAGCATCACTTTCTCTAACAGTATGGAGCCTATCCCTACCATTTCCAGTGAAAGATAGCCACAATATAGCAGCCCACTGACTTTGAGGGACCCCCTGTACCATACAGGCCCTTTCAAGTGCAGCAAACCACTTGTTGATGTCATCCCCCTCCTTGTAAGGGGGGACTATCTTGTGCAGATTCCTGGAATCATGCTCTCTAATAGGATTACTATCAGGAATACTGCTGTTGCTGCCACCATGGGGTCCTAACCCCAATCTCTGTCTCTCCTTCTCCAGGCCTAAGGATTCCCTATCTAAGGCCAGCTGTTGCTGTTTAAGCTTCAGTCTGGTCTCCTCAACTCTCAACTTTTTGAGTTCCCTTTCTAACATATTGTCTTCAGGGTGTGTGGGTTGGGAATGCTTGGACACAGAAGATAAATTGGAAACAACAGAGGGGGATCTGTCCCTAACTGACTGAACCCTAATAACTTGGCCTACAGCAATAAAGACTCCCCTACTATGATGAGAACTTCCATTACTACCAACATTACTAGGTGTCCTGCTAGGGGGCAGATCTGGAAAAGAACCCTCCCCACCTCCCTCAAGGAGATCCCCTGAGTCAGAATGGGAACCTTCTATTAACCTCTCATTTCAAGTGCCTGCTTGGGACTCATCATTCACAATAAGCATGTTATATAGAAACTCTTTTGTAGGGTTCTTTCCTATTACTAAACCTCTATCTAAGCAGAGACTCCTTAGGCTCTTGTAATTCAAATTGTCATAAGTAGTATTGACCATTTTAAGAGTAGAGTCTTCTACAGACATGATAGTAAAGGGTTTAGAGACAGTGAGAAGGAAGAAAAAGTTTCAGAACTTTTTAAAGAACAGAGAAAAAAACATTTTTCTAACTTTTTAGAAACTTTTAGAAGTTTTAGAGTACTTTTCAGAACGTTGTTAAATGTTTAAGAGGAGAAAAGCAAAACTTTTTGGTTAGGTGTACATACACTGAACTTGTTTTGTATATTATACTCTTATGAAAAGTACACAATGACAAAGTGGTAAGTAGTTACAAGTACTTATCCCACCGATGCACAACCAATGTAGGAGGCTGGCCTGGCTTGTAGTGGGTACCAGAGGTTCTTACACCTTGTGCCAGGTCCAGTTATCCCTTATTAGTGTAAAAGAGGTGTTTCTAGCAGCTTAGGCTGATAGAAGGTAGCTATGGCAAAGCAGCTTAGGCTGAACTAGGAGACATGTAAAGCTCCTACTATACCACTGGTGGCATATGCACAATATCATAAGAAAAAAAAATACACAGAATTACTAAAAATAAAGGTACTTTATTTTTATGACAATATGCCAAAGTATATCAGTGAGTACCCTCAGTATGAGGATAAGATATATACACAAGATATATGTACACAAACTAAAATTATGCAGGTAATAGCAAGAAGAGTAATGCAAGCAGTGTAAAGTTACAATAGATTGCAACAGGAGCACATAGGTATAGGGGCAACACAAACCATATACTCCAAAAGTGGAATGCGAACCACAAATGGACCCCAAGCCTATGTGAGCTTGTAGAGGGTCGCTGGGACTGTATGAAAACAGTGAGGGTTAGAAAAATAGCCCACCCCAAGACCCTGAAAGGTAGGTGTAAAGTGCACCTACTACCCCCAGAGAGCACAGAAGTCGTGATAGGGGGATTCTGCAGGAAGAACAAACACCAGCAATGCAACAACAGTGGATTTCCAGACTTGAGTACCTGTAAGACAAGGGGACCAAGTCCAATAGTTGCGACAGTGTCACGAGTGGGCAGGAACCCAGGAAATGCCTGATGAGGGTGCAAGGAAGCTGCCACCTGTTGGAAGAAGCTAGGAGTTCTGCAAGAAAGAAGAGGACTAGGAATTTCCCCTTTGGAGGATGGATGTCCCACGTTGCGATGAAGCTTGCAGAGGTGTTCCCACGCAGAAAGACTGCAAACAAGCCTTGCTAGCTGCAAGGGTTGCAGTACAGGTTTTTGGGTGCTGCTGTGGCCCAGGAGGGACCAGGATGTCGCCACTTGGAGAAGGAGACAGAGGGGGTGCCCAGCAACTCAGGGAGCCCTCACAGAAGCAGGCAGCACACGCAGAAGTACCTGAACAGGCACTTGGAAGAAGAGTGAACCGGAGTCCATGCA
Organism: Pleurodeles waltl; assembly: GCF_031143425.1. Lineage (NCBI taxonomy): Eukaryota > Metazoa > Chordata > Amphibia > Caudata > Salamandridae > Pleurodeles > Pleurodeles waltl. The sequence goes on from NC_090446.1 coordinate 398,453,142, forward strand.
AAGTCACAAAAGGGAGTCCCACGACGCCGGAGGACAACTCAGAAGGTTGTGCACTGCAGATTAGAGTGTCGGGGACCCAGGATTGGCTGTGCACGAAGGAAATCCTGGAAGAGTGCACAGGAGCCGGAGCAGCTGCAAATCACGCGGTACCCAGCAATGCAGTCTAGCGTGGGGAGGCAAGGACTTACCTCCACCAAACTTGGACTGAAGAGTCACTGGACTGTGGGAGTCACTTGGACAGAGTTGCCGAGTTCCAGGGACCATGCTTGTCGTGCTGAGAGGGGTCCCAGGAGACCAGTGATGCAGTCTTTTGGTGCCTGCGGTTGCAGGGGGAAGATTCCGTCGACCCACGGGAGATTTCTTCAGAGCTCCTGGTGCAGAGAGGAGGCAGGCTACCCCCAGAGCATGCACCACCTGGAAACAGTTGAGAAAGCCGGCAGGTTGAAGCGATACAAGGTTGCTAGTAGTCGTCTTGCTACCTTGTTGCGGTTTTGCAGGCGTCCTGAGCAGTCAGCGGTCGATTCTTTGGTAGAAGGTGAAGAGAGAGATGCAGAGGAACTCTGATGACCTCTTGCATTCATTATCTGGTGAGATCCCCAAAGCAGAGACCCTAAATAGCCAGAAAAGGAGGTTTGGCTACCTAGAAAGGAGGATTGGCTACCGAGAGAGGTAAGAGCCTATCAGAAGGAGCCTCTGATATCACCTGCTGGCATTGGCCACTCAGAGCAGCCCAGTGTGCCACAGACACCTCTGTTTCCAAGATGGCAGAGGTCTGGGACACACTGGAGGAGCTCTGGGCACCTCCCCTGGGAGGTGCAGGTCAGGGGAGTGGTCACTCCCCTTTCCTTTGTCCAGTTTCGCGCCAGAGCAGGGCTGGGGGATCCCTAAACTGGTGTAGACTGGCTTATGCAGAGATCGGCACTATCTGTGCCCATCAAAGCATTTCCAGAGGCTGGGGGAGGCTACTCCTCCCCAGCCTTCTGTAGGAGGCTGGACTGGCTTGTGGTGAGTACCAAGGGGTACTTGCACCTTGCACCAGACCCAGTTATCCCTTATTAGTGTATAGGGTGTCTAGCAGCTTAGGCTGATAGATAATGGTAGCTTAGCAGAGCAGCTTAGGCTGAACTAGGAGACGTGTGAAGCTACTACAGTACCACTTAGTGTCATATGCACAATATCATAAGAAAACACAATACACAGTTATACTAAAAATAAAGGTACTTTATTTTTATGACAATATGCCAAAGTATCTTAGAGTGTACCCTCAGTGAGAGTATAGGAAATATACACAAGATATATATACACAATAGCAAAAATATGCAGTATAGTCTTAGAAAACAGTGCAAACAATGTATAGTTACAATAGGATGCAATGGGGAAACATAGGGATAGGGGCAACACAAACCATATACTCCAAAAGTGGAATGCAAACCACGAATGGACCCCAAACCTATGTGACCTTGTAGAGGGTCGCTGGGACTATTAGAAAATAGTGAGAGTTAGAAAAATAACCCTCCCCAAGACCCTGAAAAGTGAGTGCAAAGTGCACTAAAGTTCCCCTAAGGACAAAGAAGTCGTGTTAGAGGAATAATGCAGGAAAGACACAAACCAACAATGCAACAACGCTGGATTTCCAATCTGGGGTACCTGTGGAACAAGGGGACCAAGTCCAAAAGCCACAAGCAAGTCGGAGATGGGCAGATGCCCAGGAAATGCCAGCTGTGGGTGCAAAGAAGCTTCTACTGGACAGAAGAAGCTGAGGTTTCTGCAGGAATGAAAAGGGCTAGAGACTTCCCCTTTGGTGGACGGATCCCTCTCGCCGTGGAGAGTTGTGCAGAAGTGTTTTCCCGCCGAAAGAACACCAACAAGCCTTGCTAGCTGCAAATCGTGCGGTTAGCGTTTTTGGACGCTGCTGTGGCCCTGGAGGGACCAGGAGGTCGCAAATTGGACCAGGAGAGAGAGGGGACGTCGAGCAAGACAAGGAGCCCTCTCAGCAGCAGGTAGCACCCGGATAAGTGCCAGAAACAGGCACTACGAGGATGCATGAAACGGTGCTCACCCGAAGTCGCACAAAGGAGTCCCACGTCGCCGGAGACCAACTTAGAAAGTCGTGCAATGCAGGTTAGAGTGCCGTGGACCCAGGCTTGGCTGTGCACAAAGGATTTCCGCCGGAAGTGCACAGGGGCCGGAGTAGCTGCAAAAGTCGCGGTTCACAGCAATGCAGCCCAGCGAGGTGAGGCAAGGACTTACCTCCACCAAACTTGGACTGAAGAGTCACTGGACTGTGGGGGTCACTTGGACAGAGTCGCTGGATTCGAGGGACCTCGCTCGTCGTGCTGAGAGGAGACCCAAGGGACCGGTAATGCAGCTTTTTGGTGCCTGCGGTTGCAGGGGGAAGATTCCGTCGACCCACGGGAGATTTCTTCGGAGCTTCTGGTGCAGAGAGGAGGCAGACTACCCCCACAGCATGCACAAGCAGGAAAACAGTCGAGAAGGCGGCAGGATCAGCATTACAGAGTTGCAGTAGTCGTCTTTGCTACTATGTTGCAGGTTTGCAGGCTTCCAGCGCGGTCAGCAGTCGATTCCTTGTCAGAAGGTGAAGAGAGAGATGCAGAGGAACTCGGATGAGCTCTTGCATTCGTTATCTAAAGTTTCCCCAGAGACAGAGACCCTAAATAGCCAGAAAAGAGGGTTTGGCTACCTAGGAGAGAGGATAGGCTACTAACACCTGAAGGAGCCTATCAGAAGGAGTCTCTGACGTCACCTGGTGGCACTGGCCACTCAGAGCAGTCCAGTGTGCCAGCAGCACCTCTGTTTCCAAGATGGCAGAGGTCTGGAGCACACTGGAGGAGCTCTGGACACCTCCCAGGGGAGGTGCAGGTCAGGGGACTGGTCACTCCCCTTTCCTTTGTCCAGTTTCGCGCCAGAGCAGGGCTAAGGGGTCCCCTGAACCGGTGTAGACTGGCTTATGCAGAATTGGGCACATCTGTGCCCAACAAAGCATTTCCAGAGGCTGGGGGAGGCTACTCCTCCCCTGCCTTCACACCATTTTCCAAAGGGAGAGGGTGTAACACCCTCTCTCAGAGGAAGTCCTTTGTTCTGCCATCCTGGGCCAGGCCTGGCTGGACCCCAGGAGGGCAGATGCCTGTCTGAGGGGTTGGCAGCAGCAGCAGCTGCAGTGAAACCCCAGGAAGGGCAGTTTGGCAGTACCAGGGTCTGTGCTACAGACCACTGGGATCATGGGATTGTGCCAACTATGCCAGGATGGCATAGAGGGGGCAATTCCATGATCATAGACATGTTACATGGCCATATTCGGAGTTACCATTGTGAAGCTACATATAGGTAGTGACCTATATGTAGTGCACGCGTGTAATGGTGTCCCCGCACTCACAAAGTTCAGGGAATTGGCTCTGAACAATGTGGGGGCACCTTGGCTAGTGCCAGGGTGCCCTCACACTAAGTAACTTTGCACCTAACCTTTACCAGGTAAAGGTTAGACTTATAGGTGACTTATAAGTTACTTAAGTGCAGTGTAAAATGGCTGTGAAATAACGTGGACGTTATTTCACTCAGGCTGCAGTGGCAGGCCTGTGTAAGAATTGTCAGAGCTCCCTATGGGTGGCAAAAGAAATGCTGCAGCCCATAGGGATCTCCTGGAACCCCAATACCCTGGGTACCTCAGTACCATATACTAGGGAATTATAAGGGTGTTCCAGTAAGCCAATGTAAATTGGTAAAAATGGTCACTAGCCTGTTAGTGACAATTTGGAAAGAAATGAGAGAGCATAACCACTGAGGTTCTGATTAGCAGAGCCTCAGTGAGACAGTTAGTCACTACACAGGTAACACATTCAGGCACACTTATGAGCACTGGGGCCCTGGGTTACCAGGGTCCCAGTGACACATACAACTAAAACAACATATATACAGTGAAAAATGGGGGTAACATGCCAGGCAAGATGGTACTTTCCTACACCCCCCCCCCCCAAACGAAGGACAATAAGACTAGCCATGACCTGATGAGTCTTCATTGTCTAAGTGGAAATATCTGGAGAGTCCATCTGCATTGGAGTGGCTACTCCCAGGTCTATGTTCCACTGTATAGTCCATTCCCTGTAGGGATATGGACCACCTCAACAATTTAGGATTTTCACCTTTCATTTGTTTTAGCCAAAGTAGAGGTTTGTGGTCTGTCTGAACAATGAAGTGAGTGCCAAACAGGTATGGCCTCAACTTCTTCAGAGCCCAGACCACAGCAAAGGCCTCCCTCTCTATGGCAGACCAACGCTTTTCTCTAGGGGTCAACCTCCTACTAATAAAAGCAACAGGTTGATCCTGGCCCTCAGAATTAAGTTGTGATAGGACTGCCCCTACTCCTAATTCAGATGCATCAGTTTGGACATAGAATTTTTTAGAGTAACAAGGGCTTTTCAGGACAGGTGCAGAGCACATGGCCTGCTTCAGCTCCTCAAAAGGTTTCTGACAGTTTGCTGTCCATAATACCTTTTTAGGCATTTTCTTGGATGTGAGGTCATTAAGAGGGGCTGCAATGGAGCCATAGGTCTTAATGAACCTCCTGTAATACCCAGTGAGGCCTAGGAAGGCTCTCACCTGAGTCTGAGTGGTAGGGGGAACCCAATCAATAATTGTTTGGATTTTCCCCTGAAGTGGTGCAATCTGTTCCCCACCAACAAGGTGTCCCAGATAAACCACCTTACCCTGCCCTATCTGGCACTTTGAAGCCTTGATAGTGAGGCCTGCCTTTTGCAGGGCCTCCAAAACTTTCCATAGGTGGACCAGGTGATCATCCCAGCTGGAGCTAAAGACACCTATATCGTCCAAATATGCTGCACTGAAAGCTTCCAGCCCTTGCAGGACTGTGTTCACCAACCTTTGAAAAGTGGCAGGTGCATTTTTCAAACCAAAAGGCATTACAGTAAACTGGTAATGGCCTCCAATGGTAGAAAATGCAGTCTTAGGTTTAGCATCTTCTGACAATTTGATCTGCCAATACCCTGCAGTCAAATCAAAAGTGCTTAGATACTTGGCAGATGCCAGTGTATCTATGAGCTCATCTGCCCTGGGTATAGGGTGAGCATCAGTTTTGGTTACCAAGTTGAGACCTCTATAGTTTACACAAAACCGCATTTCCTTCTTTCCATCTTTGGAATGGGGTTTTGGTACCAGTACCACAGGAGAAGCCCATGGAATGTCAGAGTGCTCAACTACTCCTAGTTCTAACATTTTCTGGACCTCTTGCTTTATGCAGTCCCTGACATGGTCAGGCTGCCTATAGATTTTACTTTTGACAGGTAAACTGTCTCCAGTATCTATAGTGTGCTCACACCAAGAAGTGGTACCTGGCACAGTAGAGAAGAGTTCAGAGAATTGATCTAGGAGATTTATGCAATTATCTTTCTGCTCAGCAGTAAGACAATCAGCCAAAACTACACCTTCCACAAGAGCATCTTGTTCTGTGGAAGAGAAGAGATCAAGTAGAGGATCACTGTCTTCTTCCTGTCCCTCATCAGTTGCCATGAGCAGGGTGAGATCAGCCCTGTCATAGTAGGGTTTCAGGCGGTTGACATGGAGCACCCTAAGGGGACTCCTGGCAGTGCCTAAGTCAACTAAATAGGTGACTTCACCCTTCTTTTCAACAATTGTGTGGGGTCCACTCCATTTATCTTGGAGTGCTCTTGGGGCCACAGGCTCCAAGACCCACACTTTCTGCCCTGGTTGGTACTGAACCAAAACAGCCTTCTGATCATGCCATTGCTTCTGGAGCCCTTGGCTGGCCTGAAGGTTTTTACTGGCCTTTTTCATATACTCAGCCATCCTTGATCTGAGGCCAAGTACATAATCCACAATATCCTGTTTAGGAGCTTTTAAAGGTTGTTCCCAACCCTCCTTTACAAGTGTGAGTGGACCCCTAAGAGGGTGTCCAAAAAGAAGTTCAAAGGGGCTGAAGCCCACTCATTTCTGGGGTACCTCCCTGTAGGCAAAAAGGAGGCATGGTAGAAGGATATCCCATCTCCTGCGGAGTTTTTCAGGGAGACCCATAATCATGCCTTTGAGAGTTTTATTAAATCTCTCCACCAGTCCATTTGTTTGTGGATGATAGGGTGTTGTGAACTTGTACGTTACACCACACTCCTTCCACATGGCCTTTAAGTATGCAGACATGAAATTGCTTCCCCTGTCTGATACTACTTCCTTTGGGAAGCCCACCCTGGAAAATATTCCCAGGAGGGCCTTTGCCACTGCAGGTGCTGTAGTGGTCCTTAAAGGAATAGCTTCAGGATATCTTGTGGCATGGTCCACTACCACTAAGATGAATCTATTGCCTGAAGCAGTAGGAGGGTCAAGGGGGCCAACTATGTCAACCCCTACCCTTTCAAAAGGAACCCCAACCACAGGCAGTGGAATAAGGGGTGCCTTTGGGGTGCCACCTGTCTTGCCACTGGCTTGACAGGTTTCACAGGACTTACAAAATTCCTTTGTGTCCTCAGACATCCTAGGCCAATGAAATAATGGAACCAGTCTGTCCCAAGTTTTCATTTGACCCAGGTGCCCAGCTAGGGGAATGTCATGTGCCAGGGTTAGGAGGAACTTTCTGTACTCCTGAGGAATCACTAATCTCCTGGCAGCTCCAGGTTTAGGATCCCTATGCTCAGTGTACAAGAGGTTGTCCTCCCAGTAAACTCTGTGAGAGTCACTGACATCCCCATTAGCCTGTTTGACAGCTTGCTGTCTGAGACCCTCTAATGTGGGACAGGTTTGCTGTGCCACACTCAGCTCCTCTCTGGCAGGCCCCCCTTCACCCAAAAGCTCAGCAGTGTCTGCTTCCAGCTCCTCTGGTGTAGGTTCTGCACAGGGAGGGAATTCTTCTTCCTCAGAAGTTGAATCCACTGTAGAGGGAGGGATAGTAGGAAGTGGTTTGCTTCTACTAGCCCTAGCTTTAGGGAGCACTTGGTCCATTGTTCCAGGATCCAAGCTTCCCTGTCCTTTTTGCTTTTTGGCCTGAGCCCTTGTCAAAGCAAAAATATACCCTGGGATGCCCAGAATTGCTGCATGGGCCTCCAACTCCACAGCTGACCAAGCTGATGTCTCCAAATCATTTCCTAGTAGACAGTCTACAGGTAAATCTGTGGCTACCACAACTTTCTTTGGACCAGTAACCCCCCCCCAGTTGAGATTAACAACAGCCATGGGGTGGCTAAGTGTGTTGTTGTGAGCATCGGTTACTTGGTACTGGTGACCAAGTAGGTGTTGTTCAGGGTGGACCAGTTTCTCTATGACCATAGTCACACTGGCACCAGTGTCCCTGTAGGCCTGAACCTCAACACCATTTATTAGGGGTAGCTGCTTGTACTTATCCATATTAAGGGGACAAGCAACTAAGGTGGCTAAATCAATAGCCCCCTCAGAGACTAACACAGCCTCTGTGGCCTCCCTAACAAGGTCAACCCCAACTAAGTTACCAATAGTGAGCCCAGCTACTCCCTTGGATTGGCTATTAGTAGGTTTGCTCCCACCACCACTGCTATTAGTAGGGACACTAGGTGTAGCAGTAGGGGTTGTAGTGGTAGGAGGCTTGGTGCCTTTCTTTGGACAACTGGGATCTGTTGTCCAATGGCCTTTTATTTTACATAAATAGCACCATGGTTTCTTTTCCTTGTTCTGATTAAAAGAGGATTTGGGCCCACCACCCCCACCAGACTGTTTTTGTGGGCCTGATGAAGACTCATTTTTAGATTTGTCCCCACCCTTGTCAGAAGACTTACCATCCTTCTTTTTGTTGCCATCTTTGTCACCCCCTGTATGAACTTTTCTGTTCACCCTTGTTCTGACCCATTTGTCTGCCTTCTTTCCCAATTCTTGGGGAGAGGTCAGATCAGAGTCCACCAAGTACTGGTGCAACAAATCAGACACACAATTATTAAGAATATGCTCTCTCAGGATCAAGTTATACAGGCTGTCCTAATCAGTAACTTTACTGCCATGTAAACACCCCTCCAAGGCCTTCACTGAATGGTCAATGAAATCAACCCAGTCTTGTGAAGACTCCTTTTTGGTCTCTCTGAACTTTATCCTGTATTGTTCAGTGGTTAAGCCATAACCATCCAGGAGTGCATTCTTAAGAACTTGGAAATTATTAGCATCATTTTCTTTCACAGTAAGGAGCCTATCCCTACCTTTTCCACTAAATGATAGCCATAGGATAGCAGCCCACTGCCTTTGAGGGACATCCTGTACAACACAGGCCCTCTCAAGTGCAGCAAACCACTTGTTAATGTCATCCCCCTCCTTGTAAGGGGGAACTATCTTGTGCAGATTCCTGGAATCATGCTCTTTTGCAGTATGACTATGGGGAATACTGCTGCTGCCACCATGGGATTCTAAACCCAGTTTCTGTCTCTCCTTCTCTACTTCTAAAGTCTGTCTATCCAAATCCAGCTGTTGCTTCTTGAGCTTCAGTCTGGTTTGTTCCACTCTCAATCTATTGAGCTCCCTTTCTAACAATCTGTCATCAGGGTGGGTGGGAGGGACATGCCTTGAAACAGAAGTATGGTGAGAATGGACAGAAGGAGACCTGTCCCTTACAGAGGCCACCCTAACAGCTTGGCTAACAGAAACATCACTACCAGTATGGTGAGAATAAATGCTTTTGCTATGATGTGAGACAACACTATTTGTATGGTGTGGCTCATCATCATTACCAACTATGCTAGACTGTCTAGTAATGGGCAGGCTAGGAAGTTTCTTTCCAGCATCTTTTCCTGGGGGAGTCCCTGGATCAGATTGAGAACCATTAGCTACTTTTTCAACAGATGGGGCACTTCTAGCCTTATCCTGTTCTCTAAGCATGTTAATTAACAGTTCTAAGGAAGGATTCTTCCCTACACTTAAACCTCTCTCTACACAGAGACTCCTTGCTCCTTTCCAGCTAAGGTGGTCATATGCAAGTTTGGACAGATCAACATTTTGGCCTGTGCCAGACATTTTTAGAGAGAGTTAAAGTGATAGTAAAAGATAAAAAGTTTGTCAGAGCTTTTAGAAAGACAGAGAAAAAAAACTTTTAAAACTTTTTAGAACTTTTTAGAAAGTTAGGAGTACTTTTCAGCACTTAGAAAAGAGTGAAAAGAGGAAATGCAAAACTTTTTGGCTATGTGTATATACACTGAACTTGTTTTGTATATTTTTCTCTTATGAAAAGTACAATGACAAGAGTGGTAAGTAGTCTCAAAGCACTTATCCCACCGCTGCACAACCAATGTAGGAGGCTGGACTGGCTTGTGGTGAGTACCAAGGGGTACTTGCACCTTGCACCAGGCCCAGTTATCCCTTATTAGTGTATAGGGTGTCTAGCAGCTTAGGCTGATAGATAATGGTAGCTTAGCAGAGCAGCTTAGGCTGAACTAGGAGACGTGTGAAGCTACTACAGTACCACTTAGTGTCTTATGCACAATATCATAAGAAAACACAATACACAGTTATACTAAAAATAAAGGTACTTTATTTTTATGACAATATGCCAAAGTATCTTAGAGTGTACCCTCAGTGAGAGGATAGGAAATATACACAAGATATATATACACAATAGCAAAAATATGCAGTATAGTCTTAGAAAACAGTGCAAACAATGTATAGTTACAATAGGATGCAATGGGGAAACATAGGGATAGGGGCAACACAAACCATATACTCCAAAAGTGGAATGCGAACCACGAATGGACCCCAAACCTATGTGACCTTGTAGAGGGTCGCTGGGACTATTAGAAAATAGTGAGAGTTAGAAAAATAACCCTCCCCAAGACCCTGAAAAGTGAGTGCAAAGTGCACTAAAGTTCCCCTAAGGACAAAGAAGTCGTGTTAGAGGAATAATGCAGGAAAGACACAAACCAACAATGCAACAACGCTGGATTTCCAATCTGGGGTACCTGTGGAACAAGGGGACCAAGTCCAAAAGCCACAAGCAAGTCGGAGATGGGCAGATGCCCAGGAAATGCCAGCTGTGGGTGCAAAGAAGCTTCTACTGGACAGAAGAAGCTGAGGTTTCTGCAGGAACGAAAAGGGCTAGAGACTTCCCCTTTGGTGGACGGATCCCTCTCGCCGTGGAGAGTCGTGCAGAAGTGTTTTCCCGTCGAAAGAACGCCAACAAGCCTTGCTAGCTGCAAATCGTGGGGTTAGTGTTTTTGGACGCTGCTGTGGCCCTGGAGGGACCAGGAGGTCGCAAATTGGACCAGGAGAGAGAGGGAACGTCGAGCAAGACAAGGAGCCCTCTCAGCAGCAGGTAGCACCCGGAGAAGTGCCAGAAACAGGCACTACGAGGATGCGTGAAACGGTGCTCACCCGAAGTCGCACAAAGGAGTCTCACGTCGCCGGAGACCAACTTAGAAAGTCGTGCAATGCAGGTTAGAGTGCCGTGGACCCAGGCTTGGCTGTGCACAAAGAATTTCCGCCGGAAGTGCACAGGGGCCGGAGTAGCTGCAAAAGTTGCGGTTCCCAGCAATGCAGCCCAGCGAGGTGAGGCAAGGACTTACCTCCACCAAACTTGGACTGAAGAGTCACTGGACTGTGGGGGTCACTTGGACAGAGTCGCTGGATTCGAGGGACCTCGCTCGTCGTGCTGAGAGGAGACCCAAGGGACCGGTAATGCAGCTTTTTGGTGCCTGCGGTTGCAGGGGGAAGATTCCGTCGACCCACGGGAGATTTCTTCGGAGCTTCTGGTGCAGAGAGGAGGCAGACTACCCCCACAGCATGCACAAGCAGGAAAACAGTCGAGAAGGCGGCAGGATCAGCGTTACAGAGTTGCAGTAGTCGTCTTTGCTACTATGTTGCAGGTTTGCAGGCTTCCAGCGTGGTCAGCAGTCGATTCCTTGTCAGAAGGTGAAGAGAGAGATGCAGAGGAACTCGGATGAGCTCTTGCATTCGTTATCTAAAGTTTCCCCAGAGACAGAGACCCTAAATAGCCAGAAAAGAGGGTTTGGCTACCTAGGAGAGAGGATAGGCTACTAACACCTGAAGGAGCCTATCAGAAGGAGTCTCTGACGTCACCTGGTGGCACTGGCCACTCAGAGCAGTCCAGTGTGCCAGCAGCACCTCTGTTTCCAAGATGGCAGAGGTCTGGAGCACACTGGAGGAGCTCTGGACACCTCCCAGGGGAGGTGCAGGTCAGGGGAGTGGTCACTCCCCTTTCCTTTGTCCAGTTTCGCGCCAGAGCAGGGCTAAGGGGTCCCCTGAACCGGTGTAGACTGGCTTATGCAGAATTGGGTACATCTGTGCCCAACAAAGCATTTCCAGAGGCTGGGGGAGGCTACTCCTCCCCTGCCTTCACACCATTTTCCAAAGGGAGAGGGTGTAACACCCTCTCTCAGAGGAAGTCCTTTGTTCTGCCATCCTGGGCCAGGCCTGGCTGGACCCCAGGAGGGCAGATGCCTGTCTGAGGGGTTGGCAGCAGCAGCAGCTGCAGTGAAACCCCAGGAAGGGCAGTTTGGCAGTACCAGGGTCTGTGCTACAGACCACTGGGATCATGGGATTGTGCCAACTATGCCAGGATGGCATAGAGGGGGCAATTCCATGATCATAGACATGTTAAATGGCCATATTCGGAGTTACCATTGTGAAGCTACATATAGGTAGTGACCTATATGTAGTGCACGCGTGTAATGGTGTCCCCGCACTCACAAAGTTCAGGGAATTGGCTCTGAACAATGTTACCTCACACTAAGTAACTTTGCACCTAACCTTTACCAGGTAAAGGTTAGACATATAGGTGACTTATAAGTTACTTAAGTGCAGTGTAAAATGGCTGTGAAATAACGTGGACGTTCTTTCACTCAGGCTGCAGTGGCAGGCCTGTGTAAGAATTGTCAGAGCTCCCTATGGGTGGCAAAAGAAATGCTGCAGCCCATAGGGATCTCCTGGAACCCCAATACCCTGGGTACCTCAGTACCATATACTAGGGAATTATAAGGGTGTTCCAGTAAGCCAATGTAAATTGGTAAAAATGGTCACTAGCCTGTTAGTGACAATTTGGAAAGAAATGAGAGAGCATAACCACTGAGGTTCTGATTAGCAGAGCCTCAGTGAGACAGTTAGTCACTACACAGGTAACACATTCAGGCACAATTATGAGCACTGGGGCCCTGGGTTACCAGGGTCCCAGTGACACATACAACTAAAACAACATATATACAGTGAAAAATGGGGGTAACATGCCAGGCAAGATGGTACTTTCCTACACCTTCACACCTATTTCCAAAGGGAGAGGGTGTTACACCCTCTCTCAGAGGAAATCCTTTGTTCTGTCTTCCTGGGCTAGGGCTCCCTGGACCCCAGGAGGGCAGAAATCTGTCTGAGGGGTTGGCAGCAGCAGCTGCAGTGGAGACCCCGGAATGGCAGTTTGGCATTACCCGGGTACTATGTTAGAGACCCGGGGGATCATGGAATTGTCCTCCCAATGCCAGAATGATTCCATGATCTTAGACATGTTACATGGCCATGTTCGGAGTTACCATTGTGACGCTGTACATAGGTAGTGACCTATGTACAGTGCACGCATGTAATGATGTCCCCTCACTCACAAAGTCCGGGGAATTTGCCCTGAACGATGTTGGGGCACCTTGGCTAGTGCTAGGGTGCCCACACACAAGTAACTTTGCATCCAACCTTCACCAGGTGAAGGTTAGACATATAGGTGACTTATAAGTTACTTATGTGCAGTGGTAAATGGCTGTGAAATAACGTGGATGTTATTTCACGCAGGCTGCAGTGGCAGGCCTGTGTAAGAATTGTCAGAGCTCCCTATGGGTGGCAAAAGAAATGCTGCAGCCCATAGGGATCTCCTGGAACCCCAATACCCTGGGTACCTTAGTACCATATACAAGGGAATTATATGGGTGTACCAGTATGCCAATGTGAATTGGTAAATTTAGTCACTAGCCTGTAGTGACAAATTTGGAAAGCAGAGAGAGCATAAACACTGAGGTTCTGGTTAGCAGAGTCTCAGTGATACAGTTAGGCACCACACAGGGAACACATACAGGGCACATACTATGAGCACTGGGGCCCTGCCTGGCAGGGTCCCAGTGACACAAGGACTAAAACAACATACATACAGTGAAATATGTGGGTAACATGCCATGCAAGATGGTACTTTCCTACACTTACCTGCTGGCAGACTGGAACCGGGGCACCCCTGTTCTCCATTGAAGCCTATGTGTTTTGGGCACCTGATCGGCCCTGAGCTGCTGGTATGGTAACTATGGGGTTGCCTTGAACACCCAACGGTGGGCTACCTTGGACCCAACTTTGAACCCTGTAAGTGTTTTACTTACCTGTGAACCTAACAATTACTTACCTCCCCCAGGAACTGTTGATTTTTGCACTGTGTCCACTTTTAAAATTGCTTATTGCCATTTTTGCCAAAACTGTACATGATATTGTGATTATTCAAAGTTCCTAGAATACCTGAGTGAAATACCTTTCATTTGAAGTATTACTTGTAAATCTTGAACCTGTGGTTCTTAAAATAAACTAAGAAAAGATATTTTGAGTGTGTGTTCCTCATTTATTGCCTGTGTGTGTACAACAAATGCTTAACACTACCCTCTGATAAGCCTACTGCTCGACCACACTACCACAAAATAGAGCATTATAATTATCTTGTTTGCCACTATCTTACCTCTAAGGGGAACCCTTGGACTCTAAGCACACTATTTCTTACTTTGAAATAGTATATACAGAGCCAACTTCCTACAGTGAGGTTTCATATCCCATGAACACACCACTGTGGTCATATGTTACTGAAATTATACTACATCTATCTTTTCACACACATGGCATATAGCAACCTTCAGTGACACGTGTTCATACCATCTCCGGCAACTAAGATGCAAGGGAAACTATGGGGGTCATTACAACATTGGCGGTAAAAGCCGCTTACTGCCGTGCAGAAGACCGCCAACACACCGCCGCAGCCGCGGAATTCCGCCACAGCTATTACGACCCACATCTCGAAATCCGACAAAATTCAGACACCCACACAAGTCCGCCACACCAAAGGTCAGTGATAAACTGGCGAAAACAAAACCTCCACGGTCACGCCAACAGGAATAAGCCCATGCTATCACGACCCACAAATCCACGCGGCGGTCTTTCAACCGTGGTATTCCATTGGCGGTACACACCGCCGCGCTCAAAATACACACACTCCTACAAAACACAGCCACGTTGGACAATTCCAAATACACACACCTGATACACATACACACACCACTCCCACACACCCAATACAGTATAAAACACACACCCACATCACCCACAAACCCCTACGACCAAAAATTCCAAAAGAAGGCCAGAGAGAGACACCACCATCCACAAACTAGCAGCCACAGGTACTCAACACCATCACCCACACTACTTCCACGCACAAAACACCACACACCACTACATATCACCACACTTATCACCACATACACCACCTCACACATCACCTACACCACCCCATGGCATGGCAAGGACACCCCAGGTTCTCGGAGGAGGAGGAGCTCAGGGTCATGGTGGAGGAAATCATCTGGGTAGAGCCACAGCTATTTGGATCCCAGGTGCAGCACACCTCCATAGCTAGGAAGATGGAGCTATGGCGAAGAATAGTTGACAGGGTCAACGCAGTGGGACAGCACCCAAGAAATTGGGACGACATCAGGAAGAGGTGGAACGACCTACGGGGGAAGGTGCGTTCCGAGGTCTCAAGACACCACATCGCGGTACAGCGGACTGGCGGCGGCCCCCCACCTCCTCCCCCACAACTAACAACATGGGAGGAGCAGGTCTTGACTATTCTGCATCCTGAGGGCCTCACAGGAGTCGGTGGAGGAATGGACTCTGGTAAGTCAAATCTTAACTATCAGATCCCCCACCCTACATGCATGCTATCACAGACCCCCATCCTCGCCCCCTCCCCTATCACTCCAACTCCTCACAAATGTACTAATAACACAAACCACCCATCCCAACACCAAGCCCTGCATGACACAACAAAGCATGGACACCCATCACTAAAGCATGCCCACTGCACATACCCATAACACCCCCCTCAACCATCATCACACAAGCCCCCACAAAGGAATGCTAGCACTGGGGTACACGGTCACCTACCCATTGCACACCGTGACACACACAGATGCAATAATCATGCTTTTACACCCCTGCAGGACCACTACCCAAAGTCACCAGACAGGAGGGTCCACACATCTCCACCCCACCCACAGAAGAGGCCCATAGTGATGACAGCAGCTCTGTCCAACTGGATCCAGATGACCAGCTCGGACCATCGTGGGCCTCGGGACAGTCGGTTTCCCACACCCAGTCACAGGCCACCACAGAGCTTCCACCCTCTGGTAACACCAACACAGCACCCACCCAGCGGGCCCATACCTCCGTCCCCAGGACACGTCAATCAGCTGTGTGTCCACCACTACAGGGAACTCAGGATAACCCACCACCCCAACAACAACAGGGACCTGGGGGCAGTGGCAGTGGGCACACGGTCCAGGGGACGGAGGCCCAGGAACACAGGGGAACTGGGAGGGCTGCTGTGCGACAGGGGGCCGGACAGGCCTTGGGAACCCACTCCCCACGAGGCCCTCTCCTTCATCATGGGAGCATACCACCACTCCCAGGAGACGATGGCAACGGTCCTGGCCAAGTTTCAGGAGACCCAGCGGCTGCAGGAGGAACAGTATTTGGGGTTCAGGGAGGAACTCAGAACCATCAGCTCCGCCCTGGGCACCATCGTAGGGGTGCTGAAGGAAATACTTAACACCAGGAGGGACACTGTGGCACTCCAGGGGGCCCCTGACACTAGCCTGGACGATGAACTGCCCACCACCTCCGCCGGCGCTAGTGGACAGGACGCCCCGCCACAGGACCACCACACAAGCACCCCACCCCCTGCAGACGGAGAACCACCCCGCAAACGGTCCCTGAGATCCAGGAACAAGACAGAGCACGATGCCAAGACCACCCCCAAGAAATTAGACCACCCTGATTGTCATCCTACTGTCCCACTTTGTAACCCTGTCCATATTGGAACTGCCCCAGCTCCACTTCCTATGCCCATATGGGCAATGCACCTGTGAGACTAATAGACTGGACTCTGCAATGGACTTTCCTCCACCATCACTCCTCACCATTTTACAACCCCCCTCCAATATTTCGCACTTCAATAAACACCCTTGAAGCACAAAACAATCTGGAGTCAGTCTGTGATTTCGAAAATGTGTATTAGCAATGACAGTGACAAAATGCGTTTTCAAATGTAATGTCAACATACCTATGTCACACATCTCAAGTCCATGAGGAATCTAAGCAGATGACACACGTTGGAAACCACACCTCTGAAACCGTAAGGGAAATGTACAACTCAGTTACCATATACTGGTTGAAATCGACAGACAGGATAGAGGTAGAAGTGTGAAAGTACTTGTAGTAGGCAGGAATGTGTTCTCACCTGTGTGTCACTGGAAATATTGCTGCATAACTGAGTCCCTGTTGTCAATGTCTTCTTCCTCTGCTTCCTCCTCATCACTGTACACAGGCTCCACAGCTGCCACAACACCGTCATCTGGACCATCCTCCTGCAGAAAAGGCACCTGTCGTCGCAAAGCCAAGTTGTGAAGCATACAGCAGGCCACAATGATCTGGCACACCTTCCTTGGTGAGTAGAATAGGGCACCACCTGTCATATGGAGGCACCTGGCCTTCAGGAGGCCGAAGGTGCGTTCGATCACCCTCCTAGTCTGCCCATGGGCCTCATTGTAGCATTCCTCTGCCCTGGTCCTGGGATTCCTCACTGGGGTCAGTAGCCATGACAGGTTAGGGTAACCAGAGTCCCCTAATAGCCACACCCGGTGCCTCTGGAGTTGACCCATCACATAAGGGATGCTGCTATTCCGCAGGATGTAGGCGTCATGCACTGTGCCAGGGAACATACCATTTACCTGGGAGATGTACTGGTCTGCCAAACATACCATCTGTGCATTCATCGAATGATAACTCTTCCGGTTCCTGTACACCTGTTCACTCCTGTGGGGGGGGGGGGACCAGAGCTACATGGGTCCCATCAATGGCACCTATGATGTTGGGGATATGTCCAAGGGCATAGAAGTCACCTTTAACTGTAGGCAAATCCTCCACCTGAGGGATGGCGGATTGCTGACATCAGGTCTGGCTCCAACTGGGCACACAGTTCCTGGATTGTGGCACAGTCAAACCTGTAGGTGATGATCAAATGTCTTTCCTCCACTGTCGACAGGTCCACCAGCAGTCGGTACACCGGAGGATTCCGCCATCTCCTCACATGTCCCAGCCGGCGGTGCCTAGGAATGACAACAGCGACCACAGAGTCAAACAACTCAGAGGTATGTACCCACAGTCTACACAGAACACCATTCATACACAAAATCTGGCCTGTATTTGTGTTGTGCGACAAGGCCTAGGTCTGTGTGACGCAGTTGGTAATTAGGCCATGTGGGCCCCTAAAAAGGCGGCTGACTGACCTCTAAAGTGGGACAATGGGATGTGAGGTAACTGCGCTGGCGTTATACACCGTCGCGGTAGGCGGTCGAAGACCGCGGCGCAATGCTGCATTGGTTAACATTGGACCCTATGGGTCCCAGGAGCCAATGATGATGTATGCCGGCGGTGATGTTACGCACCGTCGCAGACGTGACTGCCATTTTCTATATGTTCAATCACTCGATACCTGATCTTCGACAGGAGAGGACCTACACTGCAAGTGCTGCTATGACCTCGGTCTGGAAGAGACAATGGCTCGTGCGTCTGGGGAAAGGGCTCCTGCCTTCACTGCAGAGGAGTTGAAGAAGCTCGTGGACGGGGTCCTCCCCCAGTACACGCTACTCTACGGTCCTCCAGACCAACAGGTAAGTACACAGGGAGCACGTTGTATGGGCTATGCCTGTGTGGAGAGGGCTGGTTGTAAGAAGGAAGGGGGCACAGTTCTGCATGCATGAAGGGCTGTGAATGCATGTGCCACATGGCAAGGGTAGGGATGTGGGCCACTCACTTCGACGGTGCAGTTGGTAATGACTTCTCTTCTTCCCCTGTACATGTTATGTAGGTCAGCGCCCACCAGAAGAAGGATATTTGGCGTGCCATCGCCAAGGATGTCCGGACCCTGGGGGTCCACCACAGACGGAGCACCCACTGCCGGAAAAGATGGGAGGACATTCACCGCTGGAGCAAAAAGACGGTGGAGGATCAGCTGGGGATGGCCTCCCAAAGTGGGAGGGGTGCCCGTCGAACCATGACCCTCCTGATGTTCCGGATCCTGGCCGTGGCCTAACCTGAGTTGGATGGGCGCTTGAGGGCATCACAGCAGACACAAGGGGGTGAGTACAACATCATTCAGCAGACTCTGCGCGCGGTGAAGGTGTCTGGGTGGGGGAGGAGGGCTGTGGGTTTCCCTAGGCCAGGGCGAGTTCCGTAGGCTAGGCCCCTCCGTAATGCAGGCCATGTGGCACCCCACCCCACCTCTGTAGAGTGCCAAGTACAGGTATACATGCCCCTGTGTCATCTATGTGTGCAGATGTCGACCATAGCCATGTAGGACATAGCCCAGCAATTGCATCTGTAGAGCCTAACAGCGCGACGTAGTGCAGGGGGCTGCTGTGTCTGTATTGCCTGCCAACGGTAGCGGTAAGCCATGCACTCAACCTGTCGTTCTTCTGTCGTCCCCCCCCCCTTTTTGTGGTCTCCCTGTTCTTGTGTGCATCAGCATCATCAGGCGGAGGTACAGTGGCACCGGAGCACGAGGGAGCTGCATCCCACATGGCCATGGAGGGCCACACCACGGACGGTC
Organism: Pleurodeles waltl; assembly: GCF_031143425.1. Lineage (NCBI taxonomy): Eukaryota > Metazoa > Chordata > Amphibia > Caudata > Salamandridae > Pleurodeles > Pleurodeles waltl. The sequence continues at coordinate 398,472,031 of NC_090446.1, forward strand.
ACAGGATCTGCAACCAGCGACACGGACTCGTCCTCCAATGGGAGCTCCCTTGTGGTGGCGGCAAAATCTGTGCCCCCCACTTCTACAGGTACAGCTGCCACCCCCCTACCAGCACCGCCCTCCCAGCAGCCCCTCAGCCTTCGCCCCGTGCCCGCTCGTCCATGAGGGTGGGCATCACCTTTGCCCCAGGCACCTCAGCCCCTGCCCCTGTCACCTCTGCTGCTCTCAGTGAGGAGGCCATTGACCTCCTCAGGTCCCTCACTGTTGGGCAGTCTACCATTTTGAATGCCATCCAGGGTGTAGAAAGGGAATTGCAACACACAAATGCATTCCTGGAGGGCATTCATTCTGGTCAGGCTGCCCTTCATCGAACCCTGCAAACTCTGGCCTCAGCACTGATGGCAGCCATTGTCCCTGTGTCTAGCCTCCCCCTCCAACTTCCTCCACCCAGACCGAATCCCCTGTACCCCAGCCCATCCCAAGCACACCATCAGACCAGCCTGCACACACCTCACCACACAAGGGAAGCTCAGACAAACATAAGCACCACACATCCCACAGGCACTCACGCAAGCATCACACACATACAGACACACCAACATCCACTGCCTCCACTGTGTCCCCCTCCTCCCCGTCTCCCTCCTCCCTCCCAGTCTCGTCTACACTCACACCTGCATGCACTACCACTACAGCTACTATGTCCTGTACCAGCACACCCACCACCACACCCCGCTCACGTGCACTCACCACCCCCACTCCCATTTACACGTCCCCTGTGTCTTCTCCCAGTGTGTCTGTGACGCCCCCTCCGAAGATACACAAACGCAGGGACACACCCACCCAACAGCCATCCACCTCACGACAGCCTCCAGCCCATGCACCTTCACCCAAAGTCACCAAACGTACACCTCCTACAACCACTACCTCTTCCTCCCCTCCCAAACCCCCTCCAGCTACCCGTCCCACTGTTCCTAAGAAACTTTTCCTGGCCAACCTTGGCCTCTTTCCCACCACCCCCCCTCCAACTCATAGGTCCCGTACTAGCACCTCAGCCAAAAAATCTCCGGGACCAGTGGTGCCTGTTACAGGTATGTGGAGTGCACCGGCCACCAGGACAGCCAGTGTGGCACGGAGCCACAGCACAGCCAGTCCCCCCCCTGTGAAGCACCAGAAGTTGGACAGTGCCCGGCGGGAGAGGGGGAAGACTCCAGCCAGCAAAGCCGCTCACAAGGGTCCCGGGGGAGTGCCGACTAAGCTGTGACTCTTCCCAAGGTGGGGAAGGGGCAGAAAAAATCTCCAAAGTCTGGGAGGAGCAGCACGGCGGAGAAGTCCGCCATCATCCCCGCTGCCCAGGAGGCCGCCGCCAGAGTCACTGCCCAGGAGGCCAGCCCCATCGTCACTGGCCAGGAGGCCACCGCCAGAGTCACTGCCCAGTGTAGGAGGCTGGACTGGCTTGTAGTGAGTACCAAGGGGTACTTGCACCTTGCACCAGGCCCAGTTATCCCTTATTAGTGTATAGGGTGTCTAGCAGCTTAGGCTGATAGATAATGGTAGCTTAGCAGAGCAGCTTAGGCTGAACTAGGAGACGTGTGAAGCTACTACAGTACCACTTAGTGTCATATGCACAATATCATAAGAAAACACAATACACAGTTATACTAAAAATAAAGGTACTTTATTTTTATGACAATATGCCAAAGTATCTTAGAGTGTACCCTCAGGGAGAGGATAGGAAATATACACAAGATATATATACACAATAGCAAAAATATGCAGTATAGTCTTAGAAAACAGTGCAAACAATGTATAGTTACAATAGGATGCAATGGGGAAACATAGGGATAGGGGCAACACAAACCATATACTCCAGAAGTGGAATGCGAACCACGAATGGACCCCAAACCTATGTGACCTTGTAGAGGGTCGCTGGGACTATTAGAAAATAGTGAGAGTTAGAAAAATAACCCTCCCCAAGACCCTGAAAAGTGAGTGCAAAGTGCACCAAAGTTCCCCTAAGGACAAAATAGTCGTGTTAGAGGGAGAATGCAAGGAAAACACAAATCAGCAATGCAACAACGATGGATTCCTGTCTGAAGGTACCTGTGGAACAAGGGGACCAAGTCCAAAAGTCACAAGCAGCTCGGAGATGGGCAGATGCCCAAGAAATGCCAGCGGTTGGTGCAAAGAAGCTCTTACTAGGCTGAAGAACTGTGAATACTGCAGGAACGACAAGGGCTAGAGACTTCCCCTTTGGAGGATGGATCCCCCACGCCTTGGAGAGTCGTGCAGAAGTGTTTTCCCGCCGGATGGACGCCAACAAGCCTTGCTACACGCAAATCGTGCGTTTGGCGTTTTTGGACGCTGCTGGGGCCCAGGAGGGACCAGAAGGTCGCAAATTGGACCTGCAGAGAGAGGGGACGTCGAGCAAGACAAAGAGCCCTCACTGAAGCAGGTAGCACCCGGAGAAGTGCCAGAAACAGGCACTACGAGGATGTGTGAAACGGTGCTCGCCGAAGTTGCACAAAGGAGTCCCACGTCGCCGGAGACCAACTTAGAAAGTCGTGCAATGCAGGTTAGAGTGCCGTGGACCCAGGCTTGGCTGTGCACACAGGATTTCCGCCGGAAGTGCACAGGGGCCGGAGAAGCTTGCAAAGTCGCGGTTCCCAGCAATGCAGCCCAGCGAGGTGAGGCAAGGACTTACCTCCACCAAACTTGGGCTGAAGAGTCACTGGACTGTGGGGGTCACTTGGACGGTGTCGCTGGATTCGAGGGACCTCGCTCGTCGTGCTGAGAGGAGACCCAAGGGACCGGAGATGCAGCTTTTTGGTGCCTGCGGTTGCAGGGGGAAGATTCCGTCGACCCACGGGAGATTTCTTCGGAGCTTCTGGTGCAGAGAGGAGGCAGACTACCCCCACAGCATGCACAAGCAGGAAAACAGTCGAGAAGGCGGCAGGATCAGCGTTACAGAGTTGCAGTAGTCGTCTTTGCTACTATGTTGCAGGTTTGCAGGCTTCCAGCGCGGTCAGCGGTCGATTCCTTATCAGAAGGTGAAGAGGGAGATGCAGAGGAACTCGGCTGAGCTCATGCATTCGTTATCTGAAGTTTCCCCAGAGACAGAGACCCTAAATAGCCAGAAAAGAGGGTTTGGCTACCTAGGAGAGAGGAAAGGCTACTAACACCTGAAGGAGCCTATCACAAGGAGTCTCTGACGTCACCTGGTGGCACTGGCCACTCAGAGCAGTCCAGTGTGCCAGCAGCACCTCTGTTTCCAAGATGGCAGAGGTCTGGAGCACACTGGAGGAGCTCTGGACACCTCCCAGGGGAGGTGCAGGTCAGGGGAGTGGTCACTCCCCTTTCCTTTGTCCAGTTTCGCGCCAGAGCAGGGGCTAAGGGGTCCCTGAACCGGTGTAGACTGGCTTATGCAGAATTGGGCACCTCTGTGCCCAACAAAGCATTTCCAGAGGCTGGGGGAGGCTACTCCTCCCCTGCCTTCACACCATTTTCCAAAGGGAGAGGGTGTCACACCCTCTCTCAGAGGAAGTTCTTTGTTCTGCCATCCTGGGCCAGGCCTGGCTGGACCCCAGGAGGGCAGATGCCTGTCTGAGGGGTTGGCAGCAGCAGCAGCTGCAGAGAAACCCCAGGAAGGGCAGTCTGGCAGTACCAGGGTCTGTGCTACAGACCACTGGGATCATGGAATTGTACCAACAATGCCAGGATGGCATAGAGGGGGCAATTCCATGATCATAGACATGTTACATGGCCATATTCGGAGTTACCATGGTGAAGCTACATATAGGTAGTGACCTATATGTAGTGCACGCGTGTAATGGTGTCCCCGCACTCACAAAGTTCAGTGAATTGGCTCTGAACAATGTGGGGGCACCTTGGCTAGTGCCAGGGTGCCCTCACACTAAGTAACTTTGCACTTAACCTTTACCAGGTAAAGGTTAGACATATAGGTGACTTATAAGTTACTTAAGTGCAGTGTAAAATGGCTGTGAAATAACGTGGACGTTATTTCACTCAGGCTGCAGTGGCAGGCCTGTGTAAGAATTGTCAGAGCTCCCTATGGGTGGCAAAAGAAATGCTGCAGCCCATAGGGATCTCCTGGAACCCCAATACCCTGGGTACCTCAGTACCATATACTAGGGGATTATAAGGGTGTTCCAGTAAGCCAATGTAAATTGGTAAAAATGGTCACTAGCCTGTCAGTGACAATTTGGAAAGAAATGAGAGAGCATAACCACTGAGGTTCTGATTAGCAGAGCCTCAGTGAGACAGTTAGTCACTACACAGGTAACACATACAGGCACACTTATGAGCACTGGGGCCCTGGGTTACCAGGGTCCCAGTGACACATACAACTAAAACAACATATATACAGTGAAAAATGGGGGTAACATGCCAGGCAAGATGGTACTTTCCTACACAACCCCCCCCCAAACGAAGGACAATAAGACTAGCCATTACCTGATGAGTCTTCATTGTCTAAGTGGAAATATCTGGAGAGTCCATCTGCATTGGAGTGGCTACTCCCAGGTCTATGTTCCACTGTATAGTCCATTCCCTGTAGGGATATGGACCACCTCAACAATTTAGGATTTTCACCTTTCATTTGTTTTAGCCAAAGTAGAGGTTTGTGGTCTGTCTGAACAATGAAGTGAGTGCCAAACAGGTATGGCCTCAACTTCTTCAGAGCCCAGACCACAGCAAAGGCCTCCCTCTCAATGGCAGACCAACGCTTTTCTCTAGGGGTCAACCTTCTACTAATAAAAGCAACAGGTTGATCCTGGCCCTCAGAATTAAGTTGTGATAGGACTGCCCCTACTCCTAATTCAGATGCATCAGTTTGGACATAGAATTTCTTAGAGTAACAAGGGCTTTTCAGGGCAGGTGCAGAGCACATGGCCTGCTTCAGCTCCTCAAAAGCTTTCTGACAGTTTGCTGTCCATAATACCTTTTTAGGCATTTTCTTGGATGTGAGGTCATTAAGAGGGGCTGCAATGGAGCCATAGTTCTTAATGAACCTCCTGTAATACCCAGTGAGGCCTAGGAAGGCTCTCACCTGAGTCTGAGTGGTAGGGGGAATCCAATCAATAATAGTTTGGATTTTCCCCTGAAGTGGTGCAATCTGTTCCCCACCAACAAGGTGTCCCAGATAAACCACCTTACCCTGCCCTATCTGGCACTTTGAAGCCTTGATAGTGAGGCCTGCCTTTTGCAGGGCCTCCAAAACTTTCCAAAGGTGGACCAGGTGATCATCCCAGCTGGAGCTAAAGACAGCTATATCATCCAAATATGCTGCACTGAAAGCTTCCAGCCCTTGCAGGACTGTGTTCACCAACCTCTGAAAAGTGGCAGGTGCATTTTTCAAACCAAAAGGCATTACAGTAAACTGGTAATGTCCTCCAATGGTAGAAAATGCAGTCTTAGGTTTAGCATCTTCTGACATTTTGATCTGCCAATACCCTGCAGTCAAATCAAAAGTGCTTAGATACTTGGCAGATGCCAGTGTATCTATTAGCTCATCTGCCCTGGGTATAGGGTGAGCATCTGTTTTGGTTACCAAGTTGAGACCTCTATAGTCTACACAAAACCTAATTTCCTTCTTTCCATCTTTAGAATTGGGTTTTGGTACCAGTACCACAGGAGAAGCCCATGGACTGTCAGAGTGCTCAACCACTCCTAGTTCCAACATCTTCTGAACTTCTTGCTTTATGCAGTCCCTGACATGGTCAGGCTGCCTATAGATCTTACTTTTGACAGGTAAACTGTCTCCAGTATCTATAGTGTGCTCACACCAAGAAGTGGTGCCTGGCACAATGGAGAAGAGTTCTGAAAATTGTCCTAGGAGATTTATGCAATTATCTTTCTGCTCAGCAGTAAGACAATCAGCCAAAACTACCCCTTCCACAAGAGCATCTTGTTCTGTGGAAGAGAAGAGATCAGGTAGAGGATCACTGTCTTCTTCCTGTCCCTCATCTGTTGCCATGAGCAGGGTGAGATCAGCCCTGTCATAGTAGGGTTTCAGGCGGTTGACATGGAGCACCCTAAGGGGACTCCTGGCAGTGCCTAAGTCCACCAAGTAGGTGACTTCACCCTTCTTTTCAACAATTGTGTGTGGACCACTCCATTTATCTTGGAGTGCTCTTGGGGCCACAGGCTCCAAGACCCACACTTTCTGCCCTGGTTGGTACTGAACCAAAACAGCCTTCTGATCATGCCATTGCTTCTGGAGCTCTTGGCTGGCCTGAAGGTTTTTACTGGCCTTTTTCATGTACTCAGCCATCCTTGATCTGAGGCCAAGTACATAGTCCACAATATCCTGCTTAGGAGCTTTTAAAGGTTGTTCCCAACCCTCCTTTACAAGTGTGAGTGGACCCCTAACAGGGTGTCCAAAAACAAGTTCAAAGGGGCTGAAGCCCACTCCTTTCTGGGGTACCTCCCTGTAGGCAAAAAGGAGGCATGGTAGAAGGATATCCCATCTCCTGCGGAGTTTTTCAGGGAGTCCCATAATCATGCCTTTGAGAGTTTTATTAAATCTCTCCACCAGTCCATTTGTTTGTGGATGATAGGGTGTTGTGAACTTGTAAGTTACACCACACTCCTTCCACATGGCCTTTAAGTATGCAGACATGAAATTGCTTCCTCTGTCTGATACTACTTCCTTTGGGAAGCCCACCCTGGAAAATATTCCCAGGAGGGCCTTTGCCACTGCAGGAGCTGTAGTGGTCCTTAAAGGAATAGCTTCAGGATATCTTGTGGCATGGTCCACTACCACCAAGATAAACCTATTGCCTGAAGCAGTAGGAGGGTCAAGGGGGCCAACTATGTCAACCCCTACCCTTTCAAAGGGAACCCCAACCACAGGCAGTGGGATAAGGGGTGCCTTTGGTGTGCCCCCTGTCTTGCCACTGGCTTGACAGGTTTCACAGGACTTACAAAATTCTTTTGTGTCCTCAGACATCCTAGGCCAATGAAACAGTGGTACCAATCTGTCCCAAGTTTTCATTTGACCCAGGTGCCCAGCTAAGGGAATGTCATGTGCCAGTGTTAGGAGGAACTTTCTGTACTCCTGAGGAATCACTAATCTCCTGGCAGCTCCAGGTTTAGGATCCCTTTGCTCAGTGTACAAGAGGTTGTCCTCCCAGTAAACTCTGTGTAAGTCACTGACATCCCCATTAGCCTGTTTGACAGCTTGCTGTCTGAGACCCTCTAATGTGGGACAGGTTTGCTGTGCCACACTCAGCTCCTCTCTGGCAGGCCCCCCTTCACCCAAAAGCTCAGCAGTGTCTGCTTCCAGCTCCTCTGGTGTAGGTTCTGCACAGGGAGGGAATTCTTCTTCCTCAGAAGTAGAATCCACTGTAGAGGGAGGGATAGTAGGAAGTGGTTTGCTTCTACTAGCCCTAGCTTTAGGGAGCACTTGGTCCATTGTTCCAGGATCCAAGCTTCCCTGTCCTTTTTGCTTTTTGGCCTGAGCCCTTGTCAAAGCAAAAATATGCCCTGGGATGCCCAGCATTGCTGCATGGGCCTCCAACTCCACATCTGACCAAGCTGATGTCTCCAAATCGTTCCCTAATAGACAGTCTACAGGTAAATCTGAAGCTACCACAACTTTCTTTGGACCAGATACCCCCCCCAGTTGAGATTTACAACAGCCATGGGGTGGCTTTGTGTTATGTTGTGAGCATCGGTTACTTGGTACTGGTGTCCAAGTATGTGTTGTTCAGGGTGCACCAGTTTCTCAATGACCATTGTGACACTGGCACCTGTGTCCCTGTAGGCCTGGACCTCAACACCATTTATTAGGGTTAGTTGCTTGTACTTCTCCAAGTTATGGGGGCAAGCAACCAAAGTGGCTAAGTCAATAGCCCCTTCAGAGACTAAAGTAGCCTCTGTGGTCTCCCTAATCAGACCAACCCCAACTAAATTACCAAAAGTGAGCCCAGCTACTCCCTTGGATTGGCTATTAGTAGGTTTGCTCCCACCACCACTGCTATTAGTAGGGACACTAGGTGTAGCAGTAGGGGTTGTAGTGGTAGGAGCTGTGGTGCCTTTCTTTGGACAACTGGGATCTGTTGTCCAATGGCCTTTTATCTTACATAAATAGCACCATGGTTTCTTTTCCTTGTTCTGATTAAAGGAGGATTTGGGCCCACCACCCCCACCAGAGTGTTTTTGTGGGCCTGATGAAGACTCATTTTTAGATTTGTCCCCACCCTTGTCAGAAGACTTACCATCCTTCTTTTTGTTGCCATCTTTGTCACCCCCTGTATGAACTTTTCTGTTCACTCTTGTTCTGACCCATTTGTCTGCCTTCTTTCCCAATTCTTGGGGAGAGGTCAGATCAGAGTCCACCAAGTACTGGTGCAACAAATCAGACACACAATTATTAAGAATATGCTCTCTCAGGATTAAGTTATACAGGCTGTCATAATCAGTAACTTTACTGCCATGTAACCACCCCTCCAAGGCCTTCACTGCCTGGTCAATGAAATCAACCCAGTCTTGTGAAGACTGGGTTGATTTACTGGTTTGATTACAGAGGGCACCCTAACAGCTTGGCTACCAGTATAATGTGAGAGCACATCATCAGTATGATGTGATTCAACCTCTGTACCAACTATGCTAGACTGTCTAGTAATGGGCAGGCTAAGAAGTTTCTTTCCTGAACCTTTTCCTGGGGGAGTCCCTGGATCAGATTGAGAACCATTAGCTACTTTTTCCACAGATTGGGCACTTATGGCCTTATCCTGTACTCTAAGCATATTAATTAACAGTTCTAAGGAAGGATTCTTCCCTACACTCAAACCTCTCTCTATGCAGAGACTCCTTGCTCCTTTCCAGCTAAGGTGATCATATGCAAGTTTGGACAGTTCAACTTTTTGGCCTGTGCCAGACATTTTTTAGAGAGAGTTAAAGTGATAGACAAAGAGAAAAAAGTTTTCAGAACTTTTTGGAAAGACAGAAAAAACTTTTTAAATTTTTAAGAACTTTGTGAAAGTTTAGAAGTACTTTTCAGCACTTAGAAAAGAGTGAAAAGAGGAAATGCAAAACTTTTTGTCTATGTGTATATACACTGACCTTGTTTTGTATATTTTTCTCTTATGAAAAGTACAATGACAAGAGTGGTAAGTAGTCTCAAGCACTTATCCCACCACTGCACAACCAATGTAGGAGGCTGGACTGGCTTGTAGTGAGTACCAAGGGGTACTTGCACCTTGCACCAGGCCCAGTTATCCCTTATTAGTGTATAGGGTGTCTAGCAGCTTAGGCTGATAGATAATGGTAGCTTAGCAGAGCAGCTTAGGCTGAACTAGGAGACGTGTGAAGCTACTACAGTACCACTTAGTGTCATATGCACAATATCATAAGAAAACACAATACACAGTTATACTAAAAATAAAGGTACTTTATTTTTATGACAATATGCCAAAGTATCTTAGAGTGTACCCTCAGGGAGAGGATAGGAAATATACACAAGATATATATACACAATAGCAAAAATATGCAGTATAGTCTTAGAAAACAGTGCAAACAATGTATAGTTACAATAGGATGCAATGGGGAAACATAGGGATAGGGGCAACACAAACCATATACTCCAGAAGTGGAATGCGAACCACGAATGGACCCCAAACCTATGTGACCTTGTAGAGGGTCGCTGGGACTATTAGAAAATAGTGAGAGTTAGAAAAATAACCCTCCCCAAGACCCTGAAAAGTGAGTGCAAAGTGCACCAAAGTTCCCCCAAGGACAAAATATTCGTGTTAGAGGGAGAATGCAAGGAAAACACAAATCAGCAATGCAACAACGATGGATTCCTGTCTGAAGGTACCTGTGGAACAAGGGGACCAAGTCCAAAAGTCACAAGCAGCTCGGAGATGGGCAGATGCCCAAGAAATGCCAGCGGTTGGTGCAAAGAAGCTCTTACTAGGCTGAAGAACTGTGAATACTGCAGGAACGACAAGGGCTAGAGACTTCCCCTTTGGAGGATGGATCCCCCACGCCTTGGAGAGTCGTGCAGAAGTGTTTTCCCGCCGGATGGACGCCAACAAGCCTTGCTACACGCAAATCGTGCGTTTGGCGTTTTTGGACGCTGCTGGGGCCCAGGAGGGACCAGAAGGTCGCAAATTGGACCTGCAGAGAGAGGGGACGTCGAGCAAGACAAAGAGCCCTCACTGAAGCAGGTAGCACCCGGAGAAGTGCCAGAAACAGGCACTACGAGGATGCGTGAAACGGTGCTCACCGAAGTTGCACAAAGGAGTCCCACGTCGCCGGAGACCAACTTAGAAAGTCGTGCAATGCAGGTTAGAGTGCCGTGGACCCAGGCTTGGCTGTGCACACAGGATTTCCGCCGGAAGTGCACAGGGGCCGGAGAAGCTTGCAAAGTCGCGGTTCCCAGCAATGCAGCCCAGCGAGGTGAGGCAAGGACTTACCTCCACCAAACTTGGGCTGAAGAGTCACTGGACTGTGGGGGTCACTTGGACGGTGTCGCTGGATTCGAGGGACCTCGCTCGTCGTGCTGAGAGGAGACCCAAGGGACCGGAGATGCAGCTTTTTGGTGCCTGCGGTTGCAGGGGGAAGATTCCGTCGACCCACGGGAGATTTCTTCGGAGCTTCTGGTGCAGAGAGGAGGCAGACTACCCCCACAGCATGCACAAGCAGGAAAACAGTCGAGAAGGCGGCAGGATCAGCGTTACAGAGTTGCAGTAGTCGTCTTTGCTACTATGTTGCAGGTTTGCAGGCTTCCAGCGCGGTCAGCGGTCGATTCCTTATCAGAAGGTGAAGAGGGAGATGCAGAGGAACTCGGCTGAGCTCATGCATTCGTTATCTGAAGTTTCCCCAGAGACAGAGACCCTAAATAGCCAGAAAAGAGGGTTTGGCTACCTAGGAGAGAGGAAAGGCTACTAACACCTGAAGGAGCCTATCACAAGGAGTCTCTGACGTCACCTGGTGGCACTGGCCACTCAGAGCAGTCCAGTGTGCCAGCAGCACCTCTGTTTCCAAGATGGCAGAGGTCTGGAGCACACTGGAGGAGCTCTGGACACCTCCCAGGGGAGGTGCAGGTCAGGGGAGTGGTCACTCCCCTTTCCTTTGTCCAGTTTCGCGCCAGAGCAGGGGCTAAGGGGTCCCTGAACCGGTGTAGACTGGCTTATGCAGAATTGGGCACCTCTGTGCCCAACAAAGCATTTCCAGAGGCTGGGGGAGGCTACTCCTCCCCTGCCTTCACACCATTTTCCAAAGGGAGAGGGTGTCACACCCTCTCTCAGAGGAAGTTCTTTGTTCTGCCATCCTGGGCCAGGCCTGGCTGGACCCCAGGAGGGCAGATGCCTGTCTGAGGGGTTGGCAGCAGCAGCAGCTGCAGAGAAACCCCAGGAAGGGCAGTCTGGCAGTACCAGGGTCTGTGCTACAGACCACTGGGATCATGGAATTGTACCAACAATGCCAGGATGGCATAGAGGGGGCAATTCCATGATCATAGACATGTTACATGGCCATATTCGGAGTTACCATGGTGAAGCTACATATAGGTAGTGACCTATATGTAGTGCACGCGTGTAATGGTGTCCCCGCACTCACAAAGTTCAGTGAATTGGCTCTGAACAATGTGGGGGCACCTTGGCTAGTGCCAGGGTGCCCTCACACTAAGTAACTTTGCACTTAACCTTTACCAGGTAAAGGTTAGACATATAGGTGACTTATAAGTTACTTAAGTGCAGTGTAAAATGGCTGTGAAATAACGTGGACGTTATTTCACTCAGGCTGCAGTGGCAGGCCTGTGTAAGAATTGTCAGAGCTCCCTATGGGTGGCAAAAGAAATGCTGCAGCCCATAGGGATCTCCTGGAACCCCAATACCCTGGGTACCTCAGTACCATATACTAGGGGATTATAAGGGTGTTCCAGTAAGCCAATGTAAATTGGTAAAAATGGTCACTAGCCTGTCAGTGACAATTTGGAAAGAAATGAGAGAGCATAACCACTGAGGTTCTGATTAGCAGAGCCTCAGTGAGACAGTTAGTCACTACACAGGTAACACATACAGGCACACTTATGAGCACTGGGGCCCTGGGTTACCAGGGTCCCAGTGACACATACAACTAAAACAACATATATACAGTGAAAAATGGGGGTAACATGCCAGGCAAGATGGTACTTTCCTACACCCAGGAGGCCAGCCCCATCGTCACTGGCCAGGAGGCCACCGTCAGCCCCAGAGTCACTCGCCAGGAGGGCCCCGCAAGCCACAGCCCAGCTGACCCATGAAGGACCGCCAGCCACAGGCCTGCTGGGCAATGAAGGACCGCCTTGGCAAGCACTGCTGAACAGGCCAGGGACCGCTGAGCAAGGCAAAGACAGCCATGGAATGCACCGCTGAACAGGGCAAGCACCGATGAACATGTCAGAAACTGCCAACTCGAGCACCGCTGAACAGGGCAAAGACCGCCATGGCAAGCACCACTGAACAGGGCAAGCACCGCTGAACAGGTCAGAAACTGCCAACTCAAGCACCGCTGAACAGGGCAAAGACCACCATGGCAAGCACCGCTGAACAGGGCAAGCACAGCTGAACAGGTCAGAAACTGCCAACTCAAGCACAGCTGAACAGGGCAAAGACCGCCATGGCAAGCACCGCTGAACAGGGCAAAGACCGCCATGGCAAGCACCGCTGTACAGGGCAAGGACCGCCAAGGCGAGTACCGCTAGCCCATTAGCGGCAGGGGCAGTGACGCAACTGGGACCGTCACGGGGTGAGTGCTGCACTCTGGGCACCAGTCCCCCTTCGGAACCAGTGGAGAATAGCATCCACTCCGTTCCACTCCGTCTGTCCTTCACAGGATGAAGCACTCTGGGCACCAGTCCCCCTCCAGAACCAGTGGAGACATGCATCCACTTGAGCGACTGTGGCTTTGCACTCCCCAGGATGGTACAGTGGGCAACCCACCCACTGTAGAGACTTGAGAGACTGTGGCTTTGCACTCCACAGGATTGAACAGTGGGCAAATCACCCACTGTAGACTTGAGAGACTGTGGCTTTGCACTCCCCAGGATTGAACAGTGGGCAACCCACCCACTGTAGAGACTTGAGAGACTGTGGCTTTGCACTCCCCAGGATGGTACAGTGGGCAACCCATCCACTCTAGAGACTTGAGAGACTGTGGCTTTGCACTCCCCAGGATGGTACAGTGGGCAACCCACCCACTGTAGAGACTTGAGAGACTGTGGCTTTGCACTCCCCAGGATGGTACAGTGGGCAACCCACCCACTGTAGAGACTTGAGAGACTGTGGGTTTGCACTCCCCAGGATGGTGCAGTGGGCAACCCACCCACTGTAGAGACTTGAGAGACTGTGGCTTTTCACTCCCCAGGATTGAACAGTGGGCAAACCACCCACTGTAGAGACTTGAGAGACTGTGGCTTTGCACTCCCCAGGATTGAACAGTGGGCATACCACCCACTGTAGAGACTTGCGAGACTGTGACTTTGCAATCCCCAGGATACATCAATGGGCATTGAGCCCCCTCGTGGAGCTGGCGTGGTGCACTCACTCGGCTGAGGTGCCCCCCCTTCCCTTCCCCCTGAGGTGCCTGTTGTATTTCTATCTGATGCCCCTGCAGTGTTCTTTCCGTTTTGATCAGGTATCTAGTGTGGGCCTCGCCCATGCATTTTGGGCCCAGTGGTCCACCGACAATGAATGGTGCATTACCTGCACTACTAATCGTGGTGTATATTTTGTTTAATGTGTATATATATATATATGTATATATTTGGTTACTGTATTTTGATATATTACAATGGATCAACTAATTTCCTTTTGTCTTTGCATTCTTCCGGGAGGGTTGGGGGTTGTTACTGTAATGTTTGGATATGCATTGGTGTGTGTGTTGTAGTGGGTGAGGGTCGGGGTGGGGGTTGGGATGTTGGTTGTGTGTGTCCCTGTATTTTTGCCTCCCCCCTCCCCTATGTCGTAGGTGCAGTACTCACCATGGTCTTCGCCGCCGGCGTTGATGATCCTCGTATAGGAGCAGGAAGACTATCGCTGGCAGAATATGGAGTTCCGGCTCCATGGTGTCGTCGTTCCTCGTGGAGTGTGTAGAGGTGAGCGTTTTCCCTTTGAAATGGCTGTTTCTGCCGTGTTTTTATCCGCGGTGAATCCGCCCCAGAAAAGGTGGCGGATTGGTAGGTTGTGATACTGTGGGCGGTACATTGTCCTCCGCCTGTCTGTTGGCGGTGACCGCCACGCTGTTTGTCTGTACCGCCGTGGCGGTCGGAGTGTTAAAGTTGGCTGTCTTTGTTGGCGGTTTCCGCCACGGTCATAATTCAAATTTTTTTACCGCCGGCCTGTTGGCGGTTTTACCGCCGCTTTAACACCGACCACCAGGGTTGTAATGACCACCTATATTTCAAATGTAGCAGAGCATCATGAAGGCTAAACAAACAACACACCACAAAGTGAACACACATGCATACGCAAATTGCCAGGGGGAACGTGATGTCAACTCAGTCCTAGTCCACTGCATCCTCGGAGTACAAATTGACATGGCTGTCACATGCCTTACCATGTTTTGGAAATAGGCCATCATATATTTTGTGTTGCTGGTATGTGTACATTTGTATATCAGACATAACAATGTCTACGCATTTCTGTCATGTGTCAAAAATTTATGATGCAAACGTCTCAAATCTATACTCTGCAACGCCAGAAAAACGAAGCCTGGCCACTGAGCATCTATCACATGTCCACAGGCCTTTTCACGCACAATGGGAAAACTTTGACACATAACCATCATGAGTCAAAAAATTAGACACAAACGTCTGAGCCTCATACTTTTCTCCTCAGCAAAAAGACCTGACCCCTGAGCATCTATCGCACTATGCATGACTGCCATGCATTAAAAAAAAATGACGCATGGCTGGAAACGTGATGCACAGGCCCAGGAAATGATGAAACAGGACATCCTGCCTGCATACATGGTACAGTGAGTCCACTTTCACTGCACAGTCTTATTGTCTGTGACTGTGTGAAGGGGGTGTGGAGCTAGTGCTGTTGGTGATTTGGAGTATTTGGAGTGTTTTTGTGCTGTGTCCTGTAGCTGTTGTGTATTTTCTGTCTTTTAATCAGTTTTCTGTATTGTATTTGTCAGTGTATTGTGGGGTGTTTGTCTAGGGATAGGAGAGTTTATTGGGTAGTTGGGGTACCATATGGTATTTTTCTTTTTCTGCCAACTGCATTTGCAGTGCATGATGTCAGGGAAAGGGATGGCCAAGATGTTGGCAGATGAGCTGGGGGGCTTCATTTGGCTGGTACAACATTACCTCCTCAGGATGCTCGTACTGGGTGGCAGTGTAATTCAGGACTACCCCACAGAGGCCAGGAAGCTGTGGTGGGGCAAGGTGCTCCACCACCTAACTTGAGTTTTTGGCACTGGACAAAATGACTACGAACTGAAACACTGTTGGGCTGATCTCATCACAAGGGAGCAAGATCTGCTGGATCACCTGGGCATAGACATTGGTGGAGCAGTGTGAGAAAGTAGCCAGTTTTTAGCATGGTTACCCCCACTTTTGGCCTGTTTGTCAGTGTGTCAGTGTGTTTTTACTGTCTCACTGGGATCCTGCTAGCCAGGACCCCAGTGTTCATAGTTTGTGGCCTAATGTGTATGTTGTCAGTAGTGCTTAACTGTGTCACTGAAGTTCTGCTAACCAGAACTCCAGTGCTTATGCTCTCTCCACTTCCAAATTAGTCACTATAGTTTAGTGACTTCATATATCAATTCCAATCGGCACTCAGGATCCCCATTATAAGTCCCTAGTATATAGTACCTGGGTACCCAGGGCATTGGGGTTCCAGGAGAACCTTATGGGCTGCAGCATTTCTTTTGCCACCCATAAGGAGCTCAGACAAACCCTTCTTCAGGACTGCCACTTCAGCCTGCGTGAAATAGTGCACACACTATTTCACAGAACTTTTCACTGCACTTAAGTAACTTATAAGTCACCTTTATGTCTAACCTTCATTTACTGAAGGCTAGGTGCAAAGTTACTAAATGTGAGAGCACCCTTGCACTAGCAAAGGTGCCCCCACGCTTTCCAGGGCCAATTCCCTGGACATTGTGAGTGCGGGGATACCATTACACGCTTGCACTACATATAGGTCAATGCCTATATGTAGCTTCACAATGGTAACTCCGAATATGGCCATGTAAGGTGTCTAAGATCAGGGAATTGTCCTCCCATTCCAAATCGGGGAATTGGGGGCCAATCCCATGCATCCTGAGGGCTCCACCATGGACCCCCAGTACTGCCAAAGCAGCTCCCTGAGGTATGCGCTGCAGCTACAGCTGCTGCCACCTCACAGACAGGGGTCTGCCCTCCTAAGGTCTGAGCAGCTCAGTCCCTAGAAGGCAGAACAAATCATTTCCTTTGGGAGGAGGGTGTTACACCCTCTCCCTTTAGAAATAGGTGTTATAGGCTTGGGAGGGGTAGCCTTCCAGAGCCTCTGGAAATGCTTTGAAGGGCACAGATGGTACCCTCCTTGCATAAGCCAGTCTACACCGGTTCAGGGACCCCCAGTCCCTTCTCTGGCGCAAAACTGGACAAAGGAAAGGGGAGCGACCACTACCTTGTCCATCACCACCCCAGGGGTGGTGCCCAGAGCTCCTCCAGCATGTCCCTGGCATTAGCCATCTTGGATTCCAAGGTGTGGGGACCCTCTGGAGACCTCTGAGTGGCCAGTGCCAGCAGGTGATGTCAGAGACCCCTCCTGATAGGTGCATACCTGGGTAGGTAGCCAATCCCCCTCTCAGATCTATTTAGGGTCTCTCCTGTGGGTTCCTCTTCAGACTCAGCTTGCAAGTTTCCACCAGGAATCCTCTGCAACTTCTGTTTCAGCTTCTGACCGTCGGATCAACTACAGACTGCTCCAGGAACCACTGTAACTGCAACAAAGTATTCAGAAAGGCTACTGTGACCCTGCAGCTTCAGCTCCAGCCCGCAACTGTAACAGTTTCCAAGGTGTGCACGCTCGGAGGTCTCCCTGCCTTCACCCTGCACCAGAAGAAACTAAGGAATCTCCCGTGGAGTGACGGAGTCACTTCCCTGCTCCAGCAGGCACCTTCTAAGACTCCTCTCCTGGCGACGAGCGTGCTCCCTGGAACACAAGTTGTGGAACTCTTCGACCCAGACTGTCCTAAGGTCCAGCTGTCCAAATTTGGTGGAGATAAGAGCTTGCCTTCCCGCTTTGCGACAGTACCCCTTCGGCAGGAGTAAATCAATTCAACATGCTTTGCACAAAGTAATAATTGTTGTTTTAAAAACTGTTTAGAAAATTGAATTGAATTGAATCCTACTGTCTATATCTTCTGTTTTTAAGCAAGTAAATGCTGGGAGGGGCTTGAAAAGAGGTAGCAGATTCCCTCTGTTGAGTATACTGGGCACCAAAGTATCCTTTTTATCTATATTGTCATGCAAAATGAAGCTCTGTGCATGCTTTATTTATGTCCGGGTAACCTTCTTTTAAAAATGTGTATTGTCCATATCTTTATTTCCTTTTCTCGGTCCACTCTGTGAATCGTTTGCAGTATATTGCATCCTTTGTTTTCATTGTCCAGCATTGGCCTGCAAGGATAAACCATGATGTTGTTACTTAGCTTATCAAGTTTTTCAGAAATTTGTATTGATGCAATGGCCTTTAAAGGGGCATTATCCATTCTATTCTTATAACTACTTGTTCCAATATTGGGGTTTAGAGAGTGAATATCACTTTCAGCCCAATCGTTAAGGCTTAATCGTTTTATTTGCCACTTACCCTGCAGCCCATCCAAAGTCCCATCAGTTTATTCGTCCTTATGAAAATTGGATTTGTTGCCTGCTCTCTGTGACCTCTGCCATCCATACACTAAAACGTATAGGTAGTGCCACTGGGCTTATGTAATTGTGCGTCTGCTGTGATTTTCGCTTGATTATCAATTTGCCGCATTTGCCACATAATCCATCTGTAGGAAGCTGGTCTGGTGTGTGCTGAGCACCTATGGTGTTATCACCTTATACCAGGCCCAGGGATTCCCTATTAGTGAAGAGTAGGCAGTGTCTAGGAAGCCAGGGCTCTCTAGAGGTAGCTGTGGATGAGCAGCCAAGACTTATCTATGAGACATGCAAAGCTTATGCAATGCCACTATAGTCATACAGCAACTTATCACACATGAAAGAACAACACAGTTACATAAATAAGGGTACTTTATTATAGGAACACAACACTAAAGTACTTATAGGCAGTTCCCACCAACTGGAGGGAAGTACACTATATATATATATATATATATATATATATATATATATATATATATATATATATATATATATATACACACACAATAACAATCAGTAAACAGCATAGAAACAACAAGCATTGGCAGTACTTAGTGAAAATAGTGAGGGTCCTAGGGGAGGGCCAAACCATATACTAAGAAAGTGGAATGCGAGATACAGCTCCCCCCCCCCACACCCAAGGATGTGGAGTTGTTAGAGGGGAGCTGGAGGAACTAGGAACCCCACAAGGTGAGTACCACAGTGACGCCCAGTGACAAGGAGAGCATAGGTAAGTACTGTTTTTTCCCATGGACTAACAGGAGGACTTCGAAAAAGGATTGCACAAGAACAGGACCAGACAAAGAGGAACCAAAGGTGGATTCTGGTAGAAGAGGACCTGCAAAAGAAGGGGACAGAGTCCAGTCCACGCTGGAATGTCCAGTGGGGGCAGGAGCCACTACCCACCCTTCTGTGGATGCAGAACCAGGTTGACGAGGGAAAGACCAGCTGCGGAGCCCAGGAACTGAAGAGGAGGCCTTGGAGCAGTGCAGATGGTGTCCCATCTTGGTTATCGGGTTGCAGATGGTCAGTGGTGAAGGAGAACCACCAACATGCCTTGGAAAATGCAAGGAGCAAAAGAAGAGTTGCAGGCTGAAGAGAACCAGCAAGGTCCAGGGAACTTGACCCACGGATGGGAGTCTGAGGTGACCCTTAGCAGTCAGAAGAGCCAACAGAAGCAGTCGCAGCCCCCACAGGCAACCCACTGGCAGCAGGTACAGTAAGTTGCAGTGAGGCCTAGTCAGCACACCTAAGAGGAGTCCCACGTCGCTGGAGCAGCAGAGAGGAAACTGTGCTTTGCAGGAAGAAGTGCTGGGGCCAGGGCTACTGGGAGCCTGAAGATCCTTTGGAGCAGGAGCAAACAAGCCTTGGTAGGTGTAAGAGTTGTGGTGCACAGGGGTAGTATGCTGCAAGGAGAGGCAAGGGCTTACCGTCCCCAAAGTTGGACAGCTGGCTGAGATGACCAAGGGGACCACTCCAGACCACCAGCTGTGATGCAGTACCATGCAGTTCCAGAAGAGAGCAGAACCACGCAGCTGGTCATCAATGTAGTTGGTGCCTGCAGATGCAGGGAATTGACTCCTTCACTCCAAGGGAGATTCCTTCTTGCTTCTTGGTGCAGGCTGAAGTCTAGCTGACCTCAGGTGATGCACAGCTGGGGAAATGTTGCAGTTGCTGGAAGGAGCCAGAGAAACAATGTTGCAAAGCGGAGTCGTCGCTGAAGTTGGAGATTTTCGGTTCCTGAAGAGTCTAGTTGTGGTTCTGGTGGCCAGAAGATGAAGTAAACGATGCAGAGGGGTTCTGGTGGAATCTTGCATTTACAATCTGGAGACCCACGCTCAAGTGAGTCCCTAAATAGCCCTAAAAGGGGGTTTGGTTACCTAGTAAAGCAACAACCTATCAGGAGGGGGCCGAGATGTTACATGCATGACCTGGCCACTCTGATGCTCCTAGGGGCCTCTGCCCATCTTGGTTTCAAGATGGCAAAATCAAGTGGCCACTTGGAGGAGCTCTGGGCACCATCCCTGGGATGGTGATAGACAGGGGAGTGGTCACTTCCCTTTCCTTTGTTCAGTTTTGTACCAGAGCACGGCCGGGGGTCCCTGGACTGGTGCAAACCGGTTTATGCAAGGAGGGCACCAAATGTGCTCTTCAAACCAAACCAGTGGCTTGGGGAGGCTACCCCTGTCAAGCCTTGTGTTAGAAATGGGATCTCTATTTGGCATAGGAATACACCCTTGTCCAAGTAGGGACCACAATCCTAGTTAGGGTAAGTCACAAAACAATCCAAATTATTCTGTGCCCACCCTCTGGTAGGTTGGCAATGAGCAGTCAGGCTTAACTTAGAAGGTAATGTGTAAGTATTTGTGCAGAATTTATACCATAACACAGTGAAAACACCACAAAAAGACACCACACAGGTTTAGAAAAAATAGAGAATATTTGTTTGAATAAAATATTGTTGAAATGAGGAAAACCCAATGTACCCAAGCAAAGTTATGATTTTTTAAAGATTGAATCCAACTAAAGCGCCTATAAACACAATAGCTCCGACTGCGGCTATCATGGCGGCGTTGACTGAGTCGTTCCCAACAATCCGACACCACTGGTGCCGGTCAAGTAGTCACACAGACCCCCAGGTACAGTACCTTTTCAAAACAAAAAACAAGGACATCGCATAGAGTTGTAAAAAAGCGTCGCTGGAGTCAGTGTGGCGTCAGTCCCTTCCGAGGAAAGAAGCGTTGGTTCCGTGCTGCGAAGCCTGTGGAGGTGAGGCGTTGGTTCGGTCTGGATGCAGGGGAAGATGATGCGTTGTCTTTCGTGATGCGCCGATTCCATGTGACCCGTCGGGGTCGCTTGTTCCGGTCCGTCAGGACGTGATGTGTCGACATTGCACTTTCGCAATGGTCCTGAGTGACATCAGTGGAGTCCTGGCAACGTCACATTTGCATTGCAGGCTGCGGTCATTGCGTACAGCGAGGTCCACAGAGCGGGACTAAGTCGTTCCGGAATCATTGAAGGTGGATACTAGCAAAAAAAATAGTAGTTGAATTCTTTGCTGTCCCTGAGACATCAGAACAGGAAGCAAGCTCAGTCCAAGCCCTTGGAGAGCACTTCTGGGGGAAGGCAGAGTCCTTCAAGCACAGTCAGTGGCCAGCAGGGCAGCAGTCCTTCTCAGCAAAGCAGTCCAGAGAGTCCTTTGGGCAGCCAGACAGGTCTTCTGACAGAGTTCGGGTGCAGGTCCAGAAGTGTCTGAGTTGGTGGGGTCAGAGACCCAGTTTATACACCCAAAAATGCCTTTGAAGTGGGAGAAGACTTCAAAGAGTTTATCAGTCCTTTGTGTGACCAGGCCATTGGCCTTTGAAATGTAAGTGTCAAGCCCTCCACCCTTTCAGCCCAGGAAGACCCATTCAGTATGCAGATGAATGCAGATGTGACTGAGTGTCCTGTGTTTGTGGATGCCTGGATGAAATGCACAAGGGAGCTGTCAAGCAGCACAGACCACACGATGATTGGAGACAAGCTGTAGAGCACAGATGGTTTTAAGTGCAGAGAAATTCTCACTTTCTAAAAGTGGCATTTCTAAATCAGTAATATAAAATCCAACCAACCTCACCAATAAGCAGGATTTTCTATTACCATTCTGACCATACTAAATATGACCTGGTTCAGAATCTCCTTTCAGACAAGAATCTACCACTCAAAGATTATAGGAGGGCAGGCCTAATGCTAGTCCATGAAAGGAGCAGGCTTCACAGTAGTGGAAAACAAATTTAGGAGTTTTCGAACACCAGGACACATAAAACACATATGTACATGTCCCACCTTTTACCTACATGGGACCCTGCCCTATGGGTCAGGTAGAAGTGGCAGTGAAACTGCACACACAGGCCTTGCAATGGTAGGCCTGAGACGTGATTAAGGGACTACTTGTGTGGGTGGCACAATCAGTGCTGCAGGCCCACAGTAGCATTTAATTTACAGGCCCTGGGCACATGTAGTGCACTTTACTGGGGACTTTAAGTAAACCAAATATGCCAATTGGGAATGAACCAATGCTACCATGTTTAAGGGAGAGAGTACATGCACTTTAACACTGGTTAGCAGTGGTAAAGTGTGCAGAGTCCTAAAACCAGCAAAAACAGTGTCAGAAAAGTGCAGGGAGCCAGGCAATAAGTTGGGGTCTAACCTTGTAACACCTATTTCTAAGAGAGAGGGTGTTACCTTCCTCTCCCACAGGAAATCCTTTGTTCTCCCTTCCCCTGCCTGAGCTGTTCAAGCAGCAGGAGGGCAGAAACCTGTCTGAGGGGTGGCAGAAGCATATGCTACCCGGAAAACCCCAGAAGATTGGTAGGAGCAATACTGGGGGGTCTTCTAAGGAGCCTCCAGAGTGCATGGAATCATACAGCCAATACTGGCAACAGTATTGGGGTATGATTTCAATATGTTTGATACCAAACATGCCCAGGTTTGGTTTTACCATTGTGTAAGTGTACACAGGTGTCCAGTCCACAGGAAAAATGGCTTACCCGCACTTAAGAAGACCGGTGTAGTGGGACTGGAATTTGTAGGGGCACCTCTGCTCATGCAGGGGGTTGTCTTCACACATAGGGACCAACACCCTACCCTCTTGGCTAGGAGGGCCTACCATAGGGATGACTTACAATGACCTGGGGCAGTGACCTGTGGTGAAAGGGTGTGTGATGAAATGCCTTCTTGGCATGGTTACCCCCCTGACTTTTTGCCTTTGCTGATGCCAAGTTATGATTTGAAAGTGTGCTGGGACCCTGCTAACCAGGCCCCAGCACCAGTGTTCTTTCCCTAAACTGTACCTTTGTCTCCACAATTGGCACAACCTTAGCACCCAGGTAAGTCCCTTGTAACTGGTACCCCTGGTACCAAGGGCCCTGATGCCAGGGAAGATCTCTAAGGGCTGCAGCATGTCTTATGCCACCCTGGGGACCCCTTACTCAGCACATACACACTGCTTGCTAGCTTGTGTGTGCTGGTGGGGAGAAAATGACTAAGTCGACATGGCACTCCCCTCAGAGTGCCATGCCAACCTCACACAGCCTATGGCATAGATATGTCACCCCTCTAGCAGGCCTTACAGCCCTAAGGCAGGGTACACTATACCACAGGTGAGGGCATAGGTGCATGAGCACTATGCCCCTACAGTGTCTAAGCAAAACCTTAGACATTGTAAGTGCAGGGTAGCCATAAGAGTATATGGTCTGGGAGTTTGTCATACAGGAACTCCACAGCACCATAATGGATACACTGAAAACTGGGAAGTTTGGTATCAAACTTCTCAGCACAATAAATGCACACTGATGCCAGTGTGCACTTTACTGTGAAATACACCCAGAAGGCATCTTAGAGATGTCCCCTGAAAACATACCAGACTGTTCTGACTAGTTTTTGCCAGCCTGCCACACACCACTCATGTTGCTGGCCACATGGGGAGAGTGCCTTTGTCACTCTGTGGCCAGGAACAAAGCCTGTACTGGGTGGAGGTGCTTCTCACCTCCCCCTGCAGGAACTGTAACACCTGGTGGTGAGCCTCAAAGGCTCACCCCCTTTGTCACGGCGCCACAGGGCATCCCAGCTAGTGGAGATTCCCGCCCCTCCGACCACTGCCCCCACTTTTGGCGGCAAGGCTGGAGGAGATAATGAGAAAAACAAGGAGGAGTCACTCCCCAGTCAGGACAGCCCCTAAGGTGTCCTGAGCTGACTTTTACTTTTAGAAATCCTCCATCTTGCAGATGGAGGATTCCCCCAATAGGATTAGGGATGTGCCCCCCTCCCCACAGGGAGGAGGCACAAAGAGGGTGTAGCCACCCTCATGGCCAGTAGCCATTGGTTACTGCCCTCCCAGACCTAAACACACCCCTACATTGAGTATTTAGGGGCTCCCAAACCAAAGAAGATAGATTCCTGCAACCTGACGAAGAAGGAGGACTGCTGGCCTGAAGCCCTGCAGTGAAGACTGAGTCAACAACTGGTTTGGCCCCAGCCCCACCGGCCTGTCCCCCTACTTCGAAGAAAACTGCAACAGCGACGCCTCCAACAGGGTCCAGCGACCTCTGAAGCCTCAGAGGACTACCCTGCATCTAAAGGACCAAGAAGCTCCCGAGGACAGAGGCCCTGTTCAAGAAACTGCAACTCTTTGCAACAAAGAAGCAACTTTTAAAGCCCACACGTTTCCCGCCGGAAGCGTGAGACTTTCCACTCTGCACCCGACGCCCCGGCTCGACCTGCGGAAAACTAACTCTACAGGGAGGACTCCCCGGTGACTGCAAGCCTGTGAGTAGTCAGAGTTGACCCCCCTGAGCCCCCACAGCGACGCCTGCAGAGGAAATCCAGAGGCTCCCCCTGACCGCGACTGCCTGCTTCAAGGAACCCGACGTCTGGAAACCACACTGCACCCGCAGGACCCAGGACCTGAAGGAACCGAACTCCAGTGCAGGAGCGACCCCCAGGCGACCCTCTGCCTAGCCCAGGTGGTGGCTACCCCGAGAAGCCCGCCCTGTGCCTGCCTGCATCATTGAAGAGACCCCAGGGTCTCACCATTGATTTCTATTGAAAACCCGACGCCTCTTTGCACTCTGCACCCGGCCACACCTGTGCCGCTGATGGTGTACTTTCTGTGCCTGCTTGTGTATCCCCCCCCTCCCCCCCCCGGTGCCCTACAAAAACCCCCCTGGTCTGCCCTCCAAAGTCGCAGGTACTTACCTGCTGACAGACTGGAACCGGGGCACCCCTATTTCCATTGAAGCCTATGTGTTTTGGGCAACACTTTGGCCTCTGCACCTGACCGGCCCTGAGCTGCTGGTGTGGTAACTTTGGGGTTGCCTTAAACCCCCAACGGTGGGCTACCTTGAACCCTCTAAGTGTTTTACTTACCTGTGAACTTAACATTTACTTACCTACCCCGGGAACTGTTGATTTTTGCAGTGTCCACTTTTAAAATAGCTTATTGCAATTTCTGCCAAAACTGTACATGCTATTGTGATAATTCCAAGTTCCTAAGATACCTGAGTGAAATACCTTTCATTTAAAGTATTGTTTGTAAATCTTGAACCTGTGTTTCTTAAAATAAACTAATAAAATATATTTTTCTTTATAAAAACCTATTGGCCTAGTATTTTCTTTGAGTGTGTGTTCCTCATTTATTGCCTGTGTGTGTGAAACAAATGCTTAACACTACCCTCTGATAAGCCTACTGCTCGACCACACTACCACAAAATAGAGCATTAGAATTATCTCTTTTTAGCACTATCTTACCTCTAAGAGAAACCCTTGGACTCTGAGCATGCTATTTCTTACTTTGAAATAGTACATACAGAGCCAGCTTCCTACATTGGTGGATCAGCGGTGGGGAACAAGACTTTGCATTTGCTGGACTACTCAGCCAATACCTGATCACACAACTAAATTCCAAAAATTGTCATTAGAAACTGATTTTTGAAATTGTAGCTTTTTTTTGAATTTTGAAAAGTCCTGCTCGGGCCTTGTGTTAGTCCCTATTAGCAGTCCCTTTAGAGTTTAAAAGTTTTATAAAAGTTTGGATTAGGTTCTAGAGATAGTTTTAGATTCTTAAAAAGTATCCCAACTTTTAGAGAAATAATGTCTACTGCAGAAGAGATGGTGGTGGAGCTCAACCTCACCCCTTACCTGCATCTTAGGATGTCAGAGTTAAGGACTCTCTGCAAAATCAAAAAGATAAAAACTGGATCAAACCCTACCAAAGTACAGCTCCAGGAGCTCTTGGCAGAGTTTGCTAGAGACAACCCCTCTGAAGATATCCTTACAGAGGGGGAAGCTAGTGATGTGGAGGAGAATTTCCCCCCTCCAGTCCTAGTTAGGGAGACCAGGGTTCCTCCAACCCTGACTCCACAAGTGATAGTCAGAGATGCTGCTTCTCCCACAGGGGAGTCCAGCAACTCTGGAAGCATTGAGGGCAGCCTCAATGAAGATGACCTCCTGTTAGCCAGGACAGCCAAAAGATTGGCTTTGGAGAGACAGCTCCTAGCCATGGAAAGGGAAAAACGGGAGATGGGCTTAGCTCCCATCAATGGTGGCAGCAACTTAAATAGGGTCAGAGATACTCCTGACATGCTAAAAATCCCCAAATGGATTGTAACAAAATATGAAGATGGTGATGACATCACCAAATGGTTCACAGTTTTTGAGAGAGCTTGTGCAACCTGAAAAGTAAACAAATCTCACTAGGGTGCTCTCCTTTGGGAAATGTTGGAAAGTGTAGGGATAGACTCCTCACACTCTCTGGAAAAGATGCAGAATCCTATGACCTCATGAAGGCTACCCTGATTGATTGCTTTGGATTCTCAACTGAGGAGTACAGGATTAGGTTCAGGGGAGCTCGAAAATCTTCGAGCCAGACCTGGGTTGATTTTGTTGACTTCTCAGTCAAAACACGGGGGCTTGGATTAATGGCAGTGGTGTAAATGATTATGATGGGCTGTACAATCTGTTTATGAAAGAACACCTTTTAAGTAATTGTTTCAATGATAAACTGCATCAGCATCTGGTAGACCTAGGTCCAATTTCTCCCCAAGAATTGGGAAAGAAGGCAGACCACTGGGTAAAGACTAGGGTGACCAAGACTTCCACAGGGGGTGACCAAAAGAAAGGGGTCACAAAGACTCCCCAGGGGAAGGGTGTTGAGTCATCCAAGGGTAAAAGTAAAGAGTCTTCTACTGGGCCCCAAAAACCTGCTCAGGAGGGAGGGTCCAAAGCATCTTCACAATCCAATTTTGGGTACAAGGGTAAAAACTTTGATCCCAAAAAGGCCTGGTGTCATAGCTGTAATCAGCAGGGACACCAAACTAGAGACAAGGCCTGTCCCAAGAAAGGTTACACTTCCACTACTACTCCAGTTAGCACTGGAATAGCCTGTCTCCAGGTGGGATCAACAGTGTGCCCAGAACAAATCAGGGTTCACACTGAAGCTACATTAGTTTCTGAGGGTGGGGTGGACTTAGCCACACTGGCTGCCTGGCCCCCTAATATGCAAAAAATACAGGCAGCAACTCTTAATTAATGGGACTAGTGTAGAAGCCCTGAGGGATAGAGGTGCCAGTGTCACAATGGTGACAGACAAACTGGTTTCCCCAGGACAATACCTGACTGGACAAACTTATCCAGTCACCAACGCTGACAATCAGACTAAAGTACATCCCATGGCTATGGTAACTTTAGAATGGGGAGGGGTCACTGGCCTGAAACAGGTGGTAGTCTCGTCTGCTATCCCAGTAGACTGTTTGCTTGGAAATGACCTGGAGTCCTCAGCATGGGCTGAGGCAGAACTCAAAACCCATGCAGCCATGCTGGGTATCCCTGAACTGGTGTGTGTCAAGACAAGGGCACAGTGCAAGGCTCAGGGAGAAAAAGAGGTGTTGGAGCCTGGGATAATGGCCCAACCCTCCAAGAGAAATGAAAGCAGACTGGGGAACCAGCTTCAACACAGCAAAAGAAAGAGAACCTCTCTTCCCAGGAAGAAGTTCTACCCTCTGAGGGAACTGAGCCTATGGAGTTGGAACCTTATCAGGTTGAACTCTTAGGCCCAGGGGCACCCACAAGGGAACAGCTGTGTAAGGGGCAAGAAACCTGTCCCTCTCTTGAAGGCCTCAGGCAGCAAGCTGCTGAAGATACCAAAGGAAACTTCAGTGGAACACAAAGGTTCTATTGGGAAGATGGACTCCTTTACACTGAGGCAAGAGATCCCAAACCTGGTGCCACTAGGTGAGTGGTAGTGCCTCAGGAGTTTAGAGAGTTCATCCTGACCTTAGCCCATGACATTCCACTTGCTGGGCATTTGGGACAGACCAAGACTTCGGAGAGGTTAGTCAACCATTTCTATTGGCCTAACGTCCCAGAAAGTAAAGGAGTTTTGTGCCTCCTGTACCACCTGTCAAGCCAGTGGTAAGCCAGGTGGCCATCCAAAGCCCCCCCTCATTCCACTTTCAGTGGTGGGGGTCCCCTTTGAAAGAGTGGGAGTGGACATAGTAGGTCCACTTGAACCTCCCACAGCCTCAGGGAATCAGTATATCCTAGTAGTAGTGGATCATGCTAATAGGTACCCTGAAGCAATTCCCCTTAGGACTACTACTGCCCCTGCAGTAGCCAAAGCACCCATTGGCATCTTTACCAGAGTGGGATTTCCTAAGGAGGTAGTTTCTGACAGAGGTACCAACTTCATGTCAGCATACCTTAAACACATGTGGAATGACTGTGGGGTGACTTGCAAATTCACCAGACCATACCATCCACAAACCAATGGTCTTGTGGAAAGGTTTAACAAGACATTGAAGGGCATGATCATGGGGCTCCCTGAAAAGCTCAAAAGGTGACGGGATGTCCTCTTGCCATGTCTGCTTTTCGCCTACAGAGAGGTTCCTCAGAAGGGAGTAGGGTTTTCACCCTTTGAACTTCTGTTTGGCCATCCTGTAAGAGGATCACTAGCTCTTGTGAAAGAAGGCTGGGAGAGACCTCTTCACGAGCCTAAGCAAGATATAGTGGACTATCTCCTAGGCCTACGTTCCAGGATGGCAGAGTACATGGAAAAGGCAAGTAAAAACCTTGAGGCCAGCCAACAACTCCAGAAGATGTGGTATGACCAAAAGGCTCCTATGGTTGAGTTTCAGCCAGGGCAGAAAGTCTGGGTTCTGGAGCCTGTGGCTCCCAGGGCACATCAGGACAGATGGAGTGGCCCTTTCCCAGTGCTAGAGAGAAAGAGTCAGGTCACCTACCTGGTAGGCCTAGGCACTAGCAGGACCCCCAAAAGGGTGATCCATGTGAACCGCCTCAAACTCTTTCATGACAGGGCAGATGTAAACTTGTTAATGGTTACAGATGAGGACCAGGAAGCAGAGAGTGAACCTCTCTCTGATCTCCTCTCCACTGACCCTAAAGATGGCTCAGTAGATGGAGTGATCTATTCAGACAACCTCTCTGGCCAACAGCAAGCTGACTGTAGAAAAGTCTTACAACAGTTTGCTGAGCTATTTTCCCTAACCCCTGGTCAGACACACCTGTGTACCCATGGAGACAGCATGCCTGTCAAAAACACATTTTTCAGACAGTCTGACCAAGTCAAGGAAAGTATCAAAGTGGAAGGCCACAAGATGCTGGAACTGGGAGTCATTGAGCACTCTGACAGCCCCTGGGCTAGCCCAGTGGTCTTAGTCCCCAAACCTCACACCAAAGATGGCAAGAGATAGATTAGGCTTTGTGTGGACTACAGAGGACTTAATTCTGTCACCAAGACAGATGCCCACCCCATTCCAAGGTCAGATGAGCTAATTGATAACTTGGGTGCTGCCAAATACTTGAGTACTTTTGACTTGACAGCAGGGTACTGGCAAATAAAAATGGCACCAGGAGCAAAAGAAAAGACAGCATTCTCTACACCTGATGGGCACTATCAGTTTACTGTGATGCCCTTTGGCTTAAAGAATGCCCCTGCCACCTTCCAAAGGTTGGTGAATCAAGTCCTTGCTGGCTTGGAGTCCTTTAGTGCAGCTTATCTTGATGATATTGCTGTCTTTACCTCCAGCTGGCAAGATCACCTGGTCCACCTGAAGGTTTTGTAGGCCCTGCAAGCAGCAGGCCTCTCTATCAAGGCATCATATCATAGTACATACAGTGCCAACTTCCTACAGGGTGCATGCACCTTTTCACGCAGGCTGCAATGGCAGGCCTGCAGACACATTTTGCATGGGCTCCCATGGATGGCACAATAGATGCTGCAGCCCATGAGGAACCCCTGGTGTCCCAATGCCCTGGGTACCTAAGTACCCTATACTAGGGACTTATAAGGGGGCACCATTAGGCCAACTGTGGGGTGTATAAAGTCCTGCGCAACCAAATTTAGAGGGAAAGAGCACAATCACTGGGGTCCTGTTTAGCAGGACCCCAGTGAAAACAGTCTAAGCATACTGATAGCAGACTAAAAGTGGGAGTAACTATGCCAAAAAGAGGGTACTTTCCCACACCATAATTTGTCACATAATCTGCAGATTTAAAAAATAATTGTTTCTAACTCAAACTGTTCAAAAGTTACTCTAAATGCAGTGACACATGAAGTTGCACAGTGACAGGCCCTTTGAAAAGCTGAACTTTTCACCTTTTTGTTGCTTATTGCTATATTTGATTATTAGAATGGTACTAATGAGGTGCAACGAATGCACAGACGGTGTTACCAAGTTGAAAAATTATTAAATAATTAACGCCATTACAAAATGTGCCACATAATTTGCCTTTTCTTGCTGCATAATTTACTCAACCCTGCCGCATAATCCCAGTGGCCCTGCTTGTAGGGTTTACGAGACTATGTGCAGAAGAAATGAAAGAATGGAAGCAAAAACAAAGACAGGGAAGGATGCAGAATGCAGCTAATAAAGGTGTAGTACACTTCGCACTCCCACCCTTTCAGATATAGCTGTGCAGTCCTCTGCTGTCTTTCACAATCTTGCCAGAGGCATGACTTGCTTTTGCCTTCAATTTTTCACATACAATTAACCACTTCTCCATGCCCTTTCACAGTACTTTGCTTCTAAAATCCTGGTTTACTTTTACTGGCCTTCTTTTTGGCTGGTGTGGCCTATGGCAATATCTGACCAGCTTTGGCCCCCCACAAGGGAATGGAGGCAGATGCGGACAAGGTGGTCCAGGGAGGAACTGGCCTCTCAGTTCAGGGTGGACTGTTCAAGACTGATTTGCATATGGCCAGGTCCAATTTGGGGTGGCTAGTGGGCAAACAAAATATGGATTAAATCCAGATCTGTGACTGGGGGGGTGAAAGTTTGATTTGTTCTGCATTCTGTCCATCATCTGTTCTATTTGCAGATAGCACGTCGTTCTAGACAGGCTCAGGTAACTCAACAGTTTGTGGGTAACTGGATAAAGACAAAACAGGCGGGGAGTAGAATAAAGTACAGTAACCTCTGGGAGTGGGAGAGCACTGGGTGTGCAAGCCGTCCCAGCAGCACCTAAGTTGACCGCTTCCGCGCTCCTCCCTAGTGCTCTACCTGCTGCCGACTTTGTCTAGCGCACTTTCCTCTGGAGGTTCCGCCTCGCTGTAACGCTCTGCTCACAGCTCTCTCCCCGATTCCAGTCTTCTCACCTTTCCCGCCGGGTCCCGCTTATCTCCTTCCTGTACAGCTCTACTAGGCCCCTCCTCGGAGGCTGCGTCTCAAGGCTGCAAAATCTCGATGTCTTTACCCTTTTTCTCTAGAATTCTGTTAATTCCATTCTCCTCGTACCCAACGAACCCTCCATAATAGTGCCATCATCTACTACGAGAAAAGGCTATCAGGGATGAGCAGGGACTCTTATGAAGCCAATATACTGCTGCAGTATAGTTTCACTCGGTGCATATGGTTCGGGCCTCTCTACATGTATTCTAGCTTGCAAGGGAAGAGAGACGATTCATCCAGGCACTTGATGCCCACAACATGCATAGCTGGAAATAGTAGATCTCTGAATAACTCCAATCAGTGTTGTGAACCAGGAGGCCCGTGAACAGTCATGGGCATGGACAGTAGACAAGGTTCTTTCTGCTGCCCACTCATGGCGGACTCTGCACTACACAAATGCCAATAACCTAACGACATTTTATTAAAGGGGGCAGGTAGTTACTGTAACCAATACAGCAGAGCCAAGCCATACCCCCCCCCCCACACACACATACACATACACAAGGTAGCATTAAAGTCTGATACAGTGTCTATTTCCTTTTGAACAAGGATGTAAAATTTGAGCAGCTTTTGTTGTCGCATAGTCAGTGATATGTACAAGGAATAGGATTCCAAATTAGCATCATTTTTTTACGCTAATGTGGCATTGGAAGGGCAAAAACGCTGCGCTATATTTACTAAGGAAACACCTTGCGCCACATTATGCTAGCGCTAGGCATAATGTATGCAACGAGGGAGGCCGTAAAAATGACACACGGAATCTATGAGATTCCTTTGCGCCATTTTTATCAGCATTTTTTAACACCTGCTACATGCAGGCATTTAAAAGAGGCTTTCATTGTGTTCAATGGGCCTCTGGGTGCTTTTCAGGATTAGCATCAACATTTTTGATGCTAGTCTTGCAAAGTGCCGGACTGGTGTCAAAAATTATTACACTAGTCCCCCTAACTACCACCATGGTGCTTCGTATTTTAAATACGGCACACGCATGGTGTCGTTAGGGGGGTGATAACGGGAACAAGAAAAGAAAATCTGAGCCCGGGTGGCTCAAAACTGCGCAGCACCTCAGATTCGAGAGCAGGTGTCACATGGTTTAATCTAAACAGTACTTGTACTTCGATGAACCAAGCAAACAGTTTCAACTTCCTGCAGTAGACCACAAGATGGGAAGGGGGAAAACCAAACAGATCAACTCCCCAGACAGTTCTGGTTCTGCAGAAAGGAGAACAAAGTGGGCAAAAGCTACCAATGCCTGGAACCAATCCTACCGACCCTCTGCCAGCCAAAATTATAATGACCCCATCGTATGGAAAATAAGTCGTACAGAACTGAAGTATACAAAATACACTGGAACAATGTAGACCCACCAGTGTGTCAACACTGGTTTCATGTAGAGAAGAAAAAAAACCACACTGCCTGCAAGCTCCAACTTGGTAAGTGCAACTGTTTCCTTTAGGGAAATCTCAGGTCTTTATGGTTGTTTTCAGAAAGGGTCGACTATCTGCACTCGGACTGTTCATTACACAAGATTAAGAAAATATATACAAAAGGACACACATTCTATGGATTGGGCAATGGATAAATCGTACTAACTGTAGCATTTTAATAGTTTAAAGACCTTCTAAATTACACAAAATGTACAGCTCTACCCTGGGCATCTGTACAGTAATTGGCAGAGGCTTGACCACTTAATCCGGTATAGGAGGAACAGTATACATTTTCGCTAATCACAACACCGTTATGGAAATTATAAATTCCACACTGTTACTTCACACTAACACAAAATTGAAAGGGGAAATGCAAAAATAAGTATCATTTGTTTAATTATTCTCAAGTCCAGATATGATTTAGAAGGTTCAACTGTGATCTTATAAATTATGATTTCTTTAACATCGGATTCCCATGCCGATCGCCATGAAAGTCCCAAATGTTCCACCGCTCTGCATCATCGTTTTTCCAACTCCACCCATAAGCTCGCGTCCTCTCATGCCAAACCTAGAGCATAAAAATTAAGCAATGGTCAATGCCAGAAAATGTTACAATTTAGAAGCCTTAATTAAAGGAAAATGATAACTAATTACCATTCAGTATTATAGAGTCATTGCTGTCTATTATAAAATCAACTGACTACTCATGAAAAAGTAAATTACTTGATCTCGAAGTTCAACCCACCTCTGTTGGACAATAGCCTCAATGTGGTGTTCTAAAAGCAATACATAGTCAGACAATCCCAATGACAGTGTGTTACAGTTCCTTCCTGTTCATGGCACGTCAGGCATCTTAGAAAGATGCGTTGGCTAGTTTTTTTTTTTATATTAATGAAAAAAAGTTTATTAATTTTGCAGGGCTGAACAGAAACAGTACTGTGCAAGCAAGTAGGATATAGCATCATGAAATTATGATTCCCAAAGACCCTTGTATCGATCATTCTAGCCCATACTAAGCCCACCATTTGCCTCAGAGTTTAAGAAATTGTTGAGAACAACCTCTTGCCTCATAAACAGGTTCCTAATGTTTCACACATTAATCCACACCTGGGTGCCAAGTAGCTAGAAGGGGAAGCGTGTTGGAGGTCCAAGTGCACACAATTTCTCGTACGGCTAACAGCATACCTAAACCCACTAAAGAACAATCTCCCCCTAGGACCACCGAAGACTTCCAGTAGTCCCGAAAGGGCAGCGCGGGCTGTGGGGTTCTATAGAATGCCCCAGCACCCGTTAAAGTAAATTAGAAATCTCTACCCAGTAGTTCACAATAGCCGGTCATGTCCAGGCATGTGGAAGAAGTCTCCATACCCGTCCGAACAACAAAAGCATCATGGTGATGAGCGCCTGAGCTCCAAAGAGTCGCAGTTGTGTGGAGTAAGTGAAGGGTAAGTACTTCATTTGTAGCACCCAGGAAAC
Source organism: Pleurodeles waltl (assembly GCF_031143425.1). Lineage (NCBI taxonomy): Eukaryota > Metazoa > Chordata > Amphibia > Caudata > Salamandridae > Pleurodeles > Pleurodeles waltl. Next base: position 398,506,026 of record NC_090446.1, read on the forward strand.
GGAAGGAAATGACCAGCGTTCGTAGGGGCATTCTTGTGTCCCTCCAGTCGTGCTAGTCCAACTGACAAAACTATCCCTCCGTTCGTTCCTATAAAGAGGTGAAGAGATCTAGAGAATTAATGACTACGGATTTATAAATGCAGGTTATGCCACCTTTACCAAGGAGACCTCAAAAGACTTTGGGGTCTAGTTTGTTGCACTGGATGATTCCAGTCAAGTTGATGCAATATGGAGATAGGGCATAGGGGAGCTGCAGGAATCTATAGAATTGAGAGTTGTGAAGTTGAAAATCTGCTTGCAACCCTTTCAATGACTTTTTATAAGAGCCATGCCAGATATCCTCCCTTCTTCGGCATACCTACGAGGTCCCATGTGCGGAATCCTTTAAGCCTTCTTCCCCTGTTCCAACCAGTGCCCTGAGAGAGAAGGGTTTCCATGGGGAGTCTGCAGTCCCATCCTGTCCAGCGCAACACCGACCTCCAGGCCAGGAGAACCATTCTAGAAAGAGCAGTAATGGAGTGGGGAATGGGGTCTTTATACAGCATACCCAGAATGTTATTGCACCCCATGTGGAAGTGCTCAGTTTGGAAGGCCAGGTCTTGCCACCATTTGCAAAGCCCAATATACAGGCCTAAATCTGTTGCCCCCAACCCTTCATCGTACGTTGAACGAACACACTTGCCGGATGCAATGCGGGGCAGCCAATGGACCCCCATGAGCATCCCTATGTTGCCTGCACATCAGTAAACCAAGTCTGTGGGATCAGCAATGGAAAGTTTTGAAGAAGATAAAGGAATCTTGGCTGGACAATCATCTTAAAGAGCGCTATTCTCCCCAGGAGTTTGAATGGCAGCATTGCCCATCAATGGATGTCCTTCCGCATCCAGCCAGGAGGGGTGTAAGACCAAGGCTTTAGCTAAGGCTTGGAAGTAGCGATATGAATCCCTAAATATTGAAAGCTGAGCCAATGAACTAGGATGACAGTCTGCAAGTTCACTGCTTCCTGATCATTTGGAAGGGGAACCAAGAGAGATTTGGGCCAGTTCCCCTGGAGACCAGAGGCTCATAAATGATAACATGTAATGTAAAGCCTCCGCCAACTAGTACGGAAGGCTGAGAATGGGGATGGGTTGCGGAACTGGGAAGAGGGCACCGGGGGAAGGGGAAACACGAGTGGTAATGGTATACGGATGTGAGACAGAAATAGGGGGTTAAATAGGCTGGAGAGAAACAGTGAGATTAGGCGAAGTCCAGGGCTACTGTTGGTTTACGAAGGAAACTGGGGATTAGGGCTGCCTCTAGATTGGGATGATGGTGGTCCCCTTCAGCTAGTTCCTTGAACTGCATAAGCATGGTGTCCCAAGCTGTGGCTATAGGGCGCTGGCATATGGGTCTGGCTTCTTCCCAGTGCAGTGCAGAGCTTTCTGCCTTTTCTCATTAGAGTAGTGCTTTGTGCCATTCGGAGAAAGCCGGGGGGGGGGGGGTGTTGGGCCCTCCAGTGCATGGTTAGGAGACGCTTGGCCAACAGGAGGGCAAGGCCGATGAAGAGCGCCTGTACCTTATGGTTCATGAAGTACAATACATCTATTAAGCAATATTTAGTATCGTTTCTTAAGAGTTACGCTGCCTACGTGGCAATTATGGTTTTCCCTCACATTATCACTAACTTTCATTTTCTATCCCTGTTTTGTTTAACATGCTAATAAAACACTGTTGGTTTTTTGTACATTTTGCTTCACACATGATTCAATGTGTTACTCCATCAAAGAATGTACACGTTGTGATATGCTGTTATATAAAAAGTATAAAACACACCTAAAGGCAAGGTGTTTTGTTGGACAACAACAGTTCCAAGAGACCCAGGACCACATTTTAACTGTAAAAGGGATTAATTAGTTTGTCTGTGTCCATGACTACGTTATTGCAAAAAAGAGTTTACAGCAATTGTTTGGTTTATGTTTCCTATGCATTTGAACAAGGCTATTCTAAAGCGTAGTTCTTCCATTACAATCCACTTCTATTTTATTCATCTCAATGGGAAAAATTGAATTTTATCCAAACATACCTTAAACATGAAAATGTACCGAAGAGGGCACCTGCTGCCATTCCAACAGCACATCCCATCATAAAACCCATCTTTACTCTATCAAAACAGCTGGGCTGTGACTGCCCGTACGGTCCTACGGCCACAGGCATCTTGAACAAAAAAAAAAAAAAAAGTACAACAGTAAGAGAAACAGAGTAGACGACTTTCATTGTGTCCGAGAAAGAACTTGTGTCAAAGCATACAAATTAGGCTGGATAACTAAAACAAAACCATTAAATACTGACAGAATAAGGACAACCATGCCAACAGTTCTCAATGAAAGCATTTTGTCTAGATCAGTGGTACTTAACCTGTGCTCCGAGGACCCCTGGGGTTCCGCGAGGCCTACTAAGGGAGTCTGTGACTGTTTCACAAAATTCAATATTATTACGTGTAATAAATTAACATTGATAATATATATATATATATATATATATATATATATATACACACACACAAATAAAGACGCAGAAATGAGCATGTTAAAACGTTTCATATATTTGTGAAATAAACAAGACATTGCAATATTTGAGCATTTGTTTGACATATACTTGTTTCTATATTTTTGTGTAATTATTTTGAGGTTTAAATCATAGAAACTGCTGAAGCCGGGGGCCCCTGGATTCCAGTAATGACTCAGTGGGGGGTAATTGGATTTCTGTAATGATTCCGTGGGGGGGTCCATGGAAGTCGAAATCTTAAGAACCGCTAGTCTACTCTAGATATCCTCTCGCATACTCTTAACTTATTCGAGATTACATGTCCTTACATAGAGATCATGGAGTCTGTGCACGCGACAATACTATGTCACACGAATAAATCTGTTCTTTTTTTCCTTCAAATTATTCGGTCCACCTCAAACTGTTTAGCTGCGGAACATTACTGTTTACGTGCGAGTGATAAATACCAGTGATCATTTCTAGTAACTAGTGTTACTAGAAAATAAACTGCGACCATCAAGCTACCTAACAGAAATTATAGAATAATTGGTACCTGAAAATGTTTAGGCCTAGATTTAAGACGGCCTAGCGCAATTCCAACGTCAGATTAGTCTTTTTTTTATGCTAATGTGGCGCTGGAAGGCCAAAAACGCTGCACCATATTTACATAGAGGCCCAATGCTTGCATTGCACCACTTTATGCCTGCTCCAGGCATAATGTATGCAAGGGGGGCATTTCGGTGAAAGGGGGGGCAAAAAAAAATGGTGCAAAGAAATCTAAGAGATTTCTTTGTGTTATTTTTAATGCTTGCTAAGAGCAGGCATTAAAGGGAGCCTCTGGGTACTTTGCTTGTTTAGCTTGAACATTTATTACGCTAATCCTGCAAAGCCCTGGACGAGCATCACAAATTATGACACTAGTACCCCTGACTACCGCCATGGTGCGCCGTATTTTAAATACAGCGCACACAAGGTGGCGTTAGGGGGGCACTAAGGGACGCAAGAAAAGTGGCGCTCCATTAGGTACAGTGCCCCTCTTCATAAATCTGCCCGTTAGTCTGTTTACTGAATACATTACCTATTTGCACGATATGAGCACTTTCCAAGGCCCTAGGAAGAGCTAGAGCCTGCTTCTGGCCATAGGACACTTCGGGGGTTAAGGCTTGTCAATACTTAATTGGGGTTCACCACAACTTGCGCTGCCAATTTCTCTTTCCTTAAACTAAGCATTTTCGGTTCTTGTGTAATGTTGTGCGCTGTGTTGCAACTAGGCAGTATATAATTTGCTTTGCATGCTGTTATGGCTTACTCTATGCATCGGCCGTGCTTTTATGAAAAGGTGACTACTGATACACGGTGGAACTGAGACTAAAATCCAATGGTGGGCAAAGTTCAACTGCCTTAGCCTGTAAGTTTTTTGGGGGTCTGTTGTACGGTTTTTATTCCAGTGAACTAGACAATCTGCAGGCGCAGTAGAGCTTTTTGCTGTACTGTTCGTTGGAAGAGTATGTCTCTGCTGACAGGAGATCACTTAAAGTGAACCCCATCAAGAGTGAGGATGACAACTGCACCCTCTCTCCAAGCTACGGGAAAACTGGCAGTGGTGGCAATTTGTTTTTGGTTTACTAGTGGAAAAGGTTTGCATTTGTTTTGGGAGGTAGAAGCAGATTTCTACTTTGGCGAAACTCTTCCCTTCTTTAACGAGTTCTTAGCTGTTGTTTACCAATTACGATCTTTGGTTGACTTCAACGACAGGCAATCCACAATCCCACCGTAGCCATTTCAGTCTCTTCTTGCCACGAACTCTGCTGTGCAACAACGAAGAATATTAACTTATACAGGACTAGTTGAAGTGCTTGATTTTTTTTTCAAGTCTGTACTGTGGTTGGCTTCATATTTCCTCCAAAGTGCATAAATATTGGATCTTCTTGCTCGTGAGATAATTGGATGTCCACGTCAGATCCGAAAAATGCATTACCAGCAATTAAACCTCTTTTGGGGTGCAGTTATCCTATTAAGACTGATAAAGTAGGTACTCGTGGAAGAAGCTATTGAAAATATGAAAAGATAACCCAACTTGCGCTGCAAGAAGACGAGTACTCCTGAAAAGAGAAATTTGCCCTGAGCAGATTCGCGTAAACCGTTACAAGCTGTTGCCAGTTGAACTTGTAGATCTTTTAAGCAAAACAAGATGGAGCTTTCGGTCGTTGGATAGTGGCAACAGTGGGATTTTTTTTGTCTGTACTAAAGAAGGAACCCCATGTGTATATTTGGGATAAACGCAATACGCTAACATGATAAGAATATTTCATTCAAACGTCAACAGTTTACCGTGTTGAAATATTTAGTTCATGCGACCACCTGTCCCCTACTTACATGGGTCGTCCCTGAATTCTATCTAATGTTCGAAGTCCCAGGCCGAGTTGTAAACGGATATCAGGTGTCCATAATGTTAGCACTTCCGGGTTGCAAAGCAACCAGTTCCGTGACTGAACACATTCTGTGATTGAAAAGTACTACTAAATGTGTAAGATAACCTAGGATTGGTGCGTGTTTGAGCTCTCTCTCTCTCAGCCAATCCTAGTGCATAGCATCGAATTCCCAATTTGGTTGGCTGTGGGCGGCACTTTAATAGTCGGCATTATGTACCGCCCGATTTTGAGCAAGTTTTGCTTGAATGTATTCCTCTTGAGGAGCTAAGGGGAGGGAGGACGTCCTTTTTAATATTGTGTAATATTTGGTATTTCACCGAAAACGTGTAACCCCTCCTCTCCGGCTGTCACCGGAGATCTGCCCTATTGGACAGCTCCGGGGTTGCAAAACAACCCGGCTCACTGAAAGAAAGGGGCGCTTCAAATGGGGTGACCATATTTTTATAACAAACCGGGAAAGGCACTATCTCTCTCTCCAGGGTCAGGCTGGTGGGACACACCTCATTAAATCCTGCTCTGCTGCTTGAATGAGGCAAGGTAGCACATCAGGGAGTCTACAGGAGTGAACGTCTGTGCCCTGTTTTTAAGAGAGGGCCGGCTGAAATGTGAGCCGGCACAACACTGTGATGAATGTGCAGGTTCACACGATCCTCTCTTAAAAATCGGGACATTTATTTGTTTTCGGCAGAAGTGTTAGGATGCCAGGACAGTCCTTGAAAAACTGGGACTGTCTGGGCAAATCCAGGACATCTGGTCACTCTAACTTCAGACCCACCTGTACTTCAGCAGACAGACATAGCTGACAAGGTTTCAGATTGCTATATGTGACATTTTCATAATTTAGGAAAAATGAGTGACATTTCAACGATTATGAGTGACACTTTCTTGTGAGCAAAATCAAGCAATGAAGAGAGGGAAACATAAATATCATAAATTACACCCATTTGATCCACAAGAAACTCATAGCTGCCAAGTTTTCAGATTGCTTGTGAATGACATTGCCATAGTTTCAGTGTAAATATGAATGACATTCTATATACAAATGAGAGGCACTTCGAGTGACACAGTCTCAAGAATAACACCAAGGAATGAAATAGATGTATATATATATATATATATATATATATATATATATATATATATATATATATATATATATATATATATATATATATATATATAAAATGCCCCTCTTTTGAGTAACAAGAAGCTCTAAAAAGCCTTGAAGCTGATGCAAAGCCCTAAAAATGGAAGGTCACTAACCTACTTGATAATGCAGACAATCCCAAATAAAAATATTTTGTAGGAAATCAAAAGTTAGTATAGTGTGAAGTTCAAGTTAGCAGAGGACTGACCTGTGCCACTGTCTGTCGACTACACATCCTGCATGATGCTGCTGGCTCCCTGCTCTGCACACTGGCACCCACTTTCACTAAAGGAGAGAGAATTCGCTGCATGCAGCCTGAGTGAGAATTTATTGGACTCGAAGTCACAATGCCACCTGATTTAAAGATCATTTTTTTTACATATGCAATAACGTCTCCTACACAGGTGATGTTTTGAAACCACAAAAGATGGGCTACTAGTTTACTGACACCCCTTTTGATGCTGACTGGAGGCCAGGAGTAGTCTCCGGTTGTAACATCCTGCTCCACGCTGCCCACTTGAGCACAGGCTTGCAATCATTAAAATTACAAGTATCTAGGGGAAAAAAACACAGGAACAATTCTAACATAGGTATTGTAACGTTAAGCTTGCAGTACTGTTGATTTTTGATCCTCAATAGGTAAAAAAGAACTCCTAAAAAATCTTTTAGTCAACCCCCATGCCATTACACTTCCTTATTGCAGCCTAGTATGGTTACATTAAGTACATGCTGCTGAGATTAGATCATGTGTTCAGTGCACAGTCTCTAGTCGCAAAGTGTGTGACTCACCTGAACTCTGTCAGTTTAGAAGTGCCTGGGGAGCGTGTCTTCAAGGCTAGGTGCTTTGCTGACTTGCTTTGTCGTAAACTGCAACGCATCTTGAAGTAGCAGGCAGCAATTCAAGGCTGTCCCACTTTATCATATCTAATTTTTTTGCATGCTCGGCAGCCTCGTACAGCAGGCTATACATTATTGATTATGCCCCTTATCATCAAAACCATAGTTTATTGTTAAACAACTTACCTGTCCCAACGGGTGGGATAATCCTGACCTCCATGCCCTCAATAGAATCTAAAATTCTTGCCTCAAATGCTAGAAAATGGTTTATTCTACGGCAGGACCTGAGGATCAGATTATGCTGGTTCAAAGTAGAAGATGCATATACAGTCGGTTTATAGTAAAATGCTTTAAACACAGAGTCAGATGACCAATTAGGTGCACATAAAATACCTTCCAATCTAAAACCCAACACAAAAGCTTTGGAAGCAATGGTCCCCCTAGGTGAATGAGCTGCATAATTAGTAACATCAATACTAGCCTCTGCCATGACTCAGCAAGCCAAGGTTGCAGCAGAAACGGGCTTGTAAGGTTTTTGAGGCACTAAAAGCAAAGGTCCAGAAGAATCAACACGTCAAGTCAGCGTGCAGTCCTAATATTATTTCAAACACTTAACAACACACAGTTTTTCATTATGGGGAAAAGCTGGATATTCAATTATTTCATACACTTAGACATAGAGGCAGATTTAAGAGGCCCTAGCGTCTCCTTGCGCCACATTAGTGTACTTTTTTATGCTAATGTGGCTCAACGAGGCCAAAATCGCCATGGCAAATTTACTAAGTGGAGTAATGCATGCATTGCATCACTTTGTAAACCTTTGCGCTACATTATGCCTGCGCCAGGCATTATGGCCCTCATTCTGACCCTGGCGGTCGGTGATAAAGCGGCGGCCAACCCGCCAACAGGCCGGCGGTCCAAAATATGCAATTCTGACCCTGGCGGGAACCGCCAACACAGCCCGCCGCATTAACACTCCGCCCGCCACGGCGGAACAAACAAACAGCGCGGCGGTCCCCGCCAACAGCCAGGCGGCAGACAATGTACCGCCCACCCTATCACGACCCACCAATCCGCCACCTTTTCCGGGGCGGGAGCACCGCCGATAAAAACACGGCGGAAACAGACTACGAACGGGAAAACGCTCACCTCCACATACACCACGCGAGATTCCGGCAGTATGGAACCCGAGTTGCAGGTCATCCCCGCACTCCTATACCTGCTCCTGTACCAGGAGCACGCCCGGCGGCGCGGAAGACATCGGTGAGTACTGCACCTACGACACAGGGGAGGGAAAAGATTACCGGCACACACCCACCCACCCACACCCACTACAACACACACATCAATGCATTCCCACAGATCACTGTCACAACCCACAAACCCCCCCCTTCCGAAATAATGCAAAGACCAAAAGAAGAGATCTCAAACGGGCAGATATATTGAAAAATGGACAGCAGGAATCCAAATAAATAAATAAACTATGTACAAAATATATACAGCTACTAAATGTAGTCCAACCACTGTCCGTGGACCACAGGGGTCCTGAGCAAAGGGGCAAGGCCCAGTCCCACGACAAGAACTCCACGGAGAGAACACTGCAGGGGCATCAGAAAGAAAAAAGGACAGGCACCTCAGGGGGAAGGGAAGGGGGGGCACCTCAGCCACTTGAGTACACGACGCCAGATCCACGAGGGGACTCCATGACCACTGGCCCATCCTGGGGAGAGCAAAGCCACAGTCCAAACAGTCCATACAGTGGGTGGCCTGCCCACTGGGCCATCCTGGGGAGAGCAAAGCCACAGTCCAAACAGTCCATACAGTGGGTGGCCTGCCCACTGGGCCATCCTGGGGAGAGCAAAGCCACAGTCCATACAGTCCATACAGTGGGTGGCCTGCCCATTGGGCCATCCTGGGGAGAGCAAAGCCACAGTCCAAACAGTCCATACAGTGGGTGGCCTGCCCACTGGGCCATCCTGGGGAGAACAAAGCCACAGTCCAAACAGTCCATACAGTGGGTGGCCTGCCCACTGGGCCATCCTGGGGAGAGCAAAGCCACAGTCCATACATTCCATACAGTGGGTGGCCTGCCCACTGGGCCATCCTGGGGAGAGCAAAGCCACAGTCCAAACAGTCCATACAGTGGGTGGCCTGCCCACTGGGCCATCCTGGGGAGAGCAAAGCCACAGTCCAAACAGTCCATACAGTGGGTGGCCTGCCCACTGGGCCATCCTGGGGAGAGCAAAGCCACAGTCCAAACAGTCCATAACAGACTCCACTGCCACTGGAGGAGGCATGTTGGCCAGAGGACATCCTGCAGCCCTGCCCGAGACAGATCCTGCCCTGCCACGTCTGCCAAAGGGCCAGCGGTTCCTGCCTGGAAGGGCCCAGTTCAGCGGTTCTTGCCTTGAAGGGCCCAGTTCAGCGGTTCTTGAGACGGCGGTCCCCAGCGGAGCGGTGCTGGAGACGGCGGGGCCCAGTTCAGCGGTTCTTGCCTTGAAGGGCCCAGTTCAGCGGTTCTTGAGACGGCGGTCCCCAGCGGAGCGGTGCTGGACATGGCGGCCATTCTATGGCCAACTGCTCATTGCCTGGTGGTGCCCTCCTGGGCAGCGGGGATGGTGCTCCTTCAATGCCCACCTGGGCTGTGGGTGGTGGGGCCCTCCTGGCCAGCTGGGCTGGGTCCTCCCTGGGCAGCGGCTATGGGGGTGGTGGGCTCTCCCGGGGCAGCTGTGCCGGTTCCTCCCGGGGCAGCGGCTATGGGGGTTGCGGGCTCCTCCTGGGCAGCTGTGACGGGTCCTCCATGGGCAGCAGGCCTGCTGCCTGACTTCTCCGCCTTGCTGCCCTTGCCCTCCTTAGTCGGGAGTCTGTGGCCCTTTCCTCCCTTTGGAGCTGTGGCTGTTGACGGTGGCTGGCTAGTGTCCTGGGGGGATATCGAATCCGGGCTCCGGCGGCGGCCCTTCCGCCTTCTGCTCCTCTTCCCAGGGGGTGGGCTGGCTGTCCCCTTGCTGCTGGGCGAAGATCCAGACCTGCGGGCTGGTGGGCTCCAATACCCCTGCACCCTTGTCAAGGGGGCTGCAGGGCTGGTGGTGGCTGAGGTGCTCTTTTTACCCCGACGAGAAGGAGGGGGGGGCTCAGGGTCAGGAAAGAAGGTAGCAGTAGAGAGATAGATTTTCTTGGGACAATGGAGAGTGGTAGGTACAGTGGGTATGGGAGTGGAGGGAGAGGATGTGGTTGTAGGCGAGACAAGTTTGCTGTCTTTGGGTGCAGGTGCAGGAGCGGGAGGCTGTCGTGAGGTGGATGGCTGTTGGGTGGGTGGGTGGCTGCGTTTGTGTGGTGTGGAAGAGGGGGTGACAGACACAGTGGGAGAGGACACAGGGGACGTGTAAATGGCAGTGGGGGTGGTGACTGCACGTGTGCGGACTGGAGTGGAGGGTATGCTGGTGATGGAAACACTGGCTGATGGTGAGGTGAATGAAGGTGTGAGTGTAGACGTCACAGGGAGGGAGGAGGGAGACGAGGAGGTGGGGGTCACAGAGGTGGTAGTGACTGTTGGCATGTCTGCATCGGAATGTTGCTTGTGTGAATGTCTGCGTGATCTGTGGTGCTTATGTTTGGATGAGCTGCTCTTGGGTGTTGAGGTGTGTGCAGGCTGGTCTGATGGTGTGGGTGGGACAGGCAGAGGAACAGGAGACTGGGAGGAGGGAGTTAGTAGAGGGAGGCAGGAGACAGGGACAATGGCTGCCGTCAGTGCTGAGGCCAGAGCCTGGAACGATCGCTGATGGGCAGCCTGACCCGAATGAATGCCCTCCAGGTACGCATTGCTGCGATGAACCTCTCTCTCCACCCCCTGGATGGCATTCAAAAGGGTAGTCTGCCCAACAATGAGCGTTCGGAGGAGGTCAATGACCTCCTCACTGAGGGCAGCGGGGGTAACAGGGGCAGGGCCTGAGGTGCCTGGGGCGAAGGAGATGCCCGGCTTCCTGGCAGAGCGGGCACGGGGCGAACGCTGAGGGGCTGCTGGGAGGGCGGAGATGGTGCCACCCCCGCAAGGGAGCTCCCTTCCGAGGACGTGTCCGTGTCGCTGCAGGGTCCAGTCGTCCCCGTTGTGGAGCTCCCCTCGCCCTCCGTCTCACTGGTCCAGTCAGACTCTGTGGCATGGCCCTCCTGGGCCATGTGAGATGCAGCTCCCTCCTGCCCCGATGCCACTTCTCCTCCGCCTGATGATGCTGATGCACACAAGCACAGAAAGACAAACAAAAAGGGGGGGGGAGAGAGAAATAAAGAGATTTTGAGTACATGGATCACCAGTACAGTTAGCGGACATGACAGACACAGATGCCCCCTGCACTAAGTTGCGCACTTGGGGTCCGCTACGCATTCCGTGGAACATGCCCTACACGCCTAGAGTTGACAACTGCACCCATGGATGACACGGCCCAGGGATGGCTGTACTGACACACTACTGAGGGTGGTGGCTGGGGACACAGGGGCTTACGGGGGTGCCCAGCCTACAGATATCGCCCTGGCCTAGGGGGACCCACAGCCCTCCTCCCCCACCCAGACACCTCCACTGCGCTACAACAGAGTAGATAATGCTTGTACTCACCCCCTTGTGTCTGCTGTGCTGCCCTCACGCGCCCATCCAAATCAGGGTAGGCCACCGCCAGGATCCGGAACATCAGGGGGGTCAGTTGACGGCAGGCACCCCGCCTACGTTGGGAGGCCATCCCCAGCAGAGACTCGGCGGTCTTCTTGGTCCCGCGGCGGATGTCCTCCCACCTCTTGCGGCAGTGGGTGCCCCGTCGATGGTGGACCCCCAGGGTCCGGACTTCCTTGGCGATGGCACGCCAAATCCCGATCTTCTCATGGGCGCGGACCTATGTGACACGTACAGGGAGGGAGAAATACCACGTTCAAGTTTGTCTGCATTTTCGTTGCCAGTGGCCCAACGCCCCCCATCCCCGCCAGGCCCCCCGCCAGGCCCCCCGCCAGGCCCAATATGCCTCCCATCCCCGCCAGGCCCCCCGCCAGGCCCAACATGCCCCCCATCCCCGCCAGGCCCCCCGCGAGGCCCCCCGCCAGGCCCAACATGCCCCCCATCCCCGCCAGGCCCCCCGCCAGGCCCCCCGCCAGGCCCAACATGCCCCCCATCCCCGCCAGGCCCAACATGCCCCCATCCCCGCCAGGCCCCCCGCCAGGCCCCCCGCCAGCCCCAACATGCCCCCCATCCCCGCCAGGCCCCCGCCAGGCCCCCAAGCCAGCCAGTGGCCCCAAATCCATATTGAATTAAACTCACTTGTTGGTCTGGAGGACCGTAGAGTAGCGCATACTGGGGGAGGACCCCATCCACAAGTTTCTCCAACTCCTCTCCAGTGAAGGCAGGGGCCCTTTCCCCAGTCGCAGCAGCCATTGTCCCTTCCAGACCGAGGTCACAGCAACACTTGCAGTATAGGTCCTCTCCTGTGAAAGTTCAAGTCGCAAGTGGATAAGTAGATAGGAAATGGCGGTCACGTCCGCGGCGGTGCGTACCACGGCGGTGCGTACCGCCACCGCCGGCACCCTTCGCCATTGGCTCCTGAAACCCATAGGCTTCAATGTTAACCAATGCGGCTTCGCGCCGCGGTCTTCGACCGCCGACCGCCGCGGTGTGCCACGCCAGCGCATTGACCTCACATCCCATTGTCACACTTCACAGGTCAGGCAGCCGCCATTTTGAGGGTCCACATGGCTCAATTTCAACTGCGTCACACAGGCCTAGGCCTTGCATAGCCACTCAGACACGCCATTCACTGCATAGAGAATCGTTTACTGTGCAAGCTGTGAGTACGTACCTGTGGGTTGCTTGACTCTGTGCTTCATGTTGTCCTTCCTAGGCACCGTCCGCTGGGTTTGGCGAGGAGACGGATGAATCCTCGCGTGTACCGACCGCTGGTGGACCTGTCGACAATGGAAGAACGCCACATTATCCTGACCTACCGGCTTGACCGTGCCACTATACATGAACTGTGTGCCCAGCTGGAGCCCGACCTGATGTCCCCCATCCGCCAACCCACAGGGATTCCCCCTCTGGTGCAGGTCCTGTCAGTACTCCATTTCCTGGCAAGTGGGTCATTTCAGACAACAGTGGGAATTGCTTCTGGGATGTCTCAGCCCATGTTTTCGAAGGTGTTATCCAGAGTGTTGTCTGCCCTGATGAAATACGTGAGGAGCTACATCATTTTCCCTGAGGTGGGCGAATTGGCTACAGTGAAGGGTGATTTCTACGCCCTTGGACATATTCCCAACGTCATTGGTGCCATTGATGGGACCCATGTGGCTTTGGTTCCCCCAAGAGACAGGGAGCAGGTGTACAGGAACAGAAAAAGTTACCATTCCATGAACATCCAGGTGGTGTGTTTGGCTGACCAGTACATCTCGCATGTAAATGCCAAATTCCCAGGGTCAGTGCATGACGCCTACATCCTGAGGAATAGCAGCATCCCTTACGTGATGGAACAGCTAGAGAGACACCGTGTATGGCTATTGGGGGACTCTGGGTACCCCAACCTGTCGTGGCTACTGACCCCAGTAAGGAATCCCCGGACCAGGGCAGAGGAACGGTACAATGAGGCCCATGGGCGTACTAGGAGGGTGATCGAGCGCACCTTTGGCCTCCTAAAGGCCAGGTTTCGGTGCCTGCATATGACAGGTGGATCCCTAATGTACTCACCTAAGAAGGTGTGTCACATCATTGTGGCCTGCTGCATGCTTCACAACCTGGCTTTGCGCCGCCAGGTGCCTTTCCTGCAGGAGGATGGTCGAGACGGTGGTGTTGTGGCAGCTGTGGAACCTGTGGAGAGTGACGAGGAGGAAGACGACGGGGCTGAAACAGACAAAAGGGACAGAATCATTGAACAGTACTTCCAATAGGACACAGGTAACAATTCAAACATAATTTAGTAAACGTGAACTACTCTCCTGCATCTCTGCTGCCTGTCTATTTGCCCCAGTGTATGATGACTGAGTTGTGGCTTTTCCCTCCCTATTTCAGATCTGGGGTCCCCACTACGAGTCCTGTGCTTCGTTTCCCCATGGACTACAGCTTTGTGGCAGCTGTTTGTTGACTTCACTATGTACAAGGACATATTTGCACTGTCATGTCAATTACAATATTTTGAAATCACAGCCAGACTCCAGATAGTTTTGTGCAAAATAGGTGTTTATTTCAGTGCTCAAAATGGGATGGGTGGTTTCAAGTGGGTGGGGGCTATGGTGAAGGAATGTCCATGGCAGAGTCCAGAGTAACAGTCACACAGGTGCATTGTCCAGAGGCCTGTGGAGAGATGGAGCATGGGCAGTTCAAGGATGGACAGGGTGACAATGTGGGACAGTGGGATGACATCAGGTGGTATCCTTTGCTGGCGGGGGTCTTGACATCCTACTCTGTCTTCTTGCGAGATCTCAGGGCCCTCTTGCGGGGTGGTTCTTCTCCTGCAGGAGGTGGGGGTCTGGTGGGCTGCTGTTGTGCGGGGGCCTCCTGTCCACTAGCGCCGGCGGAGGTGGTTGGCTGTTCTTGGTCCAGGCTAGTGGCAGGGGCCCTTTGTTGTTGTTGAGTGTCCGTCCTGGTGTTGATGAGGTCCTGCAGCAGCCCTACCATGGTAACCAGGGTGGAGGTGAGGGCTCTGATGTCCTCCCTGTACCCCCGATAGTGTTCCTCCTGCAGTACCTGGATCTCCTGGAACCGGGCCAGTACCGTCGCCATCGTCTCCTGGGAGCGGTTGTATGCTCCCATGATGGTGGTGAGGGCCTCGTGGAGAGTGGGTTCCCTGGGCCCGTCCCCCCCCTGTCGCACAGCTGCCCTCCGAGTTGCCCTGTTTCCCTGGGCCTCTGCCCCCTGGCCGGTGTGCCCACTACCACTGCCCCAAGGTCCCTGTTGTTGTTGGGGTGGTGGGTTATCCTGGGTGCCCTGTAGTGGTAGACACACCGCAGATTGACGCGCCCTGGAGACAGAGGCATGGGCCCGCTGGGTGGGAGCTGTGCTGGTGTTCCCAGAGGGGTTTGGGTCTGTAGTGGCCTGTGCCTGTGTGAGGGGAACCGACTGTCCAGAGGTCCCCGATGGTCCGGGCTGGTCATCAGTGTCCAGGTCGACAGAGCTGCTGTCATCGCTGACGGCCTCTTGGCTGGGGGGTGTGGAGAATTCTGGGCCCTCCGTGGCGGTGTGTTGACGGTCGGGTCCTGCAGGGGTATAGAGGTATGGTTATAGTTTCAATGTGTGGCATATGGGTGTATCTGTGGGTTCCCGTGTCCCCAAGTGCTGGCATTCGTGTGTGGGGGCTTTGGTGAGGGTGGCTTGTGGGGGGGATGTGTATATGCATTGGGCATGCTTTGGTGATGGGTGTCCATGCTTAGTGGACGCATGCAGGCCTAGGTTTTGGGATGTGTGGGTTGTGATGGTGAGACATTGGCAGGGAATAGGTGTGCTGGGGGTGGGGGTGAGGATGGTGGTGGGGGTGAGGATGGTGGTGGGGGTGAGGATGGTGGTGGGGGTGAGGGTGAGGGTGGGGGTGAGGATGGGGGTGGGGGTGAGGGTGGGGTTCGAGGATGGGGGTGAGGGTTGGGGTATGATTTGGCATGCAGGTGGGGGGGAAGCAGTAGTGAAGCTTCAACTTACCAGTGTCCATTCCTCCGCCGACTCCTGCGAGGCCGTCAGGATGCAGGATGTTCAAGACTTCCTCCTCCCATGTTGTAAATTGTGGGGGTTGAGGTGGGGGTCCTCCGCCAGTCTTCTGCACGGCGATGTTGTGCCTGGATACCATGGAACGCACCTTCCCCCGTAGGTCTTTCCATCACTTCCTGATGTCTTCCCGATTTCTGGGGTGCTGTCCCACAGCGTTGACCCTGTCGACAATCCTCTGCCATAGCTCCGTCCTCCGGGCAATGCTGGTGTATTGGACCTGTGTGCCGAAGAGCTGGGGCTCTACCCGAACGATTTCCTCCACCATGACCCTGAGTTCTTCGTCTGAGAAGTGGGGGTGTCTTTGGGGTGCCATGGAGTGGTGTGTATGATGTGTGGGGTGGAGTATGTGTAGTTAAGTGTGTTGAGTGTGGTGGTGTGTGTTGTTTTGTGTGTGGATATTGTGTGGGTGATGGTGTAGTGTGCCTCTGTGTGATGGTATTCTGTGATCGCTGATGTGTCTCTCAGTGCTTCTTTCTGAATTTTTTGTCGTAGGGGTTTGTGGGTGATGTGGGTGTGTGTTTTATATTGTATTGTGTGTGTGGGAGTGGTGTGTGTATGTGTATCAGGTGTGTGGAATTCAAATCGTCCAATGTGGCTGAGTTTTGTTCGTTTGTGTGTATTCTGACCGCGGCGGTGTGTACCGCCAATGGAAAACCGCGTTTGAAAGACCGCTGCGTGGATTCGTGGGTCGTAATGGCATGGGCGTATTTCTGTTGGCGTGACGGTGGAGGTTTGGTCACCTCCACTTTTCCGCCGACCGCTGGTCTGGCGGTCTGTTGTGGCTGTCGGATTTTCGGAGGTTTGGCTGCTGCGGGTCAGAATGACCGTGGCGGGTTACCGCGACCGCGGCGGAATTATGGAGGATTTCTGACCGGCGGTAGGCGCCTTTTACCGCCGAGGTCAGAATGACCACCTATGTGTGGAAAAGGGGCATTCCCCCATTAGGGAGGCGGAAAAAATGGCGCAAAGAAATCTAAGAGATTTCTTTGCATCATTTTTTTTGGCACTTTTATCGCCTGCTCAGTGCAGGCGTTAAAAGGAGGCACGCCATTATTCATAACGGGCCTCAATGGACTTTGCAGGATTAGCGTCAAAGTTGTTCATGCTAATCCTGCAAAGCTCGGAATAGCGCAAAAAATGTTGACGTTCGTTTCCTAACTACTGCAATGGTGTGCCGTATATTTGATATGTGGCGTTAGGGGGACGCTAAGGGGTGCAAGAAAAGTGGCTCTGCACTGGGTGCAGCGCCACTTCCCTAAATCAGGCCCATCGTTTTTGTTCGTTGAGATAAAACAAAGGATACACCTTCAGGAGAAAATAACCTACCTGTTAGGTCCAACGCTCTCACATCATATACTCTCCTGCAGGAGACTAGGCAAAGTAACATAGTTAACTTAGCCGAAAATTGTTCCATGCATAGACCAGCTTATCCGGCCAACTTTAAAAAAGGGATAAAACACAGTTTACATCCAACAATTGAGCATATGTGGGTTTTGGGAGATTATCAACTCTAATACTCTTGGGCAATTTTCACACCAAAGGATGCATACCCACTAGTTTACCATCTATGTGGATACCCACCAGTTTACCATCTCTGAGGTCATGACCAGCAGACAAGGCAGATCTGAAATTATTTATTGACCTGTCACATAATCCAGAAGAAGCACAATCAGAAATGACATTCAGAATATCCTTCAAATCTGAGCTCATCGGATGCAAATCCCATTAAAGGCACCAACACACCCACTTCTTCCATGCAGAAGAATATCACTTGTGGGTGGATGGAGCCCAAGCTTGTCGTATAAAGATGGCAGCTTCTTTTGAAAGTCTTTCGATTTGTCAGTGTCTCCCGATATTTTCCTGGTCCTGAAGGAGAAGAGGGTGAGACGCACCCGCCGGATCTGTCAGGAGATCCAGGAATAGTGGGAGAAGGGGAAGACTGATAGATAGCTCCAGAAGGGCCAGGAACCAAGATTGGGTTTTCCAGAAGGGGTTCACCAAAATCAGTGTCGCTCGTTGCCGTCGGACCCAAGCTGCAACCCTGGGGATCATCACAAAGGGGGGAAATGTGTATTTCACCTGCTGTGACCAATCTTGAAGAAACACATCCGTGGCCAGTGCTGCTGGATCCGGGCTCCAGCTGTAGAAGTTTTTCAACTGACAATTCAGTCTGGATGTGAAAAGGGCCATCTGACAAGGGCCAATGACCCAAAGGATCAACCAAAATACCAGAAAATGGAGTTTCCAGTGGCTGTGATCCACCAGAAACCTGGAATTCCAATCTGCCACAATGTTATCCTTGCCTGGAAGGTATTCCACTACCAGACTGATCTTCTGATGAAGGCAAAAGTGCCAAACATCCCTGGTGATGTCCGCCAACGACTGGCCTCAGATTCGATGACGATGTCCGAAACGGCCCCAAAAATGGCTCTGCCGTTCCAAGCTTCCATGTGTTGCAACTACCAGCTGAGTTCCGCTTTTGCTTCAGGAGAAAGTGGGAAATGACAGTCATAGGTCAAACCTTGTTCAAGGAAGCAAATCTTCAATCTCTGAAGGGCTCCGTAATGCAAGGGGCACAGGAAAATGTTTGAATAGAAGGGGCTAACAGACCCAAAATCCGAGCTAGGGATCTCAAATATACCATCTATTTGCACAGGGCTGCCTTCAATTCTTGCTTGATGAATTTCATCTTCAGATCCAGAAGAAGAAGCTGAACCTTGACTGAATTGACCTGGAAGCCCAGGAAGTCCATTTCCAGTGCAGGTTCCATCACTGATATTTTGAGATTGATGACAAACCCCAACTATTGAAGAAGGGACATCATACAGGTTAGATGCTTGAGGAGCGTGTCCTTGTATTGGGCCAACAAAATCATATTGTCGAGGTAGACAATCAATCAATGGCCCAGTTCCATCAACTTTTTTACCATAGGTTTTAAAAGTTTCGTTTCATGCCAGAAAAAGGAATTATCTGTAGCATGGGAATTGACACCTTTGTTTTAACAGCCTTGAAAACCTCTTGATCTAGAGGGGGGAAGCCAGCTTGGGAAGCTGTCCTGCCAATTCCCTCACCGATGGAAGCCAAACCCTCTCTGAGGACCTTGACAGGTGGGCGGCCCGCCCAAAAAGGAGGTTGAAAACTATTTTTAGAGATGTTTGGGCCTTATCAAGGGAGGCAAATGTTTTGGCAATCTTTTCAGTGTCTGACGAAACGGTCCCCAAAGAGTTTTCCCTTGGCCAGAGGCCCGTCTTCGGATGTAGCCAATTCGACTAACTTGTGATTGATACATTAAAGCACAGATTTGCACCTCTCAGATGCAAGAGCACAATTGGCGTTATCGAGCAGACAAACCGCTCATTGTGCCCACCCAGCAAAAACGTTGGGATTCACTGGGGTGCCAGTTTCCTGAGCACTTAATGCCAACTCCAGAATTTTTGCTAAGGGCCCAGACATGTCCACTAATTTATCTTGTTAGGCTGTGAGGACTCTACCAATGCCTTTCTTGGGGTCATGTGCGTATTTCTTCAAAAAGGTGATTATGCTCAGGTCGGTGTCAGGGGTCTGAGCCGCCTTGTGAGGGAGATCCGATCTTGGACATTCTGCCCTGAGTTTAGAGATTACCTCTTTCTCAAAACTTTTTTCAAAGGTGGGTCTGCATGTATTCCACCACTGCAGGGCACAATGTCGGGTCTGATGACCTGTGGTGCACAATATCATCTGGCTCAAAATCAAAAGGGGCATAGAAGAGGGAGTGAGAACACCGTGGGCAGGGACTGGAAGATCTTTTCTGCTTTTGAGAGGGCCTACTATGGTCAGAGACAGGGGAAGAAGGAGAGTCAGACTCAGAGTCAGGGAAATTGTCTTGTTGGGAGCACTGGTGCGTTTTGGCAATGTATGTATGTTCCCTCAAAATTCCCTGTGACATTTTAGCAATGGTGTCAGAGTGGGGGCAATGGGAGGAAGGGACTGGGTCAGGAAGAGATTGGGAGGTGTGGCAGCAGGAGCTAAAAAAAATCCAGAGATTGCATCAAGGTGTTTATCAGTAGGCTGTAGGGCCAGAGAGAAGCAGCTTGTCCAACAAACATTGGACTGTGTGATCAATCACCTACACAAGGCCATCATCAAAATAGTAGCCTTTGTCATCATTAGGTCCGTAGGCCTCGTAGTCAGAATAAGGAGGCTCAAAATCTGATATCTTGCAGGTTTCTAGGAGGGGAAGAGCCGTGAAACAGTGTCTAAAATAGACTCACAAGTAGTCCCCAAAGGGAAGCAGCAGGTCGAGTTCAGGATGAGCTGGGGAAAAATGACCATGTGATCAACACCAAATATATATTGCACCCCTGGGAGACTCTGCCTTCGAAAGGGCATCGGGTGGGAACTTAATCTTGGTCAAAATGAGAGGTTGATGAGGATTTAATCCGCCCATATTATTACAGCCCATGGAAGGCGCCACTACATTCTGCTTAGAGATGCTGTCTGCGAAGCAGCTGAGCATGTACAAGCACAGCCATCAAGATGGAAGATGGACTACGTGCGAACAGCCCAAGTGAGCTACTTGTGCGCTCCTTGCTCCTGGGCGGGACCACCGCACAAGCGGCCCATTCAACAATGCAGGGAAAAACAAACAAACAAGGCGTAACTGTAGGAGGCTGGCCTGGTTTGTAGTGGTACCAAGGGGTACTTACACTCTGCACCAGGTCCAGTTATCCCTTATTAGTGTAGAAGAGGTGTCTAGCAGCTTAGGCTGATAGAAAAGGTAGCTTAGCAGAGCAGCTTAGGCTGAACTAGGAGACGTGTAAAGCTCCTACTATACCACTGGTGTCATATGCACAATATCATAAGAAAACACAATACACAGATATACTAAAAATAAAGGTACTTTATTTTTATGACAATATGCCAAAAGTATCTCAGTGAGTACCCTCAGTATGAGGATAGCAAATATACACAAGATATATGTACACAATACCAAAGATATGCAGTAATTACAATAGAAAGCAATGCAAGCAATGTACAGTCACAATAGATTGCAATGAGAGCACATAGGTATAGGGGCACCCCAAGCCATATACTCTAGAAGTGGAATGCGAACCACAAATGGACCCCAAACCTATGTGAGCTTGTAGAGGGTCGCTGGGACTGTAAGAAAACAGTGAGGGTTAGAAAAATAGCCCACCCCAACACCCTGAAAAGTGGGTGCAAAGTGCACCTACGTTCCCCAGAGAGCACAGAAGTTGTGATAGGGGAATTCTGCAAGGAAGACCAACACCAGCAATGCAACAACAATGGATTTCCGGACGAGAGTACCTGTGGAACAAGGGGACCAAGTCCAAGAGTCACGATCAAGCCGGGAGTGGGCAGATGCCCAGGAAATGCCAGCTGTGGGTGCAAAGAAGTTGCCACCGGATGGTAGAAGCTGTGGATTCTGCAAGAACGAAGAGGGCTAGAAACTTCCCCTTTGGAGGATGGATGTCTCACGTCGTGAAGTAGCTTGCAGAGGTGTTTCCGTGCAGAAAGACCGCAAACATGCCTTGCTAGCTGCAAGGGTCGCGCTTAGGGTTTTTGGATGCTGCTGTGACCTAGGAGGGAACAAGGATGTCGCCAATTGCGTGAGGAGACAGAGGGGGCGTCCAGCAAGACAAAGAGCCCACTCAGAAGCAAGCAGCACCCGCAGAAGTGCCGGAACAGGCACTACGAAGAAGAGTGAACCGGAGCTCACCCGAAGTCATAAAAGAAGGTCCCATGATGCCGGAGGACAACTCAGGAGGTCGTGTACTGCAGGTTAGAGTGTTGGGGACCCAGGCTTGGCTGTGCACAAAGGAAATCCTGGAAGAGTGCACAGGAGCCGGAGCAGCTGCAAATCACGCAGTACCCAGCAATGCAGTCTAGCGTGGAGAGGCAAGGACTTATCTCCACCAAACTTGGACTGAAGAGTCACTGGACTGTGGGAGTCACTTGGACAGAGTTGCTGAGTTCCAGGGACCACGCTCGTCGTGCTGAGCGGGGACCCAGAGGACCAGTGATGCAGTCTTTTGGTGCCTGCGGTTGTAGGGGGAAGATTCCGTCGACCCACAGGAGATTTCTTCGGAGCTTCTAGTGCAGAGAGGAGGCAGACTACCCCCACAGCATGCACCATCAGGAAAACAGTCGAGAAGGCGGCCGGATCAGCATTACAAGGTGGCAGTAGTCGTCTTTGCCACTTTGTTGCAGTTTTGCAGGCATCCAGAGCAGTCAGCGGTCGATTCCTTGGCAGAAGGTGAAGAGAGAGAGGGAAACATCCTGAACAACTAGGTCTAAACCACTACTTGCCTGAACCACTACTGCTAAACAACTAAAAAGTCTCTACAACTAAGTACTGAACAACTACTGTCTAAACAACAAGTGTGCCTGAATAACAATACCCTGAACAACTAATTTTAAGGTAAGGTTTTCTTTTTGGTTTTTATGGTTTATTAGTTGTTTAGAATATATAAATATGTATTAGTTGTTCAGGCAATTGTTATTCAGGCACAATTGTTGTTTAGACAGTAGTTGTTCAGTAATTAGTTGTAGAGACTTTTTAGTTGTTTAGCAGTAGTGGTTTAGGCTATAGTTGTTTAGGACCTAGTTGTTCTGTCACATATTCCCTCTTTATGCCTCCTCCCTGTGGGGAGGGGGGCACATCCCTAATCCTGTTGGGGGAATCCTCCAAAACTAAGATGGAGGATTTCTAAAGGCAGGGGTCATCTCAGCTCAGGACACCTTAGGGGCTGTCTTGACTGGTGGGTGACTCCTCCTTGTTTTTCTCATTATCTCCCCTGGACTTGCTGCCAAAAGTGGGGGCTGTGTCCAGGGGGCGGGCATCTCCACTAGCTGGAGTGCCCTGGGGCATTGTAACATGAAGCTTGAGCCTTTGAGGCTCACTGCTAGGTGTTACAGTTCCTGCAGGGGGGAGGTGTAAAGCATCTCCACCCAGTGCATGCTTTGTTTCTGGCCTCAGAGAGCACAAAGGCTCTCACCCAAGGGAGTCAGAAACCCGTCTCTCAGCAGCAGGCTGGCACAGACCAGTCTGTCCTGCACTGAAGGATTGGGTAAAATACAGGGGGCATCTCTAAGATGCCCTCTGTGTGCATTTTTTTATAAATCCAACACTGGCATCAGTGTGGGTTTATTATTCTGAGAAGTTTGATACCAAACGCCCCAGTATTCAGTGTAGCCATTATGGAGCTGTGGAGTTCGTTTTGACAAACTCCCAGACCATATACTTAATATGGCCACACTGTACTTACAATGTCTAAGAATAGACTTAGACACTGTAGGGGCATTTTGCTCATGCAGCTATGCCCTCACCTGTGGTATATATAGTGCACCCTGCCTTAGGGCTGTAAGGCCTGCTAGAGGGGTGACTTACCTATGCCACAGGCAGTATTTTGTAGGCATGGCATCCTGAGGGGGATGCCATGTCGACTTTGCCTTTTTCTCCCCACCAACACACATAATCTACAATGGCAGTGTGCAGGTGTTTGGTGAGGGGTCCCTTACGGTGGCACAACATATGCTGCAGCCCTTGGGGACCTTTCCTGGTCACAGGGCCCTTGGTACCACTGGTACCTTTTACAAGGGACTTATCTGTGTGCCAGGGGTGTGCCAATTGGGGAAACAATGATACATTTTAGGTGAAAGAACACTGGTGCTGGGGCCTGGTTAGCAGGGTCCCAGCACACTTCTCAGTCGTCAGCATCAGTATCAGGCAAAAAGTGGGGGGTAACTGAAACAGGGAGCCATTTTCCTACAATTGCCTTACTAATTCAACACACCCGCCTCCCCTCCACTCAAAAATTACAATGAACCATTACGACTCCTTTAGATATTGGTGAACATATAGAGATCTAAATCATATTTTTTCTTTCTTGAATTTTTCTTGGAATGTTTTCCTTTGGGTCTGGCTTTCACTATTACTTGATAGCAACTGGAAGTGTTTACAGCTTTCAGATCTCCTTGAAATAATTTATTTTTCTGAGTGAATTACGTTCTTGTCTCCTATGGATTTTTGATTTAGTCACTCTGAAGATTCATAATCCTGTTCCCTCTTGAGCTCTTTGTGCACTTATGAAAGCTTTACATTCTGTTAACTTTGAACTTTTTGTAGAAACATCTATTAAAAACCTCTCATAAGATAGTATTTAGGTTGTAATAACTACTGCACGAAGATTGGGTGGTATTGGTGCTCTTCTATATTCTGATCATTATCTTTGCTTTCTTCATGAAGAACTTGCACTACGTCTCTATCCTGCCTTTCTGCATAAAGTTGCTTCTTACTTCAGTCATAACCAAGAATTATTTCTCACCCAGGTCTAACCTACTTCATTTGACTGAGTGTAATCTTTGTAAACTTTAGATGTATGAAGGGCAGTGAAAATATGTTTACAAAAATATTTACATTTTGTAAATCTGGTTCTCTCTTTGTTTCTTTTGTCTTTAGTTTTGACTCTTAGCCATTGACAATGCCTAGTTGTATGCATGGCTTTTGAATCATCATCCATTAATATTCCACCTAGCATTGAAGAACATTCAACAAGACATTCTCTTGTGTACTGTAGGGAAACAAATACATAAAACGTTGCTAATTATTGAATAATTGTATAATGTAGTTCTGATAAAAATCTACAAAGTTGTTAAAATAAAGTACCACTTGCATACTAAACACTAATGTAAAAAGGAACAAGGATTCCACTGGATTGGGCAACCTTTGTAGTCTCAGAACACAGACATAGTGGAATAATTCACCAGCTCTCTCAACTCCAGAGCACCTTTATGGGCAAGTACAATTTATGCATTCTTCAATAAAGATACCCTCCTCTTTCTGTGGGACCAATGTATTGTCCTTACTGTTCAGAAGATTAGGTTATTTAGTATTGTGTATGTAATATTATTTTTCATTTTATTCCTTACTTCAACTAAATTCTCATTTCTATTCAGCTTTATGTTCTGGTGAGTATGTATTGATTTGGCTGCCTTGAATTTTATGGGTTAGTTAACTTAGCCCGTCCCCCTAGAGAACAATTTTGTATACTACCCAAATTCAATTAGGGTTGTTTGTCATTTGTATGTTCCCCTTTTCTGCATGACTTTCAAAGAGATTTCATAGGCCCTTTTGTTTACCATATATAAACATCCTTCCCTTCACTGTCTTTGACATAAGGCAGTGCAAAATTCACACAAATTGAGTAAGCTTGTCCTTTTATTTCAGCTCCTTAAAAAAATTAATCCCTGAGACTGGTATATCGGCACAGCTATTGCACATTCTAAGCCGCACACTTCTGGTACTTGTTGTCTGGTTGGAATTTATCTTCATCTTGGCTGGTAAACTATGTATTCTTGTAGACCTACAGTCCGAACAGAGCTGCAACATGCTTTTGTGATCTTTTCCACTAGCATATCCATGCTGTTGTAAAAGCACTGAGTGTCTGCTGTGGAGTCCATAATATGTTGGAAAATTTCTCAGGACCACAAAGTGGCTCACTTGAGACCTAGGAACTCCTTCTCCCTTTGTGCCTCGTAACTCTGGATGCTTATGCATGGAATACTAGCCCATTCCTGGTTCCGAAAACTGTGAGCTGAGATTTTCAATTTTATGTTGCAGTCCTTTAAACTATACATTCTGTAATGATCATTGAAGATTGCAGAATCCCTTCTCACGGACTAGCAACTTAGAAAGGTTGAAGCTTATAGACAGAATGAAAAATTAAGAAGAGGAAAGCAATCACTAATTTTCTTAATAGAAAATGGCTATCAGATTTATTATGTTTCCTTATTATTAATAAACAGTGAGTGAAGTGGTGAGAGTGGATCTGGAGCCATGTCTCATATCATTTTGGCCAATAGGAAACTGTGCCTTTCAGACCTATGAGTTTGAATCCCACCTGAGAAAGCACATATTTCACAAACCTACATATTGTTTTAAATCCAGTGTAAGGTTTTTGCTGTATTCAAAAGTTGTTGCAGTGTGAAGAATAATATGCTCTGTTTCTAATGCTGTACCCAAGACTACTCTCCCAGCTTTTAAAAAGGCACAATAGAAGACTTGGGAGACTGCAGCAACAAATAATAATAATGTGGTCCTGCTAAGGCTATTCAAGACTTAAAGTAGCCAAGTGCCTTGTTGTCTATTAGAATAGTTTTGTTAATCTTGTATTTTGGAGGTTATGAACACAGCCTTGTGCTAGTACTGTATGTGTTGTCTGATGGAATACCCCATTAATATTTCCTTACCATTTATAACTTGCATTGCTATCTTTTCAGTTTTGGAAGAATCTAGAGTCTTCCAGTAACGTTCAGCCACATTTTCTAGAGTTCTTATTATCTCTTGGTTGGCCAGTTGATGTGGGCAAACACCCTGGTTGGACGGGACAGGTGTCAACCAGTTGGTCAATTAACAGTTGCGATGATGAGGTAGTACAAGAGCAAGGTAAGATTTAAAATAATGGTTACTTTGTTGTCTCTTGAATATAACCATTGTTCATGTTTAAAAGTCAGATAACAAGGTGTGAAGAAGTACATTGCAGTAGATGTGTTTGTGTGAATATTGTAATTTAGGATAAAGGATGAAATATTGAGAGATGTAGTCATGGATGCAGACAGGCTGAATTAAGCATGGTGGTATTATTTTATTATAAATGAGTACATGAAATTGCAGTGCTACCACGCTTCCAACTGTAGAAAACTTTGAGTCCGGTCAGATGATGTAAAAGAAAATGCCCCAGAGAGTTTCACCTGTGCAGAGTTGTGAAGTTGCCCCTTATTCAATGTCAGTAAATAATGTGGTCTTCACTTTTAATCTGCAGGTTAATATTTTTAGTCCCTATTTATAAGGGGAATAACAAAACTGCAAATACCAGATACAAAGTTTAAAATAGGAATAGATGAGCTATGCATCCTTACGCTAGACAACTTGAGAGCTCTGCATCTTAAGTCTTCTGCTTAGACCACATGTTGTGATCTCCTACTTCATTGTTTGAGAATTTCTGAAGAGGGCAATGCTTAAACAATAAGTCTAATAATGGTCAATGAATGATGTCTTTTGGTGCTCTGCCACTTGGAAGAATACCACAATAAAAGCTAATTTTCTTCATCTTTTTTTAAAAATGTTTTTGTTCTTTGCGTGACAGCCATACCATCCTTCCAACATCATTTACACATCTCAACATCCAGTTCATAGCCCCGTAGGAAAATGCCACTGTTGGCATGGTTACCCCCTAACGCTTTGCCTTTTGTTGATGCTAGTTATGATTGAAAATGTGCTGGGACCCTGCTAACCAGGCCTCAGTGCCAGCATTCTTTCCCTAAAACTGTACCTTTGTCTCCACAATTGGCACAGCCCTGGCACACAGATAAATCCCTTGTACATGGTACCCCTGGTACCAAGGGCCCTGTGGCCAGGGAAGATCTCTAAGGGCTGCAGCATGTATTATCTCACCATAGGGACCCCTCCCTCATCACATGCACACTACCTCAGAGCTTGTGTGTGCTGGTTAGTAGAAAAAGACTGAGTCGACAAGGCACTCCCCTCAGGGTACCATGCCCACAACCCACTGCCTGTGGCATAGGTAAGTCACCCCTCTAGCAGGCCTTACAGCGCTAAGGCAGGTTGTACTATACCACAGGTGAGGGCATAGCTGCATGAGCACTATGCCCCTACAGTGTCTAAGTAAAACCTTAGACATTGTAAGTGCAGGGTAGCCATGAGAGTATATGGTTTGGGAGTTTGTCAAACACGAACTCCACAGTTCCATAATGGCTATACTGAATACTGGGAAGTTTGGTATCAAACTTCTCAGTACAGTAAATCCACACTGATCTCAGTGTGGGATTTGTTGAGAAATAAACTCAGAGGGCATCTTAGAGATCCTCCCTGCATGCCAGCCCAACTGCTAGTGCTAGGCTGACCAGTCTCAGCCAGCCTGCCACTTCCAGACTAATTTCTGGCCACATGGGGTGAGTGCCTTTGTGCACTCTGTGACCAGGAACAAAGCCTGTCCTGGGTGGAGGTGCCTCACACCTCCCCCTGCAGGAACTGTAACACCTGGTGGTAAGCCTCAAAAGCTCGAGCCTGGTGTTCAATGCCCCAGGGCACTCCAGCTAGTGGAGATACCCGCCCCCCAGACACAGCCCCCACTTTAGGCGGCAAGTCCAGAGGAAATAATGAGAAAAGCAAGGAGTCCCCCTCCAGCCAGCACAGCCCCTAAGGTTCCCATAGATGAGGTGACCCCTTCCTTCGAAAATCTTCCATCCTGCTTTGGAGGATTTAGCCCAATAGGATTAGGGATGTGCCACCCTCCCCAAAGGGAGGAGGCACAAGGAGGGTGTAGCCATTGGCCACTGCTCTCCGGCCCTAAACACACCCCTAAATTTAGTATTTAGGGGCGACCCTGAACCCAGTGTAGGGAAATGCCTCCCTTGGAATGGTTACCCCCTATCTTTTTGCCTTTTGTTGATGCCAGTTATGATTGAAAGTGTGCTGGGAACCTGCCAACCACACCCCAGAACCAGTGTTATTTCCCTAAACTGTACCTTTGTTCCCACTATTGGCACAGCCCTGGCACACAGATAAGTCCCTTGTAACTGGTACCCCTGGTACCAAGGGCCCTGTGGCCAGGGAAATCTCTAAGGGCTGCAGCATTTATTATGCCACCCTGGAGACCCCTCACTCAGCACATGCACACTGCCTCACAGCTTGTGTGTGCTGGTGGGGAGAAAACGACTAAGACGACATGGCACTCCCCTCATAGTGCCATGGCCTTAACCCACTGCCTATGGCATAGGTAAGTCACCCCTCTAGCAGGCCTTACAGCCCTAAGGCAGGGTGCACTATACCACAGGTGAAGGCATGGTTGCATGAGCACTATGCCCCTACAGTGTATAAGCCAAACCTTAGACATTGTAAGTGCAGGGTAGCCCTAAAGAGTATATGGTCTGGGATTCTGTCAACTACGAACTCCACAGTTCCATAATGGCTACCCTGAAATCTGGGAAGTTTGGTATCAAACTTCTCAGCACAATAACTCCACACTGATGCCAGTGTGGGATTTATTGCAAAATGCAGACAGAGGGCATCTTAGAGATGCCCCTGCTTGCCAGTCCGACTCCTAGTGTTAGGGTGACCAGTTCCTGCAAGCCTGCCACAACCAGATGAGTTTCTGGCCACATGGGGGTGAGTGCCCTTGTCACTCTGTGGCCAGGAACAAAGCCTGCACTGGGTTGAGGTGCTTCTCACCTCCCCCTGCAGCAACTGTAACACCTGGAGGTGACCCTTAAAGGCTCATGCCTGTTGTTACAGTGCCCCAGGGCATCCCAGCTAGTGAAGATGCCCGCCCCTCCGGACACAGCCCCCACTTTTGGCGGCAAGTCTGGAGAAGATAATGAAGAAAACAAAGAGGAGTCACCCACCAGTCAGGACAGCCCCAGAGGTGTCCTGAGCTGAGGTGACCCCTGTCTTAGGAAATCCTCCATTTTGTTTTGGAGGATTTCCCCCAATAAGATTAGGGATGTGATCACCCCCCCTCCACACACACACACAGGGAAGAGGCACAAAGATGGTGTAGCCACCCTTCAGGGCAGTACCCATTGGCTACAGCCCCCCAGACCTAAACACACCCCTAGATTCAGTATTTAGGGGCGACCTTGAGCCCAGGATATCAGATTCCTGCAACCTACAACAAGAAGGAGGACTTCTGTCCTGAAAGCCCCGCAGAGACGACGGAGACGACAACTGACTTGGCCCCAGCCCTTTCGGCCTATCTCAAGATTCAAAAAACCTATACAGCAACGCATTAAGCAGGACCAGCGACCTCTGAGGACTCAGAGGACTGCCTTGCGCCCAAAGGACCAAGAACCACCCGAGAACAGCGGTACTGTTTAGAAATAGCAACAAACTTGCAACAAAGAAGCAACTTTAAAGAGACTCCCACTTCCCACCAGAAGCATGATTCTTCACACACTGCACCCGGCGCCCACGGCTCGAGTCCAGGACAACCAACACCGCAGAGAGGACTCCCAGGCGACTCCAACGATGTGGACACCCTGAGCCAACCAACCTTGCACCTCACGGCGACGCCTGCTCAGAGGATCCAGAGTCTCCCCCTGACCGCGACTGCCTGGTAACAAAGGAACCTGACGCCGGGACCAAGCATTTCACCAGCAGCAACCAAGAGCGAGAGGAACCACCTACCAGTGCAGAAGTGACCAGCAGACGGCCCTCATCCTAGCCCAGTCAGTGGCTGGCCTGAGAAGCCCCCCTGGGCCCTGCCTGCATCACCAGAGTGACCCCCGGGTCCCTCCATTGCTTTCCATAGCAAACCCGACACCTACTTTGCACACTGCTCCTGGCCGCCCCTGTGCCGCTGAGGGTGTATTTTGTCTGCTTGTGTGTGTGTCCCCATTGCACAACAAAACCCCCCTGGTTTGCTTTCCAAGGATGCAGGTACTTACCTGCTAGCAGACTGGAACCGGAGCACCCCTGTTCTACATAGGCGCCTGTGTGCTTTGGGCCCTTCTTTGACCTCTGCACCTGAACAGCCCTGTGTTGCTGGTGCTGTGGCTTTGGGGTTGCCTTGAACCCCCATTGGTGGGCTACCTATGCCTAGGAGACTGACTGTGTAAGTGCCTTACTTACCTGAGAAACTAACCAAAACTTACCTCCCCCAGGAACTGTTGATTTTTGCAGTGTCCACTTTTAAATTAGCTCTTTGCCATTTTTACCAAAACTGTGTGTACTACTATTTTAAATCAAAGTTCTATACTTAACTGTGTAAAGTACCTTGCATCTTATGCTCACATTTGAATCTTGTGGTTCAAAAAATAAATTAAGAAAATATATGTTTCTATATAAAAACTATTGGCCTGGAGTTAAGTCTTTGAGTGTGTGTTCCTCCCTTATTGCCTGTGTGTGTACAACAAATGCTTAACACTACCCTCGTATAAGCCTACTGCTCGACCACACTACCACAAAATAGAGCATTAGAATCATCAAATTTTGGCACTATCAACCTATAAGGGGAACCTTTGGACTCTGTGCACAATATCTCTCACTTTGAGATAGTATATACAGAGCCAACTTGCTACACCCAGCAAATCAGATTCCCGTCCACCTAAGAAGGAGGACTGCTGACCTGAAAACCCAGCAGAGAAAAAGGAGACAACAACTGCTTTGGCCCCAGCCCTACTGGCCTGTCTCCCGATTAAGAGAACCTGCAACAGCAACACATCCAGCGGGATCAGCAACCTCTGCCAACTCAGAGGAATGCCCTGCAATCCCACAGGACCAAGAAACTCCTGTGGACAGTGGCTCTGTCCAAAGCAACAAGAAGAAACCATCTTTAAAGGGGCTCTCACCTCACTCCTGAAGTGCGAGTCCCCAACACTCTGCACCCGACGCCCCCGGCCCGTGTCCAGAGAAACCAACACTGCAGTGGGGACCCCCAGGCGACTCCCACAGCATGCCCACCCTGAGACGACCTCCCTGCACCCCCACGTCGACACCTGCAGAGAGAATCCAGAGGAGCCCCCTGACCACGACTGCCTGGTAACAAAGAACTCGATGCCTGGAAGAAGCACTGCACCAGCAGCCCCCAGGCCCGAGAGGAACCAACTACCAATGCAGGAGTGACCAGCAGGCTTTGCCCAGTCGGTGGCTGGCCCGAGAAGCCCCCCTGTGCTCTGTCTTCATCGCCTGAGTGACCCCTGGTTCCCTCCATTGATTTCAACGCAAAACCCGACACCCTCTTGGCACATTGCACCCGGCTGCCACTGTGCCGCTGAGGGTGTATTTTGTGTGCCTGTTTGGGACTCCCCCAGTGCTCTAAAAAAAAACCTGGGTCTGTTCCCAGAGGACACAGGTACTTACCTGCTAGCAGACTGGAACTGGAGCACCCCTAGTCTCCATACGCACCTATGTTATTTGAGCCCCTCTTTGACCTCTGCATGTGACCGGCCCAGTGTTGCTTGTGCTGGGTGTTTGGGGTCGGCTTGAACCTCCAACGGTGGGCTGCCTATGCCCTGGAGACTGAAGTTGTAAGTGCTTTACTTACCTGACAAACTAACCTTTACTTACCTCCCCCAGGAACTGTGAATTTTGCAGTGTCCACTTTTAAAATAGCTTATTGCCGTTCTATGCCAAACTGTGCACATTACTATTTTACTTCAGAGTTCTACATTTACCTTTGCCATGTACCTTACAATTTATGTATTTACTTGAATTCTGAATCTTGTGGTCCTAAATTAAATTAAGAAAATATATTTTTCTATATAAAAACCTATTGGCCTGAAGTTATGTCTTTGAGTGTGTGTTCCTCATTTATTGCCTGTGTGTGTATAACATGTAGAGCATTAGAATTATCTAATTTTGCCACTATCAACCTCTAAGGGGAACCCTTGGACTCTGTGCACACTATCTCTCACTTTGAGATAGTATATACAGAACCAACTTCCTACAGCCCCCAAAACATAATCCTAAAAAACTTCCCGAAACCCTGCCCGAGACCCCCTCTCCCCCCAGCCAACTTTCCCTATATCGTAGTGCCACCTTTTTATTCTCAGTCATAATATGAATCAATCCATATCTCTTTATCGCATTTGCATCCCTGTTAGATCACTAGGCTTGCATTCTGCCCCTCTTAGCCGTTCTGTAGGTTTCCAGTGTAGAAGGCTGATGCTGCCAGGCTGTGGGCCATCCATCTGGGACCCAGTCTGCAAAATCTTGTCCAAGGCAAATGAGACAGCACATGAGCTGTACTGTTGCTCAGGCTGGCACATTTCGCATGCAGCTCCACTTTAAAGCCAAGCACCTCAAAACCACTGCTCTCAACAACATACTCTTTTGTAGACACACATCCCTGTATAGTCGCTAAACAAAAACATCACTCTGTTAGTAACATTTGATAGTGACCTCTATCCGCAGATTCCTAAGTGGCCAGGGTACGCCCTGACGTGGGTCCCTTGCTTGCGCCACCAGATTTAAGCTAGATTGGCTGATGAAGGGTGATACCCCAAAACCAGTCCCAGGATGCTTGTTTGCAGTCCAGGGTAGGACCTGTCCTGGCGGTTTGGGCTGGACTGTTCTCATGGGGAGCAGGGTCCAGATTGATTTGTATATGGCTGGGTCCAAACTGGGGTGATGTGACAAGCAAAATCACAGTTGATTCACCCATATCTGTGACTGAAGGTGAAACCAGTCCCAGGATGCTTGTTTCCAGTTTAGGGAGGACCTGGCCTGGCAGTTCAGACTGGAGTGTTCCTATGGGGAACAGGGTCAAGACTGATTTGCCTATGGCTGGGTGAAAACTGGGGTGACGTGGCAAGCAAAATAACAGTAGATTAAACCCAGATCTGTGACTGGGGATGAGTGTTTGAATAGTTTCAACACTCCAACCATCATTTTATTTTGTGATGTTGCTATGGTTGCTGTTATTGGCTAGGGTATGCCCAGATGTGGGTCCCTTCCTCGCTGCGCCACTGATTTCAAGCTAGCCCGGCTGATGAGTGGTGATGCTCCAAAACCGGTCCAAGGATGCTTGTTTACGGTCCACGGCCAACCTGGCCTACCACTTTGTACTGGACTGTTCCCATTGTGGGCAGGGTCAAGACTGATTTGCATATTGCTGGGTCCAAACTGGGGTGACGTGGCGAGCAAAATAATGATGGATTAAACCCAGATCTATGACTTGGTGCGAGTGTTTGAAAACTTTCAACACTCCGTCCATAATTTTATTTTGTAGTATTGCTTTATAATCTTCCCCAGGTGTGAGCGTGGATTTGGAAACTTTTTTCCCATAGCACATCTGCGCATCAGAAGAGGGCATCACGTGATTCCATATCGACGCTGTCCACCAGATGTGACGTCAGCGGAGTCCCTATAACCCCCCACCGATGTCAGTTCCTTCTTTTCTGCGCTTGCAATGCGGATCTCGTAACAGTTAGTTAGGTCATTTTCATCCTACTTTGATGTTTTTGTCATTGGAAAAGTGTCCTTTTTCCTGTCCATGTGTTCCGGGTTCAAATCCTGTGGATGACAAATGTTGGGTATGGCCCCCAACTAAAGTTGTATGTGGTGCCTGGGCGAGCACAATGACACCAAAGAATGCGACTCCTGTAATCAACTTCAACCGAAAGCTCTGCAGGAGCGTCATATCAAGCTTTTAGTGGCGTGGATGTGGGAGGCGTCCCAGACTTCCCGTCGACCAAGGGTTTTTTCTCGTACTGACGTCCTTTTGCGGGCCCATTCAAGGAGTCGTCCTCAACTCTCTATCGACTCCAAGATGTAAGTCTAGGCCCAAATGTTCAAAGTCATGGAAGATGCCGACTTTACCGCATATGGCCTTGGTTGAGGAGTCGAGGTCAGAGTCTACCCTGCATCTCCCTCCCTTTCCAGGGGTCGTGGCAATTCTAAACCAGATGAATGAGTATTACGTTTCCTTTCACACTGTCTTTGGTTAATCACCTTCCTTTGGAGTCCCTGTAGGTCCCAATGAGGTGCAAAGTGCCTTGACACTGTCGACGCTAGCAGGATCTCTCTTGACTTCATTTAGGCCTTGAGTGTCAGTTGACAACGCCGTTACGGCGCCAGTGCACAGCGGTTTTGGGTTTCCACCTTTGGCGCCCATATTCAATAAGCCGAGTGTATTGCTACATGCACTACGTGCAAGGTAAACAGTGGTGCAGGGTCTGGACCATTGGCCTCTGCTTCCATTGGCCTTCACTTCCATTTTGGTTCATGACTCCATTTTGTCGAGTCTGGTTCTGTGCGTAAGGCACTGTTCTGTGTTTTTCCACAAGCTTCGGCAAGCCGCAGGGTGGGGTGTTTTGGTGGGGTGTTTTTCTGCTCAACTTCGCTCCATCTGCCTGATACGAAGGGCGCTATTTACATTCCACAAGCTATCAGTTAGAACAACAGGGGGATGCGCCTGTACTTAAGGAGGAATGCAAGCTTCACCTTGGAGCCCTCTTCTGGGAACTTGGCCGGTTCCGAGGAGACGTCTCGAAGGGTGAACAAGGTACCGCCGATTGCACAATTTGTAAAGGAGGGGGTCTTTTTTTAGAAAAGACTCCTGGGTGTTAGTAAATACTATAAAGGTTGGGGGCCTGGATGGACTGGTTTAGGAACTCTCTTCTGGGTTGGACGCAACGCCAGGAGGACTGATTGTCCCGAAGGAGGCTCCCTGTGCCAGCCGATTTGGGTTCCCCTGCTTTGTGTACGGCGGAGGGATGCAGACGCTCTTTTCGGTGAAGCTTTTCAATTTATTAAGCATTGAAGTATATTGTGTGTGCGTGCGTAATATGCACTTATTCTTGCAGTCATTTTCATGCTATTAAGCATTGAAGTATATTGTGTGTGCGTGCGTAATATGCACTTATTCTTGCAGTCATTTTCATGCTATTAAGCATTGAAGTATATTGTGTGCGTGTATTATATGCATTTACTCTTGCAGTTATTTTCATGCTATTCTTCATGATATCACAGAGTGCTTATATTCTCACCATTATTCTCATGTTATTCTCTTGATATATATATATATATTAGTGTGGTTAGTTTTGCCATCTGAGAACTTGCCCCTTAAATAAACTTGATTATTCTACTCACTAAGGTGTCTGAGAGTGATTGCTTTACATTGTGCCTTAAAATATCCTGAAGTGCATAGTTTTGATATTCTGAAGAGTAAAGCAACACAAATTGGCGTAGTCGTTTGCAGGATTCGAAAAAAAAAAAAAAGGGAAAATGCTTAATAAGATCAAAGCGAGCTCAAAAGCAAGTTCTCATGTAGCAAATCCGGACATAAAAATACCGGGGTGGGAAACTGCCCCGTATAAACTTTTAGCTCAGGAATGGTCACGTTGTGCTGGTTTGTGTGAAAATTGGAATGTGTGTATGTTAAATGCAGAACCTGAAGATGTTCTTACATGTTTACAAAAGGTATCAATTGATAAGGGAAGGGAGATTTGTGCGTTGGGGAGGCAAGGCTGGATCTTGCTTTCTGTGTACCGAAAGTTGTATGAAAAATGTTTACAGTTACAAAAAGACCACGAGCAGCTGGAGAAGGAGTTAGTAGGAGCCCGAAATTCCTCTACCATGTTAGCTTGTCAAAATAAATTGTTAAGTGATAAGCTTGAAATGTACCAGTTGGTTGCAGAGAGAACGGCCGTTAGCGTCGCTCAATATAAACACAAGAAACGAAGAGGGAAAGTTAATAAAAAGAAGGTACATTTAGCTATCTCTCAGGCAGGATTAGCCTTTGACCCTGAATTTTGGGATGGAAACATCTGGGATACGTCTGATTTTTCAGATGAGTCCAGGGGTGATAATTGTCAAGATGTTAGTCAGGAAAAGACAGAGCGCAGGAATGTTGTCCGTGTGCAGCCATATATCAGCGAAAGTTACAGCATAGCCCAGCTAACCCTGGAGGGGTGATGTTGGATGCCCTGGAGGATTATACACAGCAAGAACTAAGTGATGTGATAGACAAATTTCGACAGAGGTCTGGGGAAACATTGCTTACGTGCATGGTGCGAGTGCATGATATGGGGGGTCAGGGGGTCCAATTGGATCACGGCGACGCCCCGAGGCTTTGTATGTTAAGTACAGACCCGGTTATCCAAAATGAGTTTAGAACTTATCCAGGGAATGGTCCCATGACCAATTTGTTGGAGTTAGCGGCGCAAGGGTGTGCTCAGAAGTATCCAACAGAGTCAGACTGGCCGCCTAACGATAAACCTTGGTATACTTTGAGAGATGCAGTACAGAGATAGAAGGAAGAAGGGATGAAAAGAGCTATCTTTATGGGTAATGCCCATGATTTGATGAATGGAATTTTAAATGTGTCTGTGCAAAACCGGTTGATTAGGGCCGCTCCTCCTGCATATAAGCATGTCATCATGACTTTGTTAATCAATCAGACGGGTAACCCATTGTCTCAGGTGGTAGAAGCGGTGCGTGAGTTAAGTGATTTAGGAGAGTGGGCTAAGCCAGAGAGGAATTCACGGTCTGAGAATCGTACTGATAACAACAGGGTGACAAGGCGGGACATGTTTCAGGCCTTGCTGCGAGATGGGGTGACCAGGGATGAAATTGATGGGATAACCACCAAGGACATGTGGGAGATGTACCGCAAACGCGATTTGGATAAAAAGGAGGGGAGCAGGAAAGGGAACAAGAAGGATAACAAAGTAGTGAACCAGAGAAAGGCAGGAGGGGAGGAGCGTGAGGGTGAAAAGGGAGAGAGAGGGAGAGAGCCCCACAGTAGAGAGGGATCCCCGGATGATGGAGA
Source organism: Pleurodeles waltl (assembly GCF_031143425.1). Taxonomy (NCBI): domain Eukaryota; kingdom Metazoa; phylum Chordata; class Amphibia; order Caudata; family Salamandridae; genus Pleurodeles; species Pleurodeles waltl. The sequence goes on from NC_090446.1 coordinate 398,542,977, forward strand.
TTGGGAGCAAGAGCACCGAAGCTCAGAGGGAACCCGGAGCAGGGAGAGAGACCGGGAACTGACAGGTTCGGGGAAAACCCGAGGAAGAGAGTGGGAGAGGGAGCTGGTAAGCTCAGAGAGGTTGCGAAGCAGAGACAGGGAGGAGGAGTTCCCTGAGAATTACCGCAAACTGTATCCAGATCTGACTTGGGCAGACTGTGATGTGCGCAGAGTGAAAATAGATTAGGAAACAGGTCAAACTCCGGTGCAGGGATGGGCTCGCAAAGATAACAGACCTCATGTCAAAGTAGAAATTTATTGGAAACGTGGAAATGTTCAAAAAGTTCGAGCCCTTGTTGACACCGGAGCGGAGGCCTCTTTGATTCATGGAAACCCAAGAAAATTTAGGGGACAGTACTTCACCATTACGGGATTGGGCGGAAAAGAAACCCCGGCAGTGCAGATAGTGGTTCCCATGAAAATAGGGGCACTTCCAAAGAGAGAATACACTGTCTTGATTGTGCCCATTCCCGAGTATATTATTGGAATTGACATTTTGAAAGGGATGACCCTACATTTGGAAGATGGATGTTATCAATTTGGTTCCAAAAGATTTATATCAATAGCCGCCGCAAGGGTGGGGCTGTTGAAGATTCCTCCAGTAACACTTCCCCAAGCTACTAAGATGATTCAAATGAAACAGTACAGAATACCAGGAGGACATGAGGAGATTAGCCAGACTATACATGACTTACTGGAGGCCGGGGTAATAGTTCCCATCACCACTGCGTGGAATAATGTCCTCTGGCCTGTTCGTAAAAGTGATAATAGTTGGAGGATTTGCATTGATTATCGCCAATTGAATAAACATACACCTCCTCTGACTGCAGCGGTCCCAGACACCATTACCTTGATTGAGAACATACAGAGACACAGTGGGACTTGGTATGCCACCATTGACATTGCCAATGCGTTCTTTACGATACCAATAGCTACTGAGAGCCAGCCTCAGCTGGCATTCCAGTGGGCGGGGCGTCAGTACACCTTCTGTAGATTGCCCATGGGGTATTTACACAGCCCCACTATCTGCCACCGGCTGGTGGCAGAGCATTTGGATGAAGTACCAGTGGTTCCCGGAGTGCAAATTTCTCACTATATAGATGACGTGATGATGCAGGGAGAGACACAAGAACAGGTGCAGATTCAGCTAGACAGGGTGGTGGAACATTTGCAGAATAAAGGGTGGGAGATTAACCCCGAGAAAGTGCAGGGACCGTCTCAGAGCGTGAAATTTTTGGGCATTCAGTGGAATCAGGGACACAGAGAAGTGTTGCCAAAAGTGAAACAAAAGATTAAGGAATTTGCAGTGCCGCAAAATCGGAAGGAAGCCCAGAGTTTTATTGGACTATTCGGGTATTGGAGACAGCATATACCCCATTTGTCTCAGATTTTGGCCCCATTGTACAAAGTTACACGAAAGAAGAATGCGTTTGAATGGGGAGAGCAGGAGCAGCGCGCGTTTGAATTGGCGAAAGACGCCATTCAGCATGCTTTGGATTTGTGGCCGATTCGGGAGGGAGACATCGAGTTGAATGTGACAGTCCAGGGGCAGCATGCTAATTGGAGTTTATGGCAAAAACAAGGAAGAAAGAGGGTGCCCCTGGGATTTTGGACAAAGAAGTTACCCGAGGCAGGAGAGCGATATACTCCCTTTGAGAAGCAGCTGCTGGCCTGCTATTGGGCCCTGGTTGATACTGAGCAAATTACACTGGGACACAATGTGATTTTAAGGCCTGAAATTCCCATCATGCAGTGGGTGATGAGTTCCCCTAAGACTCATAGAATTGGACATGCACAGGAAGCCAGCATTATAAAATGGAAATGGTATGTCCAGGACAGGGCACGAGCGGGTCCAAAAGGAACCGCCGTTTTGCATGAGCAGGTAGCGCAGGCTCCAGTGGAGAATTCCGAAATGTTGCACGATGTACCTTCAGTGTGTGAATCCCCAGTAGGGTGGGGCCAGCCGTTCGCAGACTTGTCTGCAGATGACAAAAAACATGTGTGGTTCACAGATGGCTCAGCAAAATATGTTGGAGCGAAAAGGCACTGGAAGGCAGTGTCCTATAATCCTGTTACAAAGAAGCTTTTGACAACTACAGGACAGGGAAGAAGTAGCCAGTTTGCAGAGCTTTATGCTGTGTATCAGGCTTTAAAACAAGAGCTACCCGGAAAATGTCACATTTATACAGATTCCTGGTCTACCACCAATGGGTTAGCTACTTGGCTTCCCACGTGGCATACACATCAGTACAAAATCCATAACAAAGAGGTATGGGGGAAGGAGTTATGGCAGGAGATCTGGGAAATGTTACCTCAAAGCACCGTGACTATCTCTCATGTGGACGCTCACTGTCCAACTGATTCATTAGACCGATGGTTCAATTGTCTTGCAGACGATCAAGCCAAAATTCAAGAGGCTGAAGTGGAGGCGCAGAATTCTGATTTGGTGGGAATGGCTAAATGGGCACACCAGAAATGCGGACATCTTGGAGAAAAGGCTACTCACAGGTGGGCCGAGATTAGAGGGATGCATCTTCCCCTAGATTTGATTAAAACAGCAATCATTGAATGTCCCATTTGTCAGCATGCACAGCACAGACCGGTCCCACAGGTAGTGAGAGGCGAGCTAGGCAGAAGTAAATTGCCAGGACAGATATGGCAAATTGATTACATTGGACCAATGCCAGTGAGCAGAGGGTGTCAGTATGCCTGCACAGTGGTAGACACTTACTCTGGTTATCTCATAGCCTTTCCCTGCAAGCGCGCAACCCAGCAGAGCACCCTGAAAACATTAGATCTGTTGATTCTGTACTATGGAGTGCCGCTCCAGATTCAAAGTGATAACGCCAGCCACTTCAAGGGCAGACTAGTGCAGGACTATTGTGCACGGCACAATATTGAGTGGATTTTTCACATACCTTACTACCCAAAAGCAGTGGGACTGATTGAGAGAATGAATGGGTTGTTGAAAGAACAATTGCGTAAGCTGTCTGATGGGACACTAAAGGGGTGGAGAGATAATTTGTACGATGCTTTGCTAATTTTGAACAACCGACCCCTTACAAATGCCGAGACACCTCTCATGAGAATGCTCACACCTGCTTTACAGATTAATCCGTTTACAGCGAGCAATACCATTGTGTATTGGGAAACAGCTCCAGGAGCTTTGGCCCCATATCGAGCTACACCAGAATCTGCAGGACTTGACTTGCATGCTTTACACATGCATCGATTGAAGCCTAGAGACATCACTCTGATTGAAACAGGGGTGGGAATTCAGATTCCCCCTGACCATTACGGTCTGATCGCCCCTCGATCTGGGCTTGCCCTGAGAGGCATCCAAGTTTTAGGAGGCGTGATAGATGCAGACTACCAAGGCGAGTTAAAAGTCATTCTCTTGAACAGTGGTGACACAGACCTAGTGGTGCAACCTGGTGATCGCGTTGCCCAAATTGTCATCATGCCGGTTTATGGAGGTGTGGTTAAGAAGGGGAGCGCCCCAGCTCTTCTCACTGTAAGAGGCAAAGGAGGGTTCGGATCTACTGACAAGAACCCAGGGGCCAAAGTGTGGATTGAATCCCCAAATAACCCTTCTCAACCCGCTGATGTCATCGCCACTGGACCAGACAATGTCCTGGTAGTTATGCGACCTGGTCAAGACAAATGGGAACATGTTCCCGCTGACAAATGCTATTTGCGAGAATGATAATACGTGTTTTGTCCCTTGTTCTTTTCAGATCATCCTGTGGAGTGCCTGTGCCATGAGTGTGGTGTATGGAGCCCGTTCGGGAGACTCCACCGGGGAGCGGGAGGGGCTCATAGCCCAAAAATTCAACCGTCAGCCGCAGATCCCGACGCTACTGCATCAACCGAACAATGTTTGGATTCATCTGGCGCAGGAAGTGCTGAGGGGCATATTTTTACTCCGTTAGCGCCGGAATTGCGTCGTTTTTTTTTACGCAATTTCGACGCAAAACTAACTCCATATTTATACTTTGGCGTTAGACGCGTCTAGCGTCAAAGTCCATGGAGTTAGCGTCATTTTTTAGCGTGGACACCTACTGTGCGTTAATGAGATGCAAGGTAGGCGTTCCCGTCTAAAAAATCGACTCCGAGGCATGTGCGTCGGATTTATACTCCCGGGCAAAAATCACGCCCGGGAGTGGGCGGGTCAAAAAAAATGACGTACTGCCGCTTTTGCGCCGTTTTTTAGCGCCTGCAAAAGGCAGGCGTTAAGGGACCTGTGGGCTCTGAAGGAGCCCAGAGGTGCCCTCCCATGCCCCCAGGGACCCCCCCTGTCACCCTTGCCCACCCCAGGAGGACACCCAAGGCTGGAGGGACCCATCCCAGGGACATTAAGGTAAGTTCAGGTAAGTGTTTTTAAAAAAAAAAAATTGTGGCATAGGGGGGCCTGATTTGTGCCCCCCTACATGCCACTATGCCCAATGACCATGCCCAGGGGACAGAAGTCCCCTGGGCATGGCCATTGGGCAAGGGGGCATGACTCCTGTCTTTACTAAGACAGGAGTCATTTCATTGGGGGTTGGGAGTGAAAAAAAAATGGCGCAAATCGGGTTGAGGCGCAAAAATTGCCTCAACCTGACTTGCCCCATTTCTTGACGCCCAAGCTCCATTTTCCCCTACGCCGGCGCTGCCTGGTGTACGTTGTTTTTTTTAACGCACACCAGACGGCGCCGACGGCTAACGCCGGCTAACGTCATTCAATAAATACGGCGCCCGCATGGCGCTTCAGAATGGCGTTAGCCGGCGCTAATTTTCTTGACGCAAAACTGCGTTAGCGCAGTTTTGCGTCAAAAAGTATATATATGGGCCTGAATATATCTCACTTTTGTATGAGTAACATGCAAAGCGTTCAAGATCTGATTACCACTTGTCTAGTGGCAGTGCCCACTCCTGCTGCTATATTATTGCACATCTTTAACAATACAAACCAGGATGGAATGGTGGATGTGAGTGACGTTCGCTCCCATCTGTCACTCTATGAGTACTGCCGTCATTGCCTGGAGGTGGGCAGGCGCTTGTGGAGGAACATGACATCTATACTCACGTTTAACATCTCAAATGGGGATGTGTGCTATTCATTGACCTGTGATCCTATGAAAATAGGTAAATGTGCTCAGCTCAAATTGGAGAAAAGAGACAAAAACTTAACTGCTGCACAACGAATGTTGTGCCACTCACGGAATGACCTGACCTGTTTGAATGTAAATAATTCGATGTTTTGCCAGAATGTGGTGCCTGCTGCCAGCCACATTCAAAATGTTAAGTTGCCTAAAGGTTGGCTCTTTTCTTGTGGTAACCTTTCTTTTACTTATATTCCAGCCAATCTAACCGGAGGGCCTTGTGCCTGGTCACGCTTAGGCTTTCTCATGTTTCCTATGGATACTGCTCTACACCCTTGCTATACCAGAGACACTATTCAATTACCTACGGACTGTGATTCTGAAATTTCATTGTGTTCCAAAACAGAATATGTCAGTTTAGCTGGTTCTATCGTAGGGGTGCCAGGACTCGCAGTATATAATTCCAGAGTTATTAATAAACTTGCATGTTTAGTAGTCAAGAATATTAATTATACATCAGCTGCTTTAGCTGAGCTGTTATTAGATGTACAGGGAACTAGAAAAGCTGCTTTGCAGAATCGCGCTGCTATTGATTATTTACTGCTTAAACACAACCATGGCTGCTGTGATTTTGAAGGGTTGTGTTGTTTCAATTTATCCGACCACTCCATATCAATCAACTCCCACATAGAGGCCCTGCATAAGTTAGTGAAGGGGGTGCAGCAGGATGTTGACAAGGGGTGGTGGGATTGGGCTTTTGGATGGCTGCCTAATTTAGGCCAACTGCGTTATATCCTTGGTATAATCATTATCATAACAGTTATTTTAATTTCGTTATGTTGTTGTATTCAGTGTGTGCCTAACCTTCTATCTCAGTGTCGCCCAAGAGCATTGCCATTTCAGCTTATAGGATATACTTAGTTGTAAGTTGGCCAAATGGTCCAAGGGTGGAATGTATTGCTACATGCACTACGTGCAAGGTAAACAGTGGTGCAGGGTGTGGACCATTGGCCTCTGCTTCCATTGGCCTTCGCTTCCATTTTGGTTCACGACTCCATTTTGTCGAGTCTGGTTCTGTGCGTAAGGCACTGTTCTGTGTTTTTCCACAAGCTTCGGCAAGCCACAGGGTGGGGTGTTTTGGTGGGGTGTTTTTCTGCTCAACTTCGCTCCATCTGCCTGATACGAAGGGCGCTATTTACATTCCACAAGCTATCAGTTAGAACAACAGGGGGATGCGCCTGTACTCAAGGAGGAATGCAAGCTTCACCTTGGAGCCCTCTTCTGGGAACTTGGCCGGTTCCGAGGAGATGTCTCGAAGGGTGAACAAGGTACCGCCGATTGCACAATTTGTAAAGGAGGGGGTCTTTTTCTAGAAAAGACTCCTGGGCGTTAGTAAATACTATAAAGGTTGGGGGCCTGGATGGACTGGTTTAGGAACTCTCTTCTGGGTTGGACGCAACGCCAGGAGGACTGATTGTCCCGAAGGAGGCTCCCTGTGGCAGCCGATTTGGGTTCCCCTGCTTTTTTGTGTACGGCGGAGGGATGCAGACGCTCTTTTCGGTGAAGCTTTTCAATTTATTAAGCATTGAAGTATATTGTGTGTGCGTGCGTAATATGCACTTATTCTTGCAGTCATTTTCATGCTATTAAGCATTGAAGTATATTGTGTGTGCGTGCGTAATATGCACTTATTCTTGCAGTCATTTTCATGCTATTAAGCATTGAAGTATATTGTGTGTGCGTGTATTATATGCATTTACTCTTGCAGTTATTTTCATGCTATTCTTCATGATATCACAGAGTGCTTATATTCTCACCATTATTCTCATGTTATTCTCTTGATATATATATATATATTAGTGTGGTTAGTTTTGCCATCTGAGAACTTGCCCCTTAAATAAACTTGATTATTCTACTCACTAAGGTGTCTGAGAGTGATTGCTTTACATTGTGCCTTAAAATATCCTGAAGTGCATAGTTTTGATATTCTGAAGAGTAAAGCAACACAAATTGGCGTAGTCGTTTGCAGGATTCGAAAAAAAAAAATAGGGAAAATGCTTAATAAGATCAAAGCGAGCTCAAAAGCAAGTTCTCATGTAGCAAATCCGGACATAGAAATATCGGGGTGGGAAACTGCCCCGTATAAACTTTTAGCTCAGGAATGGTCACGTTGTGCTGGTTTGTGTGAAAATTGGAATGTGTGTATGTTAAATGCAGAACCTGAAGATGTTCTTACATGTTTACAAAAGGTATCAATTGATAAGGGATGGGAGATTTGTGCGTTGGGGAGGCAAGGCTGGATCTTGCTTTCTGTATACCGAAAGTTGTATGAAAAATGTTTACAGTTACAAAAAGACCACGAGCAGCTGGAGAAGGAGTTAGTAGGAGCCCGAAATTCCTCTACCATGTTAGCTTGTCAAAATAAATTGTTAAGTGATAAGCTTGAAATGTACCAGTTGGTTGCAGAGAGAACGGCCGTTAGCGTCGCTCAATATAAACACAAGAAACGAAGAGGGAAAGTTAATAAAAAGAAGGTACATTTAGCTATCTCTCAGGCAGGATTAGCCTTTGACCCTGAATTTTGGGATGGAAACATCTGGGATACGTCTGATTTTTCAGATGAGTCCGGGGGTGATAATTGTCAAGATGTTAGTCAGGAAAAGACAGAGCGCAGGAATGTTGTCCGTGCGCAGCCCATATATCGGCGAAAGTTACAGCATAGCCCAGCTAACCCTGGAGGGGTGATGTTGGATGCCCTGGAGGATTATACACAACAAGAACTAAGTGATGTGATAGACAGATTTCGACAGAGGTCTGGGGAAACATTGCTTACGTGGATGGTGCGAGTGCATGATATGGGTGGTCAGGGGGTCCAATTGGATCACAGTGACGCCCCGAGGCTTTGTATGTTAAGTACAGACCCGGTTATCCAAAATGAGTTTAGAACTTATCCAGGGAATGGTCCCATGACCAATTTGTTGGAGTTAGCGGCGCAAGGGTGTGCTCAGAAGTATCCGACAGAGTCAGACTGGCCGCCTAACGATAAACCTTGGTATACTTTGAGAGATGCAGTACAGAGATTGAAGGAAGAAGGGATGAAAACAGCTATCTTTATGGGTAATGCCCATGATTTGATGAATGGAATTTTAAATGTGTCTGTGCGAAACCGGTTGATTAGGGCCGCTCCTCCTGCATATAAGCATGTCATCATGACTTTGTTAATCAATCAGACGGGTAACCCATTGTCTCAGGTGGTAGAAGCGGTGCGTGAGTTAAGTGATTTAGGAGAGTGGGCTAAGCCAGAGAGGAATTCACAGTCTGAGAATCGTACTGATAACAACAGGGTGACAAGGCGGGACATGTTTCAGGCCTTGCTGCGAGATGGGGTGACCAGGGATGAAATTGATGGGATAACCACCAAGGACATGTGGGAGATGTACCGCAAACGCGGTTTGGATAAAAAGGAGGGGAGCAGGAAAGGGAACAAGAAGGATAACAAAGTAGTGAACCAGAGAAAGGCAGGAGGGGAGGAGCGTGAGGGTGAAAAGGGAGAGAGAGGGAGAGAGCCCCACAGTAGAGAGGGATCCCCGGATGATGGAGATTGGGAGCCAGAGCACCGAAGCTCAGAGGGAACCCGGAGCAGGGAGAGAGACCGGGAACTGACAGGTTCGGGGAAAACTCGAGGAAGAGAGTGGGAGAGGGAGCTGGTAAGCTCAGAGAGGTTGCGAAGCATAGACAGGGAGGAGGAGTTCCCTGAGAATTACCGCAAACTGTATCCAGATCTGACTTGGGCAGACTCTGATGTGCGCAGAGTGAAAATAGATTAGGAAACAGGTCAAACTCCGGTGCAGGGATGGGCTCGCAAAGATAACAGACCTCATGTCAAAGTAGAAATTTATTGGAAACGTGGAAATGTTCAAAAAGTTTGAGCCCTTGTTGACACCGGAGCGGAGGCCTCTTTGATTCATGGAAACCCAAGAAAATTTAGGGGACAGTACTTCACCAATACGGGATTGGGCGGAAAAGAAACCCCGGCAGTGCAGATAGTGGTTCCCATGAAAATAGGGGCACTTCCAAAGAGAGAATACACTGTCTTGATTGTGCCCATTCCCGAGTACATTATTGGAATTGACATTTTGAAGGGGATGACCCTACATTTGGAAGATGGATGTTATCAGTTTGGTTCCAAAAGATTTATATCAATAGCCGCCGCAAGGGTGGGGCTGTTGAAGATTCCTCCAGTAACACTTCCCCAAGCTACTAAGATGATTCAAATGAAACAGTACAGAATACCAGGAGGACATGAGGAGATTAGCCAGACTATACATGACTTACTGGAGGCCGGGGTAATAGTTCCCATCACCACTGCGTGGAATAATGCCCTCTGGCCTGTTCGTAAAAGTGATAATAGTTGGGGGATTTGCATTGATTATTGCCAATTGAATAAACATACACCTCCTCTGACTGCAGCGGTCCCAGACACCATTACCTTGATTGAGAACATACAGAGACACAGTGGGACTTGGTATGCCACCATTGACATTGCCAATGCGTTCTTTACGATACCAATAGCTACTGAGAGCCAGCCTCAGCTGGCATTCCAGTGGGCGGGGCGTCAAGTCACCTTCTGTAGATTGCCCATGGGGTATTTACACAGCCCCACTATCTGCCACCGGCTGGTGGCAGAGCATTTGGATGAAGTACCAGTGGTTCCCGGAGTGCAAATTTCTCACTATATAGATGACGTGATGATGCAGGGAGAGACACAAGAACAGGTGCAGATTCAGCTAGACAGGGTGGTGGAACATTTGCAGAATAAAGGGTGGGAGATTAACCCCGAGAAAGTGCAGGGACCGTCTCAGAGTGTGAAATTTTTGGGCATTCAGTGGAATCAGGGACACAGAGAAGTGTTGCCAAAAGTGAAACAAAAGATTAAGGAATTTGCAGTGCCGCAAAATCGGAAGGAAGCCCAGAGTTTTATTGGACTATTCGGGTATTGGAGACAGCATATACCCCATTTGTCTCAGATTTTGGCCCCATTGTACAAAGTTACACGAAAGAAGAATGCGTTTGAATGGGGAGAGCAGGAGCAGCACGCGTTTGAATTGGCGAAAGACGCCATTCAGCATGCTTTGGATTTGTGGCCGATTCGGGAGGGAGACATTGAGTTGAATGTGACAGTCCAGGGGCAGCATGCTAATTGGAGTTTATGGCAAAAACAAGGAAGAAAGAGGATGCCCCTGGGATTTTGGACAAAGAAGTTACCCGAGGCAGGAGAGCGATATACTCCCTTTGAGAAGCAGCTGCTGGCCTGCTATTGGGCCCTGGTTGATACTGAGAAAATTACACTGGGACACAATGTGATTTTAAGGCCTGAAATTCCCATCATGCAGTGGGTGATGAGTTCCCCTAAGACTCATAGAATTGGACATGCACAGGAAGCCAGCATTATAAAATGGAAATGGTATGTCCAGGACAGGGCACGAGCGGGTCCAAAAGGAACCGCCGTTTTGCATGAGCAGGTAGCGCAGGCTCCAGTGGAGAATTCCGAAATGTTGCATGATGTACCTTCAGTGTGTGAATCCCCAGTAGGGTGGGGCCAGCCGTTCGCAGACTTGTCTGCAGATGACAAAAAACATGTGTGGTTCACAGATGGCTCAGCAAAATATGTTGGAGCGAAAAGGCACTGGAAGGCAGTGTCCTATAATCCTGTTACAAAGAAGCTTTTGACAACTACAGGACAGGGAAGAAGTAGCCAGTTTGCAGAGCTTTATGCTGTGTATCAGGCTTTAAAACAAGAGCTACCCGGAAAATGTCACATTTATACAGATTCCTGGTCTACCGCCAAGGGGTTAGCTACTTGGCTTCCCACGTGGCATACACATCAGTACAAAATCCATAACAAAGAGGTATGGGGGAAGGAGTTTTGGCAGGAGATCTGGGAAATGTTACCTCAAAGCACCGTGACTGTCTATCATGTGGACGCTCACTGTCCAACTGATTCATTAGACCGATGGTTCAATTGTCTTGCAGACGATCGAGCCAAAATTCAAGAGGCTGAAGTGGAGGCGCAGAATTCTGATTTGGTGGGAATGGCTAAATGGGCACACCAGAAATGCGGACATCTTGGAGAAAAGGCTACTCACAGGTGGGCCGAGATTAGAGGGATGCATCTTCCCCTAGATTTGATTAAAACAGCAATCATTGAATGTCCCATTTGTCAGCATGCACAGCACAGACCGGTCCCACAGGTAGTGAGAGGCCAGCTAGGCAGAGGTAAATTGCCAGGACAGATATGGCAGATTGATTACATTGGACCAATGCCAGTGAGCAGAGGGTGTCAGTATGCCTGCACAGTGGTAGACACTTACTCTGGTTATCTCATAGCCTTTCCCTGCAAGCGTGCAACCCAGCAGAGCACCCTGAAAACATTAGATCTGTTGATTCTGTACTATGGAGTGCCGCTCCAGATTCAAAGTGATAACGCCTGCCACTTCAAGGGCAGACTAGTGCAGGACTATTGTGCACGGCACAATATTGAGTGGATTTTTCGCATACCTTACTACCCACAAGCAGCGGGACTGATTGAGAGAATGAATGGGTTGTTGAAAGAACAATTGCGTAAACTGTCTGATGGGACACTAAAGGGGTGGAGAGATAATTTGTACGATGCTTTGCAAATTTTGAACAACCGACCCCTTACAAATGCCGAGACACCTCTCATGAGAATGCTCACACCTGCTTTACAGATTAATCCGTTTACAGCGAGCAATACCATTGTGTATTGGGAAAAAGCTCCAGGAGCTTTGGCCCCATATCGAGCTACACCAGAATCTGCAGTACTTGACTTGCATGCTTTACACATGCATCGATTGAAGCCTAGAGACATCACTCTGATTGAAACAGGGGTGGGAATTCAGATTCCCCCTGAGCATTACGGTCTGATCGCCCCTCGATCTGGGCTTGCCCTGAGAGGCATCCAAGTTTTAGGAGGCGTGATAGATGCAGACTACCAAGGCGAGTTAAAAGTCATTCTCCTGAACAGTGGTGACGCAGACCTAGTGGTGCAACCTGGTGATCGCGTTGCCCAAATTGTCATCATGCCGGTTTATGGAGGTGTGGTTAAGAAGGGGAGCGCCCCAGCTCTTCTCACTGTAAGAGGCAAAGGAGGGTTCGGATCTACTGACAAGAACCCAGGGGCCAAAGTGTGGATTGAATCCCCAAATAACCCTTCTCAACCCGCTGATGTCATCGCCACTGGACCAGACAATGTCCTGGTAGTTATGCGACCTGGTCAAGACAAATGGGAACATGTTCCCGCTGACAAATGCTATTTGCGAGAATGATAATACGTGTTTTGTCCTTTGTTCTTTTCAGATCATCCTGTGGAGTGCCTGTGCCATGAGTGTGGTGTATGGAGCCCGTTCGGGAGACTCCACCGGGGAGCGGGAGGGGCTCATAGCCCAAAAATTCAACCGTCAGCCGCAGATGCCGATGCTACTGCATCAACCGAACAATGTTTGGATTCATCTGGCGCAGGAAGTGCTGAATATATCTCACTTTTGTATGAGTAACATGCAAAGCGTTCAAGATCTGATTACCACTTGTCTAGTGGCAGTGCCCACTCCTGCTGCTATATTATTGCACATCTTTAACAATACAAACCAGGATGGAATGGTGGATGTGAGTGACGTTCGCTCCCATCTGTCACTCTATGAGTACTGCCGTCATTGCCCGGAGGTGGGCAGGCGCTTGTGGAGGAACATGACATCTATACTCACGTTTAACATCTCAAATGGGGATGTGTGCTATTGATTGACATGTGATCCTATGAAAATAGGTAAATGTGCTCAGCTCAAATTGGAGAAAAGAGACAAAAACTTAACTGCTGCACAACGAATGTTGTGCCACTCACGGAATGACCTGACCTGTTTGAATGTAAATAATTCGATGTTTTGCCAGAATGTGGTGCCTGCTGCTAGCCACATTCAAAATGTTAAGTTGCCTAAAGGTTGGCTCTTTTCTTGTGGTAACCTTTCTTTTACTTATATTCCAGCCAATCTAACCGGAGGGCCTTGTGCCTGGTCACGCTTAGGCTTTCTCATGTTTCCTATGGATACTGTTCTACACCGTCGCTATACCAGAGACACTATTCAATTACCTACGGACTGTGATTCTGAAATTTCATTGCTTTCCAAAACAGAATATGTCAGTTTAGCTGGTTCTATCGTAGGGGTGCCAGGACTCGCAGTATATAATACCAGAGTTATTAATAAACTTGCATGTTTAGTAGGCAAGAATATTAATTATACATCAGCTGCTTTAGCTGAGCTGTTATTAGATGTACAGGGAACTAGAAAAGCTGCTTTGCAGAATCGCGCTGATATTGATTATTTACTGCTTAAACACAACCATGGCTGCAGTGATTTTGAAGGGTTGTGTTGTTTCAATTTGTTCGACCACTCCATATCAATCAACTCCCACATAGAGGCCCTGCATAAGTTAGTGAAGGGGGTGCAGCAGGATGTTGACAAGGGGTGGTGGGATTGGGCTTTTGGATGGCTGCCTAATTTAGGCCAACTGCGTTATATCCTTGGTATAATCATTATCATAACAGTTATTTTAATTTCGTTATGTTGTTGTATTCAGTGTGTGCCTAACCTTCTATCTCAGTGTCGCCCAAGAGCATTGCCATTTCAGCTTATAGGATATACTTAGTTGTAAGTTGGCCAAATGGTCCAAGGGTGGAATGTATTGCTACATGCACTACGTGCAAGGTAAACAGTGGTGCAGGGTGTGGACCATTGGCCTCTGCTCCATTGGCCTTTGCTTCCATTTTGGTTCACAACTCCATTTTGTCGAGTCTGGTTCTGTGCGTAAGGCACTGTTCTGTGTTTTTCCACAAGCTTCGGCAAGCAGCAGGGTGGGGTGTTTTGGTGGGGTGTTTTTCTGCTCAACTTCGCTCCATCTGCCTGATACGAAGGGCGCTATTTGCATTCCACGAGCTATCAGTTAGAACAACAGGGGGATGCGCCTGTACTCAAGGAGGAATGCAAGCTTCACCTTGGAGCCCTCTTCTGGGAACTTGGCCGGTTCCGAGGAGACGTCTCGAAGGGTGAACAAGGTACCGCTGATTGCACAATTTGTAAAGGAGGGGTTCTTTTTCTAGAAAAGACTCCTGGGCGTTAGTAAATACTATAAAGGTTGGGGGCCTGGATGGACTGGTTTAGGAACTCTCTTCTGGGTTGGACGCAACGCCAGGAGGACTGATTGTCCCGAAGGAGGCTCCCTGTGCCAGCCGATTTGGGTTCCCCTGCTTTTTTGTGTACGGCGGAGGGATGCAGACGCTCTTTTCGGTGAAGCTTTTCAATTTATTAAGCATTGAAGTATATTGTGTGTGCGTGCGTAATATGCACTTATTCTTGCAGTCATTTTCATGCTATTAAGCATTGAAGTATATTGTGTGTGCGTGTGTAATATGCACTTATTCTTGCAGTCATTTTCATGCTATTAAGCATTGAAGTATATTGTGTGTGCGTGTATTATATGCATTTACTCTTGCAGTTATTTTCATGCTATTCTTCATGATATCACAGAGTGCTTATATTCTCACCATTATTCTCATGTTATTCTCTTGATATATATATATATACTAGTGTGGTTAGTTTTGCCATCTGAGAACTTGCCCCTTAAATAAACTTGATTATTCTACTCACTAAGGTGTCTGAGAGTGATTGCTTTACATTGTGCCTTAAAATATCCTGAAGTGCATAGTTTTAATATTCTGAAGAGTAAAGCAACACACCGAGTCCGGCGTCTTTGCTGGCGGTGCCAGTCGCGATCTAGTCCCTCTCTGTCTGAAGTCGAAATTGACATTGAGAAAGTGCCTTCTGAATTCCAATGAACATCAGGTACAGCACCATTCATGCAGATTATCCCTGATCTTCCTCAACATTCTGGAGAGCCCGCTCATGTTTATCATTCTGAGGGACTTGGTGGAGAGGCGGTAGAGGTGTTGGATATTCATCAGCCTCATGGAGAGGACTGCTTTCTAGCTGACCTAGCTGCAGTTACTTGCTTCGATTCTTCCCCAGCCTCAAGTCTTCCAGTACCATCACTCATCCTTGCTACGGAGGTTCTCTCTTGTAGATATACTGAGAAGGTTTGCTGTAGTTTTGGATCTAACACTTCCTTAATTGGAGTTAACTTAGGATCCTCTAGTTAATGTCTTCCATCAAGGCCAGACAGGGGTTCATCCATTGCTTCTTTACAGCAAAGCCCTTCCATAACATTTTGTTGGTGTCTGGCTGTATCTCACAGACACTGACCTGCCACTAGTGATCCGGCTGATCTCCTAAGACATCCTACTTATCAAAGTTTGATGGTACAGGCTACTTTGGTTTCCATGATATTGAGTCTCTTCTGCATGTCCCATCTGATTGCGATTCCAGGAGTCTAGACATCTTTGGCAAGCACATTTTTTCCTGCACAAGTTCTGCTCTGTAAATACATCTTGCGTCTTTGACATTTCTCTCATTCGTTATGGGACTCATTGGCAAACATCTCAGATGCCAGGGCGACTCTTACCCCTATGATTCAAGATGGGCAGCAAGCAGCTAAACTAATGATTCACTGTGGTATGGATACTACTGACTCTCGGGTGAGCTATGGCTTCCTCAGTCGCGCTATGTTGCCATGCCAGGTTACGGTTACATGCCTCCGGATTTTCAGAGCCAGTTCAAGCCACATTGCTTGATATGCCATTTTATGGTGCCGATTTATTTGGTGCACTGGCAGGCAGACATAGCTTTAAGGCATTTCCATGACAGTAGGGGTGGAACAGTGAATTAGCTTGGTTCCTCTCTACCATTTGGTCTTTTCTAATTTCACTGCTTTTTCAGTGCTATGTCTGCTCCCCCTAATGATAGCACCCAGTGGGTGTGCCTGCTTTTGGCAGGTGTCATTTTTCCTTAAATTGTCAAGAATTGTATTGTTCTTTTTCATGCCTGATAAATCTGATAAAGACTTCTAGTTGCAGATTCCCTAACTTTGAATTTCCCCAGGCGTCAGACTGGATCCGGAGATTTTTCTTCGAGCAGCACGTCCGCACACCGTCAGGTGGCATCGGTCGACTCCGAAGGTGTTGTGTTCACTGTGATGACATTGCAGTCGTATATAGGCACCAACCTGGCATGCTGACGTCAGTTCTTTTCTTTCTGCCCCAGCCTATGCGCAGAGATGGAGAAGAGCTACCTCAGTAATTTTTTCACTACGTCAACATTTTTGTCAAAAGTTTTTGACGAGTTCATGGATGCGTCAAGGGATGTCCTACAAGACCGGATTCAAGCCCTGTGACTCCTGTCACTGAACTATGTCAGTGACAGATCCGCACCTCATGTGTCTTTGGTGTCTGGAGCGCGATCACAACCCAAAGTCATGCTCTGAGTGTCGGACCATGAACCTGAAAGCTTTGACAGAGCGGTCCCTAAAGCTCATGGCGGCCCGACAATCAACTCCGCAGCACTCATGGTCTCATTCGAGAGGAAGGTCTCGAGATCATCACCATTCCTCGTCCTCCAGGTCATCGGAACATTTGGGTCTCAAGAAGAAGTTGAAGAAGGATAACCGTTCTTTGACTTAACCCCGTCGCTTGTACGACGCGATGCAGGAAGAGCGTCGATGCCATAGGCCTCCGTCTTCGGAGCCTTCATCTGGGTCTGCTCTGTGCTTCCCCGACTTTCTACCAGCGGGAGCCACCCCTTCCCAGCTTAAAGAATTTTATGAGGCAATGCGCCTCTGTTTTTGGCAGTCCAACCCCCCTTCGGCGCCCTCAGGCACAGGTGAGTTGGTTGGGGGCCCCCTGGGGTTCGTAGACGTCAGCCACGGCTCCAGATGGTCCCTCCAAATCCAATCGTGGATCCGTCCCGAACCCGGTCGTGCCACAGCAACCTTTCCCATCGTCGGGTCAGACGTCGACCCTCCCGACATTGGTTGGGCCTACAATCGACACTGATTCCGTTCTCTATGGGCTCTCCTGGGCCCAGGGTTGATCTAGCCCCTTATTCTTGTGGAGAGAGAGTATGGAGGGTATGCTGAACCCTTTAGAATACCAGCTTGACCCCCCCCAAATTAACTGGGTACAGGATTTGGGTGATGCCAGTGGTCTAGACACCTCCCCTGACACTGGCATGCTCTCTCCTCCTACTGTGGCTACGGAGGAGGGTGTTTCTTATTTCATGGTGGTGAGAAGGGCGGCTGAGGTCCTGGACCTTGAGCTACTTTCTGTGGCGGTTGCGCCTAATATCCTAACCAACGTGCTTCAGCCGGGGCCTTCCTCTTCCGAGCCCCTTCTTCCCTTTAATGAGGCACTGACAGATGTCCTTTTGGGTACTTGGTCCAGACCCAGCACCTGGGCTCCTTTGAATAGGATGATTGCTCGCCGCCATTGGACTGCGCCGTCAGTCCTGAAATTCCTCAGCCAACACCCCATGCCTGAGAGCCTTTTCATCCAGGCTTCTTCTTCATCTGGCGCATTCCCTGCCGCATCCCCGGATAGGGAATCAAAAAGACTGGACAACTTGGGGAAGAAGTTCTTTTCTTCCAACAGTCTAGTGCTGCGGTCCGTGAACACCGCATGCCTTTTGGCCCACTATTCCCATACTCTCTAGGATACGGTCGTGCAAGTGCTGCCTAGCGTTCCGGAAGAGGCCCGGACTATCCTTTCCCAAGCCGTAAAAAATGGGAGGGATGCAGCGAAGTTCATGATTCGTTGTGGACTGGGTTCTACTGACTCTCTGGGAAGATCAGTTGCATCGATAGTGGCATTGAGACACCACACCTGGCCGAGAACATCTGGCTTTTTGGGTGATGTCCAGCAAACCTTGATGGACATGCCCTTTGATAGCAGTCAAGGCGGACTAGGCGCTCGAGCGCTTTAGAGATTCCCGAGCTACGGCCTGGTCCCTTGGCTTCGCGCCCACTCCTAGACCCCAGCAGTCTGCCTTTTGCCCATTTCGTGGCTGCGGAAGGGGCACCCAACCACGTCCTTTCTCCTCGGCCATCGACTCACGCATGCTGTACAGCCCCTGCACGGACGCAGGATGCCATGCCATCAGGGAGCAAGCGGGTCACCCAGTCCATCCCCACCCACTCCTCAGCCTCCAAACCTTCCTAGCCTGCGGGTACACCAGAAGCCAATTGGCAGCAGGATTCGCATCATCTGTCCCAATGGCAATCCATTACCTTGGACAGGTGGGTCCTCCAAATTGTCCGAAGGGGCTCCTCCCTTCCCTTCGATATACCTCCTCCAGCCATGCCACCTTCACACAGTCGGATATCGGAGGATCATATGGCGCTTCCCTGCGAGGAAGTCCAAGCCCTTTTGGTCAAAGGAGCTATAGAGAGGGTTCTGTTGCCAGAAGTAGGTCGTGGTTGCTATTCCCACTACTTTCTAATGCCAAAAAAGGACAAAGGTGTTCGGCCTATATTAGATCTTCGGTCCCACAAACTCTTCCTCAAAAAGTAGAAGTTCAAAATGTTATCATTGGCTCAGGTCCTATCTGCCCCAGATCCTGGAGACTGGATGGTAGCGTTGGATTTGAAAGAGGAATACTTCCACATTCCAGTCTTGCCAGCTCACAGACATTACCTACAATACGTGGCAAGTGTAGGAGGCTGGCCTGGCTTATAGTGGGTACCTGATGGTACTTATACCTTGTGCCAGGTCCAGTTATTCCTTATTAGTAGATTAGTAGTGTTCTAGCAGCTTAGACTGATAGAGGTAGCTATAGCAGAGCAGCTTAGGCTGAACTATGAGACCTGCAAAGCTCCTACTATACCACTTAGATCATATAGCAATATATCATAAGAGAACACAATACTCAGAGTTACTAAAAATAAAGGTACTTTATTTTAGTGACAATATGCCAAAAGTATCACAGAGGATATACTCCCTTAGGAGGTAAGTAAAATACACAAAATATACACACAAACCAAAATCAGGTAAGTAAAACAGTTAGAAAAGTAGTACAAACACTGTAGAACACAATAGAATGCAACAGGAGACAATAGGCCTAGGGGCAACACAAACCATATACTCCAAAAGTGGAATGCGAACCACGAATGGACCCCAGGCCTAGTGTAGTGTGTAGAGGGTCGCTGGGAGTGTAAGAAAACACTTAGGGTGTCCAAGATACCCCACCCCAAGACCCTGAAAAGTAGGAGTAAAGATACACTACTAACCCAGAAAGACAGTAAAGTCGAGATAGGGGATTCTGCAAAGACAACAACTGACTGCAAAGCACTGAAGACGGATTCCTGGACCTGAGGACCTGCAAAGGAAGGGGACCAAGTCCAAGAGTCACGCCAAGTGTCTGGGTGGGGGGGTAGGCAGGAGACCACTAAACCCCTGATGAAGGTGCAAAAGGGCTGCCTCCGGGTGGAAAAAGCCGAAGATTCTGCAACAACGGAACGTGCCAGGAACTTCTCCTTTGGTCAGAAGACGTCCCACAGCATGCTGGAGGATGCAGAGTTGTTTCCACGCAGAAACACTGCAAACAAGCCTTGCTAGCTGAAAGAGTCGCAGTTGCAGATTTTGGGTGCTGCAAGGGCCCAGGAAGGACAAGGAGGTCGCCCCTTGGAGGAGGAGACAGAGGGGGTGCTCAGCAACAGAGAGAGCCCACGCAGAAGCAGGCAGCACCCGCAGAAGCACCTGAACAGGTGTTCAGAAAATCTGAGCACAGCGGTCGTCTCAGCACAACAAAAGAGGGTCCCACGAAGTCGGAGGTCAACTCAGCGAGTTGGGCAATGCAGAACGGAGTACTGGGGACCTTGGCTGTGCTGTGCACGAAGGAAGTCTGGCAAAAGTGCACGGAAGCCCTAGCAGCTGCAGATCACGCAGTACACAGGATTACTGTCTAGAGTGGAGTGGGGAGGCAAGGACTCCACCAAATTTGGACAGAAGGACCACTGGCCTGTCGGGGTCACTTGGATCCAGCTCCTGTGTTCCAGGGACCACACTCGTCAAGATGAGAGGGGACCCAGAGGACCGGTGATGCAGTCTTTTGGTGCCTACGTTAGCAGGGGAAGATTCCGTCGACCCACGGGAGATTTCTTCTTGGTTTCCAGTGCAGGGTGATGGCAGATGACCCCCAGAGCATGCACCACCAGGAAACAGTCGAGAAAGCCGGCAGGCTGAGGCGCTACAATGTTGCTGGTAGTCGTCTTGCTACTTTGTCGCGGTTTTCCAGGCGTCATGGAGCACTCAGCGGTCGATCCTTGGCAGAAGTCGAAGAGGGAAGTGCAGAGGAACTCTGGTGAGCTCTTTCATTCGTTATCTGAAGAATTCCCCAGAAGAGAGACCCTAAATAGCCAGAAAAGGAGGTTTGGCTACCAAGAAAGGAGGATTGGCTACCAAGAGAGGTAAGAGCCTATCAGAGGGGGTCTCCGATGTCACCTGCTTTCACTGGCCACTCAGAGCAGTCCAGTGTGTCCCCAACACCTCTGTTTCCAAGATGGCAGAGGTCTGGGACACACTGGAGGAACTCTGGGCACCTCCCCTGGGAGGTACTGGTCAGGGGAGTAGTCACTCCCCTTTCCTTTGTCCACTTTCTTGCCAGAACAGGGCTGGGGGGTCCCTGAACTGGTGTAGACTGGCTTATGCAGAGATGGGCACCATCTGTGCCCATCAAAGCATTTCCAGAGGCTGGGGGAGGCTACTCCTCCCCAGCCCTTCACACCTATTTCCAAAGGGAGAGGGTGTAACACCCTCTCTCCGAAGAAATCCTTTGTTCTGCCTTCCTGGGCCAGGGCTGCCTGGACCCCAGGAGGGCAGAATCCTGTCTGAGGGTTTGGCGGCAGCAGCAGCTGCAGTGGAAACCCCGGAAAGGCAGTTTTGCAGCACCCGGGTTCTGTGCTAGAGACCCGGGGGATCATGGAATTGTCCCCCAATACCAGAATGGTATTGGGGTGACAATTCCATGATCCTAGACATGTTACATGGCCATGTTCGGAGTTACCATTGTGACGCTATACATAGGTAGTGACCTATGTATAGTGCACACGTGAAATAGTGTACCCACACTCACAAAGTCTGGGGAATTTGCCCTGAACGATGTGGGGGCACCTTGGCTAGTGCCAGGGTGCCCACACACTAAGTAGCTTGGCACCCAACGTTCACCAGGTGAAGGTTAGACATATAGGTGACTTATAAGTTATTTATGTGCAGTGAAAAATGGCCGTGAAATAACGTGGACGTTATTTCACTCAGGGTGCAGTGGCAGGCCTGTGTAAGAATTGTCTGAGCTCCCTATAGGTGGCAAAAGAAATGCTGCAGCCCATAGGAATCTCCTGGAACCCCCTGGTACCTAAGTATCATATACAAGGGAATTATATAGGTGTGCCAGTGTGCCAATGAGAATTGGTAAATTTAGTCACTAGCCTGCAGTAAAAAAAATTGAAAGCAGAGAGAGCATAAACACTGAGGTTCTGGTTAGCAGAGCCCCAGTGATTCAGTTAGGCACCACACAGGGAACACATACAGGGCACATACTATGAGCACTGGGGTCCTGCCTGGCAGGATCCCAGTGACACAAGGGCTAAAACAACATAGATACAGTGAAATATGGGGGTAAAATGCCAGGCAAGATGGTACTTTCCTACATATACCTATTCAAATCTTAAAAGAATACTCATTCTAGAGAACTATATTTACAGGTTAGTTACTTCATTTTGTCCAGACTACTTCCCATCCCTTCTCCCTGATCCATCTGCTTCTAACATAAGGGTAGGTCAAGAGAACTCAAATTAGAATTTGCTAAAATCAGTGCGGTTACAGCATAAGCTTGTGTCTGGTGCATTCAGGCCTTTGGAATTGGCATCTGTTTTATGATTTGCAAAAAACAATTCCGTCTTTTCCACGTTAAGCTCCAGGTTCCTAAGTATCCATGAAGTATGTACAATTAATTTTTGGGAAAGTGGTGTATAGCACTAAGCTTACAGAAGAAACTACAGAACGTTACTTGTGATTTTGGTCTTACGCTCTCTCATTTCTAATTTCGTAGATGAAAATGTTTTGCCAGAAGACACAGGTGGCAGTGTATTCAATGGAGAGAATAAAGTTTTGTGTTATGCTGATGCACTTACTGAAATTGCATTTGTTGTCCCATCATCAATGGACCCATCAGGTTGGATCAAGATTTATATACAGTGGGATTCAGTGATTAAAAGCACAATGCTTTTGCATCATCATTGTGACTATTTGCTACGAAATTTGAGAACATTAAAAGTTGTACTGCTGAGGCAGGAAGGGCACTCATATGTTTTCCCTAATTGTTAAAATAATCTTATTTAGTCCAGGAAAGAATAAGGTTAAGTAATATGCAAAAATATTTTTTAAATGTGAATTTCTTTATTGTGTACTCTCCTGATAATTGCATGTTGTTTCTCACACAATTGGGCAAGCTCCAGTGCTAGTGTATAATACAGACTCCTGGACGTGCGTACCAAAATAAAACGTAATTGTACCTCACACCATATGTTTTTTCTGGAAACTTGGAATGATTCTTTGCTAGATGGTTTTGACTTGAACGTCAGTGAACTACCCCATTTTCTTTGGCATCTTTCCTCCGGCCTCTGTAAGTGGAGCTTTCGAAGAGGTTGCCAACAACCCAGTTTCAGAATAAATTATATCCTGCTAAGCATTTAGGCGATGAAGATACATTCTGCAAAATAGAATCAACTTTGAATCAAACTTGAATCAAATGTGTGTCTAATTAAAATCTAAAAAATATTTAATTTCTGATGGATACAACTACCTGTGGATTCCTCACCTTATGAATTCTCCCATGCACCAGCATCTGACGGAAAATCTTCTTCCCAGCTCTCCACGTCGACGAGGACTTCACAATTGCACGGCTCCACGCGACTCCGTCTGACGTCACTGTGCCAATAAGAGGTCCTCGCCGGCGTGCTGACGTCAGTTCCCTTTTTTCTGTACCTTTGACGCTAACGGTTTTCTCCTAGCTCTCGCTACTGTTGAAGGTGTTCCATCTTGTTACTAGTTACAATCCGGTTTCTGGTTACAGTGTCTCCTCCTAGGAAGTTGGGATTTAAGCCATGTCGAGAGTGCGGGGGTCGCATGTCAGTTACTGACCCTTATGATGATTGCCTTTGGTGTTTGAGCTCCGAGCATGACGTCGATGAGTGTGTATCCTGCCAGAGCATGAATCCTAAGGCTCTGAAGGAGAGGGAGGCCAAACACTTTTTGGCCAAGGCAAAGAAGGGGCCTAAGAGTCATCACAGGTCCTCTTCCCATACTTTGTCGAAGAAACACAAGAAGCGACATTGTCATGACTCTCAGCATTGTTCGGCTCGGAGCCGTTCAAGATCAAGGTCTCCATCTCAGCGGCACCGTATGATGTGGGAGGTTAGTCCGAATGTGACTCCACAACCTTGGAGCCCTCAGGCTTCTCCGGCGCCTTTGGTCTTCGAGGTAGTTGCACCTCCAGAGAGTCCTCGATTTTCACCTGCTGCACACGATTCGGATGTTCAGCAAGCACAGGTGCACATGGAGATCAGCAGTATTCTGCCTTCCCGGCTCCAGGAGCGTATCCGGTGGCATTTTTAAATGCCATGTTTTCTATGGTTAATGTTATGGCCCCTGCTGGTGCACCGGCTGTTCCCACGGGTCTGTTAGCATTTTCTTTGGGCTCCCGGCTCCTTACAAGGCGGTGCCGTTTATTCCCTTCTATCCGGCTGAGGGTGCCGGTTCGGCGCCTATGACGTCGCTTCGAGGTCCTGCGATTCCGATGCCGTCGCCGTCCAGACCTATGGTGCTGATCTCATCGCCCCGTCAGTCGACGCCGATGATGGAGCCTCAGGTGTCCATGGCGCTGTTGGGATCCGCTCCGGCGTCGAATCTGGATATCGGATTAGACCGAAGTCAACCTTCTTTTCCAGTTCCACGCCTTACAGTTTTGAATCCAGTGTCATCGACGTCGGCTAATTCTATGTTGATGCCAAGGTTAGAGGCCAGGCTGATGTGGCGTAGAAAGGCTTTGAGACTTTTGGAAGAGGAAGAGTACCAGCAGCAGTTGTTGGAAGAAGGGGAGATTGTGGATCTCTTGGGAGAATATCAAGGGCTGGATTCAGCCAGTGGGCTTGACACTTCACCGGAATGGGACCTTTCTGTGCCAGGGGAGTTTACAGAGGAGGCGGCCTCCTTCTATACTGTGATTAGAAAGGCAGAATTTTTTTGGGATCTTTTGTTGCCTGCTGCTGAGATCAAAACAAATATTCTGACCGAGGTCCTGTACCCTTCTTCTACTTCGGCAGATCCATTGCTTCCGTTTAATGATGCTTTTACGGAGCCCATCTTAGTGCTATGGAGGAAGCCTGTGTCATCACCTGCTGTCAATAGGTCTGTGGCAAGGAGGTACAGAGTGGCGCCTGGAGATCCACGGTTCTCATCAAAACATCCTACCCCGGAGAGTCTGGTTGTTCAGGCCTCTTGTTCCACACGGTCTGCACCAGGATTCCTTCCCCGTAATTCCGTCGGACCGGGAATCCAAAAGGATGGAGCAGTCGGCAAAGAAAACTTTTTCTTCTTGAAGTATGGCACTCAAGGCAGCAAATGCTACCTGTGTTCTTGGCAGATACGTGTACGCCCAGATGGATTCAGCTAGGGCTATGGTTCCGGACCTGCCGCAGGAGGTGCAGGGACAATTTGGTGAACTCCTAGGAGTCACGCATGGTTTAGGTCCTCTGGTTTTTCCTCTGATGTACAGACTGCTCTATTGGACTTGCCCTGTGATGGGGAAAAACTTTTTGGTGATAAAGCTGACTCTGACTCTAGAGCGCTTTAAAGACAGTCCGGCCACAGCAAAGTCTTTGGGTCTGCAAGCCTCCTCTGCTACCCCTTTCAGGTCCTTTCGGAGGTTCAGGGGGTTTGGGCCTGGAGCCGTTTACCGTGGGAAACCCCAGTCCAAGAGCCTACCAGCCTCCCTTATAGATCCTTTAGAGTGCGGGTGAGGGTTTGGACAAGAGGGGCCACCCAGCAGCACCCTGCATCATTCTCTTCCTCTGGAGGACAACAACAAGGGAAGCAGCCCTAGTTTTCTCCACATTTTCCACCACACTTCTCCTGTAGGGGGAAGATTATGTCTTTTTCTCCACGAGCGGAAGTTAATTACATCAGACTCCTGGGTTCTGAACATTGTGAAGAAAAGGATATGCTCTCCCTTTTCAGGAGTTTCCCCCTCCCATCCCTCCCCGTCCCTCGTTTTGTTCATAAGACCATCTCCTGTTGTTGCAGCAGGAGGTTCAGATCCTGTTGTCAAAAGGTGCGGTGGAGTTGGTTCCAGAGCAGGAAAGGGGTCAGGGTTGTTATTCAAGATACTTCCTGATCCCCAAGAAGGACAGTCGTTTGAGACCAATCCTAGACCTGAGGATTTTGAATTGGTTCCTCAAACAGGAAAAATTCAAGATGCTGACTCTGGCACTGGTACTTCTGGAGTTGAACAAAGAGGATTGGATGGTGTCTGTCAACATGCAGGATGCTTACTTTCATATCCCTATGCTCAAGTCGCACAGGAAGTATCTCCGGTTTGTGGTGGGGTCGCAACACTACCAGTTTGCGGTCCTTCCATTTGGTCTTACTTCAGCACCTCGACTCTTCACGAAGGTGATGGCAGTGGTGTCAGCAAGTCTCAGAAGGAAGGGGATATCGGTATTCCCTTAGCCAAGTCTCCAGAGCTTGTGTTGCGTCACTTTCAGATGAAAACTCAGCTGTTGTTCAGTCTGGGTTTTACAATATATGTTTCCAAGTCTCACCTGGAGCCCTCTCAACGCCTCCTGTTCATAGGGGCAGTATTAGATACTACATTGAATCGGGCCTATCCTCCGCCTCAGTGGATTCAGGACATCCAGGCGTTGATTCCAATGTTTCATAATGGAGCGGTTGTTCCAGTCCTCAAGGTCTTACACCTGCTCGGTCTGTTCGCTTCTTGCATTCTGTTGGTCACTCATGCACTTTGGCACATGAGGGCTCTCCAATGGTGCCTCTGCAAGCAGTGGTTTCAACACAAAGGGGATCTCGAGGAGTCGATAACGATCTCCAGAGATGCTGCAGCGGATCTACAATGGTGGGCTGTGGACGGCAACCTTTCTCAAGGAAGGACGTTTTCACTGCAGCCTCCGGTGACCGCGGTCATGACGGATGCTTCCACTCTTGGGTGGGGAGCTCATCTGGGGGACCTGGGGATCAAGGGTCGTTGGTCTCCAGTGGAACAGACTTTTCATATCAATCTGTTAGGATTGCGGGCGATACGTCTGGCTCTCAAGGCCTTCCTCCCGTCCCTTCGTGGTCAGTCAGTTCAGGTTCTGATGGACAACACTACCGCAATGTGGTATATAAACAAGCAGGGAGGATTAGGGTTGTATCGTCTCTGCAGAGAAGCTCTGCGACTCTGGTCCTGGCTTTGGGACCATCGGATTTGCTTGGTAGCGAATCATCTGGCCGGAGTGCTCAACGTACGTGCGAACACTCTGTCGACATTTTCGGCCGATCACGAATGGCATCTCCATCCAGATCTAGGTCCTGTACATCTTTCAGATGTGGGTTTTTTCGAGGGATATATCTGTTTGCCACTTGGGGGAATACGCACTGGCCAACATTCTGCAGCCTCCAGTATCCGGTGCAAGGAACTTTGGGGGATACGTTTCATATCTCTTGGTACAACCAGTTGCTTTACGCATTCCCCCCCATACCCTTGATCCCTTGGGTTCTGAGGAAGATTCGCCAAGATCAGGCTCAGGTCATTTTAATAGCCCCGGATTGGCCAAGAATGGTGTGGTACACGGACCTTCTCCAACTCTCACTGTGTCCTCCGCTCCGTCTCCCTCTCAGGGCAAACCTCCTCTCGCAGTCGCAGGGGCAGTTTCTACACCCCCACCTCCAGAGCCTGCACCTGATGCCAGGGAAGGTCTCTAAGGGCTGCACATGTCTTATGCTACACTAGAAGTTGGATTGGTATTCAGGGTCATCTCTAAGATGCCCTCTGGGTGTATGTTACAATAAATTGCACACTGGCATCGGTGTGCATTTATTGTGCTGAGAAGTTTGATACCAAACTTCCCAGTTTTCAGTGTAGCCGTTAAGGAACTGTGGAGTTCGTGTTTGACAAACTCCCAGACCATATACTCTTATGGCTACCCTGCACTTACAATGTCTAAGGTTTTGCTTAGACACTGTAGGGGCATAGTGCTCATGCACATATGCCCTCACCTGTGGTATAGTGCACCCTGCCTTAGGGTCGTAATGCCTGCTAGAGTGGTGACTTACCTATGCCACAGGCAGTGTGAGGTTGGCATGGCACTCTGAGGGGAGTGCCATGTCGACTTAGTCATTTTCTCCCCACCAGCACATACAAGCTGTGAGGCAGTGTGCATGTGCTGAGTGAGGGGTCCCTAGGGTGGCATAAGACATGCTGCAGCCCTTAGAGACCTTTCCTGGCATCGGGGCCCTTGGTACCAGGGGTACCAGTTACAAGGGACTTACCTGGGTGCCAGGGTTGTGCCATTTGTGGAGACAAAGGTACAGTTTAGGGAAAGAACACTGGTGCAGGGGCCTGGTTAGCAGGTTCCCAGCACACTTTCAAATCATAACTTAGCATCAGCAAAGGCAAAACGTCAGGGGGTAACCATGCCAAGGAGGCATTTCCTTACGCAAACCCCCCCTCTCCCCCCCCAAACGAAAGAGGATGAGACTAACCTTTCCCAAGAGAGTCTTCATTTTCTAAGTGGAAGAACCTGGAAAGGCCATCTGCATTGGCATGGGCAGTCCCAGGTCTGCGTTCCACTATAAAGTCCATTCCCTGTAGGGATATGGACCACCTCAACAGTTTAGGGTGTTCTCCTTTCATTTGCATGAGCCATCAGAGAGGTCTGTGGTCAGTTTGAACTATGAAGTGAGTACCAAAAAGGTATTGTCTCAACTTATTCAGGGACCAGACCACAGCAAAGGCCTCCCTCTCAAAGGCACTCCAACGCTGCTCCCTGAGGAGTAACCTCCTGCTAATGAAAGCAACAGGCTGGTCAAGGCCATCATCATTTGCTTGGGTTAGGACCGCTCCTATCCCATGTTCAGAGGCATCTGTCTGCACAATGAACTGCTTAGAGTAATCTGGAGCTTTTAGAACTGGTGCTGTGCACATAGCTTGTTTCAGGGTGTCAAAGGCCAGTTGACATTCCACGGTCCAGTTAACTTCTTTGGGCATTTTCTTGGAGGTATGTTCTGTGAAGGGTGTCACTATTGATCCATATCCTTTCACAAACATCCTATAGTACCCAGTCAAGCCAAGGAATGCCCTGACTTGAGTCAGGGTTTTTGGAGCTACCCAGTCCAAAATAGTCTGGATCTTGGGTTGGAGTGGCTGAACTTGGCCTCCACCTACAAGTTGCCCCAAGTAAACCACAGTACTCTGCCCTATCTGACATTTAGATGCCTTGATAGAGAGGCCTGCTGCTTGCAGGTTCTGCAAACCCTTCTTCAGGTGGACCAGTTGATCCTGCCAGCTGGAGCTAAAGACAACAAAATCATCAGGATAAGCTGCACTAAAGGACACCAAGCCAGCAAGGACTTGATTCACCAACCTTTGAAAGGTGGCAGGGGTATTCCTTAAGCCAAAGGGCATCACAGTAAACTGGTGGTGCCCATCAGGTGTAGAGAGTGCTGTTTTCTCTTTTGCTCCTGGTGCCATTCTTATTTGCCAGTACCCTGCTGTCAAGTCAAAGGTACTCGAGTATTTGGCAGCACCCAATTTGTCAATTAACTCATCTGCCTTTGGAATGGAATGAGCATCTGTTTTGGTGACAGAAGTAAGCCCTCTGTAGTCCACAAAGAACCTCATCTCTCTCTTGCCATCTTTTGTGTGAGGTTTGGGGACCAAGACCACTGGGCTGGCCCAGGGACTATCAGAGTGCTCAATCACTCCCAACTCCAGCATCTTGTGGACTTCCACTTTGATGCTTTCCTTAACTTGGTTAGACTGTCTGAATATTTTGTTTTTGACAGGCAGGCTGTCTCCTGTGTCCACATCATGGGTACACAGGTGTGTCTGACCAGGGGTTAGGGAAAAGAGCTGAGCAAACTGCTGGAGGACTTGCCTGCAGTCAGCTTGCTGTTGGCCAGAGAGGGTGTCTGAGTAGATCACTCCATCTACTGTGCCATCTTTAGGGTCAGTGGAGAGGAGATCAGGGAGAGGTTCACTCTCTGCTTCTTAGTCCTCATCTGTAACCATCAACATGTTTACATCTGCCCTGTCATGGAAGTGTTTTAGGCGGTTAACATGGATCACCCTCTTGGGGGTCCTGCTAGTGCCTAGGTCCACCAGGTAGGTGACTTCACTATTTTTCTCTAGTACTGGGTAAGGGCCACTCCATTTGTCCTGAAGTGCCCTGGGAGCCACAGGCTCCAGAACCCAGACTTTCTGCCCTGGCTGAAACTCAGCCATAGCAGCCTTTTGGTCATACCACATATTCTGGAGTTGTTGGCTGGCCTCAAGGTTTTTACTTGCCTTTTCCATGTACTCTGCCATCCTGAAACATAGGCCTAGTACATAGTCCACTATATCTTGCTTAGGCTCATGGAGAGGTCTCTCCCAGCCTTCATTCACAAGAGCTAGTGGTCCCCTAACAGGATGGCCAAACAGAAGTTCAAAGGGGCAAAACCCTACTCCCTTCTGAGGCACCTCTCTGTAGGCGAAAAGCAGGCATGGCAAGAGGACATCCCATCTCCTTTTGAGTTTTTCAGGGAGCTCCATGATCACGCCCTTAAATTTCTTGTTAAATATCTCAACAAGACCATTGGTTTGTGGATGGTATGGTGTGGTGAATTTATAAATCACCCCACACTCATTCCACATGTGTTTTAGGTAAGCTGACATGAAGTTGGTACCTCTGTCAGAAACCACCTCCTTAGGAAATCCCACTCTGGTAAAAATACCAATGAGTGCTTTGGCTACTGCAGGGGCAGTAGTGGACCTAAGGGGAATGGCTTTGGGGTACCTAGCAGCATGATCCACTACTACTAGGATATACAGATTCCCTGAGGCTGTGGGAGGTTCAAGTGAACCCACTATATCCACTCCCACTCTTTCAAAGGGGACCCCCACCACTGGAAGTGGAATGAGGGGGGCCTTTGGGTGGCTACCTGTGTTACCACTGGCTTGACAGGTGGCACAGGAGGCACAAAACTCCTTTACTTTCTGGGACATGTTGGGCCAATAGAAATGGTTGACTAACCTCTCCCATGTCTTGGTTTTTCCCAAATGCCCAGCAAGTGGAATGTCATGGGCTAAGGTCAGAATGAACTCCCTAAACTCTTGAGGCACTACCACTCTCCTAGTGGCACCAGGTTTTGGATCTCTTGCCTCAGTGTAAAGGAGTCCATCTTCCCAATAGACTCTGTGGGTTCCACGGACATTTCCTTTGGTTTCCTCAGCAGATTGCTGCCTAAGGCCTTCAAGAGAGGGACATGTTTCTTGCACCTTGCACAGTTGTTCCCTTGTGGGTCCCCCTGGGACCAAGAGCTCAACCTGATAAGGTTCCAACTCTATAAGTTCAGTTCCCTCAGGGGATAGAACTTCTTCCTGAGGAGAGAGGTTCTTTTTCTTTGTCTGTGCTGAAGCTGGTTCCCCAGTCTTCTTTCCTTTTCTCTTGGAGGGTTGGGCCATTATTCCAGCCTCCAACACCTCTTTTTCACCCTGAGCTCTGCACTGTGCTCTAGTCTTGACACACACCAGTTCAGGGATACCCAGCATGGCTGCATGGGTTTTGAGTTCTACCTCAGCCCATGCTGAGGACTCCAGATCATTTCCAAGCAGACATTCAACTGGTATAGCAGAAGAGACTACCACCTGTTTTAGGCCAGTGACTTCTCCCCATTGTACAGTTACCATAGCCATGGGATGTACTTTAGTCTAATTGTCAGTATTGGTGACTGGATAAGTTTGTCCAGTCAGGTATTGTCCTGGGGAAACCAGTTTGTCTGTCACCATAGTGACACTGGCACCTGTATTCCTCAGGGCCTCTACTCTAGTCCCATTAATAAAGAGCTGCTGCCTGTATTTTTGCATGCTAGGCGGCCAGGCAGTTAGTGTGGCTAAGTCCACCCCACCCTCAGAGACTAATGTAGCTTCAGTGTGAACCCTGATTTGCTCTGGGCACACTGTTGATCCCACCTGGAAACTGGCTATTCCAGTGCTAACTGGAGTAGTAGTTGAAGTGGAACCTTTCTTGGGACAGGCCTTGTCTCCAGTTTGGAGTCCATGGTGACTACAGCTGCGACATCAGGCCTTTTTGGGATCAAAGTTTTTACACTTGCACCCAAATGAGGATTGTGAAGAGGCTTTGGACCCACCCTCCTGAGCAGATTTTTGGGGCCCTGTAGAAGACTCTCTACTTTTTCCCTTGGATGTCTCAACACTCTTCCCCTGGGGAGGCTTTGTGGCCCCTTTCTTTTGGTCACCCCGTTTGGAAGTCTTGGTCATCCTTGTCTTGACCCAGTGGTCTGCCTTCTTTCCCAATTTTGGGGGAGAAATTGGACCTAGGTGTACCAGATGCTGATGAAGTTTATCATTGAAACAATTACTTAAAAGGTGTTCCTTCATAAACAAATTATACTGGGCCTTTCATAATCATTTACACCCCTGCCATTAATCCAACTGTCCAGTGTTTTGACTGAGAAGTCAACAAAATCAACCCACGTCTGACTCAAGGATTTGTTACCCCCCCCGAACCTAATCCTGTACTCCTGAGTTGAGAATCCAAAGCCCTCAATCAGGGTAGCCTTCGTGAGGTCATAAGATTCTGCATCTTTTCCAGAGAGTGTGAGGAGTCTATCCCTACACATTCCAGTGAACATTTCCCAAAGGAGAGCAACCCAGTGAAATTTGTTTACTTTTCTGGTTGCACAAGCCCTCTAAAAAGCTGTGAACCATTCGGGGATGTCATCACCATCTTCATATTTTGTTACAATCCCTTTGGGGATTTTTAGCATGTCAGTATTCTCTCTGACCCTATATAAGTTGCTGCCACCATTGATGGGAGCTAAACCCATCTCTTGCCTTTCCCTTTCTATGGCTAGGAGCTGTCTCTCCAAATCCAATCTTTTGGCCATCCTGGCTAACAGGTTGTCATCTTCATTGAGGCTGCGCTCAATGCTTCCAGAGTTGTTGGACTCCCCTGTAGGAGGAGCAGCATCTCTGACTATCACTTTTGGAGTAAGGGTTTGAAAAACCCTGGGCTCCCTAACTAGGACAGGAGGGGGGAAATTCTCCTCCACGTCACTAGTTTCCCCCTCTGTAAGGTTGTCGTCAGAGGGGTGGTCTCTATCAAACTCTGCCAAAAGCTCCTGGAGCTGTACTTTGGTAGGGTTTGATCCATTTTTTATATTTTCTATTTTACAGAGAGTCCTTAACTCTGACATCCTAAGATGCAGGTAAGGGGTGAGGTTGAGTTCCACCACCATCTGATCTGTACTAGACATTATTTCTCTAAAAGTTGGGATACTTTTTAAGAATCTAGAACTATCTCTAGAACTTAATCCAAACTTTTACAAACTTTTAAACTCTAAAAGTAATGCTAACAGGGACTTCCACAAGGCCCTAGCAGGACTTCTAAAAAAATTAGAAAACTAGCTCAAATTGCAAAAATCAGTTTCTAATGACAACTTTTGGAATTTAGCCGTGTGATCAGGTATTGGCTGAGTAGTCCAGCCAATGCAAAGTCTTAGACCCCACCGCTGATCCACCAATGTAGGAAGTTGGCTCTGTATATACTATTTCAAAGTAAGAAATAGTGTGCACAGAGTCCAAGGGTTCCCCTTAGAGGTAAGATAGTGGCAAAAAGAGATAATTCTAATGCTCTATTTTGTGGTAGTGTGGTCGAGCAGTAGGCTTATCAGAGGGTAGTGTTAAGCATTTGTTGTACACACACAGGCAATAAGTGAGGAACACACACTCAAAGACTTACTCCAGGCCAATAGGTTTTTATATTGAAAAATATATTTTCTTAGTTTATTTTAAGAACCACAGGTTCAATATTTACAAGTAATGCTTTAAATGTAAGGTACTTCACTTAGATACTTTAGGAACTTTGAATAAAAGCAATATCACATACAGTCTTTGTAAAAATGTCAATAAGCTATTTTCAAAGTGGACACTACAAAAATCAGCAGTTCCTGGTGGAGGTAAGTGAAGGTTAGGTTTGAAGGTAAGTAAAACACTTACAAGTCTCAAAGTTGGGGCATAGGTAGCCCACCGTTGGGGGTTCAGGGCAACCCCAAAGTTACCACACCAGCAGCTCAGGGCCGGTCAGGTGCAGAGGTCAAAGAGTTGCCCAAAACACATAGGCTTCAATGGAGAATAGGGGTGCCCCAGTTCCTGTCTGCCAGCAGGTAAGTACCCGCGTCCTCGGGGGGCATACCAGGGGGGTTTTGTAGGGCACCGGGTGGGACACAAGAATGTATAGAGAGTACACCCTCAGCGGCACAGGGGCGGCCGGGTGCAGTGTGCAAACAGGCGTCAGGTTTTGTATAGGAAGTAATGGAGGGACCCGGGGATCACTTCAACGATGCAGTCAGGCACAGGGGGGGCTCCTTGGGGCAGCCACCACCGGGGCTAGGCAGAGGGTCACCAGGGGGTCACTCCTGCACTGGAGTTCGGTTCCTTCAGGTCCTGGGGGCTGCGGTGCAGTGTTGGTTCCAGGCGTCGGCTGCCTTGTTACAGGCAGTCGCAGTCAGGGGGAGCCTCTGGATTTCCTCTGCAGGCGTCGCTGTGGGAGTGCAGGGGGGTCGTCTCTGGCTACTCACGGGCTCGCAGTCGCCGGGGAGTCCTCCCTGAGGTGTTGGTTTTCCGCAGGTCGAGCCGGGGGCGTCGGGTGCAGAGTGGAAAGTCTCAGGCTTCCGGCGGGAAACTTGAAGTCTTTAAAGTTGTTTCTTTGTTACTAGAAGTTGCAGGATTTTGAACAGAGCTGCTGTTCACAGGTGTTTCTTGGTCCTTGGTTGCAGGGCAGTCCTTCAGAGGTCGCTGGTCCCTGTTGGATGCGTCGCAGTTGCAGTTTTCTTCGAAGTTGGGAGACAGGCCAGTATGGCTGGGGCCAAAGCAGTTGTCGTCTCCGTCTTCACTGCAGGGCTTCAGGTCAACAGTCCTTCTTGTTAAGGTTGCAGAAATCTCGTTTCCTAGGTTCTGGGGTGCCCCTAAATACTGAATTTAGGGGTGTGTTTAGGTCTGGGAGGGCAGTAGCCAATGGCTACTGTCCTTGAGGGTGGCTACACCCTCTTTGTGCCTCCTCCCTGTGGGGAGGGGGGCACATCCCTAATCCTATAGGGGGAATCCTCCATCCACAAGATGTAAGGTAAGGGTCACACCAGCTCAGGACACCTTAGGGGCTCAAAACCTTCGTAGCCCATTGGGACATCCCAGATCAGTTGACGGCAGAATTCACCATCATCTGCCCCACTGGGAATCCATTACCATGGACAGGTGGGTTTTACAGATCGTCCGAATGGGCTACTTACTCCCCTTCGACTTCTCCTACAGCCATGCCACCATCATTTGATCACCTGTCAGAAGAATATTTGGCACTTCTCCGCAAGAAAGTCCAAGCTCTCTTGGCCAAGGTATTCATAGAGAGGATCCCTGCACCAGAAGTAGGTCGTGGTTGCTATTCCTGCTACTTTCTGGTGCCCAAAAAGACAAGCGCCTTCGCCCTGTCCTAGACCTCCGGTCCCTTAACCTTTTCCTCATGAAGGAGAAGTTCAAGATGTTAACCCTGGCTCAGGACCTCTCTGCCTTGGACCCTGGAGAATAGATGGTTGTGTTGGGATTGCAGGACGCCTATTTCCATATTCCCGTCCTGCCAGCCCACAGACGTTACCTGCGATTCATGGTAGGTCACAAGCACTTTCAGTTTACAGTGCTCCCCTTTGGCCTTACCTGTGCCCCTCGGAAGTGGTTGCAGCTCATCTGCGTAGGTTCCAGTCTTTCCCTACCTCGACGACTGACTGTTGAAGGTGGACACTCCCAAGATAGGTGTTTCCCACCTCCAGACTATGGCGAACCTCCTCCATTCGCTGGGGTTCACGATCAATGTGCCGAAGTCACACCTGACTCCCTCTCAGACGCTCCCTTTCATCTGAGCAGTTCTGGACACAGTGGCGTATCCTCCCGAAAAGAGAGTCCAGGATATTTGGGCTATGATACCGATGTTTCAGCCTCTATCCTGGATTTCGGTGAGAATGACTCTGAGGCTGCTGGGCCTCATGGCCTCCTGCATCCTGCTAGTCCAACATGTCAGATGGCATATGCAGGCTTTGCAGTGGGACCTGAAGTTCCAGTGGGCATCAAGGGACTCTCGGACATGGTTCAGATCTCGCAGGAAACTGCGAAAGATCTGCAGTGGTGGTTGTCAAATCCAGATTGGGTCAGTGGCACATCCCTCTCCCTTACCCAACCATATGTCACAGTAGTGACAGATACAAAACTCCTGGGATAAGGCGGTCACATGGGATGAGCGGAGATCAGAGGCCTCTGGTCTCCAGCACAGTACGGTCTCCACATCAGCCTTTTGGAGCTCTGGGAAATCCAACTTGCACTGAAAGCATTCCTTCCCTCTCTCAAAGGGAAAGTGTTGCAGGTGTTTACCGACAACTCCAACATCATGTGGTATTGCAACAAGCAGGGCAGAGTGTGGTCGTGGACCCTTTCTCAAGAGGCTCTTCACGTCTGGACATGGCTGTAACGTAAGGACGTTTCCCTGGTGGTTCAACATCTGGCAGGCTCTCTGAACGTCAGAGCAGAAGAACTCAGCCGTCAATGAGTAGTCGATCACGAATGGCGTCTCCATCCAGAGGTGGCGCAAGGTCTCTTTCAGCAGTGGGGAGAGCCTTGGTGAGATCTGTTCGCCTCTGCAGAAAATGTGCAGTGTCAGCTGTTTTGCTCATTGGAGTTTCCAAGGTGGCACTCGCTTGGTGACCCTTTTCTTCACAAGTAGAATTCAGGCCTCCTGTACGCCTTCCTGCCAATACCACTTCTGCCCAGAGTTCTGAAGAAGATCAGGCAAGACCCGGCCTAAGTAATCTTGGTTGCTCCGGACTGGGCATGAAGAGCCTGGTATCCCGAGCTCTTGACAACGGCCATCAATCCTCCGATCAGGCTGCCCCTTCAGGAGGATCTTCTGTTGCAGCAGCAGGGGACGGTTATCCACCCAAACCTGTCCAGTCTCCACCTCCTTGCGTGGAGATTGAGCAGCGACAGTTGACATCTTTTGACCTTCCACCCGAAGTCTGTAATATCATCTTAGCAGTCAGGCTTCCCTCCACCAAAACGGTATACGCATGTTGTTGGAAATAATTTGTGGCATGGCGTATCATTAAATCTGTTGATCCCCTCTCTGCACCTCTTTCAGAAGTTCTCTTCTTTATTCTCGCTCTTGTCCAGCAGGGCTCTGCTCTGGGCACCCTGAAGGGATATTTGTCTGCCATCTCTGCCTTCTTATGGCTACCAGCCCAACCTTCCCTTTTCAAATCTCCCATTGTTGGAAGGTTTCTTAAAGGCCTCACTCATATGTTTTCTCCCATCCCATTTATCATGCCCCAGTAGAAATTGAACTTGGTCCTCACGTACCTCATGTGCGCCCCTTTCGAACCACTCCACAACTATTCTTTACAGCTCTCAACCCTAAAAACAGATTTTTTGATTGCCATCACCCTTGCTTGCAGAATAAGTGAGCTTCAGACTCTTTCTTCGAAGCCACCATTCCTAGCAGTGCATCCTGACAAAGTGGTGCTTCGTACCTGGG
Organism: Pleurodeles waltl; assembly: GCF_031143425.1. Lineage (NCBI taxonomy): Eukaryota > Metazoa > Chordata > Amphibia > Caudata > Salamandridae > Pleurodeles > Pleurodeles waltl. Next base: position 398,579,957 of record NC_090446.1, read on the forward strand.
CTTCCTTTCTTCCCAAAGTGGTAACACTCTTTCATGTAGGCTAGTGTATCACCTTGCCTACTTTTTACGCACCCCACATCCCTCTCATCAGGAGGAAAGACTCCACCATCTGGATCCAAAAAGAGCGTTGGCGTTCTACCTAGATTGTGCCAGATTCCCGGGTGGACGATCAACTCTTTGTGGGATATGTGGGTGCAAAGAAAGGGAAGGCGGAGCAGAAGAGGACCATCTTGCGATGGGTAGTCCTCTGCATCAAGATGTGCTATGCTTTGGCGAAAAAGCAACCCCCTGAGGAATTCAACCAGAGCAACTACTGCAACCACAGCATTAGCACGTGGAGTTCCAGTTCTGGATATCTGCCAGGCCGCAACGTGGGCATCCTCACGTAGGTTCACCAAGCAGTACTGCCTGGACAGTCAGGTCTGTAGGGATGGCTATTTTGGCTGTTTGGTCCTGCAGGACTTTTTGGTGTGATCTTAGTTTACCACCCACCACCAGGGATAGTATTGCTCTGGGATCTATTCTAAGGTAAGCAATCTGTAACTAGAAGTTTCTATCAGATGTACAAGTTACTTATCATCGGTAACAATATATCTGGTAGAGACATCTTCTAGTTGCAGATTCCTTACCGACTCCCCAATCCTCCCTGCACTGCAAACTGATTGCTAGGGACAGGTTTGGCACAACTTTCTCAGTGTTGTTCATGGCTCTGCGCTACTGGCATGGAAAGTCGTGAAAAGAAACTGACGTCAACACGCCGGGGTGGTGCCTGAATACGACAGCGACATCATCACGGCAACCACGACACCCGCGGAGTCGACTGTGGGCATGTAACGACCCTCAGAGGTACTGCTCGAAGAAAAGAAATCGCCTGATCCAGTCTGAGTCCTGGGGAAATTCTAAGGTAAGGAATCTGTAACTAGAATATGTCTCTACGAGATATATCGCTACCGAAGGTAAGTAACTTGTACTTTAATTTGCGTATTTTTATTTGATTTTTCAATGCAGCAAAGTTAAATGCTCATAATTCTCAAAACATACAGAAGTACTTAGATCACAATGTCTCTACCCCTGAATATTGTGTATCTCACATCTCACCAATTTCCCACTTCTGCCTGTCTAATCTTGGAGTCCACACCATTTAAACCACTAATCCAACTGTCAGTAAGTGAAGAAGACAATGTTATTAAGAGGTGATCTTGGAAAAGTGCTTATCACTAATAGAGGGCTCCTAAATCAGTGCAAGATAAATCTTAAAAAGGGGTTTGTACTCAGATAGATGGTCATTGTAGGAAAGTACCATCTTTCTTGGCACGTTACCCCCATTTTTACATGTATGTCAGTATGTTTTTGCCTGTCTCACTGGGATTCTGCTAGCCAGGACCCCAGTGCTCATAGTTTGTGGCCTAACTGTGTATGCCTGTGTAGTGCCTAACTGTGTCACTGAGACTCTGCTAATCAGAACCTCAGTGCTCATGCCCTCTCTGCCTTTAAATATGTCACTATAGGTTAGTGACTACATTTACCAATTCTAATTGGCATACTGGAATCCCCTTATAAGTCCCTAGGATATGTGACTTAGGTACCCAAGGCATTGGGGTTCCAGGAGATCCCTATGGGCTGCAGCATTTCTTTTGCCACCCACAGGGAGCTCAGACAAACCCTTACACAGGACTGCCATTGCAGCCTGCGGGAAATAAAGCACACGTTATTTCACAGCCATTTTCACTGCACTTAAGTAACTTATAAGTCACCTATATGTCTAACCTTCACTTGCTGAAGGTTAGGCGCAAAGATACTAAGTGTGAGGGCACCTTTGCACTAGCAAAGGTGCCCCCACATAGTTCAGGTCCATTTCCCCAGACTTTGTGGGTGCGGGGACACCATTACATGCAAGCACTACATATAGGTCAATACCTATATGTAGCTTCACAATGGTAACTCCCAATATGGCCGTGTAACATGTCTAAGATCATGGAATTGTCCCCCATTCCAAATCTGCTATTGGGGAGTCAATTCCATGCATCCTGGGAGCTCCACTATGGACCCCCAGTACTGCCAAACCAGCTCTCTGAGGCTTGCACTGCAGCTACAGCTGCTGCCACCTTACAGACAGGGTTCTGCCCTCCTGGGGTCTGGGTAGCCCAGTACCAGGAAGGCAGAACAAAGCATTTCCTCTGAGAGCAGGGTGTTACACCCTCTCCTTTTGGAAATAGGTGTTACAGGCTGGGGAGGGGTAGCCTCCCCCAGCCTCTGGAAATGCCTCTGGATGGTGACCTCCTTGCATAAGCCAGTCTACACCGGTTTAGGGAACCCCAGTCCCTGCTCTGGCACGAAACTGGACAAAGGAAAAGTGACCACTCCCCTGTCCAACAACACCCCAGGGGTAATGCCCAGAGCTCCTCCAGTGTGTCTCAGACCTCTGCCATCTTGTTTTCAGAGCTGTGGGGGCACTCTGGAGGTCTCTGAGTGGCCTGTGCCCGCAGGGGACGTCAGAGACCCCTTCTGATAGGTGCATACCTGGGTAGGTAGCCAATCCTCCTCTCAGAGCTATTTAGGGTCTCTCCTGTGCGCTTCTCATCAGATTACAACTTGCAAGAATCCACCAGGACTCCTCTGCACTTCTCTCTTTAACTTCTGCCAAGAATCGACTGCTGATGCCCCAGGACACCTGCAAAACTGCAGCAAAGTAGCCAGAAGACTACCAGCGACATTGTAGTGCCTAATCCTGCTGGCTTTCTCAACCGTTTCCTGGTGGTGCATGCTCTGGGGGCTGCCTGCCTTCACCCTGCACTGGAAGCCACGAAATCACGAAGCAACTGTGGGTTAACGGAGTCTTCCCCCTGCTTCAGCAGGCACCATACTACAGCTTCACCGGAACTCTGGGTCCCCTCTCATCTTGACGAGCGTGGCCCCTGGAACACAGGTGGTGGACCCAAGTGACCCCGACTGTCCAGTGGTCCAACTGTCCAAATTTGGTGGAGGTAAGTCCTTGCCTCCCCTCCCCAGACAGTAGTCCTGTGCACCGTCTGATCTGCAGCTACAAGGGCTTCTGTGCACATTTCCAAGAAATCCTACGTGCACTGCCGAGCCTGGGTCCCCAGCACTCCGTCATGCGATGCTCAGCTCCCTGAGTTGACCTCCGGTGTCGTGGGACCTCCCTTTGCAGTGTTGAGACGACCGCCGTGTTCAGTCTTCTTGAACCCGTGTTCAAGGACTAATGCGGGTGCTTCCCTCCTTCCAGTGGGCACTCTACGTTGCCGAGGGCCCTCTCTGTCTCCTGAGTGATGACATCCTGGTCCTTCCTGGGCCCAGGCAGCACCCTTTTTCTTCAACTGCGACTCTTGCAGGTAGCAAGGCTTGTTTGCGGTATTTTGCCAAGGAAACAACTCTGCATCCACCAGCATGCCGTGGGACATCTTCTGCACAAAGCAGAACCTCCTACCTCCTTTCATTGGTGCAACACCAGCATCTTCTTCCAACCGGAGGCAGTCATTTTGCACCTTCATCCGGGGTTAAGTGGGCTCCTGCCCCCCGGACACTTTAGTGACTCTTGGACTTGGTCCCCTTCCTTTACAGGTCCTCAGGTCCAGGAATCCATCTTAAGTGCTTTGCAGTCTGTTGTGGTCCTTGCTAAATCCTTTATCACTACTTCAGTGTGTTTGGGGGGAAATAGTAGTACTTTACTCCTGCTTTCCTGGGTCCTGGGGTGGGGTCTCCTTTACACCCTTAGTGTTTTCTCACACTCTCAGCGACCCTCTACACACTACACTTGCCTAGGGGTGCATTCGTGGTTCGCATTCCGCTTACTTAGTATATGGTTTGTGTTGCCCCTAGGCCTATTGCATCCTATTGTGTTTTACAGTGTTTGCACTACTTTCTAACTGTTTTACTTAAGTGATTTGGTTACTTGTGTATGTTTTGTGTACGTTACTTACCTCCTAAGGGAGTATATCCACTGAGATATTTTTGGCACATTGTCACTACAATAAAGTTCCTTTTATTTTTGGTAACTATGAGTATTGTCTTTCTTATGATATAGTACCTATATGATTTAAGTGGTATTGCATGAGCTTTGCATGCCTCCTAGTTCAGCCTAGGCTGCTCTGCTATAACTACCTCTATCAGCCTAAGCTGCTAGGACACTACTACACTCTACTAATAAGGGATAACTGGACCTGTTATAAGGTGTAAGTACCATTGGTACCCACTAAAAGCCAGGACAGCTCCTACAGTCATTGACTTTATGGATAGATTTTTCATCGTCTGCCAAAGTAGTCATGGCTTAAGACCAGTCAGAGATCTTCAAAGGTGTGTGGGATTTCCATTTTTCAGGAACATACATCTTGGCTGTCTCCAGTGAAAAGGCTAACCGTTGGCTCTCATGTGAATTTGTACCATCTGTACTCTCCAAATAGTGTTTCTTTGCCAAGTCTAGCAATGGCTGGAAATGGGAGTGTATGCACCTGTCTCAGAATGAGCCCTATCTCAAGCCAGTATTTAAAAATAGTAGGCATGGCTAGATGTAGCAGAGGCCAATGGCTACTGTCCTCGAGGATGGCTACACCCTGTTTGTGCCCATTGCCTTTAGGGAGGGTGGCACAAACCAAATCCTATTGGTCCCTGTCCTCCAAACCAAGATGGAGGATTCTGCAGGGAGGGGGTCACCTCAGCTCTGGACACCTTCGGGTGGTCCTGGCTGGGGTGGTCACTCCTCCCTGTTTTCCCTAATTTTCCCACCTGACTTGCTGCCAAAAGTGGGGCTTTGTCCGGGCGGGTGGGCAACTCCACTAGCTAAAGTGCCCTGGGGCACTGTAATCCGAGGCTTGAGCCTTTGAGGCTCACCGCCAGGTATTACTGTTCTTGAGGGTGGAAGGTATGAAGCACCTCCACCCAGGACAGGCTTTGCTCCTGGCCACAGAGTAACAGTCACTCACCCCATGTGGCCACAAACCCGTCTGGATGTGGAAGGCTGGCAGAAACTGGTCAGCCTAGCACTGGCAGTTGGGCTGGCATGCAGGGGGCATCTCTAAGATGCCCTCTGTGTGCATTTAGCAATAAATCCCACACTGGCATCAGTGTGCATTTATTGTACTGAGAAATTTGATACCAAACTTCCCAGTATTCAGTGTAGCCATTATGGAACTGTGGAGTTCGTTTTGACAAACTCCCAGACCATATACTTTTTCTGGCTACCCTGCACTTACAATGTCTAAGAATGGTCTTAGACACTGTAGGGGTTATTGCTCATGCAGCTATGCCCTCACCTGTGGTTTAGTGCACCCTGCCCTAGGGCTTTAAGGCCTACTAGAGGGGTGTCTTTCCTATGCCACACACATTGGGGTTGTGGCATGGCACCCTGAGAGGGGTGCCATGTTGACTTAGTCGTTTTCTCCCCACCAGCACACACAGGCTGCTGAGGCAGTGTACATGTGCTTGGTGAGGGGTCCTCAAGGGTGACATAATACATGCTGCAGCCCTTGGGAACCTTCCCTGGCCACAGGGCCCTTGGTACCATGGGTACCTTTTACAAGGGAATTAACTGTGGGCCAGGGTTGTGCCAATTGTGGAAAAAAGGTACATATTTTGGGAAAGAACACTGGTGCTGGGACCTGGTTAATAGGATGCCAGCATACTCTCAAACAAAGTTAGCATCTACACTAGGCAAAAAGAGGGACAAGGGGGTAACCATGCCAACAGTAGCACTTTGCTACAAAAGGCCTTTAGGGAATCTCAAAATTTGATTTCTACCTTGTACCTTCTTTGTAGGAATCGCTATTTAGAAATCGGTATCTTGGTACGTAGCAGTTTGCATTACCTAAATAGCGATTTCTATGAAGTTGCTATTTAGGAAATGCAAAATTGCATCTGCATATGTCTGGCCCATAGTGATCCCACCACCAAGTTATGCTTTTGAAATGATGTTGGAGGCTGGGCTGGTTTGTAGTGGGCACCTAAGGTACTTACACCTTATACCAGGTCCAGTTACCCCTTATTAGTGAAATGTAGGCAGTGTTCTAGCAGCTTAGGATGTCTATAGGTAGCTGTAACAGAGCAGCTTAAGCTGAACTAGGAAACATGCAAAGCTCCTGCAACACCACTATAGTTATACAATACTTATACACAATAAATAACAATACTCAGTGTTACCAAAAATAAAGGTACTTTATTTTAGTGACACAGGGCCAAAAATATCTTAGAGACAATTCTCCTTCTGGAGGTAAGTATTGCACACAATTTATATATATATATATATATATATATACACACACACACACTAAAGACCAAAATCAGGTAAGTAAATAGTCATAAAAAATAGTGCAAACAGTAGAAAATACAATAGAATGCAATAGGCCTAGGGCAACACAAACCATATACTAAGAAAGTGGAGTGCGAATCACAAATTCCCCCCTAGGCAAGTGTAGTGCGTAGGGGGGTGCTGGAGTGTAAGACCACACCAAAGGTAAGGAAAATACCGCCACCCGCACCGAGCCCAGGAAAGTAGGAGTAAAGTACTGAAAGTTGCCTTAGGACAGACTGCTAGCCGTGATTAGACTTATTGCAAGAACCAAGCAAGGCTGCAATCAACAAATGGTGGATTTCTGGACCTGAAGACCTGTGAAGAGAGGAGACCAAGTCCAGAATCCGCAGAAGATTCCAGGAAGGACAGGAGCCCCTGCCAACCTAGAACATGGTGCAAAAGTGGATTCTCTGGTTAGAAGTCTGTAGAAGAGCACCAAAGAAAATGACCGTGGGTTCCTGCATAGTGCAGGAGATGTCCCACGTTGAGATGTTGGATGCAGACTGTGTGCGTTGCTGGATTCGTCCATTAACCCTTGGTTCAAGCAAAGTCGCGGTTTGCGTCAAAATGGCAATGCCTGGACCAAGGAGGGACCTGGGGTCCTCAACTCGGACTGAGGAGGCAGAGGGGACTCCCAACACTGTAGAGAGCCCACAGATAATCAGGCAGCACTCACGGGAGTCCCAGGACACGGGAACAAAGAAGATGTAAAGTGCGGTTGGTGCAGCACAACAAAAGAAGGTCCCACACGGCCGGAGAACAACTCAGCAAGTTGTACTTCGCAGGATGGAGTGCTGGGGACCTGTGCTACACTGTACACGAACGACTCTTGGAAGAAGTGCACAGAAGCCCAAGGAGCTGGAGATGATGCAGTGCATAGGGGTACTGTCGAAAACCAGGAGGGCAGCTCTTAACTACTCCAAATTTGGACAGCTGGACCTTAGGACAGTCTGGGTCGTGTTGGTACACCACCTGTGATCCAGGGAGCACACTCGCCATCAGGAGAGGAGTCCCACAGAACCGGTCGTCGTCACAGAAGGTGCGTTCAGGAGCAGGGAAGGGACTCCGTCCCTCCTCGGGAGATTTCTTCGGTTCTTCTAGAGCTGGGTGAAGACAGGGAGACCTCAGAGCATGCACACCTTGGAAACTGTTGAAAATGCTGGCTGGAGCTGAAGTTGCAGGTTACAGGAGTCGTCCTGGATACTTTGTTGCAGTTACAACGGTTCCTGGAGCTGTCTGTGGATGATCTGACGGTCAGAACCTGAAGCAGAGGATGCAGAGGATTCCTGGAGGAGTCTTGCAAGCTGAATCTGAGGAAACACCCAGTGGAGAGACCCTAAATAGCCCTGAGAGGGGGATTGGCTACCTACCCAGGTATGCACCTATCAGGAGGTGTCTCTGACGTCACCTGCTGGCATTGGCCACACAGAGGTCTGCAGAGGGTCCCCACACCTTCGCATCCAAGATGGCTAACGCTAGGGGAACACTGGAGGAGCTCTGGGGGCCACCCCTGGGGTGGTAATGGACAGCGGAGTGGTCACTCCCCTTTCCTTTGTCCAGTTTCATGCCAGAGCAGGGACTGGGGGTCCCTGAACCGGTGTGGACTGGCTTATGCAGGGAGGGCACCATCTCTGCCCTTCAAAGCATTTCCAGAGGCTCTGGGAGGCTACCCCTCCCAAGTCTCTAACACCTATTTCCAAAGGCACAGGGTGTAACACCCACCTCCCAAAGGAAATTCATTGTTCTTCCTTCCTGGGATTGAGCTGCTCAGGCCCCAGGAAGGCAGAAACCTATCTGTGGAGTGGCAGCAGCTGAGGCTGCAGTGGAAACCTCAGAGAGTTGATTTGGCAATGCTGTGGGTCCATGGTGGAGCCCCCAGGATGCATGGGATTAACCCACCAAGACCAGATTTGGAATGGGGGCGACATTTTCATGACCTTAGACACCTCACATGGCCATATTCGGAGTTACCATTGTGAAGCTACATACAGGGAGTGCAGAATTATTAGGCAAGTTGTATTTTTGAGGATTAATTTTATTATTGAACAACAACCATGTTCTCAATGAACCCAAAAAACTCATTAATATCAAAGCTGAATATTTTTGGAAGTAGTTTTTAGTTTGTTTTTAGTTTTAGCTATGTTAGGGGGATATCTGTGTGTGCAGGTGACTATTACTGTGCATAATTATTAGGCAACTTAACAAAAAAAAAATATATACCCATTTCAATTATTTATTATTACCAGTGAAACCAATATAACATCTCAACATTCACAAATATACATTTCTGACATTCAAAAACAAAACAAAAACAAATCAGTGACCAATATAGCCACCTTTCTTTGCAAGGACACTCAAAAGCCTGCCATCCATGGATTCTGTCAGTGTTTTGATCTGTTCACCATCAACATTGCGTGCAGCAGCAACCACAGCCTCCCAGACACTGTTCAGAGAGGTGTACTGTTTTCCCTCCTTGTAAATCTCACATTTGATGATGGACCACAGGTTCTCAATGGGGTTCAGATCAGGTGAACAAGGAGGCCATGTCATTAGATTTCCTTCTTTTATACCCTTTCTTGCCAGCCACGCTGTGGAGTACTTGGACGCGTGTGATGGAGCATTGTCCTGCATGAAAATCATGTTTTTCTTGAAGGATGCAGACTTCTTCCTGTACCACTGCTTGAAGAAGGTGTCTTCCAGGAACTGGCAGTAGGACTGGGAGTTGAGCTTGACTCCATCCTCAACCCGAAAAGGCCCCACAAGCTCATCTTTGATGATACCAGCCCAAACCAGTACTCCACCTCCACCTTGCTGGCGTCTGAGTCGGACTGGAGCTCTCTGCCCTTTACCAATCCAGCCACGGGCCCATCCATCTGGCCCATCAAGACTCACTCTCATTTCATCAGTCCATAAAACCTTAGAAAAATCAGTCTTGAGATATTTATTGGCCCAGTCTTGACGTTTCAGCTTGTGTGTCTTGTTCAGTGGTGGTCGTCTTTCAGCCTTTCTTACCTTGGCCATGTCTCTGAGTATTGCACACCTTGTGCTTTTGGGCACTCCAGTGATGTTGCAGCTCTGAAATATGGCCAAACTGGTGGCAAGTGGCATCGTGGCAGCTGCACGCTTGACTTTTCTCAGTTCATGGGCAGTTATTTTGCGCCTTGGTTTTTCCACACGCTTCTTGCGACCCTGTTGACTATTTTGAATGAAATGCTTGATTGTTCGATGATCACGCTTCAGAAGCTTTGCAATTTTAAGAGTGCTGCATCCCTCTGCAAGATATCTCACTATTTTTGACTTTTCTGAGCCTGTCAAGTCCTTCTTTTGACCCATTTTGCCAAAGGAAAGGAAGTTGCCTAATAATTATGCACACCTGATATAGGGTGTTGATGTCATTAGACCACACCCCTTCTCATTACAGAGATGCACATCACCTAATATGCTTAATTGGTAGTAGGCTTTCGAGCCTATACAGCTTGGAGTAAGACAACATGCATAAAGAGGATGATGTGGTCAAAATACTCATTTGCCTAATAATTCTGCACTCCCTGTATATGTATTGACATATATGTAGTTTAATGGTATTACCACACTCAAGTCGTCCAGGGAATTGGCCCTGGACAGCGCGGGGCACCTTTGGTAGTGCAAGGGTTCCCTCACACTTAGTAACTTTGCACCTAGCCTTCAGTAAATGAAGGTTAGACATATAGGTGACTTATAAGTTACTTAAGTGCAGTGAAAATGGCTGTGAAATAATGTGTGCACTATTTCACGAAGGCTGCAGTGGCATGTCCTGTGAAAGGGATTGTCTGAGCTCCTTATGGGTGGCAAAAGAAATGCTGCAGCCCATAAGGATTTCCTGGAACCCAAATGTCCTGGGTACCTTGGTACCATTTACTAGGAATTTATAGGGGGGGGGGGTCCAGTGTGCCAAATAAAATTGGTAAATGAAGTCACTAGCCTACAGTGACAAATTTAAAAGCAGAGAGAGCATAGCACTGAGGTTCTGGTTAGCACAGCCTCAGTGACACAGTCAAGCACTACTGACAACACATACATTAGGCCACAAACTATGAGCACTGAGGTCCTGGCTAGCAGGATCCCGTTGAGACAGGCAAAACACACTGACAAATAGGGTTTTGACTATGAGCATTGGGGTCCTGGCTAGCAGGATCCTGTTGAGAAAGTAAAAACACATTGACACACACTCACAAACATGCCAAAAGTAGGGGTAACCATGCTAGAAAGAGACTACTTTCCCACAACTGAGAGTTTGGCGAAGACAAAGCTATCCTCTGTACCAGTCCATGTTTTAGCATTCTTGCTTTCAAATGTTAATGAAGTAATGTAGCTACTCAACTCTTAGGGTCGTCTGTGGTCCGTTTGTCATATCTATGAGCTGTTAGAAACAGAAATTGGCTTTCCCACCCATTCATTGTAAAATTGTTTTGATTCTGTAGCAGAGAGGTGGGCCTAGTGGTTTGTGGGATAGAAGATGTCAAAACTTTATAACTTTTACTAAATGTTGAAAGCCCATTAACATTGAAGGACCAAACAGAAGGCACTTTAGTATGGAGCATCATTTGTTTGTGATGTAAGACGTGTATCGCTGACAGTAATGCTAAGGTGTGATGCTCTGCTACCCGAAGGTGTGATGGCTGAGATGAAGAGGCATAGCATCCTTATTTAGAGGATAAGTGAAAACAAGTCGGAATCGCCATAGATCAAAACATCTCTGGGGAGGTGTGGAGGCAGTTATTTGCAGTTGTTTCGAAATTGCCAGTACTTGTTGTTAGTCTTTAACCTGGGGAGCTGTGCTTCTTGGGTAATTCCTGTGGCATGTAGAAGAGCATGTTGAAAATTGAAAGTTTCACCCAGTACTGTATTAGTTTTAGCCAAGAGTATATATACTCTGACACGGGAGGTACATTTGATCATCTATCTGGTATCCTGATCGGGCTACAGTTAGCCATTGCAGTTTATCTCTAGACGACTGTATATCATGAACCGTTGGTCTGTGTCACTGCCTATAGAAGGGAGCATATGTTGGGTTTCTTGTAGGAGATTATAAAGGGCTGCATTTTTGTATATGAGATTAAGATGTGTGCCTAGCAGAGTAGTACCAGTATCCATTGTCTTCTTTCCAGTGTCTGCAATGATTTGCTCACGCTCACCTGGGCAAATCTAGTTTTGAAGATATTAATGTTTCTGCAAAAAATGAAGCTTGGGGTTGACTCCTATATTTCTGTTAGGTTGAGAGTTTCAGATTTTTTTGCTTGGGAGTTTTTCAGAAGTCACAACTTGTATTCATTTCCCTCCTTTAGTTAAAAGCTTCTCCTTCAAGTAATCAAGTAGTTTGATGTGCCGGTTTTTTATGTGATTCAGTTAATATCAGATTAAGAGGAAGCACTGCTGTTCTTTTAGTATAGAGGCATGTGTTCTGATTTCTTAGCTTCGGTGCTGAGTCTAACTGCTGAATGTAATTTGTCCGGGGGTGGGGGGTTTAGGGGGGTACATTTAGGAAGGCCAGCTAGCACTACATTGTTACTGCTGATTTGTGAGAGTAGTAATATTTTTTCTGTAGTTGTGGATGGATAGGTGGCTTCATTTATTTGGCCAATTGTAAATGGAAGGAGCCATTTTTCATAAAAGGGTTTCTAAGTGGAGATAAGATTGCAAGTCATATTTGATTAAAGCAGATGAGGAGGAATTCTGTCTTACTAGGGATCAGTTCTACTAGAATAAACTCATTCAATTAATTAGTTTTTTAGGACTTTTTTAGGATCAGGATGCCTGATGGACTAGATACTTTAAGATATAGTTAAGTATTATCAGGGTATTGATAAACACTGACATCATTATTTCGTACCGCAGTTCGGAGAAGTTCCATGACAAGACTGAACACATATGAAAAGAGGGTGACCCTTGAGGTTACTCGCAGGTTGGGTATATTATGTCTGTCACAACCTGATAGAGACTTCTATTTGCAGATTCCTTACCTTTGAATTTTCTGCCAGCCTTAATCCAGCGTTTTTTTTTTTTTCCAAGCAATACCCTTGAGCGTAGGCAGGTGGCATCGGTCGACTCCGCGGGCGTTGATGATGTCGTAGATGCCGTGATGACATCAGGAGTAGTACATAGACGGCGCCTCAGCACAGTGACGTCAGTCTTTTTCTTTCTGCGCCATGCCCTGATCCGGAGAGAGCTAACCTGGTCTCTTATTGACTGGGTTAGACCGTTTTGCAGAGTTTTTGGTGCTTCGAGATGTCTCCGAAGACCGGTTTCAAGCCGTGCGAGGACTGTCATCGCATGATGTCGGTGACGAATCCGCATCGGATCTGTTTGTGGCACTTGGAGCGTGACCACGACCCAAAGTCATGCTCCGAGTGCCGGGCCATGCACCCGAAGGCCTTAAGGGAGCGGACCTTCAAGCTCATGGCAGCCCGGTGCTCAACTCCGCGTATGTCCCGGTCTCGCTTGAGGGGAAGTTCTCTGTATGAAAGTACCATCTTTCTTGGCATGTTACCACAATTTTTTCATGTATGTCAGTATGTTTTTGCCTGTCTCTTTGGTATCCTGCTGGTCATGACCCCTGTGCTCCTAGTTTATGGCCTAATGTGTGTATTGTCCGTAGTGCTTGACTGTCACTGAAGCTGTGCTAACCAGAACCTAAGTGCTTATGCTCTCTATGCTTTTAAATTTGTCACTAGAGGCTAGTGACTTCATTTACCAATTTCAATTGGCACACTGGACTCCCCTTATAATTCCCTAGTATATGGTACCTAGGTACCCAGGGCATTGGGGTTCCAGGAGATCCATATGGACTGCAGCTTTTCTTTTGCCACCCATAAGGAGCTCAGACAAACCCTTCCACAGGCCTGCCATTGCAGCCTGAATGAAATAGTGCGCACACTATTTCACAGCCTTTTTCACTGTACTTAAATAACTTAAAAGGCACCTATAAGTCTAACCTTCTGTGCTAGAGACCCGGGAGATCATGGAATTGTCCCCCCAATACCAGAATGGTATTGGGGGGACAATTCCATGGTCTTAGACATGTTACATTGCCATGTTCGGAGTTACCATGGTGATGCTACACATAGGTAGTGACCTATGTGCAGTGCACGCGTGTAATGGTGTCCCCGCACTCACAAAGTCCGGGGAATTTGCCCTGAACGATGTGGGGGCACCTTGGCTGGTGCCAGGGTGCCCACACACTAAGTAACTTGGCACCCAACCTTCACCAAGTGAGGGTTAGACATATAGGTGACTTTTAAGTTACTTATGTGCAGTGAAAAATGGCTGTGAAATAACGTGGACATTATTTCACTCAGGCTGCAGTGGCAGGCCTGTGTAAGAATTGTCAGATCTCCCTATGGGTGGCAAAAGAAATGCTGCAGCCCATAGGGATCTCCTGGAAACCCAATACCCTGGGTACCTAAGTACCATATACAAGGGAGTTATATGGGTGTACCAGTGTGCCAATGAGAATTGGTAAAATTAGTCACTAGCCTGCAATGACAATTTTAGAAAGCAGAGAGAGCATAAACACTGAGGTTCTGGTTAGCAGAGCCTCAGTGATACAGTTAGGCACCACACAGGGAACACATATAGGCCACAAACATATGAGCACTGGGGTGGCTAGGAGGATCCCAGTGACACATATCAAACACACTGACAACATAGGGTTTTCACTATGAGCACTGGGCCTTGGCTAGCAGGATCCCAGTGAGACAGTAAAAACACCCTGACTTACACTCACAAACAGGCCAAAAGTGGCGGTAACAAGGCTAGAAAGACGATACCTTCCTACACCCCCACCCGCCCCAAACGAAGGACAATAAGGCTAACCTTGGCCAGTTAAGTCTTTATTGTCTAAGTGGTGATAAGTGGAGAGTAGCTCTGCAATAGATTGGTTACTCCCTTTATCATCCACTATATGGTTACTTCCCTATGGGGATGTAAACCACCCTGTTTGAAGTTTTTTAGCTAGCCAACAACTTGAAGTTATATTCTCAGAGTTCCTATTAGTACGTTTTAGTTCAGAGCAGTGGGAATTGTCCACTGGACCTATATCAAGTGATGAGAATGCCAGATAGGGATGCTGTCTCAGTAAAGCCATAGCTGGGCAAAAACTTTGTCCATATGGCTGTAAGAGAGAACAGGGTTGCTGTTTCTCTTGAGTTGGAGCAGGGCAGTGCTGCTGTCCTGTGAGCTCCACACAAGGGCAGGGCTGCTGTCCTAAGTGTTGTGAGGCAGTGCAGGGTTGCTGCACTAAAGTTTCTCAGGGAGGGTTGTAGGGATGCTCCATGTTAACTAAAATGGTACACTTTTTCTCACCAGTATTAGTTATCCCACAGAGAGGTACTTCTACCTCAGGGAGTTCCGCTGTGCTAGCTGATAGTTCCCTTGGGACAGGTGCCACCCCAGGAGAGGTTTCTCCCACCACAGGAATGGTATCCTGAATAGCAGGGTGGGTAGGGGATACTTTGAAGCCCTTTTTACCTGTTGTTGGAGAAGGATCCTGAGTTTTCAGGCCTTTTTCTCTCCTTTGCTTTTTCATTTCAGCTGAAATGAGAGGAAGCAATTCCTCAGGGATACCCAGCATGGCTGCATGGGTATTAAACTCTACCTCAGCCCAACCTGAGGCCTCTAGGTCATTACCTAAGAGACAATCTACAGGTAAGCTAGGTGATACTACCACCTGCTTAGGGCAAGTAACTCCACCCCAACTAAACTGAATTATAGCTAAGGGGAGGAACTTAGTGGAGTTATGGACATCAATAATCTTGTATTGTTGTCCAATGATGTGTTGTTCAGGAGACACTAGGTTTTCAGTCACCAAAGTGATACTGGCACCTGTGTCCCTGTAGGCCTGAGCCTCAACACCATTTATTGAAACTGTCTGCCTGTACTTATCCATTGTAAAGGGACAAGCAGCCAGTGTGGCAAGGCCGGTGCCACCAGGTGTGACAGAAACTGTCCTGGGACTGACTACCCCAGTTTCTATGATGGACCCATAAGTGAACCCAACTACACCCTTATTTTGACTGTTGCCTGGAGTCCCACCACTATTACCATTACTGCTAGGGGCACTAGAGTTTGATGTATTAGTGGTGGTAGGCTCAGGGGGTTTACCTGGCAGGACTTATACCCTGGCCTATGGCCTTTACTTTTACACACATAGCACCAAGGCTTTTTAATGTGTGTGGATTTTGAAGAGGAACAAGTTGATTTATTCCCATCCCTTGAAAAGTGTTTAGGATTTGAAGAAGGATCCCTAGTTTACCTTTATCCCCATGCTTATCCTGCGATTTCTCACCATTGTTCTTCTTGCCATTCTTGTCACCCCCTGTATGAACCTTTCTGTTCACTCTTGTTCTGACACATTTGTCTGCCTTCTTTCCCGATTCTTGGGGAGAGGTCAGATCAGAGTCCACTAGGTATTGGTGCAACAAGTCAGACACACAGTTGTTAAGAATATGCTCTCTCAGAATAAGATTGTACATTCTTTCATAGTCAGAAACGTTACTGCCATGCAACCACCCTTCCAAGGCCTTCACTGAACAGTCCACAAAATCTGTCCAGTCTTGAGAAGACTCTTCTCTGGTGTCTCTGAACTTAATCCTGTATTGTTCAGTGGTTAAGCCAAATCCATCCGAGAGTGCATCTTTCAAAACTTTGTAGTTATTGGCATCCATTTCTCTAACAGTAGGGAGCCTATCCCTACCCTTTCCAGTAAAAGATAGCCACAAAATAGAAGCCCACTGCCTTTGAGGGACCAACTGTACCATACAGGCCTCTCAAGTGCAGCAAACCACTTATTAATGTCCTCCCCCTCCTTCTAAGGGGGGACTATCTTGTGCAGATTCCTGGAATCTTGCTCTTCAACAGGATTGCTATCAGGAATACTGCTGCTGCCACCATGGGGAACTAACCCCAACCTCTGTCTTTCCTTCTCTATGTCTATGGATTCCCTATCCAAGGCCAGCTGCTGCTGTTTAAGCTTCACTCTGGTCTCTTCTACCCTCAACGTTTTGAGTTCCCTTTCTAACAAGTATATCTTCAGGGTGGGTAGGTTGGGAATGTTTAGACACAGAGTAAATGTGGGAAGTTTCAGAGGGAGACCTGTCCCTAACTGTCTGGACCCTAGTAACCTGGCCTCTAGGGGTGAAAGATGCCCTACTGGTGTGGGACCCTCTAACACTACCAGTGTCACTAGGAGCCCTGCTAGGGGGCAGGACATTGTTAGAACCCTCCCCAGCTTCCTCATGGAACTCCTCTGAGTCTGACTTGGAAGCTTACCCATTTTCTAACCTCTCCTGAGATGGGCCAGTTCTGGCCATCTACAATGAGCATGTTAAAGAGAAACTCTTTTGTAGGATTCTTACCTATACTCAAACCTCTATCCAGACAGAGACCCCTCAAACTTTTATAGTTCAAACTCTCATATGTTAATTTAACAGTTTGGGGAGTGGGCTCTACAACAGACATGATAGTTTAGGTTTAAGGATAGTGAGAGAGAAAGTTTTAGAACTTTAGAAAGCACAGAGAAAAACGTTTTCAAACTTTGGGAAAACTTTTAGAAGTTTTCAAAAACTTTTCAGAAAACTTTGTTAGAAGTTTAGAAATAGAAAAGTAAACTTTTTTGGTTAAGTGTACATATACTGAACTATTTGGTATAAGATTTTCTCATGAAAAGCACCAAATGACAAAGCAGTAAAGCAGCTGCAAGTACTTATCCCACCGCTGCACCACCAATGTAGGGTGCTGGCCTGGCTTATAGTGGATACCTTGTGGTACTTACACTCTGCGCCAGGTCCAGTTATAACTTATTAGTAGAATAGAGGTGTTTCTAGCACCTTGGGCTGATAGAAGGTAGCTATGGCAAAGCAGCATAGGCTGAACTAGGAGACATGCAAAGCTCCTACTATACCACTTATATCATATAGCACAATATCATAAGAAAACACAATACTCAGAGTTACTAAAAATAAAGTAATAAGATACAAGTATCTCAGTGAGTACCCTCAGTTAGAAGGTAAGTAATATACACAAGTCATATGTACACAAACCAAAAACAGGTAAGTAAAAGTAAGAAAAGTAATGCAAACAGTGTAGAATTACAATAGGATGCAATAGGTGAACATAGGTCTAGGGGCAACACAAACCATATACTCCAAAAGTGGAATGCGAATCACAAATGGACCCCAGACCTATGGGAGCTTGTAGAGGGTCGCTGGGACTGTATGAAAACAGTCAGGATGTCCAAGATACCCCACCCAAGACCCTGAAAAGTAGGAGCAAAGTTCCCCTACTACCCCAATAGAACACAATAGTCGTGATAGGGGGATTCTGCAAGAACCACAAACACCAGCAAAGCACTGAAGATGGATTCCTGGAGCTGAGGACCTGCAAGCCAAGGGGATCAAGTCTAAGGTCGCGATCGTGTTCAGGGGGGGCAGGAGCCCAGGAAACCCCAGATGAAGGTGCAAGAAGGCTGCCTCTGGGTGGAAGAAGCCGAGGATTCTGCAACAACGAAAAGGGCTAGGAACTTCTCCTTTGGATGGAAGATGTCCCACGGCGTGCTGGAGGTTGCAGAAGTGTTTCCACGCAGAAATACAGCAAACAAGCCTTGCTAGCTGCAAGGGTCACAGTAGAGGTTTTTGGGTGCTGCTGGGGACCAGGAAGGACCAGGATGTCGCCTCTTGGAGGAGGAGACAGAGGGGGCGCTCAGCAACTAAGAGAGCCCCCTCAGAAGTACCGGAGCAGGCACTTAGAAGATTTGTGAACCGGAGACGACTCAGAGTCACAAAGGAGGGTCCCACAACATCGGAGTCCAACTCAGAGGGTTGAGCACTGCAGGACGGAGTGCTGGGGACCCAGGCTAGGCTGTGCACAAAGGAATCCTTGGAGAAGTGCACAGAAGCCGGAGCAGCTGCAAATCACGCAGTGCACAGGTTTGCAGTCTAGTGTGGGGAGGCAAGGACTTACCTCCACCAAACGTGGACTGGAGGATCACTGGACTGTGGGGGTCACTTGGATCTAGCTCCTGTGTTCCAGGGACCACGCTCGTCAGGATGAGAGGGGACCCAGAGGAACGGTGATGCAGTCTTTTGGTGCCTGCGTTAGCAGAGGGAAGATTCCGTCGACCCACAGGAGATTTCTTCTTGGCTTCCAGTGCAGGGTGAAGGCAGACAGCCCCCAGAGCATACGCCACCAGGAAACAGTCGAGAAAGCCAGCAGGATGAGGCGCTGCAATGTTGCTGGTAGTCGTCTTGCTACTTTATTGCAGTTTTGCAGGCGTCCTGGAGCAGTCAGCGGTCGATACTTAGCAGAAGTCGAAGAGGGAAGCGCAGAGGAACTCTGGTGAGCTCTTGCATTCGTTATCTGAAGAATACCCAAGAGGAGAAACCCTAAATAGCCAGAAAAGGAGGTTTGGCTACCAAGAAAGGAGGATTGGCTACCAAGAGAGGTAAGAGCCTATCAGAGGGGATCTCTGACGTCACCTGCTGGCACTGGCCACTCAGAGCAGTCCAGTGTGCCCCCAACACCTCTGTTTCCAAGATGGCAGAGGTCTGGGACACACTGGAGGAGCTCTGGGCATCTCCCCTGGGAGGTACTGGTCAGGGGAGTGGTCACTCCCCTTTCCTTTGTCCAGTTTCACACCAGAGCAGGGCTGGGAGATCCCTGATCTGGTGTAGACTGGCTTATGCAGAGATGGGCACCATCTGTGCCCATCAAAGCATTTCCAGAGGCTGGGGGAGGCTACTCCTCCCCAGCCCTTCACAACTATTTCCAAAGGGAGAGGGTGTAACACCCTCTCTCTGAGGAAATCCTTTGTTATGCCTTCCTGGGCCGGGGCTGCCCAGACCCCAGGAGGGCACAATCCTGTCTGAGGGGTTGGCAGCAGCAGCAGCTACAGTGGAAACTCCGGAAAGGCAGTTTGGCAGTACCCAGGTTCTGTGCTAGAGACCCAGGGGATCATGGAATTGTCCCCCCAATACCAGAATGGTATTGGGGTGACAATTCCATGGTCTTAGACATGTTACATGGCCATGTTCGGAGTTACAATGGTGACGCTACACATAGGTAGTGACCTATGTACAGTGCACACATGTAATGGTGTCCCCACACTCACAAAGTTCGGGGAATTTGCCCTGAACAATGTGGGGGCACCTTGGCTAGTGCCAGGGTGCCCACACACTAAGTAACTTGGCACCCAACCTTCACCAAGTGAGGGTTAGACCTATAGGTGACTTATAAGTTACTTATATGCAGTGAAAAATGGCTGTGAAATAACGTGGACCTTATTTCACTCGGGCTGCAGTGGCAGGCCTGTGTAAGAATTGCCTGAGCTTCCTATGGGTGGCAAAAGAAATGCTGCAGCCCCTTGGGAACCTGTTGGAACCCCAATACCCTGGGTACCTAAGCACCATATGTAAGGGAATTATATGGGTGTACCAGTGTGCCAATGAGAATTGGTAAATGTAGTCACTAGCCTGCAGTGACAATTTTAGAAAGCAGAGAGAGCATAAACACTGAGGTTCTGGTTAGCAGAGCCTCAGTGATACAGTTAGGCACCACACAGGGAACACATATAGGCCACAAACATATGAGCACTGAGGTCCTGGCTAGCAGGATCCTAGTGACACATATCAAACACACTGACAACATAGGGTTTTCACTATGAGCACTGGGCCCTGACTAGCAGGATACCAGTGAGACAGTAAAAACACCCTGACTTATACTCAGAAACAGGCCAAAAGTGGGGGTAACAAGGCTAGAAAGAGGCTACCTTCCTACACCCCTCTTCCTCCTCACAAAGAGTTGAGGCCCTCAAGTCCCTCCTCGGTCCAGATAGCACCTACTTGACGCAAAACGCAACTTTGCAGGAACCAAGGCTTGTTGGAGGAATCCAGCGCCAAAACTCGCCTGCATCCAACTTCATGACATGGGACATCCTTTGCATCAAGCAGGAGCCCGCTGGCATCTTCCTAGGGTACATTTCTGCAGTCTTCGTCCAACCAAAGATCAAATCAAATCAAATCAAAATCAAATCAAAAAACATTTATAAAGCGCGCTACTCACCCGTGAGGGTCTCAAGGCGCTAGGGGAGGGGGTTACTGCTGCTCGAAGAGCCAGGTCTTGAGCTGCCTCCGGAATGCGAGGTGGTCCTGGGTGGTCCTGAGGTTGGTGAGGAGGGAATTCCATGTCTTGGCCGCCAGGTAGGAGAAGGATTTCCCACCTGCCGTGGTGCGGCGGATGCGATGGACGGCAGCGAGTGCGAGGTTGGCGGAGCGAAGTTGATGGGTGGGCGTGTAGAAACTGAGGCGGCGGTTGAGGTATTCGGGTCCCTTGTTGTGGAGGGCTTTGTGTGCGTGGGTAAGGAGCCGGAAGGTGATCCTTTTGTTGACAGGAAGCCAGTGCAGGTGTCTCAGGTGGGCGGAGATGTGGCTGTTGCAGAGTATGTAGAGGACGAGGCGGGCGGAGGCGTTTTGTATTCGCTGCAGACATTTCTGGAGTTTAGCGGTGGTTCCTGCGTGTAGGGTGTTTCCGTAGTCCAGGCGGCTCGTGACGAGGGCGTGGGTCACAGTCTTCTGGTGTCGGCGGGGATCCAGCGGAAGATCTTTCGGAGCATGCGGAGGGTGAGGAAGCAGGAAGATAATACGGCGTTGACTTGTTTGGTCATGGTGAGAAGCGGGTCCAGGATGAATCCGAGTTTGCATACGTGGTCTGAAGGGGTTGGTGCGGTGCCTAGGGCCGTGGGCCACTAAGAGTCGTCCCAGGCGGGCGGGGTGTTTCCGAGGATGAGGACTTCCGTTTTTTCTGAGTTCAGTTTCAGACGGCTGAGTTTCATCCATTCTGCGACGTCTTTCATTCCATCTTGTAGGTTGGTCTTGGCGCCAGTGGGGTCCTTGGTGAGGGAAAGTATCAGCTGAGTGTCGTCAGCGTAGGAGGTGATGTTGATGTTGTGTTTGCGTACGATGTCGGCGAGGGGGCTCATGTAGACATTGAAGAGAGTTGGGCTGAGCGAGGAGCCTTGTGGGACGCCGCAGATGATCTCGGTGGGGTCTGAGCGGAACGGAGGGAGATAGACTCTTTGGGAGCAGTTAGAGAGGTAAGAGGAGATCCAGTCCAGGGCCAGTCCTTGGATACCGGTGGAGCGCAGGCGGGATGTTAGGGTTCGTTGGCAGACGGTGTCGAAGGCAGCCGTTAGGTCGAGGAGGATGAGGGCGACTGTTTCTCCGTTGTCTATCAGAGTTCTGATGTCATCTGTGACTGAGATGAGGGCGGTTTCTGTGCTGTGATTGGCTCGGAATCCGGACTCAGAGGGGTCGAGTAGGTTGTTGTCTTCAAGGAAGTTGGTAAGTTGCTTGTTGACGGTCTTCTCTATGACTTTGGCGGTGAAGGGGAGGAGCGAGATGGGGCGGAAGTTCTTCAGGTCGCTGGGGTCTGCCGTAGGTTTCTTCAGTAGGGCGTTGACTTCTGCGTGTTTCCAGCTCTCGGGGAAGGTGGCAGAAGCAAACGAGCTGTTGATGATGGTCTGGAGATGCGGGGCGATGATGTCGTCGGCTTTGTTGAAGATGAAGTGTGGACAGGGGTCCGAGGGGGCACCGGAGTGGATGGAGTTCATGGTAGCTTTGGTCTCCTCCGTGCTGATGTGAGTCCAGGCGTTGAGGGTGATGGCTGGGGTTGTAGGTTCTGTGGTGGTTGGCTGGGTCTGGTGCCCGAAGCTGTCGTGTAGGTCGGTGATCTTACGATGGAAGAAGGTGGTGAGAGAGTTGCAGAGGTCTTGTGAGGGCGTGATGGTGTTGGATTTGGCGTTAGGATTAGAGAGCTCTTTGACAATGTTGAAGAGTTCTTTGCTGTTGTGAGTGTTCTTGTCCAGTCTGTCTGTGAAGGAAGTTCTTTTGGTGGCGCGGATCAGTTGGTGGTGTTCGCGGGTGGCGTTTTTGAGGACAGACATGTTTTCTGCAGTGTGGTCCTTGCGCCAGGCTTTCTCAAGGGTACTGCAGGTTTTTATGGATTCCTTGAGGGTGTCTGTGAACCATTGAGGTTTCCTGGTGCTGGTCTGTCTTGGGAGGTGTCTGAGGGGTGCGAGGTTGTCCGCGCAGTTGGTGATCCAATGAGTGAGGCGGAGGGCTGCGTCGTTGGGGTCGGTGGAGAAGGTGGGTTGGTTGTCGCTGAGAGTGGAGAGAAGCTGTTCCGTGGGGATTTTCTTCCAATGTCTGCGTGGGATGGGTTGTGTGCGGTGGTGGAGAGTCTCGCGTCTGAAGGTGAAGTGGACACATCTGTGGTCGGTACAGTGTATTATGGAGGAGTGGCTGAAGGATACATGGTTGCTGTCGGAGAAGATGGGGTCGAGCGTGTGTCCGGCGATGTGGGTGGGGGTGTTCACCAGTTGCTTGAGACCGAGGTTGGCGAGGTTGTCGAGCAGGGCAGTGGTGTTGGGGTCGTTGTTCTGTTCCAGGTGGAAGTTGAGGTCGCCGAGGAGGATGTAGTCCGGCGAGGAAAGGGCGTGCGGGGAGATGAAGTCAGCGATAGATTCGCTGAAGAGGGCGCGTGGTCCAGGGGGTCTGTGGATGAGAGTTCCTCTGAGGGTGGTCCTGGGGTCAGTGTGGATCTGGAAGTGGAAGTGTTCGGCGGCGAGGGGAGTGTCTTCGGTGGAGGTGGTGACGTTGATGGAGTCCTTGAAGACGATGGCGATTCCTCCACTGACTTGGTTGGTGTGGTCTCTCCTGGTGATCTTGTAGCCGTCGGGGATGGCTATGGCGATGTCGGGGGCCGAGGAGGCATTCATCCAGGTGTCAGTGATGAAGGCGACGTCCGGTGCGGTGAAGTCCAGGAGGTCCCATAGTTCAATGGCATGCTTGTAAACGGAGCGTGCGTTGATCAGGATGCATTTGAGGTGGTTGTTGGCGCAACCAATCGGTTATTGGAGACTCTTCTTTTGCACCATCTTCTGGGTTGGCAGGGGCTCCTGTCCTGCCTGGAACTTCTTTTGACTTCTGGACTTGGTCTCCTTCCTTTGCAGGTCTTCAGGTCCATTAATCCACCATTTGTTGTTTGCAGTCTTAGTTGGTTTTTGCAATAACTCTAATCACGACTTGTAGTGAGTCCTCTGGCCTCTGGGGTGGGGTAATTTACTTACCTTTACTGTATTCTTACTCTCTCAGCGATTCTGCACAGACTACACCTGTCTAGGGGGGAATTCGTGATTCGCCTTCCACTTTCTTAGTATATAGTTTGTGTTGCTCCTAGACCTATTTTCTCCCATTGTATTCTATAGCATTTCCAATTGTTTCCACTATCCTATGTCTAATTACTTTCCTTATATTGGTGTCTAATGTATATATTGTGTATAATACTAACCTCCAGAAGGAGTATTGTCTCTAAGATATTTTTGGTACTGTGTCACCCAAATAAACTACCATTATTTTTTGTAGCACTGAGTATTGTCTTTACTTGTGTATAAGTACTGTGTGACTATAACTGGTATTGCAGGAGCTTTGCATGTCTCCTAGTTCAGCCTAAGCTGCTCTGCTATAGCTACCCCTCTCAGCCTAAGCTGCTAGAACACTACTATATTTCACTAATAAGGGATAACTGGACCTGTTGTAATGTGTCAGAACCTAAGGTACCCATTACAAACCAGACCAGCCTCCAACAGTCTCAAGACCATTTGCGGAGCCACCACCATTCTTCTTCCTCCAAGTCTTCGGGCACAGGTAAGAAGAAGAAGTTGAAGTGTTCCTGTTGCCCTTCAACTTCACCCCATCGCTCGTCTAATGCGAAGCTGGAGAAGCGTCAACACTCGAGACCTCTGTCTTCGGAGTATGCTTCTGGATCCGGTCTACGCTTTCCACAATTTCCAGGACCCGGTGCGACCCCTGCCCAATTAAAGGAGTTTCATGAGGCCATGCGCCGCATTTTTGGGCAGGCTGACCCCGATACGGCGCCTTCGGCCCTAAGGGGTTCGGTCCAGGGCCTTCGGGTTCCACGCCAGCAGCTTTGGCTCCTGCTACTGAGGTCCCTTCCGAATCAGCTTGCGGATCCGCACTGATGCCGGTTTTACCACTGAGACCTTCCCCGGCGTTGGTTCGATTGTTGATGCTCCCGACGTCAGTGGTGCCCACCACCGACGTTGACCCGATCCTTATCCCCGATGACTTGGAGTCAGAACGGCGTTGGCCAATGTCGCCTCGGTCTTCGATTGGGCCTACCCACCCCAGGTCAGATTTGGACCTTTTTCCTCTTGGGTACAAATTTGGGGAAGGATTGGAGGGGGTCCCTGGACCCTTATGAATACCAGGGTGACCCATCTTTGGACTGGGCGCAGCTATTGGGCGAGGCCAGTGGACTGGACACTTCTCCTGATGCTGGCATGCTGTGACCTCCTACCGTGTCTACAGCGGATGGAGCGACTTATGCTGTGGTGGTGAGTAAGGCGGCTGAGGTCATTGGCCTTGAGCTGTCTACTGTACAGGTCAGGTCCAATGTACTGACGGAGGTGCTTCAGCCAGGGGCTTCCATATCTGAGCCCCTTTTACTATTCAATGATGCCCTCACTGATGTCCTTTTGGGTACTTGGTCCAAACACAACACAGGGGCTCCTGTGAAGAGGACTGTCGCATACCGCCTTTGGCCCGCCACGAATGACCATAAATTCCTCTCCCGACACCCCACGCCTGAGAGTCTTGTCATCCAGGCTTCCTCTTCCTCAGGCACATTCCCTTCCGCGTCCCCGGATAGGGAATCAAAAAGGCTGGAACAATTTGGGAAGAAGATGTTTTCTTCCTCCAGTCTCGCGCTGCTGTCTGTGAACACCGCACGCCTTTTGGCCCGCTATACCCACTCTCTGTGGGATATGGTCGCACAGGTTCTGCCGCAGATACCAGAGGAGGCCCGTGCTACTGTCTCCCAATCTGTCAATGATGGGAGAGATGCGGCGAAGTTCACGATCCGATATGGGCTGGACACGACCAACTCTCTGGGCAGATTGGTTGCTACGACGGTGGCCTTGAGACGCCACGCCTGGTTGTGTACTTTCCGTTTTTCGGGGGATGTCCAACAGTCTCTTATGGACATGTCCTTTGATGGCTCCCGTCTCTTTTGAGACAAGGCGTACTCAGCCTTGGAGAGATTCAAGGACTCCTAGGCTACAGTTCGGTCCCTTGGCCTTTCTGCTGCCCCTCACCCCCAACAGTCCGCCTTTTGCCCTTTTGTGGCCATGGAAGGGGCTCCCTGTCATGTCCCTAACCCAGCCACCGTGCCACCCATGCTGTTCAGCCGTTGCGTGACCAGAGACACGGAATCCCGCATGGGATAGGGAACCAGAACTCTGCCCAGTCCACCCCAGCCCCTGCTGCAGCCTCCAAACCATCCTACTCAGTCTCCTCACTCCTATCCAGCTGGCGGCAGGATTCACCATCAGCTGTCTGTAGGAAAGTACCATCTTGCCTGGCATGTTACCCCCATTTTTCACTGTATATATGTTGTTTTAGTTGTATGTGTCACTGGGACCCTGGTAACCCAGGGCCCCTATGCTCATAAGTGTGCCTGAATGTGTTACCTGTGTAGTGACTAACTGTCTCACTGAGGCTCTGCTAATCAGAACCTCAGTGGTTATGCTCTCTCATTTCTTTCCAAATTGTCACTAACAGGCTAGTGACCAATTTTACCAATTTACATTGGCTTACTGGAACACCCTTATAATTCCCTAGTATATGGTACTGAGGTACCCAGGGTATTGGGGTTCCAGGAGATCCCTATGGGCTGCAGCATTTCTTTTGCCACCCATAGGGAGCTCTGACAATTCTTACACAGGCCTGCCACTGCAGCCTGAGTGAAATAACGTCCACGTTATTTCACAGCCATTTTACACTGCACTTAAGTAACTTATAAGTCACCTATATGTCTAACCTTTACCTGGTAAAGGTTAGGTGCAAAGTTACTTAGTGTGAGGGCACCCTGGCACTAGCCAAGGTGCCCCCACATTGTTCAGGGCCAATTCCCCGGACTTTGTGAGTGCGGGGACACCATTACACGCGTGCACTACATATAGGTCACTACCTATATGTAGCTTCACAATGGTAACTCCGAATATGGCCTGGTAACATGTCTATGATCATGGAATTGCCCCCTCTATACCATCCTGGCATAGTTGGCACAATCCCATGATCCCAGTGGTCTGTAGCACAGACCCTGGTACTGCCAAACTGCCCTTCCTGGGGTTTCACTGCAGCTGCTGCTGCTGCCAACCCCTCAGACAGGCAGCTGCCCTCCTGGGGTCCAGCCAGGCCTGGCCCAGGATGGCAGAACAAAGGACTTCCTCTGAGAGAGGGTGTTACACCCTCTCCCTTTGGAAAATGGTGTGAAGGCAGGGGAGGAGTAGCCTCCCCCAGCCTCTGGAAATGCTTTCTTGGGCACAGATGTGCCCAATTCTGCATAAGCCAGTCTACACCGGTTCAGGGGACCCCTTAGCCCTGCTCTGGCACGAAACTGGACAAAGGAAAGGGGAGTGACCACTCCCCTGACCTGCACCTCCCCTGGGAGGTGTCCAGAGCTCCTCCAGTGTGCTCCAGACCTCTGCCATCTTGGAAACAGAGGTGCTGCTGGCACACTGGACTGCTCTGAGTGGCCAGTGCCACCAGGTGACGTCAGAGACTCCTTCTGATAGGCTCCTTCAGGTGTTAGTAGCCTATCCTCTCTCCTAGGTAGCCAAACCCTCTTTTCTGGCTATTTAGGGTCTCTGTCTCTGGGGAAACTTTAGATAACGAATGCAAGAGCTCATCTGAGTTCCTCTGCATCTCTCTCTTCACCTTCTGCCAAGGAATCGACTGCTGACCGCGCTGGAAGCCTGCAAACCTGCAACATAGTAGCAAAGACGACTACTGTAACTTTGTAACGCTGATCCTGCCGCCTTCTCGACTGTTTTCCTGGTGGTGCATGCTGTGGGGGTAGTCTGCCTCCTCTCTGCACTAGAAACTCCAAAGAAATCTCCCGTGGGTCGACGGAATCTTCCCCCTGCAACCGCAGGCACCAAAAAGCTGCATTACCGGTCCCTTGGGTCTCCTCTCAGCACGACGAGCGAGGTCCCTCGAATCCAGCAACTCTGTCCAAGTGACTCCCACAGTCCAGTGACTCTTCAGTCCAAGTTTGGTGGAGGTAAGTCCTTGCCTCACCTCGCTAGACTGCATTGCTGGGAACCGCGACTTTTGCAGCTACTCCGGCCCCTGTGCACTTCCGGCGGAAATCCTTTGCGCACAGCCAAGCCTGGGTCCACGGCACTCTAACCTGCATTGCACGACCTCCTAAGTTGTTCTCCGGTGACGTGGGACTCCTTTGTGTAACTTCGGGTGAGCACCATTTCTTGCATCCTCGTAGTGCCTGTTTCTGGCACTTCTCCGGGTGCTACCTGCTGCTGAGAGGGCTCCTTGTCTTGCTCGACGTCCCCTCTACCTCCTGGTCCAATTTGCGACCTCCTGGTCCCTACTGGGCCACAGCAGCATCCAAAAACGGTAACCGCACGATTTGCAGCTAGCAAGGCTTGTTGGCGTTCTTTCGGCGGGAAAACACTTCTGCACGACTCTACAAGGCGAGAGGGATCCGTCCTCAAAATAAGAAGTCTCTAGCCCTTTGCGTTCTTGCAGAAACCGCAGCTTCTTCTGTCCAGTAGAAGCTTCTTTGCACCCGCAGCTGGCATTTCCTGGGCATCTGCCCATCTCCGACTTACTTGTGACTTTTGGACTTGGTCCCCTTGTTCCACAGGTACCCCAGATTGGAAATCCAGTGTTGTTGCATTGTTGGTTTGTGTCTTTCCTGCATTATTCCTCTAACACGACTTCTTTGTCATTAGGGGAACTTTAGTGCACTTTGCACTCACTTTTCAGGGTCTTGGGGAGGGTTATTTTTCTAACTCTCACTATTTTCTAATAGTCCCAGCGACCCTCTACAAGGTCACATAGGTTTGGGGTCCATTCGTGGTTCGCATTCCACTTTTGGAGTATATGGTTTGTGTTGCCCCTATCCCTATGTTTCCCCATTGCATCCTATTGTAACTATACATTGTTTGCACTGTTTTCTAAGACTATACTGCATATTTTTTTCTATTGTGTATATATATCTTGTGTATATTTCCTATCCTCTCACTGAGGGTACACTCTAAGA
This sequence comes from Pleurodeles waltl, assembly GCF_031143425.1. NCBI lineage: Eukaryota > Metazoa > Chordata > Amphibia > Caudata > Salamandridae > Pleurodeles > Pleurodeles waltl. Next base: position 398,608,431 of record NC_090446.1, read on the forward strand.
TACTTTGGCATATTGTTATAAAAATAAAGTACCTTTATTTTTAGTATAACTGTGTATTGTGTTTTCTTATGATATTGTGCATATGACACTAAGTGGTACTGTAGTAGCTTCACACGTCTCCTAGTTCAGCCTAAGCTGCTCTGCTAAGCTACCATTATCTATCAGCCTAAGCTGCTAGACACCCTATACACTAATAAGGGATAACTGGGCCTGGTGCAAGGTGCAAGTACCCCTTGGTACTCACTACAAGCCAGTCCAGCCTCCTACATTGGTTGTGCAGTGGTGGGATAAGTGCTTTGAGACTACTTACCACTCTTGTCATTGTACTTTTCATAAGAGAAAAATATACAAAACAAGTTCAGTGTATATACACATAGCTAAAAAGTTTTGCATTTCCTCTTTTCACTCTTTTCTAAAGTGCTGAAAAGTACTTCTAAACTTTCAAAAAGTTCTAAAAAGTTTTAAAAGTTTTTTTCTCTGTCTTTCTAAAAGCTCTGACAAACGTTTTTCTCTTTTTCTATCACTTTAACTCTCTCTAAAAATGTCTGGCACAGGCCAAAATGTTGATCTGTCCAAACTTGCATATGATCACCTTAGCTGGAAAGGAGCAAGGAGTCTCTGCATAGAGAGAGGTTTGAGTGTAGGGAAGAATCCTTCCTTGGAATTGTTACTTAACATGCTTAGAGAACAGGATAAGGCTAGAAGTGCCCCATCTGTTGAAAAAGTAGCTAATGGTTCCCAATCTGATCCAGGGACTCCCCCAGGAAAATATTCAGGAAAGAAACTTCCTAGCCTGCCCATTACTAGACAGTCTAGCATAGTTGGTAATGATGAAGAGCCACGCCATACAAATAGTGTTGTCTCACATCATAGCAAAAGCATTTATTCACACCACAGTGGTACTGATGTTTCTGTTAGCCAAGCTGTTAGGGTGCCCTCTGTAAGGGACAGGTCTCCTTCTGTCCATTCTCACCATACTTCTGTTTCAAGGCATGTCCCTCCCACCCACCCTGATGACAGATTGTTAGAAAGGGAGCTCAATAGATTGAGAGTGGAACAAACCAGACTGAAGTTCAAGAAGCAACAGCTGGATTTGGATAGACAGACTTTAGAAGTAGAGAAGGAGAGACAGAAACTGGGTTTAGAAACCCATGGTGGCAGCAGCAGTATTCCCCATAGTCATCCTGCAAAAGAGCATGATTCCAGGAATCTGCACAAGATAGTTCCCCCTTATAAAGAGGGGGATGACATTAACAAGTGGTTTGCTGCACTTGAGAGGGCCTGTGCTGTACAGGATGTCCCTCAAAGGCAGTGGGCTGCTATCCTATGGCTATCATTTAGTGGAAAAGGTAGGGATAGGCTCCTTACTGTAAAAGAAAATGAAGCTAATGATTACAAAGTTCTTAAGAATGGACTCCTGGATGGTTATGGCTTAACCACTGAACAATACAGGATAAAGTTCAGAGAGACCAAAAAGGAGTCTTCACAAGACTGGGTTGATTTCATTGACCATTCAGTGAAGGCCTTGGAGGGGTGGTTACATGGCAGTAAAGTTACTGATTATGACAGCCTGTATAACTTGATCCTGAGAGAGCATATTCTTAATAATTGTGTGTCTGATTTGTTGCACCAGTACTTGGTGGACTCTGATCTGACCTCTCCCCAAGAATTGGGAAAGAAGGCAGACAAATGGGTCAGAACAAGGGTGAACAGAAAAGTTCATACAGGGGGTGACAAAGATGGCAACAAGAAGAAGGATGGTAAGTCTTCTGACAAGGGTGGGGACAAATCTAAAAATGAGTCTTCATCAGGCCCACAAAAACACTCTGGTGGGGGTGGTGGGCCCAAATCCTCTTCTAATCAAAACAAGGAAATGAAACCATGGTGCTATTTATGTAAAATAAAAGGCCATTGGACAACAGATCCCAGTTGTCCAAAGAAAAGCACCAAGCCTCCTACCACTACAACCCCTACTGCTACCCCTAGTGTCCCTACTAATAGCAGTGGTGGTGGGAGCAAACCTACTAATAGCCAATCCAAGGGAGTAGCTGGGCTCACTATTGGTAACTTAGTTGGGGTTGGCCTTGTTAGGGAGGCCACAGAGGCTGTGTTAGTCTCTGAGGGGGCTATTGATTTAGCCACCTTAGTTGCTTGTCCCCTTAATATGGATAAGTACAAGCAGCTACCCCTAATAAATGGTGTTGAGGTTCAGGCCTACAGGGACACTGGAGCCAGTGTGACTATGGTCATAGAGAAACTGGTCCACCCTGAACAACACCTACTTGGTCACCAGTACCAAGTAACCGATGCTCACAACAACACACTTAGCCACCCCATGGCTGTTGTAAATCTCAACTGGGGGGGGGGGGTTACTGGTCCAAAGAAAGTTGTGGTAGCTTCAGATTTACCTGTAGACTGTCTATTAGGGAATGATTTGGAGACATCAGCTTGGTCAGATGTGGAGTTGGAGGCCCATGCAGCAATGCTGGGCATTCCAGGGCATATTTTTGCTTTGACAAGGGCTCAGGCCAAAAAGCAAAAAGGACAGGGAAGCTTGGATCCTGGAACAATGGACCAAGTGCTCCCTAAAGCTAGGGCTAGTAGAAGCAAACCACTTCCTACTATCCCTCCCTCTACAGTGGATTCAACTTCTGAGGAAGAAGAATTCCCTCCCTGTGCAGAACATACACCACAGGAGCTTGAAGCAGACACTGCTGAGCTTTTGGGTGAAGGGGGGCCTGCCAGGGAGGAGCTGAGAGTGGCACAGCAAACCTGTCCCCCATTAGAGGGTCTAAGACAGCAAGCTGTCAAACAGGCTAATGGGGATGTCAGTGACTCTCACAGAGTTTACTGGGAGGACAACCTCTTGTACACTGAGCATAGGGATCCTAAACCTGGAGCTGCCAGGAGATTAGTGATTCCTCAGGAGTACAGAAAGTTCCTCCTAACTCTAGCCCACGACATTCCCCTAGCGGGACACCTGGGACAAATGAAAACTTGGGACAGACTTGTCCCCTTGTTTCATTGGCCTAGGATGTCTGAGGACACAAAAGATTTTTGTAAGTCCTGTGAAACCTGTCAAGCCAGTGGCAAAACAGGTGGCACACCAAAGGCACCCCTTATTCCACTGCCTGTGGTTGGGGTCCCCTTTGAAAGGGTAGGGGTTGACATAGTTGGCCCCCTTGACCCTCCTACTGCTTCAGGCAATAGGTTCATCTTGGTGGTAGTGGACCATGCCACAAGATACCCTGAAGCAATTCCTTTAAGGACCACTACAGCACCCACAGTGGCAAAGGCCCTCCTGGGAATATTTTCCAGGGTGGGCTTCCCAAAGGAAGTAGTATCAGACAGGGGAAGCAATTTCATGTCTGCATACTTAAAGGCCATGTGGAAGGAGTGTGGTGTAACTTACAAGTTCACTACACCCTATCATCCACAAACAAATGGACTGGTGGAGAGATTTAATAAAACTCTCAAAGGCATGATTATGGGTCTCCCTGAAAAACTCCGCAGGAGATGGGATATCCTTCTACCATGCCTCCTTTTTGCCTACAGGGAGGTACCCCAGAAAGGAGTGGGCTTCAGCCCCTTTGAACTTATTTTTGGACACCCTGTTAGGGGTCCACTCACACTTGTAAAGGAGGGTTGGGAACAACCTTTAAAAGCTCCTAAACAGGATATTGTGGATTATGTACTTGGCCTCAGATCAAGGATGGCTGAGTACATGAAAAAGGCCAGCAAAAACCTTCAGGCCAGCCAAGAGCTCCAGAAGCAATGGCATGATCAGAAGGCTGTTTTGGTTCAGTACAAACCAGGGCAGAAAGTGTGGGTCTTGGAGCCTGTGGCCCCAAGAGCACTCCAAGATAAATGGAGTGGTCCCCACACAATTGTTGAGAAAAAGGGTGAAGTCACCTATTTAGTTGACTTAGGCACTGCAAGGAGTCCCCTTAGGGTACTCCATGTAAACCGCCTGAAACCCTACTATGACAGGGCTGATCTCACCCTGCTCATGGCAACTGATGAGGGACAGGAAGAAGACAGTGATCCTCTACCTGATCTCTTCTCTTCCACAGAACAAGATGCTCTTGTGTAAGGTGTAGTTTTGGCTGATTGTCTTACTGCTGAGCAGAAAGACCATTGCATAAATCTCCTAGATCAATTCTCTGAACTCTTCTCTACTGTGCCAGGTACCACTTCTTGGTGTGAGCACACTATAGATACTGGAGACAGTTTACCTGTCAAAAGTAAGATCTATAGGCAGCCTGACCATGTCAGGGACTGCATAAAGCAAGAGGTCCAGAAAATGTTAGAACTAGGAGTGGTTGAGCACTCTGAAAGTCCATGGGCTTCTCCTGTGGTACTTGTACCAAAACCCCATTCCAAAGATGGAAAGAAGGAAATGCGGTTTTGTGTAGACTATAGAGGTCTCAACCTGGTAACCAAAACTGGTGCTCACCCTATACCCAGGACAGATGAGCTCATAGATACACTGGCATCTGCCAAGTATCTAAGCACTTTTGATTTGACTGCAGGGTATTGGCAGATCAAATTATCAGAAGATGCTAAACCTAAAACTGCATTTTCAACCATTGGAGGACATTACCAGTTCACAGTAATGCCTTTTGGATTGAAAAATGCACCTGCCACTTTTCAGAGGTTGGTGAACACAGTCCTGCAAGGGCTGGAAGCTTTTAGTGCAGCATATTTGGACGATATAGCTGTCTTTAGCTCCAGCTGGGATGATCACCTGGTCCACCTATGGAAAGTTTTGGAGGCCCTGCAAAAGGCAGGCCTCACTATCAAGGCTTCAAAGTGCCAGATAGGGCAGGGTAAGGTGGTTTATCTGGGACACCTTGTTGGTGGGGAACAGATTGCACCACTTCAGGGGAAAATCCAAACAATTATTGATTGGATTCCCCCTACCACTCAGACTCAGGTGAGAGCCTTCCTAGGCCTCACTGGGTATTACAGGAGGTTCATTAAGAACTATGGCTCCATTGCAGCCCCTCTTAATGACCTCACATCCAAGAAAATGCCTAAAAAGGTATTATGGACAGCAAACTGTCAGAAAGCTTTTGAGGAGCTGAAGCAGGCCATGTGCTCTGCACCTGTCCTGAAAAGCCCTTGTTACTCTAAAAAATTCTATGTCCAAACTGATGCATCTGAATTAGGAGTAGGGGCAGTCCTATCACAACTTAATTCTGAGGGCCAGGATCAACCTGTTGCTTTTATTAGTAGGAGGTTGACCCCTAGAGAAAAGCGTTGGTCTGCCATAGAGAGGGAGGCCTTTGCTGTGGTCTGGGCTCTGAAGAAGTTGAGGCCATACCTGTTTGGCACTCACTTCATTGTTCAGACAGACCACAAACCTCTACTTTGGCTAAAACAAATGAAAGGTGAAAATCCTAAATTGTTGAGGTGGTCCATATCCCTACAGGGAATGGACTATACAGTGGAACATAGACCTGGGAGTAGCCACTCCAATGCAGATGGACTCTCCAGATATTTCCACTTAGACAATGAAGACTCATCAGGTCATGGCTAGTCTTATTGTCCTTCGTTTGGGGGGGGGTTGTGTAGGAAAGTACCATCTTGCCTGGCATGTTACCCCCATTTTTCACTGTATATATGTTGTTTTAGTTGTATGTGTCACTGGGACCCTGGTAACCCAGGGCCCCAGTGCTCATAAGTGTGCCTGAATGTGTTACCTGTGTAGTGACTAACTGTCTCACTGAGGCTCTGCTAATCAGAACCTCAGTGGTTATGCTCTCTCATTTCTTTCCAAATTGTCACTAACAGGCTAGTGAGCAATTTTACCAATTTACATTGGCTTACTGGAACACCCTTATAATTCCCTAGTATATGGTACTGAGGTACCCAGGGTATTGGGGTTCCAGGAGATCCCTATGGGCTGCAGCATTTCTTTTGCCACCCATAGGGAGCTCTGACAATTCTTACACAGGCCTGCCACTGCAGCCTGAGTGAAATAACGTCCACGTTATTTCACAGCCATTTTACACTGCACTTAAGTAACTTATAAGTCACCTATATGTCTAACCTTTACCTGGTAAAGGTTAGGTGCAAAGTTACTTAGTATGAGGGCACCCTGGCACTAGCCAAGGTGCCCCCACATTGCTCAGGGCCAATTCCCCGGACTTTGTGAGTGCGGGGACACCATTACACGCGTGCACTACATATAGGTCATTACCTATATGTAGCTTCACAATGGTAACTCCGAATATGGCCTGGTAACATGTCTATGATCATGGAATTGCCCCCTCTATACCATCCTGGCATAGTTGGCACAATCCCATGATCCCAGTGGTCTGTAGCACAGACCCTGGTACTGCCAAACTGCCCTTCCTGGGGTTTCACTGCAGCTGCTGCTGCTGCCAACCCCTCAGACAGGCAGCTGCCCTCCTGGGGTCCAGCCAGGCCTGGCCCAGGATGGCAGAACAAAGGACTTCCTCTGAGAGAGGGTGTTACACCCTCTCCCTTTGGAAAATGGTGTGAAGGCAGGGGAGGAGTAGCCTCCCCCAGCCTCTGGAAATGCTTTCTTGGGCACAGCATAAGCCAGTCTACACTGGTTCAGGGGACCCCTTAGCCCTGCTCTGGCGCGAAACTGGACAAAGGAAAGGGGAGTGACCACTCCCCTGACCTGCACCTCCCCTGGGAGGTGTCCAGAGCTCCTCCAGTGTGCTCCAGACCTCTGCCATCTTGGAAACAGAGGTGCTGCTGGCACACTGGACTGCTCTGAGTGGCCAGTGCCACCAGGTGACGTCAGAGACTCCTTCTGATAGGCTCCTTCAGGTGTTAGTAGCCTATCCTCTCTCCTAGGTAGCCAAACCCTCTTTTCTGGCTATTTAGGGTCTCTGTCTCTGGGGAAACTTTAGATAACGAATGCAAGAGCTCATCCGAGTTCCTCTGCATCTCTCTCTTCACCATCTGCCAAGGAATCGACTGCTGACCGCGCTGGAAGCCTGCAAACCTGCAACATAGTAGCAAAGACGACTACTGCAACTCTGTAATGCTGATCCTGCCGCCTTCTCGACTGTTTTCCTGGTGGTGCATGCTGTGGGGGTAGTCTGCCTCCTCTCTGCACTAGAAGCTCCAAAGAAATCTCCCGTGGGTCGACGGAATCTTCCCCCTGCAACCGCAGGCACCAAAAAGCTGCATTACCGGTCCCTTGGGTCTCCTCTCAGCACGACGAGCGAGGTCCCTCGAATCCAGCAACTCTGTCCAAGTGACTCCCACAGTCCAGTGACTCTTCAGTCCAAGTTTGGTGGAGATAAGTCCTTGCCTCACCTCGCGAGACTGCATTGCTGGGAACCGCGACTTTTGCAGCTACTCCGGCCCCTGTGCACTTCCGGCGGAAATCCTTTGTGCACAGCCAAGCCTGGGTCGACGGCACTCTAACCTGCATTGCACGACCTCCTAAGTTGTTCTCCGGCGACGTGGGACTCCTTTGTGTAACTTTGGGTGAGCACCGTTTCACGCATCCTCATAGTGCCTGTTTCTGGCACTTCTCTGGGTGCTACCTGCTGCTAAGAGGGCTCCTTGTCTTGCTCGACGTCCCCTCTACCTCCTGGTCCAATTTGCGACCTCCTGGTCCCTCCTGGGCCACAGCAGCATCCAAAAACGGTAACTGCACGATTTTCAGCTAGCAAGGCTTGTTGGCGTTCTTTCAGCGGGAAAACACTTCTGCACAACTCTACAATGCGAGAGGGATCCGTCCTCCAAAGGGGAAGTCTCTAGCCCTTTGCGTTCCTGCAGAAACCGCAGCTTCTTCTGTCCAATAGAAGCTTCTTTGCACCCGCAGCTGGCATTTCCTGGGCATCTGCCCATCTCCGACTTACTTGTGACTTTTGGACTTGGTCCCCTTGTTCCACAGGTACCCCAGATTGGAAATCCAGCATTGTTGCATTGTTGGTTTGTGTCTTTCCTGCATTATTCCTCTAACACGACTTCTTTGTCCTTAGGGGAACTTTAGTGCACTTTGCACTCACTTTTCAGGGTCTTGGGGAAGGTTATTTTTCTAACTCTCACTATTTTCTAATAGTCCCAGCGACCCTCTACAAGGTCACATAGGTTTGGGGTCCATTCGTGGTTCGCATTCCACTTTTGGAGTATATGGTTTGTGTTGCCCCTATCCCTATGTTTCCCCATTGCATCCTATTGTAACTATACATTGTTTGCACTGTTTTCTAAGACTATACTGCATATTTTTTTCTATTGTGTATATATATCTTGTGTATATTTCCTATCCTCTCACTGAGGGTACACTCTAAGATACTTTGGCATATTGTCATAAAAATAAAGTACCTTTATTTTTAGTATAACTGTGTATTGTGTTTTCTTATGATATTGTGCATATGACACTAAGTGGTACTGTAGTAGCTTCACACGTCTCCTAGTTCAGCCTAAGCTGCTCTGCTAAGCTACCATTATCTATCAGCCTAAGCTGCTAGACACCCTATACACTAATAAGGGATAACTGGGCCTGGTGCAAGGTGCAAGTACCCCTTGGTACTCACTACAAGCCAGTCCAGCCTCCTACACTGTCCCACTGGGGATCCATCACTACAGACAGGTGGGTTTTCCAGATAGTTTAAAAGGGCTATTCCCTCCTGTAAGGAAATACCTTCCTTGGCATGGTTACCCCCTGACTTTTTGCCTTTTGTTGATGCCAGTTATGATTGAAAGTGTGCTGGGACCCTGCTAACCAGGCCCCAGCACCAATGTTCGTTTCCTAAACCGTACATTCGTTCCCACAATTGGCAGAGCCCTGGCACACAGATAAGTCCCTTGTAAATGGTACCCCTTGTACCATGGGCTCTGTGGCCAGGGAAGAACTCTAAGGGCTGCAGCATGTCTTATGCCACCCTGGGGACCCCTCAAACAGCACATGCACATTGCCTCACAGCTTGTGCGTGCTGGTGGGGAGAAAATGACTAAGTCGACATGGCACTCCCGTCAGGGTGCCATGGCCATCTCTCACTGCCTATGGCATAGGTAAGTCACCCCTCTAGCGGACCTTACAGCCCTAAGGCAGGGTGCACTATACCACAGGTGAGGGCATAAGTGCGTGACCTCTATGCCGCTACAGTGTCTAAGCAAAACTTTAGACATTGTAAGTGCAGGGTAGCCATAAAGACTATATGGTCTGGGAGTATGTCAATTACTAACTCCACAGTTCCGTAATGGCTACACTGAATCTGGGAAGTTTGGTATCAAACTTCTCTGCACAATAAATGCACACTGATGCTAGTGTGGGATTTATTGTAAAATACACCCAGGGGGCATCTTAAAGATGCCCCCTGAATACCAGTCCAACTCCTAGTGCTAGGCTGACCAGTTTCTGCAAGCCTGCCACAACCAGATGAGTATCTGGCCACATGGGGTGAGTGCCTTTGTCACTCTGTGGCCAGGAACAAAGCCTGTGCTAGGTGGAGGTGCTTCTTATCTCCCCCTGCCAGAACTGTAACACCTGGCGGTGAACCTCAAAGGCTCATGCCTTTTGATAGAGCACCCAGGGCATCCCAGCTAGTGGAGATGCCCGCCCCTCCGTCCACTGCCCCTACTTTTGGAGGCAATGCCGGAGGGGATAATGAGGAACACAAGGAGGAGTCACCCACCAGTCAGGACAGCCCCTAAGGTGCCCTGAGCTGAGGTGACCCCCTGCCTTTAGAAATCCTCCATCTTGAGTTTGGAGGATTCCCCCAGTAGGAATAGGGATGTGCCCCCCTCCCCTCAGGGAGGAGGCAGAAAGAGGGTGTAGCCACCCTCCAGGACAGTAGCCATTGGCTACTGACCCCCTGACCTAAACACACACCTAAATTTAGTATTTAGGGGCGACCCTGAACCCAGGAAATCAGATTGCTGCAACCTATAACGAAAAGGAGGACTGCTGACCTGAAAGCCCCGCAGAGATGACGGAGACGACAACTGACTTGGCCCCAGGCCTACCAGCCTGTCTCCAGACTCAAAGAACCTGCATAGCGACGTATCCGACAGGGACTAGCGACCTCTGAGGACTCAGAGGACTGCCCTGAACCCGAAGGACCAAGAAACTCCTGAGAACAGCAGCACTGTTCAAAACCTGCAACAACTTTGCAACAAAGAAACAACTTTCAAAGAACTCTCTATTCCCGTCGGAAGCGTGAGACTTCACACTCTGCACACAACACCCCCAGCGTGAGTTCAAGAGAGCAAACACCGCAGAGAGGACTCCCAGGCGCCTACGATGACGTGGGCACCCTGAGTCGACTGCCCTGCAACCCCACAGCGACGCCTGCATAGGATCCAGAAGCTCCCTCTGAACACGCGAGTGCCTGGTAACAAGGAACTCGACAGCTGGACCAAGCACTGCACCTGCACCTGCAGCCCCCTAGGACCGAGAGGAACCACCTTCCAGTGCAGGAGTGACCAGTAGGCGGCTCTCATCCTAGCCCAGTCGGTGGCTGGCCCGAGAAGCCCCCCCTGTGCCCTGCCTGCATTGCCTAAATGATCCCTGGGTCGGTCCATTGCTTTCAATAGCAAACCTGATGCCTACTTTGTCTGCTGCACCCGGCTGCCCCTGTGCTGCTGATGGTGTATTTTGTGGCCTTTTGTGTGTGTGTCCTGTCGTCCCCCCCCCAATGCTCTACAAAACCCCCCTGGTCTGCTCCCCGAGGACGCAGGTACTTACCTGTAAGCAGACTAGGACCGGAGCACCCCTGTTCTTCATAGGCGCCTATGTGTTTGGGGCACTCCTTTGACCTCTGCACCTGACCGGCCCTATTTTGCTGGTGCTTTGGCTTTGGGGTTGCCTTGAACCCCCAACCAACGGTGGGCTGCCTATGCCCAGGAGACTGACTCTGTAAGTGCTTTACTTACTGGGGAACTTAACCAAACTTACCCAGGAACTGTTGATTTTTGTACTGTGTCCACTGTTAAAATAGCTTATTGCCATTTTAACCTAAACTGTGTGTACTACTGTTTTAAATCAAATTTCAATACTTACCTGTGTGAAATACCTTGCATTTTATGTACTTACCTCAAATCTTGAATCTTCTGGTTCTAAAATGAATTAAGAAAATATATTTTTCTATATAAAAACTATTGGCCTGGAGTTATGTCTTTGAGTGTGTGTTCCTCATTTATTGCCTGTGTGTGTACAACAAATACTTAACACTACCCTCTGATAAGCCTACTGCTCGACCTCACTACCACAAAATAGAGCATTAGTATTATCTAATTTCTGATGGATACAGCTACCTGTGGATTCCTCACCTTATGAATTCGATCCTTGCGCCAGCATCCAACGGAAAGTCTTCTTCCTAGCTGTCTACGTTGACGAGGACGTCATAATGGCACGGCTCCACGTGACTCCGTCTGACGTCAACGTGCCAATAAGAGGTCCTCCTCAGCGTACTGATGTCAGTTTTTCCTTTTTCCGTGCCTTCGATGCCAACGATTTTTCTTCCTGGCTCGTTGTTAACTGTAACAATTTTTGAAGGTTACAATGTCACCTCCGAAGAAGTCCGGTTTCAATCCGTGTAGAGAATGCGGGGGTCGGATGTCAGTAACCGACCGCCACTCATACTGTATTTGGTGCCTTATTTCAGAACATGATGTAGAAGGTTGCTCTTCGTGTCAGAGCATGAATCCAAAAGCTCTGAAGGAGCGCAAGGCGAAGTTCTTCTTAGCTAAAGCAAAGAAGAAGGGCCATAAAAAGGATTCCTCCCATGCTTCTCCCAAAAAGCATAAGAAGCAGCGTCATCATGACTCTCGGTGCCGTCATGACTCTCGGCGCCGTTCGGAGCGGAGCCGATCGAGGAGCCGTTCGAGGTCGAGGTCTCGTTCTTCACGACGCCAGAAGACATGGGAGATGAGTCCTACTGTCACGCCTCAGCAGGAGAGTCCGGAGCTGTCACCGGCACCTTCAGTTTTTGAGGTCACTCAATGTAGCCCTCACTTTTCGCCGGCGCCGAGGGATCCTGATGTTCAGCAGACTTCTGCACAACAGTACCCGGCTTTCCCGACGCCAGGGACGGATCCGGACGCATTTTTAAATGCGATGTATACTGCCTTTCAGTCCATGGCCCCTGCTTGTGCACCGGCAGGTCCCACGGGGCCATTGGCATTCAATTTGGGCTCACCGGCGTCGTACAGGGCTGCTCCATTCATGCCCTTCTGCCCTACTGGCGGTTTGGCGCCTAGGGTCTCCCCTGGCAGGAGTCCTCCACCTGTGACTGTGGATCCGCCTGCACGTTAATCGACTCCTTCTCCGCGCCATCCGGCGTCGTTGTTGTCTCCATCCAGACCGGCTCCATCACCTTCCGGCCATTCGACTTCGAGAAGGTCATCAGCCGACTTCATGTCGGCGCCGGTGGAGCCTAGGAGCCTTCCTGACCCCGTTCAGGGTTCGAGATCGTCGGCGTCGATGGATTCTATGTCGACGCCGGCCTTGGAAACACATCTTAGATCTCGGAGGAAGGCATTGAGACTTCTGGAGGAGGAGGAATACAGGCAGTTTGAGGAGGGCGAGATCGAGCCTTCTGATCACTTCCAGGGTCTTGCCACTGCAAGTGGTTTGGATACTTCCCCGGAGTGGGACAACAAATGCTTAACACTACCCTCTGATAAGCCTACTGCTCGACCACACTACCATAAAATAGAGCCTTAGAATCAGCTAATTTTGCCACTATCAAACTCTAAGGGGAACCCTTGGACTCTGTGCACACTATCTCTCTCACTTTGAGATAGTATATACAGAGGCAACTTCCTACACCTCCCCATCGAATCTGCCCCACCAGCCATGTCTCCATCAATCAGCCAACTTCTGGTGGATCACTTGGCACTGCTGTGCCAGGAAGTAGCATCTCTCTTGGGCAAGGGAGCCATAGAGAAGGTTCCTGTTGCAGAAGTAGGCTGTGGTTGTTATTCGTGCTACTTTCTGGTGCCGAAAAAGGACAAGGGCTTAAATCCCATCCTAGACCTTAGGGACTTCAATTACTTCCTCAAAAAGGAGACATTCAAAATGCCCACCCTGGCTCAGGTCCTGTCTGCCTTAGACCAAGGAGACTGGATGGTAACGTTGGACTTGCAGGACGCTTATTTCCACTTTCCCATCCTGCCTGCCCACATTCGTTACCTTTGATTCGTGGTAGGTCACGATCACTATCAGTTTACCATGCTCCCCTTTGGCCTTACCAGCGCCCCTCAAGTGTTCTTGAAAGTGATGGCGGTGGTTGCAGCTTATCTACGCAGGTTAGGGGTCTCAGTCTTCCTCTACCTTGACCACTGGCTCTTGAAGGTGGACTCGCCCCCAGAAAGTCGTCTCCTACCTTCAGACTACGGCGAGCCTTCTACACACACTAGGTTTCACCATCAGTGTGCCGAAGTCACACCTGACTCCGTCTCAGACGATCCCTTTCATCGGAGCTGTTCTGGACACCATGCAGTTTTGGGCTTATCCTCCTGAAAAGCGTGTCCAAGATATTTAGGCTATGATTCCGATCTTTCAGCCTCTGTCTTGGGTTTCAGTAAGACTACCTCTGAGGCTGCTGGGCCTCATGGCCTCCAGCATCCTGCTAGTGACACCTGCCAGATGGAATATGCTTGCTCTGCAGTGAGAGTTGAAGTTCTAGTGGGCGCAGCATCAGGAGAATCTCTCTGACATGGTCCAGATCTCGGAAGGGACTGCCAAGAATTTGCAGTGGTAACTTTCGAATCTGCATTGGGTCCACTGCAGATTCCTCCCCCTTCCCCAGCCAGATCTACCCATAGTGACAGATGCGTCACTTCTGGGTTGCGACAGCCACATGGAAGAGTCGGAGATCAGAGACCTCTGGTGTCCGGCGGAGTCTGGGCTACATATCAATCTCCTGGAGCTCTGGGTGATCAAGGTTGAAAGCATTTCTTCCCTCTTTCAAAGGGAAAATAGTGCAAGTGTTCACAGACAATAATACCGCCATGTGGTACTACAACAAACAGGGCAGGGTAGGGTCCTGGTACCTTTGTCAGGAGGCAATACGCCTCTGGACATGGCTGGAACATCAAGGCATTACCTTGGTGGTTCAACATCTGGCGGGTTTTCCCAACGCCAGAGCAGACAAACTCAGCTGTCGATGAACAGCCGATCATGAATGGCGTCTCCATATGGCGGTGGTGCAAGGTCTCTTTCAGCAGTGGGGAGAGCATTAGTTTGATGTGTTCGCCTCCACAGAGTATGCGCAATGTCAACTGTTTTGCACGTTGGAGTTTCTAAGGCGGCACACCCTTGCAGACACTTCATCTTGAGTGGAACTCCGGCCTCCTTTCCGCCTATTCCACTTCTGCCCAGAGTTCTAAAAAAAATCAGGAATGACCAGGCCCAAGTTATCTTGGTGAGTCCGGGTTGGGCACAGAGAGTATAGTATCCAGAACAATTGAGCATGGACACCGATCTTCCACTCAGACTGCCTCTTTGGGCGGATCTTCTGTCACAGCAACAGGGGACAGTTCAACACCCGAATCTGTTAAATTTCTGCCTTCATGCGTAGAGATTGAGCAGCAGTAGTTAACGACTTTTGATCTTCCACCCGAAGTCTGCGATGTAATCTTGGCAGCCAGGCGTCTCTCCACGAAAACAGTATACGCCTGTCTTTGGCATAGATTTGTGTCATGGTGGAACAACAAATTTGTTGATCCCCTCTCTGCTCCTCTATCTGAGGTTCTTTTGTTCATTCTTTCTTTGGCCCAGCATGTCTCAGCTTTGGCCACGCTTAAAGGGTATTTATCGGCTATTTCGGCCTTTCTTAGGCTACCTGATCAGCTCTCGCTCTTTAAGCCTCCTATTGTGAGTAAATTCCTTAAAGGTCTCACCCATTTATTACCTCCCACTCCATTTATCATGCCTCAGTGGGACCTCAATCTTGTCCTTACTTAATTAATGTGCACTCCCTTTGAGCCAATGTAAAATTGCCCTTTATGGCTCCTCACTTTTGTCTTTCTTGGTGCCATCACTTCTGCTCACAGACTGAGTGAGCTTCAAGCTTTTTCTTCCGAGCCTCCATTCTTGTCTCTGCACCCTGACAAAGTGGTGTTGCACACTGAGGCTTCCTTCCTTCCTTCCCAAGGTTGTTTCTCCTTTTCATGTAGGCCAGTCCATCACGCATCCCCACATTCTTCTCATGAGAAGGAGATACTCCACCGTCTGGACCGAAAAAGTGCGTTGGTGTTCTATCTAAATTGTACTAAAGATTTCCGGGTGGACGATCAACTCTTTTTCGGGTATGTGGGTGCGGAGAAAGGGAAGGCGGTGCAAAAACGTACCATCTCTCGATGTGTATTTCTTTGCATCAGGATGTGCTACACTTTGGCCAAGAAGCAACCCCCTGAGGGCTTGTGCACTCATTCCACCAGAGCAGCTGCTGCCTCCACTGCGTTAGCATGCAGAGTTCCTGTCCTGGATATCGACCAAGCAGCTATGTGGGTATCCCTGCACATGTTTGCTAAACATTACTGCCTAGACAGTCAGGTTCGTCGAGATGACTGCTTTGGTCATTCGGTCCTGCAGGACTTTCTAGTACGATCTCGGTTCGCAGCCCACCTCAGAGGATGGAATTGCCTAGGTATTTATTCTAAGGTAAGGAATCTGCAACTAGAAGTCTCTATCAGATGTCCAAGTTGGCGGCGTCTGTGTATTACTCCCGACGTCATCACGGCGACTACGACGCCAACAATGCCCGCAAAGTCTACTGACGCACAAGGGTATTGCTCGAAGAAAAAATCTCCGGATCCAGTCTGGCGCCTGGTGGAAAATTCTAAGGCAAGGAATCTGCAACTAGAATATGTCTCTGCCAGATATTTTGTTACTGAAGGTAAGGTAAGTAACTTGTGTGTTAGTGGCTCACCAGGCTAGCAGGGGTTGTAGTGCCATAACTGTAGTGGTCGATGTCTTTTACCAGTGCTGTCCTGGGACCGGACCTACTGTGGCGCACTGCATAACAAACACCAAATTTACCTTTTCTGCACTGCATCTCAAGGTAGCCTGCCAAACAGTCCTTTCTTCTCAAGGAGGTGGTGGAGTATAGACTAAGAAACCAGCAGCCTGTAACATAGCATGCAATAAGCATTGTCCAATCCACTGCTCACATTTATAAAAGTGGAGTACTTTTACTTATTAAAAAGAATGCAATAGATATATAATTAAATTGCATATCAAGAAAAGATTTTGTAATATACCTTACATAAATCTGTTTTGAATGCATATTTTGACTGACCAACAAACCAGGACAGAAATAAGAAAATCTTTTAAAACTTGAATCTCAGAATTACAACAAGAACACTTCTGTTGTCGTAGACCTTAGGTGCCAGCAAGCCAGACTTTATCACTTATTCAATTACAAAGCATAAAAATATTTTTAAAACTCTGTACAGCCAACAGCATGCTTTAACTGATTTAGATTAGTTGTTGACAATGCAGCATCAAAAGTTTTAATATTGTACTTTATAAAAATGTGTTTTAAATAAATAGTTTGATTGAGTAACCGGAACAGAAAAGAGATCTGATTTCATTCTTGAATCTTACAATTACAATGAGAACGACTTGGCTATCTGAGACCTTTATTACTGAAAATCCTGGTACTGATGATTGATTGGGAGGTTTCCTAATTTAAAATTCTTAATCTCCTCATTTCAGGACCTAGGTTTTCTCCTAAGTGAAACTGGGGTGCAACCACTTTCACAGAAGAAAAATTGTTACAGTTGTTTATTTGTTTAACAGAAAGCAAGATCCATATCACGACGTCTACTGCTTTATATTTTCTTTAATCAAACAATCATTCATGTCATAGCAGGCTGACGTATATTCTCATATTCTCATTTTTGCTTTCCCAGGATACTTCACATAACAAGGCAGGACTACCAAGACAGTTTTTATTCCACATCGCTTAAAATTTAGTGCCAAACAAGATGTTGCAGATGGTTCCTTGATGAGCTGAGAAAACTAGGGAGCAACCACATGTATACACTTGATCATTCAGTAAAGTTAAAAAAGCTCCACCTAAAGAGACTTTTTCAGAGTCTATAATCTTATTCCAAAATAAGCCTTCCAAAGTTAGAAGTCTACCTTGTCCGTTTTAGGCATGAAATTTAAAAGCTGGGCCTTGATTTCATGCAGTGCAGTGTAAGGAGTGGTAAATTGTTATAAATTGGGTTGTTGGTTGACTGGGATGTGAGCCCTGGTCAAGCATCAACCACAATTTTAGTCAGGGTAAGGCACAAGCAAACCCCAAATTAAAGTGTGCTCAACGCCCTAGTACCCAGGCATAGAGCAGTCTCGCTTAACTTAGAGGCATTGTGTAAAGTATTTGTGCAACACTTCAAACAGTAAAACAATGAAAATACTGCACACAAATATCCCACTCCAGGTTAGAAAAATAGAGCAACATTTTTTAAATAAAGAAAGACTAAAACTACAATCATGCAATCAGTATAACCAGAGTTATGACTTTTTAATGATTGAACTGTAAAATAGCACCTAAAAGCATAAAGTGCCAACCATGGCTATCTGGTTGCTCTGGACCGAATCAAAGTCAAAAGTGCAGGCCTTCTGCGATGGAGCGCTGGTTGGATACAGTCCTAGATTCGTCCTGCTGAAGGTTTACCTCGTCACTGTTTGTGCCTAAAGTCCTATTTGCATTAGAGAGGGTCATGGGGGGCACGGAGAGCTATGTAGACGATTGTCAGCATGGAGCGAAGAACAGGCTGGGTGTCACAGGCGGGCTAGAGCTTTGCATTGGCAGTCCACCACAAGTGATGGATGCTTGCTGTGCGAAGAGAGTGGGCTGGTGGCGGCTCGTGCTGAATTTCATTGCATGTGACACAGCTCTGATGCGGACAGGCCTGGTGAGGCAAAGAGCCCAAAAGCTTGATTTCAAGAGCCTATGAGCCTCACACCAAGGGTCCAGGACCTTAGATGCACCGCTTGGGGGTGGGGGGTCAGGAACTCGTTGCAGTTGGTTCCAGGATCTGGTTAGGAGGCCTTTTATGTCTCTGAGGCTCAGTTCAGGAGGCCAACAGACTGGTTCTTTGAGTCACTCTGTTGTCCTGGGTTCAAGATGAAGTTGGAGGTCCAGTTCTTCTTTCCTGGGCAAAGGAACAGCCAGTCAGGACAACACAGCAGCAGTTCCTTTAGAGCAGCAGTCAAGCAGAATGACCGTCCTTGTAGCAGCACAGCAGTCCCTCTTCCTGCCAGAGTAGCCACAGATCCTGAAGAGTTGTTGTCTGAGTTCTTTCTTTTATACACAGTTGTGCTTTTAAAATGGGGGAGAAGCTTCTAGAGGCATGCCTTTAAAGTGCACTGATACACTGGCCTGGCTCCAGACTACCTACAAGGGTTATGCAGCCCTTTGTGTGGAGACAAGACACAGCGTATTCACGTGTAAGTGGGCTGTGCCCAGCTCCTCCCTCTCATACTGCCATTGATGACCCATCCAGTCACACCTAAGCCCCCATTGTGTTCGGCTTTCTAGGAGGAATACACAAAGCCCAACTGTCAACTACACCCAGTTCTGTGTGCTGGCACCGAATGGCACGGGCAAGAAAATGCCAACTTTCTAAAAGTGGCATTTTCAGAAGTTCAATTTAAAATCAAACTCCTCCATAAGGTGGAATTTAACATTTTTATTCCAGAGTGTAGGAGGCTGGCCTGGCTTATAGTGGGTACCTGATGGTACTTACACCTTGTGCCAGGTCCAGTTATCCCTTATTAGTAGTGTTCTAGCAGCTTAGGCGGATTGAGGTAGCTATAGCAGGGCAGTTTAGGCTGAACTAGGAGACATGCAAAGCTCCTAGTACACCACTTATATCATATAGCACTATATCATAAGAAACACAATACTCAAAGTTACTCAAAATAAAGGTACTTTATTTTAGTGACAATGTGGCAAACATATCTCAGAGGATATACTCCCTTAGGAGGTAAGTAAAATACACAAAATATACACACAAACCAAAATCAAGTAAGTAAACAGTTAGAAAAGTAGTGCAAACACTGTAGAATACAATATGATGCAATAGACCTAGGGGCAACTGTAGGAAAGTATAATCTTGCCTGGCATGTTACCCCCATATTTCACTGTATGTATGTTGTTATAGCCCTTGTGTCACTGGGATCCTGCCAGGCAGGATCCCAGTGCTCATAGTATGTGCCCTGTATGTGTTCCCTGTGTGGTGCCTAACTGTATCACTGAGGCTCTGCTAACCAGAACCTCAGTGTTTATGCTCTCTCTGCTTTCTAAATTTGTCACTGCAGGCTAGTGACTAAATTTACCAATTCTCATTGGCACACTGGTACACCCATATAATTCCCTTGTATATGGTACTTAGGTACCCAGGTTATTGGGGTTCCAGGAGATCCCTATGGGCTGCAGCATTTCTTTTGCCACCCAAAGGGACCTCCGACTTTTCTTACACAGGCCTGCCACTGCAGCCTGAATGAAATAACGTCCACGTTATTTCACAGCCATTTTTCACTGCACTTAAGTAACTTATAAGTCACCTATATGTCTAACCTTCACCTGGTGAAGGTTGGGTGCAAAGTTACTTAGTGTGTGGGCACCCTGGCACTAGCCAAGGTGCCCCCACATCGTTCGGGGCAAATACCCTGGACTTTGTGAGTGCGGGGACACCATTACACGCGTGCACTATACATTGGTCACTACCTATGTACAGCGTCACAATGGTAACTCCGAACATGGCCACGTAACATGTCTAAGATCATGGAATTGTCACCCAAATACCATTCTGGTATTGGGGGGACAATTCCATGATCCCCCGGGTCTCTAGCATAGAACCCGGGTACTGCCAAACTGCCTTTCCGGGGTTTCCACTGCAGCTGCTGCTGCTGCCAACCCCTCAGACAGGATTCTGCCCTCTTGGGGTCCAGGCAGCCCTGGCCCAGGAAGGCAGAACAAAGGATTTCCTCTGAGAGAGGGTGTTACATCCTTTCCCTTTGGAAATAGGTGTGAAGGGCTGGGGAGGAGTAGCCTCCCCCAGCCTCTAGAAATGCTTTGATGGGCACAGATGGTGCCCATCTCTGCATAAGCCAGTCTACACCGGTTCAGGTATCCCCCAGCCCTGCTCTGGCGCGAAACTGGACAAAGGAAAGGGGAGTGACCACTCCCCTGACCAGTACCTCCCAGGGGAGGTGCCCAGAGCTCCTCCAGTGTGTCCCAGACCTCTGCCATCTTGGAAACAGAGGTGTTGGGGGCACACTGGACTGCTCTGAGTGGCCAGTGCCAGCAGGTGATGTCCGAGAGCCCCCTCTGATAGGCTCTTACCTTTCTTGGTAGCCAAACCTCCTTTTCTGGCTATTTAGGGTCTCTACTCTGGGGAATTCTTCAGATAACGAATGCAAGAGCTCACCAGAGTTTGTCTGCATCTCCCTCTTCGACTTCTACCAAGGATCGACCGCTGACTGCTCCACAACGCCTGCAAAACCACAACAAAGCAGCAAGACGACTACCGGCAACATTGTAGCACCTCATCCTGCCGGCTTTCTCGACTGTTTCCTGGTGGTGCATGCTCTGGGGGTCACCTGCCTTCACCCTGCAATGGACGCCGAGAAGAAATCTCCCGTGGGTCGACGGAATCTTCCCCCTGCTAACGCAGGCACCAAAAGACTTAATCACCGGTCCTCTGGGTCCCCTCTCATCCTGACGAGCGTGGTCCCTGGAACACAGGAGCTGGATCCAAGTGACTCCCACAGTCCAGTGATCCTTAAGTCCAAGTTTGGTGGAGGTAAGTCCTTGCCTCCCACGCTAGACTGCAAACCTGTGTACTGTGTGATTTGCAGCTGCTTCGGCTCCTGTGCACTCTTCCAGGATTTCCTTTGTGCACAGCCTAGCCTGGGTCCCCAGCACTCCGTCCTGCAGTGCTCAACCCTCTGAGTTAGCCTCCGACGTCGTGGGACCATCCTTTGTAACTCTACGTGGACTCCGGTTCACAAATCTTCTAAGTTCCTCTTTGGGTACTTCTGTGGGTGCTGCCTGCTTCTGTGGGGGCTCTCTGAGTTACTGAGCACCCCCTCTGTCTCCTCCTCCAAGGGGCGACATCCTGGTCCTTCCTGGTCTCCAGCAGCACCCAAAAACCTCTACCGCGACCCTTGCAGCTAGCAAAGCTTGTTTACGGTATTGCTGCATGGGAACACTTCTGCAACCTTCATCGCGACGTGGGACATCTTCCATCCAAAGGGGAAGTTCCTAGTCCTCTTCGTTATTACAGAACTCCAAGCTTCTTCCGCCCAGAGGCAGCTTCCTTGCACCTTCATCCGGGGTTTTCTGGGCTCATGCCCCCCCGGACACTATCGCGACTCTTGGACTTGGTACCTTTTCCTTGCAGGCCCTCAGGTCCAGGAATCCACGTTCAGAGCCTTGCTGGTGTTTGTTGTTCTTGCAGAATCCCCCTATCACGACTATTGTGCTCTTTTGGGGTAGGAGGTGTACTTTACTCCTACTTTACAGGGGGTGGGGTATCTTGGACACCCTGACTGTTTTCTTACAGTCCCAGCGACCCTCTACAAGCTCCCATAGGTCTGGGGTCCATTCGTGATTCGCATTCCACTTTTGGAGTATATGGTTTGTGTTGCCCCTAGACCTATGTTTGCCTATTGCAACCTATTGTAATTCTACACTGTTTGCATTACTTTTCTTACTCTTACTTACCTGTTTTGGGTTTGTGTACATATAACTTGTGTGTATTACTTACCTTCTTACTGAGGGTACTCACTGAGATACTTGCGGCATATTGTCATAAAAATAAAGTACCTTTATTTTTAGTAACTCTGAGTATTGTGTTTTCTTATGATATTGTGCATATGATATAAGTGGTATAGTAGGAGCTTTGCATGTCTCCTAGTTCAGCCTAAGTTGCTTTGCCATAGCTACCTTCTATCAGCCTAAGCTGCTAGAAACACCTCTATTCTACTAATAAGGCATAACTGGACCTGGCACAGGGTGTAAGTACCACAGGGTACCCACTATAAGCCAGGCCAGCCTCCTACAGCAACACAAACCATATACTCCAAAAGTGGAATGCGAACCACGAATGGACCCCAGGCCTAGTGTAGTGTGTAGAGGGTCGCTGGGAGTGTAAGAAAACACTAAGGGTCTCCAAGATACTCCACCCCAAGACCGTGGAAAATAGGAGTAAAGTTACCCTACTACCCCAGAAACACACTAAAGTCGTGATAGGAGATTCTTCAAGGACAACAACTGACTGCAAAACACTGAAGACGGATTCCTAGACCTCAGGACCTGTAAAGGAAGGGGACCAAGTCCAAGAGTCATACAAGTGTCCAGGGGTGGCAGGAGCCCACTAAACCCCGCATGAAGGTGCAAAATGGCTGCCTCTGTGTGGAAGAAGCTGAAGATTTTGCAACAACGGAAGATGCCAGGAACTTCTCCTTTGCACAGGAGATGTCCCACGGCGTGCTGGAGGATGCAGAGTTGTTTCCACGCAGAAAGACCGCAAACAAGCCTTGCTTAGCTGCAAGAGTCGCAGTTGAAGAAAATGGGGGCTGCCCGGGCCCAGAAAGGACCAGGAGGTCCCCCCTTGGAGGAGGAGACAGAGGGGGCACTCAGCAGCACAGAGAGCCCACACGGAAGCAGGCAGCACCTGCAGAAGCACTTGAACAGGCATTCAAGAAATCTGAGCACAGCGGTCGTCTCAACACTACAAAGGAGGGTCCCACGAAGCCGGTGGTCAACTCAGTGAGTTGAGCAATGCAGGACGGCATGCTGGGGACCTGGGCTATGCTGTGCACGACGGATTCCTTGCAAAAGTGCACAGAAGCCCTAGCAGCTGCAGTTCACGCAGTACACAGGATTACTGTCTGGCGTGGGGAGGCAAGGACTTACCTTCACCAAATTTGGACAGAAGGACCACTGGACTGTCGGGGTCACTTGGATCCAGCTACTGTGTTCCAGGGACCACGCTCGTCGAGATGAGAGGGGACCCAGAGGACCGGTGATGCAAAAGTTTGGTGCTTGCGTTAGCAGGGAGAAGATTCCGTTGACCCACAGGAGATTTCTTCTTGGCTTCCAGTGCAGGGTGAAGGCAGACAGCCCTCAGAGCATGCACCACCAGGAAATATCAAGAAAGCTGGCAGGATTAGGCGCTACGATGTTGCTGGTAGTCTTCTTGCTACGTTGTTGTGGTTTTGCAGGCGTTCTGGAGCAGTCAGCAGTCGTTTCTTGGCAGAAGTCGAAGAGAGAGATGCAGAACTCTGGTGACCTCTTGCATTCGTTATCTGAAGAGAAACCCACAGGAGAGACCCTAAACAGCCCTCAGAAGAGGATTGGCCACCAAACCAGGTAAGTACCTATTAGGAAGGTTCTCTGACATCATCTGCTGGTACTGGCCACTCAGAGGCCTCCATTGTGCCCTCACACCTCTGCATGCAAGATGGCAGAGGTCTGGGACATACTGGAGGAGCTCTGGGCACCACCCCTGGGGTGGTGATGGACAGGGAGTGGTCACTCCCCTTTCTTTTGTCCAGTTTGCGCCAGAGCAGGGGCTGGGGATCCATGAACCGGTGTAGACTGGCTTATGCAAGGAGGGCACCATCTGTGCCCTTCAAAGCATTTCCAGAGGCTGGGGGAGGCTACTCCCCCCCAGCCCTTAACACCTATTTCCAAAGGGAGAGGGTGTAACACCCTCTCTCAGAGGAAATCCTTTGTTCTGCCTTCCTGGGCTGCCCAGACCCCAGGAGGGCAGAAGCCTGTCTGTGGGTTGGCAGCATCAATAGCAGCAGTGAAAACCCCAGAGAGTTAATCTGGCAGTACCCGGGGTCCATGCAGGAGCCCCAGGGATGCATAGGATTGGCACCCCAAAACCAGATTTGGCATGGGGGGACAATTCCATGATCTTACACATGTTACATGGCCATATTCGGAGTTACCATTGTGAAGCTACATATAGGTATTGACCTATATGTAGTGCACGCGTGTAATGGTGTCCCCGCACTCACAAAGTCGGGGGAAATTGCCCTGAACAAAGTGGGGGCACTTGGCTAGTGCCAGGGTGTAGGACGCTGGCCTGGTTTGTAGTGAGTACCAAGGGGTACTTGCACTCTGCACCAGATCCAGGTATCCCTTATTAGTGCAGAAGAGGTTTCTAGCAGCTTCGGCTGATACAAAAGGGTAGCTTAGCAGAGCAGCTTAGGCTGAACTAGGAGAAATGCAAAGCTCCCCCTATACCACTGGTGTCATATGCACAATATCATAAGAAAACACAATACACAGATATACTAAAAATAAAGGTACTTTATTTTTATGACAATATGCCAAAAGTATCTCAGTGAGTACCCTCAGTATGAGGATAGCAAATATACACAAGATATATGTGCACAATACCAAAAATATGCAGTAATAGCAATAGAAAGCAATGCAAGCAATGTACAGTCACAATAGATTGCAATGAGAGCACATAGGTATAGGGGCAACACAAACCATATACTCTAGAAGTGAAATGCGAACCACGAATGGACCCCAAACCTATGTGAGCTTGTAGAGGGTCGCTGGGACTGTAAGAAAACAGTGGGGGTTAGAAAAATAGCCCACCCCAAGACCCTGAAAAGTAGGTGTAAAGTGCACCTAAGTTCCACAGAGAGCACAGAAGTCGTGATAGGGGAATTCTGCAAGGAAGACCAACACCAGCAATGCAACAACGATGGATTTCCAGACGAGAGTACCTGTGGAACAAGGGGACCAAGTCCAAAAGTCACGATCAAGTCGGGAGTGGGCAGATGCCCAGGAAATGCCAGCTGTGGGTGCAAAGAAGCTGCCACTGGATGGTAGAAGCTGTGGATTCTGCTAGAACGAAGAGGACTAGGAACTTCTCCTTTGGAGGATGGATGTCCCACGTCGTGAAGAAGCTTGCAGACGTGTTTCCGTGCAGAAAGATTGCAAACAAGCCTTGCTAGCTGCAAGGGTCGCGGTAAGGGTTTTTGGATGCTGCTGTGGCCCAAGAGGGACCAGGATGTCGCCAATTGTGTGAGGAGACAGAGGGGGCGTCCAGCAAGACAAAAAGCCCACTCAGAAGCAAGCAGCACCCGCAGAAGTGCCGGAACAGGCACTACAAAGAAGAGTGAACCGGAGCTCACCTGAAGTCACAAAAGAAGGTCCCACAACACCGGAGGACAACTCAGGAGGTCGTGCACTGCAGGTTAGAGTGTTGGGGACCCGGGCTTGGCTGTGCACAAAGGAAATCCTGGAAGAGTGCACAGGAGCCGGAGCAGCTGCAAATCACGCGGTACCCATCAATGCAGTCTAGCGTGGGGAGGCAAGGACTTACCTCCACCAAACTTGGACTGAAGAGTCACTGGACTGTGGGAGTCACTTGGACAGAGTTGCTGAGTTCCAGGGACCCCACTCGTCGTGCTGAGAGGGGACCCAGAGGACCGGTGATGCAGTCTTTTGGTGCCTGCGGTTGCAGGGTTAAGATTCCGTCGACCCACAGGAGATTTCTTTGGAGCTTGTAGTGCAGAGAGGAGGCAGACTACCCCCACAGCATACGCCACCAGGGAAACAGTCGAGAAGGCGGCCGGATCAGCGATACAAGGTTGCAGTAGTCGTCTTTGCTACTTTGTTGCAGTTTTGCAGGCATCCAGAGCAGTCAGCGGTCGATTCCTTGTCAGAAGGTGAAGAGAGAGATGCAGAGGCACTCTGATGAGCTCTTGCGTTCATTATCTAAAGAATTCCCCAAAGCAGAGACCCTAAATAGCCAGAAAAGGAGGTTTGGCTACCTAGGAAGGAGGATAGGCTAGCAACACAGGTAGGAGCCTATCAAAAGGAGTCTCTGACGTCACCTGCTGGCACTGGCCACTCAGAGCAGTCCAGTGTGCCAGCAGCACCTCTGTTTCCAAGATGGCAGAGGTCTGGAGCTCACTGGAGGAGCTCTGGGCACCTCCCAGGGGAGGTGCAGGTCAGGGGAGTGGTCACTTCCCTTTCCTTTGTCCAGTTTAGCGCCAGAGCAGGGCTGGGGGATCCCTGAACCGGTGTAAACTGGCTTATGCAGAGATGGGCACCATCTGTGCCCATCAAAGCATTTCCAGAGGCTGGGGGAGGCTACTCCTCCCCAGCCCTGACACCTTTTTCCAAAGGGAGAGGGTGTAACACCCTCTCTCTGAGGAAGTCCTTTGTTCTGCCTTCCTGGGCCAAGCCTGGCTGGACCCCAGGAGGGTAGAAACCTGTCTGAGGGGTTGGCAGCAGCTGCAGTGAAACCCAGGGAAAGGTAGTTTGGCAGTACCCGGGTCTGAGCTAGAGACTCGGGGGATCATGGAATTGTATCCCCAATGCCAGAATGGAATTGGGGTGACAATTCCATGATCTTAGGCATGTTACATGGCCATGTTCGGAGTTACCATTGTGACGCTATACATATGTAGTGACATATGTATAGTGCACGCGTGTAATGGTGTCCCCGCACTCACAAAGTCCGGGGAATTTGCCCTGAACAATATGGGGCACCTTGGCTAGTGCCAGGGTGCCCACACACTAAGTAACCTAGCACCCAACCTTTACCAGGTAAAGGTTAGACATATAGGTGACTTATAAGTTACTTAAGTGCAGTGGTAGATGGCTGTGAAATAACGTGGACGTTATTTCACTCAGGCTGCAATGGCAGGCCTGTGTAAGAATTGTCAGAGCTCCCTATGGGTGGCAAAATAAATGCTGCAGCCCATAGGGATCTCCTGGAACCCCAATACCCTGGGTACCTCAGTACCATATACAAGGGAATTATAAGGGTGTTCCAGTATGCCAATGTAAATTGGTGAAATTGGTCACTAGCCTGTTAGTGACAATTCAGAAAGAAATGAGAGAGCATAACCACTGAGGTTCTGGTTAGCAGAGCCTCAGTGAGACAGTTAGTCATAACACAGGTAACACATACAGGGCACACTTATGAGCACTGGGGCCCTGGCTGGCAGGGTCCCAGTGACACACACAACTAAAACAACATATATACAGTAAAATATGGGGGTAACATGCCAGGCAAGATGGTACTTTCCTACACAAGGTGCCCTCATAATTAGTAACTCTGCACCTAACCTTCACTAAGTGAGGGTTAGACATATAGGTGACTTATAAGTTACTTAAGTGCAGAGTAAAATGGCTGTGAAGTAACATGGATGTTATTTCACTCAAGTGGCAGTCCTGTGTAAGAAGTGTCTGAGCTCCCTATGTGTGGCAAATGAAATGCTGGAGCCCATAGGGATCTCCTGGGACCCCAATACCTTGGGTACCTAGGTACCATATACTAGGGAATTATAACGGTGTTCCAGTGTGCCAATCAGAACTGGTGAAAATGGTCACTAGCCTGCAGTGACAATTTTAAAGACAGAGAGAGCATAAGCACTGAGATTCTGGTTAGCAGATCCTCAGTGATACAGTCAGGCACCACACAGGGAACACATATAGGCCACAACTATGAGCACTGGGGTCCTGGCTAGCAGGATCCCAGTGACACTGGCAAAAACAAACTGACACACAAGTAAAAATAGGGGTAACATGCCAGGCAAGATGGTACTTTCCTACACAGAGAAACCAACCATGAACTGGTTTAAAATGGGATAAGGTAACGCCATTGTTATCCCATGGGAGAGATAGACCTTGCAGTAGTGAAGAAAACAAATTAAAGTGTTTTTCACAACGAGGACATGTAAAAGTTAACAGTACATGCCCTACTTCTTAAATGCATTGCACACTGCCTACTGGGCCCTCCAGGGCCTGCCTTAGGAGTGACAGAGTGTAGGAGGCTGGCCTGGTTTGTAGTAAGTACCAGAGGTACTTACACCAGGACCAGATATCCCTTATTAATGAATTGTAGGCAGTGTCTACAAGCCAGGCTGTCTTGGGTAGCTGTAGCTGAGCAGCCAAGGCTTATCTAGGACACATGCAATGTTCATGCAATACCACTGTAGTCACACAGCACTTATACACATCAAAAGAAAATACTCAGTGTTACAAAAATAAAGGTACTTTATTTTGGTGACACAAATGCCAAAAATACCTTAGATACTATACTCCCTTAAGAGGTAAGTAATATCCACATTTTCTACACTAGAATGCAGTAATATCGGGAAAAACAGTAAGAAAACAGTGCAAAAAGTTGAAAATCACAATCGATAGCAGTGGGCCTAGGGTTAACACAAACCATATACTAAAATAGTTGATTGCGAAAGTCAGTTTCCCACCTAGGAAAGTGTAGTGTGTTGAGGGGTGCTGGGAGTGTAAGACAACACCAAAGATAAGTAATAGAACCCACCCCACAGCCCAGGAAAGCAGGAGTAAATCACAGTAAGTTTCCTAGAACACACAAGAACATGTGAAGAAGATTATGTAAGTACCAGAAGAGACTACAAGACCCCAATGATGGATTCCTGGCCCTGAAGACATGTGAAAGAAGGGGACCAAGTCCAAGAAGCACTGAAGAGTCCAGGGAGAACAGGAGCCCCTGCTAACCCGGATGAAGATGCAAAAGAAGAACCACTGCTGAAGAACATTCAGTACTGCACCCAGGAACACGGATGCGGGTTCCTGGTTGGTGCAGATGATGTCCCACGTCAGATGGATGATTGCAGTCTGGTTTGCGTTGCTGGATTCCGCCAGCAAGCCTTGGCACACGCAAAGCTTGCAGTTAGCGGAAAATGGCGCAGCTCGGGCCAGGAGGGACCTGGTGGCCTCTACCCAGGAGGGGGTGACAGAGGGGGCTCTCAGCAACTCAGAGAGCCCTCAGACGACCAGGCAGCGCGCACAGGAGCCCCACAGCACCGGGACGAAGAAGGTGCAAATGGAGGCCAATGCAGCACTACACAAAGGGATCCCACACCGTCAGAGAACCACTCAGGAAGCTGTGCTGTGCACGAAGAACTTTGTGGAAGGTCGCACAAAAGCATTGGCATCTGCAAAACATGCGGTGCATGGGGATACTGCCTTGCTTGCGGAGGCAAGCTCTTACCTCCACCAAAGTTGGATAGCTGGACCTTAGGACTGTCGGGACCACTTCAGTCCACTTCCTGTGTTGCTGGATCCACGCACTTTGTCAGGAAATGGGACTCTCGCCTCCATTCCTCGCTGCAGAGGGGTGCCTGCTGAAGCAGGGAAGTGACTCCTTCACTTTCAGGGAGATTCCTTCGTTCTTCTGGTGCAGGCTGAAGACCGGCAGTCCTTGGAGGATGCACGACCTGGAAACAGTTGCAGCTGCTGGCAGGAGCTGAAGATACAATGTTGCAAAAGTCATCTTTTCTTCTTTGTTGCAGTTTGTAGAGTTCCTAGAGGGTCCAGATGCAGTTTTGTTGATAGAAGGTGAAGTAAAGGATTCAGAGGATTCCTGCTGGAGTCTTGCAATCAGAATCTGAGGAAACACCCAGAGGAGAGACCCTAAATAGCCCTGAAAGGGGGATTGGTCAGCTACACAGGTAAGCACCTATCAGGGGAGGGTTCTGACAGCACCTGCTGTCACTGGCCACTCAGATGCTTCCAGAGTGCCCCACCACCTTCAAATCCAACATTGCAAAATTGTAAAAACCAGGGACACTCTGGAGGAGCTCTGGGCACCACCCCTGGGGTGGTAATGGACAGGGGAGTGGTCACTCCCCTTTCCTTTGTTCAGTTTCACGCCAGAGGAGGGACTGGGAGTGCCTGAACTGGCATAGACCGGATTATGGAAGGAGGGCACCATCTGTGCCCTTCAAAGCATTTCCAGAGGCTCAGGGAGACTATCCCGCCCATGCCTGTAACACCTATTTCCAAAGGGAGAGTGTAGGAAGTTGGCTCTGTATATAGAATCTCAAAGTGAGAAATAGTGTGTACAGAGTCCCAGAGTTCCCCTTAGAGGTTGATAGTGGCAAAATTAGATAATACTAATTCTGTAGTTTGTGGTAGTGTGGTCGAGCAGTAGGCTTATCAGAGGAAAGTGTTAAGCATTTGTTGTACACACACAGGCAATAAATGAGGTACACACACTCAAAAACGTAACTCCAGGCCAATAGATTTTTATATAGAAAAATATATTTTCTTAATTTATTTTTAGAACCACATGATTCAAATTTTAGGTATGTACATAAAGTGCAAGGCACTTCACACAGGTAAGTATAGAACTTTGATTTACAACAGTAGTACACTCAGTTTTGGTTAAAATGGCAAATAGCTATTTTAAAAGTGGACACTGCAAAAATCAAAAGTTCCTGGGGAGGTAAGCAATAGTTAGTTTTTCAGGTAAGTAAGGCACTTTCAGTCAATCTCCTGGGCACAGGCAGTCTACCGTT
The DNA here is from genome assembly GCF_031143425.1 of Pleurodeles waltl. NCBI lineage: Eukaryota > Metazoa > Chordata > Amphibia > Caudata > Salamandridae > Pleurodeles > Pleurodeles waltl. Next base: position 398,638,726 of record NC_090446.1, read on the forward strand.
GGGGGTTCCAAGCAATCCCAAAGCCACCACACCAGCAACACAGGGCCGGCCAAAGGAGGGCGCAAACAGCACAGGCGCCTATGGAGAACAGGGGTGCTACGGTTCCGGTCAGCTTGCAGGTAAGTACCTGTGTCCTCAGGGAGCAGACCAGGGGGGTTTTGTAGAGCACTTGGGGAGACCAACACAAGTACACAAAACTCAGTGGTACATGGGCGGCTGGGTGCTGTGTGCAAAGTAGGAGTTGGGCTTTGTATTGAAAACCACGGAGGGACCCGGGGGTCACCCTGGCGATGAAGGCAGGGCACAAGGGGCCTTCTCGGGCCAGCCACCAACTGGGCTAGGATGAGGGCCGCCTGCTGGTCACTCCTGCACTGGTAGGTGGTTCCTCTCTGTCCTGGGGGCTGCGGGTGCAGTGCTTGGTCCAGGTGTCGGGTTCCTTTGTTACCAGGCAGTCGGGGTCAGAAGGAGCCTCTGGATCCTCTCCGTAGGTGTTGTTGTGGGGGTGCAGGGAGGTCGACTCAGGGTGTCCATGTTGTTGGAGTTGCCTGGGAGTCCTCTCTGCAGTGTTGGTTTCTCCAAACTCGAGCCGGGGGCGTCGGGTGCAGAGTGTGAGGACTCGCGGTTCTGGTGGGAAGTTAAAGTCTCTTTAAAGTTGCTTGTTTTTTAGTTATTTCTGGACAGAGCCGCTGTCCTCGGGGAGGTTCTTGGTCCTTTAGGTGCAGGTCAGTCCTCTGAGTCCTCAGATGTCGCTAGTCCTGCTGGATGCGTCACTGTGCAGGATGTTTGAGTTGGGAGACAGGCCGGTAGGGCTGGGGCCAAGTCAGTTGTTATCTCCGTCGTCTCTGCGGGGCTTTCAGGTCAGAAGTCCTTCTTCTTTCTTCAGGTTGCAGGAATCTGATTTCTTGGGTTCAGGGTCGCGGCTGAATACTGAATTTAGGTGTGTGTTTAGGCCTGGGGAGCAGTAGCCTATGGCTACTGCCCTGGAGGGTGGCTATACCCTCTTTGTGCCTCCTCCCTGAGAGGAGGGGGGCACATCCCCATTCATATTGGGGGAATCTTCCAAAACCAAGATGGAGGACTTCTTAAAGCAGGGGTCACCTCAGCTCAGGACACCTTAGGGGCTGTCCTGACTGATGGGTGACTCCTCCTTGTTTTTCTCATTATCTCCTCCGGACTTGTCGCCAAAAGTGGGGGCTGTGTCCGGAGGGGCGGGCATCTCTATTAGCTGGGATGCCCTGGGGCGCTGTAACAACCGGCATGAGCCTTTGAGGCTTAAAGCCAGGTGTTATTGTTCCTGCAGGGGGAGTTGAGAAGCACCTCCACCCAGTGCAGGCTTTGTTCCTGGCCACAGAGTGACAAAGGCACTCACCCCATGTGGCCAGAAACTCATCTGGTTGTGACAGGCTGGCAGGAACTGGCCAGCCAAACACTAGGAATTGGAATGTCGTGTCTTTTCTTGGAATGTCGTGTGGAATGTCATGTCTTTTCTTGGAATGTCATGTCTTTTCTTGGAATGTGTGGAATGTCATGTCTTTTCCTGGAATGTCATGACTTTTTTTGGAATGTCATGTCTTTTCTTGGAATGTCATGTCTTTTTTTGGAATGTCATGTCTTTTCTTGGAATGTCAAGTCTTTTTTTGGAATGTCCTGTCTTTTTCTGGAATGTGTGGAATGTCGTGTCATTTCTTGGAATGTCATGTCTTTTCTTGGAATGTCATGTCTTTTTTTGGAATGTCATGTCTTTTCCTGGAATGTGTGGAATGTCATATCTTTTCTTGGAATGTCATGTCTTTTCTTGGAATGTGTGGAATGTCATGTCTTTTCCTGGAATGTCATGTCTTTTTTTGGAATGTCATGTCTTTTCTTGGAATGTCATGTATTTTTTTGGAATGTCCTTTCTTTTCCTGGAATGTGTGGAATGTCGTGTCATTTCTTGGAATGTCATGTCTTTTCTTGGAATGTCATGTCTTTTTTTGGAATGTCATGTCTTTTCCTGGAATGTGTGGAATGTCATATCTTTTCTTGGAATGTCATGTCTTTTCTTGGAATGTGTGGAATGTCATGTCTTTTCCTGGAATGTCATGTCTTTTTTTGGAATGTCATGTCTTTTCTTGGAATGTCATGTCTTTTTTTGGAATGTCATGTCTTTTCCTGGAATGTGTGGAATGTCGTGTCTTTTCTTGGAATGTCATGTCTTTTCCTGGAATGTGTGGAATGTCGTGTCTTTTCTTGGAATGTCATTTCTTTTCTTGGAATGTCATGTCTTTTTTAGGAACGTCATGTCTTTTCCTGGAATGTGTGGAATGTCGTGTCTTTTCTTGGAATGCCGTGTGGAATGTCATGTCTTTTCATGGAATGTCATGTCTTTTCTTGGAATGTGTGGAATGTCATGTCTTTTCTTGGAATGTCATGTCTTGGAATGTCATGTCTTTTTTGGAATGTCATGTCTTTTCCTGGAATGAACTCCCTAAACTCTTGAGGCACTACCACTCTCCTAGTGGCACCAGGTTTTGGATCTCTTGCCTCAGTGTAAAGGAGTCCATCTTCCCAATAGACTCTGTGAGTTCCACGGACATTTCCTTTGGTTTCCTCAGCAGATTGCTGCCTAAGGCCTTCAAGAGAGGGACATGTTTCTTGCACCTTGCACAGTTGTTCCCTTGTGGGTCCCCCTGGGACCAAGAGCTCAACCTGATAAGGTTCCAACTCTATAAGTTCAGTTCCCTCAGGGGATAGAACTTCTTCCTGAGGAGAGAGGTTCTTTTTCTTTGTCTGTGCTGAAGCTGGTTCCCCAGTCTTCTTTCCTTTTCTCTTGGAGGGTTGGGCCATTATTCCAGCCTCCAACACCTCTTTTTCACCCTGAGCTCTGCACTGTGCTCTAGTCTTGACACACACCAGTTCAGGGATACCCAGCATGGCTGCATGGGTTTTGAGTTCTACCTCAGCCCATGCTGAGGACTCCAGATCATTTCCAAGCAGACATTCAACTGGTATAGCAGAAGAGACTACCACCTGTTTTAGGCCAGTGACTTCTCCCCATTGTACAGTTACCATAGCCATGGGATGTACTTTAGTCTAATTGTCAGTATTGGTGACTGGATAAGTTTGTCCAGTCAGGTATTGTCCTGGAGAAACCAGTTTGTCTGTCACCATAGTGACACTGGCACCTGTATTCCTCAGGGCCTCTACTCTAGTCCCATTAATAAAGAGCTGCTGCCTGTATTTTTGCATGTTAGGCGGCCAGGCAGTTAGTGTGGCTAAGTCCATCCCACCCTCAGAGACTAATGTAGCTTCAGTGTGAACCCTGATTTGCTCTGGGCACACTGTTGATCCCACCTGGAAACTGGCTATTCCAGTGCTAACTGGAGTAGTAGTTGAAGTGGAACCTTTCTTGGGACAGGCCTTGTCTCCAGTTTGGTGTCCATGGTGACTACAGCTGCGACATCAGGCCTTTTTGGGATCAAAGTTTTTACACTTGTACTCAAATGAGGATTGTGAAGAGGCTTTGGACCCACCCTCCTGAGCAGATTTTTGGGGCCCTGTAGAAGACTCTCTACTTTTTCCCTTGGATGTCTCAACACTCTTCCACTGGGGAGGCTTTGTGGCCCCTTTCTTTTGGTCACCCCGTTTGGAAGTCTTGGTCATCCTTGTCTTGACCCAGTGGTCTGCCTTCTTTCCCAATTTTTGGGGAGAAATTGGACCTAGGTGTACCAGATGCTGATGAAGTTTATCATTGAAACAATTAATTAAAAGGTGTTCCTTCATAAACAAATTATACTGGGCCTTTCATAATCATTTACACCCCTGCCATGAATCCAACGGTCCAGTGTTTTGACTGAGAAGTCAACAAAATCAACCCAGGTCTGACTCAAGGATTTGTTACCCCCCCCCGAACCTAATCCTGTACTCCTGAGTTGAGAATCCAAAGCCCTCAATCAGGGTAGCCTTCGTGAGGTCATAAGATTCTGCATCTTTTCCAGAGAGTGTGAGGAGTCTATCCCTACACTTTCCAGTGAACATTTCCCAAAGGAGAGCAACCCAGTGAAATTTGTTTACTTTTCTGGTTGCACAAGCCCTCTAAAAAGCTGTGAACCATTCGGGGATGTCATCACCATCTTCATATTTTGTTACAATCCCTTTGGGGATTTTTAGCATGTCAGTATTCTCTCTGACCCTATATAAGTTGCTGCCACCATTGATGGGAGCTAAACCCATCTCTTGCCTTTCCCTTTCTATGGCTAGGAGCTGTCTCTCCAAATCCAATCTTTTGGCCATCCTGGCTAACAGGTTGTCATCTTCATTGAGGCTGCGCTCAATGCTTCCAGAGTTGTTGGACTCCCCTGTAGGAGGAGCAGCATCTATGACTATCACTTTTGGAGTAAGGGTTTGAAAAACCCTGGGCTCCCTAACTAGGACAGGAGGGGGGAAATTCTCCTCCACGTCACTAGTTTCCCCCTCTGTAAGGTTGTCGTCAGAGGGGTGGTCTCTATCAAACTCTGCCAAAAGCTCCTGGAGCTGTACTTTGGTAGGGTTTGATCCATTTTTTATATTTTCTATTTTACAGAGAGTCCTTAACTCTGACATCCTAAGATGCAGGTAAGGGGTGAGGTTGAGTTCCACCACCATCTCATCTGTACTAGACATTATTTCTCTAAAAGTTGGGATACTTTTTAAGAATCTAGAACTATCTCTAGAACTTAATCCAAACTTTTACAAACTTTTAAACTCTAAAAGTAATGCTAACAGGGACTTCCACAAGGCCCTAGCAGGACTTCTAAAAAATTTAGAAAACTAGCTCAAATTGCAAAAATCAGTTTCTAATGACAACTTTTGGAATTTAGCCGTGTGATCAGGTATTGGCTGAGTAGTCCAGCCAATGCAAAGTCTTAGACCCCACTGCTGATCCACCAATGTAGGAAGTTGGCTCTGTATATACTATTTCAAAGTAAGAAATAGTGTGCACAGAGTCCAAGGGTTCCCCTTAGAGGTAAGATAGTGGCAAAAAGAGATAATTCTAATGCTCTATTTTGTGGTAGTGTGGTCGAGCAGTTGGCTTATCAGAGGGTAGTGTTAAGCATTCGTTGTACACACACAGGCAATAAGTGAGGAACACACACTCAAAGACTTACTCCAGGCCAATAGGTTTTTATATTGAAAAATATATTTTCTTAGTTTATTTTAAGAACCACAGGTTCAATATTTACAAGTAATGCTTTAAATGTAAGGTACTTCACTTAGATACTTTAGGAACTTTGAATAAAAGCAATATCACATACAGTCTTTGTAAAAATGTCAATAAGCTATTTTCAAAGTGGACACTACAAAAATCAGCAGTTCCTGGTGGAGGTAAGTGAAGGTTAGGTTTGAAGGTAAGTAAAACACTTACAAGTCTCAAAGTTGGGGCATAGGTAGCCCACCGTTGGGGGTTCAGGGCAACCCCAAAGTTACCACACCAGCAGCTCAGGGCCGGTCAGGTGCAGAGGTCAAAGAGTTGCCCAAAACACATAGGCTTCAATGGAGAATAGGGGTGCCCCAGTTCCTGTCTGCCAGCAGGTAAGTACCCGCGTCCTCGGGGGGCATACCAGGGGGGTTTTGTAGGGCACCGGGTGGGACACAAGAATGTATAGAGAGTACACCCTCAGCGGCACAGGGGCGGCCGGGTGCAGTGTGCAAACAGGCGTCAGGTTTTGTATAGGAAGTAATGGAGGGACCCGGGGATCACTTCAACGATGCAGTCAGGCACAGGGGGGGGGGGCTCCTTGGGGCAGCCACCACCTGGGCTAGGCAGAGGGTCACCAGGGGGTCACTCCTGCACTGGAGTTCGGTTCCTTCAGGTCCTGGGGGCCGCGGTTGCAGTGTTGGTTCCAGGCGTCAGGTCCCTTGTTACAAGCAGTCGCGGTCAGGGGGAGCCTCTGGATTCTCTCTGCAGGCGTCGCTGTGGGGGCTCAGGGGGGTCGTCTCTAGTTACTCACGGGTTCGCAGTCGCTGGGGAGTCCTCCCTGAGGTGTTGGTTTTCCGCAGGTCGAGCCGGGGGCGTCGGGTGCAGAGTGGAAAGTCTCAGGCTTCCGGCGGGAAACTTGAAGTCTTTAAAGTTGTTTCTTTGTTAATAGAAGTTGCAGGATTTTGAACAGAGCTGCTGTTCACAGGTGTTTCTTGGTCCTTGGTTGCAGGGCAGTCCTTCAGAGGTCGCTGGTCCCTGTTGGATGCGTCGCAGTTGCAATTTTCTTCGAAGTTGGGAGACAGGCCAGTATGGCTGGGGCCAAAGCAGTTGTCGTCTCCGTCTTCACTGCAGGGCTTCAGGTCAACAGTCCTTCTTGTCAAGGTTGCAGAAATCTTGTTTCCTAGGTTCTGGGGTGCCCCTAAATACTGAATTTAGGGGTGTGTTTAGGTCTGGGAGGGCAGTAGCCAATGGCTACTGTCCTTGAGAGTGGCTACACCCTCTTTGTCCCTCCTCCCTGTGGGGAGGGGGACACATCCCTCATCCTATTGGGGGAATCCTCCTTCTACAAGATGGAGGATTTCTAAAAGTAAGGATCACCTCAGCTCAGGACACCTTAGGGGCTGTCCTGACTGGTGGGTGACTCCTCCTTGTTTTTCTCATTATCTCCTCCAGCCTTGCCAAAAGTGGGGGCAGTGGCCGGTGGGGCGGGCATCTCCACTAGCTGGGATGCCCTGGGGCGCTGTAACAAAAGGGGTGAGCCTTTGAGGCTCACTGCCAGGTGTTACAGTTCCTGCAGGGGGAGGTGAGAAGCACCTCCACCCAGTACAGGCTTTGTTCCTGGCCACAGAGTGACAAAGGCACTCTCCCCATGTGGCCAGCAACATGGCTGGTGTGTGGCAGGCTGGCAAAAACTATTCAGCCTACACTGTAAGTCAGTTATGTTTTCAGGGGGCATCTCTAAGATGCCCTTTGGGTGTATTTTACAATAAATTGCACACTGGCATCAATGTGCATTTATTGTGCTGAGAAGTTTGATACCAAACTTCCCAGTTTTCAGTGTAGCCATTATAGAACTGTGGAGTTCGTGTTTGACAAACTCCCAGACCATATACTCCTATGGCTACCCTGCACTTACAATGTCTAAGGTTTTGCTTAGACACTGTAGGGGCATAGTCATGCACATGTGCACTCACCTGTGGTATAGTGCACCCTGCCTTAGGGCTGTAAGGCCTGCTAGAGGGGTGACTTACCTATGCCACAGGCAGTGTGAGGTTGCCACCTCCCTCTGCAGGAACAGTAACACCTGGCGGTGAGCCTCAAAGGCTCACCCCTTTTGTTACAGGGCCTCAGGGCATCCCAGCTAGTGGAGATGCCCGCCCCTCCGGCCACTGCCCCCACTTTTGGCGGCAAGGCTGGAGGAGATAATTAGAAAAACAAGGAGGAGTCACCCACCAGTCAGGACAGCCCCTAAGGTGTCCTGAGCTGATGTGACCCTTACCTTACATCTTGTGGATGGAGGATTCCCCCTATAGGATTAGGGATGTGCCCCCCTCCCCACAGGGAGGAGGCACAAAGAGGGTGTAGCCACTCTCCAGGACAGTAGCCATTGGCTACTGCCCTCATAGACATAAACACACCCCTAAGTTCAGTATTTAGGGGCTTCCCAGAACCTAGGAAACTAGATTCCTGCAACCTTAACCTGAAGAAGGACTGTTGACCTGAAGCCCTGCAGTGAAGACGGAGACGACAACTGTTTTGGCCCCAGCCCTACCGGCCTGTCTCCCAACTTTGAAGAAAACTGCAACTGCGATGCAACTAACAGGGACCAGCGACCTCTGAAACCTCAGAGGACTGCCCTGCAACCAAGGACCAAGAATCTCCCGTGAACAGCGGCCCTGTTCAACAATCTGCAACTTTCTTGCCACAAAGAAACAACTTTAAAGACTTCACGTTTCTCGCCAGAAGTGTGAGACTTTCCACTCTGCACCCGACACCCCCGGCTCGACCTGCAGAAAACCAACACCTCAGGGAGGACTCCCCGGCGACTGCGAGCCCGTGAGTAGCCAGAGACGACCCCCCTGCACTCCCACACCGACGCCTGCAGAGGAAATCCAGAGGCTCCCCCTGACTGCGACTGCCTGTAACAAGGGAGCCGACGCCTGGAACCAACACTGCACAGCAGCCCCCAGGACCTTAAGGAACTGAACTCCAGTGCAGGAGCGACCCCCAGGCGACCCTCTGCCGGGCCCAGGTGGTGGCTACCCCGAGTAGCCCCCCTGTGCCTGCATGCATCGTTGAAGAGACCCCCAGGTCTCCCCATTACTTCCTTTACAAAACCCTACTCCTGTTTGCACTCTGCACCCGGCCACCCCTGTGTCGCTGAGGGTGTACTTTCTGTGCCTGCTTGTGTCCCCACCAGTGCCCTACAAAACCCCCCTGGTCTGCCCCCTGAGGACGCGGGTACTTACCTGCTGGCAGACTGGAACCGGGGCACCCCTGTTCTCCATTGAAGCCTATGTGTTTTGGGCACCTCTTTGACCTCTGCACCTGACCGGCCCTGAGCTGCTGGTGTGGTAGCTTTGGGATTGCTTTGAAACCCCAACGGTGGGCTACCTTGGACCCAACTTTTAGACTTGTGTTTATTTGCCTGTGAACTTAACCTTTACTTACCTCCCCCAGGAACTGTTGATTTTTGCACAGTGTCCACTTTTAAAGTAGCTTATTGCCATTTTTGCCAAAACTGTACATGATATTGTGATTATTCAAAGTTCCTAGAATACCTGAGTGAAATACCTTTCATTTAAAGTATTACTTGTAAATCTTGAACCTGTGGTTCTTAACATAAACTAAGAAAATATATTTTTCAATATAAAAACCTATTGGTCTGGATTAAGGGGGTCATTCTAACTCTGGAGGGCGGCGGAGGCCGCCCGCCAGAGTTCCCCCCTCCGAAATACCGCTCCGCGGTCGAAAGACCGCGGAGGGTATTCTAAGTTTTTCCCTGGGCTGGCGGGCGGTCGCCAAATGACCGCCCGCCAGCCCAGGGAAAAACTCCCTTCCCACGAGGATGCCGGCTCGTAATCGAGCCGGCGGAGTGGGAAGGTGCGACGGGTGCTGTTGCACCCGTCGCGCATTTCACTGTCTGCCAAGCAGACAGTGAAATACTCGTAGGGGCCCTCTTACGGGGGCCCCTGCAGTGCCCATGCCAGTGGCATGGGCACTGCAGGGGCCCCCAGGGGCCCCGCGACCCCCCCTACCGCCATCCGGTTCCCGGCGGGCGGACCGCCGGGAACTGGATGGCGGTAGGGGGGGTCGGAATCCCCTCGGCGGCGCAGCTAGCTACGCCGCCTTGGAGGATTCAAAAGGGCGGCGGTACACTGGCGGGAGACCGCCAGTGTTGCCGGTCTGACCGCGGCTTTACCGCCGCGGTCAGAATGCCCTGCGGGGCACCGCCGGCCTGTCGGCGGTGCTCCCGCCGACCCTGGCCCCGGCGGTCTAAGACCGCCGGGGTCAGAATGACCCCCTAAGTCTTTGAGTGAGTGTTCCTCATTTATTGCTTGTGGGTGTACAACAAATGCTTAACACTACCCTCTGATAAGCCTACTGCTCGACCACACTACTACAAAATAGAGCATTAGAATTATCTCTTTTTGCCACTATCTTACCTCTAAGGGAAACCCTTGGACTCTGTGCGCACTATTTCTTACTTTGAAATAGTATATACAGACCCAACTTCCTATACCATTACTATAGGTATGGGTATGGATACGGGGATAGCGTAGAGGGGTTGTTGGATCCTTTAGAAGACCAGCTTGAGACTGAACTGGACTGGCTACAGGATTTGGGTGATGCTAGTGGGTTGGACACCTCCCCTGACACTGGCATGTTTTCTCCCCGTACCAGTAACTATGGAGGAGGGAGTGTCTTCGTCTGTGGTGGTGAGAAGGGCGGCTAAGGTTTTGAACCTCAGCTCACTTCTGTGGAGGTCAGGCCTAACTTCCTGACTGAAGTGCTTCAGCCTGGGGCCTCCAACTCGGAACCCCTTTTTCCCTTCAATGGTGCACTTACGGATGTCCTACTCCAGACCTGGTCCAAACTCAGGTTAGGGGCTCCTGTGTATAGGATAATTGCCTGCCGCCATCGGCCTGCGCGGAATGACCTAAATTTCCTCACCCAACACCCTACTCCTGAGAGCCTTGTTATCCATGCTTCATCATCCTCTGGCACATTCCCTACAGCTCCCCTGGACAGGGAATCAAAAAGACTGGACAATTTGGGGAGGAAGATGTTTTCTTCTGCCAGTCTAGCGCTGCGGTCCATGAACACTGCATGCCTTTTGGGCTGCTATTCCCATACTCTCTGGGATACGGTCGCACAATTGCTGCCTCAAGTTCCGGAAGAGGCCAGGAATGTTCTCTCCCAAGCCATGACAGATGGGAAAGACGCAGCCATGTTCATGATCCATTGTGGACTGGATACGACCGACTCACTAGGCAGATCGGTTGCATCGATTGTGGCACTGAGATGCCACGCCTAGTTGAGGATATCTGGTGTTTTGTGGGATGTCCAGCAATCTTTGATGGACATGCCCTTTGATAAGCACTCGTCTATTAGGAGACAAGGCGGACACAGGGCTTTAGCACTTAAAGGATTCTGGTCTATGGCTCGTTCCCTTGGCCTAGCGGCCACTCCTTGCACCCCTCAATCCGCCTACCGCTCCGCTTCGCTCCTTTGGTGGCTGCGGAAGGGGCACCCAACCACATCCAATTCCACATGGCCACTGGCCCACGCATGGTGTACAGTCCCTGCGTGGACGCGGGATCCACTGAGCTTGTGGATCAGGGAGTCCACGGCCCCCACAATCCACCCCTGCCCCCTCCTCTGCCTCAAAACCTTCGTAGCCCATTGGGACATCCCAGATCAGTTGACAGCAGAATTCACCATCATCTGCCCCACTGGGAATCCATCACCATGGACAGGTGGGTTTTACAGATCGTCCGAATGGGCTACTTACTCCCCTTCGACTTCTCCTCCAGCCATGCCACCATCATTTGATCACCTGTCAGAAGAATATTTGGCACTTCTCCGCAAGAAAGTCCAAGCTCTCTTGGCCAAGGTATTCATAGAGAGGATCCCTGCACCAGAAGTAGGTCGTGGTTGCTATTCCTGCTACTTTCTGGTGCCCAAAAAGACAAGCGCCTTCGCCCTGTCCTAGACCTCCGGTCCCTTAACCTTTTCCTCATGAAGGAGAAGTTCAAGATGTTAACCCTGGCTCAGGACCTCTCTGCCTTGGACCCTGGAGAATAAATGGTTGTGTTGGGCTTGCAGGACGCCTATTTCCATATTCCCGTCCTGCCAGCCCACAGATGTTACCTGCGATTCATGGTAGGTCACAAGCACTTTCAGTTTACAGTGCTCCCCTTTGGCCTTACCTGTGCCCCTCGGAAGTGCACGAAAGTTATGGTAGTGGTTGCAGATCATCTGCGTAGGTTCCAGTCTTTCCCTACCTCAACAACTGACTGTTGAAGGTGGACACTCCCAAGATAGGTGTTTCCCACCTCCAGACTATGGCGAACCCCCTCCATTCGCTGGAGTTCACGATCAATGTGCCGAAGTCACACCTGACTCCCTCTCAGACGCTCCCTTTCATCTGAGCAGTTCTGGACACAGTGGCGTATCCTCCCGAAAAGAGAGTCCAGGATATTTGGGCTATGATACCGATGCTTCAGCCTCTATCCTGGATTTCGGTGAGAATGACTCTGAGGCTGCTGGGCCTCATGGCCTCCTGCATCCTGCATCCTGCATCCTGCTAGTCCAACATGTCAGATGGCATATGCAGGCTTTGCAGTGGGACCTGAAGTTCCAGTGGGCATCAAGGGACTCTCGGACATGGTTCAGATCTCGGAGGAAACTGCGAAAGATCTGCAGTGGAGGTTGTCAAATCCAGATTCGGTCAGTGGCACATCCCTCTCCCTTACCCAACCATATGTCACAGTAGTGACAGATACAAAACTCCTGGGATGAGGCGGTCACATGGGATGAGCGGAGATCAGAGGCCTCTGGTCTCCAGCACAGTACGGTCTCCACATCAGCCTTTTGGAGCTCTGGGAAATCCAACTTGCATTGAAAGCATTCCTTCCCTCTCTCAAAGGGAAAGTGTTGCAGGTGTTTACCGACAACTCCAACATCATGTGGTATTGCAACAAGCAGGGCAGAGTGTGGTCGTGGACCCTTTCTCAAGAGGCTCTTCACGTCTGGACATGGCTGTAACGTAAGGACGTTTCCCTGGTGGTTCAACATCTGCCAGGCTCTCTGAACGTCAGAGCAGAAGAACTCAGCCGTCAATGAGTAGTCGATCACGAATGGCGTCTCCATCCAGAGGTGGCGCAAGGTCTCTTTCAGCAGTGGGGAGAGCCTTGGTGAGATCTGTTCGCCTCTGCATAAAATGTGCAGTGTCAGCTGTTTTGCTCATTGGAGTTTCCAAGGTGGCACTCGCTTGGTGACCCTTTTCTTCACAAGTAGAATTCAGGCCTCCTGTACGCCTTCCTGCCAATACCACTTCTGCCCAGAGTTCTGAAGAAGATCAGGCAAGACCCGGCCTAAGTAATCTTGGTTGCTCCGGACTGGGCATGAAGAGCCTGGTATCCCGAGCTCTTGACAACGGCCATCAATCCTCCGATCAGGCTGCCCTTTCAGGAGGATCTTCTGTTGCAGCAGCAGGGGACGGTTATCCACCCAAACCTGTCCAGTCTCCACCTCCTTGCGTGGAGATTGAGCAGCGACAGTTGACATCTTTTGACCTTCCACCCGAAGTCTGTAATATCATCTTAGCAGTCAGGCTTCCCTCCACCAAAACGGTATACGCATGTTGTTGGAAATAATTTGTGGCATGGTGTATCATTAAATCTGTTGATCCCCTCTCTGCACCTCTTTCAGAAGTTCTCTTCTTTATTCTCGCTCTTGTCCAGCAGGGCTCTGCTCTGGGCACCCTGAAGGGATATTTGTCTGCCATCTCTGCCTTCTTATGGCTACCAGCCCAACCTTCCCTTTTCAAATCTCCCATTGTTGGGAGGTTTCTTAAAGGCCTCACTCATATGTTTTCTCCCATCCCATTTATCATGCCCCAGTAGGATTTGAAATTGGTCCTCACGTACCTCATGTGCGCCCCTTTCGAACCACTCCACAACTATTCTTTACAGCTCTCAACCCTAAAAACTGATTTTTTGATTGCCATCACCCTTGCTTGCAGAATAAGTGAGCTTCAGACTCTTTCTTCGAAGCCACCATTCCTAGCAGTGCATCCTGACAAAGTGGTGCTTCGTACCTGGGCTTCCTTTCTTCCCAAAGTGGTAACACTCTTTCATGTAGGCTAGTGTATCACCTTGCCTACTTTTTACGCAACCCACATCCCTCTCATCAGGAGGAAAGACTCCACTATCTGGATCCAAAAAGAGCGTTGGCGTTCAACCTAGATTGTGCCAGATTCCCGGGTGGACGATCAACTCTTTGTGGGATATGTGGGTGCAAAGAAAGTGAAGGCGGAGCAGAAGAGGACCATCTTGCGATGGGTAGTCCTCTGCATCAAGATGTGCTATGCTTTGGCGAAAAAGCAACCCCCTGAGGAATTCAACCAGAGCAACTACTGCAACCACAGCATTAGCACGTGGAATTCCAGTTCTGGATATCTGCCAGGCCGCAACGTGGGCATCCTCACGTAGGTTCACCAAGCAGTACTGCCTGGACAGTCAGGTCTGTAGGGATGGCTATTTTGGCTGTTTGGTCCTGCAGGACTTTTTGGTGTGATCTTAGTTTACCACCCACCACCAGGGATAGTATTGCTCTGGGATCTATTCTAAGGTAAGCAATCTGTACCTAGAAGTTTCTATCAGATGTACAAGTTACTTATCATCGGTAACAATATATCTGGTAGAGACATCTTCTAGTTGCAGATTCCTTACCGACTCCCCAATCCTCCCTGCACTGCAAACTGATTGCTAGGGACAGGTACTTCCCTCTAAGGGCCTAGTTTTGGCACAACTTTCTCAGTGTTGTTCATGGCTCTGCGCTACTGGCATGGAAAGTCGTGAAAAGAAACTGACGTCAACACGCCGGGGTGGTGCCTGAATACGACAGCGACATCATCACGGCAACCACGACACCCGCGGAGTCGACTGTGGGCATGTAACGACGCTCAGGGGTACTGCTCGAAGAAAAAAAATCGCCTGATCCAGTCTGAGTCCTGGGGAAATTCTAAGGTAAGGAATCTGTAACTAGAGTATGTCTCTACGAGATATATCGTTACCGAAGGTAAGTAACTTGTACTTTAATTTACGTATTTTTATTTGATTTTTCAATGCAGCAAAGTTAAATGCTCATAATTCTCAAAACATACAAAAGTACTTAGATCACAATGTCTCTACCCCTGAATATTGTGTATCTCACATCTCACCAATTTCCCACTTCTGCCTGTCTAATCTTGGAGTCCACACCATTTAAACCACTAATCCAACTGTCAGTAAGTGAAGAAGACAATGTTATTAAGAGGTGGTCTTGGAAAAGTGCTTATCACTAATAGAGGGCTCCTAAATCAGTGCAAGATAAATCTTAAAAAGGGGTTTGTACTCAGATAGATGGTCATTGTAGGAAAGTACCATCTTTCTTGGCATGTTACCCCCATTTTTACATGTATGTCAGTATGTTTTTGCCTGTCTCACTGGGATTCTGCTAGCCAGGACCCCAGTGCTCATAGTTTGTGGCCTAAATGTGTATGTCTGTGTAGTGCCTAACTGTGTCACTGAGACTCTGCTAATCAGAACCTCAGTGTTCATGCTCTCTCTGCCTTTAAATATGTCACTATAGGTTAGTGACTACATTTACCAATTCTAATTGGCATACTGGAATCCCCTTATAAGTCCCTAGGATATGTGACTTAGGTACCCAAGGCATTGGGGTTCCAGGAGATCCCTATGGGCTGCAGCATTTCTTTTGCCACCCACAGGGAGCTCAGACAAACCCTTACACAGGACTGCCATTGCAGCCTGCGTGAAATAACGCACACGTTATTTCACAGCCATTTTCACTGCACTTAAGTAACTTATAAGTCACCTATATGTCTAACCTTCACTTGCTGAAGGTTAGGCGCAAAGATACTAAGTGTGAGGGCACCTTTGCACTAGCAAAGGTGCCCCCACATAGTTCAGGTCCATTTCCCCAGACTTTGTGAGTGCGGGGACACCATTACATGCATGCACTACATATAGGTCAATACCTATATGTAGCTTCACAATGGTAACTCCGAATATGGCCGTGTAACATGTCTAAGATCATGGAATTGTCCCCCATTCCAAATCTGCTATTGGGGAGTCAATTCCATGCATCCTGGGAGCTCCACTATGGACCCCCAGTACTGCCAAACCAGCTCTCTGAGGCTTGCACTGCAGCTACAGCTGCTGCCACCTTACAGACAGGGTTCTGCCCTCCTGGGGTCTGGGTAGCCCAGTACCAGGAAGGCAGAACAAAGCATTTCCTCTGAGAGCAGGGTGTTACACCCTCTCCTTTTGGAAATAGGTGTTACAGGCTGGGGAGGGGTAGCCTCCCCCAGCCTTTGGAAATGCCTCTGGATGGTGACCTCCTTGCATAAGCCAGTCTACACCAGTTTAGGGAACCCCAGTCCCTGCTCTGGCACGAAACTGGACAAAGGAAAAGTGACCACTCCCCTGTCCAACAACACCTCAGGGGTAAGGCCCAGAGCTCCTCCAGTGTGTCTCAGACCTCTGCCATCTTGTTTTCAGAGCTGTGGGGGCACTCTGGAGGTCTCTGAGTGGCCAGTGCCCGCAGGGGACGTCAGAGACCCCTCCTGATAGGTGCATACCTGGGTAGGTAGCC
This sequence comes from Pleurodeles waltl, assembly GCF_031143425.1. Classification (NCBI taxonomy): domain Eukaryota; kingdom Metazoa; phylum Chordata; class Amphibia; order Caudata; family Salamandridae; genus Pleurodeles; species Pleurodeles waltl. The sequence goes on from NC_090446.1 coordinate 398,654,549, forward strand.
AATCCTCCTCTCAGAGCTATTTAGGGTCTCTCCTGTGCGCTTCTCATCAGATTACAACTTGCAAGAATCCACCAGGACTCCTCTGGACTTCTCTCTTTAACTTCTGCCAAGAATCGACTGCTGATGCCCCAGGACACCTGCAAAACTGCAACAAAGTAGCCAGAAGACTACCAGCGACATTGTAGTGCCTAATCCTGCTGGCTTTCTCAACCGTTTCCTGGTGGTGCATGCTCAGGGGGCTGCCTGCCTTCACCCTGCACTGGAAGCCACGAAATCACAAAGCAACTGTGGGTTAACGGAGTCTTCCCCCTGCTTCAGCAGGCACCATACTACAGCTTCACCGGAACTCTGGGTCCCCTCTCATCTTGACGAGCGTGGCCCCTGGAATACAGGTGGTGGACCCAAGTGACCCCGACTGTCCAGTGGTCCAACTGTCCAAATTTGGTGGAGGTAAGTCCTTGCCTCCCCTCCCCAGACAGTAGTCCTGTGCACTGTGTGATCTGCAGCTACAAGGGCTTCTGTGCACATTTCCAAGAAATCCTATGTGCACTGCCGAGCCTGGGTCCCCAGCACTCCGTCATGCGATGCTCAGCTCCCTGAGTTGACCTCCGGTGTCGTGGGACCTCCCTTTGCAGTGTTGAGACGACCGCCGTGTTTAGTCTTCTTGAACCCGTGTTCAAGGACTAATGCGGGTGCTTCCCTCCTTCCAGTGGGCACTCTACGTTGCTGAGGGCCCCCTCTGTCTCCTGAGTGATGACATCCTGGTCCTTCCTGGGCCCAGGCAGCACCCTTTTTCTTCAACTGCGACTCTTGCAGGTAGCAAGGCTTGTTTGCGGTATTTTGCCAAGGAAACAACTCTGCATCCACCAGCATGCCGTGGGACATCTTCTGCACAAAGCAGAACCTCCTACCTCCTTTCATTGGTGCAACACCAGCATCTTCTTCCAATCGGAGGCAGTCATTTTGCACCTTCATCCGGGGTTAAGTGGGCTCCTGCCCCCCGGACACTTTAGTGACTCTTGGACTTGGTCCCCTTCCTTTACAGGTCCTCAGGTCCAGGAATCCATCTTAAGTGCTTTGCAGTCTGTTGTGGTCCTTGCTAAATCCTTTATCACAACTTCAGTGTATTTGGGGGGAAATAGTAGTACTTTACTCCTGCTTTCCTGGGTCCTGGGGTGGGGTCTCCTTTACACCCTTAGTGTTTTCTCACACTCTCAGCGACCCTCTACACACTACACTTGCCTAAGGGTGCATTCGTGGTTCGCATTCCGCTTACTTAGTATATGGTTTGTGTTGCCCCTAGGCCTATTGCATCCTATTGTGTTTTACAGTGTTTGCACTACTTTCTAACTGTTTTACTTAAGTGATTTGGTTACTTGTGTATGTTTTGTGTACGTTACTTACCTCCTAAGGGAGTATATCCACTGAGATATTTTTGGCACATTGTCACTACAATAAAGTACCTTTTATTTTTGGTAACTATGAGTATTGTCTTTCTTATGATATAGTACCTATATGATTTAAGTGGTATTGCATGAGCTTTGCATGCCTCCTAGTTCAGCCTAGGCTGCTCTGCTATAGCTACCTCTATCAGCCTAAGCTGCTAGGACACTACTACACTCTACTAATAAGGGATAACTGGACCTGTTATAAGGTGTAAGTACCATTGGTACCCACTAAAAGCCAGGACAGCTCCTACAGTCATTGACTTAATGGATAGATTTTTCATCGTCTGCCAAAGTAGTCATGGCTTAAGACCAGTCAGAGATCTTCAAAGGTGTGTGGGATTTCCATTTTTCAGGAACATACATCTTGGCTGTCTCCAGTGAAAAGGCTAACCGTTGGCTCTCATGTGAATTTGTACCATCTGTACTCTCCAAATAGTGTTTCTTTGCCAAGTCTAGCAATGGCTGGAAATGGGAGTGTATGCACCTGTCTCAGAATGAGCCCTATCTCACACCAGTATTTAAAAATAGTAGGCATGGCTAGATGTAGCAGAGGCCAATGGCTACTGTCCTCGAGGATGGCTACACCCTGTTTGTGCCCATTGCCTTTAGGGAGGGTGGCACAAACCAAATCCTATTGGTCCCTGTCCTCCAAACCAAGATGGAGGATTCTGCAGGGAGGGGGTCACCTCAGCTCTGGACACCTTCGGGTGGTCCTGGCTGGGGTGGTCACTCCTCCCTGTTTTCCCTAATTTTCCCACCTGACTTGCTGCCAAAAGTGGGGCTTTGTCCGGGCGGGTGGGCAACTCCACTAGCTAAAGTGCCCTGGGGCACTGTAATCCGAGGCTTGAGCCTTTGAGGCTCACCGCCAGGTATTACAGTTCTTGAGGGTGGAAGGTATGAAGCACCTCCACCCAGGACAGGCTTTGCTCCTGGCCACAGAGTAACAGTCACTCACCCCATGTGGCCACAAACTGGTCAGCCTAGCACTGGCAGTTGGGCTGGCATGCAGGGGGCATCTCTAAGATGCCCTCTGTGTGCATTTAGCAATAAATCCCACACTGGCATCAGTGTGCATTTATTGTACTGAGAAGTTTGATACCAAACTTCCCAGTATTCAGTGTAGCCATTATGGAACTGTGGAGTTCGTTTTGACAAACTCCCAGACCATATACTCTTTCTGGCTACCCTGCACTTACAATGTCTAAGAATGGTCTTAGACACTGTAGGGGTTATTGCTCATGCAGCTATGCCCTCACCTGTGGTTTAGTGCACCCTGCCCTAGGGCTTTAAGGCCTACTAGAGGGGTGTCTTTCCTATGCCACACACATTGGGGTTGTGGCATGGCACCCTGAGTGCAGGAGATGTCCCACGTCGAGATGTTGGATGCAGACTGTGTGCGTTGCTGGATTCGTCCATTAACCCTTGGTTCAAGCAAAGTCGCGGTTTGCGTCAAAATGGCACTGCCTGGACCAAGGAGGGACCTGGGGTCCTCAACTCGGACTGAGGAGGCAGAGGGGACTCCCAACACTGTAGAGAGCCCACAGATAATCAGGCAGCACTCACGGGAGTCCCAGGACATGGGAACAAAGAAGATGTAAAGTGCGGTTGGTGCAGCACAACAAAAGAAGGTCCCACGCGGCCGGAGAACAACTCAGCAAGTTGTACTTCGCAGGATGGAGTGCTGGGGACCTGTGCTACACTGTACACGAACGACTCTTGGAAGAAGTGCACAGAAGCCCAAGGAGCTGGAGATGATGCAGTGCATAGGGGTACTGTTGAAAACCAGGAAGGGCAGCTCTTAACTACTCCAAATTTGGACAGCTGGACCTTAGGACAGTCTGGGTCGTGTTGGTACACCACCTGTGATCCAGGGAGCACACTCGCCGTCAGGACAGGAGTCCCACAGAACCGGTCGTTGTCACAGAAGGTGCGTTCAGGAGCAGGGAAGGGACTCCGTCCCTCCTCGGGAGATTTATTCGGTTCTTCTAGTGCTGGGTGAAGACAGGGAGACCTCAGAGCATGCACACCTTGGAAACTGTTGCAAATGCTGGCTGGAGCTGAAGTTGCAGGTTACAGGAGTCGTCCTGGATACTTTGTTGCAGTTACAACGGTTCCTGGAGCTGTCTGTGGATGATCCGACGGTCAGAACCTGAAGCAGAGGATGCAGAGCATTCCTGGAGGAGTCTTGCAAGCTGAATCTGAGGAAACACCCAGTGGAGAGACCCTAAATAGCCCTGAGAGGGGGATTGGCTACCTACCCAGGTATGCACCTAACAGGAGGGGTCTCTGACGTCACCTGCTGGCATTGGCCACACAGAGGTCTGCAGAGGGTCCCCACACCTTCGCATCCAAGATGGCTAACGCTAGGGGAACACTGGAGGAGCTCTGGGGGCCACCCCTGGGGTGGTAATGGACAGCGGAGTGGTCACTCCCCTTTCCTTTGTCCAGTTTCATGCCAGAGCAGGGACTGGGGGTCCCTGAACCGGTGTGGACTGGCTTATGCAGGGAGGGCACCATCTCTGCCCTTCAAAGCATTTCCAGAGGCTCTGGGAGGCTACCCCTCCCAAGTCTCTAACACCTATTTCCAAAGGCACAGGGTGTAACACCCACCTCCCAAAGGAAATTCATTGTTCTTCCTTCCTGGGATTGAGCTGCTCAGGCCCCAGGAAGGCAGAAACCTATCTGTGGCGTGGCAGCAGCTGGGGCTGCAGTGGAAACCTCAGAGAGTTGATTTGGCAATGCTGTGGGTCCATGGTGGAGCCCCCAGGATGCATGGGATTAACCCACCAAGACCAGATTTGGAATGGGGCGACATTTTCATGACCTTAGACACCTCACATGGCCATATTAGGAGTTACCATTGTGAAGCTACATATATGTATTGACATATATGTAGTTTAATGGTATTACCACACTCAAGTCGTCCAGGGAATTGGCCCTGGACAGCGCGGGGCACCTTTGGTAGTGCAAGGGTTCCCTCACACTTAGTAACTTTGCACCTAGCCTTCAGTAAATGAAGGTTAGACATATAGGTGACTTATAAGTTACTTAAGTGCAGTGAAAATGGCTGTGAAATAATGTGTGCACTATTTCACGAAGGCTGCAGTGGCATGTCCTGTGAAAGGGATTGTCTGAGCTCCTTATGGGTGGCAAAAGAAATGCTGCAGCCCATAAGGATCTCCTGGAACCCAAATGTCCTGGGTACCTTGGTACCATTTACTAGGAATTTATAGGGGGGGGGTCCAGTGTGCCAAATAAAATTGGTAAATGAAGTCACTAGCCTACAGTGACAAATTTAAAAGCAGAGAGAGCATAGCACTGAGGTTCTGGTTAGCACAGCCTCAGTGACACAGTCAAGCACTACTGACAACACATACATTAGGCCACAAACTATGAGCACTGAGGTCCTGGCTAGCAGGATCCCGTTGAGACAGGCAAAACACACTGACAAATAGGGTTTTGACTATGAGCATTGGGGTCCTGGCTAGCAGGATCCTGTCGAGAAAGTAAAAACACATTGACACACACTCACAAACATGCCAAAAGTAGGGGTAACCATGCTAGAAAGAGACTACTTTCCCACAACTGTGAGTTTGGCGAAGACAAAGCTATCCTCTGTACCAGTCCGTGTTTTAGCATTCTTGCTTTCAAATGTTAATGAAATAATGTAGCTACTCAACTCTTAGGGTCGTCTGTGGTCCGTTTGTCATATCTATGAGCTGTTAGAAACATAAATTGGCTTTCCCACCCATTCATTGTAAAATTGTTTTGATTCTGTAGCAGAGAGGTGGGCCTAGTGGTTTGTGGGATAGAAGATGTCAAAACGTTATTACTTTTACTAAATGTTGAAAGCCCATTAACATTGAAGGACCAAACAGAAGGCACTTTAGTATGGAGCATCATTTGTTTGTGATGTAAGACGTGTATCGCTGACAGTAATGCTAAGGTGTGATGCTCTGCTACCCGAAGGTGTGATGGCTGAGATGAAGAGGCATAGCATCCTTATTTAGAGGATAAGTGAAAACAAGTCGGAATCGCCATAGATCAAAACATCTCTGGGGAAGTGTGGAGGCAGTTATTTGCAGTTGTTTAGAAATTGCCAGTACTTGTTGTTAGTCTTTAACCTGGGGAGCTGTGCTTCTTGGGTAATTCCTGTGGCATGTAGAAGAGCATGTTGAAAATTGAAAGTTTCACCCAGTACTGTATTAGTTTTAGCCAAGAGTATAAATACTCTGACACGGGAGGTACATTTGATCATCTATCTGGTATCCTGATCGGGCTACAGTTAGCCATTGCAGTTTATCTCTAGACGACTGTATATCATGAACCGTTGGTCTGTGTCACTGCCTATAGAAGGGAGCATATGTTGGGTTTCTTGTAGGAGATTATAAAGGGCTGCATTTTTGTATATGAGATTAAGATGTGTGCCTAGCAGAGTAGTACCAGTATCCATTGTCTTCTTTCCAGTGTCTGCAATGATTTGCTCACGCTCACCTTGGCAAATCTAGTTTTGAAGATATTAATTTTTCTGCAAAAAATGAAGCTTGGGGTTGACTCTTATATTTCTGTTAGGTTGAGAGTTTCAGATTTTTTGGCTTGGGAGTTTTTCAGAAGTCACAACTTGTATTCATTTCCCTCCTTTAGTTAAAAGCTTCTCCTTCAAGTAATCAAGTAGTTTGATGTGCCGTTTTTTATGTGATGCAGTTAATATCAGATTAAGAGGAAGCACTGCTGTTCTTTTAGTATAGAGGCATGTGTTCTGATTTCTTAGCTTCGGTGCTGAGTGTAACTGCTGAATGTAATTTGTCCGGGGGTGGGAGGTTTAGGGGGGGTAAATTTAGGAAGGCCAGCTAGCACTACATTGTCACTGCTGATTTGTGAGAGTACTAATATTTTTTCTGTAGTTGTGGATGGATAGGTGGCTTCATTTATTTGGCCTATTGTAAATGGAAGGAGCTTTTTTTCATAAAAGGGTTTCTAAGTGGAGATAAGATTGCAAGTCATATTTGATTAAAGCAGATGAGGAGGAATTCTGTCTTACTAGGGTTCAGTTCTACTAGAATAAACTCATTCAATTAATTAGTTTTTTAGGACTTTTTTAGGATCAGGATGCCTGATGGACTAGATACTTTAAGATATAATTAAGTATTATCAGGGTATTGATAAACACTGACATCATTATTTCGTACCGCAGTTCGGAGAAGTTCCATGACAAGACTGAACACATCTGAAAAGAGGGTGACCCTTGAGGTTACTCGCAGGTTGGGTATATTATGTCTGTCACAACCTGATAGAGACTTCTATTTGCAGATTCCTTACCTTTGAATTTTCTGCCAGCCTTAATCCAGCGGTTTTTTTTTTTTCCGAGCAATACCCTTGAGCGTAGGCAGGTGGCATCGGTCGACTCCGCGGGCGCTGATGATGTCGTAGATGCCGTGATGACATCAGGAGTAGTACATAGACGGCGCCTCAGCACAGTGACGTCAGTCTTTTTCTGTCTGCGCCATGCCCTGATCCGGAGAGAGCTAACCTGGTCTCTTTTTGACTGGGTTAGACCGTTTTGCTGAGTTTTTGGTGCTTCGAGATGTCTCCGAAGACCGGTTTCAAGCCGTGAGAGGACTGTCATCGCATGATGTCGGTGACGAATCCGCATCGGATCTGTTTGTGGCACTTGGAGTGTGACCACGACCCAAAGTCATGCTCCGAGTGCCGGGCCATGCACCCGAAGGCCTTAAGGGAGCGGACCTTCAAGCTCATGGCAGCCCGGTGCTCAACTCCGCGTATGTCCCGGTCTCGCTTGAGGGGAAGTTTTCTGTATGAAAGTACCATCTTTCTTGGCATGTTACCACAATTTTTTCATGTATGTCAGTATGTTTTTGCCTGTCTCTTTGGTATCCTGCTGGTCATGACCCCTGTGCTCCTAGTTTATGGCCTAATGTGTGTATTGTCCGTAGTGCTTGACTGTCACTGAAGCTGTGCTAACCAGAACCTAAGTGCTTATGCTCTCTATGCTTTTAAATTTGTCACTAGAGGCTATTGACTTCATTTACCAATTTCAATTGGCACACTGGACTCCCCTTATAATTCCCTAGTATATGGTACCTAGGTATCCAGGGCATTGGGGTTCCAGGAGATCCATATGGGCTGCAGCTTTTCTTTTGCCACCCATAAGGAGCTCAGACAAACCCTTCCACAGGCCTGCCATTGCAGCCTGAATGAAATAGTGCGCACACTATTTCACAGCCTTTTTCACTGTACTTAAATAACTTAAAAGGCGCCTATAAGTCTAACCTTCTGTGCTAGAGACCCGGGGGATCATGGAATTGTCCCCCCAATACCAGAATGGTATTGGGGTGACAATTCCATGGTCTTAGACATGTTACATTGCCATGTTCGGAGTTACCATGGTGATGCTACACATAGGTAGTGACCTATGTGCAGTGCACGCGTGTAATGGTGTCCACGCACTCACAAAGTCCGGGGAATTTGCCCTGAACGATGTGGGGGCACCTTGGCTGGTGCCAGGGTGCCCACACACTAAGTAACTTGGCACCCAACCTTCACCAAGTGAGGGTTAGACATATAGGTGACTTATAAGTTACTTATGTGCAGTGAAAAATGGCTGTGAAATAACGTGGACATTATTTCACTCAGGCTGCAGTGGCAGGCCTGTGTAAGAATTGTCAGATCTCCCTATGGGTGGCAAAAGAAATGCTGCAGCCCATAGGGATCTCCTGGAACCCCAATACCCTGGGTACCTAAGTACCATATACAAGGGAGTTATATGGGTGTACCAGTGTGCCAATGAGAATTGGTAAAATTAGTCACTAGCCTGCAATGACAATTTTAGAAAGCAGAGAGAGCATAAACACTGAGGTTCTGGTTAGCAGAGCCTCAGTGATACAGTTAGGCACCACACAGGGAACACATATAGGCCACAAACATATGAGCACTGGGGTGGCTAGGAGGATCCCAGTGACACATATCAAACACACTGACAACATAGGGTTTTCACTATGAGCACTGGGCCTTGGCTAGCAGGATCCCAGTGAGACAGTAAAAACACCCTGTCTTACACTCACAAACAGGCCAAAAGTGGCGGTAACAAGGCTAGAAAGACGATACCTTCCTACACCCCCCCCCCGCCCCAAACGAAGGACAATAAGGCTAACCTTGGCCAGTTAAGTCTTTATTGTCTAAGTGGTGATAAGTGGAGAGTAGCTCTGCAATAGATTGGTTACTCCCTTTATCATCCACTATATGGTTACTTCCCTATGGGGATGTAAACCACCCTGTTTGAAGTTTTTTAGCTAGCCAACAACTTGAAGTTATATTCTCAGAGTTCCTATTAGTACGTTTTAGTTCAGAGCAGTGGGAATTGTCCACTGGACCTATATCAAGTGATGAGAATGCCAGATAGGGATGCTGTCTCAGTAAAGCCATAGCTGGGCAAAAACTTTGTCCATATGGCTGTAAGAGAGAACAGGGTTGCTGTTTCTCTTGAGTTGGAGCAGGGCAGTGCTGCTGTCCTGTGAGCTCCACACAAGGGCAGGGCTGCTGTCCTAAGTGTTGTGAGGCAGTGCAGGGTTGCTGAACTAAAGTTTCTCAGGGAGGGTTGTAGGGATGCTCCATGTTAACTAAAATGGTACACTTTTTCTCACCAGTATTAGTTATCCCACAGAGAGGTACTTCTACCTCAGGGAGTTCCGCTGTGCTAGCTGATAGTTCCCTTGGGACAGGTGCCACCCCAGGAGAGGTTTCTCCCACCACAGGAATGGTATCCTGAATAGCAGGGTGGGTAGGGGATACTTTGAAGCCCTTTTTACCTGTTGTTGGAGAAGGATCCTGAGTTTTCAGGCCTTTTTCTCTCCTTTGCTTTTTCATTTCAGCTGAAATGAGAGAAAGCAATTCCTCAGGGATACCCAGCATGGCTGCATGGGTATTAAACTCTACCTCAGCCCAACCTGAGGCCTCTAGGTCATTACCTAAGAGACAATCTACAGGTAAGCTAGGTGATACTACCACCTGCTTAGGGCAAGTAACTCCACCCCAACTAAACTGAATTATAGCTAAGGGGAGGAACTTAGTGGAGTTATGGACATCAATAATCTTGTATTGTTGTCCAATGATGTGTTGTTCAGGAGACACTAGGTTTTCAGTCACCAAAGTGATACTGGCACCTGTGTCCCTGTAGGCCTGAGCCTCAACACCATTTATTGAAACTGTCTGCCTGTACTTATCCATTGTAAAGGGACAAGCAGCCAGTGTGGCAAGGCCGGTGCCACCAGGTGTGACAGAAACTGTCCTGGGACTGACTACCCCAGTTTCTATGATGGACCCATAAGTGAACCCAACTACACCCTTATTTTGACTGTTGCCTGGAGTCCCACCACTATTACCATTACTGCTAGGGGCACTAGAGTTTGATGTATTAGTGGTGGTAGGCTCAGGGGGTTTACCTAGCAGGACTTATCCCCTGGCCTATGACCTTTACTTTTACACACATAGCACCAAGGCTTTTTAATGTGTGTGGAATTTGAAGAGGAAGAAGTTGATTTATTCCCATCCCTTGAAAAGTGTTTAGGATTTGAAGAAGGATCCCTAGTTTACCTTTATCCCCATGCTTATCCTGCGATTTCTCACCATTGTTTTTCTTGCCGTTCTTGTCACCCCCTGTATGAACCTTTCTGTTCACTCTTGTTCTGACACATTTGTCTGCCTTCTTTCCCGATTCTTGGGGAGAGGTCAGATCAGAGTCCACTAGGTATTGGTGCAACAAGTCAGACACACAGTTGTTAAGAATATGCTCTCTCAGAATAAGATTGTACATGCTTTCATAGTCAGAAACGTTACTGCCATGCAACCACCCTTCCAAGGCCTTCACTGAACAGTCCACAAAATCTGTCCAGTCTTGAGAAGACTCTTCTCTGGTGTCTCTGAACTTAATCCTGTATTGTTCAGTGGTTAAGCCAAATCCATCCGAGAGTGCATCTTTCAAAACTTTGTAGTTATTGGCATCACTTTCTCTAACAGTAGGGAGCCTATCCCTACCCTTTCCAGTAAAAGATAGCCACAAAATAGCAGCCCACTGCCTTTGAGGGACCAACTGTACCATACAGGCCCTCTCAAGTGCAGCAAACCACTTATTAATGTCCTCCCCCTCCTTCTAAGGGGGGACTATCTTGTGCAGATTCCTGGAATCTTGCTCTTCAACAGGATTGCTATCAGGAATACTGCTGCTGCCACCATGGGGAACTAACCCCAACCTCTGTCTTTCCTTCTCTATGTCTAGGGATTCCCTATCCAAGGCCAGCTGCTGCTGTTTAAGCTTCACTCTGGTCTCTTCTACCCTCAACGTTTTGAGTTCCCTTTCTAACAAGTATATCTTCAGGGTGGGTGGGTTGGGAATGTTTAGACACAGAGTAAATGTGGGAAGTTTCAGAGGGAGACCTGTCCCTAACTGTCTGGACCCTAGTAACCTGGCCTCTAGGGGTGAAAGATGCCCTACTGGTGTGGGACCCTCGAACACTACCAGTGTCACTAGGAGCCCTGCTAGGGGGCAGGACGTTGTTAGAAACCTCCCCAGCTTCCTCATGGAACTCCTCTGAGTCTGACTTGGAAGCTTACCCATTTTCTAACCTCTCCTGAGATGGGCCAGTTCTGGCCATCTACAATGAGCATGTTAAAGAGAAACTCTTTTGTAGGATTCTTACCTATACTCAAACCTCTATCCAGACAGAGACCCCTCAAACTTTTATAGTTCAAACTCTCATATGTTAATTTAACAGTTTTGGGAGTGGGCTCTACAACAGACATGATAGTTTAGGTTTAAGGATAGTTAGAGAGAAAGTTTTAGAACTTTAGAAAGCACAGAGAAAAACGTTTTCAAACTTTGGGAAAACTTTTAGAAGTTTTCAAAAACTTTTCAGAAAACTTTGTTAGAAGTTTAGAAATAGAAAAGTAAACTTTTTTGGTTAAGTGTACATATACTGAACTATTTGGTATAAGATTTTCTCATGAAAAGCACCAAATGACAAAGCAGTAAAGCAGCTGCAAGTACTTATCCCACCGCTGCACCACCAATGTAGGGTGCTGGCCTGGCTTATAGTGGATACCTTGTGGTACTTACACTCTGCGCCAGGTCCAGTTATAAATTATTAGTAGAATAGAGGTGTTTCTAGCACCTTGGGCTGATAGAAGGTAGCTATGGCAAAGCAGCATAGGCTGAACTAGGAGACATGCAAAGCTCCTACTATACCACTTAATTCATATAGCACAATATCATAAGAAAACACAATACTCAGAGTTACTAAAAATAAAGTAATAAGATACAAGTATCTCAGTGAGTACCCTCAGTTAGAAGGTAAGTAATATACACAAGTCATATGTACACAAACCAAAAACAGGTAAGTAAAAGTAAGAAAAGTAATGCAAACAGTGTAGAATTACAATATGATGCAATAGGTGAACATAGGTCTAGGGGCAACACAAACCATATACTCCAAAAGTGGAATGCGAATCACGAATGGACCCCAGACCTATGGGAGCTTGTAGAGGGTCGCTGGGACTGTATGAAAACAGTCAGGATGTCCAAGATACCCCACCCAAGACACTGAAAAGTAGGAGCAAAGTTCCCCTACTACCCCAATAGAACACAATAGTCGTGATAGGGGGATTCTGCAAGAACCACAAACACCAGCAAAGCACTGAAGATGGATTCCTGGAGCTGAGGACCTGCAAGCCAAGGGGATCAAGTCTAAGGTCGCGATCGTGTTCAGGGGGGGCAGGAGCCCAGGAAACCCCAGATGAAGGAGCAAGAAGGCTGCCTCTGGGTGGAAGAAGCCGAGGATTCTGCAACAACGAAAAGGGCTAGGAACTTCTCCTTTGGATGGAAGATGTCCCACGGCGTGCTGGAGGTTGCAGAAGTGTTTCCACGCAGAAATACAGCAAACAAGCCTTGCTAGCTGCAAGGGTCACGGTAGAGGTTTTTGGGTGCTGCTGGGGACCAGGAAGGACCAGGATGTCGCCTCTTGGAGGAGGAGACAGAGGGGGCGCTCAGCAACTAAGAGAGCCCCCTCAGAAGTACCGGAGCAGGCACTTAGAAGATTTGTGAACCGGAGACGACTCAGAGTCACAAAGGAGGGTCCCACAACATCGGAGTCCAACTCAGAGGGTTGAGCACTGCAGGACGGAGTGCTGGGGACCCAGGCTAGGCTGTGCACAAAGGAATCCTTAGAGAAGTGCACAGAAGCCGGAGCAGCTGCAAATCACGCAGTGCACAGGTTTGCAGTCTAGTGTGGGGAGGCAAGGACTTACCTCCACCAAACTTGGACTGGAGGATCACTGGACTGTGGGGGTCACTTGGATCTAGCTCCTTTGTTCCAGGGACCACGCTCGTCAGGATGAGAGGGGACCCAGAGGACCGGTGATGCAGTCTTTTGGTGCCTGCGTTAGCAGAGGGAAGATTCCGTCGACCCACGGGAGATTTCTTCTTGGCTTCCAGTGCAGGGTGAAGGCAGACAGCCCCCAGAGCATACGCCACCAGGAAACAGTCGAGAAAGCCAGCAGGATGAGGCGCTGCAATGTTGCTGGTAGTCGTCTTGCTACTTTATTGCGGTTTTGCAGGCGTCCTGGAGCAGTCAGCGGTCGATACTTAGCAGAAGTCGAAGAGAGAAGCGCAGAGGAACTCTGGTGAGCTCTAGCACTCGTTATCTGAAGAATACCCAAGAGGAGAAACCCTAAATAGCCAGAAAAGGAGGTTTGGCTACCAAGAAAGGAGGATTGGCTACCAAGAGAGGTAAGAGCCTATCAGAGGGGATCTCTGACGTCACCTGCTGGCACTGGCCACTCAGAGCAGTCCAGTGTGCCCCCAACACCTCTGTTTCCAAGATGGCAGAGGTCTGGGACACACTGGAGGAGCTCTGGGCACCTCCCCTGGGAGGTACTGGTCAGGGGAGTGGTCACTCCCCTTTCCTTTGTCCAGTTTCACACCAGAGCAGGGCTGGAGATCCCTGATCTGGTGTAGACTGGCTTATGCAGAGATGGGCACCATCTGTGCCCATCAAAGCATTTCCAGAGGCTGGGGGAGGCTACTCCTCCCCAGCCCTTCACAACTATTTCCAAAGGGAGAGGGTGTAACACCCTCTCTCTGAGGAAATCCTTTGTTATGCCTTCCTGGGCCGGGGCTGCCCAGACCCTAGGAGGGCACAATCCTGTCTGAGGGGTTGGCAGCAGCAGCAGCTACAGTGGAAACCCCGGAAAGGCAGTTTGGCAGTACCCAGGTTCTGTGCTAGAGACCCAGGGGATCATGGAATTGTCCCCCCAATACCAGAATGGTATTGGGGTGACAATTCCATGGTCTTAGACATGTTACATGGCCATGTTCGGAGTTACAATGGTGACACTACACATAGGTAGTGACCTATGTACAGTGCACACATGTAATGGTGTCCCCACACTCACAAAGTTCGGGGAATTTGCCCTGAACAATGTGGGGGCACCTTGGCTAGTGCCAGGGTGCCCACACACTAAGTAACTTGGCACCCAACCTTCACCAAGTGAGGGTTAGACATATAGGTGACTTATAAGTTACTTATATGCAGTGAAAAATGGCTGTGAAATAACGTGGACCTTATTTCACTTGGGCTGCAGTGGCAGGCCTGTGTAAGAATTGCCTGAGCTTCCTATGGGTGGCAAAAGAAATGCTGCAGCCCATAGGGATCTCCTGGAACCCCAATACCCTGGGTACCTAAGCACCATTTGCAAGGGAATTATATGGGTGTACCAGTGTGCCAATGAGAATTGGTAAATGTAGTCACTAGCCTGCAGTGACAATTTTAGAAAGCAGAGAGAGCATAAACACTGAGGTTCTGGTTAGCAGAGCCTCAGTGATACAGTTAGGCACCACACAGGGAACACATATAGGCCACAAACATATGAACACTGGGGTCCTGGCTAGCAGGATCCCAGTGACACATATCAAACACACTGACAACATAGGGTTTTCACTATGAGCACTGGGCCCTGACTAGCAGGATACCAGTGAGACAGTAAAAACACCCTGACTTATACTCAGAAACAGGCCAAAAGTGGGGCTAACAAGGCTAGAAAGAGGCTACCTTCCTACACCCCTCTTCCTCCTCACACAGAGTTGAGGCCCTCAAGTCCCTCCTCGGTCCAGATAGCACCTACTTGACGCAAAACGCAACTTTGCAGGAACCAAGGCTTGTTGGAGGAATCCAGCGCCAAAACTCGCCTGCATCCAACTTCATGACATGGGACATCCTTTGCATCAAGCAGGAACCTGCTGGCATCTTCCTAGGGTACATTTCTGCAGTCTTCGTCCAACCGGAGATCAAATCAAATCAAAATCAAATCAAAAAACATTTATAAAGCGCGCTACTCACCCGTGAGGGTCTCAAGGTGCTAGGGGGAGGGGGTTACTGCTGCTCGAAGATCCAGGTCTTGAGCTGCCTCCGGAATGCGAGGTGGTCCTGGGTGGTCCTGAGGTTGGTGAGGAGGGAATTCCATGTCTTGGCCGCCAGGTAGGAGAAGGATTTCCCACCTGCCGTGGTGCGGCGGATGCGATGGACGGCAGCGAGTGCGAGGTTGGCGGAGCGAAGTTGACGGGTGGGCGTGTAGAAACTGAGGCGGCGGTTGAGGTATTCGGGTCCCTTGTTGTGGAGGGCTTTCTGTGCGTGGGTGAGGAGCCGGAAGGTGATCCTTTTGTTGACAGGAAGCCAGTGCAGGTGTCTCAGGTGGGCGGAGATGTGGCTGTTGCAGAGTATGTAGAGGACGAGGCGGGCGGAGGCGTTTTGTATTCGCTGCAGACGTTTCTGGAGTTTAGCGGTGGTTCCTGCGTATAGGGTGTTTCCGTAGTCCAGGCGGCTCGTGACGAGGGCGTGGGTCACAGTCTTTCTGGTGTCGGCGGGGATCCAGCGGAAGATCTTTCGGAGCATGCGGAGGGTGAGGAAGCAGGAAGATAATACGGTGTTGACTTGTTTGGTCATGGTGAGAAGCGGGTCCAGGATGAATCCGAGGTTGCATACGTGGTCTGAAGGGGTTGGTGCGGTGCCTAGGGCCGTGGGCCACTAAGAGTCGTCCCAGGCGGGCGGGGTGTTTCCGAGGATGAGGACTTCCGTTTTTTCTGAGTTCAGTTTCAGACGGCTGAGTTTCATCCATTCTGTGACGTCTTTCATTCCATCTTGTAGGTTGGTCTTGGCGCCAGTGGGGTCCTTGGTGAGGGAAAGTATCAGCTGAGTGTCGTCAGCGTAGGAGGTGATGTTGATGTTGTGTTTGCGTACGATGTCGGCGAGGGGGCTCATGTAGACATTGAAGAGAGTTGGGCTGAGCGAGGAGCCTTGTGGGTCGCCGCAGATGATCTCGGTGGGGTCTGAGCGGAACGGAGGGAGATAGACTCTTTGGGAGCAGTTAGAGAGGTAAGAGGAGATCCAGTCCAGGGCCAGTCCTTGGATACCGGTGGAGCGCAGGCGG
Source organism: Pleurodeles waltl (assembly GCF_031143425.1). Classification (NCBI taxonomy): domain Eukaryota; kingdom Metazoa; phylum Chordata; class Amphibia; order Caudata; family Salamandridae; genus Pleurodeles; species Pleurodeles waltl. The sequence continues at coordinate 398,670,490 of NC_090446.1, forward strand.
GATGTTAGGGTTCGGTGGCAGACGGTGTCGAAGGCAGCCGTTAGATCGAGGAGGATGAGGGCGACTGTTTCTCCGTTGTCTATCAGAGTTCTGATGTCATCTGTGACTGAGATGAGGGCGGTTTCTGTGCTGTGATTGGCTCGGAATCCGGACTCAGAGGGGTCGAGTAGGTTGTTGTCTTCAAGGAAGTTGGTAAGTTGCTTGTTGACGGTCTTCTCTATGACTTTGGCAGGGAAGGGGAGGAGCGAGATGGGGCGGAAGTTCTTCAGGTCGCTGGGGTCTGCCGTAGGTTTCTTCAGTAGGGCGTTGACTTCTGCGTGTTTCCAGCTCTCGGGGAAGGTGGCAGAAGCAAACGAGCTGTTGATGATGGTCTGGAGATGCGGGGCGATGATGTCGTCGGCTTTGTTGAAGATGAAGTGTGGACAGGGGTCCGAGGGGGCACCGGAGTGGATGGAGTTCATGGTAGCTTTGGTCTCCTCCGTGCTGATGTGAGTCCAGGCGTTGAGGGTGATGGCTGGGGTTGTAGGTTCTGTGGTGGTTTGCTGGGTCTGGTGCCCGAAGCTGTCGTGTAGGTCGGTGATCTTACAATGGAAGAAGGTGGTGAGGGAGTTGCAGAGGTCTTGTGAGGGCATGATGGTGTTGGATTTGGCGTTAGGATTAGAGAGCTCTTTGACAATGTTGAAGAGTTCTTTGCTGTTGTGAGTGTTCTTGTCCAGTCTGTCTGTGAAGGAAGTTCTTTTGGTGGCGCGTGCTAGTTGGTGGTGTTCGCGGGTGGCGTTTTTGAGGACAGACATGTTTTCTGCAGTGTGGTCCTTGCGCCAGGCTTTCTCGAGGGTACTGCAGGTTTTTATGGATTCCTTGAGGGTGTCTGTGAACCATTGAGGTTTCCTGGTGCTGGTCTGTCTTGGGAGGTGTCTGAGGGGTGCGAGGTTGTCCGCGCAGTTGGTGATCCAATGAGTGAGGCTGAGGACTGCGTCGTTGGGGTCGGTGGAGAAGGTGGGTTGGTTGTCGCTGAGAGTGGAGAGAAGCTGTTCCGTGGGGTTTTTCTTCCAATGTCTGCGTGGGATGGGTTGTGTGCGGTGGTGGAGAGTCTCGCGTCTGAAGGTGAAATGGACACATCTGTGGTCGGTACAGTGTATTATGGAGGAGTGGCTGAAGGATACGTGGTTGCTGGCGGAGAAGATGGGGTCGAGCGTGTGTCCGGCGATGTGGGTGGGGGTGTTCACCAGTTGCTTGAGACCGAGGTTGGCGAGGTTGTCGAGCAGGGCGGTGGTGTTGGGGTCGTTGTTCTGTTCCAGGTGGAAGTTGAGGTCGCCGAGGAGGATGTAGTCCGGCGAGGAAAGGGCGTGCGGGGAGATGAAGTCAGCGATAGATTCGCTGAAGAGGGCGCGTGGTCCAGGGGGTCTGTAGATGAGAGTTCCTCTGAGGGTGGTCCTGGGGTCAGTGTGGATCTGGAAGTGGAAGTGTTCGGCGGCGAGGGGGGTGTCTTCGGTGGAGGTGGTGACGTTGATGGAGTCCTTGAAGACGATGGCGATTCCTCCACTGACTTTGTTGGTGCGGTCTCTCCTGGTGATCTTGTAGCCGTCGGGGATGGCTATGGCGATGTCGGGGGCCGAGGAGGCATTCATCCAGGTGTCAGTGATGAAGGCGACGTCCGGTGCGGTGAAGTCCAGGAGGTCCCATAGTTCAATGGCATGCTTGTAAACGGAGCGTGCGTTGATCAGGATGCATTTGAGGTGGTTGTTGGCGCAACCAATCGGTTGTTGGAGACTCTTCTTTTGCTCCATCTTCTGGGTTGGCAGGGGCTCCTGTCCTTCCTGGAACTTCTTTTGACTACTGGACTTGGTCTCCTTCCTTTGCAGGTCTTCAGGTCCATTAATCCACCATTTGTTGTTTGCAGTCTTAGTTGGTTTTTGCAATAACTCTAATCACGACTTGTAGTGTGTCCTAAGGAAACTTGCAGTACTTTACTGCTGCTTTTCTGGCCTCTGGGGTGGGGTAATTTACTTACCTTTACTGTATTCTTACTCTCTCAGCAATTCTGCACAGACTACACCTGTCTAGGGGGGAATTCGTGATTCGCCTTCCACTTTCTTAGTATATAGTTTGTGTTGCTCCTAGACCTATTTTCTCCCATTGTATTCTATAGCATTTCCAATTGTTTCCACTATCCTATGTCTAATTACTTTCCTTATATTGGTGTCTAATGTATATATTGTGTATAATACTAACCTCCAGAAGGAGTATTGTCTCTAAGATATTTTTGGTACTGTGTCACCCAAATAAACTACCATTATTTTTTGTAGCACTGAGTATTGTCTTTACTTGTGTATAAGTACTGTGTGACTATAACTGTTATTGCAGGAGCTTTGCATGTCTCCTAGTTCAGCCTAAGCTGCTCTGCTATAGCTACCCCTCTCAGCCTAAGCTGCTAGAACACTACTATATTTCACTAATAAGGGATAGCTGGACCTGTTGTAATGTGTCAGAACCTAAGGTACCCATTACAAACCAGACCAGCCTCCTATAGTCTCAAGACCATTTGCGGAGCCACCACCATTCTTCTTCCTCCAAGTCTTCGGGCACAGGTAAGAAGAAGAAGTTGAAGTGTTCCTGTTGCCCTTCAACTTCACCCCATCGCTCGGCTAATGCGAAGCTGGAGAAGCGTCAACACTTGAGGCCTCTGTCTTCGGAGTATGCTTCTGGATCCGCTCCACGCTTTCCACAATTTCCAGGAGCCGGTGCGACCCCTGCCCAATTAAAGTAGTTTCATGAGGCCATGCACCGCATTTTTGGGCAGGCTGACCCCGATACGGCGCCTTCGGTCCTAAGGGGTTCGGTCCAGGGCCTTCGGGTTCCGCGCCAGCAGCTTTGGCTCCTGCTACCGAGGTCCCTTCCGAATCAGCTTGCGGATCCGCACTGATGCCGGTTTTACCACTGAGACCTTCCCCAGCGTTGGTTCGATTGTTGATGCTCCCGACGTCAGTGGTGCCCACCACCGACGTTGACCCGATCCTTATCCCCGATGACTTGGAGTCAGAACGGCGTGGCCAATGTCGCCTCGGTCTTCGATTGGGCCTACCCACCCCAGGTTGGATTTGGACCTTTTTCCTTATGGGAAAGAATTTGGGGAAGGATTGGAGGGGGTCCCTGGACCCTTATGAATACCAGGATGACCCATCTTTGGACTGGGCGCAGCTATTGGGCGAGGCCAGTGGACTGGACACTTCTCCTGATGCTGGCATGCTGTGACCTCCTACCGTGTCTACAGCGGATGGAGCGACTTATGCTGTGGTGGTGAGTAAGGCGGCTGAGGTCATTGGCCTTGAGCTGTCTACTGTACAGGTCAGGTCCAATGTACTGACGGAGGTGCTTCAGCCAGGGGCTTCCATATCTGAGCCCCTTTTACCATTCAATGATGCCCTCACTGATGTCCTTTTGGGTACTTGGTCCAAACACAACACAGGGGCTCCTGTGAAGAGGACTGTCGCATACCGCCTTCGGCCCGCCACAAATGACCATAAATTCCTCTCCCGACACCCCACGCCTGAGAGTCTTGTCATCCAGGCTTCCTCTTCCTCAGGCACATTCCCTTCCGCGTCCCCGGATAGGGAATCAAAAAGGCTGGAACAATTTGGGAAGAAGATGTTTTCTTCCTCCAGTCTCGCGCTGCTGTCTGTGAACACCGCACGCCTTTTGGCCTGCTATACCCACTCTCTGTGGGATATGGTCGCACAGGTTCTGCCGCAGATACCAGAGGAGGCCCGTGCTACTGTCTCCCAATCTGTCAATGATGGGAGAGATGCGGCGAAGTTCACGATCCGATATGGGCTGGACACGACCAACTCTCTGGGCAGATTGGTTGCTACGACGGTGGCCTTGAGACGCCACGCCTGGTTGTGTACTTTCCGTTTTTCGGGGGATGTCCAACAGTCTCTTATGGACATGTCCTTTGATGGCTCCCGTCTCTTTTGAGACAAGGCGTACTCAGCCTTGGAGAGATTCAAGGACTCCTAGACTACAGTTCGGTCCCTTGGCCTTTCTGCTGCCCCTCACCCCCAACAGTCCGCCTTTTGCCCTTTTGTGGCCATGGAAGGGGCTCCCTGTCATGTCCCTAACCCAGCCACCGTGCCACAGATGTTCAGCCGTCACCATCAGCTGTCCCACTGGGGATCCATCACTACAGACAGGTGGGTTTTCCAGATAGTTTAAAAGGGCTATTCCCTCCTGTAAGGAAATACCTTCCTTGGCTTGGTTACCCCCTGACTTTTTGCCTTTTGTTGATGCCAGTTATGATTGAAAGTGTGCTGGGACCCTGCTAACCAGGCCACAGCACCAATGTTCGTTTCCTAAACCGTACCTTCGTTCCCACAATTGGCAGAGCCCTGGCACACAGATAAGTCCCTTGTAAATGGTACCCCTTGTACCATGGGCTCATGGGCTCTGTGGCCAGGGAAGAACTCTAAGGGCTGCAGCATGTCTTATGCCACCCTGGGGACCCCTCAAACAGCACATGCACATTGCCTCACAGCTTGTGTGTGCTGGTGGGGAGAAAATGACTAAGTCGACATGGCACTCCCGTCAGGGTGCCATGGCCATCTCTCACTGCCTATGGCATAGGTAAGTCACCCCTCTAGCGGGCCTTACAGCCCTAAGGCAGGGTGCACTATACCACAGGTGAGGGCATAAGTGCGTGACCTCTATGCCGCTACAGTGTCCAAGCAAAACTTTAGACATTGTAAGTGCAGGGTAGCCATAAAGACTATGGCCCTCATTCTGACCTTGGCGGGCGGCGGAGGCCGCCCGCCAAAGTCCCGCCGTCAGATTACCGTTCCGCGGTCGAAAGACCGCGGCGGTAATTCTGACTTTCCCGCTGGGCTGGCGGGCGGTCGCCTTCAGACCGCCCGCCAGCCCAGCGGGAAAGAGGCTTCCACGATGAAGCCGGCTCGGAATCGAGCCGGCGGAGTGGAAGCTGTGCGACGGGTGCAGTTGCACCCGTCGCGTATTTCACTGTCTGCGCAGCAGACAGTGAAATACATGTAGGGGCCCTCTTACGGGGGCCCCTGCAATGCCCATGCCAGTGGCATGGGCACTGCAGGGGCCCCCAGGGGCCCCGCGACCCCCCCTACCGCCATCCGGATCCCGGCGGTCCGACCGCCGGGATCTGGATGGCGGTAGGGGGGGTCGGAATCCCCGCGGCGGTGCAGCAAGCTGCGCCGCCGCGGAGGATTCAATGGGGCGGCGGTACACTGGCGGGACCCCACCAGTGGTGCCGGTCCGACCGCGGCTTTACCGCCGCGGTCGGAATCCCCATTGGAGCACCGCCGGCCTGTCGGCGGTGCTCCCGCGGTCCTCCGCCCTGGCGGTCAAAGACCGCCAGGGTCAGAATGACCACCTATATGGTCTGGGAGTATGTCAATTACTAACTCCACAGTTCCGTAATGGCTACACTGAATCTGGGAAGTTTGGTATCAAACTTCTCTGCACAATAAATGCACACTGATGCTAGTGTGGGATTTATTGTAAAATACACCCAGGGGGCATCTTAAAGATGCCCCCTGAATACCAGTCCAACTCCTAGTGCTAGGCTGACCAGTTTCTGCAAGCCTGCCACAACCAGATGAGTATCTGGCCACATGGGGTGAGTGCCTTTGTCACTCTGTGGCCAGGAACAAAGCCTGTGCTAGGTGGAGGTGCTTCTTATCTCCCCCTGCCAGAACTGTAACACCTGGCGGTGAACCTCAAAGGCTCATGCCTTTTGATAGAGCACCCAGGGCATCCCAGCTAGTGGAGATGCCCGCCCTCCGTCCACTGCCCCCACTTTTGGAGGCAAGGCCGGAGGGGATAATGAGGAACACAAGGAGGAGTCACCCACCAGTCAGGACAGCCCCTAAGGTGCCCTGAGCTGAGGTGACCCCCTGCCTTTAGAAATCCTCCATCTTGAGTTTGGAGGATTCCCCCAGTAGGAATAGGGATGTGCCCCCCTCCCCTCAGGGAGGAGGCAGAAAGAGGGTGTAGCCACCCTCCAGGACAGTAGCCATTGGCTACTGACCCCCTGACCTAAACACACACCTAAATTTAGTATTTAGGGGCGACCCTGAACCCAGGAAATCAGATTGCTGCAACCTATAACGAAAAGGAGGACTGCTGACCTGAAAGCCCCGCAGAGATGACGGAGACGACAACTGACTTGGCCCCAGGCCTACCAGCCTGTCTCCAGACTCAAAGAACCTGCATAGCGACGTATCCGACAGGGACTAGCGACCTCTGAGGACTCAGAGGACTGCCCTGAACCCGAAGGACCAAGAAACTCCTGAGAACAGCAGCACTGTTCAAAACCTGCAACAACTTTGCAACAAAGAAACAACTTTCAAAGAACTCTCTATTCCCGTCGGAAGCGTGAGACTTCACACTCTGCACACAACACCCCCAGCGTGAGTTCAAGAGAGCAAACACCGCAGAGAAGACTCCCAGGCGCCTACGATGACGTGGGCACCCTGAGTCGACTGCCCTGCAACCCCACAGCGACGCCTGCATAGGATCCAGAAGCTCCCTCTGAACACGCGAGTGCCTGGTAACAAGGAACTCGACAGCTGGACCAAGCACTGCACCTGCACCTGCAGCCCCCTAGGACCGAGAGGAACCACCTTCCAGTGCAGGAGTGACCAGTAGGCGGCTCTCATCCTAGCCCAGTCGGTGGCTGGCCCGAGAAGCCCCCCCTGTGCCCTGCCTGCATTGCCTAAATGATCCCTGGGTCGGTCCATTGCTTTCAATAGCAAACCTGATGCCTACTTTGTCTGCTGCACCCGGCTGCCCCTGTGCCGCTGATGGTGTATTTTGTGGGCTTTTGTGTGTGTGTCCTGTCGTCCCCCCCCCAATGCTCTACAAAACCCCCCTGGTCTGCTCCCCGAGGACGCAGGTACTTACCTGTAAGCAGACTAGGACCGGAGCACCCCTGTTCTTCATAGGCGCCTATGTGTTTGGGGCACTCCTTTGACCTCTGCACCTGACCGGCCCTGTTTTGCTGGTGCTTTGGCTTTGGGGTTGCCTTGAACCCCCAACCAACGGTGGGCTGCCTATGCCCAGGAGACTGACTGGGTATGCGCTTTACTTACTGGGGAACTTAACCAAACTTACCCAGGAACTGTTGATTTTTGTACTGTGTCCACTGTTAAAATAGCTTATTGCCATTTTAACCTAAACTGTGTGTACTACTGTTTTAAATCAAATTTCAATACTTACCTGTGTGAAATACCTTGCATTTTATGTACTTACCTCAAATCTTGAATCTTCTGGTTCTAAAATGAATTAAGAAAATATATTTTTCTATATAAAAACTATTGGCCTGGGGTTATGTCTTTGAGTGTGTGTTCCTCATTTATTGCCTGTGTGTGTACAACAAATACTTAACACTACCCTCTGATAAGCCTACTGCTCGACCTCACTACCACAAAATAGAGCATTAGTATTATCTAATTTCTGATGGATACAGCTACCTGTGGATTCCTCACCTTATGAATTCGATCCTTGCGCCAGCATCCAACGGAAAGTCTTCTTCCTAGCTGTCTACGTCGACGAGGACGTCATAATGGCATGGCTCCACGTGACTCTGTCTGACGTCAACGTGCCAATAAGAGGTCCTCCTCAGTGTACTGATGTCAGTTTTTCCTTTTTCCGTGCCTTCGATGCCAACGATTTTTCTTCCTGGCTCGTTGTTAACTGTAACGATTTTTGAAGGTTACAATGTCGCCTCCGAAGAAGTCCGGTTTCAAGCCGTGTAGAGAATGCGGGGGTCGGATGTCAGTAACCGACCGCCACTCGGACTGTATTTGGTGCCTTATTTCAGAACATGATGTAGAAGGTTGCTCTTCGTGTCAGAGCATGAATCCAAAAGCTCTGAAGGAGCGCAAGGCGAAGTTCTTCTTAGCTAAAGCAAAGAAGAAGGGCCATAAAAAGGATTCCTCCCATGCTTCTCCCAAAAAGCATAAGTAGCAGCGTCATCATGACTCTCGGTGCCGTCATGACTCTCTGCGCCGTTCGGAGCGGAGCCGATCGAGGAGCCATTCGAGGTCGAGGTCTCGTTCTTCACGACGCCAGAAGACATGGGAGATGAGTCCTACTGTCACGCCTCAGCAGGAGAGTCCGGAGCTGTCACCGGCGCCTTCAGTTTTTGAGGTCGCTCAATGTAGCCCTCACTTTTCGCCGGCGCCGAGGGATCCTGATGTTCAGCAGACTTCTGCACAACAGTACCCGGCTTTCCCGACGCCAGGGACGGATCCGGACGCATTTTTAAATGCGATGTATACTGCCTTTCAGTCCATGGCCCCTGCTTGTGCACCGGCAGGTCCCACGGGGCCATTGGCATTCAATTTGGGCTCACCGGCGTCGTACAGGGCTGCTCCATTCATGCCCTTCTGCCCTACTGGCGGTTTGGCGCCTAGGGTGTCCCCTGGCAGGAGTCCTCCACCTGTGACTGTGGATCCGCCTGCATGTCAACCGACTCCTTCTCCGCGCCATCCGGCGTCGTTGTTGTCTCCATCCAGACCGGCTCCATCACCTTCCGGCCATTCGACTTCGAGAAGGTCATCAGCCGACTTCATGTCGGCGCCGGTGGAGCCTAGGAGCCTTCCTGACCCCGTTCGGGGTTCGAGATCGTCGGCGTCGATGGATTCTATGTCGACGCCGGCCTTGGAAACACATCTTAGATCTCGGAGGAAGGCATTGAGACTTCTGGAGGAGGAGGAATACAGGCAGTTTGAGGAGGGCGAGTGTAGGAGGCTGGACTGGCTTGTAGTGAGTACCAAGGGGTACTTGCACCTTGCACCAGGCCCAGTTATCCCTTATTAGTGTATAGGGTGTCTAGCAGCTTAGGCTGATAGATAATGGTAGCTTAGCAAAGCAGCTCAGGCTGAACTAGGAGACGTGTGAAGCTACTACAGTACCACTTAGTGTCATATGCACAATATCATAAGAAAACACAATACACAGTTATACTAAAAATAAAGGTACTTTATTTTTATGACAATATGCCAAAGTATCTTAGAGTGTACCCTCAGTGAGAGGATAGGAAATATACACAAGATATATATACACAATAGCAAAAATATGCAGTATAGTCTTAGAAAACAGTGCAAACAATGTATAGTTACAATAGGATGCAATGGGGAAACATAGGGATAGGGGCAACACAAACCATATACTCCAGAAGTGGAATGCGAACCACGAATGGACCCCAAACCTATGTGACCTTGTAGAGGGTCGCTGGGACTATTAGAAAATAGTGAGAGTTAGAAAAATAACCCTCCCCAAGACCCTGAAAAGTGAGTGCAAAGTGCACCAAAGTTCCCCTAAGGACAAAATAGTCGTGTTAGAGGGAGAATGCAAGGAAAACACAAATCAGCAATGCAACAACGATGGATTCCTGTCTGAAGGTACCTGTGGAACAAGGGGACCAAGTCCAAAAGTCACAAGCAGCTCGGAGATGGGCAGATGCCCAAGAAATGCCAGCGGTTGGTGCAAAGAAGCTCTTACTAGGCTGAAGAACTGTGAATACTGCAGGAACGACAAGGGCTAGAGACTTCCCCTTTGGAGGATGGATCCCCCACGCCTTGGAGAGTCGTGCAGAAGTGTTTTCCCGCCGGATGGACGCCAACAAGCCTTGCTACACGCAAATCGTGCGTTTGGCGTTTTTGGACGCTGCTGGGGCCCAGGAGGGACCAGGAGGTCGCAAATTGGACCTGCAGAGAGAGGGGACGTCGAGCAAGACAAAGAGCCCTCACTGAAGCAGGTAGCACCCGGAGAAGTGCCAGAAACAGGCACTACGAGGATGCGTGAAACGGTGCTCGCCGAAGTTGCACAAAGGAGTCCCACGTCGCCGGAGACCAACTTAGAAAGTCGTGCAATGCAGGTTAGAGTGCCGTGGACCCAGGCTTGGCTGTGCACACAGGATTTCCGCCGGAAGTGCACAGGGGCCGGAGAAGCTTGCAAAGTCGCGGTTCCCAGCAATGCAGCCCAGCGAGGTGAGGCAAGGACTTACCTCCACCAAACTTGGGCTGAAGAGTCACTGGACTGTGGGGGTCACTTGGACGGTGTCGCTGGATTCGAGGGACCTCGCTCGTCGTGCTGAGAGGAGACCCAAGGGACCGGAAATGCAGCTTTTTGGTGCCTGCGGTTGCAGGGGGACGATTCCGTCGACCCACGGGAGATTTCTTCGGAGCTTCTGGTGCAGAGAGGAGGCAGACTACCCCCACAGCATGCACAAGCAGGAAAACAGTCGAGAAGGCGGCAGGATCAGCGTTACAGAGTTGCAGTAGTCGTCTTTGCTACTATGTTGCAGGTTTGCAGGCTTCCAGCGCGGTCAGCGGTCGATTCCTTATCAGAAGGTGAAGAGGGAGATGCAGAGGAACTCGGCTGAGCTCATGCATTCGTTATCTAAAGTTTCCCCAGAGACAGAGACCCTAAATAGCCAGAAAAGAGGGTTTGGCTACCTAGGAGAGAGGAAAGGCTACTAACACCTGAAGGAGCCTATCAGCAGGAGTCTCTGACGTCACCTGGTGGCACTGGCCACTCAGAGCAGTCCAGTGTGCCAGCAGCACCTCTGTTTCCAAGATGGCAGAGGTCTGGAGCACACTGGAGGAGCTCTGGACACCTCCCAGGGGAGGTGCAGGTCAGGGGAGTGGTCACTCCCCTTTCCTTTGTCCAGTTTCGCGCCAGAGCAGGGGCTAAGGGGTCCCTGAACCGGTGTAGACTGGCTTATGCAGAATTGGGCACATCTGTGCCCAACAAAGCATTTCCAGAGGCTGGGGGAGGCTACTCCTCCCCTGCCTTCACACCATTTTCCAAAGGGAGAGGGTGTCACACCCTCTCTCAGAGGAAGTTCTTTGTTCTGCCATCCTGGGCCAGGCCTGGCTGGACCCCAGGAGGGCAGCTGCCTGTCTGAGGGGTTGGCAGCAGCAGCAGCTGCAGTGAAACCCCAGGAAGGGCAGTCTGGCAGTACCAGGGTCTGTGCTACAGACCACTGGGATCATGGAATTGTACCAACAATGCCAGGATGGCATAGAGGGGGCAATTCCATGATCATAGACATGTTACATGGCCATATTCGGAGTTACCATGGTGAAGCTACATATAGGTAGTGACCTATATGTAGTGCACGCGTGTAATGGTGTCCCCGCACTCACAAAGTTCAGTGAATTGGCTCTGAACAATGTGGGGGCACCTTGGCTAGTGCCAGGGTGCCCTCACACTAAGTAACTTTGCACCTAACCTTTACCAGGTAAAGGTTAGACATATAGGTGACTTATAAGTTACTTAAGTGCAGTGTAAAATGGCTGTGAAATAACGTGGACGTTATTTCACTCAGGCTGCAGTGGCAGGCCTGTGTAAGAATTGTCAGAGCTCCCTATGGGTGGCAAAAGAAATGCTGCAGCCCATAGGGATCTCCTGGAACCCCAATACCCTGGGTACCTCAGTACCATATACTAGGGAATTATAAGGGTGTTCCAGTAAGCCAATGTAAATTGGTAAAAATGGTCACTAGCCTGTTAGTGACAATTTGAAAGTAATGAGAGAGCATAACCACTGAGGTTCTGGTTAGCAGAGCCTCAGTGAGACAGTTAGGCACCACACAGGGAACATATACATGCACACCTATGAGCACTGGGGCCCTGTGTGACAGGGTCCCAGTGACACATACATATAGGCCACAAACCTATGAGCACTGGGGTCCTGACCAGCAGGATCCCAGTGACACATAACAACCATACTGAAAACATAGTGTTTTCACTATGAGCACTGAGGCCTGGCTATCAGGATCCCAGTGAGACAGTGAAAACAGTGACAAACACCCTGACATACACTCACAAACAGGCCAAAAGTGGGGGTAACAAGGCTAGAAAGAGGCTACCTTCTCACACAACCCCCCCCCCAAACGAAGGACAATAAGGCTAACCTTGGCCAGTTGAGACTTTATTGTCTAAGTGGTGATAAGTAGAGAGTAGCTCTGCAATAGACTGGTTACTCCCTTTATCATCCACTATATGGTTACTTCCCTGTGGGGATGTAAACCACCCTGTTTGAAGTTTTTTAGCTAAGCAACAATGTGAAGATGTATTTTCAGAGTTTCTATCAGTAAGTTTTAGTTTAGAGCAGTGGGAATTGTCCACTGAACCTATTTGTAGTGATGGAAATGCCAGACAGGGATGCTGTCTCAGAAAAGCCATAGCTGGGCAAAAACTTTGTCCATCTGGCTGGAAGAGAGAACAGGGATGCTGTTTCTCTTGAGTTGGAGCAGGGCAGGGATGCTGTCCTATGAGCTCCACACTAGGGCAGGGATGCTGTCCTAAGTGTTGTGAGGTAGTGCAGGGTTTCTGCACTAAAGTTTCTCTGGGAGGGTTGGAGGGATGCTCCATGTTAACTAAAATGGTGCTGTTTTTCTCACCAATGTTAGTTATCCCACAGAGAGGTACTTCCACCTCAGGGAGTCCAGCTTTGCCAGCTGATGATTCCCTTGGAACAGGTGCCACCCCAGGAGAGGTTTCTCCCACCACAGGAATGGTATCCTGAATGGTAGGGTGGTTAGGGGATACTGTGATACCCTTTTTACCTGTTGATGGAGAGGGATCCTGAGTTTTCAGGCCTTCTCTCCTTTGCTTTTTCATTTCACTTGAAATGAGAGGGAACAATTCCTCAGGGATGCCCAGCATGGCTGCATGGGCATAAAACTCTACATCAGCCCAACCTGAGGCCTCTAGGTCATTACCTAAGAGACAGTCTACAGGTAAGCTAGGTGATACCACCACCTGCTTAGGGCCAGTAACTCCACCCCAACTAAACTGAATTATAGCTAAGGGAAGAAACTTAGTGGAGTTATGGACATCAATAATCTTATACTGTTGTCCAATGATGTGTTGTTCAGGAGGCACTAGGTTTTCAGTCACCAAAGTGAAACTGGCACCTGTGTCCCTGTAGGCCAAGGCCTCAACACCATTTATTGAAACTGTCTGCCTGTACTTATCCATTGTAAGGGGACAAGCAGCCAGTGTGGCAAGGCCAGTGCCACTAGGTGTGACAGAAACTGTCTTGGGACTGATTACATCAGTTTCCACTATGGACCCATAAGTGAACCCAACTACACCCTTTGCTTGACTGTTGCCAGCAGTCCCACCACTAGTACCACTACTGCTAGGGGCACTAGAGCTTGATGTATTAGTGGTGGTAGGCTCAGGGGGTTTACCTGGACAGGACTTATCCCCTGGCCTATGGCCTCTGTTTTTACACACAAAGCACCAAGGCTTTTTAATGTGTGCAGGTTGGGAAGAAGAGGAAGAATTTGTTTTATCCCCACCCTCTGAAGAGTGTTTAAGATTTGAAGTGGGATCTTTGGTTTTACCCTTATCCCCATGCTTATCTTGAGATTTTTCACCATCTTTCTTCTTATTGCCATCTTTGTCACCCCCTGTATGAACTTTCCTGTTCACCCTTGTTCTGACCCATTTGTCTGCCTTCTTTCCCAATTCTTGGGGAGAGGTCAGATCAGAGTCTACCAGGTACTGGTGCAACAAATCAGACACACAATTATTAAGTATATGCTCTCTCAGGATTGTGTTATACAGGCTTTCATAATCAGTAACTTTACTGCCATGTAACCACCCCTCCAAGGCCTTCACTGAATGGTCAATGAAATCAACCCAGTCTTGTGAAGACTCCTTTTTGGTCTCTCTGAACTTTATCCTGTACTGTTCAGTGGTTAAGCCATAACCATCCAGGAGTGCATTCTTAAGAACTGTAAAATTATTGGCATCACTTTCTTTCACAGTAAGGAGTCTATCCCTACCCTTTCCACTAAATGATAGCCATAGGATAGCAGCCCACTGCCTTTGAGGGACATCCTGTACAGCACAGGCCCTCTCAAGTGCAGCAAACCACTTGTTAATGTCATCCCCATCCTTATAAGGGGGAACTATCTTGTGCAGATTCCTGGAATCATGCTCTTTTGCAGGATGACTATGGGGAATACTGCTGCTGCCACCATGGGTATCTAAACCCAACTTCTGTCTTTCCCTCTCTATTTCTAAAGACTGTCTATCCAAATCCAGATGTTGCTTCTTGAGCTTCAGTCTGGTTTGTTCCACTCTCAATCTATTGAGCTCCCTTTCTAACAATCTGTCATCAGGGTGGGTGGGAGGGACATTTCTAGATACAGAGGTATGATGGGAATGAACAGAAGGAGACCTGTCCCTTACAGAGGGCACCCTAACAGCTTGGCTACCAGTATAATGTGAGAGCACATCATCAGTATGATGTGATTCAACCTCTGTACCAACTATGCTAGACTGTCTAGTAATGGGCAGGCTAAGAAGTTTCTTTCCTGAACCTTTTCCTGGGGGAGTCCCTGGATCAGATTGAGAACCATTAGCTACTTTTTCCACAGATTGGGCACTTATGGCCTTATCCTGTACTCTAAGCATATTAATTAACAGTTCTAAGGAAGGATTCTTCCCTACACTCAAACCTCTCTCTATGCAGAGACTCCTTGCTCCTTTCCAGCTAAGGTGATCATATGCAAGTTTGGACAGTTCAACATTTTTTCCTGTGCCAGACATTTTTTTAGAGAGAGTTAAAGTGATAGAAAAAGAGAAAAAAGTTTTCAGAACTTTTTGGAAAGACAGAAAAAACTTTTTAAACTTTTAAGAACTTTTTGAAAGTTTTAGAAGTACTTTTCAGCACTTAGAAAAGAGTGAAAAGAGGAAATGCAAAACTTTTTGTCTATGTGTATATACTCTGACCTTGTTTTGTATATTTTTCTCTTATGAAAAGTACAATGACAAGAGTGGTAAGTAGTCTCAAAGCACTTATCCTACCACTGCACAACCAATGTAGGAGGCTGGACTGGCTTGTAGTGAGTACCAAGGGGTACTTGCACCTTGCACCAGGCCCAGTTATCCCTTATTAGTGTATAGGGTGTCTAGCAGCTTAGGCTGATAGATAATGGTAGCTTAGCAAAGCAGCTCAGGCTGAACTAGGAGACGTGTGAAGCTACTACAGTACCACTTAGTGTCATATGCACAATATCATAAGAAAACACAATACACAGTTATACTAAAAATAAAGGTACTTTATTTTTATGACAATATGCCAAAGTATCTTAGAGTGTACCCTCAGTGAGAGGATAGGAAATATACACAAGATATATATACACAATAGCAAAAATATGCAGTATAGTCTTAGAAAACAGTGCAAACAATGTATAGTTACAATAGGATGCAATGGGGAAACATAGGGATAGGGGCAACACAAACCATATACTCCAGAAGTGGAATGCGAACCACGAATGGACCCCAAACCTATGTGACCTTGTAGAGGGTCGCTGGGACTATTAGAAAATAGTGAGAGTTAGAAAAATAACCCTCCCCAAGACCCTGAAAAGTGAGTGCAAAGTGCACCAAAGTTCCCCTAAGGACAAAATAGTCGTGTTAGAGGGAGAATGCAAGGAAAACACAAATCAGCAATGCAACAACGATGGATTCCTGTCTGAAGGTACCTGTGGAACAAGGGGACCAAGTCCAAAAGTCACAAGCAGCTCGGAGGTGGGCAGATGCCCAAGAAATGCCAGCGGTTGGTGCAAAGAAGCTCTTACTAGGCTGAAGAACTGTGAATACTGCAGGAACGACAAGGGCTAGAGACTTCCCCTTTGGAGGATGGATCCCCCACGCCTTGGAGAGTCGTGCAGAAGTGTTTTCCCGCCGGATGGACGCCAACAAGCCTTGCTACACGCAAATTGTGCGTTTGGCGTTTTTGGACGCTGCTGGGGCCCAGGAGGGACCAGGAGGTCGCAAATTGGACCTGCAGAGAGAGGGGACGTCGAGCAAGACAAAGAGCCCTCACTGAAGCAGGTAGCACCCGGAGAAGTGCCAGAAACAGGCACTACGAGGATGCGTGAAACGGTGCTCGCCGAAGTTGCACAAAGGAGTCCCACGTCGCCGGAGACCAACTTAGAAAGTCGTGCAATGCAGGTTAGAGTGCCGTGGACCCAGGCTTGGCTGTGCACACAGGATTTCCGCCGGAAGTGCACAGGGGCCGGAGAAGCTTGCAAAGTCGCGGTTCCCAGCAATGCAGCCCAGCGAGGTGAGGCAAGGACTTACCTCCACCAAACTTGGGCTGAAGAGTCACTGGACTGTGGGGGTCACTTGGACGGTGTCGCTGGATTCGAGGGACCTCGCTCGTCGTGCTGAGAGGAGACCCAAGGGACCGGAAATGCAGCTTTTTGGTGCCTGCGGTTGCAGGGGGACGATTCCGTCGACCCACGGGAGATTTCTTCGGAGCTTCTGGTGCAGAGAGGAGGCAGACTACCCCCACAGCATGCACAAGCAGGAAAACAGTCGAGAAGGCGGCAGGATCAGCGTTACAGAGTTGCAGTAGTCGTCTTTGCTACTATGTTGCAGGTTTGCAGGCTTCCAGCGCGGTCAGCGGTCGATTCCTTATCAGAAGGTGAAGAGGGAGATGCAGAGGAACTCGGCTGAGCTCATGCATTCGTTATCTAAAGTTTCCCCAGAGACAGAGACCCTAAATAGCCAGAAAAGAGGGTTTGGCTACCTAGGAGAGAGGAAAGGCTACTAACACCTGAAGGAGCCTATCAGCAGGAGTCTCTGACGTCACCTGGTGGCACTGGCCACTCAGAGCAGTCCAGTGTGCCAGCAGCACCTCTGTTTCCAAGATGGCAGAGGTCTGGAGCACACTGGAGGAGCTCTGGACACCTCCCAGGGGAGGTGCAGGTCAGGGGAGTGGTCACTCCCCTTTCCTTTGTCCAGTTTCGCGCCAGAGCAGGGGCTAAGGGGTCCCTGAACCGGTGTAGACTGGCTTATGCAGAATTGGGCACATCTGTGCCCAACAAAGCATTTCCAGAGGCTGGGGGAGGCTACTCCTCCCCTGCCTTCACACCATTTTCCAAAGGGAGAGGGTGTCACACCCTCTCTCAGAGGAAGTTCTTTGTTCTGCCATCCTGGGCCAGGCCTGGCTGGACCCCAGGAGGGCAGCTGCCTGTCTGAGGGGTTGGCAGCAGCAGCAGCTGCAGTGAAACCCCAGGAAGGGCAGTCTGGCAGTACCAGGGTCTGTGCTACAGACCACTGGGATCATGGAATTGTACCAACAATGCCAGGATGGCATAGAGGGGGCAATTCCATGATCATAGACATGTTACATGGCCATATTCGGAGTTACCATGGTGAAGCTACATATAGGTAGTGACCTATATGTAGTGCACGCGTGTAATGGTGTCCCCGCACTCACAAAGTTCAGTGAATTGGCTCTGAACAATGTGGGGGCACCTTGGCTAGTGCCAGGGTGCCCTCACACTAAGTAACTTTGCACCTAACCTTTACCAGGTAAAGGTTAGACATATAGGTGACTTATAAGTTACTTAAGTGCAGTGTAAAATGGCTGTGAAATAACGTGGACGTTATTTCACTCAGGCTGCAGTGGCAGGCCTGTGTAAGAATTGTCAGAGCTCCCTATGGGTGGCAAAAGAAATGCTGCAGCCCATAGGGATCTCCTGGAACCCCAATACCCTGGGTACCTCAGTACCATATACTAGGGAATTATAAGGGTGTTCCAGTAAGCCAATGTAAATTGGTAAAAATGGTCACTAGCCTGTTAGTGACAATTTGAAAGTAATGAGAGAGCATAACCACTGAGGTTCTGGTTAGCAGAGCCTCAGTGAGACAGTTAGGCACCACACAGGGAACATATACATGCACACCTATGAGCACTGGGGCCCTGTGTGACAGGGTCCCAGTGACACATACATATAGGCCACAAACCTATGAGCACTGGGGTCCTGACCAGCAGGATCCCAGTGACACATAACAACCATACTGAAAACATAGTGTTTTCACTATGAGCACTGAGGCCTGGCTATCAGGATCCCAGTGAGACAGTGAAAACAGTGACAAACACCCTGACATACACTCACAAACAGGCCAAAAGTGGGGGTAACAAGGCTAGAAAGAGGCTACCTTCTCACAGCGAGATCGAGCCTTCTGATCACTTTCAGGGTCTTGCCACTGCAAGTGGTTTGGATACTTCCCCGGAGTGGGACAACAAATGCTTAACACTACCCTCTGATAAGCCTACTGCTCGACCACACTACCACAAAATAGAACCTTAGAATCATCTAATTTTGCCACTATCAAACTCTAAGGGGAACCCTTGGATTCTGTGCACACTATCTCTCTCACTTTGAGATAGTATATAAAGAGGCAACTTCCTACACCTCCCCATCGAATCTGCCCCACCAGCCATGTCTCCATCAATCAGCCAACTTCTGGAGGATCACTTGGCACTGCTGTGCCAGGAAGTAGCATCTCTCTTGGGCAAGGGAGCCATAGAGAAGGTTCCTGTTGCAGAAGTAGGCTGTGGTTGTTATTCGTGCTACTTTCTGGTGCCGAAAAAGGACAAGGGCTTAAATCCCATCCTAGACCTTAGGGACTTCAATTACTTCCTCAAAAAGGAGAAATTCAAAATGCCCACCCTGGCTCAGGTCCTGTCTGCCTTAGACCAAGGAGACTGGATGGTAATGTTGGACTTGCAGGACGCTTATTTCCACTTTCCCATCCTGCCTGCCCACATTCGTTACCTTTGATTCGTGGTAGGTCACGATCACTATCAGTTTACCATGCTCCCCTTTGGCCTTACCAGCGCCCCTCAAGTGTTCTTGAAAGTGATGGCGGTGGTTGCAGCTTATCTACGCAGGTTAGGGGTCTCAGTCTTCCTCTACCTTGACCACTGGCTCTTGAAGGTGGACTCGCCCCCAGAAAGTCGTCTCCTACCTTCAGACTACGGCGAGCCTTCTACACACACTAGGTTTCACCATCAGTGTGCCGAAGTCACACCTGACTCCGTCTCAGACGATCCCTTTCATCGGAGCTGTTCTGGACACCATGCAGTTTTGGGCTTATCCTCCTGAAAAGCGTGTCCAAGATATTTAGGCTATGATTCCGATCTTTCAGCCTCTGTCTTGGGTTTCATTAAGACTACCTCTGAGGCTGCTGGGCCTCATGGCCTCCAGCATCCTGCTAGTGACACCTGCCAGATGGAATATGCTTGCTCTGCAGTGAGAGTTGAAGTTCCAGTGGGCGCAGCATCAGGAGAATCTCTCTGACATGGTCCAGATCTCGGAAGGGACTGCCAAAAATTTGCAGTGGTAACTTTCGAATCCGCATTGGGTCCACTGCAGATTCCTCCCCCTTCCCCAGCCAGATCTACCCATAGTGACAGATGCGTCACTTCTGGGTTGCGACAGCCACATGGAAGAGTCGGAGATCAGAGACCTCTGGTGTCCGGCGGAGTCTGGGCTACATATCAATCTCCTGGAGCTCTGGGTGATCAAGGTTGAAAGCATTTCTTCCCTCTTTCAAAGGGAAAGTAGTGCAAGTGTTCACAGACAATAATACCGCCATGTGGTACTACAACAAACAGGGCAGGGTAGGGTCCTGGTACCTTTGTCAGGAGGCAATACGCCTCTGGACATGGCTGGAACATCAAGGCATTACCTTGGTGGTTCAACATCTGGTGGGTTTTCTCAATGCCAGAGCAGACAAACTCAGCTGTCGATGAACAGCCGATCATGAATGGCGTCTCCATATGGCAGTGGTGCAAGGTCTCTTTCAGCAGTGGGGAGAGCATTAGTTTGATGTGTTCGCCTCCACAGAGAATGCGCAATGTCAACTGTTTTGCACGTTGGAGTTTCTAAGGCGGCACACCCTTGCAGACACTTCATCTTGAGTGGAACTCCGGCCTCCTTTCCGCCTATTCCACTTCTGCCCAGAGTTCTCAAAAAAATCAGGAATGACCAGGCCCAAGTTATATTGGTGAGTCCGGGTTGGGCACAGAGAGTATAGTATCCAGAACAATTGAGCATGGACACCGATCTTCCACTCAGACTGCCTCTTTGGGCGGATCTTCTGTCACAGCAACAGGGGACAGTTCTCCACCCGAATCTGTTAAATTTCTGCCTTCATGCGTAGAGATTGAGCAGCAGTTGTTAACGACTTTTGATCTTCCACCCGAAGTCTGCGATGTAATCTTGGCAGCCAGGTGTCTCTCTACGAAAACAGTATACACCTGTCTTTGGCATAGATTTGTGTCATGGTGGAACAACAAATTTGTTGATCCCTTCTCTGCTCCTCTATCTGAGGTTCTTTTGTTCATTCTTTCTTTGGCCCAGCATGTCTCGGCTTTGGCCACGCTTAAAGGGTATTTATCGGCTATTTCGGCCTTTCTTAGGCTACCTGATCAGCCCTCGCTCTTTAAGCCTCCTATTGTGAATAAATTCCTTAAAGGTCTCACCCATTTATTACCTCCCAATCCATTTATCATGCCAGAGTATAGTATCCAGAACAATTGAGCATGGACACCGATCTTCCACTCAGACTGCCTCTTTGGGTGGATCTTCTGTCACAGCAACAGGAGACAGTTCTCCACCCGAATCTGTTACATTTCTGCCTTCATGCGTAGAGATTGAGCAGCAGTTGTTAACGACTTTTGATCTTCCACCCGAAGTCTGCGATGTAATCTTGGCAGCCAGGCATCTCTCTACGAAAACAGTATACGCCTGTCTTTGGCATAGATTTGTGTGAAGGTGGAACAACAAATTTGTTGATCCCCTCTCTGCTCCTCTATCTGAGGTTCTTTTGTTCATTCTTTCTTTGGCCCAGCATGTCTCGGCTTTGGCCACGCTTACAGGGTATTTATCGGCTATTTCGGCCTTTCTTAGGCTACCTGATCAGCCCTCGCTCTTTAAGCCTCCTATTGTGAATAAATTCCTTAAAGGTCTCACCCATTTATTACCTCCCACTCCATTTATCATGCCTCAGTGGGACCTCAATCTTGTCCTTACTTAATTAATGTGCACTCCCTTTGAGCCAATGTAAAATTGCCCTTTATGGCTCCTCACTTTTGTCTTTCTTGGTGCCATCACTTCTGCTCACAGACTGAGTGAGCTTCAAGCTTTTTCTTCCTAGCCTCCATTCTTGTCTGTGCACCCTGACAAAGTGGTGTTGCACACTGAGGCTTCCTTCCTTCCTTCCCAAGGTTGTTTCTCCTTTTCATGTAGGCCAGTCCATCACGCATCGCCACATTCTTCTCATGAGAAGGAGATACTCCACCGTCTGGACCGAAAAAGTGCGTTGGTGATCTATCTAAATTGTACTAAAGATTTCCGGGTGGACGATCAACTCTTTTTCGGGTATGTGGGTGCGGAGAAAGGGAAGGCGGTGCAAAAACGTACCATCTCTCGATGTGTATTTCTTTGCATCAGGATGTGCTACACTTTGGCCAAGAAGCAACCCCCTGAGGGCTTGTGAACTCATTCCACCAGAGCAGCTGCTGCCTCCACTGCGTTAGCATGCAGAGTTCCTGTCCTGGATATCGACCAAGCAGCTATGTGGGTATCCCTGCACATGTTTGCTAAACATTACTGCCTGGACAGTCAGGTCCGTCGAGATGACTGCTTTGGTCATTCGGTCCTGCAGGACTTTCTAGTACGATCTCGGTTCGCAGCCCACCTCAGAGGATGGAATTGCTTAGGTATCTATTCTAAGGTAAGGAATCTGCAACTAGAAGTCTCTATCAGATGTCCAAGTTGGCGGCGTCTGTGTATTACTCCCGACGTCATCACGGCGACTACGACGCCAACAATGCCCGCAAAGTCTACTGACGCACAAGGGTATTGCTCGAAGAAAAAATCTCCGGATCCAGTCTGGCGCCTGGTGGAAAATTCTAAGGCAAGGAATCTGCAACTAGAATATGTCTCTGCCAGATATTTTGTTACTGAAGGTAAGTAACTTGTGTGTTAGCGGCTCACCAGGCTAGCAGGGGTTGTAGTGCCATAACTGTAGTGGTCGATGCCTTTTACCAGTGCTGTCCTGGGACCGGACCTACTGTGGCGCACTGCATAACAAACACCAAATTTACCTTTTCTGCACTGCATCTCAAGGTAGCCTGCCAAACAGTCCTTTCTTCTCAAGGAGGTGGTGGAGTATAGACTAAGAAACCAGCAGCCTGTAACATAGCATGCAATAAGCATTGTCCAATCCACTGCTCACATTTATAAAAGTGAAGTACTTTTACTTATTAAAAAGAATGCAATAGATATATAATTAAATTGCATATCAAGAAAAGATTTTGTAATATACCTTACATAAATCTGTTTTGAATGTATATTTTGACTGACCAACAAACCAGGACAGAAATAAGAAAATCTTTTAAAACTTGAATCTCAGAATTACAACAAGAACACTTCTGTTGTCGTAGACCTTAGGTGCCAGCAAGCCAGACTTTATCACTTATTCAATTACAAAGCATAAAAATATTTTTAAAACTCTGTACAGCCAACAGCATGCTTTAACTGATTTTGATTAGTTGTTGACAATGCAGCATCAAAAGTTTTAATATTGTACTTTATAAAAATGCGTTTTAAATAAATAGTTTGATTGAGTAACCGGAACAGAAAAGAGATCTGATTTCATTCTTGAATCTTACAATTACAATGAGAACGACTTGGCTATCTGAGACCTTTATTACTAAAAATCCTGGTACTGATCATTGATTGGGAGGTTTCCTAATTTAAAATTCTTAATCTCCTCATTTCAGGACCTAGGTTTTCTCCTAAGCGAAACTGGGGTGCAACCACTTTCACAGAAGAAAAATTGTTACAGTTGTTTATTTGTTTAACAGAAAACAAGATCCATATCACGACGTCTACTGCTTTATATTTTCTTTAATCAAACAATCATTCATGTCATAGCAGGCTGACGTATATTCTCATATTCTCATTTTTGCTTTCCCAGGATACTTCACATAACAAGGCAAGACTACCAAGACATTTTTTATTCCACATCGCTTAAAATTTAGTGCCAAACAAGATGTTGCAGATGGTTCCTTGATGAGCTGAGAAAACTAGGGAGCAACCACATGTATACACTTGATCATTCAGTAAAGTTAAAAAAGCTCCACCTAAAGAGACTTTTTCAGAGTCTACAATCTTATTCCAAAATAAGCCTTCCAAAGTTAGAAGTCTACCTTGTCCGTTTTAGGCATGAAATTTAAAAGCTGGGCCTTGATTTCATGCAGTGCAGTGTAAGGAGTGGTAAATTGTTATAAATTGGGTTGTTGGTTGACTGGGATGTGAGCCCTGGTCAAGCATCAACCACAATTTTAGTCAGGGTAAGGCACAAGCAAACCCCAAATTAAAGTGTGCTCAACGCCCTAGTACCTAGGCACAGAGCAGTCTCGCTTAACTTAGAGGCATTGTGTAAAGTATTTGTGCAACACTTCAAACAGTAAAATAATGAAAATACCGCACACAAATATCCCACTCCAGGTTAGAAAAATAGAGCAACATTTTTGAAATAAAGCAAGACTAAAACTACAATCATGCAATCAGTATAACCAGAGTTATGACTTTTTAATGATTGAACTGTAAAATAGCACCTAAAAGCATAAAGTGCCAACCATGGCTATCTGGTTGCTCTGGACCGAATCAAAGTCAAAAGTGCAGGCCTTCTGCGATGGAGCGCTGGTTGGATACAGTCCTAGATTCGTCCTGCTGAAGGTTTACCTCGTCACTGTTTGTGCCTAAAGTCCTATTTGCATTAGAGAGGGTCATGGGGGGCACGGAGAGCTATGTAGACGATTGTCAGCATGGAGCGAAGAACAGGCTGGGTGTCACAGGCGGGCTAGAGCTTTGCATTGGCAGTCCACCACAAGTGATGGATGCTTGCTGTGCGAAGAGAGGGGGCTGGTGGCGGCTCGTGCTGAATTTCATTGCATGTGACACAGCTCTGATGCGGACAGGCCTGGTGAGGCAAAGAGCCCAAAAGCTTGATTTCAAGAGCCTTTGAGCCTCACACCAAGGGTCCAGGACCTTAGATGCACCGCTTGGGGGGGGGGGGGGGTGTCAGGAACTCGTTGCAGTTGGTTCCAGGATCTGGTTAGGAGGCCTTTTATGTCTCTGAGGCTCAGTTCAGGAGGCCAACAGACTGGTTCTTTGAGTCACTCTGTTGTCCTGGGTTCAAGATGAAGTTGGAGGTCCAGTTCTTCTTTCCTGGGCAAAAGAACAGCCAGTCAGGACAACACCGCAGCAGTTCCTTTAGAGCAGCAGTCAAGCAGAATGACCGTCTTTGTAGCAGCACAGCAGTCCCTCTTCCTGCCAGAGTAATCACAGATCCCGAAGTGTACTGAAGAGTTGTTGTCTGAGTTCTTTCTTTTATACACAGTTGTGCTTTTAAAATGGGGGAGAAGCTTCTGGAGGCATGCCTTTAAAGTGCACTGATACACTGGCCTGGCTCCAGACTACCTACAAGGGTTATGCAGCCCTTTGTGTGGAGACAAGACACAGCATATTCACGTGTAAGTGGGCTGTGCCCAGCTCCTCCCTCTCATACTGCCATTGATGACCCATCCAGTCACACCTAAGCCCCCATTGTGTGCAGCTTTCTAGGAGGAATACACAAAGCCCAACTGTCAACTACACCCAGTTCTGTGTGCTGGCACCGAATGGCACGGGCAAGAAAATGCCAACTTTCTAAAAGTGGCATTTTCAGAAGTACAATTTAAAATCAAACTCCTCCATAAGGTGGAATCTAACATTTTTATTCCAGAGTGTAGGAGGCTGGCCTGGCTTTAAGTGGGTACCTGATGATACTTACACCTTGTGCCAGGTCCAGTTATCCCTTATTAGTAGTGTTCTAGCAGCTTAGGCGGATTGAGGTAGCTATAGCAGAGCAGTTTAGGCTGAACTAGGAGACATGCAAAGCTCCTAGTACACCACTTATATCATATAGCACTATATCATAAGAAACACAATACTCAAAGTTACTCAAAATAAAGGTACTTTATTTTAGTGACAATGTGGCAAACATATCTCAGAGGATATACTCCCTTAGGAGGTAAGTTAAATACACAAAATATACACACAAACCAAAATCAGGTAAGTAAACAGTTAGAAAAGTAGTGCAAACACTGTAGAATACAATATGATGCAATAGACCTAGGGGCAACTGTAGGAAAGTATCATCTTGCCTGGCATGTTACCCCCATATTTCACTGTATTTATGTTGTTATAGCCCTTGTGTCACTGGGATCCTGCCAGGCAGGATCCCAGTGCTCATAGTATGTGCCCTGTATGTGTTCCCTGTGTGGTGCCTAACTGTATCACTGAGGCTCTGCTAACCAGAACCTCAGTGTTTATGCTCTCTCTGCTTTCTAAATTTGTCACTGCAGGCTAGTGACTCAATTTACCAATTCTCATTGGCACACTGGTACACCCATATAATTCCCTTGTATATGGTACTTAGGTACCCAGGTTATTGGGGTTCCAGGAGATCCCTATGGGCTGCAGCATTTCTTTTGCCACCCAAAGGGACCTCCGACTTTTCTTACACAGGCCTGCCACTGCAGCCTGAGTGAAATAACGTCCACGTTATTTCACAGCCATTTTTCACTGCACTTAAGTAACTTATAAGTCACCTATATGTCTAACCTTCACCTGGTGAAGGTTGGGTGCAAAGTTACTTAGTGAGTGGGCACCCTGGCACTAGCCAAGGTGCCCCCACATCGTTCGGGGCAAATACCCTGGACTTTGTGAGTGCGGGGACACCATTACCCACGTGCACTATACATTGGTCACTACCTATGTACAGCGTCACAATGGTAACTCCGAACATGGCCACGTAACATGTCTAAGATCATGGAATTGTCACCCAAATACCATTCTGGTATTGGGGGGACAATTCCATGATCCCCCGGGTCTCTAGCATAGAACCCGGGTACTGCCAAACTGCCTTTCCGGGGTTTCCACTGCAGCTGCTGCTGCTGCCAACCCCTCAGACAGGATTCTGCCCTCTTGGGGTCCAGGCAGCCCTGGCCCAGGAAGGCAGAACAAAGGATTTCCTCTGAGAGAGGGTGTTACACCCTTTCCCTTTGGAAATAGGTGTGAAGGGCTGGGGAGGAGTAGCCTCCCCCAGCCTCTAGAAATGCTTTGATGGGCACAGATGGTGCCCATCTCTGCATAAGCCAGTTTACACCGGTTCAGGTATCCCCCAGCCCTGCTCTGGCGCGAAACTGGACAAAGGAAAGGGGAGTGACCACTCCCCTGACCAGTACCTCCCAGGGGAGGTGCCCAGAGCTCCTCCAGTGTGTCCCAGACCTCTGCCATCTTGGAAACAGAGGTGTTGGGGGCACACTGGACTGCTCTGAGTGGCCAGTGCCAGCAGGTGATGTCCGAGAGCCCCCTCTGATAGGTTCTTACCTTTCTTGGTAGCCAAACCTCCTTTTCTGGCTATTTAGGGTCTCTACTCTGGGGAATTCTTCAGATAACGAATGCAAGAGCTCACCAGAGTTTGTCTGCATCTCCCTCTTCGACTTCTACCAAGGATCGACCGCTGACTGCTCCACAACGCCTGCAAAACCACAACAAAGTAGCAAGACGACTACCGGCAACATTGTAGCACCTCATCCTGCCGGCTTTCTCTACTGTTTCCTGGTGGTGCATGCTCTGGGGGTCACCTGCCTTCACCCTGCAATGGACGCCAAGAAGAAATCTCCCGTGGGTCGACGGAATCTTCCCCCTGCTAACGCAGGCACCAAAATACTTAATCACCGGTCCTCTGGGTCCCCTCTCATCCTGACAAGCGTGGTCCCTGGAACACAGGAGCTGGATCCAAGTGACTCCCACAGTCCAGTGATCCTTAAGTCCAAGTTTGGTGGAGGTAAGTCCTTTCCTCCCACGCTAGACTGCAAACCTGTGTACTGCGTGATTTGCAGCTGCTTCGGCTCCTGTGCATTCTTCCAGGATTTCCTTCATGCACAGCCTAGCCTGGGTCCCCAGCACTCTGTCCTGAAGTGCTCAACCCTCTGAGTTAGCCTCCGACGTCGTGGGACCATCCTTTGTAACTCTGCGTGGACTCCGGTTCACAAATCTTCTAAGTTCCTGTTTGGGTACTTCTGTGGGTGCTGCCTGCTTCTGTGGGGGCTCTCTGAGTTGCTGAGCACCCCCTCTGTCTCCTCCTCCAAGGGGCGACATCCTGGTCCTTCCTGGTCCCCAGCAGCACCCAAAAACCTCTACCGCGACCCTTGCAGCTAGCAAAGCTTGTTTGCGGTATTGCTGCGTGGGAAAACTTCTGCAACCTTCATTGCGACGTGGGACATCTTCCATCCAAAGGGGAAGTTCCTAGTCCTCTTCGTTATTACAGAACTCCAAGCTTCTTCCGCCCGGAGGCAGCTTCCTTGCACCTTCATCCGGGGTTTTCTGAGCTCATGCCCCCCCGGACACTATTGCGACTCTTGGACTTGGTCCCCTTTCCTTGCAGGCCCTCAGGTCCAGGAATCCACGTTCAGTGCCTTGCTGGTGTTTGTTGTTCTTGCAGAATCCCCCTATCACAACTATTGTGCTCTTTTGGGGTAGGAGGATTACTTTACTCCTACTTTACATGGGGTGGGGTATCTTGGACACCCTGACTGTTTTCTTACAGTCCCAGCGACCCTCTACAAGCTCCCATAGGTCTGTGGATTCTGCAAGAACGAAGAGGACTAGGAACTTCTCCTTTGGAGGATGGATGTCCCACGTCGTGAAGAAGCTTGCAGACGTGTTTCCGTGCAGAAAGATTGCAAACAAGCCTTGCTAGCTGCAAGGGTCGCGGTTAGGGTTTTTGGATGCTGCTGTGGCCCAGGAGGGACCAGGATGTCGCCAATTGCGTGAGGAGACAGAGGGGGTGTCCAGCAAGACAAAGAGCCCACTCAGAAGCAAGCAGCACCCGCAGAAGTGCCAGAACAGGCACTACAAAGAAGAGTGAACCGGAGCTCACCCGAAGTCACAAAAGAAGGTCCCACGACACCGGAGGACAACTCAGGAGGTCGTGCACTGCAGGTTAGAGTGTTGGGGACCCAGGCTTGGCTGTGCACAAAGGAAATCCTGGAAGAGTGCACAGGAGCCGGAGCAGCTGCAAATCACTCGGTACCCATCAATGCAGTCTAGCGTGGGGAGGCAAGGACTTACCTCCACCAAACTTGGACTGAAGAATCACTGGACTGTGGGAGTCACTTGGACAGAGTTGCTGAGTTCCAGGGACCACGCTCGTCGTGCTGAGAGGGGACCCAGAGGACCGGTGATGCAATCTTTTGGTGCCTGCGGTTGCAGGGGGAAGATTCCGTCGACCCACGGGAGATTTCTTTGGAGCTTGTAGTGCAGAGGAGGAGGCAGACTACCCCCACAGCATACGCCACCAGGGAAACAGTCGAGAAGGCGGCCGGATCAGCGATACAAGGTTGCAGTAGTCGTCTTTGCTACTTTGTTGCAGTTTTGCAGGCATCCAGAGCAGTCAGCGGTCGATTCCTTGGCAGAAGGTGAAGAGAGAGATGCAGAGGCACTCTGATGAGCTCTTGGGTTTGTTATCTAAAGAATTCCCCAAAGCAGAGACCCTAAATAGCCAGAAAAGGAGGTTTGGCTACCTAGGAAGGAGGATAGGCTAGCAACATAGGTAAGAGCCTATCAAAAGGAGTCTCTGACGTCACCTGCTGGCACTGGCCACTCAGAGCAGTCCAGTGTGCCAGCAGCACCTCTGTTTCCAAGATGGCAGAGGTCTGGAGCACACTGGAGGAGCTCTGGGCACCTCCCAGGGGAGGTGCAGGTCAGGGGAGTAGTCACTCACCTTTCCTTTGTCCAGTTTAGCGCCAGAGCAGGGCTGGGGGATCCCTGAACCGGTGTAGACTGGCTTATGCAGAGATGGGCACCATCTGTGCTCATCAAAGCATTTCCAGAGGCTGGGGGAGGCTACTCCTCCCCAGCCCTGACACCTTTTTCCAAAGGGAGAGGGTGTAACACCCTCTCTCTGAGGAAGTCCTTTGTTCTGCCTTCCTGGGCCAAGCCTGGCTGGACCCCAGGAGGGCAGAAACCTGTCTGAGGGGTTGGCAGCAGCTGCAGTGAAACCCCGGGAAAGGTAGTTTGGCAGTACCCGGGTCTTAGCTAGAGACTCGGGGGATCATGGAATTGTCTCCCCAATGCCAGAATGGCATTGGGGTGACAATTCCATGATCTTAGACATGTTACATGGCCATGTTCGGAGTTACCATTGTGACGCTATACATATGTAGTGACATATGTATAGTGCACGCGTGTAATGGTGTCCCCGCACTCACAAAGTCCTGGGGATTTGCCCTGAACAATGTGGGGGCACCTTGGCTAGTGCCAGGGTGCCCACACACTAAGTAACTTAGCACCCAACCTTTACCAGGTAAAGGTTAGACATATAGTTGACTTATAAATTACTTAAGTGCAGTGGTAGATGGCTGTGAAATAACGTGGACGTTATTTCACTCAGGCTGCAATGGCAGGCCTGTGTAAGAATTGTCAGAGCTCCCTATGGGTGGCAAAATAAATGCTGCAGCCCATAGGGATCTCCTGGAACCCCAATACCCTGGGTACCTCAGTACCATATACAAGGGAATTATAAGGGTGTTCCAGTATGCCAATGTAAATTGGTGAAATTGGTCACTAGCCTGTTAGTGACAATTCAGAAAGAAATGAGAGAGCATAACCACTGAGGTTCTGGTTAGCAGAGCCTCAGTGAGACAGTTAGTCATAACACAGGTAACACATACAGGGCACACTTATGAGCACTGGGGCCCTGGCTGGCAGGGTCCCAGTGACACACACAACTAAAACAACATATATACAGTAAAATATGGGGGTAACATGCCAGGCAAGATGGTACTTTCCTACACAGGGTGCCCTCATAATTAGTAACTCTGCACCTAACCTTCACTAAGTGAGGGTTAGACATATAGGTGACTTATAAGTTACTTAAGTGCAGAGTAAAATGGCTGTGAAGTAACGTGGACGTTATTTCACTCAAGTGGCAGTCCTGTGTAAGAAGTGTCTGAGCTCCCTATGTGTGGCAAATGAAATGCTGGAGCCCATAGGGATCTCCTGGGACCCCAATACCTTGGGTACCTAGGTACCATATACTAGGGAATTATAACGGTGGTCCAGTGTGCCAATCAGAACTGGTGAAAATGGTCACTAGCCTGCAGTGACAATTTTAAAGACAGAGAGAGCATAAGCACTGAGATTCTGGTTAGCAGAGCCTCAGTGATACAGTCAGGCACCACACAGGGAACACATATAGGCCACAACTATGAGCACTGGGGTCCTGGCTAGCAGGATCCCAGTAACACTGGCAAAAACAAACTGACACACAGGTAAAAATGGGGGTAACATGCCAGGCAAGATGGTACTTTCCTACACAGAGAAACCAACCATGAACTGGTTTAAAATGGGATAAGGTAACGCCATTGTTATCCCATGGGAGAGATAGACCTTGCAGTAGTGAAAAAAACAAATTAAAGTGCTTTTCACTACGAGGACATGTAAAAGTTAACAGTACATGCCCTACTTCTTAAATGCATTGCACACTGCCTACTGGGCCCTCCAGGGCCTGCCTTAGGGGTGACAGAGTGTAGGAGGCTGGCCTGGTTTGTAGTAAGTACCAGAGGTACTTACACCAGGACCAGATATCCCTCATTAATGAATTGTAGGCAGTGTCTAGAAGCCAGGCTGTCTTGGGTAGCTGTAGCTGAGCAGCCAAGGCTTATCTAGGACACATGCAATGTTCATGCAATACCACTGTAGTCACACAGCACTTATACACATCAAAAGAAAATACTCAGTGTTACAAAAATAAAGGTACTTTATTTTGGTGACACAAATGCCAAAAATACCTTAGATACTATACTCCCTTAAGAGGTAAGTAATATCCACATTTTCTACACTAGAATGCAGTAATATCGGGAAAAACAGTAAGAAAACAGTGCAAAAAGTTGAAAATCACAATCGATAGCAGTGGGCCTAGGGTTAACACAAACCATATACTAAAATAGTTGATTGCGAAAGTCAGTTTCCCACCTAGGCAAGTGTAGTGTGTTGAGGGGTGCTGGGAGTGTAAGACAACACCAAAGATAAGTAATAGAATCCACCCCACAGCCCAGGAAAGCAGGAGTAAATCACAGTAAGTTTCCTAGAACACACAAGAACATGTGAAGAAGATTATGTAAGTACCAGAGAGACTACAAGACCCCAATGATGGATTCCTGGCCCTGAAGACATGTGAAAGAAGGGGACCAAGTCCAAGAAGCACTGAAGAATCCAGGGAGAACAGGAGCCCCTGCTAACCCGGATGAAGATGCAAAAGAAGAACCACTGGTGAAGAACATTCAGTACTGCACCCAGGAACACGGATGCGGGTTCCTGGTTGGTGCAGATGATGTCCCACGTCGGATGGATGATTGCAGTCTGGTTTGCGTTGCTGGATTCCGCCAACAAGCCTTGGCACACGCAAAGCTTGCAGTTAGCGGAAAATGGCGCAGCTCGGGCCAGGAGGGACCTGGTGGCCTCTACCCAGGAGGGGGTGACAGAGGGGGCTCTCAGCAACTCAGAGAGCCCTCAGACGACCAGGCAGCGCGCACAGGAGCCCCACAGCACCGGGACGAAGAAGGTGCAAATGGAGGCCAATGCAGCACTACACAAAGGGATCCCACACCGTCAGAGAACCACTCAGGAAGCTGTGCTGTGCACGAAGAACTTTGTGGAAGGTCGCACAAAAGCATTGGCATCTGCAAAACATGCGGTGCATGGGGATACTGCCTTGCTTGCGGAGGCAAGCTCTTACCTCCACCAAAGTTGGATAGCTGGACCTTAGGACTGTCGGGACCACTTCAGTCCACTTCCTGTGTTGCTGGATCCACGCACTTTGTCAGGAAATGGGACTCTCGCCTCCATTCCTCGCTGCAGAGGGGTGCCTGCTGAAGCAGGGAAGTGACTCCTTCACTTTCAGGGAGATTCCTTCGTTCTTCTGGTGCAGGCTGAAGACCGGCAGTCCTTGGAGGATGCACGACCTGGAAACAGTTGCAGCTGCTGGCAGGAGCTGAAGATACAATGTTGCAAAAGTCATCTTTTCTTCTTTGTTGCAGTTTGTAGAGTTCCTAGAGGGTCCAGATGCAGTTTTGTTGATAGAAGGTGAAGTAAAGGATTCAGAGGATTCCTGCTGGAGTCTTGCAATCAGAATCTGAGGAAACACCCAGAGGAGAGACCCTAAATAGCCCTGAAAGGGGGATTGGTCAGCTACACAGGTAAGCACCTATCAGGGGAGGGTTCTGACAGCACCTGCTGTCACTGGCCACTCAGATGCTTCCAGAGTGCCCCACCACCTTCAAATCCAACATTGCAAAATTGTAAAAACCAGGGACACTCTGGAGGAGCTCTGGGCACCACCCCTGGGGTGGTAATGGACAGGGGAGTGGTCACTCCCCTTTCCTTTGTTCAGTTTCACGCCAGAGGAGGGACTGGGAGTGCCTGAACTGGCATAGGCCGGATTATGGAAGGAGGGCACCATCTGTGCCCTTCAAAGCATTTCCAGAGGCTCAGGGAGACTATCCCGCCCATGCCTGTAACACCTATTTCCAAAGGGAGAGTGTAGGAAGTTGGCTCTGTATATAGTATCTCAAAGTGAGAAATAGTGTGCACAGAGTCCCAGAGTTCCCCTTAGAGGTTGATAGTGGCAAAATTAGATAATACTAATTCTGTAGTTTGTGGTAGTGTGGTCGAGCAGTAAGCTTATCAGAGGAAAGTGTTAAGCATTTGTTGTACACACACAGGCAATAAATGAGGTACACACACTCAAAAACTTAACTCCAGGCCAATAGATTTTTATATAGAAAAATATATTTTCTTAATTTATTTTTAGAACCACATGATTCAAATTTTAGGTAAGTACATAAAGTGCAAGGCACTTCACACAGGTAAGTATAGAACTTTGATTTACAACAGTAGTACACACAGTTTTGGTTAAAATGGCAAATAGCTATTTTAAAAGTGGACACTGTAAAAATCAAAAGTTCCTGGGGGAGGTAAGCAATAGTTAGTTTTTCAGGTAAGTAAAGCACTTTCAGTCAATCTCCTGGGCACAGGCAGTCTACCGTTGGGGGTTCCAGGCAATCCCAAAGCCACCACACCAGCAACACAGGGCCGATCAAAGGAGGGCGCAAACAGCACAGGCGCCTATGGAGAACAGGGGTGCTCCGGTTCCGGTCTGCTTGCAGGTAAGTACCTGTGTCCTCAGGGAGCAGACCAGGGGGGTTTTGTAGAGCACTTGGGGGGACCAACACAAGTACACAAAACTCAGTGGTACATGGGCGGCTGGGTGCTGTGTTCAAAGTAGGAGTTGGGCTTTGTATTGAAAACCACGGAGGGACCTAGGGGTCACCCTGGCGATGCAGGCAGGGCACAAGGGGGCTTCTCGGGCCAGCCACCAACTGGGCTAGGATGAGGGCCGCCTGCTGGTCACTCCTGCACTGGTAGGTGGTTCCTCTCTGTCCTGGGGGCTGCGGGTGCAGTGCTTGGTCCAGGTGTCGGGTTCCTTTGTTACCAGGCAGTCGGGGTCAGGAGGAGCCTCTGGATCCTCTCCGTAGGTGTTGTTGTGTGGGTGCAGGGAGGTCGACTCAGGGTGTCCATGTTGTTGGAGTTGCCTGGGAGTCCTCTCTGCAGTGTTGGTTTCTCCAAACTCGAGCCGGGGGCGTCGGGTGCAGAGTGTGAGGACTCACGGTTCTGGTGGGAAGTTAGAGTCTCTTTAAAGTTGCTTGTTTTTTAGTTATTTCTGGACAGAGCTGCTGTCCTCGGGAAGGTTCTTGGTCCTTTCGGTGCAGGTCAGTCCTCTGAGTCCTCAGATGTCGCTAGTCCTGCTGGATGCGTCACTGTGCAGGATGTTTGATTTGGGAGACAGGCCGGTAGGGCTGGGGCCAAGTCAGTTGTTATCTCCGTCGTCTCTGCAGGGCTTTCAGGTCAGCAGTCCTTCTTCTTTCTTCAGGTTGCAGGAATCTGATTTCTTGGGTTCAGGGTCGCGGCTAAATACTGAATTTAGGTGTGTGTTTAGGCCTGGGGAGCAGTAGCCTATGGCTACTGCCCTGGAGGGTGGCTATACCCTCTTTGTGCCTCCTCCCTGAGAGGAGGGGGGCACATCCCCATTCATATTGGGGGAATCTTCCAAAACCAAGATGGAGAACTTCTTAAAGCAGGGGTCACCTCAGCTCAGGACACCTTAGGGGCTGTCCTGACTGATGGGTGACTCCTCCTTGTTTTTCTCATTATCTCCTCCGGACTTGCCGCCAAAACTGGGGGCTGTGTCCGGAGGGGCGGGCATCTCTATTAGCTGGGATGCCCTGGGGCGCTGTAACAACCGGCATAAGCCTTTGAGGCTTAAAGCCAGGTGTTATTGTTCCTGCAGGGGGAGTTGAGAATCACCTCCACCCAGTGCAGGCTTTATTCCTGGCCACAGAGTGACAAAGGCACTCACCCCATGTGGCCAGAAACTCATCTGGTTGTGACAGGCTGGCAGGAACTGGTCAGCCTAACACTAGGAATTGGAATGTCGTGTCTTTTCTTGGAATGTCGTGTGGAATGTCATGTCTTTTCTTGGAATGTCATGTCTTTTCTTGGAATGTGTGGAATGTCATGTCTTTTCCTGGAATGTCATGACCTTTTTTGGAATGTCATGTCTTTTCTTGGAATGTCATGTCTTTTTTTGGAACGTCATGTCTTTTCTTGGAATGTCATGTCTTTTTTTGGAATGTCCTGTCTTTTCCTGGAATGTGTGGAATGTTGTGTCATTTCTTGGAATGTCATGTCTTTTCTTGGAATGTCATGTCTTTTTTTGGAATGTCATGTCTTTTCCTGGAATGTGTCGAATGTCATATCTTTTCTTGGAATGTCATGTCTTTTCTTGGAATGTGTGGAATGTCATGTCTTTTCCTGGAATGTCATGTCTTTTTTTGGAATGTCATGTCTTTTCTTGGAATGTCATGTCTTTTCCTGGAATGTCATGTCTTTTCTTGGAATGTCATGTCATTTTTTGGAATGTCATGTCTTTTCCTGGAATGTGTGGAATGTCGTGTCATTTCTTGGAATGTCATGTCTTTTCTTGGAATGTCATGTCTTTTTTTGGAATGTCATGTCTTTTCCTGGAATGTGTTGAATGTCATATCTTTTCTTGGAATGTCATGTCTTTTCTTGGAATGTGTGGAATGTCATGTCTTTTCCTGGAATGTCATGTCTTTTTTTGGAATGTCATGTCTTTTCTTGGAATGTCATGTCTTTTCCTGGAATGTCATGTCTTTTCTTGGAATGTCATGTCATTTTTTGGAATGTCATGTCTTTTCCTGGAATGTGTGGAATGTCGTGTCTTTTCTTGGAATGTCATGTGGAATGTCATGTCTTTTCTTGGAATGTCATGTCTTTTCTTGGAATGTGTGGAATATCATATCTTTTCCTGGAATTTCATGTCTTTTCCTGGAATGTCATGTCTTTTCTTGGAATGTCATGTCTTTTCCTGCACTGTCATGTCTTTTCTTGGAATGTCATGTCTTTGTTTGGAATGTCATGTCTTTTCCTGGAATGTGTGGAATGTCGTGTCATTTCTTGGAATGTCATGTCTTTTCTTGGAATGTCATGACTTTTTTTGGAATGTCATGTCTTTTCTTGGAATGTCATGTCTTTTCCTGGAATGTCATGTCTTTTTTTGGAATGTCATGTCTTTTCTTGGAATTTCATGTATTTTCATGGAATGTGTGGAATGTCGTGTCTTTTCTTGGAATGTCGTGTCTTTTCCTGGAATGTCATGTCTTTTTTTGGAATGTCATGTCTTTTCTTGGAATGTCATGTCTTTTTTAGGAATGTCGTGTGGATTGTCGTGTCTTTTCTTGAAATGCCGTGTCTTTTCCTGGAATGTCATCTCTTTTCTTGGAATGTCATGTCTTTTCTTGGAATGTCATGTCTTTTTTAGGAATGTCATGTCTTTTCCTGGAATGTGTGGAATGTTGTGTCTTTTCTTGGAATGGTCGTTTGGAATGTCATGTCTTTTCATGGAATGTCATGTCTTTTCTTGGAATGTCATGTCTTGGAATGTCATGTTGTTTCTTGGAAGTCACTTTTTTTCCTGGAATGTGTGGAATGTTGTGTCTTTTCTTGGAATGTCATGTCTTTTCTTGGAATGTCATGTCTTTTTTTGGAATGTCATGTCTTTTCCTGGAATGTGTGGAATGTCGTGTCTTTTCTTGGAATGTTGTGTGGAATGTCATGTCTTTTCTTGGAATGCATGTCTTTTCTTGGAATATGTGGGATGTCATGTCTTTTCTTGGAATGTCATGTCTTGGAATGTCATGTCTTTTCTTGGAATGTCATGTCTTTTTTTTGGAATGTCATGTCTTTTCCTGGAATGTGTGGCATGTCGTGTCTTTTCTTGGAATGTCATGTCTTTTTTTGGAATGTCATGTCTTTTCTTGGAATGTCATGTCTTTTCCTGGAATGTCAAGTCTTTTTTTGTAATGCCATGTCTTTTATTGGAATGTCATGTCTTGTCCTGGAATGTCATGTCTTTTTTTGGAATGTAGTGTGGATTGTCGTGTCTTTTCTTGGAATGTCGTGTCTTTTCCTGGAATGTCATGTCTTTTTTTGGAATGTCATGTCTTTTCCTGGAATGTGTGGAATGTCGTGTTTTTTCTTGGAATGTCATGTCTTTTCTTGCAATGTCATGTCTTTTCATGGAATGTGTGGAATGTCGTGTCTTTTTTTGGAATGTTTTGTGGAATGTCATGTCTTTTCTTGGAATGTCATGTCTTTTCTTGGAATGTGTGAAATGTCAACTCTTTTCTTCGAATGTCATGTCTTGGAATGTCATGTCTTTTCTTGCAATGTCATGTCTTTTTGTGGAATGTCATGTCTTTTCCTGGAATGTGTGGAATGTCGTGTCTTTTCTTGGAATGTCATGTCTTTTCTTGGAATGTCATGTCTTTTCCTGGAATGTTTGGAATGCCGTGTCTTTTCTTGGAATGTCCTGTCTTTTCTTGGAATGTGTGGAATGTCATGTCTTTTCTTGGAATGTCATGTCTTGGAATGTCATGTCTTTAATTGGAATGTCATGTCTTTTTTTGGAATGTCATGTCTTTTCCTGGAATGTGTGGAATGTCGTGTTTTTTCTTGGAATGTCGTGTCTTTTTTTGGAATGAGTGGAATGTCATGTCTTTTCTTGGAATGTCATGTCTTGGAATGTCATGTCTTTTCTTGGAATGTCATGTCTTTTTTTGGAATGTCATGTCTTTTCCAGGAATGTGTGGAATGTCATGACTTTTCTTGGAATGTCATCTCTTTGTTTGGAATGTCATGTCATTTCCTGGAATGTGTGGAATGTTGTGTCTTTTCTTGGAATGTCGTGTTGAATGTCATGTCTTTTCTTAGAATGTCATGTCTTTTCTTGGAATGTGTAGAATGTCCTGTCTTTTCTTGGAATGTCATGTCTTGAAATGTCATGTCTTTTCTTGGAATGTCATGTCTTTTTTGGAATGTCATGTCTTTTCCTGGAATGTGTGGAATGTCGTGTCTTTTCTTGGAATATCATGTCTTTTTTTGGAATGTCATGTCTTTTCCTGGAATGTCATGTCTTTTTTTGGAATGTCATGTCTTTTCTTGGAATGTCATGTCTTTTTTTGGAATGTCGTGTGGATTGTCGTGTCTTTTCTCGGAATGTCGTGTCTTTTCCTGGAATGTCATGTCTTTTCTTGGACTGTCATGTCTTTTTTTGCAATGTCATGTCTTTTCCTGGAATGTGTGGAATGTCGTGTCTTTTCTTGGAATGTCATGTGGAATGTCATGTCTTTTCTTTGAATGTCATGTCTTTTCTTGGAATGTGTGGAATGTCATGTCTTTTCTTGGAATGTCATGTCTTGGAATGTCATGTCTTTTCTTGGAATGTCATGTCTTTTTGTGGAATGTCATGTCTTTTCCTGGAATGTGTGAAATGTCGTGTCTTTTCTTGGAATGTGTAGAATGTCATGTCTTTTCTTGGAATGTCATGTCTCGGAATGTCATGTCTTTTCTTGGAATGTCATGTCTTTTCTTGGAATGTGTGGAGTGTCATGTCTTTTCTTTGAATGTCATGTCTTTTTTTGGAATGTCATGTCTTTTCCTGGAATGTGTGGAATGTCATGTCTTATCTTGGAATGTCATGTGGAATGTCATGTCTTTTCTTGGAATGTCATGTCTTTTCTTGTAATGTGTGGAGTGTCATGTCTTTTCTTTGAATGTCATGTCTTTTTGTGGAATGTCATGTCTTTTCCTGGAATGTGTGGAATGTCGTGTCTTTTTTTGGAATGTCATGTCTTTTTTTGGAATGTCATCTCTTTTCCTGGAATGTGTGCAATGTCGTGTCTTTTCTTGGAATTTCGTGCGGAATGGTATTTCTTTCCTTGGAATGTCATGTCTTTTCTTGGAATGTGTGGAATGTAATGTCTTTTCTTGGAATGTCATGTCATGGAATGTCATGTCTTTTCTTGGAATGTCATGTCTTTTTTTGGAATGTCATGTCTTTTCCTGGAATGTGTGGAATGTCGTGTTTTTTCTTGGAATGTCATGTCTTTTCTTGCAATGTCATGTCTTTTCATGGAATGTGTGGAATGTTGTGTCTTTTTTTGGAATGTTTTGTGGAATGTCATGTCTTTTCTTGGAATGTCATGTCTTTTCTTGGAATGTGTGAAATGTCAACTCTTTTCTTGGAATGTCATGTCTTGGAATGTCATGTCTTTTCTTGGAATGTCATGTCTTTTTGTGGAATGTCATGTCTTTTCCTGGAATGTGTGGAATGTCGTGTCTTTTCTTGGAATGTCATGTCTTTTCTTGGAATGTCATGTCTTTTCCTGGAATGTTTGGAATGCCGTGTCTTTTCTTGGAATGTCCTGTCTTTTCTTGGAATGTGTGGAATGTCATGTCTTTTCTTGGAATGTCATGTCTTGGAATGTCATGTCTTTAATTGGAATGTCATGTCTTTTTTTGGAATGTCATGTCTTTTCCTGGAATGTGTGGAATGTCGTGTCTTTTCTTGGAATGTCGTGTCTTTTTTTGGAATGAGTGGAATGTCATGTCTTTTCTTGGAATGTCATGTCTTGGAATGTCATGTCTTTTCTTGGAATGTCATGTCTTTTTTTGGAATGTCATGTCTTTTCCA
Organism: Pleurodeles waltl; assembly: GCF_031143425.1. Taxonomy (NCBI): domain Eukaryota; kingdom Metazoa; phylum Chordata; class Amphibia; order Caudata; family Salamandridae; genus Pleurodeles; species Pleurodeles waltl. The sequence goes on from NC_090446.1 coordinate 398,709,585, forward strand.
GGAATGTGTGGAATGTCATGACTTTTCTTGGAATGTCATCTCTTTGTTTGGAATGTCATGTCATTTCCTGGAATGTGTGGAATGTTGTGTCTTTTCTTGGAATGTCGTGTTGAATGTCATGTCTTTTCTTGGAATGTCATGTCTTTTCTTGGAATGTGTGGAATGTCCTGTCTTTTCTTGGAATGTCATGTCTTGAAATGTCATGTCTTTTCTTGGAATGTCATGTCTTTTTTGGAATGTCATGTCTTTTCCTGGAATGTGTGGAATGTCGTGTCTTTTCTTGGAATATCATGTCTTTTTTTGGAATGTCATGTCTTTTCCTGGAATGTCATGTCTTTTTTTGGAATGTCATGTCTTTTCTTGGAATGTCATGTCTTTTTTTGGAATGTCGTGTGGATTGTCGTGTCTTTTCTTGGAATGTCGTGTCTTTTCCTGGAATGTCATGTCTTTTCTTGGACTGTCATGTCTTTTTTTGCAATGTCATGTCTTTTCCTGGAATGTGTGGAATGTCGTGTCTTTTCTTGGAATGTCATGTGGAATGTCATGTCTTTTCTTTGAATGTCATGTCTTTTCTTGGAATGTGTGGAATGTCATGTCTTTTCTTGGAATGTCATGTCTTGGAATGTCATGTCTTTTCTTGGAATGTCATGTCTTTTTGTGGAATGTCATGTCTTTTCCTGGAATGTGTGAAATGTCGTGTCTTTTCTTGGAATGTGTAGAATGTCATGTCTTTTCTTGGAATGTCATGTCTCGGAATGTCATGTCTTTTCTTGGAATGTCATGTCTTTTCTTGGAATGTGTGGAGTGTCATGTCTTTTCTTTGAATGTCATGTCTTTTTTTTGGAATGTCATGTCTTTTCCTGGAATGTGTGGAATGTCATGTCTTATCTTGGAATGTCATGTGGAATGTCATGTCTTTTCTTGGAATGTCATGTCTTTTCTTGTAATGTGTGGAGTGTCATGTCTTTTCTTTGAATGTCATGTCTTTTTGTGGAATGTCATGTCTTTTCCTGGAATGTGTGGAATGTCGTGTCTTTTTTTGGAATGTCATGTCTTTTTTTGGAATGTCATCTCTTTTCCTGGAATGTGTGCAATGTCGTGTCCTTTCTTGGAATTTCGTGCGGAATGGTATTTCTTTCCTTGGAATGTCATGTCTTTTCTTGGAATGTGTGGAATGTAATGTCTTTTCTTGGAATGTCATGTCTTGGAATGTCATGTCTTTTCTTGGAATGTCATGTCTTTTTTTGGAATGTCATGTCTTTTCCTGGAATGTGTGGAATGTCGTGTCTTTTCTTGGAATGTCGTGTCTTTTTTTGGAATGTGTGGAATGTCATGTCTTTTCTTGAAATGTCATGTCTTGGAATGTCATGTCTTTTCTTGGAATGTCATGTCTTTTTTTGGAATGCCATGTCTTTTCCTGGAATGTGTGCAATGTCATGTCTTTTCTTGGAATGTCATGTCTTTTTTTGGAATGTCATGTCTTTTCCTGGAATGTGTGGAATGTTGTGTCTTTTCTTGGAATGTCGTGTGGAATGTCATGTCTTTTCTTGGAATGTGTGGAATGTCATGTCTTTTCTTGGAATGTCATGTCTTGGAATGTAATGTCTTTTCTTGGAATGTCATGTCTTTTTTTGGAATGTCATGTCTTTTCTTGGAATGTGTGGAATGTTGTGTCTTTTCTTGGAATGTCATGTCTTTTTTTGGAATGTCATCTCTTTTCTTGGAATGTCATGTCTTTTCCTGGAATGTGTGGAACGTCGTGTCTTTTTTTGGAATGTCATGTCTTTTCTAGGAATGTCATGTCTTTTCCTGGAATGTGTGGAATGTCGTGTCTTTTCTTGGAATGTCATGTGGAATGTCATGTCTTTTCTTGGAATGTCATGTCTTTTCTTGGAATGTGTGGAATGTCATGTCTTTTCTTGGAATGTCATGTCTTGGAATGTCATGTCATTTCCTGGAATGTGTGGAATGTTGTGTCTTTTCTTGGAATGTCGTGTGGATTGTCGTGTCTTTTCTTGAAATGTCGTGTCTTTTCCTGGAATGTCATCTCTTTTCTTGGAATGTCATGTCTTTTCTTGGAATGTCATGTCTTTTTTTGGAATGTCATGTCTTTTCCTGGAATGTGTGGAATGTTGTGTCTTTTCTTGGAATGTCGTGTGGAATGTCATGTCTTTTCTTGGAATGTGTGGAATGTCATGTCTTTTCTTGGAATGTCATGTCTTGGAATGTCATGTCTTTTCTTGGAATGTCATGTCTTTTTTTGGAATGTCATGTCTTTTCTTGGAATGTGTGGAATGTTGTGTCTTTTCTTGGAATGTCATGTCTTTTTTTGGAATGTCATCTCTTTTCTTGGAATGTCATGTCTTTTCCTGGAATGTGTGGAACGTCGTGTCTTTTTTTGGAATGTCATGTCTTTTCTAGGAATGTCATGTCTTTTCCTGGAATGTGTGGAATGTCGTGTCTTTTCTTGGAATGTCATGTGGAATGTCATGTCTTTTCTTGGAATGTCATGTCTTTTCTTGGAATGTGTGGAATGTCATGTCTTTTCTTGGAATGTCATGTCTTGGAATGTCATGTCTTTTCTTGGAATGTCATGTCTTGGAATGTCATGTCTTTTTTTCGAATGCCATTTCTTTTCCTGGAATGTGTGGAATGTCGTGTCTTTTCTTGGAATGTCATGTCTTTTTTTGGAATGTCATGTCTTATCTTGGAATGTCATGTCTTTTTTTGGAATGTCATGTCTTTTCTTGGAATGTCATGTCTTTTTTTGGAATGTCGTGTGGATTGTCGTGTCTTTTCTTGGAATGTCATGTCTTTTCCTGGAATGTCATGTCTTTTTTTGGAATGTCATATCATTTTTTGTAATGTCATGTCTTTTCCTGGAATGTCATGTCTTTTTTTGGAATGTCATGTCTTTTCCTGGAATTTGTTGAATCTCGTGTCTTTTCTTGGAATGTCATGTCTTTTCCTGGAATGTGTGGAATGTCGTGTCTTTTCTTGGAATGTCATGTCTTTTCTTGGAATGTCAAGTCTTTTTTTTGGAATGTCATGTCTTTTCCTGGAATGTGTGGAATGTCGTGTCTTTTCTTGGAATGTCGTGTGGAATGTCATGTCTTTTCTTGGAATGTCATGTCTTTTCTTGGAATGTGTGAAATGTCATGTATTTTCCTGGAATTTCATGTCTTTTCGCGGAATGTCATGTCTATTCCTGGAATGTCATGTCTTTTTTTGGAATGTCATGTCTTTTCTTGGATGTCATGTCTTTTCCTGGAATGTCATGTCTTTTTTTGGAATGTCATGTCTTTTCTTGGAATTTCATGTATTTTCCTGGAATGTGTGGAATGTCGTGTTTTTTCTTGGAATGTCCTGTCTTTTCCTGAAATGTCATGTCTTTTTTTGGAATGTCATGTCTTTTCTAGGAATGTCATGTCTTTTTTTAGAATGTCGTGTGGATTGTCGTGTCTTTTATTGAAATGTCGTGTCTTTTCCTGGAATGTCATGTCTTTTCTTGTAATATAATGTCTTTTTTAGGAATGTCATGTCTTTTCCTGGAATGTGTGGAATGTTGTGTCTATTCTTGGAATGTCGTGTCTTTTTTTGGAATGAGTGGAATGTCATGTCTTGTCTTGGAATGTCATGTCTTGGAATGTCATGTCTTTTCTTGGAATGTCATGTCTTTTTTTTGGAATGTCATGTCTTTTCCTGGAATGTGTGGAATGTCATGTCATTTCCTGGAATGTGTGGAATGTCGTGTCTTTTCTTGGAATGTCATGTGGAATGTCATGTCTTTTCTTGGAATGTCATGTCTTTTCCTAGAATGTGAGGAATGTCATGTCTTTTCTTGGAATGTCATGTCTTTTCTTGGAATGTCATGTCTTTTTTTGGAATGTCATGTCTTTTCCTGGAATGTGTGGAATGTCGTGTCTTTTCTTGGAATGTCATGTCTTTTTTTGGAATGTCATGTCTTTTCTTGGAATGTGTGGAATGTCATGTCTTTTCCTGGAATGTCATGTCTTTTTGTTTAATGTCATGTCTTTTCCTGGAATGTGTGGAATGTCGTGTCTTTTCTTGGAATGTGTAGAATGTCATGTCTTTTCTTGGAATGTCATGTCTTGGAATGTCACGTCTTTTCTTGGAATGTCATGTCTTTTTTTGGAATGTCATGTCTTTTCCTGGAATGTGTGGAATGTCGTGTCATATCTTGGAATGTCATGTGGAATGTCATGTCTTTTCTTGGAATGTCATGTCTTTTCTTGGAATGTGTGGAGTGTCATGTCTTTTCTTTGAATGTCATGTTTTTTTGTGGAATGTCATGTCTTTTCCTGGAAGGTGTGGAATGTCGTGTCTTTTCTTGGAATGTCATGTCTTTTCTTGGAATGTCATCTCTTTTTCTGGAATGTGTGCAATGTCGTGTCTTTTCTTGGAATGTCATGTCTTTTCTTGGAATGTGTGGAATGTAATGTCTTTTCTTGGAATGTCATGTCTTGGAATGTCATGTCTTTTCTTGGAATGTCATGTCTTTTTTTGGAATGTCATGTCTTTTCCTGGAATGTGTGGAATGTCATGTCTTTTTTTGGAATGTCATGTCTTTTCCTGGAATGTGTGGAATGTCGTGTCTTTTCTTGGAATGTCATGTCTTTTTTTGGAATGTCATGTCTTTTCTTGGAATGTGTGGAATGTCATGTCTTTTCCTGGAATGTCATGTCTTTTTGTGGAATGTCATGTCTTTTCCTGGAATGTGTGGAATGTCGTGTCTTTTCTTGGAATGTGTAGAATGTCATGTCTTTTCTTGGAATGTCATGTCTTGGAATGTCACGTCTTTTCTTGGAATGTCATGTCTTTTTTTGGAATGTCATGTCTTTTCCTGGAATGTGTGGAATGTCGTGTCTTATCTTGGAATGTCATGTGGAATGTCATGTCTTTTCTTGGAATGTCATGTCTTTTCTTGGAATGTGTGGAGTGTCATGTCTTTTCTTTGAATGTCATGTATTTTTGTGGAATGTCATGTCTTTTCCTGGAAGGTGTGGAATGTCGTGTCTTTTCTTGGAATGTCATGTCTTTTCTTGGAATGTCATCTCTTTTTCTGGAATGTGTGCAATGTCGTGTCTTTTCTTGGAATGTCATGTCTTTTCTTGGAATGTGTGGAATGTAATGTCTTTTCTTGGAATGTCATGTCTTGGAATGTCATGTCTTTTCTTGGAATGTCATGTCTTTTATTGGAATGTCATGTCTTTTCCTGGAATGTGTGGAATGTTGTGTCTTTTCTTGGAATGTCGTGTCTTTTTTTGGAATGTGTGGAATGTCATGTCTTTTCTTGGAATGTCATGTCTTGGAATGTCATGTCTTTTCTTGGAATGTCATGTCTTTTTTTTGGAATGCCATGTCTTTTCCTGGAATGTGTGCAATGTCATGTCTTTTCTTGGAATGTCATGTCTTTTTTTGGAATGTCATGTCTTTTCCTGGAATGTGTGGAATGTCGTGTCTTTTCTTGGAATGTCGTGTGGAATGTCATGTCTTTTCTTGGAATGTCATGTCTTTTTTTGGAATGTCATGTCTTTTCCTGGAATGTGTGGAATGTCATGTCTTTTTTTGGAATGTCATGTCTTTTCCTGGAATGTGTGGAATGTCGTGTCTTTTCTTGGAATGTCATGTCTTTTTTTGGAATGTCATGTCTTTTCTTGGAATGTGTGGAATGTCATGTCTTTTCCTGGAATGTCATGTCTTTTTGTGGAATGTCATGTCTTTTCCTGAAATGTGTGGAATGTCGTGTCTTTTCTTGGAATGTGTAGAATGTCATGTCTTTTCTTGGAATGTCATGTCTTGGAATGTCACGTCTTTTCTTGGAATGTCATGTCTTTTTTTGGAATGTCATGTCTTTTCCTGGAATGTGTGGAATGTCGTGTCTTATCTTGGAATGTCATGTGGAATGTCATGTCTTTTCTTGGAATGTCATGTCTTTTCTTGGAATGTGTGGAGTGTCATGTCTTTTCTTTGAATGTCATGTTTTTTTGTGGAATGTCATGTCTTTTCCTGGAAGGTGTGGAATGTCGTGTCTTTTCTTGGAATGTCATGTCTTTTCTTGGAATGTCATCTCTTTTTCTGGAATGTGTGCAATGTCGTGTCTTTTCTTGGAATGTCATGTCTTTTCTTGGAATGTGTGGAATGTAATGTCTTTTCTTGGAATGTCATGTCTTGGAATGTCATGTCTTTTCTTGGAATGTCATGTCTTTTATTGGAATGTCATGTCTTTTCCTGGAATGTGTGGAATGTTGTGTCTTTTCTTGGAATGTCGTGTCTTTTTTTGGAATGTGTGGAATGTCATGTCTTTTCTTGGAATGTCATGTCTTGGAATGTCATGTCTTTTCTTGGAATGTCATGTCTTTTTTTTGGAATGCCATGTCTTTTCCTGGAATGTGTGCAATGTCATGTCTTTTCTTGGAATGTCATGTCTTTTTTTGGAATGTCATGTCTTTTCCTGGAATGTGTGGAATGTCGTGTCTTTTCTTGGAATGTCGTGTGGAATGTCATGTCTTTTCTTGGACTGTCATGTCTTTTCTTGGAATGTGTGGAATGTCATGTCTTTTCTTGGAATGTCATGTCTTTTTTTGGAATGTCATGTCTTTTCTTGGAATGTAATGTCTTTTTTTGGAATGTCATGTCTTTTCTTGGAATGTGTGGAATGTTGTGTCTTTTCTTGGAATGTCATGTCTTTTTTTGGAATGTCATCTCTTTTCTTGGAATGTCATGTCTTTTCCTGGAATGTGTGGAATGTCATGTCTTTTTTGGAATGTCATGTCTTTTTTTTGGAATGTCAAGTCTTTTCCTGGAATGTGTGGAATGTCGTGTCTTTTCTTGGAATGTCGTGTGGAATGTCATGTCTTTTCTTGGAATGTCATGTCTTTTCTTGGAATGTGTGGAATGTCATGTCTTTTCTTGGAATGTCATGTCTTGGAATGTCATGTCTTTTCTTGGAATGTCATGTCTTTTTTTCGAATGCCATGTCTTTTCCTGGAATGTGTGGAATGTCATGTCTTTTCTTGGAATATCATGTCTTTTTTTGGAATGTCATGTCTTTTCCTGGAATGTGTGGAATGTCGAGTCTTTTCTTGGAATGTCGTGTGGAATGTCATGTCTTTTCTTGGAATGTCATGTCTTTTCTTGGAATGTGTGGAATGTCATGTCTTTTCTTGGAATGTCATGTCTTGGAATGTGATGTCTTTTCTTGGAATGTGATGTCTTTTTTGGAATGTCATGTCTTTTCCTGGAATGTGTGGAATGTCGTGTCTTTTCTTGGAATGTCATGTCTTTTTTTGGAATGTCATCTCTTTTCTTGGAATGTCATGTCTTTTCCTGGAATGTGTGGAATGTCATGTCTTTTTTTGGAATGTCATGTCTTTTTTTTGGAATGTCATGTCTTTTCCTGGAATGTGTGGAATGTCGTGTCTTTTCTTGGAATGTCGTGTGGAATGTCATGTCTTTTCTTGGAATGTCATGTCTTTTCTTGGAATGTGTGGAATGTCATGTCTTTTCTTGGAATGTCATGTCTTGGAATGTCATGTCTTTTCTTGGAATGTCATGTCTTTTTTTCGAATTCCATGTCTTTTCCTGGAATGTGTGGAATGTCATGTCTTTTCTTGGAATGTCATGTCTTTTCTTGGAATGTGTGGAATGTCATGTCTTTTCTTGGAATGTCATGTCTTGGAATGTCATGTCTTTTCTTGGAATGTGATGTCTTTTTTGGAATGTCATGTCTTTTCCTGGAATGTGTGGAATGTCGTGTCTTTTCTTGGAATGTCATGTCTTTTTTTGGAATGTCATGTCTTATCTTGGAATGTCATGTCTTTTTTGGAATGTTGTGTGGATTGTCGTGTCTTTTCTTGGAATGTCGTGTCTTTTCCTGGAATGTCATGTCTTTATTTGGAATGTCATGTCTTTTCCTGGAATGTCATGTCTTTTTTTGGAATGTCATATCATTTCTTGGAATGTCATGTCTTTTCCTGGAATGTCATGTCTTTTCTTGGAATGTCGTGTCTTTTTTTGGAATGTCATGTCTTTTCCTGGAATTTGTGGAATGTCGTGTCTTTTCTTGGAATGTCATGTCTTTTCTTGGAATGTCATGTCTTTTTTTGGAATGTCATGTCTTTTCCTGGAATGTGTGGAATGTCATGTCTTTTTTTGGAATGTCATGTCTTTTCCTGGAATATGTGGAATGTCGTGTCTTTTCTTGGAATGTCATGTCTTTTTTTGGAATGTCATGTCTTTTTTTGGAATGTCATGTCTTTTCCTGGAATGTGTGGAATGTCATGTCTTTTCCTGGAATGTCATGTCTTTTTGTGGAATGTCATGTCTTTTCCTGGAATGTGTGGAATGTCGTGTCTTTTCTTGGAATGTGTAGAATGTCATGTCTTTTCTTGGAATGTCATGTCTTGGAATGTCATGTCTTTTCTTGGAATGTCATGTCTTTTTTTGGAATGTCATGTCTTTTCCTGGAATGTGTGGAATGTCGTGTCTTATCTTGGAATGTCATGTGGAATGTCATGTCTTTTCTTGGAATGTCATGTCTTTTCTTGGAATGTGTGGAGTGTCATGTCTTTTCTTTGAATGTCATGTTTTTTTGTGGAATGTCATGTCTTTTCCTGAAAGGTGTGGAATGTCGTGTCTTTTCTTGGAATGTCATGTCTTTTCTTGGAATGTCATCTCTTTTTCTGGAATGTGTGCAATGTTGTGTCTTTTCTTGGAATGTCATGTCTTTTCTTGGAATGTGTGGAATGTAATGTCTTTTCTTGGAATGTCATGTCTTGGAATGTCATGTCTTTTCTTGGAATGTCATGTCTTTTTTTGGAATGTCATGTCTTTTCCTGGAATGTGTGGAATGTTGTGTCTTTTCTTGGAATGTCGTGTCTTTTTTTGGAATGTGTGGAATGTCATGTCTTTTCTTGGAATGTCATGTCTTAGAATGTCATGTCTTTTCTTGGAATGTCATGTCTTTTTTTTGGAATGCCATGTCTTTTCCTGGAATGTGTGCAATGTCATGTCTTTTCTTGGAATGTCATGTCTTTTCTTGGAATGTCATGTCTTTTCCTGGAATGTGTGGAATGTCGTGTCTTTTCTTGGAATGTCGTGTGGAATGTCATGTCTTTTCTTGGACTGTCACGTCTTTTCTTGGAATGTGTGGAATGTCATGTCTTTTCTTGGAATGTCATGTCTTTTTTTGGAATGTCATGTCTTTTCTTGGAATGTAATGTCTTTTTTTGGAATGTCATGTCTTTTCTTGGAATGTGTGGAATGTTGTGTCTTTTCTTGGAATGTCATGTCTTTTTTTGGAATGTCATCTCTTTTCTTGGAATGTCATGTCTTTTCCTGGAATGTGTGGAATGTCATGTCTTTTTTTGGAATGTCATGTCTTTTTTTTGGAATGTCATGTCTTTTCCTGGAATGTGTGGAATGTCGTGTCTTTTCTTGGAATGTCATGTGGAATGTCATGTCTTTTCTTGGAATGTCATGTCTTTTCTTGGAATGTGTGGAATGTCATGTCTTTTCTTGGAATGTCATGTCTTGGAATGTCATGTCTTTTCTTGGAATATCATGTCTTTTTTTCGAATGCCATGTCTTTTCCTGGAATGTGTGGAATGTCATGTCTTTTCTTGGAATATCATGTCTTTTTTTGGAGTGTCATGTCTTTTCCTGGAATGTGTGGAATGTCGTGTCTTTTCTTGGAATGTCATGTGGAATGTCATGTCTTTTCTTGGAATGTCATGTCTTTTCTTGGAATGTGTGGAATGTCATGTCTTTTCTTGGAATGTCATGTCTTGGAATGTCATGTCTTTTCTTGGAATGTGATGTCTTTTTTGGAATGTCATGTCTTTTCCTGGAATGTGTGGAATGTCGTGTCTTTTCTTGGAATGTCATGTCTTTTTTTGGAATGTCATGTCTTATCTTTGAATGTCATGTCTTTTTTGGAATGTTGTGTGGATTGTCGTGTCTTTTCTTGGAATGTCGTGTCTTTTCCTGGAATGTCATATCATTTCTTGGAATGTCATGTCTTTTCCTGGAATGTCATGTCTTGGAATGTCATGTCTTTTCTTGGAATGTGATGTCTTTTTTGGAATGTCATGTCTTTTCCTGGAATGTGTGGAATGTCGTGTCTTTTCTTGGAATGTCATGTCTTTTTTTGGAATGTCATGTCTTATCTTTGAATGTCATGTCTTTTTTGGAATGTTGTGTGGATTGTCGTGTCTTTTCTTGGAATGTCGTGTCTTTTCCTGGAATGTCATATCATTTCTTGGAATGTCATGTCTTTTCTTGGAATGTCATGTCTTGGAATGTCATGTCTTTTCTTGGAATGTCATGTCTTTTTTTGGAATGTCATGTCTTTTCCAGGAATGTGTGGAATGTCATGACTTTTCTTGGAATGTCATCTCTTTGTTTGGAATGTCATGTCATTTCCTGGAATGTGTGGAATGTTGTGTCTTTTCTTGGAATGTCGTGTTGAATGTCATGTCTTTTCTTGGAATGTCATGTCTTTTCTTGGAATGTGTGGAATGTCCTGTCTTTTCTTGGAATGTCATGTCTTGAAATGTCATGTCTTTTCTTGGAATGTCATGTCTTTTTTGGAATGTCATGTCTTTTCCTGGAATGTGTGGAATGTCGTGTCTTTTCTTGGAATATCATGTCTTTTTTTGGAATGTCATGTCTTTTCCTGGAATGTCATGTCTTTTTTTGGAATGTCATGTCTTTTCTTGGAATGTCATGTCTTTTTTTGGAATGTCGTGTGGATTGTCGTGTCTTTTCTTGGAATGTCGTGTCTTTTCCTGGAATGTCATGTCTTTTCTTGGACTGTCATGTCTTTTTTTGCAATGTCATGTCTTTTCCTGGAATGTGTGGAATGTCGTGTCTTTTCTTGGAATGTCATGTGGAATGTCATGTCTTTTCTTTGAATGTCATGTCTTTTCTTGGAATGTGTGGAATGTCATGTCTTTTCTTGGAATGTCATGTCTTGGAATGTCATGTCTTTTCTTGGAATGTCATGTCTTTTTGTGGAATGTCATGTCTTTTCCTGGAATGTGTGAAATGTCGTGTCTTTTCTTGGAATGTGTAGAATGTCATGTCTTTTCTGGGAATGTCATGTCTCGGAATGTCATGTCTTTTCTTGGAATGTCATGTCTTTTCTTGGAATGTGTGGAGTGTCATGTCTTTTCTTTGAATGTCATGTCTTTTTTTTGGAATGTCATGTCTTTTCCTGGAATGTGTGGAATGTCATGTCTTATCTTGGAATGTCATGTGGAATGTCATGTCTTTTCTTGGAATGTCATGTCTTTTCTTGTAATGTGTGGAGTGTCATGTCTTTTCTTTGAATGTCATGTCTTTTTGTGGAATGTCATGTCTTTTCCTGGAATGTGTGGAATGTCGTGTCTTTTTTTGGAATGTCATGTCTTTTTTTGGAATGTCATCTCTTTTCCTGGAATGTGTGCAATGTCGTGTCCTTTCTTGGAATTTCGTGCGGAATGGTATTTCTTTCCTTGGAATGTCATGTCTTTTCTTGGAATGTGTGGAATGTAATGTCTTTTCTTGGAATGTCATGTCTTGGAATGTCATGTCTTTTCTTGGAATGTCATGTCTTTTTTTGGAATGTCATGTCTTTTCCTGGAATGTGTGGAATGTCGTGTCTTTTCTTGGAATGTCGTGTCTTTTTTTGGAATGTGTGGAATGTCATGTCTTTTCTTGAAATGTCATGTCTTGGAATGTCATGTCTTTTCTTGGAATGTCATGTCTTTTTTTGGAATGCCATGTCTTTTCCTGGAATGTGTGCAATGTCATGTCTTTTCTTGGAATGTCATGTCTTTTTTTGGAATGTCATGTCTTTTCCTGGAATGTGTGGAATGTTGTGTCTTTTCTTGGAATGTCGTGTGGAATGTCATGTCTTTTCTTGGAATGTGTGGAATGTCATGTCTTTTCTTGGAATGTCATGTCTTGGAATGTAATGTCTTTTCTTGGAATGTCATGTCTTTTTTTGGAATGTCATGTCTTTTCTTGGAATGTGTGGAATGTTGTGTCTTTTCTTGGAATGTCATGTCTTTTTTTGGAATGTCATCTCTTTTCTTGGAATGTCATGTCTTTTCCTGGAATGTGTGGAACGTCGTGTCTTTTTTTGGAATGTCATGTCTTTTCTAGGAATGTCATGTCTTTTCCTGGAATGTGTGGAATGTCGTGTCTTTTCTTGGAATGTCATGTGGAATGTCATGTCTTTTCTTGGAATGTCATGTCTTTTCTTGGAATGTGTGGAATGTCATGTCTTTTCTTGGAATGTCATGTCTTGGAATGTCATGTCATTTCCTGGAATGTGTGGAATGTTGTGTCTTTTCTTGGAATGTCGTGTGGATTGTCGTGTCTTTTCTTGAAATGTCGTGTCTTTTCCTGGAATGTCATCTCTTTTCTTGGAATGTCATGTCTTTTCTTGGAATGTCATGTCTTTTTTTGGAATGTCATGTCTTTTCCTGGAATGTGTGGAATGTTGTGTCTTTTCTTGGAATGTCGTGTGGAATGTCATGTCTTTTCTTGGAATGTGTGGAATGTCATGTCTTTTCTTGGAATGTCATGTCTTGGAATGTCATGTCTTTTCTTGGAATGTCATGTCTTTTTTTGGAATGTCATGTCTTTTCTTGGAATGTGTGGAATGTTGTGTCTTTTCTTGGAATGTCATGTCTTTTTTTGGAATGTCATCTCTTTTCTTGGAATGTCATGTCTTTTCCTGGAATGTGTGGAACGTCGTGTCTTTTTTTGGAATGTCATGTCTTTTCTAGGAATGTCATGTCTTTTCCTGGAATGTGTGGAATGTCGTGTCTTTTCTTGGAATGTCATGTGGAATGTCATGTCTTTTCTTGGAATGTCATGTCTTTTCTTGGAATGTGTGGAATGTCATGTCTTTTCTTGGAATGTCATGTCTTGGAATGTCATGTCTTTTCTTGGAATGTCATGTCTTGGAATGTCATGTCTTTTTTTCGAATGCCATTTCTTTTCCTGGAATGTGTGGAATGTCGTGTCTTTTCTTGGAATGTCATGTCTTTTTTTGGAATGTCATGTCTTATCTTGGAATGTCATGTCTTTTTTTGGAATGTCATGTCTTTTCTTGGAATGTCATGTCTTTTTTTGGAATGTCGTGTGGATTGTCGTGTCTTTTCTTGGAATGTCATGTCTTTTCCTGGAATGTCATGTCTTTTTTTGGAATGTCATATCATTTTTTGTAATGTCATGTCTTTTCCTGGAATGTCATGTCTTTTTTTGGAATGTCATGTCTTTTCCTGGAATTTGTTGAATCTCGTGTCTTTTCTTGGAATGTCATGTCTTTTCCTGGAATGTGTGGAATGTCGTGTCTTTTCTTGGAATGTCATGTCTTTTCTTGGAATGTCAAGTCTTTTTTTTGGAATGTCATGTCTTTTCCTGGAATGTGTGGAATGTCGTGTCTTTTCTTGGAATGTCGTGTGGAATGTCATGTCTTTTCTTGGAATGTCATGTCTTTTCTTGGAATGTGTGAAATGTCATGTATTTTCCTGGAATTTCATGTCTTTTCGCGGAATGTCATGTCTATTCCTGGAATGTCATGTCTTTTTTTGGAATGTCATGTCTTTTCTTGGATGTCATGTCTTTTCCTGGAATGTCATGTCTTTTTTTGGAATGTCATGTCTTTTCTTGGAATTTCATGTATTTTCCTGGAATGTGTGGAATGTCGTGTTTTTTCTTGGAATGTCCTGTCTTTTCCTGAAATGTCATGTCTTTTTTTGGAATGTCATGTCTTTTCTAGGAATGTCATGTCTTTTTTTAGAATGTCGTGTGGATTGTCGTGTCTTTTATTGAAATGTCGTGTCTTTTCCTGGAATGTCATGTCTTTTCTTGTAATATAATGTCTTTTTTAGGAATGTCATGTCTTTTCCTGGAATGTGTGGAATGTTGTGTCTATTCTTGGAATGTCGTGTCTTTTTTTGGAATGAGTGGAATGTCATGTCTTGTCTTGGAATGTCATGTCTTGGAATGTCATGTCTTTTCTTGGAATGTCATGTCTTTTTTTTGGAATGTCATGTCTTTTCCTGGAATGTGTGGAATGTCATGTCATTTCCTGGAATGTGTGGAATGTCGTGTCTTTTCTTGGAATGTCATGTGGAATGTCATGTCTTTTCTTGGAATGTCATGTCTTTTCCTAGAATGTGAGGAATGTCATGTCTTTTCTTGGAATGTCATGTCTTTTCTTGGAATGTCATGTCTTTTTTTGGAATGTCATGTCTTTTCCTGGAATGTGTGGAATGTCGTGTCTTTTCTTGGAATGTCATGTCTTTTTTTGGAATGTCATGTCTTTTCTTGGAATGTGTGGAATGTCATGTCTTTTCCTGGAATGTCATGTCTTTTTGTTTAATGTCATGTCTTTTCCTGGAATGTGTGGAATGTCGTGTCTTTTCTTGGAATGTGTAGAATGTCATGTCTTTTCTTGGAATGTCATGTCTTGGAATGTCACGTCTTTTCTTGGAATGTCATGTCTTTTTTTGGAATGTCATGTCTTTTCCTGGAATGTGTGGAATGTCGTGTCATATCTTGGAATGTCATGTGGAATGTCATGTCTTTTCTTGGAATGTCATGTCTTTTCTTGGAATGTGTGGAGTGTCATGTCTTTTCTTTGAATGTCATGTTTTTTTGTGGAATGTCATGTCTTTTCCTGGAAGGTGTGGAATGTCGTGTCTTTTCTTGGAATGTCATGTCTTTTCTTGGAATGTCATCTCTTTTTCTGGAATGTGTGCAATGTCGTGTCTTTTCTTGGAATGTCATGTCTTTTCTTGGAATGTGTGGAATGTAATGTCTTTTCTTGGAATGTCATGTCTTGGAATGTCATGTCTTTTCTTGGAATGTCATGTCTTTTTTTGGAATGTCATGTCTTTTCCTGGAATGTGTGGAATGTCATGTCTTTTTTTGGAATGTCATGTCTTTTCCTGGAATGTGTGGAATGTCGTGTCTTTTCTTGGAATGTCATGTCTTTTTTTGGAATGTCATGTCTTTTCTTGGAATGTGTGGAATGTCATGTCTTTTCCTGGAATGTCATGTCTTTTTGTGGAATGTCATGTCTTTTCCTGGAATGTGTGGAATGTCGTGTCTTTTCTTGGAATGTGTAGAATGTCATGTCTTTTCTTGGAATGTCATGTCTTGGAATGTCACGTCTTTTCTTGGAATGTCATGTCTTTTTTTGGAATGTCATGTCTTTTCCTGGAATGTGTGGAATGTCGTGTCTTATCTTGGAATGTCATGTGGAATGTCATGTCTTTTCTTGGAATGTCATGTCTTTTCTTGGAATGTGTGGAGTGTCATGTCTTTTCTTTGAATGTCATGTATTTTTGTGGAATGTCATGTCTTTTCCTGGAAGGTGTGGAATGTCGTGTCTTTTCTTGGAATGTCATGTCTTTTCTTGGAATGTCATCTCTTTTTCTGGAATGTGTGCAATGTCGTGTCTTTTCTTGGAATGTCATGTCTTTTCTTGGAATGTGTGGAATGTAATGTCTTTTCTTGGAATGTCATGTCTTGGAATGTCATGTCTTTTCTTGGAATGTCATGTCTTTTATTGGAATGTCATGTCTTTTCCTGGAATGTGTGGAATGTTGTGTCTTTTCTTGGAATGTCGTGTCTTTTTTTGGAATGTGTGGAATGTCATGTCTTTTCTTGGAATGTCATGTCTTGGAATGTCATGTCTTTTCTTGGAATGTCATGTCTTTTTTTTGGAATGCCATGTCTTTTCCTGGAATGTGTGCAATGTCATGTCTTTTCTTGGAATGTCATGTCTTTTTTTGGAATGTCATGTCTTTTCCTGGAATGTGTGGAATGTCGTGTCTTTTCTTGGAATGTCGTGTGGAATGTCATGTCTTTTCTTGGAATGTCATGTCTTTTTTTGGAATGTCATGTCTTTTCCTGGAATGTGTGGAATGTCATGTCTTTTTTTGGAATGTCATGTCTTTTCCTGGAATGTGTGGAATGTCGTGTCTTTTCTTGGAATGTCATGTCTTTTTTTGGAATGTCATGTCTTTTCTTGGAATGTGTGGAATGTCATGTCTTTTCCTGGAATGTCATGTCTTTTTGTGGAATGTCATGTCTTTTCCTGAAATGTGTGGAATGTCGTGTCTTTTCTTGGAATGTGTAGAATGTCATGTCTTTTCTTGGAATGTCATGTCTTGGAATGTCACGTCTTTTCTTGGAATGTCATGTCTTTTTTTGGAATGTCATGTCTTTTCCTGGAATGTGTGGAATGTCGTGTCTTATCTTGGAATGTCATGTGGAATGTCATGTCTTTTCTTGGAATGTCATGTCTTTTCTTGGAATGTGTGGAGTGTCATGTCTTTTCTTTGAATGTCATGTTTTTTTGTGGAATGTCATGTCTTTTCCTGGAAGGTGTGGAATGTCGTGTCTTTTCTTGGAATGTCATGTCTTTTCTTGGAATGTCATCTCTTTTTCTGGAATGTGTGCAATGTCGTGTCTTTTCTTGGAATGTCATGTCTTTTCTTGGAATGTGTGGAATGTAATGTCTTTTCTTGGAATGTCATGTCTTGGAATGTCATGTCTTTTCTTGGAATGTCATGTCTTTTATTGGAATGTCATGTCTTTTCCTGGAATGTGTGGAATGTTGTGTCTTTTCTTGGAATGTCGTGTCTTTTTTTGGAATGTGTGGAATGTCATGTCTTTTCTTGGAATGTCATGTCTTGGAATGTCATGTCTTTTCTTGGAATGTCATGTCTTTTTTTTGGAATGCCATGTCTTTTCCTGGAATGTGTGCAATGTCATGTCTTTTCTTGGAATGTCATGTCTTTTTTTGGAATGTCATGTCTTTTCCTGGAATGTGTGGAATGTCGTGTCTTTTCTTGGAATGTCGTGTGGAATGTCATGTCTTTTCTTGGACTGTCATGTCTTTTCTTGGAATGTGTGGAATGTCATGTCTTTTCTTGGAATGTCATGTCTTTTTTTGGAATGTCATGTCTTTTCTTGGAATGTAATGTCTTTTTTTGGAATGTCATGTCTTTTCTTGGAATGTGTGGAATGTTGTGTCTTTTCTTGGAATGTCATGTCTTTTTTTGGAATGTCATCTCTTTTCTTGGAATGTCATGTCTTTTCCTGGAATGTGTGGAATGTCATGTCTTTTTTGGAATGTCATGTCTTTTTTTTGGAATGTCAAGTCTTTTCCTGGAATGTGTGGAATGTCGTGTCTTTTCTTGGAATGTCGTGTGGAATGTCATGTCTTTTCTTGGAATGTCATGTCTTTTCTTGGAATGTGTGGAATGTCATGTCTTTTCTTGGAATGTCATGTCTTGGAATGTCATGTCTTTTCTTGGAATGTCATGTCTTTTTTTCGAATGCCATGTCTTTTCCTGGAATGTGTGGAATGTCATGTCTTTTCTTGGAATATCATGTCTTTTTTTGGAATGTCATGTCTTTTCCTGGAATGTGTGGAATGTCGAGTCTTTTCTTGGAATGTCGTGTGGAATGTCATGTCTTTTCTTGGAATGTCATGTCTTTTCTTGGAATGTGTGGAATGTCATGTCTTTTCTTGGAATGTCATGTCTTGGAATGTGATGTCTTTTCTTGGAATGTGATGTCTTTTTTGGAATGTCATGTCTTTTCCTGGAATGTGTGGAATGTCGTGTCTTTTCTTGGAATGTCATGTCTTTTTTTGGAATGTCATCTCTTTTCTTGGAATGTCATGTCTTTTCCTGGAATGTGTGGAATGTCATGTCTTTTTTTGGAATGTCATGTCTTTTTTTTGGAATGTCATGTCTTTTCCTGGAATGTGTGGAATGTCGTGTCTTTTCTTGGAATGTCGTGTGGAATGTCATGTCTTTTCTTGGAATGTCATGTCTTTTCTTGGAATGTGTGGAATGTCATGTCTTTTCTTGGAATGTCATGTCTTGGAATGTCATGTCTTTTCTTGGAATGTCATGTCTTTTTTTCGAATTCCATGTCTTTTCCTGGAATGTGTGGAATGTCATGTCTTTTCTTGGAATGTCATGTCTTTTCTTGGAATGTGTGGAATGTCATGTCTTTTCTTGGAATGTCATGTCTTGGAATGTCATGTCTTTTCTTGGAATGTGATGTCTTTTTTGGAATGTCATGTCTTTTCCTGGAATGTGTGGAATGTCGTGTCTTTTCTTGGAATGTCATGTCTTTTTTTGGAATGTCATGTCTTATCTTGGAATGTCATGTCTTTTTTGGAATGTTGTGTGGATTGTCGTGTCTTTTCTTGGAATGTCGTGTCTTTTCCTGGAATGTCATGTCTTTATTTGGAATGTCATGTCTTTTCCTGGAATGTCATGTCTTTTTTTGGAATGTCATATCATTTCTTGGAATGTCATGTCTTTTCCTGGAATGTCATGTCTTTTCTTGGAATGTCGTGTCTTTTTTTGGAATGTCATGTCTTTTCCTGGAATTTGTGGAATGTCGTGTCTTTTCTTGGAATGTCATGTCTTTTCTTGGAATGTCATGTCTTTTTTTGGAATGTCATGTCTTTTCCTGGAATGTGTGGAATGTCATGTCTTTTTTTGGAATGTCATGTCTTTTCCTGGAATATGTGGAATGTCGTGTCTTTTCTTGGAATGTCATGTCTTTTTTTGGAATGTCATGTCTTTTTTTGGAATGTCATGTCTTTTCCTGGAATGTGTGGAATGTCATGTCTTTTCCTGGAATGTCATGTCTTTTTGTGGAATGTCATGTCTTTTCCTGGAATGTGTGGAATGTCGTGTCTTTTCTTGGAATGTGTAGAATGTCATGTCTTTTCTTGGAATGTCATGTCTTGGAATGTCATGTCTTTTCTTGGAATGTCATGTCTTTTTTTGGAATGTCATGTCTTTTCCTGGAATGTGTGGAATGTCGTGTCTTATCTTGGAATGTCATGTGGAATGTCATGTCTTTTCTTGGAATGTCATGTCTTTTCTTGGAATGTGTGGAGTGTCATGTCTTTTCTTTGAATGTCATGTTTTTTTGTGGAATGTCATGTCTTTTCCTGAAAGGTGTGGAATGTCGTGTCTTTTCTTGGAATGTCATGTCTTTTCTTGGAATGTCATCTCTTTTTCTGGAATGTGTGCAATGTTGTGTCTTTTCTTGGAATGTCATGTCTTTTCTTGGAATGTGTGGAATGTAATGTCTTTTCTTGGAATGTCATGTCTTGGAATGTCATGTCTTTTCTTGGAATGTCATGTCTTTTTTTGGAATGTCATGTCTTTTCCTGGAATGTGTGGAATGTTGTGTCTTTTCTTGGAATGTCGTGTCTTTTTTTGGAATGTGTGGAATGTCATGTCTTTTCTTGGAATGTCATGTCTTAGAATGTCATGTCTTTTCTTGGAATGTCATGTCTTTTTTTTGGAATGCCATGTCTTTTCCTGGAATGTGTGCAATGTCATGTCTTTTCTTGGAATGTCATGTCTTTTCTTGGAATGTCATGTCTTTTCCTGGAATGTGTGGAATGTCGTGTCTTTTCTTGGAATGTCGTGTGGAATGTCATGTCTTTTCTTGGACTGTCACGTCTTTTCTTGGAATGTGTGGAATGTCATGTCTTTTCTTGGAATGTCATGTCTTTTTTTGGAATGTCATGTCTTTTCTTGGAATGTAATGTCTTTTTTTGGAATGTCATGTCTTTTCTTGGAATGTGTGGAATGTTGTGTCTTTTCTTGGAATGTCATGTCTTTTTTTGGAATGTCATCTCTTTTCTTGGAATGTCATGTCTTTTCCTGGAATGTGTGGAATGTCATGTCTTTTTTTGGAATGTCATGTCTTTTTTTTGGAATGTCATGTCTTTTCCTGGAATGTGTGGAATGTCGTGTCTTTTCTTGGAATGTCATGTGGAATGTCATGTCTTTTCTTGGAATGTCATGTCTTTTCTTGGAATGTGTGGAATGTCATGTCTTTTCTTGGAATGTCATGTCTTGGAATGTCATGTCTTTTCTTGGAATATCATGTCTTTTTTTCGAATGCCATGTCTTTTCCTGGAATGTGTGGAATGTCATGTCTTTTCTTGGAATATCATGTCTTTTTTTGGTGTGTCATGTCTTTTCCTGGAATGTGTGGAATGTCGTGTCTTTTCTTGGAATGTCATGTGGAATGTCATGTCTTTTCTTGGAATGTCATGTCTTTTCTTGGAATGTGTGGAATGTCATGTCTTTTCTTGGAATGTCATGTCTTGGAATGTCATGTCTTTTCTTGGAATGTGATGTCTTTTTTGGAATGTCATGTCTTTTCCTGGAATGTGTGGAATGTCGTGTCTTTTCTTGGAATGTCATGTCTTTTTTTGGAATGTCATGTCTTATCTTTGAATGTCATGTCTTTTTTGGAATGTTGTGTGGATTGTCGTGTCTTTTCTTGGAATGTCGTGTCTTTTCCTGGAATGTCATATCATTTCTTGGAATGTCATGTCTTTTCCTGGAATGTCATGTCTTTTCTTGGAATGTCATGTCTTTTTTTGGAATGTCATGTCTTTTCCTGGAATTTGTGGAATGTCGTGTCTTTTCTTGAACGTCATGTCTTGGAATGTCATGTCTTTTCTTGGAATGTCATGTCTTTTTTTGGAATGTCATGTCTTTTCCTGGAATGTGTGGAATGTCATGTCTTTTTTTGGAATGTCATGTCTTTTCCTGGAATATGTGGAATGTCGTGTCTTTTCTTGGAATGTCATGTCTTTTTTTGGAATGTCATGTCTTTTCTTGGAATGTGTGGAATGTCATGTCTTTTCCTGGAATGTCATGTCTTTTTGTGGAATGTCATGTCTTTTCCTGGAATGTGTGGAATGTCGTGTCTTTTCTTGGAATGTGTAGAATGTCATGTCTTTTCTTAGAATGTCATGTTGTGGAATGTCACGTCTTTTCTTGGAATGTCATGTCTTTTTTTGGAATGTCATGTCTTTTCCTGGAATGTGTGGAATGTCGTGTCTTATCTTGGAATGTCATGTGGAATGTCATGTCTTTTCTTGGAATGTCATGTCTTTTCTTGGAATGTGTGGAGTGTCATGTCTTTTCTTTGAATGTCATGTTTTTTTGTAGAATGTCATGTCTTTTCCTGGAAGGTGTGGAATGTCGTGTCTTTTCTTGGAATGTCATGTCTTTTCTTGGAATGTCATCTCTTTTTCTGGAATGTGTGCAATGTTGTGTCTTTTCTTGGAATGTCATGTCTTTTCTTGGAATGTGTGGAATGTAATGTCTTTTCTTGGAATGTCATGTCTTGGAATGTCATGTCTTTTCTTGGAATGTGTGGAATGTCATGTCTTTTCTTGGAATGTCATGTCTTGGAATGTCCTGTCTTTTCTTGGAATGTGTGGAATGTCATGTCTTTTCTTGGAATGTCATG
The DNA here is from genome assembly GCF_031143425.1 of Pleurodeles waltl. NCBI lineage: Eukaryota > Metazoa > Chordata > Amphibia > Caudata > Salamandridae > Pleurodeles > Pleurodeles waltl. Next base: position 398,730,933 of record NC_090446.1, read on the forward strand.
TCTTGGAATGTCATGTCTTTAATTGGAATGTCATGTCTTTTTTTGGAATGTCATGTCTTTTCCTGGAATGTGTGGAATGTCGTGTCTTTTCTTGGAATGTCGTGTCTTTTTTTGGAATGAGTGGAATGTCATGTCTTTTCTTGGAATGTCATGTCTTGGAATGTCATGTCTTTTCTTGGAATGTCATGTCTTTTTTTGGAATGTCATGTCTTTTCCAGGAATGTGTGGAATGTCATGACTTTTCTTGGAATGTCATCTCTTTGTTTGGAATGTCATGTCATTTCCTGGAATGTGTGGAATGTTGTGTCTTTTCTTGGAATGTCGTGTTGAATGTCATGTCTTTTCTTGGAATGTCATGTCTTTTCTTGGAATGTGTGGAATGTCCTGTCTTTTCTTGGAATGTCATGTCTTGAAATGTCATGTCTTTTCTTGGAATGTCATGTCTTTTTTGGAATGTCATGTCTTTTCCTGGAATGTGTGGAATGTCGTGTCTTTTCTTGGAATATCATGTCTTTTTTTGGAATGTCATGTCTTTTCCTGGAATGTCATGTCTTTTTTTGGAATGTCATGTCTTTTCTTGGAATGTCATGTCTTTTTTTGGAATGTCGTGTGGATTGTCGTGTCTTTTCTTGGAATGTCGTGTCTTTTCCTGGAATGTCATGTCTTTTCTTGGACTGTCATGTCTTTTTTTGCAATGTCATGTCTTTTCCTGGAATGTGTGGAATGTCGTGTCTTTTCTTGGAATGTCATGTGGAATGTCATGTCTTTTCTTTGAATGTCATGTCTTTTCTTGGAATGTGTGGAATGTCATGTCTTTTCTTGGAATGTCATGTCTTGGAATGTCATGTCTTTTCTTGGAATGTCATGTCTTTTTGTGGAATGTCATGTCTTTTCCTGGAATGTGTGAAATGTTGTGTCTTTTCTTGGAATGTGTAGAATGTCATGTCTTTTCTTGGAATGTCATGTCTCGGAATGTCATGTCTTTTCTTGGAATGTCATGTCTTTTCTTGGAATGTGTGGAGTGTCATGTCTTTTCTTTGAATGTCATGTCTTTTTTTTGGAATGTCATGTCTTTTCCTGGAATGTGTGGAATGTCATGTCTTATCTTGGAATGTCATGTGGAATGTCATGTCTTTTCTTGGAATGTCATGTCTTTTCTTGTAATGTGTGGAGTGTCATGTCTTTTCTTTGAATGTCATGTCTTTTTGTGGAATGTCATGTCTTTTCCTGGAATGTGTGGAATGTCGTGTCTTTTTTTGGAATGTCATGTCTTTTTTTGGAATGTCATCTCTTTTCCTGGAATGTGTGCAATGTCGTGTCTTTTCTTGGAATTTCGTGAGGAATGGTATTTCTTTCCTTGGAATGTCATGTCTTTTCTTGGAATGTGTGGAATGTAATGTCTTTTCTTGGAATGTCATGTCTTGGAATGTCATGTCTTTTCTTGGAATGTCATGTCTTTTTTTGGAATGTCATGTCTTTTCCTGGAATGTGTGGAATGTCGTGTCTTTTCTTGGAATGTCGTGTCTTTTTTTGGAATGTGTGGAATGTCATGTCTTTTCTTGAAATGTCATGTCTTGGAATGTCATGTCTTTTCTTGGAATGTCATGTCTTTTTTTGGAATGCCATGTCTTTTCCTGGAATGTGTGCAATGTCATGTCTTTTCTTGGAATGTCATGTCTTTTTTTGGAATGTCATGTCTTTTCCTGGAATGTGTGGAATGTCGTGTCTTTTCTTGGAATGTCGTGTCTTTTTTTGGAATGTGTGGAATGTCATGTCTTTTCTTGAAATGTCATGTCTTGGAATGTCATGTCTTTTCTTGGAATGTCATGTCTTTTTTTGGAATGCCATGTCTTTTCCTGGAATGTGTGCAATGTCATGTCTTTTCTTGGAATGTCATGTCTTTTTTTGGAATGTCATGTCTTTTCCTGGAATGTGTGGAATGTCATGTCTTTTTTTGGAATGTCATGTCTTTTCCTGGAATATGTGGAATGTCGTGTCTTTTCTTGGAATGTCATGTCTTTTTTTGGAATGTCATGTCTTTTCTTGGAATGTGTGGAATGTCATGTCTTTTCCTGGAATGTCATGTCTTTTTGTGGAATGTCATGTCTTTTCCTGGAATGTGTGGAATGTCGTGTCTTTTCTTGGAATGTGTAGAATGTCATGTCTTTTCATGGAATGTCATGTCTTGGAATGTCATGTCTTTTCTTGGAATGTCATGTCTTTTTTTGGAATGTCATGTCTTTTCCTGGAATGTGTGGAATGTCGTGTCTTATCTTGGAATGTCATGTGGAATGTCATGTCTTTTCTTGGAATGTCATGTCTTTTCTTGGAATGTGTGGAGTGTCATGTCTTTTCTTTGAATGTCATGTTTTTTTGTGGAATGTCATGTCTTTTCCTGAAAGGTGTGGAATGTCGTGTCTTTTCTTGGAATGTCATGTCTTTTCTTGGAATGTCATCTCTTTTTCTGGAATGTGTGCAATGTTGTGTCTTTTCTTGGAATGTCATGTCTTTTCTTGGAATGTGTGGAATGTAATGTCTTTTCTTGGAATGTCATGTCTTGGAATGTCATGTCTTTTCTTGGAATGTCATGTCTTTTTTTGGAATGTCATGTCTTTTCCTGGAATGTGTGGAATGTTGTGTCTTTTCTTGGAATGTCGTGTCTTTTTTTGGAATGTGTGGAATGTCATGTCTTTTCTTGGAATGTCATGTCTTAGAATGTCATGTCTTTTCTTGGAATGTCATGTCTTTTTTTTGGAATGCCATGTCTTTTCCTAGAATGTGTGCAATGTCATGTCTTTTCTTGGAATGTCATGTCTTTTCTTGGAATGTCATGTCTTTTCCTGGAATGTGTGGAATGTCGTGTCTTTTCTTGGAATGTCGTGTGGAATGTCATGTCTTTTCTTGGACTGTCACGTCTTTTCTTGGAATGTGTGGAATGTCATGTCTTTTCTTGGAATGTCATGTCTTTTTTTGGAATGTCATGTCTTTTCTTGGAATGTAATGTCTTTTTTTGGAATGTCATGTCTTTTCTTGGAATGTGTGGAATGTTGTGTCTTTTCTTGGAATGTCATGTCTTTTTTTGGAATGTCATCTCTTTTCTTGGAATGTCATGTCTTTTCCTGGAATGTGTGGAATGTCATGTCTTTTTTTGGAATGTCATGTCTTTTTTTTGGAATGTCATGTCTTTTCCTGGAATGTGTGGAATGTCGTGTCTTTTCTTGGAATGTCATGTGGAATGTCATGTCTTTTCTTGGAATGTCATGTCTTTTCTTGGAATGTGTGGAATGTCATGTCTTTTCTTGGAATGTCATGTCTTGGAATGTCATGTCTTTTCTTGGAATATCATGTCTTTTTTTCGAATGCCATGTCTTTTCCTGGAATGTGTGGAATGTCATGTCTTTTCTTGGAATATCATGTCTTTTTTTGGAGTGTCATGTCTTTTCCTGGAATGTGTGGAATGTCGTGTCTTTTCTTGGAATGTCGTGTGGAATGTCATGTCTTTTCTTGGAATGTCATGTCTTTTCTTGGAATGTGTGGAATGTCATGTCTTTTCTTGGAATGTCATGTCTTGGAATGTCATGTCTTTTCTTGGAATGTGATGTCTTTTTTGGAATGTCATGTCTTTTCCTGGAATGTGTGGAATGTCGTGTCTTTTCTTGGAATGTCATGTCTTTTTTTGGAATGTCATGTCTTATCTTGGAATGTCATGTCTTTTTGGAATGTTGTGTGGATTGTCGTGTCTTTTCTTGGAATGTCGTGTCTTTTCCTGGAATGTCATATCATTTCTTGGAATGTCATGTCTTTTCCTGGAATGTCATGTCTTTTCTTGGAATGTCATGTCTTTTTTTGGAATGTCATGTCTTTTCCTGGAATTTGTGGAATGTCGTGTCTTTTCTTGGAACGTCATGTCTTGGAATGTCATGTCTTTTCTTGGAATGTCATGCCTTTTTTGGAATGTCATGTCTTTTCCTGGAATGTGTGGAATGTCATGTCTTTTTTTGGAATGTCATGTCTTTTCCTGGAATATGTGGAATGTCGTGTCTTTTCTTGGAATGTCATGTCTTTTTTTGGAATGTCATGTCTTTTCTTGGAATGTGTGGAATGTCATGTCTTTTCCTGGAATGTCATGTCTTTTTGTGGAATGTCATGTCTTTTCCTGGAATGTGTGGAATGTCGTGTCTTTTCTTGGAATGTGTAGAATGTCATGTCTTTTCTTAGAATGTCATGTGTTGGAATGTCACGTCTTTTCTTGGAATGTCATGTCTTTTTTTGGAATGTCATGTCTTTTCCTGGAATGTGTGGAATGTCGTGTCTTATCTTGGAATGTCATGTGGAATGTCATGTCTTTTCTTGGAATGTCATGTCTTTTCTTGGAATGTGTGGAGTGTCATGTCTTTTCTTTGAATGTCATGTTTTTTTGTGGAATGTCATGTCTTTTCCTGGAAGGTGTGGAATGTCGTGTCTTTTCTTGGAATGTCATGTCTTTTCTTGGAATGTCATCTCTTTTTCTGGAATGTGTGCAATGTTGTGTCTTTTCTTGGAATGTCATGTCTTTTCTTGGAATGTGTGGAATGTAATGTCTTTTCTTGGAATGTCATGTCTTGGAATGTCATGTCTTTTCTTGGAATGTCATGTCTTTTTTTGGAATGTCATGTCTTTTCCTGGAATGTGTGGAATGTTGTGTCTTTTCTTGGAATGTCGTGTCTTTTTTTGGAATGTGTGGAATGTCATGTCTTTTCTTGGAATGTCATGTCTTGGAATGTCATGTCTTTTCTTGGAATGTCATGTCTTTTTTTTGGAATGCCATGTCTTTTCCTGGAATGTGTGCAATGTCATGTCTTTTCTTGGAATGTCATGTCTTTTTTTGGAATGTCATGTCTTTTCCTGGAATGTGTGGAATGTCGTGTCTTTTCTTGGAATGTTGTGTGGAATGTCATGTCTTTTCTTGGACTGTCATGTCTTTTCTTGGAATGTCATGTCTTTTCTTGGAATGTAATGTCTTTTTTTGGAATGTCATGTCTTTTCTTGGAATGTGTGGAATGTTGTGTCTTTTCTTGGAATGTCATGTCTTTTTTTGGAATGTCATCTCTTTTCTTGGAATGTCATGTCTTTTCCTGGAATGTGTGGAATGTCATGTCTTTTTTTGGAATGTCATGTCTTTTTTTTGGAATGTCATGTCTTTTCCTGGAATGTGTGGAATGTCGTGTCTTTTCTTGGAATGTCGTGTGGAATGTCATGTCTTTTCTTGGAATGTCATGTCTTTTCTTGGAATGTGTGGAATGTCATGTCTTTTCTTGGAATGTCATGTCTTGGAATGTCATGTCTTTTCTTGGAATGTCATGTCTTTTTTTCGAATGCCATGTCTTTTCCTGGAATGTGTGGAATGTCATGTCTTTTCTTGGAATATCATGTCTTTTTTTGGAGTGTCATGTCTTTTCCTGGAATGTGTGGAATGTCGTGTCTTTTCTTGGAATGTCGTGTGGAATGTCATGTATTTTCTTGGAATGTCATGTCTTTTCTTGGAATGTGTGGAATGTCATGTCTTTTCTTGGAATGTCTTGTCTTGGAATGTCATGTCTTTTCTTGGAATGTGATGTCTTTTTTGGAATGTCATGTCTTTTCCTGGAATGTGTGGAATGTCGTGTCTTTTCTTGGAATGTCATGTCTTTTTTTGGAATGTCATGTCTTATCTTGGAATGTCATGTCTTTTTTTGGAATGTTGTGTGGATTGTCGTGTCTTTTCTTGGAATGTCGTGTCTTTTCCTGGAATGTCATGTCTTTTTTTGGAATGTCATGTCTTTTCCTGGAATGTCATGTATTTTTTTGGAATGTCATATCATTTCTTGGAATGTCATATCTTTTTTCTGGAATGTCATGTCTTTTCTTGGAATGTCATGTCTTTTTTTGGAATGTCATGTCTTTTCCTGGAATTTGTGGAATGTCGTGTCTTTTCTTGGAATGTCATGTCTTTTCTTGGAATGTCATATCTTTTCCTGGAATGTGTGGAATGTCGTGTCTTTTCTTGGAATGTTGTGTGGAATGTCATGTCTTTTCTTGGAATGTCATGTCTTTTCTTGGAATGTGTGGAATGTCATGTCTTTTCCTGGAATTTCATGTCTTTTCCCGGAATGTCATGTCTATTCCTGGAATGTCATGTCTTTTTTTGGAATGTCATGTCTTTTCTTGGAATTTCATGTATTTTCCTGGAATGTGTGGAATGTCGTGTCTTTTCTTGGAATGTCGTGTCTTTTCCTGAAATGTCATGTCTTTTTCTTGGAATGTCATGTCTTTTCTTGGAATGTCATGTCTTTTTTTGGAATGTCGTGTGGATTGTCGTGTCTTTTATTGAAATGTCGTGTCTTTTCCTGGAATGTCATGTCTTTTCTTGGAATGTCATGTCTTTTTTAGGAATGTCATGTCTTTTCCTGGAATGTGTGGAATGTCGTGTCTTTTCTTGGAATGTCGTGTCTTTTTTTGGAATGAGTGGAATGTCATGTCTTTTCTTGGAATGTCATGTCTTGGAATGTCATGTCTTTTCTTGGAATGTCATGTCTTTTTTTTTGGAATGTCATGTCTTTTCCTGGAATGTGTGGAATGTAATGTCTTTTCTTGGAATGTCATGTCTTGGAATGTCATGTCTTTTCTTGGAATGTCATGTCTTTTCTTGGAATGTGTGGAGTGTCATGTCTTTTCTTTGAATGTCATGTTTTTTTTTGTGGAATGTCATGTCTTTTCCTGGAAGGTGTGGAATGTCGTGTCTTTTCTTGGAATGTCATGTCTTTTCTTGGAATGTCATCTCTTTTTCTGGAATGTGTGCAATGTCGTGTCTTTTCTTGGAATGTCATGTCTTTTCTTGGAATGTGTGGAATGTAATGTCTTTTTCTTGGAATGTCATGTCTTGGAATGTCATGTCTTTTCTTGGAATGTCATGTCTTTTTTGGAATGTCATGTCTTTTTCCTGGAATGTGTGGAATGTTGTGTCTTTTCTTGGAATGTCGTGTCTTTTTTTGGAATGTGTGGAATGTCATGTCTTTTCTTGGAATGTCATGTCTTGGAATGTCATGTCTTTTCTTGGAATGTCATGTCTTTTTTTTTGGAATGCCATGTCTTTTCCTGGAATGTGTGCAATGTCATGTCTTTTCTTGGAATGTCACGTCTTTTTTTGGAATGTCATGTCTTTTCCTGGAATGTGTGGAATGTCGTGTCTTTTCTTGGAATGTCGTGTGGAATGTCATGTCTTTTCTTGGACTGTCATGTCTTTTCTTGGAATGTGTGGAATGTCATGTCTTTTCTTGGAATGTCATGTCTTTTTTTGGAATGTCATGTCTTTTCTTGGAATGTAATGTCTTTTTTTGGAATGTCATGTCTTTTCTTGGAATGTGTGGAATGTTGTGTCTTTTCTTGGAATGTCATGTCTTTTTTTGGAATGTCATCTCTTTTCTTGGAATGTCATGTCTTTTTCCTGGAATGTGTGGAATGTCATGTGTTTTTTTGGAATGTCATGTCTTTTTTTTGGAATGTCATGTCTTTTCCTGGAATGTGTGGAATGTCGTGTCTTTTCTTGGAATGTCGTGTGGAATGTCATGTCTTTTCTTGGAATGTCATGTCCTTTTCTTGGAATGTCATGTCTTTTTTAGGAATGTCATGTCTTTTCCTGGAATGTGTGGAATGTCGTGTCTTTTCTTGGAATGTCATGTCTTTTCTTGGAATGTCATATCTTTTCCTGGAATGTGTGGAATGTCGTGTCTTTTCTTGGAATGTTGTGTGGAATGTCATGTCTTTTCTTGGAATGTTATGTCTTTTCTTGGAATGTGTGGAATGTCATGTCTTTTCCTGGAATTTCATGTCTTTTCCCGGAATGTCATGTCTATTCCTGGAATGTCATGTCTTTTTTTGGAATGTCATGTCTTTTCTTGGAATTTCATGTATTTTCCTGGAATGTGTTGAATGTCGTGTCTTTTCTTGGAATGTCGTGTCTTTTCCTGAAATGTCATGTCTTTTTTTGGAATGTCATGTCTTTTCTTGGAATGTCATGTCTTTTTTTGGAATGTCGTGTGGATTGTCGTGTCTTTTATTGAAATGTCGTGTCTTTTCCTGGAATGTCATGTCTTTTCTTGGAATGTCATGTCTTTTTTAGAATGTCATGTCTTTTCTGGAATGTGTGGAATGTCCGTGTCTTTTCTTGGAATGTCGTGTCTTTTTTTGGAATGAGTGGAATGTCATGTCTTTTCTTGGAATGTCATGTCTTGGAATGTCATGTCTTTTCTTGAATGTCATGTCTTTTTTTTGGAATGTCATGTCTTTTCCTGGAATGTGTGGAATGTAATGTCTTTTCTTGGAATGTCATGTCTTGGAATGTCATGTCTTTTCTTGGAATGTCATGTCTTTTCTTGGAATGTGTGGAGTGTCATGTCTTTTCTTTGAATGTCATGTTTTTTTGTGGAATGTCATGTCTTTTCCTGGAAGGTGTGGAATGTCGTGTCTTTTCTTGGAATGTCATGTCTTTTCTTGGATAGTCATCTCTTTTTCTGGAATGTGTGCAATGTCGTGTCTTTTCTTGGAATGTCATGTCTTTTTCTTGGAATGTGTGGAATGTAATGTCTTTTCTTGGAATGTCAATGTCTTGGAATGTCATGTCTTTTCTTGGAATGTCATGTCTTTTTTTGGAATGTCATGTCTTTTCCTGGAATGTGTGGAATGTTGTGTCTTTTCTTGGAATGTCGTGTCTTTTTTTGGAATGTGTGGAATGTCATGTCTTTTCTTGGAATGTCATGTCTTGGAATGTCATGTCTTTTCTTGGAATGTCATGTCTTTTTTTTGGAATGCCATGTCTTTTCCTGGAATGTGTGCAATGTCATGTCTTTTCTTGGAATGTCATGTCTTTTTTTGGAATGTCATGTCTTTTCCTGGAATGTGTGGAATGTCGTGTCTTTTCTTGGAATGTCGTGTGGAATGTCATGTCTTTTCTTGGACTGTCATGTCTTTTCTTGGAATGTGTGGAATGTCATGTCTTTTCTTGGAATGTCATGTCTTTTTTTGGAATGTCATGTCTTTTCTTGGAATGTAATGTCTTTTTTTGGAATGTCATGTCTTTTCTTGGAATGTGTGGAATGTTGTGTCTTTTCTTGGAATGTCATGTCTTTTTTTGGAATGTCATCTCTTTTCTTGGAATGTCATGTCTTTTCCTGGAATGTGTGGAATGTCATGTGTTTTTTTTGGAATGTCATGTCTTTTTTTGGAATGTCATGTCTTTTCCTGGAATGTGTGGAATGTCGTGTCTTTTCTTGGAATGTCGTGTGGAATGTCATGTCTTTTCTTGGAATGTCATGTCTTTTCTTGGAATGTGTGGAATGTCATGTCTTTTCTTGGAATGTCATGTCTTGGAATGTCATGTCTTTTCTTAGAATGTCATGTCTTTTTTTCGAATGCCATGTCTTTTCCTGTAATGTGTGGAATGTCATGTCTTTTCTTGGAATATCATGTCTTTTTTTGGAATGTCATGTCTTTTCCTGGAATGTGTGGAATGTCGTGTCTTTTCTTGGAATGTCGTGTGGAATGTCATGTCTTTTCTTGGAATGTCATGGCAGCCAGGCATCTCTCTACGAAAACAGTATACGCCTGTCTTTGGCATAGATTTGTGTCAAGGTGGAACAACAAATTTGTTGATCCCCTCTCTGCTCCTCTATCTGAGGTTCTTTTGTTCATTCTTTCTTTGGCCCAGCATGTCTCGGCTTTGGCCACGCTTACAGGGTATTTATCAGCTATTTCGGCCTTTCTTAGGCTACCTGATCAGCCCTCGCTCTTTAAGCCTCCTATTGTGAATAAATTCCTTAAAGGTCTCACCCATTTATTACCTCCCACTCCATTTATCATGCCTCAGTGGGACCTCAATCTTGTCCTTACTTAATTAATGTGCACTCCCTTTGAGCCAATGTAAAATTGCCCTTTATGGCTCCTCACTTTTGTCTTTCTTGGTGCCATCACTTCTGCTCACAGACTGAGTGAGCTTCAAGCTTTTTCTTCCGAGCCTCCATTCTTGTCTGTGCACCCTGACAAAGTGGTGTTGCACACTGAGGCTTCCTTCCTTCCTTCCCAAGGTTGTTTCTCCTTTTCATGTAGGCCAGTCCATCAGGCATCGCCACATTCTTCTCATGAGAAGGAGATACTCCACCGTCTGGACCGAAAAAGTGCGTTGGTGATCTATCTAAATTGTACTAAAGATTTCCGGGTGGACGATCAACTCTTTTTCGGGTATGTGGGTGCGGAGAAAGGGAAGGCGGTGCAAAAACGTACCATCTCTCGATGTGTATTTCTTTGCATCAGGATGTGCTACACTTTGGCCAAGAAGCAACCCCCTGAGGGCTTGTGCACTCATTCCACCAGAGCAGCTGCTGCCTCCACTGCGTTAGCATGCAGAGTTCCTGTCCTGGATATCGACCAAGCAGCTATGTGGGTATCCCTGCACATGATTGCTAAACATTACTGCCTGGACAGTCAGGTCCGTCGAGATGACTGCTTTGGTCATTCGGTCCTGCAGGACTTTCTAGTACGATCTCGGTTCGCAGCCCACCTCAGAGGATGGAATTGCTTAGGTATCTATTCTAAGGTAAGGAATCTGCAACTAGAAGTCTCTATCAGATGTCCAAGTTGGCGGCGTCTGTGTATTACTCCCGACGTCATCACGGCGACTACGACGCCAACAATGCCCGCAAAGTCTACTGACGCACAAGGGTATTGCTCGAAGAAAAAATCTCCGGATCCAGTCTGGCGCCTGGTGGAAAATTCTAAGGCAAGGAATCTGCAACTAGAATATGTCTCTGCCAGATATTTTGTTACTGAAGGTAAGTAACTTGTGTGTTAGTGGCTCACCAGGCTAGCAGGGGTTGTAGTGCCATAACTGTAGTGGTCGATGCCTTTTACCAGTGCTGTCCTGGGACCGGACCTACTGTGGCGCACTGCATAACAAACACCAAATTTACCTTTTCTGCACTGCATCTCAAGGTAGCCTGCCAAACAGTCCTTTCTTCTCAAGGAGGTGGTGGAGTATAGACTAAGAAACCAGCAGCCTGTAACATAGCATGCAATAAGCATTGTCCAATCCTCTGCTCACATTTATAAAAGTGAAGTACTTTTACTTATTAAAAAGAATGCAATAGATATATAATTAAATTGCATATCAAGAAAAGATTTTGTAATATACCTTACATAAATCTGTTTTGAATGTATATTTTGACTGACCAACAAACCAGGACAGAAATAAGAAAATCTTTTAAAACTTGAATCTCAGAATTACAACAAGAACACTTCTGTTGTCGTAGACCTTAGGTGCCAGCAAGCCAGACTTTATCACTTATTCAATTACAAAGCATAAAAATATTTTTAAAACTCTGTACAGCCAACAGCATGCTTTAACTGATTTTGATTAGTTGTTGACAATGCAGCATCAAAAGTTTTAATATTGTACTTTATAAAAATGCGTTTTAAATAAATAGTTTGATTGAGTAACCGGAACAGAAAAGAGATCTGATTTCATTCTTGAATCTTACAATTACAATGAGAACGACTTGGCTATCTGAGACCTTTATTACTAAAAATCCTGGTACTGATCATTGATTGGGAGGTTTCCTAATTTAAAATTCTTAATCTCCTCATTTCAGGACCTAGGTTTTCTCCTAAGCGAAACTGGGGTGCAACCACTTTCACAGAAGAAAAATTGTTACAGTTGTTTATTTGTTTAACAGAAAACAAGATCCATATCACGACGTCTACTGCTTTATATTTTCTTTAATCAAACAATCATTCATGTCATAGCAGGCTGACGTATATTCTCATATTCTCATTTTTGCTTTCCCAGGATACTTCACATAACAAGGCAAGACTACCAAGACATTTTTTATTCCACATCGCTTAAAATTTAGTGCCAAACAATATGTTGCAGATGGTTCCTTGATGAGCTGAGAAAACTAGGGAGCAACCACATGTATACACTTGATCATTCAGTAAAGTTAAAAAAGCTCCACCTAAAGAGACTTTTTCAGAGTCTACAATCTTATTCCAAAATAAGCCTTCCAAAGTTAGAAGTCTACCTTGTCCGTTTTAGGCATGAAATTTAAAAGCTGGGCCTTGATTTCATGCAGTGCAGTGTAAGGAGTGGTAAATTGTTATAAATTGGGTTGTTGGTTGACTGGGATGTGAGCCCTGGTCAAGCATCAACCATAATTTTAGTCAGGGTAAGGCACAAGCAAACCCCAAATTAAAGTGTGCTCAACGCCCTAGTACCTAGGCACAGAGCAGTCTCGCTTAACTTAGAGGCATTGTGTAAAGTATTTGTGCAACACTTCAAACAGTAAAATAATGAAAATACCGCACACAAATATCCCACTCCAGGTTAGAAAAATAGAGCAACATTTTTGAAATAAAGCAAGACTAAAACTACAATCATGCAATCAGTATAACCAGAGTTATGACTTTTTAATGATTGAACTGTAAAATAGCACCTAAAAGCATAAAGTGCCAACCATGGCTATCTGGTTGCTCTGGACCGAATCAAAGTCAAAAGTGCAGGCCTTCTGCGATGGAGCGCTGGTTGGATACAGTCCTAGATTCGTCCTGCTGAAGGTTTACCTCGTCACTGTTTGTGCCTAAAGTCCTATTTGCATTAGAGAGGGTCATGGGGGGCACGGAGAGCTATGTAGACGATTGTCAGCATGGAGCGAAGAACAGGCTGGGTGTCACAGGCGGGCTAGAGCTTTGCATTGGCAGTCCACCACAAGTGATGGATGCTTGCTGTGCGAAGAGAGGGGGCTGGTGGCGGCTCGTGCTGAATTTCATTGCATGTGACACAGCTCTGATGCGGACAGGCCTGGTGAGGCAAAGAGCCCAAAAGCTTGATTTCAAGAGCCTTTGAGCCTCACACCAAGGGTCCAGGACCTTAGATGCACCGCTTGGGGGGGGGGGGGGGGTCAGGAACTCGTTGCAGTTGGTTCCAGGATCTGGTTAGGAGGCCTTTTATGTCTCTGAGGCTCAGTTCAGGAGGCCAACAGACTGGTTCTTTGAGTCACTCTGTTGTCCTGGGTTCAAGATGAAGTTGGAGGTCCAGTTCTTCTTTCCTGGGCAAAAGAACAGCCAGTCAGGACAACACCGCAGCAGTTCCTTTAGAGCAGCAGTCAAGCAGAATGACCGTCTTTGTAGCAGCACAGCAGTCCCTCTTCCTGCCAGAGTAATCACAGATCCCGAAGTGTACTGAAGAGTTGTTGTCTGAGTTCTTTCTTTTATACACAGTTGTGCTTTTAAAATGGGGGAGAAGCTTCTGGAGGCATGCCTTTAAAGTGCACTGATACACTGGCCTGGCTCCAGACTACCTACAAGGGTTATGCAGCCCTTTGTGTGGAGACAAGACACAGCATATTCACGTGTAAGTGGGCTGTGCCCAGCTCCTCCCTCTCATACTGCCATTGATGACCCATCCAGTCACACCTAAGCCCCCATTGTGTGCAGCTTTCTAGGAGGAATACACAAAGCCCAACTGTCAACTACACCCAGTTCTGTGTGCTGGCACCGAATGGCACGGGCAAGAAAATGCCAACTTTCTAAAAGTGGCATTTTCAGAAGTACAATTTAAAATCAAACTCCTCCATAAGGTGGAATTTAACATTTTTATTCCAGAGTGTAGGAGGCTGGCCTGGCTTATAGTGGGTACCTGATGATACTTACACCTTGTGCCAGGTCCAGTTATCCCTTATTAGTAGTGTTCTAGCAGCTTAGGCGGATTGAGGTAGCTATAGCAGAGCAGTTTAGGCTGAACTAGGAGACATGCAAAGCTCCTAGTACACCACTTATATCATATAGCACTATATCATAAGAAACACAATACTCAAAGTTACTCAAAATAAAGGTACTTTATTTTAGTGACAATGTGGCAAACATATCTCAGAGGATATACTCCCTTAGGAGGTAAGTTAAATACACCAAATATACACACAAACCAAAATCAGGTAAGTAAACAGTTAGAAAAGTAGTGCAAACACTGTAGAATACAATATGATGCAATAGACCTAGGGGCAACTGTAGGAAAGTATCATCTTGCCTGGCATGTTACCCCCATATTTCACTGTATTTATGTTGTTATAGCCCTTGTGTCACTGGGATCCTGCCAGGCAGGATCCCAGTGCTCATAGTATGTGCCCTGTATGTGTTCCCTGTGTGGTGCCTAACTGTATCACTGAGGCTCTGCTAACCAGAACCTCAGTGTTTATGCTCTCTCTGCTTTCTAAATTTGTCACTGCAGGCTAGTGACTAAATTTACCAATTCTCATTGGCACACTGGTACACCCATATAATTCCCTTGTATATGGTACTTAGGTACCCAGGTTATTGGGGTTCCAGGAGATCCCTATGGGCTGCAGCATTTCTTTTGCCACCTAAAGGGACCTCCGACTTTTCTTACACAGGCCAGCCGCTGCAGCCTCAGTGAAATAACGTCCACGTTATTTCACAGCCATTTTTCACTGCACTTAAGTAACTTATAAGTCACCTATATGTCTAACCTTCACCTGGTGAAGGTTGGGTGCAAAGTTACTTAGTGAGTGGGCACCCTGGCACTAGCCAAGGTGCCCCCACATCGTTCGGGGCAAATACCCTGGACTTTGTGAGTGCGGGGACACCATTACCCACGTGCACTATACATTGGTCACTACCTATGTACAGCGTCACAATGGTAACTCCGAACATGGCCACGTAACATGTCTAAGATCATGGAATTGTCACCCAAATACCATTCTGGTATTGGGGGGACAATTCCATGATCCCCCGGGTCTCTAGCATAGAACCCGGGTACTGCCAAACTGCCTTTCCGGGGTTTCCACTGCAGCTGCTGCTGCTGCCAACCCCTCAGACAGGATCCTGCCCTCTTGGGGTCCAGGCAGCCCTGGCCCAGGAAGGCAGAACAAAGGATTTCCTCTGAGAGAGGGTGTTACACCCTTTCCCTTTGGAAATAGGTGTGAAGGGCTGGGGAGGAGTAGCCTCCCCCAGCCTCTAGAAATGCTTTGATGGGCACAGATGGTGCCCATCTCTGCATAAGCCAGTTTACACCGGTTCAGGTATCCCCCAGCCCTGCTCTGGCGCGAAACTGGACAAAGGAAAGGGGAGTGACCACTCCCCTGACCAGTACCTCCCAGGGGAGGTGCCCAGAGCTCCTCCAGTGTGTCCCAGACCTCTGCCATCTTGGAAACAGAGGTGTTGGGGGCACACTGGACTGCTCTGAGTGGCCAGTGCCAGCAGGTGATGTCCGAGAGCCCCCTCTGATAGGTTCTTACCTTTCTTGGTAGCCAAACCTCCTTTTCTGGCTATTTAGGGTCTCTACTCTGGGGAATTCTTCAGATAACGAATGCAAGAGCTCACCAGAGTTTGTCTGCATCTCCCTCTTCGACTTCTACCAAGGATCGACCGCTGACTGCTCCACAACGCCTGCAAAACCACAACAAAGTAGCAAGACGACTACCGGCAACATTGTAGCACCTCATCCTGCCGGCTTTCTCTACTGTTTCCTGGTGGTGCATGCTCTGGGGGTCACCTGCCTTCACCCTGCAATGGACGCCAAGAAGAAATCTCCCGTGGGTCGACGGAATCTTCCCCCTGCTAACGCAGGCACCAAAATACTTAATCACCGGTCCTCTGGGTCCCCTCTCATCCTGACAAGCGTGGTCCCTGGAACACAGGAGCTGGATCCAAGTGACTCCCACAGTCCAGTGATCCTTAAGTCCAAGTTTGGTGGAGGTAAGTCCTTTCCTCCCACGCTAGACTGCAAACCTGTGTACTGCGTGATTTGCAGCTGCTTCGGCTCCTGTGCACTCTTCCAGGATTTCCTTCATGCACAGCCTAGCCTGGGTCCCCAGCACTCTGTCCTGCAGTGCTCAACCCTCTGAGTTAGCCTCCGACGTCGTGGGACCATCCTTTGTAACTCTGCGTGGACTCCGGTTCACAAATCTTCTAAGTTCCTGTTTGGGTACTTCTGTGGGTGCTGCCTGCTTCTGTGGGGGCTCTCTGAGTTGCTGAGCACCCCCTCTGTCTCCTCCTCCAAGGGGCGACATCCTGGTCCTTCCTGGTCCCCAGCAGCACCCAAAAACCTCTACCGTGACCCTTGCAGCTAGCAAAGCTTGTTTGCGGTATTGCTGCGTGGGAAAACTTCTGCAACCTTCATCGCGACGTGGGACATCTTCCATCCAAAGGGGAAGTTCCTAGTCCTCTTTGTTATTACAGAACTCCAAGCTTCTTC
Source organism: Pleurodeles waltl (assembly GCF_031143425.1). Taxonomy (NCBI): domain Eukaryota; kingdom Metazoa; phylum Chordata; class Amphibia; order Caudata; family Salamandridae; genus Pleurodeles; species Pleurodeles waltl. The sequence continues at coordinate 398,747,206 of NC_090446.1, forward strand.
CGCCCGGAGGCAGCTTCCTTGCACCTTCATCCGGGGTTTTCTGAGCTCATGCCCCCCCGGACACTATTGCGACTCTTGGACTTGGTCCCCTTTCCTTGCAGGCCCTCAGGTCCAGGAATCCACGTTCAGTGCCTTGCTGGTGTTTGTTGTTCTTGCAGAATCCCCCTATCACAACTATTGTGCTCTTTTGGGGTAGGAGGATTACTTTACTCCTACTTTACAGGGGGTGGGGTATCTTGGACACCCTGACTGTTTTCTTACAGTCCCAGTGACCCTCTACAAGCTCCCATAGGTCTGGGGTCCATTTGTGATTCGCATTCCACTTTTGGAGTATATGGTTTGTGTTGCCCCTAGACCTATGTTTGCCTATTGCAACCTATTGTAATTCTACACTGTTTGCATTACTTTTCTTACTCTTACTTACCTGTTTTGGTTTGTGTACATATAACTTGTGTATATTACTTACCTTCTTACTGAGGGTACTCACTGAGATACTTGCGGCATATTGTCATAAAAATAAAGTACCTTTACTTTTAGTAACTCTGAGTATTGTGTTTTCTTATGATATTGTGCATATGATATAAGTGGTATAGTAGGAGCTTTGCATGTCTCCTAGTTCAGCCTAAGTTGCTTTGCCATAGCTACCTTCTATCAGCCTAAGCTGCTAGAAACACCTCTATTCTACTAATAAGGCATAACTGGACCTGGCACAGGGTGTAAGTACCACAGGGTACCCACTATAAGCCAGGCCAGCCTCCTACAGCAACACAAACCATATACTCCAAAAGTGGAATGCGAACCACGAATGGACCCCAGGCCTAGTGTAGTGTGTAGAGGGTCGCTGGGAGTGCTGGGGACCTGGGCTATGCTGTGCACAATGGATTCCTTGCAAAAGTGCACAGAAGCCCTAGCAGCTGCAGTTCACGCAGAACACAGGATTACTGTCTGGCGTGGGGAGGCAAGGACTTACCTTCACCAAATTTGGACAGAAGGACCACTGGTCTGTCGGGGTCACTTGGATCCAGCTACTGTGTTCCAGGGACCACGCTCGTCGAGATGAGAGGGGACCCAGAGGACCGGTGATGCAAAAGTTTGGTGCTTGCGTTAGCAGGGAGAAGATTCCGTCGACCCACAGAAGATTTCTTCTTGGCTTCCAGTGCAGGGTGAAGGCAGACAGCCCTCAGAGCATGCACCACCAGGAACATGTCAAGAAAGCTGGCAGGATTAGGCGCTACGATGTTGCTGGTAGTCTTCTTGCTACGTTGTTGTGGTTTTGCAGGCTTTCTGGAGCAGTCAGCGGTCGTTTCTTGGCAGAAGTCGAAGAGAGAGATGCAGAACTCTGGTGACCTCTTGCATTCATTATCTGAAGAGAAAACCCACAGGAGAGACCCTAAACAGCCCTCAGAAGAGGATTGGCCACCAAACCAGGTAAGTACCTATTAGGAAGGTTCTCTGACGTCATCTGCTGGTACTGGCCACTCAGAGGCCTCCATTGTGCCCTCACACCTCTGCATGCAAGATGGCAGAGGTCTGGGACATACTGGAGGAGCTCTGGGCACCACCCCCGGGGTGGTGATGGACAGGGAGTGGTCACTCCCCTTTCTTTTGTCCAGTTTGCGCCAGAGCAGGGGCTGGGGATCCATGAACCGGTGTAGACTGGCTTATGCAAGGAGGGCACCATCTGTGCCCTTCAAAGCATTTCCAGAGGCTGGGGGAGGCTACACCCCCCCAGCCCTTAACACCTATTTCCAAAGGGAGAGGGTGTAACACCCTCTCTCAGAGGAAATCCTTTGTTCTGCCTTCCTGGGCTGCCCAGACCCCAGGAGGGCAGAAGCCTGTCTGTGGGTTGGCAGCATCAATAGCAGCAGTGAAAACCCCAGAGAGATAATTTGGCAGTACCCGGGGTCCATGCAGGAGCCCCAGGGATGCATGGGATTAGCACCCCAAAACCAGATTTGGCATGGGGGGACAATTCCATGATCTTACACATGTTACATGGCCATATTCGGAGTTACCATTGTGAAGCTACATATAGGTATTGACCTATATGTAGTGCACGCGTGTAATGGTGTCCCCGCACTCACAAAGTCGGGGGAAATTGCCCTGAACAAAGTGGGGGCACTTGGCTAGTGCCAGGGTGTAGGAGGCTGGCCTGGTTTGTAGTGAGTACCAAGGGGTACTTGCACTCTGCACCAGATCCAGGTATCCCTTATTAGTGTAGAAGAGGTGTCTAGCAGCTTCAGCTGATACAAAAGGGTAGCTTAGCAGAGCAGCTTAGGCTGAACTAGGAGACATGCAAAGCTCCCCCTATACCACTGGTGTCATATGCACAATATCATAAGAAAACACAATACACAGATATACTAAAAATAAAGGTACTTTATTTTTATGACAATATGCCAAAAGTATCTCAGTGAGTACCCTCAGTATGACGATAGCAAATATACACAAGATATATGTGCACAATACCAAATATATGCAGTAATAGCAATAGAAAGCAATGCAAGCAATGTACAGTCACAATAGATTGCAATGAGAGCACATAGGTATAGGGGAAACACAAACCATATACTCTAGAAGTGGAATGCGAACCACAAATGGACCCCAAACCTATGTGAGCTTGTAGAGGGTCGCTGGGACTGTAAGAAAACAGTGGGGGTTAGAAAAATAGCCCACCCCAAGACCCTGAAAAGTAGGTGTAAAGTGCACCTAAGTTCCACAGAGAGCACAGAAGTCGTGATAGGGGAATTCTGCAAGGAAGACCAACACCAGCAATGCAACAACGATGGATTTCCAGACGAGAGTACCTGTGGAACAAGGGGACCAAGTCCAAAAGTCACGATCAAGTCGGGAGTGGGCAGATGCCCAGGAAATGCCAGCTGTGGGTGCAAAGAAGCTGCCACCGGATGGTAGAAGCTGTGGATTCTGCAAGAACGAAGAGGACTAGGAACTTCTCCTTTGGAGGATGGATGTCCCACGTCGTGAAGAAGCTTGCAGACATGTTTCCGTGCAGAAAGATTGCAAACAAGCCTTGCTAGCTGCAAGGGTCGCGGTTAGGGTTTTTGGATGCTGCTGTGGCCCAAGAGGGACCAGGATGTCGCCAATTGCGTGAGGAGACAGAGGGGGTGTCCAGCAAGACAAAGAGCCCACTCAGAAGCAAGCAGCACCCGCAGAAGTGCCAGAACAGGCACTACAAAGAAGAGTGAACCGGAGCTCACCCGAAGTCACAAAAGAAGGTCCCACGACACCGGAGGACAACTCAGGAGGTCGTGCACTGCAGGTTAGAGTGTTGGGGACCCAGGCTTGGCTGTGCACAAAGGAAATCCTGGAAGAGTGCACAGGAGCCGGAGCAGCTGCAAATCACTCGGTACCCATCAATGCAGTCTAGCGTGGGGAGGCAAGGACTTACCTCCACCAAACTTGGACTGAAGAATCACTGGACTGTGGGAGTCACTTGGACAGAGTTGCTGAGTTCCAGGGACCACGCTCGTAGTGCTGAGAGGGGACCCAGAAGACCGGTGATGCAGTCTTTTGGTGCCTGCGGTTGCAGGGGGAAGATTCCGTCGACCCACGGGAGATTTCTTTGGAGCTTGTAGTGCAGAGAGGAGGCAGACTACCCCCACAGCATACGCCACCAGGGAAACAGTCGAGAAGGCGGCCGGATCAGCGATACAAGGTTGCAGTAGTCGTCTTTGCTACTTTGTTGCAGTTTTGCAGGCATCCAGAGCAGTCAGCGGTCGATTCCTTGGCAGAAGGTGAAGAGAGAGATGCAGAGGCACTCTGATGAGCTCTTGGGTTTGTTATCTAAAGAATTCCCCAAAGCAGAGACCCTAAATAGCCAGAAAAGGAGGTTTGGCTACCTAGGAAGGAGGATAGGCTAGCAACACAGGTAAGAGCCTATCAAAAGGAGTCTCTGACGTCACCTGCTGGCACTGGCCACTCAGAGCAGTCCAGTGTGCCAGCAGCACCTCTGTTTCCAAGATGGCAGAGGTCTGGAGCACACTGGAGGAGCTCTGGGCACCTCCCAGGGGAGGTGCAGGTCAGGGGAGTAGTCACTCACCTTTCCTTTGTCCAGTTTAGCGCCAGAGCAGGGCTGGGGGATCCCTGAACCGGTGTAGACTGGCTTATGCAGAGATGGGCACCATCTGTGCCCATCAAAGCATTTCCAGAGGCTGGGGGAGGCTACTCCTCCCCAGCCCTGACACCTTTTTCCAAAGGGAGAGGGTGTAACACCCTCTCTCTGAGGAAGTCCTTTGTTCTGCCTTCCTGAGCCAAGCCTGGCTGGACCCCAGGAGGGCAGAAACCTGTCTGAGGGGTTGGCAGCAGCTGCAGTGAAACCCGGGAAAGGTAGTTTGGCAGTACCCGGGTCTGAGCTAGAGACTCGGGGGATCATGGAATTGTCTCCCCAATGCCAGAATGGCATTGGGGTGACAATTCCATGATCTTAGACATGTTACATGGCCATGTTCGGAGTTACCATTGTGACGCTATACATATGTAGTGACATATGTATAGTGCACGCGTGTAATGGTGTCCCCGCACTCACAAAGTCCTGGGGATTTGCCCTGAACAATGTGGGGGCACCTTGGCTAGTGCCAGGGTGCCCACACACTAAGTAACTTAGCACCCAACCTTTACCAGGTAAAGGTTAGACATATAGTTGACTTATAAATTACTTAAGTGCAGTGGTAGATGGCTGTGAAATAACGTGGACGTTATTTCACTCAGGCTGCAATGGCAGGCCTGTGTAAGAATTGTCAGAGCTCCCTATGGGTGGCAAAATAAATGCTGCAGCCCATAGGGATCTCCTGGAACCCCAATACCCTGGGTACCTCAGTACCATATACAAGGGAATTATAAGGGTGTTCCAGTATGCCAATGTAAATTGGTGAAATTGGTCACTAGCCTGTTAGTGACAATTCAGAAAGAAATGAGAGAGCATAACCACTGAGGTTCTGGTTAGCAGAGCCTCAGTGAGACAGTTAGTCATAACACAGGTAACACATACAGGGCACACTTATGAGCACTGGGGCCCTGGCTGGCAGGGTCCCAGTGACACACACAACTAAAACAACATATATACAGTAAAATATGGGGGTAACATGCCAGGCAAGATGGTACTTTCCTACACAGGGTGCCCTCATAATTAGTAACTCTGCACCTAACCTTCACTAAGTGAGGGTTAGACATATAGGTGACTTATAAGTTACTTAAGTGCAGAGTAAAATGGCTGTGAAGTAACGTGGACGTTATTTCACTCAAGTGGCAGTCCTGTGTAAGAAGTGTCTGAGCTCCCTATGTGTGGCAAATGAAATGCTGGAGCCCATAGGGATCTCCTGGGACCCCAATACCTTGGGTACCTAGGTACCATATACTAGGGAATTATAACGGTGTTCCAGTGTGCCAATCAGAACTGGTGAAAATGGTCACTAGCCTGCAGTGACAATTTTAAAGACAGAGAGAGCATAAGCACTGAGATTCTGGTTAGCAGAGCCTCAGTGATACAGTCAGGCACCACACAGGGAACACATATAGGCCACAACTATGAGCACTGGGGTCCTGGCTAGCAGGATCCCAGTAACACTGGCAAAAACAAACTGACACGCAAGTAAAAATGGGGGTAACATGCCAGGCAAGATGGTACTTTCCTACACAGAGAAACCAACCATGAACTGGTTTAAAATGGGATAAGGTAACGCCATTGTTATCCCATGGGAGAGATAGACCTTGCAGTAGTGAAAAAAACAAATTAAAGTGCTTTTCACTACGAGGACATGTAAAAGTTAACAGTACATGCCCTACTTCTTAAATGCATTGCACACTGCCTACTAGGCCCTCCAGGGCCTGCCTTAGGGGTGACAGAGTGTAGGAGGCTGGCCTGGTTTGTAGTAAGTACCAGAGGTACTTACACCAGGACCAGATATCCCTCATTAATGAATTGTAGGCAGTGTCTAGAAGCCAGGCTGTCTTGGGTAGCTGTAGCTGAGCAGCCAAGGCTTATCTAGGACACATGCAATGTTCATGCAATACCACTGTAGTCACACAGCACTTATACACATCAAAAGAAAATACTCAGTGTTACAAAAATAAAGGTACTTTATTTTGGTGACACAAATGCCAAAAATACCTTAGATACTATACTCCCTTAAGAGGTAAGTAATATCCACATTTTCTACACTAGAATGCAGTAATATCGGGAAAAACAGTAAGAAAACAGTGCAAAAAGTTGAAAATCACAATCGATAGCAGTGGGCCTAGGGTTAACACAAACCATATACTAAAATAGTTGATTGCGAAAGTCAGTTTCCCACCTAGGCAAGTGTAGTGTGTTGAGGGGTGCTGGGAGTGTAAGACAACACCAAAGATAAGTAATAGAACCCACCCCACAGCCCAGGAAAGCAGGAGTAAATCACAGTAAGTTTCCTAGAACACACAAGAACATGTGAAGAAGATTATGTAAGTACCAGAAGAGACTACAAGACCCCAATGATGGATTCCTGGCCCTGAAGACATGTGAAAGAAGGGGACCAAGTCCAAGAAGCACTGAAGAATCCAGGGAGAACAGGAGCCCCTGCTAACCCGGATGAAGATGCAAAAGAAGAACCACTGGTGAAGAACATTCAGTACTGCACCCAGGAACACGGATGCGGGTTCCTGGTTGGTGCAGATGATGTCCCACGTCGGATGGATGATTGCAGTCTGGTTTGCGTTGCTGGATTCCGCCAACAAGCCTTGGCACACGCAAAGCTTGCAGTTAGCGGAAAATGGCGCAGCTCGGGCCAGGAGGGACCTGGTGGCCTCTACCCAGGAGGGGGTGACAGAGGGGGCTCTCAGCAACTCAGAGAGCCCTCAGATGACCAGGCAGCGCACACAGGAGCCCCACAGCACCGGGACGAAGAAGGTGCAAATGGAGGCCAATGCAGCACTACACAAAGGGATCCCACACCGTCAGAGAACCACTCAGGAAGCTGTGCTGAGCACGAAGAACTTTGTGGAAGGTCGCACAAAAGCATTGGCATCTGCAAAACACGCGGTGCATGGGGATACTGCCTTGCTTGCGGAGGCAAGCTCTTACCTCCACCAAAGTTGGATAGCTGGACCTTAGGACTGTCGGGACCACTTCAGTCCACTTCCTGTGTTGCTGGATCCACGCACTTTGTCAGGAAAGGGGACTCTCGCCTCCATTCCTCGCTGCAGAGGGGTGCCTGCTGAAGCAGGGAAGTGACTACTTCACTTTCAGGGAGTTTCCTTCGTTCTTCTGGTGCAGGCTGAAGACCGGCAGTCCTTGGAAATGCACGACCTGGAAACAGTTGCAGCTGCTGGCAGGAGCTGAAGATACAATGTTGCAAAAGTCATCTTTGCTTCTTTGTTGCAGTTTGTAGAGTTCCTAGAGGGTCCAGATGCAGTTTTGTTGATAGAAGGTGAAGTAAAGGATTCAGAGGATTCCTGCTGGAGTCTTGCAATCAGAATCTGAGGAAACACCCAGAGGAGAGACCCTAAATAGCCCTGAAAGGGGGATTGGTCAGCTACACAGGTAAGCACCTATCAGGGGAGGGTTCTGACGGCACCTGCTGTCACTGGCCACTCAGATGCTTCCAGAGTGCCCCACCACCTTCGAATCCAACATTGCAAAATTGTAAAAACCAGGGACACTCTGGAGGAGCTCTGGGCACCACCCCTGGGGTGGTAATGGACAGGGGAGTGGTCACTCCCCTTTCCTTTGTTCAGTTTCACGCCAGAGGAGGGACTGGGAGTGCCTGAACTGGCATAGGCCGGATTATGGAAGGAGGGCACCATCTGTGCCCTTCAAAGCATTTCCAGAGGCTCAGGGAGACTATCCCGCCCATGCCTGTAACACCTATTTCCAAAGGGAGAGTGTAGGAAGTTGGCTCTGTATATAGTATCTCAAAGTGAGAAATAGTGTGCACAGAGTCCCAGAGTTCCCCTTAGAGGTTGATAGTGGCAAAATTAGATAATACTAATTCTGTAGTTTGTGGTAGTGTGGTCGAGCAGTAAGCTTATCAGAGGAAAGTGTTAAGCATTTGTTGTACACACACAGGCAATAAATGAGGTACACACACTCAAAAACTTAACTCCAGGCCAATAGATTTTTATATAGAAAAATATATTTTCTTAATTTATTTTTAGAACCACATGATTCAAATTTTAGGTAAGTACATAAAGTGCAAGGCACTTCACACAGGTAAGTATAGAACTTTGATTTACAACAGTAGTACACACAGTTTTGGTTAAAATGGCAAATAGCTATTTTAAAAGTGGACACTGCAAAAATCAAAAGTTCCTGGGGGAGGTAAGCAATAGTTAGTTTTTCAGGTAAGTAAAGCACTTTCAGTCAATCTCCTGGGCACAGGCAGTCTACCGTTGGGGGTTCCAGGCAATCCCAAAGCCACCACACCAGCAACACAGGGCCGATCAAAGGAGGGCGCAAACAGCACAGGCGCCTATGGAGAACAGGGGTGCTCCGGTTCCGGTCTGCTTGCAGGTAAGTACCTGTGTCCTCAGGGAGCAGACCAGGGGGGTTTTGTAGAGCACTTGGGGGGACCAACACAAGTACACAAAACTCAGTGGTACATGGGCGGCTGTGTGCTGTGTTCAAAGTAGGAGTTGGGATTTGTATTGAAAACCACGGAGGGACCTGGGGGTCACCCTGGCGATGCAGGCAGGGCACAAGGGGGCTTCTCGGGCCAGCCACCAACTGGGCTAGGATGAGGGCCGCCTGCTGGTCACTCCTGCACTGGTAGGTGGTTCCTCTCTGTCCTGGGGGCTGCGGGTGCAGTGCTTGGTCCAGGTGTCGGGTTCCTTTGTTACCAGGCAGTCGGGGTCAGGAGGAGCCTCTGGATCCTCTCCGTAGGTGTTGTTGTGTGGGTGCAGGGAGGTCGACTCAGGGTGTCCATGTTGTTGGAGTTGCCTGGGAGTCCTCTCTGCAGTGTTGGTTTCTCCAAACTCGAGCCGGGGGCGTCGGGTGCAGAGTGTGAGGACTCACGGTTCTGGTGGGAAGTTAGAGTCTCTTTAAAGTTGCTTGTTTTTTAGTTATTTCTGGACAGAGCTGCTGTCCTCGGGAAGGTTCTTGGTCCTTTCGGTGCAGGTCAGTCCTCTGAGTCCTCAGATGTCGCTAGTCCTGCTGGATGCGTCACTGTGCAGGATGTTTGATTTGGGAGACAGGCCGGTAGGGCTGGGGCCAAGTCAGTTGTTATCTCCGTCGTCTCTGCGGGGCTTTCAGGTCAGCAGTCCTTCTTCTTTCTTCAGGTTGCAGGATCTGATTTCTTGGGTTCAGGGTCGCGGCTAAATACTGAATTTAGGTGTGTGTTTAGGCCTGGGGAGCAGTAGCCTATGGCTACTGCCCTGGAGGGTGGCTATACCCTCTTTGTGCCTCCTCCCTGAGAGGAGGGGGGCACATCCCCATTCATATTGGGGGAATCTTCCAAAACCAAGATGGAGAACTTCTTAAAGCAGGGGTCACCTCAGCTCAGGACACCTTAGGGGCTGTCCTGACTGATGGGTGACTCCTCCTTGTTTTTCTCATTATCTCCTCCGGACTTGCCGCCAAAACTGGGGGCTGTGTCCGGAGGGGCGGGCATCTCTATTAGCTGGGATGCCCTGGGGCGCTGTAACAACCGGCATAAGCCTTTGAGGCTTAAAGCCAGGTGTTATTGTTCCTGCAGGGGGAGTTGAGAATCACCTCCACCCAGTGCAGGCTTTATTCCTGGCCACAGAGTGACAAAGGCACTCACCCCATGTGGCCAGAAACTCATCTGGTTGTGACAGGCTGGCAGGAACTGGTCAGCCTAACACTAGGAATTGGAATGTCGTGTCTTTTCTTGGAATGTCGTGTGGAATGTCATGTCTTTTCTTGGAATGTCATGTCTTTTCTTGGAATGTGTGGAATGTCATGTCTTTTCCTAGAATGTCATGACCTTTTTTGGAATGTCATGTCTTTTCTTGGAATGTCATGTCTTTTTTTGGAATGTCATGTCTTTTCTTGGAATGTCATGTCTTTTTTTGGAATGTCATGTCTTTTCCTGGAATGTGTGGAATGTCGTGTCTTTTCTTGGAATGTCATGTCTTTTTTTGGAATGTCATGTCTTTTCCTGGAATGTCATGTCTTTTTTTGGAATGTCATGTCTTTTCTTGGAATGTCATATCTTTTTTTGGAATGTCATGTCTTTTCCTGGAATGTGTGGAATGTCGTGTCTTTTCTTGGAATGTCATGTCTTTTTTTGGAATGTCATGTCTTTTCCTGGAATGTGTGGAATGTCACGTCTTTTATTGGAATGTCATGTCTTTTCCTGGAATGTGTGGAATGTCATGTCTTTTCTTGAAATGTCATGTCTTTTTTTGGAATGTCGTGTGGATTGTCATGTCTTTTCTTGGAATGTCGTGTCTTTTCCCGGAATGTCATGTCTTTTTTTGGAATGTCATGTCTTTTCTTGGAATGTCATGTCTTTTTTTGGAATTAAATGTCTTTTCCAGGAATGTGTGGAATGTCGTGTCTTTTCTTGGAATGTCATGTCTTTTTTTGGAATGTCATGTCTTTTCCTGGAATGTGTGGAATGTCATGTCTTTTCTTGGAATGTCATGTCTTTTTTAGGAATGTCATGTCTTTTCCTGGAATGTATGGAATGTCGTGTCTTTTCTTGGAATGTCGTGTGGAATGTCGTCTTTTCAAGGAATGTCATGTCTTTTCTTGGAATGTGTGGAATGTCATGTCTTTTCTTGGAATGTCATATCTTGGAATGTCATGTCTTTTCTTGGAATGTCATGTCTTTTTTGGAATGTCATGTCTTTTCCTGGAATGTGTGGAATGTCGTGTCTTTTCTTGGAATGTCGTGTCTTTTTTTATAATGTCATGTCTTTTCCTTGAATGTGTGGAATGTCGTGTCTTTTCTTGGAATGTCATGTCTTTTCTTGGAATGTCATATCTTTTCTTGGAATGTCATGTCTTTTTTTGGAATGTCATGTCTTTTCCTGGAATGTGTGGAATGTCGTGTCTTTTCTTGGAATGTCATGTCTTTTCTTGGAATGTCATATCTTTTCTTGGAATGTCGTCTTTTTTTGGAATGTCATGTCTTTTCCTGGAATGTGTGGAATGCTGTGTCTTTTCTTGGAATGTCATGTCTTTTCTTGGAATGTCATCTCTTTTCTTGGAATGTTATGTCTTTTTTTGGAATGTCATGTCTTTTCTTGGAATGTGTGGAATGTCATGTCTTTTCTTGGAATGTCATGTCGTGGAATGTCATGTCTTTTCTTGGAATGTCATGTCTTTTCTTGGAATGTCATGTCTTTTCCTGGAATGTGTGGAATGTCATGTCTTTTCTTGGAATGTCATGTCTTGGAATGTCATGTCTTTTCTTGGAATGTCATGTCTTTTTTTGGAATGTCATGTCTTTTCCTGGAATGTGTGGAATGTTCTGTCTTTTCTTGTAATGTCGTGTGGAATGTCATGTCTTTTCTTGGAATGTCATGTCTTTTCTTGGAATGTGTGGAATGTCATGTCTTTTCTTGGAATGTCATGTCTTGGAATGTCATGTCTTTTCTTGGAATGTCATGTCTTTTTTTTTAATGTCATGTCTTTTCCTGGAATGTGTGGAATGTCGTGTCTTTTCTTAGAATGTCATGTCTTTTCTTGGAATGTCATGTCTTTTTTTGGAATGTCATGTCTTTTCCTGGAATGTGTGGAATGTCAATGCTTTTCTTGGAATGTCATCTCTTTTTTTGGAATGTCATGTCATTTCCTGGAATGTGTGGAATGTCGTGTCTTTTCTTGGAATGTCGTGTGGAATGTCATGTCTTTTCTTGGAATGTCATGTCTTTTCTTGGGATGTGTGGAATGTCATGTCTTTTCTTGGAATGTCATGTCTTGGAATGTCATGTCTTTTCATGGAATGTGTGGAATGTCATGTCTTTTCTTGGAATGTCATGTCTTTTTTTGGAATGTTGTGTGGATTGTCGTTTCTTTTCTTGGAATGTCGTGTCTTTTCCTGGAATGTCATATCTTTTTTGGGAATCTCATGTCTTTTCTTGGAATGTCATGTCTTTTTTTGCAATGTCATGTCTTTTCCTGGAATATGTGGAATGTCGTGTCTTTTCTTGGAATGTCATGTGGAATGTCATGTCTTTTCTTGGAATGTGTGGAATGTCATGTCTTTTCTTGGAATGTCATGTCTTTTTGTGGAATGTCATGTCTTTTCCTGGAATGTGTGGAATGTCGTGTCTTTTCTTGGAATGTGTGGAATGTCATGTCTTTTCTTGGAATGTCATGTCTTGGAATGTCACGTCTTTTCTTGGAATGTCATGTCTTTTTTTGGAATGTCATGTCTTTTCCTGGAATGTGTGGAATGTCATGTCTTTTTTTGGAATGTCATGTCTTTTCTTGGAATGTCATGTCTTTTTTTGGAATGTCATGTCTTTGCCTGGAATGTGTGGAATGTTCTGTCTTTTCTTGTAATGTCGTGTGGAATGTCATGTCTTTTCTTGGAATGTCATGTCTTTTCTTGGAATGTGTGGAATGTCATGTCTTTTCTTGGAATGTCATGTCTTGGAATATCATGTCTTTTCTTGGAATGTCATGTCTTTTTTTTTAATGTCATGTCTTTTCCTGGAATGTGTGGAATGTCGTGTCTCTTCTTAGAATGTCATGTCTTTTCTTGGAATGTCATGTCTTTTTTTGGAATGTCATGTCTTTTCCTGGAATGTGTGGTATGTCAATGCTTTTCTTGGAATGTCATCTCTTTTTTTGGAATGTCATGTCATTTCCTGGAATGTGTGGAATGTCGTGTCTTTTCTTGGAATGTCGTGTGGAATGTCATGTCTTTTCTTGGAATGTCATGTCTTTTCTTGGGATGTGTGGAATGTCATGTCTTTTCTTGGAATGTCATGTCTTGGAATGTCATGTCTTTTCATTGAATGTGTGGAATGTCATGTCTTTTCTTGGAATGTCATGTCTTTTTTTGGAATGTTGTGTGGATTGTCGTGTCTTTTCTTGGAATGTCGTGTCTTTTCCTGGAATGTCATATCTTTTCTTGGAATCTCATGTCTTTTCTTGGAATGTCATGTCTTTTTTTGCAATGTCATGTCTTTTCCTGGAATATATGGAATGTCGTGTCTTTTCTCGGAATGTCATGTGGAATGTCATGTCTTTTCTTGGAATGTGTGGAATGTCATGTCTTTTCTTGGAATGTCATGTCTTTTCTTGGAATGTCATGTCTTTTTGTGGAATGTCATGTCTTTTCCTGGAATGTGTGGAATGTTGTGTCTTTTCTTGGAATGTGTGGAATGTCATGTCTTTTCTTGGAATGTCATGTCTTGGAATGTCACGTCTTTTCTTGGAATGTCACGTCTTTTCTTGGAATGTCATGTCTTTTTTAGGAATGTCATGTCTTTTCCTGGAATGTCATGTCTTGGAATGTCACGTCTTTTCTTGGAATGTCATGTCTTTTTGTGGAATGTCATGTCTTTTCCTGGAATGTGTGGAATGTCGTGTCTTTTCTTGGAATGTGTGGAATGTCATGTCTTTTCTTGGAATGTCATGTCTTGGAATGTCACGTCTTTTCTTGGAATGTCATGTCTTTTTTTGGAATGTCATGTCTTTTCCTGGAATGTGTGGAATGTCGTGTCTTATCTTGGAATGTCATGTGGAATGTCATGTCTTTTCTTGGAATGTCATGTCTTTTCTTGGAATGTGTGGAGTGTCATGTCTTTTCTTGGAATGTCATGTCTTTTTGTGGAATGTCATGTCTTTTCCTGGAATGTGTGGAATGTTGTGTCTTTTCTTGCAATGTCATGCCTTTTCTTGGAATGTCTCTTCTTTTCCTGGAATGTGTGGAATGTCGTGTCTTTTCTTAGAATGTCGTGTCTTTTTTTATAATGTCATATCTTTTCCTTGAATGTGTGGAATGTCGTGTCTTTTCTTGGAATGTCATGTCTTTTCTTTGAATGTCATATCTTTTCTTGGAATGTCATGTCTTTTCATGGAATGTCATGTCTTTTTTTGGAATGTCATGTCTTTTCCTGGAATGTGTGGAATGTCTTCTCTTTTCTTGGAATGTCGTGTCTTTTCTTGGAATGTCATGTCTTTTTTTTGGAATGTCATGTCTTTTCCTGGAATGTGTGGAATGTCGTGTCTTTTCTTGGAATGTCGTGTGGAATGTCATGTCTTTTCTTGGAATGTCATGTCTTTTCTTGGAGTGTGTGGAATGTTGTGTCTTTTCTTGGAAATTTCATGTCTTTTCTTGGAATGTCATGTCTTTTTTTGGAATGTCATGTCTTTTCCTGGAATGTCATGTTTTTTCTTGGAATGTAATGTCTTTTCCTGGAATGTGTGGAATCTCGTGTCTTTTTTTGGAATGCCGTGTCTTTTCTTGGAATGTCATGTCTTTTTTTGGAATGTCGTGTCTTTTCCTGGAATGTGTGGACTGTCGTGTCTTTTCTTGGAATGTCATGTCTTTTCTTGGAATGTCATGTTTTTTTGGAATGTCATTCTTTTCCTGGAATGAGTGGAATGTCGTGTCTTTTCTTGGAATGTCATGTCTTTTCTTGGAATGTCATGTCTTTTTTTTGGAATGTCATGTCTTTTCCTGGAATGTGTGGAATGTCGTGTTTTTTCTTGGAATGTTGTGTGGAATGTCATGTTTTTTTTGGAATGTCATTCTTTTCCTGGAATGTGTGGAATGTCGTGTCTTTTCTTGGAATGTCATGTCTTTTCTTGGAATGTCATGTCTTTTTTTGGAATATCTTGTCTTTTCCTGGAATGTGTGGAATGTCGTGTCTTTTCTTGGAATGTCATGTCTTTTCTTGGAATGTCATGTCTTTTTTTGGAATGTGATGTCTTTTCCTGGAATGTGTGGAATGTCGTGTCTTTTCTTGGAATGTCATGTGGAATGTCATGTCTTTTCTTGGAATGTCATGTCTTTTTTTGGAATTTGTGGAATGTCATGTCTTTTCTTGGAATGTCATGTCTTGGAATCTCTTGTCTTTTCTTGGAATGTCATATCTTTTTTTGGTATGACATGTCTTTACCTGGAATGTGTGGAATGTCGTGTCTTTTCTTGGAATGTCATGTCTTTTTTTGGAATGTCATGTCTTATCTTGGAATGTCATGTCTTTTCTTGGAATGTCATGTCTTTTTTTGGAATGTCGTGTGGATTGTCGTGTCTTTTCTTGTAATGTCGTGTCTTTTCCTAGAATGTCATGTCTTTTTGTGGAATGTCATGTCTTTTCCTGGAATGTCATGTCTTTTTTCGGAATGTCATGTCTTTTCTTGGAATGTCATGTCTTTTCCTGGAATGTGTGGAATGTTGTGTCTTTTCTTGGAATGTCATGTCTTTTCCTGGAATGTGTGGAATGTCGTGTCTTTTCTTGGAATGTCATGTCTTTTCTTGGAATGTCATGTCTTTTTTTTGGAATGTCATGTCTTTTCCTGGAATGTGTGGAATGTTGTGTCTTTTCTTGAAATGTCGTGTGGAATGTCATGTTTTTTCTTGGAATTTCAAGTCTTTTCCTGGAATGTCATGTCTTTTCCTGGAATGTCATGTCTTTTTTTGGAATGTCATGTCTTTTCTTGGAATGTCATTTCTTTTCCTGGAATGTGTGGAATGTCGTGTCATTTCTTGGAATGTCATGTCTTTTCTTGGAATGTCACAACTTTTTTTGGAATCTCATGGCTTTTCTTGGAATGTCATGTCTTTTCCTGGAATGTCATGTCTTTTCTTGGAATGTGTGGAATATTGTGTCTTTTCTTGAAATGTCGTGTGGAATGTCATGTCTTTTTTTGGAATGTCATGTCTTTTCTTGGAATGTCATGTCTTTTCCTGGAATGTGTGGAATGTCGTGTCATTTCTTGGAATGTCATGTCTTTTCTTGGAATGTCACAACTTTTTTGGGAATCTCATGGCTTTTCTTGGAATGTCATGTCTTTTTTTTGGAATGTCATGTCTTTTCCTGGAATGTGTGGAATGTTGTGTCTTTTCTTGAAATGTCGTGTGGAATGTCATGTCTTTTCTTGGAATGTCATGTCTTTTCTTGGAATGTGTGGAATGTCATGTCTTTTCCTGGAATTTCATGTCTTTTCCTGGAATGTCATGTCTTTTCCTGGAATGTCATGTCTTTTTTTGGAATGTCATGTCTTTTCTTGGAATGTCATGTCTTTTCCTGGAATGTGTGGAATGTCGTGTCATTTCTTGGAATGGCATGTCTTTTCTTGAAATGTCACAACTTTTTTTGGAATCTCATGGCTTTTCTTGGAATGTCATGTCTTTTCCTGGAATGTCATGTCTTTTTTTGGAATGTCATGTCTTTTCTTGGAATGTCGTGTCTTTTCCTGGAATGTCATGTCTTTTTTTGGAATGTCATGTCTTTTCTTGGAATGTCATGTCTTTTTTTGGAATGTCGTGTGGATTGTCGTGTCTTTTCTTGACATGTCGTGTCTTTTCCTGGAATGTCATGTCTTTTCTTGGAATGTCATGTCTTTTTTAGGAATGTCATGTCTTTTCCTGGAATGTGTGGAATGTCGAGTCTTTTCTTGGAATGTCATGTCTTTTCTTGGAATGTCATGTATTTTTTAGGAATGTCATGTCTTTTCCTGGAATGTGTGGAATGTCGTGTCTTTTCTTGGAATGTCATGTCTTTTCTTAGAATGTGTGGAATGTCGTGTCTTTTCTTGGAATGTCATGTCTTTTTTTGGAATGTCATGTCTTTTCCTGGAATGTGTGGAATGTCATGTCTTTTCTTGGAATGTCACGTCTTTTCCTTGATTGTGTAGAATATCGTGTCTTTTCTTGGAATGTTGTGTGGAATGTCATGTCTTTTCATGGAATGTCATGTCTTTTCTTGGAATGTGTGGAATGTCATGTCTTTTCTTGGAATGTCATGTCTTGGAATGTCATGTCTTTTCTTGGAATGTCATGTCTTTTTTGGAATGTCATGTCTTTTCCTGAATGTTATGTGTTTTTTGGGAATGTCATGTCTTTTCCTGGAATGTCATGTCTTTTTTTGGAATGTCATGTCTTTTCCTGGAATGTGTGGAATGTCGTGTCTTTTCTTGGAATGTCGCGTGGAATGTCATGTCTTTTCTTGGAATGTCATGTCTTTTCTTGGAATGTCATCTCATTTTTTGGAATGTCGTGTGGATTGTCGTGTCTTTTCTTGGAATGTCGTGTCTTTTCCTGGAATATCATGTCTTTTTTTCGAATGCCATGTCTTTTCCTGGAATGTGTGGAATGTCATGTCTTTTCTTGGAATATCATGTCTTTTTTTGGAGTGTCATGTCTTTTCCTGGAATGTGTGGAATGTCGTGTCTTTTCTTGGAATGTCGTGTGGAATGTCATGTCTTTTCTTGGAATGTCATGTCTTTTCTTGGAATGTGTGGAATGTCATGTCTTTTCTTGGAATGTCATGTCTTGGAATGTCATGTCTTTTCTTGGAATGTGATGTCTTTTTTGGAATGTCATGTCTTTTCCTGGAATGTGTGGAATGTCGTGTCTTTTCTTGGAATGTCATGTCTTTTTTTGGAATGTCATGTCTTATCTTGGAATGTCATGTCTTTTTTGGAATGTTGTGTGGATTGTCGTGTCTTTTCTTGGAATGTCGTGTCTTTTCCTGGAATGTCATATCATTTCTTGGAATGTTAATGTCTTTTCCTGGAATGTCATGTCTTTTCTTGGAATGTCATGTCTTTTTTTGGAATGTCATGTCTTTTCCTGGAATTTGTGGAATGTCGTGTCTTTTCTTGGAACGTCATGTCTTGGAATGTCATGTCTTTTCTTGGAATGTCATGTCTTTTTTTGGAATGTCATGTCTTTTCCTGGAATGTGTGGAATGTCATGTCTTTTTTTGGAATGTCATGTCTTTTCCTGGAATATGTGGAATGTCGTGTCTTTTCTTGGAATGTCATGTCTTTTTTTGGAATGTCATGTCTTTTCTTGGAATGTGTGGAATGTCATGTCTTTTCCTGGAATGTCATGTCTTTTTGTGGAATGTCATGTCTTTTCCTGGAATGTGTGGAATGTCGTGTCTTTTCTTGGAATGTGTAGAATGTCATGTCTTTTCTTAGAATGTCATGTCTTGGAATGTGATGTCTTTTCTTGGAATGTCATGTCTTTTTTTGGAATGTCATGTCTTTTCCTGGAATGTGTGGAATGTCGTGTCTTATCTTGGAATGTCATGTGGAATGTCATGTCTTTTCTTGGAATGTCATGTCTTTTCTTGGAATTTGTGGAGTGTCATGTCTTTTCTTTGAATGTCATGTTTTTTTGTGGAATGTCATGTCTTTTCCTGGAAGGTGTGGAATGTCGTGTCTTTTCTTGGAATGTCATGTCTTTTCTTGGAATGTCATCTCTTTTTCTGGAATGTGTGCAATGTTGTGTCTTTTCTTGGAATGTCATGTCTTTTCTTGGAATGTGTGGAATGTAATGTCTTTTCTTGGAATGTCATGTCTTGGAATGTCATGTCTTTTCTTGGAATGTCATGTATTTTTTTGGAATGTCATGTCTTTTCCTGGAATGTGTGGAATGTTGTGACTTTTCTTGGAATGTCGTGTCTTTTTTTGGAATGTGTGGAATGTCATGTCTTTTCTTGGAATGTCATGTCTTGGAATGTCATGTCTTTTCTTGGAATGTCATGTCTTTTTTTTGGAATGCCATGTCTTTTCCTGGAATGTGTGCAATGTCATGTCTTTTCTTGGAATGTCATGTCTTTTTTTGGAATGTCATGTCTTTTCCTGGAATGTGTGGAATGTCGTGTCTTTTCTTGGAATGTTGTGTGGAATGTCATGTCTTTTCTTGGACTGTCATGTCTTTTCTTGGAATGTCATGTCTTTTCTTGGAATGTAATGTCTTTTTTTGGAATGTCATGTCTTTTCTTGGAATGTGTGGAATGTTGTGTCTTTTCTTGGAATGTCATGTCTTTTTTTGGAATGTCATCTCTTTTCTTGGAATGTCATGTCTTTTCCTGGAATGTGTGGAATGTAATGTCTTTTTTTGGAATGTCATGTCTTTTTTTTGGAATGTCATGTCTTTTCCTGGAATGTGTGGAATGTCGTGTCTTTTCTTGGAATGTCGTGTGGAATGTCATGTCTTTTCTTGGAATGTCATGTCTTTTCTTGGAATGTGTGGAATGTCATGTCTTTTCTTGGAATGTCATGTCTTGGAATGTCATGTCTTTTCTTGGAATGTCATGTCTTTTTTTCGAATGCCATGTCTTTTCCTGGAATGTGTGGAATGTCATGTCTTTTCTTGGAATATCATGTCTTTTTTTGGAGTGTCATGTCTTTTCCTGGAATGTGTGGAATGTCGTGTCTTTTCTTGGAATGTCGTGTGGAATGTCATGTCTTTTCTTGGAATGTCATGTCTTTTCTTGGAATGTGTGGAATGTCATGTCTTTTCTTGGAATGTCATGTCTTGGAATGACATGTCTTTTCTTGGAATGTGATGTCTTTTTTGGAATGTCATGTCTTTTCCTGGAATTTGTGGAATGTCGTGTCTTTTCTTGGAATGTCATGTCTTTTTTTGCAATGTCATGTCTTATCTTGGAATGTTATGTCTTTTCTGGAATGTTGTGTGGATTGTCGTGTCTTTTCTTGGAATGTCGTGTCTTTTCCTGGAATGTCATGTCTTTTTTTGGAATGTCATGTCTTTTCCTGGAATGTCATGTCTTTTTTTGGAATGTCATATCATTTCTTGGAATGTCATATCTTTTTTCTGGAATGTCATGTCTTTTCTTGGAATGTCATGTCTTTTTTTGGAATGTCATGTCTTTTCCTGGAATTTGTGGAATGTCGTGTCTTTTCTTGGAATGTCATGTCTTTTCTTGGAATGTCATATCTTTTCCTGGAATGTTTGGAATGTCGTGTCTTTTCTTGGAATGTCGTGTGGAATGTCATGTCTTTTCTTGGAATGTCATGTCTTTTCTTGGAATGTGTGGAATGTCATGTCTTTTCCTGGAATTTCATGTCTTTTCCCAGAATGTCATGTCTATTCCTGGAATGTCATGTCTTTTTTTGGAATGTCATGTCTTTTCTTGGAATTTCATGTATTTTCCTGGAATGTGTGGAATGTCGTGTCTTTTCTTGGAATGTCGTGTCTTTTCCTGAAATGTCATGTCTTTTTTTGGAATGTCATGTCTTTTCTTGGAATTTCATGTCTTTTCCTGGAATGTGTGGAATGTCGTGTCTTTTCTTGGAATGTCGTGTCTTTTTTTGGAATGAGTGGAATGTCATGTCTTTTCTTGGAATGTCATGTCTTGGAATGTCATGTCTTTTCTTGGAATGTCATGTCTTTTTTTTGGAATGTCATGTCTTTTCCTGGAATGTGTGGAATGTAATGTCTTTTCTTGGAATGTCTTGTCTTGGAATGTCATGTCTTTTCTTGGAATGTCATGTCTTTTCTTGGAATGTGTGGAATGTAATGTCTTTTCTTGGAATGTCATGTCTTGGAATGTCATGTCTTTTCTTGGAATGTCATGTCTTTTTTTGGAATGTCATGTCTTTTCCTGGAATGTGTGGAATGTTGTGTCTTTTCTTGGAATGTCGTGTCTTTTTTTGGAATGTGTGGAATGTCATGTCTTTTCTTGGAATGTCATGTCTTGGAATGTCATGTCTTTTCTTGGAATGTCATGTCTTTTTTTTGGAATGCCATGTCTTTTCCTGGAATGTGTGCAATGTCATGTCTTTTCTTGGAATGTCATGTCTTTTTTTGGAATGTCATGTCTTTTCCTGGAATGTGTGGAATGTCGTGTCTTTTCTTGGAATGTCGTGTGGAATGTCATGTCTTTTCTTGGACTGTCATGTCTTTTCTTGGAATGTGTGGAATGTCATGTCTTTTCTTGGAATGTCATGTCTTTTTTTGGACTGTCATGTCTTTTCTTGGAATGTAATGTCTTTTTTTGGAATGTCATGTCTTTTCTTGGAATGTGTGGAATGTTGTGTCTTTTCTTGGAATGTCATGTCTTTTTTTGGAATGTCATCTCTTTTCTTGGAATGTCATGTCTTTTCCTGGAATGTGTGGAATGTCATGTGTTTTTTTGGAATGTCATGTCTTTTTTTTGGAATGTCATGTCTTTTCCTGGAATGTGTGGAATGTCGTGTCTTTTCTTGGAATGTCGTGTGGAATGTCATGTCTTTTCTTGGAATGTCATGTCTTTTCTTGGAATGTGTGGAATGTCATGTCTTTTCTTGGAATGTCATGTCTTGGAATGTCATGTCTTTTCTTGGAATGTCATGTCTTTTTTTCGAATGCCATGTCTTTTCCTGGAATGTGTGGAATGTCATGTCTTTTCTTGGAATATCATGTCTTTTTTTGGAATGTCATGTCTTTTCCTGGAATGTGTGGAATGTCGTGTCTTTTCTTGGAATGTCGTGTGGAATGTCATGTCTTTTCTTGGAATGTCATGGCAGCCAGGCATCTCTCTACGAAAACAGTATACGCCTGTCTTTGGCATAGATTTGTGTCAAGGTGGAACAACAAATTTGTTGATCCCCTCTCTGCTCCTCTATCTGAGGTTCTTTTGTTCATTCTTTCTTTGGCCCAGCATGTCTCGGCTTTGGCCACGCTTACAGGGTATTTATCGGCTATTTCGGCCTTTCTTAGGCTACCTGATCAGCCCTCGCTCTTTAAGCCTCCTATTGTGAATAAATTCCTTAAAGGTCTCACCCATTTATTACCTCCCACTCCATTTATCATGCCTCAGTGGGACCTCAATCTTGTCCTTACTTAATTAATGTGCACTCCCTTTGAGCCAATGTAAAATTGCCCTTTATGGCTCCTCACTTTTGTCTTTCTTGGTACCATCACTTCTGCTCACAGACTGAGTGAGCTTCAAGCTTTTTCTTCCGAGCCTCCATTCTTGTCTGTGCACCCTGACAAAGTGGTGTTGCACACTGAGGCTTCCTTCCTTCCTTCCCAAGGTTGTTTCTCCTTTTCATGTAGGCCAGTCCATCACGCATCGCCACATTCTTCTCATGAGAAGGAGATACTCCACCGTCTGGACCGAAACAGTGCGTTGGTGATCTATCTAAATTGTACTAAAGATTTCCGGGTGGACGATCAACTCTTTTTCGGGTCTGTGGGTGCGGAGAAAGGGAAGGCGGTGCAAAAACGTACCATCTCTCGATGTGTATTTCTTTGCATCAGGATGTGCTACACTTTGGCCAAGAAGCAACCCCCTGAGGGCTTGTGCACTCATTCCACCAGAGCAGCTGCTGCCTCCACTGCGTTAGCATGCAGAGTTCCTGTCCTGGATATCGACCAAGCAGCTATGTGGGTATCCCTGCACATGTTTGCTAAACATTACTGCCTGGACAGTCAGGTCCGTCGAGATGACTGCTTTGGTCATTCGGTCCTGCAGGACTTTCTAGTACGATCTCGGTTCGCAGCCCACCTCAGAGGATGGAATTGCTTAGGTATCTATTCTAAGGTAAGGAATCTGCAACTAGAAGTCTCTATCAGATGTCCAAGTTGGCGGCGTCTGGGTATTACTCCCGACGTCATCACGGCGACTACGACGCCAACAATGCCCGCAAAGTCTACTGACGCACAAGGGTATTGCTCGAAGAAAAAATCTCCGGATCCAGTCTGGCGCCTGGTGGAAAATTCTAAGGCAAGGAATCTGCAACTAGAATATGTCTCTGCCAGATATTTTGTTACTGAAGGTAAGTAACTTGTGTGTTAGCGGCTCACCAGGCTAGCAGGGGTTGTAGTGCCATAACTGTAGTGGTCGATGCCTTTTACCAGTGCTGTCCTGGGACCGGACCTACTGTGGCGCACTGCATAACAAACACCAAATTTACCTTTTCTGCACTGCATCTCAAGGTAGCCTGCCAAACAGTCCTTTCTTCTCAAGGAGGTGGTGGAGTATAGACTAAGAAACCAGCAGCCTGTAACATAGCATGCAATAAGCATTGTCCAATCCACTGCTCACATTTATAAAAGTGAAGTACTTTTACTTATTAAAAAGAATGCAATAGATATATAATTAAATTGCATATCAAGAAAAGATTTTGTAATATACCTTACATAAATCTGTTTTGAATGTATATTTTGACTGACCAACAAACCAGGACAGAAATAAGAAAATCTTTTAAAACTTGAATCTCAGAATTACAACAAGAACACTTCTGTTGTCGTAGACCTTAGGTGCCAGCAAGCCAGACTTTATCACTTATTCAATTACAAAGCATAAAAATATTTTTAAAACTCTGTACAGCCAACAGCATGCTTTAACTGATTTTGATTAGTTGTTGACAATGCAGCATCAAAAGTTTTAATATTGTACTTTATAAAAATGCGTTTTAAATAAATAGTTTGATTGAGTAACCGGAACAGAAAAGAGATCTGATTTCATTCTTGAATCTTACAATTACAATGAGAACAACTTGGCTATCTGAGACCTTTATTACTAAAAATCCTGGTACTGATCATTGATTGGGAGGTTTCCTAATTTAAAATTCTTAATCTCCTCATTTCAGGACCTAGGTTTTCTCCTAAGCGAAACTGGGGTGCAACCACTTTCACAGAAGAAAAATTGTTACAGTTGTTTATTTGTTTAACAGAAAACAAGATCCATATCACAACGTCTACTGCTTTATATTTTCTTTAATCAAACAATCATTCATGTCATAGCAGGCTGACGTATATTCTCATATTCTCATTTTTGCTTTCCCAGGATACTTCACATAACAAGGCAAGACTACCAAGACATTTTTTATTCCACATCGCTTAAAATTTAGTGCCAAACAATATGTTGCAGATGGTTCCTTGATGAGCTGAGAAAACTAGGGAGCAACCACATGTATACACTTGATCATTCAGTAAAGTTAAAAAAGCTCCACCTAAAGAGACTTTTTCAGAGTCTACAATCTTATTCCAAAATAAGCCTTCCAAAGTTAGAAGTCTACCTTGTCCGTTTTAGGCATGAAATTTAAAAGCTGGGCCTTGATTTCATGCAGTGCAGTGTAAGGAGTGGTAAATTGTTATAAATTGGGTTGTTGGTTGACTGGGATGTGAGCCCTGGTCAAGCATCAACCATAATTTTAGTCAGGGTAAGGCACAAGCAAACCCCAAATTAAAGTGTGCTCAACGCCCTAGTACCTAGGCACAGAGCAGTCTCGCTTAACTTAGAGGCATTGTGTAAAGTATTTGTGCAACACTTCAAACAGTAAAATAATGAAAATACCGCACACAAATATCCCACTCCAGGTTAGAAAAATAGAGCAACATTTTTTAAATAAAGCAAGACTAAAACTACAATCATGCAATCAGTATAACCAGAGTTATGACTTTTTAATGATTGAACTGTAAAATAGCACCTAAAAGCATAAAGTGCCAACCATGGCTATCTGGTTGCTCTGGACCGAATCAAAGTCAAAAGTGCAGGCCTTCTGCGATGGAGCGCTGGTTGGATACAGTCCTAGATTCGTCCTGCTGAAGGTTTACCTCGTCACTGTTTGTGCCTAAAGTCCTATTTGCATTAGAGAGGGTCATGGGGGGCACGGAGAGCTATGTAGACGATTGTCAGCATGGAGCGAAGAACAGGCTGGGTGTCACAGGCGGGCTAGAGCTTTGCATTGGCAGTCCACCACAAGTGATGGATGCTTGCTGTGCGAAGAGAGGGGGCTGGTGGCGGCTCGTGCTGAATTTCATTGCATGTGACACAGCTCTGATGCGGACAGGCCTGGTGAGGCAAAGAGCCCAAAAGCTTGATTTCAAGAGCCTTTGAGCCTCACACCAAGGGTCCAGGACCTTAGATGCACCGCTTGGGGGGGGGGGGGGTCAGGAACTCGTTGCAATTGGTTCCAGGATCTGGTTAGGAGGCCTTTTATGTCTCTGAGGCTCAGTTCAGGAGGCCAACAGACTGGTTCTTTGAGTCACTCTGTTGTCCTGGGTTCAAGATGAAGTTGGAGGTCCAGTTCTTCTTTCCTGGGCAAAAGAACAGCCAGTCAGGACAACACCGCAGCCGTTCCTTTAGAGCAGCAGTCAAGCAGAATGACCGTCTTTGTAGCAGCACAGCAGTCCCTCTTCCTGCCAGAGTAATCACAGATCCCGAAGTGTACTGAAGAGTTGTTGTCTGAGTTCTTTCTTTTATACACAGTTGTGCTTTTAAAATGGGGGAGAAGCTTCTGGAGGCATGCCTTTAAAGTGCACTGATACACTGGCCTGGCTCCAGACTACCTACAAGGGTTATGCAGCCCTTTGTGTGGAGACAAGACACAGCATATTCACGTGTAAGTGGGCTGTGCCCAGCTCCTCCCTCTCATACTGCCATTGATGACCCATCCAGTCACACCTAAGCCCCCATTGTGTGCAGCTTTCTAGGAGGAATACACAAAGCCCAACTGTCAACTACACCCAGTTCTGTGTGCTGGCACCGAATGGCACGGGCAAGAAAATGCCAACTTTCTAAAAGTGGCATTTTCAGAAGTACAATTTAAAATCAAACTCCTCCATAAGGTGGAATTTAACATTTTTATTCCAGAGTGTAGGAGGCTGGCCTGGCTTATAGTGGGTACCTGATGATACTTACACCTTGTGCCAGGTCCAGTTATCCCTTATTAGTAGTGTTCTAGCAGCTTAGGCGGATTGAGGTAGCTATAGCAGAGCAGTTTAGGCTGAACTAGGAGACATGCAAAGCTCCTAGTACACCACTTATATCATATAGCACTATATCATAAGAAACACAATACTCAAAGTTACTCAAAATAAAGGTACTTTATTTTAGTGACAATGTGGCAAACATATCTCAGAGGATATACTCCCTTAGGAGGTAAGTTAAATACACAAAATATACACACAAACCAAAATCAGGTAAGTAAACAGTTAGAAAAGTAGTGCAAACACTGTAGAATACAATATGATGCAATAGACCTAGGGGCAACTGTAGGAAAGTATCATCTTGCCTGGCATGTTACCCCCATATTTCACTGTATTTATGTTGTTATAGACCTTGTGTCACTGTGATCCTGCCAGGCAGGATCCCAGTGCTCATAGTATGTGCCCTGTATGTGTTCCCTGTGTGGTGCCTAACTGTATCACTGAGGCTCTGCTAACCAGAACCTCAGTGTTTATGCTCTCTCTGCTTTCTAAATTTGTCACTGCAGGCTAGTGACTAAATTTACCAATTCTCATTGGCACACTGGTACACCCATATAATTCCCTTGTATATGGTACTTAGGTACCCAGGTTATTGGGGTTCCAGGATATCCCTATGGGCTGCAGCATTTCTTTTGCCACCCAAAGGGACCTCCGACTTTTCTTACACAGGCCTGCCACTGCAGCCTGAGTGAAATAACGTCCACGTTATTTCACAGCCATTTTTCACTGCACTTAAGTAACTTATAAGTCACCTATATGTCTAACCTTCACCTGGTGAAGGTTGGGTGCAAAGTTACTTAGTGAGTGGGCACCCTGGCACTAGCCAAGGTGCCCCCACATCGTTCGGGGCAAATACCCTGGACTTTGTGAGTGCGGGGACACCATTACCCACGTGCACTATACATTGGTCACTACCTATGTACAGCGTCACAATGGTAACTCCGAACATGGCCACGTAACATGTCTAAGATCATGGAATTGTCACCCAAATACCATTCTGGTATTGGGGGGACAATTCCATGATCCCCCGGGTCTCTAGCATAGAACCCGGGTACTGCCAAACTGCCTTTCCGGGGTTTCCACTGCAGCTGCTGCTGCTGCCAACCCCTCAGACAGGATTCTGCCCTCTTGGGGTCCAGGCAGCCCTGGCCCAGGAAGGCAGAACAAAGGATTTCCTCTGAGAGAGGGTGTTACACCCTTTCCCTTTGGAAATAGGTGTGAAGGGCTGGGGAGGAGTAGCCTCCCCCAGCCTCTAGAAATGCTTTGATGGGCACAGATGGTGCCCATCTCTGCATAAGCCAGTTTACACCGGTTCAGGTATCCCCCAGCCCTGCTCTGGTGCGAAACTGGACAAAGGAAAGGGGAGTGACCACTCCCCTGACCAGTACCTCCCAGGGGAGGTGCCCAGAGCTCCTCCAGTGTGTCCCAGACCTCTGCCATCTTGGAAACAGAGGTGTTGGGGGCACACTGGACTGCTCTGAGTGGCCAGTGCCAGCAGGTGATGTCCGAGAGCCCCCTCTGATAGGTTCTTACCTTTCTTGGAAGCCAAACCTCCTTTTCTGGCTATTTAGGGTCTCTACTCTGGGGAATTCTTCAGATAACGAATGCAAGAGCTCACCAGAGTTTGTCTGCATCTCCCTCTTCGACTTCTACCAAGGATCGACCGCTGACTGCTCCACAACGCCTGCAAAACCACAACAAAGTAGCAAGACGACTACCGGCAACATTGTAGCACCTCATCCTGCCGGCTTTCTCTACTGTTTCCTGGTGGTGCATGCTCTGGGGGTCACCTGCCTTCACCCTGCAATGGACGCCAAGAAGAAATCTCCCGTGGGTCGACGGAATCTTCCCCCTGCTAACGCAGGCACCAAAATACTTAATCACCGGTCCTCTGGGTCCCCTCTCATCCTGACAAGCGTGGTCCCTGGAACACAGGAGCTGGATCCAAGTGACTCCCACAGTCCAGTGATCCTTAAGTCCAAGTTTGGTGGAGGTAAGTCCTTTCCTCCCACGCTAGACTGCAAACCTGTGTACTGCGTGATTTGCAGCTGCTTCGGCTCCTGTGCACTCTTCCAGGATTTCCTTCATGCACAGCCTAGCCTGGGTCCCCAGCACTCTGTCCTGCAGTGCTCAACCCTCTGAGTTAGCCTCCGACGTCGTGGGACCATCCTTTGTAACTCTGCGTGGACTCCGGTTCACAAATCTTCTAAGTTCCTGTTTGGGTACTTCTGTGGGTGCTGCCTGCTTCTGTGGGGGCTCTCTGAGTTGCTGAGCACCCCCTCTGTCTCCTCCTCCAAGGGGCGACATCCTGGTCCTTCCTGGTCCCCAGCAGCACCCAAAAACCTCTACCGTGACCCTTGCAGCTAGCAAAGCTTGTTTGCGGTATTGCTACGTGGGAAAACTTCTGCAACCTTCATCGCGACGTGGGACATCTTCCATCCAAAGGGGAAGTTCCTAGTCCTCTTCGTTATTACAGAACTCCAAGCTTCTTCCGCCCGGAGGCAGCTTCCTTGCACCTTCATCCGGGGTTTTCTGAGCTCATGCCCCCCGGACACTATTGCGACTCTTGGACTTGGTCCCCTTTCCTTGCAGGCCCTCAGGTCCAGGAATCCACGTTCAGTGCCTTGCTGGTGTTTGTTGTTCTTGCAGAATCCCCCTATCACAACTATTGTGCTCTTTTGGGGTAGGAGGATTACTTTACTCCTACTTTACAGGGGGTGGGGTATCTTGGACACCCTGACTGTTTTCTTACAGTCCCAGCGACCCTCTACAAGCTCCCATAGGTCTGGGGTCCATTCGTGATTCGCATTCCACTTTTGGAGTATATGGTTTGTGTTGCCCCTAGACCTATGTTTGCCTATTGCAACCTATTGTAATTCTACACTGTTTGCATTACTTTTCTTACTCTTACTTACCTGTTTTGGTTTGTGTACATATAACTTGTGTATATTACTTACCTTCTTACTGAGGGTACTCACTGAGATACTTGCGGCATATTGTCATAAAAATAAAGTACCTTTACTTTTAGTAACTCTGAGTATTGTGTTTTCTTATGATATTGTGCATATGATATAAGTGGTATAGTAGGAGCTTTGCATGTCTCCTAGTTCAGCCTAAGTTGCTTTGCCATAGCTACCTTCTATCAGCCTAAGCTGCTAGAAACACCTCTATTCTACTAATAAGGCATAACTGGACCTGGCACAGGGTGTAAGTACCACAGGGTACCCACTATAAGCCAGGCCAGCCTCCTACAGCAACACAAACCATATACTCCAAAAGTGGAATGCGAACCACGAATGGACCCCAGGCCTAGTGTAGTGTGTAGAGGGTCGCTGGGAGTGTAAGAATACACTAAGGGTCTCCAAGATACTCCACCCCAAGACCCTGGAAAATAGGAGTAAAGTTACCCTACTACACCAGAAACACACTAAAGTCGTGATAGGAGATTCTTCAAGGACAACAACTGACTGCAAAACACTAAAGACGGATTCCTAGACCTCAGGACCTGTAAAGGAAGGGGACCAAGTCCAAGAGTCACACAAGTGTCCAGGGGTGGCAGGAGCCCACTAAACCCCGCATGAAGGTGCAAAATGGCTGCCTCTGTGTGGAAGAAGCTGAAGATTTTGCAACAACGGAAGATGCCAGGAACTTCTCCTTTGCACAGGAGATGTCCCACGGTGTGCTGGAGGATGCAGAGTGTTTCCACGCAGAAAGACCGCAAACAAGCCTTGCTTAGCTGCAAGAGTCGCAGTTGAAGAAAATGGGTGCTGCCCGGGCCCAGAAAGGACCAGGAGGTCCCCCCTTGGAGGAGGAGACAGAGGGGGCACTCAGCAGCACAGAGAGCCCACACAGAAGCAGGCAGCACCCGCAGAAGCACTTGAACAGGCGTTCAAGAAATCTGAGCACAGCGGTCGTCTCAACACTACAAAGGAGGGTCCCACGAAGCCGGTGGTCAACTCAGTGAGTTGAGCAATGCAGGACGGCATGCTGGGGACCTGGGCTATGCTGTGCACAATGGATTCCTTGCAAAAGTGCACAGAAGCCCTAGCCGCTGCAGTTCACGCAGAACACAGGATTACTGTCTGGCGTGGGGAGGCAAGGACTTACCTTCACCAAATTTGGACAGAAGGACCACTGGACTGTCGGGGTCACTTGGATCCAGCTACTGTGTTCCAGGGACCACGCTCGTCGAGATGAGAGGGGACCCAGAGGACCGGTGATGCAAAAGTTTGGTGCTTGCGTTAGCAGGGAGAAGATTCCGTCGACCCACAGAAGATTTCTTCTTGGCTTCCAGTGCAGGGTGAAGGCAGACAGCCCTCAGAGCATGCACCACCAGGAAAATGTCAAGAAAGCTGGCAGGATTAGGCGCTACGATGTTGCTGGTAGTCTTCTTGCTACGTTGTTGTGGTTTTGCAGGCGTTCTGGAGCAGTCAGCGGTCGTTTCTTGGCAGAAGTCGAAGAGAGAGATGCAGAACTCTGGTGACCTCTTGCATTCATTATCTGAAGAGAAAACCCACAGGAGAGACCCTAAACAGCCCACTGAAGAGGATTGGCCACCAAACCAAGTAAGTACCTATTAGTAAGGTTCTCTGACGTCATCTGCTGGTACTGGCCACTCAGAGGCCTCCATTGTGCCCTCACACCTCTGCATGCAAGATGGCAGAGGTCTGGGACATACTGGAGGAGCTCTGGGCACCACCCCCGGGGTGGTGATGGACAGGGAGTGGTCACTCCCCTTTCTTTTGTCCAGTTTGCGCCAGAGCAGGGGCTGGGGATCCATGAACCGGTGTAGACTGGCTTATGCAAGGAGGGCACCATCTGTGCCCTTCAAAGCATTTCCAGAGGCTGGGGGAGGCTACACCCCCCCAGCCCTTAACACCTATTTCCAAAGGGAGAGGGTGTAACACCCTCTCTCAGAGGAAATCCTTTGTTCTGCCTTCCTGGGCTGCCCAGACCCCAGGAGGGCAGAAGCCTGTCTGTGGGTTGGCAGCATCAATAGCAGCAGTGAAAACCCCAGAGAGATAATTTGGCAGTACCCGGGGTCCATGCAGGAGCCCCAGGGATGCATGGGATTAGCACCCCAAAACCAGATTTGGCATGGGGGGACAATTCCATGATCTTACACATGTTACATGGCCATATTCGGAGTTACCATTGTGAAGCTACATATAGGTATTGACCTATATGTAGTGCACGCGTGTAATGGTGTCCCCGCACTCACAAAGTCGGGGGAAATTGCCCTGAACAAAGTGGGGGCACTTGGCTAGTGCCAGGGTGTAGGAGGCTGGCCTGGTTTGTAGTGAGTACCAAGGGGTACTTGCACTCTGCACCAGATCCAGGTATCCCTTATTAGTGTAGAAGAGGTGTCTAGCAGCTTCAGCTGATACAAAAGGGTAGCTTAGCAGAGCAGCTTAGGCTGAACTAGGAGACATGCAAAGCTCCCCCTATACCACTGGTGTCATATGCACAATATCATAAGAAAACACAATACACAGATATACTAAAAATAAAGGTACTTTATTTTTATGACAATATGCCAAAAGTATCTCAGTGAGTACCCTCAGTATGAGGATAGCAAATATACACAAGATATATGTGCACAATACCAAATATATGCAGTAATAGCAATAGAAAGCAATGCAAGCAATGTACAGTCACAATAGATTGCAATGAGAGCACATAGGTATAGGGGAAACACAAACCATATACTCTAGAAGTGGAATGCGAACCACAAATGGACCCCAAACCTATGTGAGCTTGTAGAGGGTCGCTGGGACTGTAAGAAAACAGTGGGGGTTAGAAAAATAGCCCACCCCAAGACCCTGAAAAGTAGGTGTAAAGTGCACCTAAGTTCCACAGAGAGCACAGAAGTCGTGATAGGGGAATTCTGCAAGGAAGACCAACACCAGCAATGCAACAACGATGGATTTCCAGACGAGAGTACCTGTGGAACAAGGGGACCAAGTCCAAAAGTCACGATCAAGTCGGGAGTGGGCAGATGCCCAGGAAATGCCAGCTGTGGGTGCAAAGAAGCTGCCACCGGATGGTAGAAGCTGTGGATTCTGCAAGAACGAAGAGGACTAGGAACTTCTCCTTTGGAGGATGGATGTCCCACGTCGTGAAGAAGCTTGCAGACATGTTTCCGTGCAGAAAGATTGCAAACAAGCCTTGCTAGCTGCAAGGGTCGCGGTTAGGGTTTTTGGATGCTGCTGTGGCCCAAGAGGGACCAGGATGTCGCCAATTGCGTGAGGAGACAGAGGGGGTGTCCAGCAAGACAAAGAGCCCACTCAGAAGCAAGCAGCACCCGCAGAAGTGCCAGAACAGGCACTACAAAGAAGAGTGAACCGGAGCTCACCCGAAGTCACAAAAGAAGGTCCCACGACACCGGAGGACAACTCAGGAGGTCGTGCACTGCAGGTTAGAGTGTTGGGGACCCAGGCTTGGCTGTGCACAAAGGAAATCCTGGAAGAGTGCACAGGAGCCGGAGCAGCTGCAAATCACTCGGTACCCATCAATGCAGTCTAGCGTGGGGAGGCAAGGACTTACCTCCACCAAACTTGGACTGAAGAATCACTGGACTGTGGGAGTCACTTGGACAGAGTTGCTGAGTTCCAGGGACCACGCTCGTCATGCTGAGAGGGGACCCAGAGGACCGGTGATGCAGTCTTTTGGTGCCTGCGGTTGCAGGGGGAAGATTCCGTCGACCCACGGGAGATTTCTTTGGAGCTTGTAGTGCAGAGAGGAGGCAGACTACCCCCACAGCATACGCCACCAGGGAAACAGTCGAGAAGGCGGCCGGATCAGCGATACAAGGTTGCAGTAGTCGTCTTTGCTACTTTGTTGCAGTTTTGCAGGCATCCAGAGCAGTCAGCGGTCGATTCCTTGGCAGAAGGTGAAGAGAGAGATGCAGAGGCACTCTGATGAGCTCTTGGGTTTGTTATCTAAAGAATTCCCCAAAGCAGAGACCCTAAATAGCCAGAAAAGGAGGTTTGGCTACCTAGGAAGGAGGATAGGCTAGCAACACAGGTAAGAGCCTATCAAAAGGAGTCTCTGACGTCACCTGCTGGCACTGGCCACTCAGAGCAGTCCAGTGTGCCAGCAGCACCTCTGTTTCCAAGATGGCAGAGGTCTGGAGCACACTGGAGGAGCTCTGGGCACCTCCCAGGGGAGGTGCAGGTCAGGGGAGTAGTCACTCACCTTTCCTTTGTCCAGTTTAGCGCCAGAGCAGGGCTGGGGGATCCCTGAACCGGTGTAGACTGGCTTATGCAGAGATGGGCACCATCTGTGCCCATCAAAGCATTTCCAGAGGCTGGGGGAGGCTACTCCTCCCCAGCCCTGACACCTTTTTCCAAAGGGAGAGGGTGTAACACCCTCTCTCTGAGGAAGTCCTTTGTTCTGCCTTCCTGGGCCAAGCCTGGCTGGACCCCAGGAGGGCAGAAACCTGTCTGAGGGGTTGGCAGCAGCTGCAGTGAAACCCCGGGAAAGGTAGTTTGGCAGTACCCGGGTCTGAGCTAGAGACTCGGGGGATCATGGAATTGTCTCCCCAATGCCAGAATGGCATTGGGGTGACAATTCCATGATCTTAGACATGTTACATGGCCATGTTCGGAGTTACCATTGTGACGCTATACATATGTAGTGACATATGTATAGTGCACGCGTGTAATGGTGTCCCCGCACTCACAAAGTCCTGGGGATTTGCCCTGAACAATGTGGGGGCACCTTGGCTAGTGCCAGGGTGCCCACACACTAAGTAACTTAGCACCCAACCTTTACCAGGTAAAGGTTAGACATATAGTTGACTTATAAATTACTTAAGTGCAGTGGTAGATGGCTGTGAAATAACGTGGACGTTATTTCACTCAGGCTGCAATGGCAGGCCTGTGTAAGAATTGTCAGAGCTCCCTATGGGTGGCAAAATAAATGCTGCAGCCCATAGGGATCTCCTGGAACCCCAATACCCTGGGTACCTCAGTACCATATACAAGGGAATTATAAGGGTGTTCCAGTATGCCAATGTAAATTGGTGAAATTGGTCACTAGCCTGTTAGTGACAATTCAGAAAGAAATGAGAGAGCATAACCACTGAGGTACTGGTTAGCAGAGCCTCAGTGAGACAGTTAGTCATAACACAGGTAACACATACAGGGCACACTTATGAGCACTGGGGCCCTGGCTGGCAGGGTCCCAGTGACACACACAACTAAAACAACATATATACAGTAAAATATGGGGGTAACATGCCAGGCAAGATGGTACTTTCCTACACAGGGTGCCCTCATAATTAGTAACTCTGCACCTAACCTTCACTAAGTGAGGGTTAGACATATAGGTGACTTATAAGTTACTTAAGTGCAGAGTAAAATGGCTGTGAAGTAACGTGGACGTTATTTCACTCAAGTGGCAGTCCTGTGTAAGAAGTGTCTGAGCTCCCTATGTGTGGCAAATGAAATGCTGGAGCCCATAGGGATCTCCTGGGACCCCAATACCTTGGGTACCTAGGTACCATATACTAGGGAATTATAACGGTGTTCCAGTGTGCCAATCAGAACTGGTGAAAATGGTCACTAGCCTGCAGTGACAATTTTAAAGACAGAGAGAGCATAAGCACTGAGATTCTGGTTAGCAGAGCCTCAGTGATACAGTCAGGCACCACACAGGGAACACATATAGGCCACAACTATGAGCACTGGGGTCCTGGCTAGCAGGATCCCAGTAACACTGGCAAAAACAAACTGACACACAAGTAAAAATGGGGGTAACATGCCAGGCAAGATGGTACTTTCCTACACAGAGAAACCAACCATGAACTGGTTTAAAATGGGATAAGGTAACACCATTGTTATCCCATGGGAGAGACAGACCTTGCAGTAGTGAAAAAAACAAATTAAAGTGCTTTTCACTACGAGGACATGTAAAAGTTAACAGTACATGCCCTACTTCTTAAATGCATTGCACACTGCCTACTGGGCCCTCCAGGGCCTGCCTTAGGGGTGACAGAGTGTAAGAGGCTGGCCTGGTTTGTAGTAAGTACCAGAGGTACTTACACCAGGACCAGATATCCCTCATTAATGAATTGTAGGCAGTGTCTAGAAGCCAGGCTGTCTTGGGTAGCTGTAGCTGAGCAGCCAAGGCTTATCTAGGACACATGCAATGTTCATGCAATACCACTGTAGTCACACAGCACTTATACACATCAAAAGAAAATACTCAGTGTTACAAAAATAAAGGTACTTTATTTTGGTGACACAAATGCCAAAAATACCTTAGATACTATACTCCCTTAAGAGGTAAGTAATATCCACATTTTCTACACTAGAATGCAGTAATATCGGGAAAAACAGTAAGAAAACAGTGCAAAAAGTTGAAAATCACAATCGATATCAGTGGGCCTAGGGTTAACACAAACCATATACTAAAATAGTTGATTGCGAAAGTCAGTTTCCCACCTAGGCAAGTGTAGTGTGTTGAGGGGTGCTGGGAGTGTAAGACAACACCAAAGATAAGTAATAGAACCCACCCCACAGCCCAGGAAAGCAGGAGTAAATCACAGTAAGTTTCCTAGAACACACAAGAACATGTGAAGAAGATTATGTAAGTACCAGAAGAGACTACAAGACCCCAATGATGGATTCCTGGCCCTGAAGACATGTGAAAGAAGGGGACCAAGTCCAAGAAGCACTGAAGAATCCAGGGAGAACAGGAGCCCCTGCTAACCCGGATGAAGATGCAAAAGAAGAACCACTGGTGAAGAACATTCAGTACTGCACCCAGGA
The DNA here is from genome assembly GCF_031143425.1 of Pleurodeles waltl. Classification (NCBI taxonomy): domain Eukaryota; kingdom Metazoa; phylum Chordata; class Amphibia; order Caudata; family Salamandridae; genus Pleurodeles; species Pleurodeles waltl. The sequence goes on from NC_090446.1 coordinate 398,782,580, forward strand.
ACACGGATGCGGGTTCCTGGTTGGTGCAGATGATGTCCCACGTCGGATGGATGATTGCAGTCTGGTTTGCGTTGCTGGATTCCGCCAACAAGCCTTGGCACACGCAAAGCTTGCAGTTAGCGGAAAATGGCGCAGCTCGGGCCAGGAGGGACCTGGTGGCCTCTACCCAGGAGGGGGTGACAGAGGGGGCTCTCAGCAACTCAGAGAGCCCTCAGACGACCAGGCAGCGCGCACAGGAGCCCCACAGCACCGGGACGAAGAAGGTGCAAATGGAGGCCAATGCAGCACTACACAAAGGGATCCCACACCGTCAGAGAACCACTCAGGAAGCTGTGCTGAGCACGAAGAACTTTGTGGAAGGTCGCACAAAAGCATTGGCATCTGCAAAACACGCGGTGCATGGGGATACTGCCTTGCTTGCGGAGGCAAGCTCTTACCTCCACCAAAGTTGGATAGCTGGACCTTAGGACTGTCGGGACCACTTCAGTCCACTTCCTGTGTTGCTGGATCCACGCACTTTGTCAGGAAAGGGGACTCTCGCCTCCATTCCTCGCTGCAGAGGGGTGCCTGCTGAAGCAGGGAAGTGACTACTTCACTTTCAGGGAGTTTCCTTCGTTCTTCTGGTGCAGGCTGAAGACCGGCAGTCCTTGGAAATGCACGACCTGGAAACAGTTGCAGCTGCTGGCAGGAGCTGAAGATACAATGTTGCAAAAGTCATCTTTGCTTCTTTGTTGCAGTTTGTAGAGTTCCTAGAGGGTCCAGATGCAGTTTTGTTGATAGAAGGTGAAGTAAAGGATTCAGAGGATTCCTGCTGGAGTCTTGCAATCAGAATCTGAGGAAACACCCAGAGGAGAGACCCTAAATAGCCCTGAAAGGGGGATTGGTCAGCTACACAGGTAAGCACCTATCAGGGGAGGGTTCTGACGGCACCTGCTGTCACTGGCCACTCAGATGCTTCCAGAGTGCCCCACCACCTTCGAATCCAACATTGCAAAATTGTAAAAACCAGGGACACTCTGGAGGAGCTCTGGGCACCACCCCTGGGGTGGTAATGGACAGGGGAGTGGTCACTCCCCTTTCCTTTGTTCAGTTTCACGCCAGAGGAGGGACTGGGAGTGCCTGAACTGGCATAGGCCGGATTATGGAAGGAGGGCACCATCTGTGCCCTTCAAAGCATTTCCAGAGGCTCAGGGAGACTATCCCGCCCATGCCTGTAACACCTATTTCCAAAGGGAGAGTGTAGGAAGTTGGCTCTGTATATAGTATCTCAAAGTGAGAAATAGTGTGCACAGAGTCCCAGAGTTCCCCTTAGAGGTTGATAGTGGCAAAATTAGATAATACTAATTCTGTAGTTTGTGGTAGTGTGGTCGAGCAGTAAGCTTATCAGAGGAAAGTGTTAAGCATTTGTTGTACACACACAGGCAATAAATGAGGTACACACACTCAAAAACTTAACTCCAGGCCAATAGATTTTTATATAGAAAAATATATTTTCTTAATTTATTTTTAGAACCACATGATTCAAATTTTAGGTAAGTACATAAAGTGCAAGGCACTTCACACAGGTAAGTATAGAACTTTGATTTACAACAGTAGTACACACAGTTTTGGTTAAAATGGCAAATAGCTATTTTAAAAGTGGACACTGCAAAAATCAAAAGTTCCTGGGGGAGGTAAGCAATAGTTAGTTTTTCAGGTAAGTAAAGCACTTTCAGTCAATCTCCTGGGCACAGGCAGTCTACCGTTGGGGGTTCCAGGCAATCCCAAAGCCACCACACCAGCAACACAGGGCCGATCAAAGGAGGGCGCAAACAGCACAGGCGCCTATGGAGAACAGGGGTGCTCCGGTTCCGGTCTGCTTGCAGGTAAGTACCTGTGTCCTCAGGGAGCAGACCAGGGGGGTTTTGTAGAGCACTTGGGGGGACCAACACAAGTACACAAAACTCACTGGTACATGGGCGGCTGGGTGCTGTGTTCAAAGTAGGAGTTGGGCTTTGTATTGAAAACCACGGAGGGACCTGGGGGTCACCCTGGCGATGCAGGCAGGGCACAAGGGGGCTTCTCGGGCCAGCCACCAACTGGGCTAGGATGAGGGCCGCCTGCTGGTCACTCCTGCACTGGTAGGTGGTTCCTCTCTGTCCTGGGGGCTGCGGGTGCAGTGCTTGGTCCAGGTGTCGGGTTCCTTTGTTACCAGGCAGTCGGGGTCAGGAGGAGCCTCTGGATCCTCTCCGTAGGTGTTGTTGTGTGGGTGCAGGGAGGTCGACTCAGGGTGTCCATGTTGTTGGAGTTGCCTGGGAGTCCTCTCTGCAGTGTTGGTTTCTCCAAACTCGAGCCGGGGGCGTCGGGTGCAGAGTGTGAGGACTCACGGTTCTGGTGGGAAGTTAGAGTCTCTTTAAAGTTGCTTGTTTTTTAGTTATTTCTGGACAGAGCTGCTGTCCTCGGGAAGGTTCTTGGTCCTTTCGGTGCAGGTCAGTCCTCTGAGTCCTCAGATGTCGCTAGTCCTGCTGGATGCGTCACTGTGCAGGATGTTTGATTTGGGAGACAGGCCGGTAGGGCTGGGGCCAAGTCAGTTGTTATCTCCGTCGTCTCTGCGGGGCTTTCAGGTCAGCAGTCCTTCTTCTTTCTTCAGGTTGCAGGAATCTGATTTCTTGGGTTCAGGGTCGCGGCTAAATACTGAATTTAGGTGTGTGTTTAGGCCTGGGGAGCAGTAGCCTATGGCTACTGCCCTGGAGGGTGGCTATACCCTCTTTGTGCCTCCTCCCTGAGAGGAGGCGGGCACATCCCCATTCATATTGGGGGAATCTTCCAAAACCAAGATGGAGAACTTCTTAAAGCAGGGGTCACCTCAGCTCAGGACACCTTAGGGGCTGTCCTGACTGATGGGTGACTCCTCCTTGTTTTTCTCATTATCTCCTCCGGACTTGCCGCCAAAACTGGGGGCTGTGTCCGGAGGGGCGGGCATCTCTATTAGCTGGGATGCCCTGGGGCGCTGTAACAACCGGCATAAGCCTTTGAGGCTTAAAGCCAGGTGTTATTGTTCCTGCAGGGGGAGTTGAGAATCACCTCCACCCAGTGCAGGCTTTATTCCTGGCCACAGAGTGACAAAGGCACTCACCCCATGTGGCCAGAAACTCATCTGGTTGTGACAGGCTGGCAGGAACTGGTCAGCCTAACACTAGGAATTGGAATGTCGTGTCTTTTCTTGGAATGTCGTGTGGAATGTCATGTCTTTTCTTGGAATGTCATGTCTTTTCTTGGAATGTGTGGAATGTCATGTCTTTTCCTGGAATGTCATGACCTTTTTTGGAATGTCATGTCTTTTCTTGGAATGTCATGTCTTTTTTTGGAATGTCATGTCTTTTCTTGGAATGTCATGTCTTTTTTTGGAATGTCCTGTCTTTTCCTGGAATGTGTGGAATGTTGTGTCATTTCTTGGAATGTCATGTCTTTTCTTGGAATGTCATGTCTTTTTTTGGAATGTCATGTCTTTTCCTGGAATGTGTGGAATGTCATATCTTTTCTTGGAATGTCATGTCTTTTCTTGGAATGTGTGGAATGTCATGTCTTTTCCTGGAATGTCATGTCTTTTTTTGGAATGTCATGTCTTTTCTTGGAATGTCATGTCTTTTCCTGGAATGTCATGTCTTTTCTTGGAATGTCATGTCATTTTTTTGGAATGTCATGTCTTTTCCTGGAATGTGTGGAATGTCGTGTCTTTTCTTGGAATGTCATGTGGAATGTCATGTCTTTTCTTGGAATGTCATGTCTTTTCTTGGAATGTGTGGAATGTCATGTCTTTTCCTGGAATTTCATGTCTTTTCCTGGAATGTCATGTCTTTTCTTGGAATGTCATGTCTTTTGCTGCACTGTCATGTCTTTTCTTGGAATGTCATGTCTTTGTTTGGAATGTCATGTCTTTTCCTGGAATGTGTGGAATGTCGTGTCATTTCTTGGAATGTCATGTCTTTTCTTGGAATGTCATGACTTTTTTTGGAATGTCATGTCTTTTCTTGGAATGTCATGTCTTTTCCTGGAATGTCATGTCTTTTTTTGGAATGTCATGTCTTTTCTTGGAATTTCATGTATTTTCATGGAATGTGTGGAATGTCGTGTCTTTTCTTGGAATGTCGTGTCTTTTCCTGGAATGTCATGTCTTTTTTTGGAATGTCATGTCTTTTCTTGGAATGTCATGTCTTTTTTAGGAATGTCGTGTGGATTGTCGTGTCTTTTCTTGAAATGTCGTGTCTTTTCCTGGAATGTCATCTCTTTTCTTGGAATGTCATGTCTTTTCTTGGAATGTCATGTCTTTTTTAGGAATGTCATGTCTTTTCCTGGAATGTGTGGAATGTCGTGTCTTTTCTTGGAATGTCGTGTGGAATGTCATGTCTTTTCATGGAATGTCATGTCTTTTCTTGGAATGTCATGTCTTGGAATGTCATGTTGTTTCTTGGAATGTCACATCTTTTCCTGGAATGTGTGGAATGTTGTGTCTTTTCTTGGAATGTCATGTCTTTTCTTGGAATGTCATGTCTTTTTTTGGAATGTCATGTCTTTTCCTGGAATGTGTGGAATGTTGTGTCTTTTCTTGGAATGTTGTGTGGAATGTCATGTCTTTTCTTGGAATGCATGTCTTTTCTTGGAATGTGTGGAATGTCATGTCTTTTCTTGGAATGTCATGTCTTGGAATGTCATGTCTTTTCTTGGAATGTCATGTCTTTTTTTTGGAATGTCATGTCTTTTCCTGGAATGTGTGGCATGTCGTGTCTTTTCTTGGAATGTCATGTCTTTTTTTGGAATGTCATCTCTTTTCTTGGAATGTCATGTCTTGTCCTGGAATGTCAAGTCTTTTTTTGTAATGCCATGTCTTTTATTGGAATGTCATGTCTTGTCCTGGAATGTCATGTCTTTTTTTGGAATGTAGTGTGGATTGTTGTGTCTTTTCTTGGAATGTCGTGTCTTTTCCTGGAATGTCATGTCTTTTTTTGGAATGTCATGTCTTTTCCTGGAATGTGTGGAATGTCGTGTTTTTTCTTGGAATGTCATGTCTTTTCTTGCAATGTCATGTCTTTTCATGGAATGTGTGGAATGTCGTGTCTTTTTTTGGAATGTTTTGTGGAATGTCATGTATTTTCTTGGAATGTCATGTCTTTTCTTGGAATGTGTGAAATGTCAACTCTTTTCTTGGAATGTCATGTCTTGGAATGTCATGTCTTTTCTTGGAATGTCATGTCTTTTTGTGGAATGTCATGTCTTTTCCTGGAATGTGTGGAATGTCGTGTCTTTTCTTGGAATGTCATGTCTTTTCTTGGAATGTCATGTCTTTTCCTGGAATGTTTGGAATGCCGTGTCTTTTCTTGGAATGTCCTGTCTTTTCTTGGAATGTGTGGAATGTCATGTCTTTTCTTGGAATGTCATGTCTTGGAATGTCATGTCTTTAATTGGAATGTCATGTCTTTTTTTGGAATGTCGTGTCTTTTCCTGGAATGTGTGGAATGTCGTGTCTTTTCTTGGAATGTCGTGTCTTTTTTTGGAATGAGTGGAATGTCATGGCTTTTCTTGGAATGTCATGTCTTGGAATGTCATGTCTTTTCTTGGAATGTCATATCTTTTTTTGGAATGTCATGTCTTTTCCAGGAATGTGTGGCATGTCATGACTTTACTTGGAATGTCATCTCTTTGTTTGGAATGTCATGTCATTTCCTGGAATGTGTGGAATGTTGTGTCTTTTCTTGGAATGTCGTGTTGAATGTCATGTCTTTTCTTGGAATGTCATGTCTTTTCTTTGAATGTGTGGAATGTCCTGTCTTTTCTTGGAATGTCATGTCTTGAAATGTCATGTCTTTTCTTAGAATGTCATGTCTTTTTTGGAATGTCATGTCTTTTCCTGGAATGTGTGGAATGTCGTGTCTTTTCTTGGAATGTCATGTCTTTTTTTGGAATGTCATGTCTTTTCCTGGAATGTCATGTCTTTTTTTGGAATGTCATGTCTTTTCTTGGAATGTCATGTCTTTTTTTGGAATGTCGTGTGGATTGTCGTGTCTTTTCTTGGAATGTCGTGTCTTTTCCTGGAATGTCATGTCTTTTCTTGGACTGTCATGTCTTTTTTTGCAATGTCATGTCTTTTCCTGGAATGTGTGGAATGTCGTGTCTTTTCTTGGAATGTCATGTGGAATGTCATGTCTTTTCTTGGAATGTCATGTCTTTTCTTGGAATGTGTGGAATGTCATGTCTTTTCTTGGAATGTCATGTCTTGGAATGTCATGTCTTTTCTTGGAATGTCATGTCTTTTTGTGGAATGTCATGTCTTTTCCTGGAATGTGTGAAATGTCGTGTCTTTTCTTGGAATGTGTAGAATGTCATGTCTTTTCTTGGAATGTCATGTCTCGGAATGTCATGTCTTTTCTTGGAATGTCATGTCTTTTCTTGGAATGTGTGGAGTGTCATGTCTTTTCTTTGAATGTCATGTCTTTTTTTTGGAATGTCATGTCTTTTCCTGGAATGTGTGGAATGTCGTGTCTTATCTTGGAATGTGATGTGGATTGTCATGTCTTTTCTTGGAATGTCATGCCTTTTCTTGGAATGTGTGGAGTGTCATGTCTTTTCTTTGAATGTCATGTCTTTTTGTGGAATGTCATGTCTTTTCCTGGAATGTGTGGAATGTCGTGTCTTTTCTTGGAATGTCATGTCTTTTCTTGGAATGTCATCTCTTTTCCTGGAATGTGTGCAATGTCGTGTCTTTTCTTGGAATTTCGTGTGGAATGGTATTTCTTTCCTTGGAATGTCATGTCTTTTCTTGGAATGTGTGGAATGTAATGTCTTTTCTTGGAATGTCATGTCTTGGTATGTCATGTCTTTTCTTAAAATGTCATGTCTTTTTTTGGAATGTCATGTCTTTTCCTGGAATGTGTGGAATGTCGTGTCTTTTCTTGGAATGTCGTGTCTTTTTTAGGAATGTGTGGAATGTCATGTCTTTTCTTGAAATGTCATGTCTTGGAATGTCATGTCTTTTCTTGGAATGTCATGTCTTTTTTTGGAATGCCATGTCTTTTCCTGGAATGTGTGCAATGTCATGTCTTTTCTTGGAATGTCATGTCTTTTTTTGGAATGTCATGTCTTTTCCTGGAATGTGTGGAATGTTGTGTCTTTTCTTGGAATGTCGTGTGGAATGTCATGTCTTTTCTTGGACTGTCATGTCTTTTCTTGGAATGTGTGGAATGTCATGTCTTTTCTTGGAATGTCATGTCTTGGAATGTCATGTCTTTTCTTGGAATGTCATGTCTTTTTTTGGAATGTCATGTCTTTTCTTGGAATGTGTGGAATGTCGTGTCTTTTCTTGGAATGTCATGTCTTTTTTTGGAATGTCATCTCTTTTCTTGGAATGTCATGTCTTTTCCTGGAATGTGTGAAATGTCGTGTCTTTTTTTGGAATGTCATGTCTTTTCTAGGAATGTCATGTCTTTTCCTGGAATGTGTGGAATGTCGTGTCTTTTCTTGGAATGTCATGTGGAATGTCATGTCTTTTCTTGGAATGTCATGTCTTTTCTTGGAATGTGTGGAATGTCATGTCTTTTCTTGGAATGTCATGTCTTGGAATGTCATGTCTTTTCTTGGAATGTCATGTCTTTTTTTCGAATGCCATGTCTTTTCCTGGAATGTGTGGAATGTCATGTCTTTTCTTGGAATATCATGTCTTTTTTTGGAATGTCATGTCTTTTCCTGGAATGTGTGGAATGTCGTGTCTTTTCTTGGAATGTCATGTCTTTTTTTGGAATGTCATGTCTTATCTTGGAATGTCATGTCTTTTTTTGAAATGTCATGTCTTTTCTTGGAATGTCATGTCTTTTTTTGGAATGTCGTGTGGATTGTCGTGTCTTTTCTTGGAATGTCATGTCTTTTCCTGGAATGTCATGTCTTTTTTTGGAATGTCATATCATTTTTTGGAATGTTATGTCTTTTCCTGGAATGTCATGTCTTTTCTTGGAATGTCATGTCTTTTTTTGGAATGTCATGTCTTTTCCTGGAATTTGTGGAATCTCGTGTCTTTTCTTGGAATGTCATGTCTTTTCCTGGAATGTGTGGAATGTCGTGTCTTTTCTTGGAATGCCATGTCTTTTCTTGGAATGTCAAGTCTTTTTTTTGGAATGTCATGTCTTTTCCTGGAATGTGTGGAATGTCGTGCCTTTTCTTGGAATGTCGTGTGTTGTCATGTCTTTTCTTGGAATGTCATGTCTTTTCTTGGAATGTGTGAAATGTCATGTATTTTCCTGGAATTTCATGTCTTTTCGCGGAATGTCATGTCTATTCCTGGAATGTCATGTCTTTTTTTGGAATGTCATGTCTTTTCTTGGAATGTCATGTGTTTTTTTGGAATGTCATGTCTTTTCCTGGAATGTGTGGAATGTCGTGTCTTTTCTTGGAATGTCGTGTCTTTTTTTGGAATGTGTGGAATGTCATGTCTTTTCTTGAAATGTCATGTCTTGGAATGTCATGTCTTTTCTTGGAATGTCATGTCTTTTTTTGGAATGCCATGTCTTTTCCTGGAATGTGTGCAATGTCATGTCTTTTCTTGGAATGTCATGTCTTTTTTTGGAATGCCATGTCTTTTCCTGGAATGTGTGGAATGTTGTGTCTTTTCTTGGAATGTCGTGTGGAATGTCATGTCTTTTCTTGGACTGTCATGTCTTTTCTTGGAATGTGTGGAATGTCATGTCTTTTCTTGGAATGTCATGTCTTGGAATGTCATGTCTTTTCTTGGAATGTCATGTCTTTTTTTGGAATGCCATGTCTTTTCCTGGAATGTGTGCAATGTCATGTCTTTTCTTGGAATGTCATGTCTTTTTTTGGAATGTCATGTCTTTTCCTGGAATGTGTGGAATGTTGTGTCTTTTCTTGGAATGTCGTGTGGAATGTCATGTCTTTTCTTGGACTGTCATGTCTTTTCTTGGAATGTGTGGAATGTCATGTCTTTTCTTGGAATGTCATGTCTTGGAATGTCATGTCTTTTCTTGGAATGTCATGTCTTTTTTTGGAATGTCATGTCTTTTCTTGGAATGTGTGGAATGTCGTGTCTTTTCTTGGAATGTCATGTCTTTTTTTGGAATGTCATCTCTTTTCTTGGAATGTCATGTCTTTTCCTGGAATGTGTGGAATGTCGTGTCTTTTTTTGGAATGTCATGTCTTTTCTAGGAATGTCATGTCTTTTCCTGGAATGTGTGGAATGTCGTGTCTTTTCTTGGAATGTCATGTGGAATGTCATGTCTTTTCTTGGAATGTCATGTCTTGGAATGTCATGTCTTTTCTTGGAATGTCATGTCTTTTTTTCGAATGCCATGTCTTTTCCTGGAATGTGTGGAATGTCATGTCTTTTCTTGGAATATCATGTCTTTTTTTGGAATGTCATGTCTTTTCCTGGAATGTGTGGAATGTCGTGTCTTTTCTTGGAATGTCATGTCTTTTTTTGGAATGTCATGTCTTATCTTGGAATGTCATGTCTTTTTTTGGAATGTCATGTCTTTTCTTGGAATGTCATGTCTTTTTTTGGAATGTCGTGTGAATTGTCGTGTCTTTTCTTGGAATGTCATGTCTTTTCCTGGAATGTCATGTCTTTTTTTGGAATGTCATATCATTTTTTGGAATGTTATGTCTTTTCCTGGAATGTCATGTCTTTTCTTGGAATGTCATGTCTTTTTTTGGAATGTCATGTCTTTTCCTGGAATTTGTGGAATCTCGTGTCTTTTCTTGGAATGTCATGTCTTTTCCTGGAATGTGTGGAATGTCGTGTCTTTTCTTGGAATGTCATGTCTTTTCTTGGAATGTCAAGTCTTTTTTTTGGAATGTCATGTCTTTTCCTGGAATGTGTGGAATGTCGTGTCTTTTCTTGGAATGTCGTGTGGAATGTCATGTCTTTTCTTGGAATGTCATGTCTTTTCTTGGAATGTGTGAAATGTCATGTATTTTCCTGGAATTTCATGTCTTTTCGCGGAATGTCATGTCTATTCCTGGAATGTCATGTCTTTTTTTGGAATGTCATGTCTTTTCTTGGAATGTCATGTCTTTTCCTGGAATGTGTGGAATGTCGTGTCATTTCTTGGAATGTCATGTCTTTTCTTGGAATGTCATGTCTTTTTTTGGAATGTCATGTCTTTTCTTGGATGTCATGTCTTTTCTTGGAATGTCATGTCTTTTCTTGGAATGTCATGTCTTTTTTTGGAATGTCATGTCTTTTCTTGGATGTCATGTCTTTTCCTGGAATGTCATGTCTTTTTTTGGAATGTCATGTCTTTTCTTGGAATTTCATGTATTTTCCTGGAATGTGTGGAATGTCGTCTTTTTTCTTGGAATGTCCTGTCTTTTCCTGAAATGTCATGTCTTTTTTTGGAATGTCATGTCTTTTCTTGGAATGTCATGTCTTTTTTTAGAATGTCGTGTGGATTGTCGTGTCTTTTATTGAAATGTCTTGTCTTTTCCTGGAATGTCATGTCTTTTCTTGGAATGTCATGTCTTTTTTAGGAATGTCATGTCTTTTCCTGGAATGTGTGGAATGTTGTGTCTATTCTTGGAATGTCGTGTCTTTTTTTGGAATGAGTGGAATGTCATGTCTTGTCTTGGAATGTCATGTCTTGGAATGTCATGTCTTTTCTTCGAATGTCATGTCTTTTTTTTGGAATGTCATGTCTTTTCCTGGAATGTGTGGAATGTCATGTCATTTCCTGGAATGTGTAGAATGTCGAGTCTTTTCTTGGAATGTCGTGTGGAATGTCATGTCTTTTCTTGGAATGTCATGTCTTTTCTTGGAATGTGTGGAATGTCATGTCTTTTCTTGGAATGTCATGTCTTTTCTTGGAATGTCATGTCTTTTTTTGGAATGTCATGTCTTTTCCTGGAATGTGTGGAATGTCGTGTCTTTTCTTGGAATGTCATGTCTTTTTTTGGAATGTCATGTCTTTTCTTGGAATGTGTGGAATGTCATGTCTTTTCCTGGAATGTCATGTCTTTTTGTGGAATGTCATGTCTTTTCCTGCAATGTGTGGAATGTTGTGTCTTTTCTTGGAATGTGTAGAATGTCATGTCTTTTCTTGGAATGTCATGTCTTGGAATGTCACGTCTTTTCTTGGAATGTCATGTCTTTTTTTGGAATGTCATGTCTTTTCCTGGAATGTGTGGAATGTCGTGTCTTTTCTTGGAATGTCATGTCTTTTCTTGGAATGTGTGGAGTGTCATGTCTTTTCTTTGAATGTCATGTTTTTTTGTGGAATGTCATGTATTTTCCTGGAAGGTGTGGAATGTCGTGTCTTTTTTTGGAATGTCATCTCTTTTTCTGGAATGTGTGCAATGTCGTGTCTTTTCTTGGAATGTCATGTCTTTTCCTGGAATGTCATGTCTTTTTTTGGAATGTCATATCATTTTTTGGAATGTCATGTCTTTTCCTGGAATGTCATGTCTTTTCTTGGAATGTCATGTCTTTTTTTGGAATGTCATGTCTTTTCCTGGAATTTGTGGAATCTCGTGTCTTTTCTTGGAATGTCATGTCTTTTCCTGGAATGTGTGGAATGTCGTGTCTTTTCTTGGAATGTCATGTCTTTTCTTGGAATGTCAAGTCTTTTTTTTGGAATGTCATGTCTTTTCCTGGAATGTGTGGAATGTCGTGTCTTTTCTTGGAATGTCGTGTGGAATGTCATGTCTTTTCTTGGAATGTCATGTCTTTTCTTGGAATGTGTGAAATGTCATGTATTTTCCTGGAATTTCATGTCTTTTCGCGGAATGTCATGTCTATTCCTGGAATGTCATGTCTTTTTTTGGAATGTCATGTCTTTTCTTGGATGTCATGTCTTTTCCTGGAATGTCATGTCTTTTTTTGGAATGTCATGTCTTTTCTTGGAATTTCATGTATTTTCCTGGAATGTGTGGAATGTCGTGTTTTTTCTTGGAATGTCCTGTCTTTTCCTGAAATGTCATGTCTTTTTTTGGAATGTCATGTCTTTTCTTGGAATGTCAGGTCTTTTTTTAGAATGTCGTGTGGATTGTCGTGTCTTTTATTGAAATGTCGTGTCTTTTCCTGGAATGTCATGTCTTTTCTTGGAATGTCATGTCTTTTTTAGGAATGTCATGTCTTTTCCTGGAATGTGTGGAATGTTGTGTCTATTCTTGGAATGTCGTGTCTTTTTTTGGAATGAGTGGAATGTCATGTCTTGTCTTGGAATGTCATGTCTTGGAATGTCATGTCTTTTCTTGGAATGTCATGTCTTTTTTTTGGAATGTCATGTCTTTTCCTGGAATGTGTGGAATGTCATGTCATTTCCTGGAATGTGTGGAATGTCGTGTCTTTTCTTGGAATGTCGTGTGGAATGTCATGTCTTTTCTTGGAATGTCATGTCTTTTCTTGGAATGTGTGGAATGTCATGTCTTTTCTTGGAATGTCATGTCTTTTCTTGGAATGTCATGTCTTTTTTTGGAATGTCATGTCTTTTCCTGGAATGTGTGGAATGTCGTGTCTTTTCTTGGAATGTCATGTCTTTTTTTGGAATGTCATGTCTTTTCTTGGAATGTGTGGAATGTCATGTCTTTTCCTAGAATGTCATGTCTTTTTGTGGAATGTCATGTCTTTTCTTGGAATGTGTGGAATGTTGTGTCTTTTCTTGGAATGTGTAGAATGTCATGTATTTTCTTGCAATGTCATGTCTTGGAATGTCACGTCTTTTCTTGGAATGTCATGTCTTTTTTTGGAATGTCATGTCTTTTCCTGGAATGTGTGGAATGTCGTGTCTTATCTTGGAATGTCATGTGGAAGTCATGTCTTTTCTTGGAATGTCATGTCTTTTCTTGGAATGTGTGGAGTGTCATGTCTTTTCTTTGAATGTCATGTTTTTTTGTGGAATGTCATGTCTTTTCCTGGAAGGTGTGGAATGTCGTGTCTTTTCTTGGAATGTCATGTCTTTTCTTGGAATGTCATCTCTTTTTCTGGAATGTGTGCAATGTCGTGTCTTTTCTTGGAATGTCATGTCTTTTCTTGGAATGTGTGGAATGTAATGTCTTTTCTTGGAATGTCATGTCTTGGAATGTCATGTCTTTTCTTGGAATGTCATGTCTTTTTTTGGAATGTCATGTCTTTTCCTGGAATGTGTGGAATGTCATGTCTTTTTTTGGAATGTCATGTCTTTTCCTGGAATGTGTGGAATGTCGTGTCTTTTCTTGGAATGTCATGTCTTTTCTTGGAATGTGTGGAATGTCATGTCTTTTCCTGGAATGTCATGTCTTTTTGTGGAATGTCATGTCTTTTCCTGGAATGTGTGGAATGTCGTGTCTTTTCTTGGAATGTGTAGAATGTCATGTCTTTTCTTGGAATGTCATGTCTTGGAATGTCACGTCTTTTCTTGGAATGTCATGTCTTTTTTTGGAATGTCATGTCTTTTCCTGGAATGTGTGGAATGTCGTGTCTTATCTTGGAATGTCATGTGGAATATCATGTCTTTTCTTGGAATGTCATGTCTTTTCTTGGAATGTGTGGAGTGTCATGTCTTTTCTTTGAATGTCATGTTTTTCTGTGGAATGTCATGTCTTTTCCTGGAAGGTGTGGAATGTCGTGTCTTTTCTTGGAATGTCATGTCTTTTCTTGGAATGTCATCTCTTTTTCTGGAATGTGTGCAATGTCGTGTCTTTTCTTGGAATGTCATGTCTTTTCTTGGAATGTGTGGAATGTAATGTCTTTTCTTGGAATGTCATGTCTTGGAATGTCATGTCTTTTCATGGAATGTCATGTCTTTTTTTGGAATGTCATGTCTTTTCCTGGAATGTGTGGAATGTTGTGTCTTTTCTTGGAATGTCGTGTCTTTTTTTGGAATGTGTGGAATGTCATGTCTTTTCTTGGAATGTCATGTCTTGGAATGTCATGTCTTTTCTTGGAATGTCATGTCTTTTTTTTGGAATGCCATGTCTTTTCCTGGAATGTGTGCAATGTCATGTCTTTTCTTGGAATGTCATGTCTTTTTTTGGAATGTCATGTCTTTTCCTGGAATGTGTGGAATGTCGTGTCTTTTCTTGGAATGTCGTGTGGAATGTCATGTCTTTTCTTGGACTGTCATGTCTTTTCTTGGAATGTGTGGAATGTCATGTCTTTTCTTGGAATGTCATGTCTTTTTTTGGAATGTCATGTCTTTTCTTGGAATGTAATGTCTTTTTTTGGAATGTCATGTCTTTTCTTGGAATGTGTGGAATGTTGTGTCTTTTCTTGGAATGTCATGTCTTTTTTTGGAATGTCATCTCTTTTCTTGGAATGTCATGTCTTTTCCTGGAATGTGTGGAATGTCATGTCTTTTTTGAATGTCATGTCTTTTTTTTGGAATGTCATGTCTTTTCCTGGAATGTGTGGAATGTCGTGTCTTTTCTTGGAATGTCGTGTGGAATGTCATGTCTTTTCTTGGAATGTCATGTCTTTTCTTGGAATGTGTGGAATGTCATGTCTTTTCTTGAATGTCATGTCTTGGAATGTCATGTCTTTTCTTGGAATGTCATGTCTTTTTTTCGAATGCCATGTCTTTTCCTGGAATGTGTGGAATGTCATGTCTTTTCTTGGAATATCATGTCTTTTTTTGGAATGTCATGTCTTTTCCTGGAATGTGTGGAATGTCGTGTATTTTCTTGGAATGTCATGTGGAATGTCATGTCTTTTCTTGGAATGTCATGTCTTTTCTTGGAATGTGTGGAATGTCATGTCTTTTCTTGGAATGTCATGTCTTTTTTGGAATGTTGTGTGGATTGTCGTGTCTTTTCTTGGAATGTCGTGTCTTGTCCTGGAATGTCATGTCTTTATTTGGAATGCAATGTCTTTTCCTGGAATGTCATGTCTTTTTTTGGAATGTCATATCATTTCTTGGAATGTCATGTCTTTTCCTGGAATGTCATGTCTTTTCTTGGAATGTCATGTCTTTTTTTGGAATGTCATGTCTTTTCCTGGAATTTGTGGAATGTCGTGTCTTTTCTTGGAATGTCATGTCTTGGAATGTCATGTCTTTTCTTGGAATGTCATGTCTTTTTTTGGAATGTCATGTCTTTTCCTGGAATGTGTGGAATGTCATGTCTTTTTTTGGAATGTCATGTCTTTTCCTGGAATATGTGGAATGTCGTGTCTTTTCTTGGAATGTCATGTCTTTTTTTGGAATGTCATGTCTTTTCTTGGAATGTGTGGAACGTCATGTCTTTTCCTGGAATGTCATGTCTTTTTGTGGAATGTCATGTCTTTTCCTGGAATGTGTGGAATGTCGTGTCTTTTTTTGGAATGTGTAGAATGTCATGTCTTTTCTTGGAATGTCATGTCTTGGAATGTCACGTCTTTTCTTGGAATGTCATGTCTTTTTTTGGAATGTCATGTCTTTTCCTGGAATGTGTGGAATGTCGTGTCTTATCTTGGAATGTCATGTGGAATGTCATGTCTTTTCTTGGAATGTCATGTCTTTTCCTGGAATGTGTGGAGTGTCATGTCTTTTCTTTGAATGTCATGTTTTTTTGTGGAATCTCATGTCTTTTCGTGGAAGGAGTGGAATGTCGTGTCTTTTCTTGGAATGTCATGTCTTTTCTTGGAATGTCATCTCTTTTTCTGGAATGTGTGCAATGTTGTGTCTTTTCTTGGAATGTCATGTCTTTTCTTGGAATGTGTGGAATGTCATGTCTTTTCTTGGAATGTCATGTCTTTTTTTGGAATGTCATGTCTTTCCTGGAATGTGTGGAATGTTGTGTCTTTTCTTGGAATGTCGTGTCTTTTTTTGGAATGTGTGGAATGTCATGTCTTTTCTTGGAATGTCATGTCTTGGAATGTCATGTCTTTTCTTGGAATGTCATGTCTTTTTTTTGGAATGCCATGTCTTTTCCTGGAATGTGTGCAATATTATGTCTTTTCTTGGAATGTCATGTCTTTTTTTGGAATGTCATGTCTTTTCCTGGAATGTGTGGAATGTCGTGTCTTATCTTGGAATGTCATGTGGAATGTCATGTCTTTTCTTGGAATGTCATGTCTTTTCTTGGAATGTGTGGAGTGTCATGTCTTTTCTTGGAATGTCATGTCTTTTTGTGGAATGTCATGTCTTTTCCTGGAATGTGTGGAATGTCGTGTCTTTTCTTGCAATGTCATGCCTTTTCTTGGAATGTCTTGTCTTTTCCTGGAATGTGTGGAATGTCGTTGTCTTTTCTTGGAATGTCGTGTCTTTTTTTATAATGTCATATCTTTTCCTTGAATGTGTGGAATGTCGTGTCTTTTCTTGGAATGTCATGTCTTTTCTTTGAATGTCATATCTTTTCTTGGAATGTCATGTCTTTTCATGGAATGTCATGTCTTTTTTTGGAATGTCATGTCTTTTCCTGGAATGTGTGGAATGTCTTGTCTTTTCTTGGAATGTCGTGTCTTTTCTTGGAATGTCATGTCTTTTTTTTGGAATGTCATGTCTTTTCCTGGAATGTGTGGAATGTCGTGTCTTTTCTTGGAATGTCGTGTGGAATGTCATGTCTTTTCTTGGAATGTCATGTCTTTTCTTGGAGTGTGTGGAATGTTGTGTCTTTTCTTGGAAATTTCATGTCTTTTCTTGGAATGTCATGTCTTTTTTTGGAATGTCATGTCTTTTCCTGGAATGTCATGTTTTTTCTTAGAATGTAATGTCTTTTCCTGGAATGTGTGGAATCTCGTGTCTTTTTTTGGAATGCCGTGTCTTTTCTTGGAATGTCATGTCTTTTTTTGGAATGTCGTGTCTTTTCCTGGA
The DNA here is from genome assembly GCF_031143425.1 of Pleurodeles waltl. Taxonomy (NCBI): domain Eukaryota; kingdom Metazoa; phylum Chordata; class Amphibia; order Caudata; family Salamandridae; genus Pleurodeles; species Pleurodeles waltl. Next base: position 398,799,322 of record NC_090446.1, read on the forward strand.
ATGTGTGGACTGTCGTGTCTTTTCTTGGAATGTCATGTCTTTTCTTCGAATGTCATGTTTTTTTTGGAATGTCATTCTTTTCCTGGAATGTGTGGAATGTCGTGTCTTTTCTTGGAATGTCATGTCTTTTCTTGGAATGTCATGTCTTTTTTTTGGAATGTCATGTCTTTTCCTGGAATGTGTGGAATGTCGTGTTTTTTCTTGGAATGTTGTGTGGAATGTCATGTTTTTTTTTGGAATGTCATTCTTTTCCTGGAATGTGTGGAATGTCGTGTCTTTTCTTGGAATGTCATGTCTTTTCTTGGAATGTCATGTCTTTTTTTGGAATATCTTGTCTTTTCCTGGAATGTGTGGAATGTCGTGTCTTTTCTTGGAATGTCATGTCTTTTCTTGGAATGTCATGTCTTTTTTTGGAATGTGATGTCTTTTCCTGGAATGTGTGGAATGTCGTGTCTTTTCTTGGAATGTCATGTGGAATGTCATGTCTTTTCTTGGAATGTCATGTCTTTTTTGGAATTTGTGGAATGTCATGTCTTTTCTTGGAATGTCATGTCTTGGAATCTCTTGTCTTTTCTTGGAATGTCATTTCTTTTTTTGGTATGACATGTCTTTACCTGGAATGTGTGGAATGTCGTGTCTTTTCTTGGAATGTCATGTCTTTTTTTGGAATGTCATGTCTTATCTTGGAATGTCATGTCTTTTCTTGGAATGTCATGTCTTTTTTTGGAATGTCGTGTGGATTGTCGTGTCTTTTCTTGTAATGTCGTGTCTTTTCCTAGAATGTCATGTCTTTTTGTGGAATGTCATGTCTTTTCCTGGAATGTCATGTCTTTTTTCGGAATGTCATGTCTTTTCTTGGAATGTCATGTCTTTTCCTGGAATGTGTGGAATGTTGTGTCTTTTCTTGGAATGTCATGTCTTTTCCTGGAATGTGTGGAATGTTGTGTCTTTTCTTGAAATGTCGTGTGGAATGTCATGTTTTTTCTTGGAATTTCAAGTCTTTTCCTGGAATGTCATGTCTTTTCCTGGAATGTCATGTCTTTTTTTGGAATGTCATGTCTTTTCTTGGAATGTCATGTCTTTTCCTGGAATGTGTGGAATGTCGTGTCATTTCTTGGAATGTCATGTCTTTTCTTGGAATGTCACAACTTTTTTTGGAATCTCATGGCTTTTCTTGGAATGTCATGTCTTTTCCTGGAATGTCATGTCTTTTCCTGGAATGTGTGGAATGTTGTGTCTTTTCTTGAAATGTCGTGTGGAATGTCATGTCTTTTTTGAAATGTCATGTCTTTTCTTGGAATGTCATGTCTTTTCCTGAAATGTGTGGAATGTCGTGTCATTTCTTGGAATGTCATGTCTTTTCTTGGAATGTCACAACTTTTTTTTTAATCTCATGGCTTTTCTTGGAATGTCATGTCTTTTTTTTGGAATGTCGTGTGGAATGTCATGTCTTTTCTTGGAATGTCATGTCTTTTCTTGGAATGTGTGGAATGTCATGTCTTTTCTTGGAATGTCATGTCTTGGAATGTCATGTCTTTTCTTGGAATGTCATGTCTTTTTTTCGAATGCCATGTCTTTTCCTGGAATGTGTGGAATGTCGTGTCTTTTCTTGGAATGTCGTGTGGAATGTCATGTCTTTTCTTGGAATGTCATGTCTTTTCTTGGAATGTGTGGAATGTCATGTCTTTTCTTGGAATGTCATGTCTTGGAATGTCATGTCTTTTCTTGGAATGTCATGTCTTTTTTTCGAATGCCATGTCTTTTCCTGGAATGTGTGGAATGTCATGTCTTTTCTTGGAATATCATGTCTTTTTTTGGAATGTCATGTCTTTTCCTGGAATGTGTGGAATGTCGTGTATTTTCTTGGAATGTCATGTGGAATGTCATGTCTTTTCTTGGAATGTCATGTCTTTTCTTGGAATGTGTGGAATGTCATGTCTTTTCTTGGAATGTCATGTCTTTTTTGGAATGTTGTGTGGATTGTCGTGTCTTTTCTTGGAATGTCGTGTCTTGTCCTGGAATGTCATGTCTTTATTTGGAATGCAATGTCTTTTCCTGGAATGTCATGTCTTTTTTTGGAATGTCATATCATTTCTTGGAATGTCATGTCTTTTCCTGGAATGTCATGTCTTTTCTTGGAATGTCATGTCTTTTTTTGGAATGTCATGTCTTTTCCTGGAATTTGTGGAATGTCGTGTCTTTTCTTGGAATGTCATGTCTTGGAATGTCATGTCTTTTCTTGGAATGTCATGTCTTTTTTTGGAATGTCATGTCTTTTCCTGGAATGTGTGGAATGTCATGTCTTTTTTTGAATGTCATGTCTTTTCCTGGAATATGTGGAATGTCGTGTCTTTTCTTGGAATGTCATGTCTTTTTTTTGGAATGTCATGTCTTTTCTTGGAATGTGTGGAACGTCATGTCTTTTCCTGGAATGTCATGTCTTTTTGTGGAATGTCATGTCTTTTCCTGGAATGTGTGGAATGTCGTGTCTTTTTTGGAATGTGTAGAATGTCATGTCTTTTCTTGGAATGTCATGTCTTGGAATGTCACGTCTTTTCTTGGAATGTCATGTCTTTTTTTGGAATGTCATGTCTTTTCCTGGAATGTGTGGAATGTCGTGTCTTATCTTGGAATGTCATGTGGAATGTCATGTCTTTTCTTGGAATGTCATGTCTTTTCCTGGAATGTGTGGAGTGTCATGTCTTTTCTTTGAATGTCATGTTTTTTTGTGGAATCTCATGTCTTTTCGTGGAAGGAGTGGAATGTCGTGTCTTTTCTTGGAATGTCATGTCTTTTCTTGGAATGTCATCTCTTTTTCTGGAATGTGTGCAATGTTGTGTCTTTTCTTGGAATGTCATGTCTTTTCTTGGAATGTGTGGAATGTCATGTCTTTTCTTGGAATGTCATGTCTTTTTTTGGAATGTCATGTCTTTTCCTGGAATGTGTGGAATGTTGTGTCTTTTCTTGGAATGTCGTGTCTTTTTTTGGAATGTGTGGAATGTCATGTCTTTTCTTGGAATGTCATGTCTTGGAATGTCATGTCTTTTCTTGGAATGTCATGTCTTTTTTTGGAATGCCATGTCTTTTCCTGGAATGTGTGCAATATTATGTCTTTTCTTGGAATGTCATGTCTTTTTTTGGAATGTCATGTCTTTTCCTGGAATGTGTGGAATGTCGTGTCTTATCTTGGAATGTCATGTGGAATGTCATGTCTTTTCTTGGAATGTCATGTCTTTTCTTGGAATGTGTGGAGTGTCATGTCTTTTCTTGGAATGTCATGTCTTTTGTGGAATGTCATGTCTTTTCCTGGAATGTGTGGAATGTCGTGTCTTTTCTTGCAATGTCATGCCTTTTCTTGGAATGTCTTGTCTTTCCTGGAATGTGTGGAATGTCGTGTCTTTTCTTGGAATGTCGTGTCTTTTTTTATAATGTCATATCTTTTCCTTGAATGTGTGGAATGTCGTGTCTTTTCTTGGAATGTCATGTCTTTTCTTTGAATGTCATATCTTTTCTTGGAATGTCATGTCTTTTCATGGAATGTCATGTCTTTTTTTGGAATGTCATGTCTTTTCCTGGAATGTGTGGAATGTCTTGTCTTTTCTTGGAATGTCGTGTCTTTTCTTGGAATGTCATGTCTTTTTTTTGGAATGTCATGTCTTTTCCTGGAATGTGTGGAATGTCGTGTCTTTTCTTGGAATGTCGTGTGGAATGTCATGTCTTTTCTTGGAATGTCATGTCTTTTCTTGGAGTGTGTGGAATGTTGTGTCTTTTCTTGGAAATTTCATGTCTTTTCTTGGAATGTCATGTCTTTTTTTGGAATGTCATGTCTTTTCCTGGAATGTCATGTTTTTTCTTAGAATGTAATGTCTTTTCCTGGAATGTGTGGAATCTCGTGTCTTTTTTTGGAATGCCGTGTCTTTTCTTGGAATGTCATGTCTTTTTTTGGAATGTCGTGTCTTTTCCTGGAATGTGTGGACTGTCGTGTCTTTTCTTGGAATGTCATGTCTTTTCTTCGAATGTCATGTTTTTTTTGGAATGTCATTCTTTTCCTGGAATGTGTGGAATGTCGTGTCTTTTCTTGGAATGTCATGTCTTTTCTTGGAATGTCATGTCTTTTTTTTGGAATGTCATGTCTTTTCCTGGAATGTGTGGAATGTCGTGTTTTTTCTTGGAATGTTGTGTGGAATGTCATGTTTTTTTTGGAATGTCATTCTTTTCCTGGAATGTGTGGAATGTCGTGTCTTTTCTTGGAATGTCATGTCTTTTCTTGGAATGTCATGTCTTTTTTTGGAATATCTTGTCTTTTCCTGGAATGTGTGGAATGTCGTGTCTTTTCTTGGAATGTCATGTCTTTTCTTGGAATGTCATGTCTTTTTTTGGAATGTGATGTCTTTTCCTGGAATGTGTGGAATGTCGTGTCTTTTCTTGGAATGTCATGTGGAATGTCATGTCTTTTCTTGGAATGTCATGTCTTTTTTGGAATTTGTGGAATGTCATGTCTTTTCTTGGAATGTCATGTCTTGGAATCTCTTGTCTTTTCTTGGAATGTCATTTCTTTTTTTGGTATGACATGTCTTTACCTGGAATGTGTGGAATGTCGTGTCTTTTCTTGGAATGTCATGTCTTTTTTTGGAATGTCATGTCTTATCTTGGAATGTCATGTCTTTTCTTGGAATGTCATGTCTTTTTTTGGAATGTCGTGTGGATTGTCGTGTCTTTTCTTGTAATGTCGTGTCTTTTCCTAGAATGTCATGTCTTTTTGTGGAATGTCATGTCTTTTCCTGGAATGTCATGTCTTTTTTCGGAATGTCATGTCTTTTCTTGGAATGTCATGTCTTTTCCTGGAATGTGTGGAATGTTGTGTCTTTTCTTGGAATGTCATGTCTTTTCCTGGAATGTGTGGAATGTTGTGTCTTTTCTTGAAATGTCGTGTGGAATGTCATGTTTTTTCTTGGATTTCAAGTCTTTTCCTGGAATGTCATGTCTTTTCCTGGAATGTCATGTCTTTTTTTGGAATGTCATGTCTTTTCTTGGAATGTCATGTCTTTTCCTGGAATGTGTGGAATGTCGTGTCATTTCTTGGAATGTCATGTCTTTTCTTGGAATGTCACAACTTTTTTTGGAATCTCATGGCTTTTCTTGGAATGTCATGTCTTTTCCTGGAATGTCATGTCTTTTCCTGGAATGTGTGGAATGTTGTGTCTTTTCTTGAAATGTCGTGTGGAATGTCATGTCTTTTTTTGAAATGTCATGTCTTTTCTTGGAATGTCATGTCTTTTCCTGAAATGTGTGGAATGTCGTGTCATTTCTTGGAATGTCATGTCTTTTCTTGGAATGTCACAACTTTTTTTTTAATCTCATGGCTTTTCTTGGAATGTCATGTCTTTTTTTTGGAATGTCATGTCTTTTCCTGGAATGTGTGGAATGTTGTGTCTTTTCTTGAAATGTCGTGTGGAATGTCATGTCTTTTCTTGGAATGTCATGTCTTTTCTTGGAATGTGTGGAATGTCATGTCTTTTCCTGGAATTTCATGTCTTTTCCTGGAATGTCATGTCTTTTCCTGGAATGTCATGTCTTTTTTTGGAATGTCATGTCTTTTCTTGGAATGTCATGTCTTTTCCTGGAATGTGTGGAATGTCATGTCATTTCTTGGAATGGCATGTCTTTTCTTGGAATGTCACAACTTTTTTTGGAATCTCATGGCTTTTCTTGGAATGTCATGCCTTTTCCTGGAATGTCATGTCTTTTTTTGGAATGTCATGTCTTTTCTTGGAATGTCGTGTCTTTTCCTGGAATGTCATGTCTTTTCTTGGAATGTCATGTCTTTTTTTGGAATGTCGTGTGGATTGTCGTGTCTTTTCTTGACATGTCGTGTCTTTTCCTGGAATGTCATGTCTTTTCTTGGAATGTCATGTCTTTTTTAGGAATGTCATGTCTTTTCCTGGAATGTGTGGAATGTCGTGTCTTTTCTTGGAATGTCATGTCTTTTCTTGGAATGTCATGTATTTTTTAGGAATGTCATGTCTTTTCCTGGAATGTGTGGAATGTCGTGTCTTTTCTTGGAATGTCATGTCTTTTCTTGGAATGTGTGGAATGTAGTGTCTTTTCTTGGAATGTCATGTCTTTTTTTGGAATGTCATGTCTTTTCCTGGAATGTGTGGAATGTCATGTCTTTTCTTGGAATGTCATGTCTTTTCCTTGATTTGTGTAGAATATCGTGTCTTTTCTTGGAATGTTGTGTGGAATGTCATGTCTTTTCATGGAATGTCATGTCTTTTCTTGGAATGTGTGGAATGTCATGTCTTTTCTTGGAATGTCATGTCTTGGAATGTCATGTCTTTTCTTGGAATGTAATGTCTTTTTTGGAATGTCATGTCTTTTCCTGAATGTTATGTGTTTTTTTGGAATGTCATGTCTTTTCCTGGAATGTCATGTCTTTTTTTGGAATGTCATGTCTTTTCCTGGAATGTGTGGAATGTCTTGTCTTTTCTTGGAATGTCGCGTGGAATGTCATGTCTTTTCTTGGAATGTCATGTCTTTTCTTGGAATGTCATCTCATTTTTGGAATGTCGTGTGGATTGTCGTGTCTTTTCTTGGAATGTCGTGTCTTTTCCTGGAATGTCATGTCTTTTTTTGGAATGTCATGTCTTTTCTTGGAATGTCGTGTCTTTTTTGGAATGTCATGTCTTTTCCTGGAATGTGTGGAATGTCGTGTCTTTTCTTGGAATGTCATGTCTTTTTTGGGAATGTCATGTCTTTTCTTGGAATGTCATGTCTTTTTTTGGAATGTCATGTCTTTTCCTGAATGTGTGGAATGTCGTGTCTTTTCTTGGAATGTCATGTCTTTTTCTGGAATGTCATGTCTTTTCCTGGAATGTGTGGAATGTCATGTCTTTTCTTGGAATGTCATGTCTTTGTCTGGAATGTGTGGAATGTCATGTCTTTTCTTGGAATGTTGTGTGGAATGTCATGTCTTTTCTTGGAATGTGTGAAATGTCGTGCCTATTCTTGGAATGTCATGTCTTTTCCTGGAATGTGTGGAATGTTGTATCTTTTCTTGGAATGTCATGTCTTTTTTTGGAATGTCATGTCTTTTCCTGGAATGTGTGGAATGTCGTGTCTTTTCCTGGAATGTCATGTCTTTTTTTTGGAATGTCATGTCTTTTCTTTGAATGTCATGTCTTTTCCTGGAATGTCATGTCTTTTTTTGGAATGTTATGTCTTTTCTTGGAATGTCATATCTTTTTTTGGAATGTCATGTCTTTTCCTGGAATGTGTGGAATGTTGTGTCTTTTCTTGGAATGTCATGTCTTTTTTTGCAATTTCATGTCTTTTCCTGGAATGTGTGGAATGTCATGTCTTTTCTTGGAATGTCATGTCTTTTCTGGAATGTGTGGAATTTCATGTCTTTTCTTGGAATGTCGTGTGGAATGTCATGTCTTTTCTTGGAATGTGTGAAATGTCGTGTCTTTTCTTGGAATGTCATGTCTTTTCCTGGAATGTGTGGAATGTCATCTCTTTTCTTGGAATGTCATTTCTTTTTTTGGAATGTCATGTCTTTTCCTGGAATGTGTGGAATGTCGTGTCTTTTCTGGAATGTCATGTCTTTTCTTGGAATGTCATGTATTTTTTAGGAATGTCATGTCTTTTCCTGGAATGTGTGGAATGTCGTGTCTTTTCTTGGAATGTCATGTCTTTTCTTGGAATGTGTGGAATGTCGTGTCTTTTCTTGGAACGTCATGTCTTTTTTTGGAATGTCATGTCTTTTCCTGGAATGTGTGGAATGTCAAGTCTTTTCTTGGAATGTCATGTCTTTTCCTGGATTGTGTAGAATATCGTGTCTTTTCTTGGAATGTTGTGTGGAATGTCATGTCTTTCATGGAATGTCATGTCTTTTCTTGGAATGTGTGGAATGTCATGTCTTTTCTTGGAATGTCATGTCTTGGAATGTCATGTCTTTTCTTGGAATGTCATGTCTTTTTTGGAATGTCATGTCTTTTCCTGAATGTTATGTGTTTTTTTGGAATGTCATGTCTTTTCCTGGAATGTCATGTCTTTTCTTGGAATGTCGTGTCTTTTTTTGGAATGAGTGGAATGTCATGTCTTTTCTTGGAATGTCATGTCTTGGAATGTCATGTCTTTTCTTGGAATGTCATGTCTTTTTTTTGGAATGTCATGTCTTTTCCTGGAATGTGTGGAATGTCAATGCTTTTCTTGGAATGTCATCTCTTTTTTTGGAATGTCATGTCATTTCCTGGAATGTGTGGAATGTCGTGTATTTTCTTGGAATGTCGTGTGGAATGTCATGTCTTTTCTTGGAATGTCATGTCTTTTCTTGGGATGTGTGGAATGTCATGTCTTTTCTTGGAATGTCATGTCTTGGAATGTCATGTCTTTTCATGGAATGTGTGGAATGTCATGTCTTTTCTTGGAATGTCATGTCTTTTTTTGGAATGTTGTGTGGATTGTCGTGTCTTTTCTTGGAATGTCGTGTCTTTCCTGGAATGTCATATCATTTCTTGGAATGTCATGTCTTTTCCTGGAATGTCATGTCTTTTCTTGGAATGTCATGTCTTTTTTTGGAATGTCATGTCTTTTCCTGGAATTTGTGGAATGTCGTGTCTTTTCTTGGAACGTCATGTCTTGGAATGTCATGTCTTTTCTTGGAATGTCATGTCTTTTTTTGGAATGTCATGTCTTTTCCTGGAATGTGTGGAATGTCATGTCTTTTTTTGGAATGTCATGTCTTTTCCTGGAATATGTGGAATGTCGTGTCTTTTCTTGGAATGTCATGTCTTTTTTTGGAATGTCATGTCTTTTCTTGGAATGTGTGGAATGTCATGTCTTTTCCTGGAATGTCATGTCTTTTTGTGGAATGTCATGTCTTTTCCTGGAATGTGTGGAATGTCGTGGTCTTTTCTTGGAATGTGTAGAATGTCATGTCTTTTCTTAGAATGTCATGTCTTGGAATCTCACGTCTTTTCTTGGAATGTCATGTCTTTTTTGGAATGTCATGTCTTTCCTGGAATGTGTGGAATGTCGTGTCTTATCTTGAATGTCATGTGGAATGTCATGTCTTTTCTTGGAATGTCATGTCTTTTCTTGGAATGTGTGGAGTGTCATGTCTTTTCTTTGAATGTCATGTTTTTTTGTGGAATGTCTTGTCTTTTCCTGGAAGGTGTGGAATGTCGTGTCTTTTCTTGGAATGTCATGTCTTTTCTTGGAATGTCATCTCTTTTTCTGGAATGTGTGCAATGTTGTGTCTTTTCTTGGAATGTCATGTCTTTTCTTGGAATGTGTGGAATGTAATGTCTTTTCTTGGAATGTCATGTCTTGGAATGTCATGTCTTTTCTTGGAATGTCATGTCTTTTTTTGGAATGTCATGTCTTTTCCTGTAATGTGTGGAATGTTGTGTCTTTTCTTGGAATGTCGTGTCTTTTTTTGGAATGTGTGGAATGTCATGTCTTTTCTTGGAATGTCATGTCTTGGAATGTCATGTCTTTTCTTGGAATGTCATGTCTTTTTTTTGGAATGCCATGTCTTTTCCTGGAATGTGTGCAATGTCATGTCTTTTCTTGGAATGTCATGTCTTTTTTTGGAATGTCATGTCTTTTCCTGGAATGTGTGGAATGTCGTGTCTTTTCTTGGAATGTTGTGTGAAATGTCATGTCTTTTCTTGGACTGTCATGTCTTTTCTTGGAATGTCATGTCTTTTCTTGGAATGTAATGTCTTTTTTGGAATGTCATGTCTTTTCTTGGAATGTGTGGAATGTTGTGTCTTTTCTTGGAATGTCATGTCTTTTTTTGAATGTCATCTCTTTTCTTGGAATGTCATGTCTTTTCCTGGAATGTGTGGAATGTCATGTCTTTTTTTGGAATGTCATGTCTTTTTTTTGGAATGTCATGACTTTTCCTGGAATGTGTGGAATGTCGTGTCTTTTCTTGGAATGTCGTGTGGAATGTCATGTCTTTTCTTGGAATGTCATGTCTTTTCTTGGAATGTGTGGAATGTCATGTCTTTTCTTGGAATGTCATGTCTTGGAATGTCATGTCTTTTCTTGGAATGTCATGTCTTTTTTTCGAATGCCATGTCTTTTCCTGGAATGTGTGGAATGTCATGTCTTTTCTTGGAATATCATGTCTTTTCTTGGAATGTGTGGAATGTCATGTCTTTTCTTGGAATGTGTGAAATGTCGTGTCTTTTCTTGGAATGTCGTGTGGAATGTCATGTCTTTTCTTGGAATGTCATGTCTTTTCTTGGAATGTGTGGAATGTCATGTCTTTTCTTGGAATGTCGTGTGGAATGTCATGTCTTTTCTTGGAATGTCATGTCTTTTCTTGGAATGTGTGGAATGTCATGTCTTTTCTTGGAATGTCATGTCTTGGAATGTCATGTCTTTTTTGGAATGTCATGTCTTTTCCTGAATTTGTGGAATGTCGTGTCTTTTCTTGGAATGTCAAGTCTTTTCTTGGAATGTCATATCTTTTCCTGGAATGTGTGGAATGTCGTGTCTTTTCTTGGAATGTCGTGTGGAATGTCATGTCTTTTCTTGGAATGTCATGTCTTTTCTTGGAATGTGTGGAATGTCATGTCTTTTCCTGGAATTTCATGTCTTTTACCGGAATGTCATGTCTATTCCTGGAATGTCATGTCTTTTTTTAGAATGTCATGTCTTTTCTTGGAATTTCATGTATTTTCCTGGAATGTGTGGAATGTCGTGTCTTTTCTTGGAATGTCATGTCTTTTCCTGAAATGTCATGTCTTTTTTTGGAATGTCATGTCTTTTCTTGGAATGTCATGTCTTTTTTTGGAATGTCGTGTGGATTGTCGTGTCTTTTATTGAAATGTCGTGTCTTTTCCTGGAATGTCATGTCTTTTCTTGGAATGTCATGTCTTTTTTAGGAATGTCATGTCTTTTCCTGGAATGTGTGGAATGTCGTGTCTTTTCTTGGAATGTCGTGTCTTTTTTTGGAATGAGTGGAATGTCATGTCTTTTCTTGGAATATCATGTCTTGGAATGTCATGTCTTTTCTTGGAATGTCATGTCTTTTTTTGGAATGTCATGTCTTTTCCTGGAATGTGTGGAATGTCATGTCTTTTCTTGGAATGTCACGTCTTGGAATGTCATGTCTTTTCTTGGAATGTCATGTCTTTTCTTGGAATGTGTGGAGTGTCATGTCTTTTCTTTGAATGTCATGTTTTTTTGTGGAATGTCATTTCTTTTCCTGGAAGGTGTGGAATGTCGTGTCTTTTCTTGGAATGTCATGTCTTTTCTTGGAATGTCATCTCTTTTTCTGGAATGTGTGCAATGTCGTGTCTTTTCTTGGAATGTCATGTCTTTTCTTGGAATGTGTGGAATGTCATGTCTTTTCTTGGAATGTCATGTCTTTTTTTGGAATGTCATGTCTTTTCCTGGAATGTGTGGAATGTTGTGTCTTTTCTTGGAATGTCGTGTCTTTTTTTGGAATGTGTGGAATGTCATGTCTTTTCTTGGAATGTCATGTCTTGGAATGTCATGTCTTTTCTTGGAATGTCATGTCTTTTTTTTGGAATGCCATGTCTTTTCCTGGAATGTGTGCAATGTCATGTCTTTTCTTGGAATGTCATGTCTTTTTTTGGAATGTCATGTCTTTTCCTGGAATGTGTGGAATGTCGTGTCTTTTCTTGGAATGTCATGTGGAATGTCATGTCTTTTCTTGGACTGTCATGTCTTTTCTTGGAATGTGTGGAATGTCATGTCTTTTCTTGGAATGTCATGTCTTTTTTTGGAATGTCATGTCTTTTCTTGGAATGTAATGTCTTTTTTTGGAATGTCATGTCTTTTCTTGGAATGTGTGGAATGTTGTGTCTTTTCTTGGAATGTCATGTCTTTTTTTGGAATGTCATCTCTTTTCTTGGAATGTCATGTCTTTTCCTGGAATGTGTGGAATGTCATGTGTTTTTTTGGAATGTCATGTCTTTTTTTTGGAATGTCATGTCTTTTCCTGGAATGTGTGGAATGTCGTGTCTTTTCTTGGAATGTCGTGTGGAATGTCATGTCTTTTCTTGGAATGTCATGTCTTTTCTTGGAATGTGTGGAATGTCATGTCTTTTCTTGGAATGTCATGTCTTGGAATGTCATGTCTTTTCTTGGAATGTCATGTCTTTTTTTCGAATGCCATGTCTTTTCCTGGAATGTGTGGAATGTCATGTCTTTTCTTGGAATATCATGTCTTTTTTGGAATGTCATGTCTTTTCCTGGAATGTGTGGAATGTCGTGTCTTTTCTTGGAATGTCGTGTGGAATGTCATGTCTTTTCTTGGAATGTCATGGCAGCCAGGCATCTCTCTACGAAAACAGTATACGCCTGTCTTTGGCATAGATTTGGGTCAAGGTGGAACAACAAATTTGTTGATCCCCTCTCTGCTCCTCTATCTGAGGTTCTTTTGTTCATTCTTTCTTTGGCCCAGCATGTCTCGGCTTTGGCCACGCTTACAGGGTATTTATCGGCTATTTCGGCCTTTCTTAGGCTACCTGATCAGCCCTCGCTCTTTAAGCCTCCTATTGTGAATAAATTCCTTAAAGGTCTCACCCATTTATTACCTCCCACTCCATTTATCATGCCTCAGTGGGACCTCAATCTTGTCCTTACTTAATTAATGTGCACTCCCTTTGAGCCAATGTAAAATTGCCCTTTATGGCTCCTCACTTTTGTCTTTCTTGGTGCCATCACTTCTGCTCACAGACTGAGTGAGCTTCAAGCTTTTTCTTCCGAGCCTCCATTCTTGTCTGTGCACCCTGACAAAGTGGTGTTGCACACTGAGGCTTCCTTCCTTCCTTCCCAAGGTTGTTTCTCCTTTTCATGTAGGCCAGTCCATCACGCATCGCCACATTCTTCTCATGAGAAGGAGATACTCCACCGTCTGGACCGAAAAAGTGCGTTGGTGATCTATCTAAATTGTACTAAAGATTTCCGGGTGGACGATCAACTCTTTTTCGGGTATGTGGGTGCGGAGAAAGGGAAGGCGGTGCAAAAACGTACCATCTCTCGATGTGTATTTCTTTGCATCAGGATGTGCTACACTTTGGCCAAGAAGCAACCCCCTGAGGGCTTGTGCACTCATTCCACCAGAGCAGCTGCTGCCTCCACTGCGTTAGCATGCAGAGTTCCTGTCCTGGATATCGACCAAGCAGCTATGTGGGTATCCCTGCACATGTTTGCTAAACATTACTGCCTGGACAGTCAGGTCCGTCGAGATGACTGCTTTGGTCATTCGGTCCTGCAGGACTTTCTAGTACGATCTTGGTTCGCAGCCCACCTCAGAGGATGGAATTGCTTAGGTATCTATTCTAAGGTAAGGAATCTGCAACTAGAAGTCTCTATCAGATGTCCAAGTTGGCGGCGTCTGTGTATTACTCCCGACGTCATCACGGCGACTACGACGCCAACAATGCCCGCAAAGTCTACTGACGCACAAGGGTATTGCTCGAAGAAAAAATCTCCGGATCCAGTCTGGCGCCTGGTGGAAAATTCTAAGGCAAGGAATCTGCAACTAGAATATGTCTCTGCCAGATATTTTGTTACTGAAGGTAAGTAACTTGTGTGTTAGCGGCTCACCAGGCTAGCAGGGGTTGTAGTGCCATAACTGTAGTGGTCGATGCCTTTTACCAGTGCTGTCCTGGGACCGGACCTTCTGTGGCGCACTGCATAACAAACACCAAATTTACCTTTTCTGCACTGCATCTGAAGGTAGCCTGCCAAACAGTCCTTTCTTCTCAAGGAGGTGGTGGAGTATAGACTAAGAAACCAGCAGCCTGTAACATAGCATGCAATAAGCATTGTCCAATCCACTGCTCACATTTATAAAAGTGAAGTACTTTTACTTATTAAAAAGAATGCAATAGATATATAATTAAATTGCATATCAAGAAAAGATTTTGTAATATACCTTACATAAATCTGTTTTGAATGTATATTTTGACTGACCAACAAACCAGGACAGAAATAAGAAAATCTTTTAAAACTTGAATCTCAGAATTACAACAAGAACACTTCTGTTGTCGTAGACCTTAGGTGCCAGCAAGCCAGACTTTATCACTTATTCAATTACAAAGCATAAAAATATTTTTAAAACTCTGTACAGCCAACAGCATGCTTTAACTGATTTTGATTAGTTGTTGACAATGCAGCATCAAAAGTTTTAATATTGTACTTTATAAAAATGCGTTTTAAATAAATAGTTTGATTGAGTAACCGGAACAGAAAAGAGATCTGATTTCATTCTTGAATCTTACAATTACAATGAGAACAACTTGGCTATCTGAGACCTTTATTACTAAAAATCCTGGTACTGATCATTGATTGGGAGGTTTCCTAATTTAAAATTCTTAATCTCCTCATTTCAGGACCTAGGTTTTCTCCTAAGCGAAACTGGGGTGCAACCACTTTCACAGAAGAAAAATTGTTACAGTTGTTTATTTGTTTAACAGAAAACAAGATCCATATCACAACGTCTACTGCTTTATATTTTCTTTAATCAAACAATCATTCATGTCATAGCAGGCTGACGTATATTCTCATATTCTCATTTTTGCTTTCCCAGGATACTTCACATAACAAGGCAAGACTACCAAGACATTTTTTATTCCACATCGCTTAAAATTTAGTGCCAAACAATATGTTGCAGATGGTTCCTTGATGAGCTGAGAAAACTAGGGAGCAACCACATGTATACACTTGATCATTCAGTAAAGTTAAAAAAGCTCCACCTAAAGAGACTTTTTCAGAGTCTACAATCTTATTCCAAAATAAGCCTTCCAAAGTTAGAAGTCTACCTTGTCCGTTTTAGGCATGAAATTTAAAAGCTGGGCCTTGATTTCATGCAGTGCAGTGTAAGGAGTGGTAAATTGTTATAAATTGGGTTGTTGGTTGACTGGGATGTGAGCCCTGGTCAAGCATCAACCATAATTTTAGTCAGGGTAAGGCACAAGCAAACCCCAAATTAAAGTGTGCTCAACGCCCTAGTACCTAGGCACAGAGCAGTCTCGCTTAACTTAGAGGCATTGTGTAAAGTATTTGTGCAACACTTCAAACAGTAAAATAATGAAAATACCGCACACAAATATCCCACTCCAGGTTAGAAAAATAGAGCAACATTTTTGAAATAAAGCAAGACTAAAACTACAATCATGCAATCAGTATAACCAGAGTTATGACTTTTTAATGATTGAACTGTAAAATAGCACCTAAAAGCATAAAGTGCCAACCATGGCTATCTGGTTGCTCTGGACCGAATCAAAGTCAAAAGTGCAGGCCTTCTGCGATGGAGCGCTGGTTGGATACAGTCCTAGATTCGTCCTGCTGAAGGTTTACCTCGTCACTGTTTGTGCCTAAAGTCCTATTTGCATTAGAGAGGGTCATGGGGGGCACGGAGAGCTATGTAGACGATTGTCAGCATGGAGCGAAGAACAGGCTGGGTGTCACAGGCGGGCTAGAGCTTTGCATTGGCAGTCCACCACAAGTGATGGATGCTTGCTGTGCGAAGAGAGGGGGCTGGTGGCGGCTCGTGCTGAATTTCATTGCATGTGACACAGCTCTGATGCGGACAGGCCTGGTGAGGCAAAGAGCCCAAAAGCTTGATTTCAAGAGCCTTTGAGCCTCACACCAAGGGTCCAGGACCTTAGATGCACCGCTTGGGGGGGGGGGTGGGTCAGGAACTCGTTGCAGTTGGTTCCAGGATCTGGTTAGGAGGCCTTTTATGTCTCTGAGGCTCAGTTCAGGAGGCCAACAGACTGGTTCTTTGAGTCACTCTGTTGTCCTGGGTTCAAGATGAAGTTGGAGGTCCAGTTCTTCTTTCCTGGGCAAAAGAACAGCCAGTCAGGACAACACCGCAGCAGTTCCTTTAGAGCAGCAGTCAAGCAGAATGACCGTCTTTGTAGCAGCACAGCAGTCCCTCTTCCTGCCAGAGTAATCACAGATCCCGAAGTGTACTGAAGAGTTGTTGTCTGAGTTCTTTCTTTTATACACAGTTGTGCTTTTAAAATGGGGGAGAAGCTTCTGGAGGCATGCCTTTAAAGTGCACTGATACACTGGCCTGGCTCCAGACTACCTACAAGGGTTATGCAGCCCTTTGTGTGGAGACAAGACACAGCATATTCACGTGTAAGTGGGCTGTGCCCAGCTCCTCCCTCTCATACTGCCATTGATGACCCATCCAGTCACACCTAAGCCCCCATTGTGTGCAGCTTTCTAGGAGGAATACACAAAGCCCAACTGTCAACTACACCCAGTTCTGTGTGCTGGCACCGAATGGCACGGGCAAGAAAATGCCAACTTTCTAAAAGTGGCATTTTCAGAAGTACAATTTAAAATCAAACTCCTCCATAAGGTGGAATTTAACATTTTTATTCCAGAGTGTAGGAGGCTGGCCTGGCTTATAGTGGGTACCTGATGATACTTACACCTTGTGCCAGGTCCAGTTATCCCTTATTAGTAGTGTTCTAGCAGCTTAGGCGGATTGAGGTAGCTATAGCAGAGCAGTTTAGGCTGAACTAGGAGACATGCAAAGCTCCTAGTACACCACTTATATCATATAGCACTATATCATAAGAAACACAATACTCAAAGTTACTCAAAATAAAGGTACTTTATTTTAGTGACAATGTGGCAAACATATCTCAGAGGATATACTCCCTTAGGAGGTAAGTTAAATACACAAAATATACACACAAACCAAAATCAGGTAAGTAAACAGTTAGAAAAGTAGTGCAAACACTGTAGAATACAATATGATGCAATAGACCTAGGGGCAACTGTAGGAAAGTATCATCTTGCCTGGCATGTTACCCCCATATTTCACTGTATTTATGTTGTTATAGCCCTTGTGTCACTGTGATCCTGCCAGGCAGGATCCCAGTGCTCATAGTATGTGCCCTGTATGTGTTCCCTGTGTGGTGCCTAACTGTATCACTGAGGCTCTGCTAACCAGAACCTCAGTGTTTATGCTCTCTCTGCTTTCTAAATTTGTCACTGCAGGCTAGTGACTAAATTTACCAATTCTCATTGGCACACTGGTACACCCATATAATTCCCTTGTACATGGTACTTAGGTACCCAGGTTATTGGGGTTCCAGGAGATCCCTATGGGCTGCAGCATTTCTTTTGCCACCCAAAGGGACCTCCGACTTTTCTTACACAGGCCTGCCACTGCAGCCTGAGTGAAATAACGTCCACGTTATTTCACAGCCATTTTTCACTGCACTTAAGTAACTTATAAGTCACCTATATGTCTAACCTTCACCTGGTGAAGGTTGGGTGCAAAGTTACTTAGTGAGTGGGCACCCTGGCACTAGCCAAGGTGCCCCCACATCGTTCGGGGCAAATACCCTGGACTTTGTGAGTGCGGGGACACCATTACCCACGTGCACTATACATTGGTCACTACCTATGTACAGCGTCACAATGGTAACTCCGAACATGGCCACGTAACATGTCTAAGATCATGGAATTGTCACCCAAATACCATTCTGGTATTGGGGGGACAATTCCATGATCCCCCGGGTCTCTAGCATAGAACCCGGGTACTGCCAAACTGCCTTTCCGGGGTTTCCACTGCAGCTGCTGCTGCTGCCAACCCCTCAGACAGGATTCTGCCCTCTTGGGGTCCAGGCAGCCCTGGCCCAGGAAGGCAGAACAAAGGATTTCCTCTGAGAGAGGGTGTTACACCCTTTCCTTTTGGAAATAGGTGTGAAGGGCTGGGGAGGAGTAGCCTCCCCCAGCCTCTAGAAATGCTTTGATGGGCACAGATGGTGCCCATCTCTGCATAAGCCAGTTTACACCGGTTCAGGTATCCCCCAGCCCTGCTCTGGCGCGAAACTGGACAAAGGAAAGGGGAGTGACCACTCCCCTGACCAGTACCTCCCAGGGGAGGTGCCCAGAGCTCCTCCAGTGTGTCCCAGACCTCTGCCATCTTGGAAACAGAGGTGTTGGGGGCACACTGGACTGCTCTGAGTGGCCAGTGCCAGCAGGTGATGTCCGAGAGCCCCCTCTGATAGGTTCTTACCTTTCTTGGTAGCCAAACCTCCTTTTCTGGCTATTTAGGGTCTCTACTCTGGGGAATTCTTCAGATAACGAATGCAAGAGCTCACCAGAGTTTGTCTGCATCTCCCTCTTCGACTTCTACCAAGGATCGACCGCTGACTGCTCCACAACGCCTGCAAAACCACAACAAAGTAGCAAGACGACTACCGGCAACATTGTAGCACCTCATCCTGCCGGCTTTCTCTACTGTTTCCTGGTGGTGCATGCTCTGGGGGTCACCTGCCTTCACCCTGCAATGGACGCCAAGAAGAAATCTCCCGTGGGTCGACGGAATCTTCCCCCTGCTAACGCAGGCACCAAAATACTTAATCACCGGTCCTCTGGGTCCCCTCTCATCCTGACAAGCGTGGTCCCTGGAACACAGGAGCTGGATCCAAGTGACTCCCACAGTCCAGTGATCCTTAAGTCCAAGTTTGGTGGAGGTAAGTCCTTTCCTCCCACGCTAGACTGCAAACCTGTGTACTGCGTGATTTGCAGCTGCTTCGGCTCCTGTGCACTCTTCCAGGATTTCCTTCATGCACAGCCTAGCCTGGGTCCCCAGCACTCTGTCCTGCAGTGCTCAACCCTCTGAGTTAGCCTCCGACGTCGTGGGACCATCCTTTGTAACTCTGCGTGGACTCCGGTTCACAAATCTTCTAAGTTCCTGTTTGGGTACTTCTGTGGGTGCTGCCTGCTTCTGTGGGGGCTCTCTGAGTTGCTGAGCACCCCCTCTGTCTCCTCCTCCAAGGGGCGACATCCTGGTCCTTCCTGGTCCCCAGCAGCACCCAAAAACCTCTATCGTGACCCTTGCAGCTAGCAAAGCTTGTTTGCGGTATTGCTGCGTGGGAAAACTTCTGCAACCTTCATCGCGACGTGGGACATCTTCCATCCAAAGGGGAAGTTCCTAGTCCTCTTCGTTATTACAGAACTCCAAGCTTCTTCCGCCCGGAGGCAGCTTCCTTGCACCTTCATCCGGGGTTTTCTGAGCTCATGCCCCCCCGGACACTATTGCGACTCTTGGACTTGGTCCCCTTTCCTTGCAGGCCCTCAGGTCCAGGAATCCACGTTCAGTGCCTTGCTGGTGTTTGTTGTTCTTGCAGAATCCCCCTATCACAACTATTGTGCTCTTTTGGGGTAGGAGGATTACTTTACTCCTACTTTACAGGGGGTGGGGTATCTTGGACACCCTGACTGTTTTCTTACAGTCCCAGCGACCCTCTACAAGCTCCCATAGGTCTGGGGTCCATTCGTGATTCGCATTCCACTTTTGGAGTATATGGTTTGTGTTGCCCCTAGACCTATGTTTGCCTATTGCAACCTATTGTAATTCTACACTGTTTGCATTACTTTTCTTACTCTTACTTACCTGTTTTGGTTTGTGTACATATAACTTGTGTATATTACTTACCTTCTTACTGAGGGTACTCACTGAGATACTTGCGGCATATTGTCATAAAAATAAAGTACCTTTACTTTTAGTAACTCTGAGTATTGTGTTTTCTTATGATATTGTGCATATGATATAAGTGGTATAGTAGGAGCTTTGCATGTCTCCTAGTTCAGCCTAAGTTGCTTTGCCATAGCTACCTTCTATCAGCCTAAGCTGCTAGAAACACCTCTATTCTACTAATAAGGCATAACTGGACCTGGCACAGGGTGTAAGTACCACAGGGTACCCACTATAAGCCAGGCCAGCCTCCTACAGCAACACAAACCATATACTCCAAAAGTGGAATGCGAACCACGAATGGACCCCAGGCCTAGTGTAGTGTGTAGAGGGTCGCTGGGAGTGTAAGAAAACACTAAGGGTCTCCAAGATACTCCACCCCAAGACCCTGGAAAATAGGAGTAAAGTTACCCTACTACACCAGAAACACACTAAAGTCGTGATAGGAGATTCTTCAAGGACAACAACTGACTGCAAAACACTAAAGACGGATTCCTAGACCTCAGGACCTGTAAAGGAAGGGGACCAAGTCCAAGAGTCACACAAGTGTCCAGGGGTGGCAGGAGCCCACTAAACCCCGCATGAAGGTGCAAAATGGCTGCCTCTGTGTGGAAGAAGCTGAAGATTTTGCAACAACGGAAGATGCCAGGAACTTCTCCTTTGCACAGGAGATGTCCCACGGTGTGCTGGAGGATGCAGAGTTGTTTCCACGCAGAAAGACCGCAAACAAGCCTTGCTTAGCTGCAAGAGTCGCAGTTGAAGAAAATGGGTGCTGCCCGGGCCCAGAAAGGACCAGGAGGTCCCCCCTTGGAGGACGAGACAGAGGGGGCACTCAGCAGCACAGAGAGCCCACACAGAAGCAGGCAGCACCCGCAGAAGCACTTGAACAGGCGTTCAAGAAATCTGAGCACAGCGGTCGTCTCAACACTACAAAGGAGGGTCCCACGAAGCCGGTGGTCAACTCAGTGAGTTGAGCAATGCAGGACAGCATGCTGGGGACCTGGGCTATGCTGTGCACAATGGATTCCTTGCAAAAGTGCACAGAAGCCCTAGCAGCTGCAGTTCACGCAGAACACAGGATTACTGTCTGGCGTGGGGAGGCAAGGACTTACCTTCACCAAATTTGGACAGAAGGACCACTGGACTGTCGGGGTCACTTGGATCCAGCTACTGTGTTCCAGGGACCACGCTCGTCGAGATGAGAGGGGACCCAGAGGACCGGTGATGCAAAAGTTTGGTGCTTGCGTTAGCAGGGAGAAGATTCCGTCGACCCACAGAAGATTTCTTCTTGGCTTCCAGTGCAGGGTGAAGGCAGACAGCCCTCAGAGCATGCACCACCAGGAAAATGTCAAGAAAGCTGGCAGGATTAGGCGCTACGATGTTGCTGGTAGTCTTCTTGCTACGTTGTTGTGGTTTTGCAGGCGTTCTGGAGCAGTCAGCGGTCGTTTCTTGGCAGAAGTCGAAGAGAGAGATGCAGAACTCTGGTGACCTCTTGCATTCATTATCTGAAGAGAAAACCCACAGGAGAGACCCTAAACAGCCCTCAGAAGAGGATTGGCCACCAAACCAGGTAAGCACCTATTAGGAAGGTTCTCTGACGTCATCTGCTGGTACTGGCCACTCAGAGGCCTCCATTGTGCCCTCACACCTCTGCATGCAAGATGGCAGAGGTCTGGGACATACTGGAGGAGCTCTGGGCACCACCCCCGGGGTGGTGATGGACAGGGAGTGGTCACTCCCCTTTCTTTTGTCCAGTTTGCGCCAGAGCAGGGGCTGGGGATCCATGAACCGGTGTAGACTGGCTTATGCAAGGAGGGCACCATCTGTGCCCTTCAAAGCATTTCCAGAGGCTGGGGGAGGCTACACCCCCCCAGCCCTTAACACCTATTTCCAAAGGGAGAGGGTGTAACACCCTCTCTCAGAGGAAATCCTTTGTTCTGCCTTCCTGGGCTGCCCAGACCCCAGGAGGGCAGAAGCCTGTCTGTGGGTTGGCAGCATCAATAGCAGCAGTGAAAACCCCAGAGAGATAATTTGGCAGTACCCGGGGTCCATGCAGGAGCCCCAGGGATGCATGGGATTAGCACCCCAAAACCAGATTTCGCATGGGGGGACAATTCCATGATCTTACACATGTTACATGGCCATATTCGGAGTTACCATTGTGAAGCTACATATAGGTATTGACCTATATGTAGTGCACGCGTGTAATGGTGTCCCCGCACTCACAAAGTCGGGGGAAATTGCCCTGAACAAAGTGGGGGCACTTGGCTAGTGCCAGGGTGTAGGAGGCTGGCCTGGTTTGTAGTGAGTACCAAGGGGTACTTGCACTCTGCACCAGATCCAGGTATCCCTTATTAGTGTAGAAGAGGTGTCTAGCAGCTTCAGCTGATACAAAAGGGTAGCTTAGCAGAGCAGCTTAGGCTGAACTAGGAGACATGCAAAGCTCCCCCTATACCACTGGTGTCATATGCACAATATCATAAGAAAACACAATACACAGATATACTAAAAATAAAGGTACTTTATTTTTATGACAATATGCCAAAAGTATCTCAGTGAGTACCCTCAGTATGAGGATAGCAAATATACACAAGATATATGTGCACAATACCAAATATATGCAGTAATAGCAATAGAAAGCAATGCAAGCAATGTACAGTCACAATAGATTGCAATGAGAGCACATAGGTATAGGGGAAACACAAACCATATACTCTAGAAGTGGAATGCGAACCACAAATGGACCCCAAACCTATGTGAGCTTGTAGAGGGTCGCTGGGACTGTAAGAAAACAGTGGGGGTTAGAAAAATAGCCCACCCCAAGACCCTGAAAAGTAGGTGTAAAGTGCACCTAAGTTCCACAGAGAGCACAGAAGTCGTGATAGGGGAATTCTGCAAGGAAGACTGTAGGAGGCTGGACTGGCTTGTAGTGAGTACCAAGGGGTACTTGCACCTTGCACCAGGCCCAGTTATCCCTTATTAGTGTATAGGGTGTCTAGCAGCTTAGGCTGATAGATAATGGTAGCTTAGCAAAGCAGCTCAGGCTGAACTAGGAGACGTGTGAAGCTACTACAGTACCACTTAGTGTCATATGCACAATATCATAAGAAAACACAATACACAGTTATACTAAAAATAAAGGTACTTTATTTTCATGACAATATGCCAAAGTATCTTAGAGTGTACCCTCAGTGAGAGGATAGGAAAAATACACAAGATATATATACACAATAGCAAAAATATGCAGTATAGTCTTAGAAAACAGTGCAAACAATGTATAGTTACAATAGGATGCAATGGGGAAACATAGGGATAGGGGCAACACAAACCATATACTCCAGAAGTGGCATGCGAACCACGAATGGACCCCAAACCTATGTGACCTTGTAGAGGGTCGCTGGGACTATTAGAAAATAGTGAGAGTTAGAAAAATAACCCTCCCCAAGACCCTGAAAAGTGAGTGCAAAGTGCACTAAAGTTCCCCCTAAGGACAAAATAGTCGTGTTAGAGGGAGAATGCAAGGAAAACACAAATCAGCAATGCAACAACGATGGATTCCTGTCTGAGGGTACCTGTGGAACAAGGGGACCAAGTCCAAAAGTCACAAGCAGCTCGTAGCTGGGCAGATGCCCAAGAAATGCCAGCGGTTGGTGCAAAGAAGCTCTTACTAGGCTGAAGAGCTGTGAATACTGCAGGAACGACAAGGGCTAGAGACTTCCCCTTTGGAGGATGGATCCCCCACGCCTTGGAGAGTCGTGCAGAAGTGTTTTCCCGCCGGATGGACGCCAACAAGCCTTGCTACACGCAAATCGTGCGTTTGGCGTTTTTGGACGCTGCTGGGGCCCAGGAGGGACCAGAAGGTCGCAAATTGGACCTGCAGAGAGAGGGGACGTCGAGCAAGACAAAGAGCCCTCACTGAAGCAGGTAGCACCCGGAGAAGTGCCAGAAACAGGCACTACAAGGATGCGTGAAACGGTGCTCGCCGAAGTTGCACAAAGGAGTCTCACGTCGCCGGAGACCAACTTAGAAAGTCGTGCAATGCAGGTTAGAGTGCCGTGGACCCAGGCTTGGCTGTGCACACAGGATTTCCGCCGGAAGTGCACAGGGGCCGGAGAAGCTTGCAAAGTCGCGGTTCCCAGCAATGCAGCCCAGCGAGGTGAGGCAAGGACTTACCTCCACCAAACTTGGGCTGAAGAGTCACTGGACTGTGGGAGTCACTTGGACGGTGTCGCTGGATTCGAGGGACCTCGCTCGTCGTGCTGAGAGGAGACCCAAGGGACCGGTAATGCAGCTTTTTGGTGCCTGCGGTTGCAGGGGGAAGATTCCGTCGACCCACGGGAGATTTCTTCGGAGCTTCTGGTGCAGAGAGGAGGCAGACTACCCCCACAACATGCACAAGCAGGAAAACAGTCGAGAAGGCGGCAGGATCAGCGTTACAGAGTTGCAGTAGTCGTCTTTGCTACTATGTTGCAGGTTTGCAGGCTTCCAGCGCGGTCAGCGGTCGATTCCTTATCAGAAGGTGAAGAGGGAGATGCAGAGGAACTCGGCTGAGCTCATGCATTCGTTATCTAAAGTTTCCCCAGAGACAGAGACCCTAAATAGCCAGAAAAGAGGGTTTGGCTACCTAGGAGAGAGGAAAGGCTACTAACACCTGAAGGAGCCTATCACAAGGAGTCTCTGACGTCACCTGGTGGCACTGGCCACTCAGAGCAGTCCAGTGTGCCAGCAGCACCTCTGTTTCCAAGATGGCAGAGGTCTGGAGCACACTGGAGGAGCTCTGGACACCTCCCAGGGGAGGTGCAGGTCAGGGGAGTGGTCACTCCCCTTTCCTTTGTCCAGTTTTGCGCCAGAGCAGGGGCTAAGGGGTCCCTGAACCGGTGTAGACTGGCTTATGCAGAATTGGGCACATCTGTGCCCAACAAAGCATTTCCAGAGGCTGGGGGAGGCTACTCCTCCCCTGCCTTCACACCATTTTCCAAAGGGAGAGGGTGTCACACCCTCTCTCAGAGGAAGTTCTTTGTTCTGCCATCCTGGGCCATGCCTGGCTGGACCCCAGGAGGGCAGCTGCCTGTCTGAGGGGTTGGCAGCAGCAGCAGCTGCAGAGAAACCCCAGGAAGGGCAGTATGGCAGTACCAGGGTCTGTGCTACAGACCACTGGGATCATGGAATTGTACCAACAATGCCAGGATGGCATAGAGGGGGCAATTCCATGATCATAGACATGTTACATGGCCATATTCGGAGTTACCATGGTGAAGCTACATATAGGTAGTGACCTATATGTCGTGCACGCGTGTAATGGTGTCCCCGCACTCACAAAGTTCAGTGAATTGGCTCTGAACAATGTGGGGGCACCTTGGCTAGTGCCAGGGTGCCCTCACACTAAGTAACTTTGCACCTAACCTTTACCAGGTAAAGGTTAGACATATAGGTGACTTATAAGTTACTTAAGTGCAGTGTAAAATGGCTGTGAAATAACGTGGACGTTATTTCACTCAGGCTGCAGTGGCAGGCCTGTGTAAGAATTGTCAGAGCTCCCTATGGGTGGCAAAAGAAATGCTGCAGCCCATAGGGATCTCCTGGAACCCCAATACCCTGGGTACCTCAGTACCATATACTAGGGAATTATAAGGGTGTTCCAGTAAGCCAATGTAAATTGGTAAAAATGGTCACTAGCCTGTCAGTGACAATTTGGAAAGAGATGAGAGAGCATAACCACTGAGGTTCTGATTAGCAGAGCCTCAGTGAGACAGTTAGTCACTACACAGGTAACACATTCAGGCACACTTATGAGCACTGGGGCCCTGGGTTACCAGGGTCCCAGTGACACATACAACTAAAACAACATATATACAGTGAAAAATGGGGGTAACATGCCAGGCAAGATGGTACTTTCCTACACAACCCCCCCCCAAACGAAGGACAATAAGACTAGCCATTACCTGATGAGTCTTCATTGTCTAAGTGGAAATATCTGGAGAGTCCATCTGCATTGGAGTGGCTACTCCCAGGTCTATGTTCCACTGTATAGTCCATTCCCTGTAGGGATATGGACCACCTCAACAATTTAGGATTTTCACCTTTCATTTGTTTTAGCCAAAGTAGAGGTTTGTGGTCTGTCTGAACAATGAAGTGAGTGCCAAACAGGTATGGCCTCAACTTCTTCAGAGCCCAGACCACAGCAAAGGCCTCCCTCTCAATGGCAGACCAACGCTTTTCTCTAGGGGTCAACCTTCTACTAATAAAAGCAACAGGTTGATCCTGGCCCTCAGAATTAAGTTGTGATAGGACTGCCCCTACTCCTAATTCAGATGCATCAGTTTGGACATAGAATTTTTTAGAGTAACAAGGGCTTTTCAGGACAGGTGCAGAGCACATGGCCTGCTTCAGCTCCTCAAAAGCTTTTTGACAGTTTGCTGTCCATAATACCTTTTTAGGCATTTTCTTGGATGTGAGGTCATTAAGAGGGGCTGCAATGGAGCCATAGTTCTTAATGAACCTCCTGTAATACCCAGTGAGGCCTAGGAAGGCTCTCACCTGAGTCTGAGTGGTAGGGGGAACCCAATCAATAATAGTTTGGATTTTCCCCTGAAGTGGTGCAATCTGTTCCCCACCAACAAGGTGTCCCAGATAAACCACCTTACCCTGCCCTATCTGGCACTTTGAAGCCTTGATAGTGAGGCCTGCCTTTTGCAGGGCCTCCAAAACTTTCCAAAGGTGGACCAGGTGATCATCCCAGCTGGAGCTAAAGACAGCTATATCATCCAAATATGCTGCACTGAAAGCTTCCAGCCCTTGCAGGACTGTGTTCACCAACCTCTGAAAAGTGGCAGGTGCATTTTTCAAACCAAAAGGCATTACAGTAAACTGGTAATGTCCTCCAATGGTAGAAAATGCAGTCTTAGGTTTAGCTTCTTCTGACATTTTGATCTGCCAATACCCTGCAGTCAAATCAAAAGTGCTTAGATACTTGGCAGATGCCAGTGTATCTATTAGCTCATCTGCCCTGGGTATAGGGTGAGCATCTGTTTTGGTTACCAAGTTGAGACCTCTATAGTCTACACAAAACCTCATTTCCTTCTTTCCATCTTTAGAATTGGGTTTTGGTACCAGTACCACAGGAGAAGCCCATGGACTGTCAGAGTGCTCAACCACTCCTAGTTCCAACATTTTCTGAACTTCTTGCTTTATGCAGTCCCTGACATGGTCAGGCTGCCTATAGATCTTACTTTTGACAGGTAAACTGTCTCCAGTATCTATAGTGTGCTCACACCAAGAAGTGGTGCCTGGCACAATGGAGAAGAGTTCTGAAAATTGTCCTAGGAGATTTATGCAATTATCTTTCTGCTCAGCAGTAAGACAATCAGCCAAAACTACACCTTCCACAAGAGCATCTTGTTCTGTGGAAGAGAAGAGATCAGGTAGAGGATCACTGTCTTCTTCCTGTCCCTCATCTGTTGCCATGAGCAGGGTGAGATCAGCCCTGTCATAGTAGGGTTTCAGGCGGTTGACATGGAGCACCCTAAGGGGACTCCTGGCAGTGCCTAAGTCAACCAAGTAGGTGACTTCACCCTTCTTTTCAACAATTGTGTGGGGTCCACTCCATTTATCTTGGAGTGCTCTTGGGGCCACAGGCTCCAAGACCCACACTTTCTGCCCTGGTTGGTACTGAACCAAAACAGCCTTCTGATCATGCCATTGCTTCTGGAGCTCTTGGCTGGCCTGAAGGTTTTTACTGGCCTTTTTCATGTACTCAGCCATCCTTGATCTGAGGCCAAGTACATAATCCACAATATCCTGCTTAGGAGCTTTTAAAGGTTGTTCCCAACCCTCCTTTACAAGTGTGAGTGGACCCCTAACAGGGTGTCCAAAAAGAAGTTCAAAGGGGCTGAAGCCCACTCCTTTCTGGGGTACCTCCCTGTAGGCAAAAAGGAGGCATGGTAGAAGGATATCCCATCTCCTGCGGAGTTTTTCAGGGAGTCCCATAATCATGCCTTTGAGAGTTTTATTAAATCTCTCCACCAGTCCATTTGTTTGTGGATGATAGGGTGTTGTGAACTTGTAAGTTACACCACACTCCTTCCACATGGCCTTTAAGTATGCAGACATGAAATTGCTTCCTCTGTCTGATACTACTTCCTTTGGGAAGCCCACCCTGGAAAATATTCCCAGGAGGGCCTTTGCCACTGCAGGAGCTGTAGTGGTCCTTAAAGGAATTGCTTCAGGATATCTTGTGGCATGGTCCACTACCACCAAGATAAACCTATTGCCTGAAGCAGTAGGAGGGTCAAGGGGGCCAACTATGTCAACCCCTACCCTTTCAAAGGGAACCCCAACCACAGGCAGTGGGATAAGGGGTGCCTTTGGAGTGCCACCTGTCTTGCCACTGGCTTGACAGGTTTCACAGGACTTACAAAATTCTTTTGTGTCCTCAGACATCCTAGGCCAATGAAACAGTGGTACCAATCTGTCCCAAGTTTTCATTTGACCCAGGTGCCTAGCTAAGGGAATGTCATGTGCCAGTGTTAGGAGGAACTTTCTATACTCCTGAGGAATCACTAATCTCCTGGCAGCTCCAGGTTTAGGATCCCTATGCTCAGTGTACAAGAGGTTGTCCTCCCAGTAAACTCTGTGTGAGTCACTGACATCCCCATTAGCCTGTTTGACAGCTTGCTGTCTGATACCCTCTAATGTGGGACAGGTTTGCTGTGCCACACTCAGCTCCTCTCTGGCAGGCCCCCCTTCACCCAAAAGCTCAGCAGTGTCTGCTTCCAGCTCCTCTGGTGTAGGTTCTGCACAGGGAGGGAATTCTTCTTCCTCAGAAGTAGAATCCACTGTAGAGGGAGGGATAGTAGGAAGTGGTTTGCTTCTACTAGCCCTAGCTTTAGGGAGCACTTGGTCCATTGTTCCAGGATCCAAGCTTCCCTGTCCTTTTTGCTTTTTGGCCTGAGCCCTTGTCAAAGCAAAAATATGCCCTGGGATGCCCAGCATTGCTGCATGGGCCTCCAACTCCACATCTGACCAAGCTGATGTCTCCAAATCATTCCCTAATAGACAGTCTACAGGTAAATCTGAAGCTACCACAACTTTCTTTGGACCAGATACCCCCCCCCAGTTGAGATTTACAACAGCCATGGGGTGGCTTTGTGTTATGTTGTGAGCATCGGTTACTTGGTACTGGTGTCCAAGTATGTGTTGTTCAGGGTGCACCAGTTTCTCAATCACCATTGTGACACTGGCACCTGTGTCCCTGTAGGCCTGGACCTCAACACCATTTATTAGGGTTAGTTGCTTGTACTTCTCCAAGTTATGGGGGCAAGCAACCAAAGTGGCTAAGTCAATAGCCCCTTCAGAGACTAAAGTAGCCTCTGTGGTCTCCCTAATCAGACCAACCCCAACTAAATTACCAAAAGTGAGCC
The DNA here is from genome assembly GCF_031143425.1 of Pleurodeles waltl. Classification (NCBI taxonomy): domain Eukaryota; kingdom Metazoa; phylum Chordata; class Amphibia; order Caudata; family Salamandridae; genus Pleurodeles; species Pleurodeles waltl. Next base: position 398,828,248 of record NC_090446.1, read on the forward strand.
CAGCTACTCCCTTGGATTGGCTATTAGTAGGTTTGCTCCCACCACCACTGCTATTAGTAGGGACACTAGGTGTAGCAGTAGGGGTTGTAGTGGTAGGAGCTGTGGTGCCTTTCTTTGGACAACTGGGATCTGTTGTCCAATGGCCTTTTATTTTACATAAATAGCACCATGGTTTCTTTTCCTTGTTCTGATTAAAGGAGGATTTGGACCCACCACCCCCACCAGAGTGTTTTTGTGGGCCTGATGAAGACTCATTTTTAGATTTGTCCCCACCCTTGTCAGAAGACTTACCATCCTTCTTTTTGTTGCCATCTTTGTCACCCCCTGTATGAACTTTTCTGTTCACTCTTGTTCTGACCCATTTGTCTGCCTTCTTTCCCAATTCTTGGGGAGAGGTCAGATCAGAGTCCACCAAGTACTGGTGCAACAAATCAGACACACAATTATTAAGAATATGCTCTCTCAGGATCAAGTTATACAGGCTGTCATAATCAGTAACTTTACTGCCATGTAACCACCCCTCCAAGGCCTTCACTGCCTGGTCAATGAAATCAACCCAGTCTTGTGAAGACTCCTTTTTGGTATCTCTGAACTTTATCCTGTACTGTTCAGTGGTTAAGCCATAACCATCCAGGAGTGCATTCTTAAGAACTTGGAAATTGTTAGCATCATTTTCTTTTACAGTAAGGAGCCTATCCCTACCTTTTCCAGTAAATGATAGCCATAGGATAGCAGCCCACTGCTTTTGAGGGACATCCTGTACAGCACAGGCCCTCTCAAGTGCAGCAAACCACTTGTTAATGTCATCCCCCTCCTTATAAGGGGGAACTATCTTATGCAGATTCCTGGAATCATGCTCTTTTGCAGGATGACTATGGGGAATACTGCTGCTGCCACCATGGCTATCTAAACCCATCTTCTGTCTTTCCCTCTCTATTTCTTAAGACTGTCTATCCAAATCCAGCTGTTGCTTCTTGAGCTTCAGTCTGGTTTGCTCCACTCTCAATCTATTGAGCTCCCTTTCTAACAATCTGTCATCAGGGTGGGTGGGAGGGACATTTCTAGATACAGAGGTATGATGGGAATGAACAGAAGGAGACCTGTCCCTTACAGAGGGCACCCTAACAGCTTGGCTACCAGTATAATGTGAGAGCACATCATCAGTATGATGTGATTCAACCTCTGTACCAACTATGCTAGACTGTCTAGTAATGGGCAGGCTGAGAAGTTTCTTTCCTGAACCTTTTCCTTGGGGAGTCCCTGGATCAGATTGAGAACCATTAGCTACTTTTTCTACAGATTGGGCACTTATGGCCTTATCCTGTACTCTAAGCATATTAATTAACAGTTCTAAAGAAGGATTCTTCCCTACACTCAAACCTCTCTCTATGCAGAGACTCCTTGCTCCTTTCCAGCTAAGGTGATCATATGCAAGTTTGGACAGTTCAACTTTTTGGCCTGTGCCAGACATTTTTTAGAGAGAGTTAAAGTGATAGACAAAGAGAAAAAAGTTTTCAGAACTTTTTGGAAAGACAGAAAAAACTTTTTAAACTTTTAAGAACTTTTTGAAAGTTTAGAAGTACTTTTCAGCACTTAGAAAAGAGTGAAAAGAGGAAATGCAAAACTTTTTGGCTATGTGTATATACACTGACCTTGTTTTGTATATTTTTCTCTTATGAAAAGTACAATGACAAGAGTGGTAAGTAGTCTCAAAGCACTTATCCCACCGCTGCACAACCAATGTAGGAGGCTGGACTGGCTTGTAGTGAGTACCAAGGGGTACTTGCACCTTGCACCAGGCCCAGTTATCCCTTATTAGTGTATAGGGTGTCTAGCAGCTTAGGCTGATAGATAATGGTAGCTTAGCAAAGCAGCTCAGGCTGAACTAGGAGACGTGTGAAGCTACTACAGTACCACTTAGTGTCATATGCACAATATCATAAGAAAACACAATACACAGTTATACTAAAAATAAAGGTACTTTATTTTCATGACAATATGCCAAAGTATCTTAGAGTGTACCCTCAGTGAGAGGATAGGAAATATACACAAGATATATATACACAATAGCAAAAATATGCAGTATAGTCTTAGAAAACAGTGCAAACAATGTATAGTTACAATAGGATGCAATGGGGAAACATAGGGATAGGGGCAACACAAACCATATACTCCAGAAGTGGCATGCGAACCACGAATGGACCCCAAACCTATGTGACCTTGTAGAGGGTCGCTGGGACTATTAGAAAATAGTGAGAGTTAGAAAAATAACCCTCCCCAAGACCCTGAAAAGTGAGTGCAAAGTGCACTAAAGTTCCCCTAAGGACAAAATAGTTGTGTTAGAGGGAGAATGCAAGGAAAACACAAATCAGCAATGCAACAACGATGGATTCCTGTCTGAGGGTACCTGTGGAACAAGGGGACCAAGTCCAAAAGTCACAAGCAGCTCGTAGCTGGGCAGATGCCCAAGAAATGCCAGCGGTTGGTGCAAAGAAGCTCTTACTAGGCTGAAGAGCTGTGAATACTGCAGGAACGACAAGGGCTAGAGACTTCCCCTTTGGAGGATGGATCCCCCACGCCTTGGAGAGTCGTGCAGAAGTGTTTTCCCGCCGGATGGACGCCAACAAGCCTTGCTACACGCAAATCGTGCGTTTGGCGTTTTTGGACGCTGCTGGGGCCCAGGAGGGACCAGAAGGTCGCAAATTGGACCTGCAGAGAGAGGGGACGTCGAGCAAGACTAAGAGCCCTCACTGAAGCAGGTAGCACCCGGAGAAGTGCCAGAAACAGGCACTACGAGGATGCGTGAAACGGTGCTCACCGAAGTTGCACAAAGGAGTCCCACGTCGCCGGAGACCAACTTAGAAAGTCGTGCAATGCAGGTTAGAGTGCCGTGGACCCAGGCTTGGCTGTGCACACAGGATTTCCGCCGGAAGTGCACAGGGGCCGGAGAAGCTTGCAAAGTCGCGGTTCCCAGCAATGCAGCCCAGCGAGGTGAGGCAAGGACTTACCTCCACCAAACTTGGGCTGAAGAGTCACTGGACTGTGGGAGTCACTTGGACGATGTCGCTGGATTCGAGGGACCTCGCTCGTCGTGCTGAGAGGAGACCCAAGGGACCGGTAATGCAGCTTTTTGGTGCCTGCGGTTGCAGGGGGAAGATTCCGTCGACCCACGGGAGATTTCTTCGGAGCTTCTGGTGCAGAGAGGAGGCAGACTACCCCCACAGCATGCACAAGCAGGAAAACAGTCGAGAAGGCGGCAGGATCAGCGTTACAGAGTTGCAGTAGTCGTCTTTGCTACTATGTTGCAGGTTTGCAGGCTTCCAGCGCGGTCAGCGGTCGATTCCTTATCAGAAGGTGAAGAGGGAGATGCAGAGGAACTCGGCTGAGCTCATGCATTCGTTATCTAAAGTTTCCCCAGAGACAGAGACCCTAAATAGCCAGAAAAGAGGGTTTGGCTACCTAGGAGAGAGGAAAGGCTACTAACACCTGAAGGAGCCTATCACAAGGAGTCTCTGACGTCACCTGGTGGCACTGGCCACTCAGAGCAGTCCAGTGTGCCAGCAGCACCTCTGTTTCCAAGATGGCAGAGGTCTGGAGCACACTGGAGGAGCTCTGGACACCTCCCAGGGGAGGTGCAGGTCAGGGGAGTGGTCACTCCCCTTTCCTTTGTCCAGTTTCGCGCCAGAGCAGGGGCTAAGGGGTCCCTGAACCGGTGTAGACTGGCTTATGCAGAATTGGGCACATCTGTGCCCAACAAAGCATTTCCAGAGGCTGGGGGAGGCTACTCCTCCCCTGCCTTCACACCATTTTCCAAAGGGAGAGGGTGTCACACCCTCTCTCAGAGGAAGTTCTTTGTTCTGCCATCCTGGGCCAGGCCTGGCTGGACCCCAGGAGGGCAGCTGCCTGTCTGAGGGGTTGGCAGCAGCAGCAGCTGCAGAGAAACCCCAGGAAGGGCAGTATGGCAGTACCAGGGTCTGTGCTACAGACCACTGGGATCATGGAATTGTACCAACAATGCCAGGATGGCATAGAGGGGGCAATTCCATGATCATAGACATGTTACATGGCCATATTCGGAGTTACCATGGTGAAGCTACATATAGGTAGTGACCTATATGTCGTGCACGCGTGTAATGGTGTCCCCGCACTCACAAAGTTCAGTGAATTGGCTCTGAACAATGTGGGGGCACCTTGGCTAGTGCCAGGGTGCCCTCACACTAAGTAACTTTGCACCTAACCTTTACCAGGTAAAGGTTAGACATATAGGTGACTTATAAGTTACTTAAGTGCAGTGTAAAATGGCTGTGAAATAACGTGGACGTTATTTCACTCAGGCTGCAGTGGCAGGCCTGTGTAAGAATTGTCAGAGCTCCCTATGGGTGGCAAAAGAAATGCTGCAGCCCATAGGGATCTCCTGGAACCCCAATACCCTGGGTACCTCAGTACCATATACTAGGGAATTATAAGGGTGTTCCAGTAAGCCAATGTAAATTGGTAAAAATGGTCACTAGCCTGTCAGTGACAATTTGGAAAGAGATGAGAGAGCATAACCACTGAGGTTCTGATTAGCAGAGCCTCAGTGAGACAGTTAGTCACTACACAGGTAACACATTCAGGCACACTTATGAGCACTGGGGCCCTGGGTTACCAGGGTCCCAGTGACACATACAACTAAAACAACATATATACAGTGAAAAATGGGGGTAACATGCCAGGCAAGATGGTACTTTCCTACAAAGACCAACACCAGCAATGCAACAACGATGGATTTCCAGACGAGAGTACCTGTGGAACAAGGGGACCAAGTCCAAATGTCACGATCAAGTCGGGAGTGGGCAGATGCCCAGGAAATGCCAGCTGTGGGTGCAAAGAAGCTGCCACCGGATGGTAGAAGCTGTGGATTCTGCAAGAACGAAGAGGACTAGGAACTTCTCCTTTGGAGGATGGATGTCCCACGTCGTGAAGAAGCTTGCAGACGTGTTTCCGTGCAGAAAGATTGCAAACAAGCCTTGCTAGCTGCAAGGGTCGCGGTTAGGGTTTTTGGATGCTGCTGTGGCCCAAGAGGGACCAGGATGTCGCCAATTGCGTGAGGAGACAGAGGGGGTGTCCAGCAAGACAAAGAGCCCACTCAGAAGCAAGCAGCACCCGCAGAAGTGCCAGAACAGGCACTACAAAGAAGAGTGAACCGGAGCTCACCCGAAGTCACAAAAGAAGGTCCCACGACACCGGAGGACAACTCAGGAGGTCGTGCACTGCAGGTTAGAGTGTTGGGGACCCAGGCTTGGCTGTGCACAAAGGAAATCCTGGAAGAGTGCACAGGAGCCGGAGCAGCTGCAAATCACTCGGTACCCATCAATGCAGTCTAGCGTGGGGAGGCAAGGACTTACCTCCACCAAACTTGGACTGAAGAATCACTGGACTGTGGGAGTCACTTGGACAGAGTTGCTGAGTTCCAGGGACCACGCTCGTCGTGCTGAGAGGGGACCCAGAGGACCGGTGATGCAGTCTTTTGGTGCCTGCGGTTGCAGGGGGAAGATTCCGTCGACCCACGGGAGATTTCTTTGGAGCTTGTAGTGCAGAGAGGAGGCAGACTACCCCCACAGCATACGCCACCAGGGAAACAGTCGAGAAGGCGGCCGGATCAGCGATACAAGGTTGCAGTAGTCGTCTTTGCTACTTTGTTGCAGTTTTGCAGGCATCCAGAGCAGTCAGCGGTCGATTCCTTGGCAGAAGGTGAAGAGAGAGATGCAGAGGCACTCTGATGAGCTCTTGGGTTTGTTATCTAAAGAATTCCCCAAAGCAGAGACCCTAAATAGCCAGAAAAGGAGGTTTGGCTACCTAGGAAGGAGGATAGGCTAGCAACACAGGTAAGAGCCTATCAAAAGGAGTCTCTGACGTCACCTGCTGGCACTGGCCACTCAGAGCAGTCCAGTGTGCCAGCAGCACCTCTGTTTCCAAGATGGCAGAGGTCTGGAGCACACTGGAGGAGCTCTGGGCACCTCCCAGGGGAGGTGCAGGTCAGGGGAGTAGTCACTCACCTTTCCTTTGTCCAGTTTAGCGCCAGAGCAGGGCTGGGGGATCCCTGAACCGGTGTAGACTGGCTTATGCAGAGATGGGCACCATCTGTGCCCATCAAAGCATTTCCAGAGGCTGGGGGAGGCTACTCCTCCCCAGCCCTGACACCTTTTTCCAAAGGGAGAGGGTGTAACACCCTCTCTCTGAGGAAGTCCTTTGTTCTGCCTTCCTGGGCCAAGCCTGGCTGGACCCCAGGAGGGCAGAAACCTGTCTGAGGGGTTGGCAGCAGCTGCAGTGAAACCCCGGGAAAGGTAGTTTGGCAGTACCCGGGTCTGAGCTAGAGACTCGGGGGATCATGGAATTGTCTCCCCAATGCCAGAATGGCATTGGGGTGACAATTCCATGATCTTAGACATGTTACATGGCCATGTTCGGAGTTACCATTGTGACGCTATACATATGTAGTGACATATGTATAGTGCACGCGTGTAATGGTGTCCCCGCACTCACAAAGTCCTGGGGATTTGCCCTGAACAATGTGGGGGAACCTTGGCTAGTGCCAGGGTGCCCACACACTAAGTAACTTAGCACCCAACCTTTACCAGGTAAAGGTTAGACATATAGTTGACTTATAAATTACTTAAGTGCAGTGGTAGATGGCTGTGAAATAACGTGGACGTTATTTCACTCAGGCTGCAATGGCAGGCCTGTGTAAGAATTGTCAGAGCTCCCTATGGGTGGCAAAATAAATGCTGCAGCCCATAGGGATCTCCTGGAACCCCAATACCCTGGGTACCTCAGTACCATATACAAGGGAATTATAAGGGTGTTCCAGTATGCCAATGTAAATTGGTGAAATTGGTCACTAGCCTGTTAGTGACAATTCAGAAAGAAATGAGAGAGCATAACCACTGAGGTTCTGGTTAGCAGAGCCTCAGTGAGACAGTTAGTCATAACACAGGTAACACATACAGGGCACACTTATGAGCACTGGGGCCCTGGCTGGCAGGGTCCCAGTGACACACACAACTAAAACAACATATATACAGTAAAATATGGGGGTAACATGCCAGGCAAGATGGTACTTTCCTACACAGGGTGCCCTCATAATTAGTAACTCTGAACCTAACCTTCACTAAGTGAGGGTTAGACATATAGGTGACTTATAAGTTACTTAAGTGCAGAGTAAAATGGCTGTGAAGTAACGTGGACGTTATTTCACTCAAGTGGCAGTCCTGTGTAAGAAGTGTCTGAGCTCCCTATGTGTGGCAAATGAAATGCTGGAGCCCATAGGGATCTCCTGGGACCCCAATACCTTGGGTACCTAGGTACCATATACTAGGGAATTATAACGGTGTTCCAGTGTGCCAATCAGAACTGGTGAAAATGGTCACTAGCCTGCAGTGACAATTTTAAAGACAGAGAGAGCATAAGCACTGAGATTCTGGTTAGCAGAGCCTCAGTGATACAGTCAGGCACCACACAGGGAACACATATAGGCCACAACTATGAGCACTGGGGTCCTGGCTAGCAGGATCCCAGTAACACTGGCAAAAACAAACTGACACACAAGTAAAAATGGGGGTAACATGCCAGGCAAGATGGTACTTTCCTACACAGAGAAACCAACCATGAACTGGTTTAAAATGGGATAAGGTAACGCCATTGTTATCCCATGGGAGAGACAGATCTTGCAGTAGTGAAAAAAACAAATTAAAGTGCTTTTCACTACGAGGACATGTAAAAGTTAACAGTACATGCCCTACTTCTTAAATGCATTGCACACTGCCTACTGGGCCCTCCAGGGCCTGCCTTAGGGGTGACAGAGTGTAGGAGGCTGGCCTGGTTTGTAGTAAGTACCAGAGGTACTTACACCAGGACCAGATATCCCTCATTAATGAATTGTAGGCAGTGTCTAGAAGCCAGGCTGTCTTGGGTAGCTGTAGCTGAGCAGCCAAGGCTTATCTAGGACACATGCAATGTTCATGCAATACCACTGTAGTCACACAGCACTTATACACATCAAAAGAAAATACTCAGTGTTACAAAAATAAAGGTACTTTATTTTGGTGACACAAATGCCAAAAATACCTTAGATACTATACTCCCTTAAGAGGTAAGTAATATCCACATTTTCTACACTAGAATGCAGTAATATCGGGAAAAACAGTAAGAAAACAGTGCAAAAAGTTGAAAATCACAATCGATAGCAGTGGGCCTAGGGTTAACACAAACCATATACTAAAATAGTTGATTGCGAAAGTCAGTTTCCCACCTAGGCAAGTGTAGTGTGTTGAGGGGTGCTGGGAGTGTAAGACAACACCAAAGATAAGTAATAGAACCCACCCCACAGCCCAGGAAAGCAGGAGTAAATCACAGTAAGTTTCCTAGAACACACAAGAACATGTGAAGAAGATTATGTAAGTACCAGAAGAGACTACAAGACCCCAATGATGGATTCCTGGCCCTGAAGACATGTGAAAGAAGGGGACCAAGTCCAAGAAGCACTGAAGAATCCAGGGAGAACAGGAGCCCCTGCTAACCCGGATGAAGATGCAAAAGAAGAACCACTGGTGAAGAACATTCAGTACTGCACCCAGGAACACGGATGCGGGTTCCTGGTTGGTGCAGATGATGTCCCACGTCGGATGGATGATTGCAGTCTGGTTTGCGTTGCTGGATTCCGCCAACAAGCCTTGGCACACGCAAAGCTTGCAGTTAGCGGAAAATGGCGCAGCTCGGGCCAGGAGGGACCTGGTGGCCTCTACCCAGGAGGGGGTGACAGAGGGGGCTCTCAGCAACTCAGAGAGCCCTCAGACGACCAGGCAGCGCGCACAGGAGCCCCACAGCACCGGGACGAAGAAGGTGCAAATGGAGGCCAATGCAGCACTACATAAAGGGATCCCACACCGTCAGAGAACCACTCAGGAAGCTGTGCTGAGCACGAAGAACTTTGTGGAAGGTCGCACAAAAGCATTGGCATCTGCAAAACACGCGGTGCATGGGGATACTGCCTTGCTTGCGGAGGCAAGCTCTTACCTCCACCAAAGTTGGATAGCTGGACCTTAGGACTGTCGGGACCACTTCAGTCCACTTCCTGTGTTGCTGGATCCACGCACTTTGTCAGGAAAGGGGACTCTCGCCTCCATTCCTCGCTGCAGAGGGGTGCCTGCTGAAGCAGGGAAGTGACTACTTCACTTTCAGGGAGTTTCCTTCGTTCTTCTGGTGCAGGCTGAAGACCGGCAGTCCTTGGAAATGCACGACCTGGAAACAGTTGCAGCTGCTGGCAGGAGCTGAAGATACAATGTTGCAAAAGTCATCTTTGCTTCTTTGTTGCAGTTTGTAGAGTTCCTAGAGGGTCCAGATGCAGTTTTGTTGATAGAAGGTGAAGTAAAGGATTCAGAGGATTCCTGCTGGAGTCTTGCAATCAGAATCTGAGGAAACACCCAGAGGAGAGACCCTAAATAGCCCTGAAAGGGGGATTGGTCAGCTACACAGGTAAGCACCTATCAGGGGAGGGTTCTGACGGCACCTGCTGTCACTGGCCACTCAGATGCTTCCAGAGTGCCCCACCACCTTCGAATCCAACATTGCAAAATTGTAAAAACCAGGGACACTCTGGAGGAGCTCTGGGCACCACCCCTGGGGTGGTAATGGACAGGGGAGTGGTCACTCCCCTTTCCTTTGTTCAGTTTCACGCCAGAGGAGGGACTGGGAGTGCCTGAACTGGCATAGGCCGGATTATGGAAGGAGGGCACCATCTGTGCCCTTCAAAGCATTTCCAGAGGCTCAGGGAGACTATCCCGCCCATGCCTGTAACACCTATTTCCAAAGGGAGAGTGTAGGAAGTTGGCTCTGTATATAGTATCTCAAAGTGAGAAATAGTGTGCACAGAGTCCCAGAGTTCCCCTTAGAGGTTGATAGTGGCAAAATTAGATAATACTAATTCTGTAGTTTGTGGTAGTGTGGTCGAGCAGTAAGCTTATCAGAGGAAAGTGTTAAGCATTTGTTGTACACACACAGGCAATAAATGAGGTACACACACTCAAAAACTTAACTCCAGGCCAATAGATTTTTATATAGAAAAATATATTTTCTTAATTTATTTTTAGAACCACATGATTCAAATTTTAGGTAAGTACATAAAGTGCAAGGCACTTCACACAGGTAAGTATAGAACTTTGATTTACAACAGTAGTACACACAGTTTTGGTTAAAATGGCAAATAGCTATTTTAAAAGTGGACACTGCAAAAATCAAAAGTTCCTGGGGGAGGAAAGCAATAGTTAGTTTTTCAGGTAAGTAAAGCACTTTCAGTCAATCTCCTGGGCACAGGCAGTCTACCGTTGGGGGTTCCAGGCAATCCCAAAGCCACCACACCAGCAACACAGGGCCGATCAAAGGAGGGCGCAAACAGCACAGGCGCCTATGGAGAACAGGGGTGCTCCGGTTCCGGTCTGCTTGCAGGTAAGTACCTGTGTCCTCAGGGAGCAGACCAGGGGGGTTTTGTAGAGCACTTGGGGGGACCAACACAAGTACACAAAACTCAGTGGTACATGGGCGGCTGGGTGCTGTGTTCAAAGTAGGAGTTGGGCTTTGTATTGAAAACCACGGAGGGACCTGGGGGTCACCCTGGCGATGCAGGCAGGGCACAAGGGGGCTTCTCGGGCCAGCCACCAACTGGGCTAGGATGAGGGCCGCCTGCTGGTCACTCCTGCACTGGTAGGTGGTTCCTCTCTGTCCTGGGGGCTGCGGGTGCAGTGCTTGGTCCAGGTGTCGGGTTCCTTTGTTACCAGGCAGTCGGGGTCAGGAGGAGCCTCTGGATCCTCTCCGTAGGTGTTGTTGTGTGGGTGCAGGGAGGTCGACTCAGGGTGTCCATGTTGTTGGAGTTGCCTGGGAGTCCTCTCTGCAGTGTTGGTTTCTCCAAACTCGAGCCGGGGGCGTCGGGTGCAGAGTGTGAGGACTCACGGTTCTGGTGGGAAGTTAGAGTCTCTTTAAAGTTGCTTGTTTTTTAGTTATTTCTGGACAGAGCTGCTGTCCTCGGGAAGGTTCTTGGTCCTTTCGGTGCAGGTCAGTCCTCTGAGTCCTCAGATGTCGCTAGTCCTGCTGGATGCGTCACTGTGCAGGATGTTTGATTTGGGAGACAGGCCGGTAGGGCTGGGGC